>NW_027332014.1:0-1422500 GCF_048418815.1 Hemitrygon akajei
TAAAAGTGGTCGCGGAACCCCCGCCCCTTAAGTCACCCCCGTGTAAGATAAGTCATACGAAAGAGGAACTGTCCAAAACGACGAATCGGGAAGGTTGCTTTTCCTGGCTCGCTGGGTATTTGCTCCTCTCGCCGGATCACTTCCAGTCGGGTTCGGGAGCCTGATGTTGGCTCTCTAACTGCTCAGCGGCATGAGTCTCTGAAATATTCGCCGGCCTCCCTGGGTATTCAATATTGGGTATCTCCTGCAACTAATAAGTGGCCACTGAGTGTATGTGCTCGTGGTCTTCTGCTGCTGTAGCCCAGCCACTGCCAGGCTCCTCAAGGCTTATTCAAAATGCTTTCATGGTAGGATTTTTTTGAATAACGCTCGCTTTCCTGAAATCCCCGCTTGCAGAATCGTTCCCGGCGGAAACGTCCTGCAAGATCGGGGATGCTGACTGATGTAGCTCAGGTAAATTTCCGTTCGAATTCCCAGCGGATAGACAAGGCCCCATTTCACTTGTATTTAAATCCAGTGGTCATTAGCGGGGGCAATGGAACTCTTTGCCTCAGACAGCTGTGCTGATGGAGATGAGAAGGAATTTCTTTCGCCAGAGAGTGGTGAATCTGTGGAGTTCTTTGCCACTGGTGGCTGTGGAGACCAAGGCTTTATGTATATTTAAGGCAGAGTTTTGATAGATTCTTGATGGGCCAGGACATGAAGTGATTCCGGAGAACAGAGAACATGGAAATCTGCAGCACATTACAGGTCCTTCGGCCCACAATGCTGAGCCGACCAGGTAACCGCCTCTGGAAAATGACTAGAATTTCCCTACGAAATAGCCTTCTATCTTTTTCTAAGCTCCATGTTTCCTGTCTAAGGCTCTCTTAGAAGACCCTATTTTATCCGGACTTTTTCCACCGTCGCTAGCAGTTCAGTCCACTCACTCACCAGTTTCTGTGTGAAAGACATCCCTTCCGTACCTACCTGCAAACACGTTATAACTATGGAACACCTCCCACCATCGCCTTCCCCTTCTGTTAGCTATTTCAACACTGGGGAGGGCGGGGGAAAGCCTCTGTCTATGCACACGTTTAACGCCCCTGATCACCTTATACGCCTTTTTCAGGTCACCTTTCATCCTCGAAGGAGAAAAGGCAAAAGTTCACTCGACCAAACAAGTCAAGAAATTGGGGCTGAGAGGGAAAAATTGGATCCGCCATGATGAATTGACGGAGCAGACTCGATGGGGCCAAATGGCCTACTTCTGCTCCCATATCATATGGTCTTATATATTCATATGCAACTATGAAGCCGCACTGACTTGTTTTCACAGAGAGACAGCTCCTTTTCCCCTGGCTACTGGCGACTGTTTGCCCTGAGACTCGCCCTGCACCTAACGGCACCGCTCATTCACGCAGGGAGCTCAGCTCCTCCCAGGCAAACGGGGAGGATCGGCTTGTCAGCTCGGAACCTGGGAGTGCTAAACAGGGAAAAGACTGAGAGGTTGCCTTGACACCGAAAAGATACGACAATATAGACGACAGAAGTAAAAACGGAAATGCCCCTCTGTCTAAGTCAGGTTCCATGAGGCCATAACATTCGCTTCTCTGTTTGATCTCCATTCAGTCCTTCCCCGCTCCCACTTTGCTGTCGGGCCTGCTCCACGGTATCGCCGATCCTGCAAGAACGTGAGAGCGGGCTGGAAATACCCTTCTCCCATCCCAGGTCTCCAGTTAACCTTCCCGGCAGTTTTTTGGACTGTGATAGGAAACCGGAAAGCCCAAACATTCCACGCCGAGGACTTCCCGGCAGAACAACACCGCAATTGAACTTTGAACTCCGGAACACCCTGACCTGTAATAGCTTCGCGCAAACCCCGTGGCTGCTGTTTGCGGCGGCCATGCTTGCACCGTCCGAGTACTGTCATTTACTGGGCTGTGAACCAGATTCACTCAGACTCGGTCCTCAACCTCCAACGACACCCTCCCCCCTCGCTGCCGATATCCAGGGATAGGCAGGGATTCTGATTTCTGGATCATTGGGACCTCTTTAAGGGCAGGTATGACGTGCACAAAAAAAAGGGGCTGTTCTGAATCCCAGGGGGACCAATATCCTGGCAGGAATGTTTGCTAAGGCTATTGGGGAGAGATTAAAATAGAATTGTTGGGGGTTGGGAACCGAACTGAAGAGACTGGGGAAGAGGAGGTTGGTTCACAAATAGAGAGAGCTTGCAGATAGTGCAAGAGTGAGGATAATAGGTGACAGAGAAGGGACGCTCTCAGACCGAAGGTTTGAGATGTGTCTATTTTAACGCAAGGAGTGTTATGAATAAAGCGGATGAACTTACAGCGTGGATCACTACTTGGAGATATGATGTGTGGCTGTTACAGAGACTTGGATGTGCCAGGGCACAGGAATGTTTACTTCAGATTTTAGATGTTTCAGAAAGGTCCGGGAGGAAGGTTAAAGTGGTGGTGGTGTGGCACTGTTGATCGGAGATAGAGTTACTGCTGCAGAAAGGGTGGACGCCATTAAGGGATTGTCTGTGAAGTTTCTGTGGGTGGTCGGCAGGATCAGGAAGGGGTGTTACTGGGTAATAACATAACTGGGTGATTTTTATACACCGCCCTAATAGTAACAGCGATATCGAGGAGCAGACAGGGAAACAGATCCTGTAAAGGTGTAATAATAACAGAATTGTCGTGATTGGAGTTTCTAATATCCCAAATATCGATTGGTATCTCACAAAGGGTTTGGACGCGATGGAGTTTGTTAGGTGTGTTCAGGAAGGTTTCCTGACACAATATGTAGATAAAACTACAAGAGGAGAGGCTGTACTCGACTGGCATTAGGAAATCAACCAGGTCAAGTGTCAGAACTCTAAGTGGGAGAGCATTTTGGAGATAGTGATCAAAATTCTATCTCCTTTACAATAACATTGGAGAGAGATAGGAACAGTTAAGTTAGAACAGCGTTTAATTGGAGTAAGGGGATTATGAGGCTATTGGGCAGGAAATTGGAAGCTTAAACTTGAAACAGATTTTCTCAGTGAAAAGTAGGGAAGAAATGTGCAAATTTTCAGGGCATATTTGTGTGTAGTTCTGCATTGGTACGTTCCAGTGAGACAGGGAGGTTATGAACGGTACAGGTTCAGGGCATATTTGTGTGGAGTTCTGCATTGGTACGTTGCAGTGAGACAGGGAGGTTAGGGAGGGGTACAGGAACAGGGCATATTTGTGTGGAGTTCTGCATTGGTGCGTTCCAGTGAGACAAGGAGGTTATGGGCAGTACACGTTCAGGGCATATTTGTGTGGAATTCTGCATTGGTACGTTCCAGTGAGACAGGGAGGTTATGGAGGGGTACAGGCTCAGGGCATACTTGTGTGGAGTTCTGCATTGGTACGTTCCAGTGAGACAGGGAGGTTATGGAGGGGTAGAGGTTGAGGGCATATTTGTGTGGAGTTCGGCATTGGTACGTTGCAGAGAGACAGGGAGGTTATGGAGGGGTACAGGTTCAGGGCATATTTGTGTGGAGTTCTGCATTGGTACATTCCAGTGAGACAGGGAGGCTATGGAGGGTACATGTTCAGGCCATATTTGTGTGGAGTTCCGCATTGGTACGTTCCAGTGAGACAGGGAGGTTATGGAGGGGTACAGGTTCAGGGCAAATTTGTGTGGAGTTCGGCATTGGTGCGTTCCAGTGAGACAAGGAGGTTATGGGCGGGTACACTTTAGGGCATATTTGTGTGGTGTACTGCAATGGTACGTTCCAGTGAGACAGAAGGTTATGGAGGGGTACAGGTTCAGGGCATATTTGTGTGGAATTCTGCATTGATACGTTCCAGTGAGACAGGGAGGTTATGCACGGTACAGGATCAGGGCATATTTGAGTGGAGTGGGTCACCCTAGTATGGAAAGGGGTCCAGAACAGACACTATAAACGGTGCTGCTTTTAAGAGAGAGAGGGAGAGGCTTCCAGAGCAATGAGAGAGAGAGCGAAACTGCTCAAAAGAATGATGTTATGGTTCCTCTGCTGATTGTTTACCTTTCACAAGGTTACTTGATTGCTTGTACGGTTTCTGCAGAAAGCGGTGGGAGCAGCAGGTTGATGGACAATTGGTGTCCAGCATATGGAGATGAAACGCAGATTCGCTGGGCCACAGTCACACCAGGAGACACACACAGTGTCAGTCACTGAACGATAATTGTGCACCCACGTGAAGTTGGGGTTTTGGAGGATCAACTGGGGGAAATTGATCAGTGGCTCACAGTGTGAAAAAGTGCAAACGGTGGGAATTATTTGAATTATTTGTGTGTCCACCCTTGCCTAGGTGATAACGGTCGTACGTATCATGGTCATAGTCGGTGATCACAACAGGACTTCGGAAGACAACGGGAAGATCGACAGCATCACCTCTCTCTCTCTCTCTCAAACATTACTCAACTAAATACCATGAACTGAACTGAACTCTGTTCATCATTGTAAGACTGTATCCAATTACCCCTAGGTTTGAAAGACCCTAGTTTTGTTCCTATTTCCACACATACATATATATCTATATCATTGCTAACCTGTTTGACATATTTGCATTTATATTACTGTATTGAGTAATTTACTAATAAACACTATTAGTTTATAGCAATACCAGACTCAAAAGTGTTTTCCATTTCTGCTGGTTCTTTAACCCGGTCACTGGGCACGTGACAGTAGAAAGAGATGGGTTATTTACTTCAATCATTCTGCACTACCACTCAAAGAGTTGTACTGCATGTGCATGTAAAGACAGCCGTATAACTGATCTCCTTCTACCTTAGGCCAGAAACTTATCTCCTTCTCCATGTTCACAGGTTACGGGGAGGAAGGCCGTGGAGTCGGGGCTGAGGCAGAGGGTGGAAAGATCAGCCAGGATTGAATTCCGGAGCAGCGTTGATGGGGCCAGATGGCCAAATTCTGCTGCTGTGTCTTGTGGGCTTATAGATAGGTGCGTGGATCTGTGAAGGGCTATGGTCCAGATTCCCTCTCCACAGTGTAACACCCCTGGAAATGTTTCACCGCCAACGTAATGTTCTCTCTGTAGAAGCAGTGTTTGAGTTATGGGGAAAAATAACAGGTGCTTTGGAATGAGAGCTGGCTCCTTTGTTTGGAGGGAGGTGAAGAGGGAAGACGCTGGAGAGAAGCGGTGGTAGGACTGGACGCATTGGGGAAATTGTAATTAGATGGAGACAGGTGCCGAGAGCGACGGAGGATCAATGAACTGAGCTCCAACTTGTGCACATTGACTGTTTAATTATAAGGGGAACTTTGTTTTTTTAATCTTTCTTATCTTTACTAATCTTTCAGTTAATATTCACAAATATAATTTCTTTCATCATATTCAGTGTGCTGTCTGATATTTCTGGGCATTGAGCTGTAATAGGGTAGCAAATTACACAGCATTCACACAAACCGGGTTTGGGGTGGGTGCGCTGCATCAGTCTCCCGGTCTTGGCGGGACCAGAGTGTGTCTTTCCTGCACTTACGCAGCCAAGGAAAGCATCCGGGACCTAGGCACGTTGTCGAGCGAGTTTTCAAATAAAAGACATTTCCACGACATCGGTGGACTGATTACCATTAGGTCCCTGGGGTTTATCAGCTCTCAGGAGTCGAGTTCTGTACTTCTGATCTTACAGTTGTAAATTTTATCATCTCTTTCTCGCTTATTTAGTTTTCTAATGCTTTTGGAATCTATTTCCTTATGACACCTGTTGTGTCATTCGTGGTGTGGATTATCAACGGGCTAATATCTATCCTCCTGTTTTCCAAAGGAATACTTTTTTAAAATTTGAGCAAAAAGTTACGAAGGCGAACAGACATAAGAAAATGAGTCTGATGAAAGTTTTCAGGTCGAATCGCTAACTGTTTACGAATTTCCATAGGTGATGCCTGGCCTCCAGAGTTCCTTGTGCATTTTGGTGCTTGCTGCATGCAGATTTCCAGCATCTGCAGATTTTCCCGCGTTTCTGATAAGAAATGAATCTTTCCTTTATTGAATGCGACCAAAGGGGTTCACCAAAGCACTAAATTGACGGGTATATTGTTTCACATACAAAATGCTGGAGGAACTCAGCAGGCCAGCCAGCAACTGTGGGAAAAAATACAGTCGACAGATCGGGCGAGACCCTTCGGAGAAAAAAAAACTGAGTAGATTTATAAATTGGAGCGGTGTGAGGAAGGAGAGAAAATCCAGATGATAGGTGAATCCTGAAGGGGGAGGGATGAAGTACAGATGCTGGGAGGTTGATTGATGAAAGAGACAGAGGGCCACGGGAAAAAGGGGGAGGGCAGATTTTCTCTTGTTTGTAAATTTAATTGTTTCTAAAGCTTTTCGTGGTTTGCACGCGGTCATTCAAAGACAACAAACAACTTGTGTTCCTACTCTCTCACCGGGATGATTTTAAAACCTCCCCGACACACCACAATGCAGCTTTGATCTTGGATAAACCAATGGGAAATCCTAACCGTGCCAATGATTTCAAAACAAAAACAGCGGCCGAACACATAATATCGCCGGCAGAAGAGAGCCGGTGACTCCTGGATCCCTGACTCCAAAACAAAGACACTTTAACAAAAATGCTGCGTAAATGAATACCGTGAAACAAACATCAGAAGCGGCAGTATTCTCGCCGAGATCCCGCTTAAAAATTCTATCACTTGTTCGATATATTTTCGTAATCGATTCATGCAGCCAAACAGCTGAGGGGCCTTTGGCTGACTTGGGCGGTGCAGGCTGTTATCCTGTGGGGCTCAGACCTCAGAATCTCTGAGCAAGCAGCTGCCTGCCCGCAGGGCGAATTCCAACACACACATTCCTCAGGAGAGGGAGCGGCCTCTCTGCTGAAATCGGAGCAGCCGGCTCGGTAGCTTGCTATCAATCAATACTGAAGGAACTTGGTTTAATATATTGTTTAACCATTCCTTCTCCACGACATGGCAGCAAAATCGATAGAGATAATATTTATGTGATATCGAATCTGAGAGTGAATTAGTACCGTTAGCGTTGCTGCCCGAAATGCTGAGGGTTTATAATCTTTTTTTTCGTGGTCGGTGCACTGCCCTGATTCCTCCAGGTTGTTACAGCCAAGGGTGTTAATGGGAACAAGGTCCCTCTGCCTATTAAATGCTCCCAATGGCGTTCATCTAAATAGCCTTTGACAACCAAGTCCGGCTCCTGGCCTGCACGTGTCGCTTAGCTACTGACCCCGACAGAACAGTTTCTACCGACACGAGACGGGGCAAGAGTCTTAATATTTGCCGTTTCGGGCAGATGTGGCTCGTCAGCCGCGGTTGACAGTTCGACTGGAAGGAATTCTCTGGTCTCAAACCTCCGCTACCTTATGGCTGAATCTACTCATGAGAAAGGATTCGATCGTAAACACAGAGGGAAATCTCCGGAGCTGCAGTTCCTAAGTTGATTTCAACCCTGACTGGCAACTCCTGAGACGCTGCCGGTGCCAAACTGTATGGATCTCTGCCGATCCTTGCTGTTCATTATGCGCGTGGAGCGGGGCAGCCTGCTACATGGGCAACAGCTTGCTCTCCGTATCTTACTGACCAGGTTTGCGTATCTAGACAGCTAGGGCACAACATCGATGCTCAAATCTGGCCGACAGAGGCCCTCACCTCACACTGCCCTACGAAAGGGACCCAAATAGTCGAGTGTCAGATTGTGCCCCGTGACCCTTGACTGACCCCACACCGCGTCTGTGGGAGAGGGATGCAGCAGGACTGGTAGAACCACAGACATCCTCGGCCTGGGGAAGAGGTGGACACCGCAGCCATGGTTCCACCCACCTGACACAGCTGTCGGGTCTGGCTTTGGTGGCGGTGCAGAGGAGCTTCACCGGGTTGATTCCTGAGATGGTGGGGGGGGGGGGGTGGAGGGGGTGATTAGACTACGGGGAACTATTGATTCACCTGGGACCGTACTCGCTGGAATTCAGAAGATTGAGAAGAGATCTGATAGGTACATATAAAAATATAACAGGGATGGAAAAATAGAGGCAGGAAAGTTTTTTTTTCCCAGTGGTAGGAAAGACTAGAACGAGGATGCATAGTCTCAAGATTCGGGGAGTAGATTTAGGATGGAGATCTTCTTTCCCAGAGAGTGGAGAATTCTCCGCCCGATGAAGCAGTTGAGCATACCTCAGTAAATATACTTAAGACAAGGTTGGATAGGTTTTTAAATACAAGGGGAATTCAGGGTGATGGGGAGAAGGCAGGCAGGTGGAGATGAGTTCATGGTCAGATCAGCCATGACCTTACTGAATGGCAGAGCCGGCTCGACGGGGCAGTTGGCCGACTTGGGCTCCTATTAACTCTGTTCTTACTTCTTATCTTCGACCGGAGCGGGTCGGACCGTGGGCTGAGGAGGAGGAGCACAACGAACAGGGGAATCCCTGAGGGGCACAAGGTGAAACACATGCAGAAATATAAAAAGCTGCGTTAACCTTACCTCATGTCCGCATTTATCTTCTCAGTTGATTTCTGGGCCGATCTCACAAGTTCTCTCCTTATTATTCAATCCCAGCTGTCCCCGACCTGGCGCCCACGGATAATGGTAAGGGTCCATCGCATCTAATCGGTCGGGAAAGCTTGCTCGACCCCAAACGTGGGACGGACGTCCTCTCGTTAAAGTCTGCAAGTCCCAGGCTGTGAATTCGAGCCGCCCACGCTCTGCGAGATACGAAGCTCCGCCCAGCAGGTCCCGTCCTGCCAGGGGCAAGACGAGTTTCACCTTAAACGTCCCAGCACAGAGTCACCTGCTCATTCGGAATCAAATCAAAGCCCTTCCCCAGCTCCCTCCCACTTCATCTGTGAACAAGATATGTCAAGCCCTTTGCTAAACAATTGCAGGGAATTCAGCAAAAACTAATCTGTAACTCAATTTCCTTGTTTCATTTTGTGTTTAATTACAGAAGTTTGGCTATAAAATTCATGTTATTTTGCATGCATTTTTTAATGTAAAAGTGGTCGCGGAACCCCCGCCCCTTAAGTCACCCCCGTGTAAGATAAGTCATACGAAAGAGGAACTGTCCAAAACGACGAATCGGGAAGGTTGCTTTTCTGGCTCGCTGGGTATTTGCTCCTCTCGCCGGATCACTTCCAGTCGGGTTTCGGGAGCCTGATGTTGGCTCTCTAACTGCTCAGCGGCATGAGTCTCTGAAATATTCGCCGGCCTCCCTGGGTATTCAATATTGGGTATCTCCTGCAACTAATAAAGTGGCCACTGAGTGTATGTGCTCGTGGTCTTCTGCTGCTGTAGCCCAGCCACTGCCAGGCTCCTCAAGGCTTATTCAAAATGCTTTCATGGTAGGATTTTTTTGAATAACGCTCGCTTTCCTGAAATCCCGCTTGCAGAATCGTTCCCGGCGGGAAACGTCCTGCAAGATCGGGGATGCTGACTGATGTAGCTCAGGTAAATTTCCGTTCGAATTCCCAGCGGATAGACAAGGCCCCATTTCACTTGTATTTAAATCCAGTGGTCATTAGCGGGGGCAATGGAACTCTTTGCCTCAGACAGCTGTGCTGAATGGAGATGAGAAGGAATTTCTTCCGCCAGAGAGTGGTGAATCTGTGGAATTCTTTGCCACTGGTGGCTGTGGAGACCAAGGCTTTATGTATATTTAAGGCAGAGTTTGATAGATTCTTGATGGGCCAGGACATGAAGTGATTCCGGAGAACAGAGAACATGGAAATCTGCAGCACATTACAGGTCCTTCGGCCCACAATGCTGAGCCGACCAGGTAACCGCCTCTGGAAAATGACTAGAATTTCCCTACGAAATAGCCTTCTATCTTTTTCTAAGCTCCATGTTCCTGTCTAAGGCTCTCTTAGAAGACCCTATTTTATCCGACTTTTCCACCGTCGCTAGCAGTTCAGTCCACTCACTCACCAGTTTCTGTGTGAAAGACATCCCTTCCGTACCTACCTGCAAACACGTTATAACTATGGAACACCTCCCACCATCGCCTTCCCCTTCTGTTAGCTATTTCAACACTGGGGAGGGCGGGGGAAAGCCTCTGTCTATGCACACGTTTAACGCCCCTGATCACCTTATACGCCTTTTTCAGGTCACCTTTCATCCTCGAAGGAGAAAAGGCAAAAGTTCACTCGACCAAACAAGTCAAGAAATTGGGGCTGAGAGGGAAAATTGGATCCGCCATGATGAATTGACGGAGCAGACTCGATGGGCCAAATGGCCTACTTCTGCTCCCATATCATATGGTCTTATATATTCATATGCAACTATGAAGCCGCACTGACTTGTTTTCACAGGAGAGACAGCTCCTTTTCCCCTGGGCTACTGGCGACTGTTTGCCCTGAGACTCGCCCTGCACCTAACGGCACCGCTCATTCACGCAGGGAGCTCAGCTCCTCCCAGGCAAACGGGGAGGATCGGCTTGTCAGCTCGGAACCTGGGAGTGCTAAACAGGGAAAAGACTGAGAGGTTGCCTTGACACCGAAAAGATACGACAATATAGACGACAGAAGTAAAAACGGAAATGCCCCTCTGTCTAAGTCAGGTTCCATGAGGCCATAACATTCGCTTCTCTGTTTGATCTCCATTCAGTCCTTCCCCGCTCCCACTTTGCTGTCGGGCCTGCTCCACGGTATCGCCGATCCTGCAAGAACGTGAGAGCGGGCTGGAAATACCCTTCTCCCATCCCAGGTCTCCAGTTAACCTTCCCGGCAGTTTTTTGGACTGTGATAGGAAACCGGAAAGCCCAAACATTCCACGCCGAGGACTTCCCGGCAGAACAACACCGCAATTGAACTTTGAACTCCGGAACACCCCTGACCTGTAATAGCTTCGCGCAAACCCCGTGGCTGCTGTTTGCGGCGGCCATGCTTGCACCGTCCGAGTACTGTCATTTACTGGGCTGTGAACCAGATTCACTCAGACTCGGTCCTCAACCTCCAACGACACCCTCCCCCCTCGCTGCCGATATCCAGGGATAGGCAGGGATTCTGATTTCTGGATCATTGGGACCTCTTTAAGGGCAGGTATGACGTGCACAAAAAAAGGGGCTGTTCTGAATCCCAGGGGGACCAATATCCTGGCAGGAATGTTTGCTAAGGCTATTGGGGAGAGATTAAAATAGAATTGTTGGGGGTTGGGAACCGAACTGAAGAGACTGGGGAAGAGGAGGTTGGTTCACAAATAGAGAGAGCTTGCAGATAGTGCAAGAGTGAGGATAATAGGTGACAGAGAAGGGACGCTCTCAGACCGAAGGTTTGAGATGTGTCTATTTTAACGCAAGGAGTGTTATGAATAAAGCGGATGAACTTACAGCGTGGATCACTACTTGGAGATATGATGTGTGGCTGTTACAGAGACTTGGATGTGCCAGGGCACAGGAATGTTTACTTCAGATTTTAGATGTTTCAGAAAGGTCCGGGAGGAAGGTTAAAGTGGTGGTGGTGTGGCACTGTTGATCGGAGATAGAGTTACTGCTGCAGAAAGGGTGGACGCCATTAAGGGATTGTCTGTGAAGTTTCTGTGGGTGGTCGGCAGGATCAGGAAGGGGTGTTACTGGGTAATAACATAACTGGGTGTTTTTATACACCGCCTAATAGTAACAGCGATATCGAGGAGCAGACAGGGAAACAGATCCTGTAAAGGTGTAATAATAACAGAATTGTCGTGATTGGAGTTTCTAATATCCCAAATATCGATTGGTATCTCACAAAGGGTTTGGACGCGATGGAGTTTGTTAGGTGTGTTCAGGAAGGTTTCCTGACACAATATGTAGATAAAACTACAAGAGGAGAGGCTGTACTCGACTGGCATTAGGAAATCAACCAGGTCAAGTGTCAGAACTCTAAGTGGGAGAGCATTTTGGAGATAGTGATCAAAATTCTATCTCCTTTACAATAACATTGGAGAGAGATAGGAACAGTTAAGTTAGAACAGCGTTTAATTGGAGTAAGGGGATTATGAGGCTATTGGGCAGGAAATTGGAAGCTTAAACTTGAAACAGATTTTCTCAGTGAAAAGTAGGGAAGAAATGTGCAAATTTTCAGGGCATATTTGTGTGGAGTTCTGCATTGGTACCTTCCAGTGAGACAGGGAGGTTATGAACGGTACAGGTTCAGGGCATATTTGTGTGGAGTTCTGCATTGGTACGTTGCAGTGAGACAGGGAGGTTAGGGAGGGGTACAGGAACAGGGCATATTTGTGTGGAGTTCTGCATTGGTACCTTCCAGTGAGACAGGGAGGTTATGGAGGGTACAGGATCAGGGCATATTTATGTGGAGTTCTGCATTGGTACGTACCAGTGAGACAGGGAGGTTATGGAGGGGTACAGGCTCAGGGCATACTTGTGTGGAGTTCTGCATTGGTACGTTCCAGTGAGACAGGGAGGTTATGGAGGGGTAGAGGTTGAGGGCATATTTGTGTGGAGTTCGGCATTGGTACGTTGCAGAGAGACAGGGAGGTTATGGAGGGGTACAGGTTCAGGGCATATTTGTGTGGAGTTCTGCATTGGTACATTCCAGTGAGACAGGGAGGCTATGGAGGGTACATGTTCAGGCCATATTTGTGTGGAGTTCCGCATTGGTACGTTCCAGTGAGACAGGGAGGTTATGGAGGGGTACAGGTTCAGGGCAAATTTGTGTGGAGTTCGGCATTGGTGCGTTCCAGTGAGACAAGGAGGTTATGGGCGGGTACACTTTAGGGCATATTTGTGTGGTGTACTGCAATGGTACGTTCCAGTGAGACAGAAGGTTATGGAGGGGTACAGGTTCAGGGCATATTTGTGTGGAATTCTGCATTGATACGTTCCAGTGAGACAGGGAGGTTATGCACGGTACAGGATCAGGGCATATTTGAGTGGAGTGGGTCACCCTAGTATGGAAAGGGGTCCAGAACAGACACTATAAACGGTGCTGCTTTTAAGAGAGAGAGGGAGAGGCTTCCAGAGCAATGAGAGAGAGAGCGAAACTGCTCAAAAGAATGATGTTATGGTTCCTCTGCTGATTGTTTACCTTTCACAAGGTTACTTGATTGCTTGTACGGTTTCTGCAGAAAGCGGTGGGAGCAGCAGGTTGATGGACAATTGGTGTCCAGCATATGGAGATGAAACGCAGATTCGCTGGGCCACAGTCACACCAGGAGACACACACAGTGTCAGTCACTGAACGATAATTGTGCACCCACGTGAAGTTGGGGTTTTGGAGGATCAACTGGGGGAAATTGATCAGTGGCTCACAGTGTGAAAAAGTGCAAACGGTGGGAATTATTTGAATTATTTGTGTGTCCACCCTTGCCTAGGTGATAACGGTCGTACGTATCATGGTCATAGTCGGTGATCACAACAGGACTTCGGAAGACAACGGGAAGATCAACAGCATCACCTCTCTCTCTCTCTCTCAAACATTACTCAACTAAATACCATGAACTGAACTGAACTCTGTTCATCATTGTAAGACTGTATCCAATTACCCCTAGGTTTGAAAGACCCTAGTTTTGTTCCTATTTCCACACATACATATATATCTATATCATTGCTAACCTGTTTGACATATTTGCATTTATATTACTGTATTGAGTAATTTACTAATAAACACTATTAGTTTATAGCAATACCAGACTCAAAAGTGTTTTCCATTTCTGCTGGTTCTTTAACCCGGTCACTGGGCACGTGACAGTAGAAAGAGATGGGTTATTTACTTCAATCATTCTGCACTACCACTCAAAGAGTTGTACTGCATGTGCATGTAAAGACAGCCGTATAACTGATCTCCTTCTACCTTAGGCCAGAAACTTATCTCCTTCTCCATGTTCACAGGTTACGGGGAGGAAGGCCGTGGAGTCGGGGCTGAGGCAGAGGGTGGAAAGATCAGCCAGGATTGAATTCCGGAGCAGCGTTGATGGGGCCAGATGGCCAAATTCTGCTGCTGTGTCTTGTGGGCTTATAGATAGGTGCGTGGATCTGTGAAGGGCTATGGTCCAGATTCCCTCTCCACAGTGTAACACCCCTGGAAATGTTTCACCGCCAACGTAATGTTCTCTCTGTAGAAGCAGTGTTTGAGTTATGGGGAAAAATAACAGGTGCTTTGGAATGAGAGCTGGCTCCTTTGTTTGGAGGGAGGTGAAGAGGGAAGACGCTGGAGAGAAGCGGTGGTAGGACTGGACGCATTGGGGAAATTGTAATTAGATGGAGACAGGTGCCGAGAGCGACGGAGGATCAATGAACTGAGCTCCAACTTGTGCACATTGACTGTTTAATTATAAGGGGAACTTTGTTTTTTTAATCTTTCTTATCTTTACTAATCTTTCAGTTAATATTCACAAATATAATTTCTTTCATCATATTCAGTGTGCTGTCTGATATTTCTGGGCATTGAGCTGTAATAGGGTAGCAAATTACACAGCATTCACACAAACCGGGTTTGGGGTGGGTGCGCTGCATCAGTCTCCCGGTCTTGGCGGGACCAGAGTGTGTCTTTCCTGCACTTACGCAGCCAAGGAAAGCATCCGGGACCTAGGCACGTTGTCGAGCGAGTTTTCAAATAAAAGACATTTCCACGACATCGGTGGACTGATTACCATTAGGTCCCTGGGGTTTATCAGCTCTCAGGAGTCGAGTTCTGTACTTCTGATCTTACAGTTGTAAATTTTATCATCTCTTTCTCGCTTATTTAGTTTTCTAATGCTTTTGGAATCTATTTCCTTATGACACCTGTTGTGTCATTCGTGGTGTGGATTATCAACGGGCTAATATCTATCCTCCTGTTTTCCAAAGGAATACTTTTTTAAAATTTGAGCAAAAAGTTACGAAGGCGAACAGACATAAGAAAATGAGTCTGATGAAAGTTTTCAGGTCGAATCGCTAACTGTTTACGAATTTCCATAGGTGATGCCTGGCCTCCAGAGTTCCTTGTGCATTTTGTGCTTGCTGCATGCAGATTTCCAGCATCTGCAGATTTTCCCGCGTTTCTGATAAGAAATGAATCTTTCCTTTATTGAATGCGACCAAAGGGGTTCACCAAAGCACTAAATTGACGGGTATATTGTTTCACATACAAAATGCTGGAGGAACTCAGCAGGCCAGCCAGCAACTGTGGGAAAAAATACAGTCGACAGATCGGGCGAGACCCTTCGGAGAAAAAAAAACTGAGTAGATTTATAAATTGGAGCGGTGTGAGGAAGGAGAGAAAATCCAGATGATAGGTGAATCCTGAAGGGGGAGGGATGAAGTACAGATGCTGGGAGGTTGATTGATGAAAGAGACAGAGGGCCACGGGAAAAAGGGGGAGGGCAGATTTTCTCTTGTTTGTAAATTTAATTGTTTCTAAAGCTTTTCGTGGTTTGCACGCGGTCATTCAAAGACAACAAACAACTTGTGTTCCTACTCTCTCACCGGGATGATTTTAAAACCTCCCCGACACACCACAATGCAGCTTTGATCTTGGATAAACCAATGGGAAATCCTAACCGTGCCAATGATTTCAAAACAAAAACAGCGGCCGAACACATAATATCGCCGGCAGAAGAGAGCCGGTGACTCCTGGATCCCTGACTCCAAAACAAAGACACTTTAACAAAAATGCTGCGTAAATGAATACCGTGAAACAAACATCAGAAGCGGCAGTATTCTCGCCGAGATCCCGCTTAAAAATTCTATCACTTCTTTGATATATTTTCTGAATCGATTCATGCAGCCAAACAGCTGAGGGGCCTTTGGCTGACCTGAGCGGTGCAGGCTGTTATCCTGTGGGACTCAGAATCTCTGTGCAAGCAGCTGCCTGCCCGCAGGGCGAATTCCAACACACACATTCCTCAGGAGAGGGAGCGGCCTCTCTGCTGAAATCGGAGCAGCCGGCTCGGTAGCTTGCTATCAATCAATACTGAAGGAACTTGGTTTAATATATTGTTTAACCATTCCTTCTCCACGACATGGCAGCAAAATCGATAGAGATAATATTTATGTGATATCGAATCTGAGAGTGAATTAGTACCGTTAGCGTTGCTGCCCGAAATGCTGAGGGTTTATAATCTTTTTTTTCGTGGTCGGTGCACTGCCCTGATTCCTCCAGGTTGTTACAGCCAAGGGTGTTAATGGGAACAAGGTCCCTCTGCCTATTAAATGCTCCCAATGGCGTTCATCTAAATAGCCTTTGACAACCAAGTCCGGCTCCTGGCCTGCACGTGTCGCTTAGCTACTGACCCCGACAGAACAGTTTCTACTGACAGGAGACGGGGCAAGAGTCTTAATATTTGCCGTTTCGGGCAGATGTGGCTCGTCAGCCGCGGTTGACAGTTCGACTGGAAGGAATTCTCTGATCTCAAACCTCCGCTACCTTATGGCTGAATCTACTCATGAGAAAGGATTCGATCGTAAACACAGAGGGAAATCTCCGGAGCTGCAGTTCCTAAGTTGATTTCAACCCTGACTGGCAACTCCTGAGACGCTGCCGGTGCCAAACTGTATGGATCTCTGCCGATCCTTGCTGTTCATTATGCGCGTGGAGCGGGGCAGCCTGCTACATGGGCAACAGCTTGCTCTCCGTATCTTACTGACCAGGTTTGCGTATCTAGACAGCTAGGGCACAACATCGATGCTCAAATCTGGCCGACAGAGGCCCTCACCTCACACTGCCCTACGAAAGGGACCCAAATAGTCGAGTGTCAGATTGTGCCCCGTGACCCTTGACTGACCCCACACCGCGTCTGTGGGAGAGGGATGCAGCAGGACTGGTAGAACCACAGACATCCTCGGCCTGGGGAAGAGGTGGACACCGCAGCCATGGTTCCACCCACCTGACACAGCTGTCGGGTCTGGCTTTGGTGGCGGTGCAGAGGAGCTTCACCGGGTTGATTCCTGAGATGGTGGGGGGGGGGGTGGAGGGGGTGATTAGACTACTGGGAACTATTGATTCACCTGGGACCGTACTCGCTGGAATTCAGAAGATTGAGAAGAGATCTGATAGGTACATATAAAAATATAACAGGGATGGAAAAATAGAGGCAGGAAAGTTTTTTTTTCCCAGTGGTAGGAAAGACTAGAACGAGGATGCATAGTCTCAAGATTCGGGGAGTAGATTTAGGATGGAGATCTTCTTTCCCAGAGAGTGGAGAATTCTCCGCCCGATGAAGCAGTTGAGCATACCTCAGTAAATATACTTAAGACAAGGTTGGATAGGTTTTTAAATACAAGGGGAATTCAGGGTGATGGGGAGAAGGCAGGCAGGTGGAGATGAGTTCATGGTCAGATCAGCCATGACCTTACTGAATGGCAGAGCCGGCTCGACGGGGCAGTTGGCCGACTTGGGCTCCTATTAACTCTGTTCTTACTTCTTATCTTCGACCGGAGCGGGTCGGACCGTGGGCTGAGGAGGAGGAGCACAACGAACAGGGGAATCCCTGAGGGGCACAAGGTGAAACACATGCAGAAATATAAAAAGCTGCGTTAACCTTACCTCATGTCCGCATTTATCTTCTCAGTTGATTTCTGGGCCGATCTCACAAGTTCTCTCCTTATTATTCAATCCCAGCTGTCCCCGACCTGGCGCCCACAGATAATGGTAAGGGTCCATCGCATCTAATCGGTCGGGAAAGCTTGCTCGACCCCAAACGTGGGACGGACGTCCTCTCGTTAAAGTCTGCAAGTCCCAGGCTGTGAATTCGAGCCGCCCACGCTCTGCGAGATACGAAGCTCCGCCCAGCAGGTCCCGTCCTGCCAGGGGCAAGACGAGTTTCACCTTAAACGTCCCAGCACAGAGTCACCTGCTCATTCGGAATCAAATCAAAGCCCTTCCCCAGCTCCCTCCCACTTCATCTGTGAACAAGATATGTCAAGCCCTTTGCTAAACAATTGCAGGGAATTCAGCAAAAACTAATCTGTAACTCAATTTCCTTGTTTCATTTTGTGTTTAATTACAGAAGTTTGGCTATAAAATTCATGTTATTTTGCATGCATTTTTTAATGTAAAAGTGGTCGCGGAACCCCCGCCCCTTAAGTCACCCCCGTGTAAGATAAGTCATACGAAAGAGGAACTGTCCAAAACGACGAATCGGGAAGGTTGCTTTTCTGGCTCGCTGGGTATTTGCTCCTCTCGCCGGATCACTTCCAGTCGGGTTTCGGGAGCCTGATGTTGGCTCTCTAACTGCTCAGCGGCATGAGTCTCTGAAATATTCGCCGGCCTCCCTGGGTATTCAATATTGGGTATCTCCTGCAACTAATAAAGTGGCCACTGAGTGTATGTGCTCGTGGTCTTCTGCTGCTGTAGCCCAGCCACTGCCAGGCTCCTCAAGGCTTATTCAAAATGCTTTCATGGTAGGATTTTTTTGAATAACGCTCGCTTTCCTGAAATCCCGCTTGCAGAATCGTTCCCGGCGGGAAACGTCCTGCAAGATCGGGGATGCTGACTGATGTAGCTCAGGTAAATTTCCGTTCGAATTCCCAGCGGATAGACAAGGCCCCATTTCACTTGTATTTAAATCCAGTGGTCATTAGCGGGGGCAATGGAACTCTTTGCCTCAGACAGCTGTGCTGAATGGAGATGAGAAGGAATTTCTTTCGCCAGAGAGTGGTGAATCTGTGGAGTTCTTTGCCACTGGTGGCTGTGGAGACCAAGGCTTTATGTATATTTAAGGCAGAGTTTGATAGATTCTTGATGGGCCAGGACATGAAGTGATTCCGGAGAACAGAGAACATGGAAATCTGCAGCACATTACAGGTCCTTCGGCCCACAATGCTGAGCCGACCAGGTAACCGCCTCTGGAAAATGACTAGAATTTCCCTACGAAATAGCCTTCTATCTTTTTCTAAGCTCCATGTTCCTGTCTAAGGCTCTCTTAGAAGACCCTATTTTATCCGACTTTTCCACCGTCGCTAGCAGTTCAGTCCACTCACTCACCAGTTTCTGTGTGAAAGACATCCCTTCCGTACCTACCTGCAAACACGTTATAACTATGGAACACCTCCCACCATCGCCTTCCCCTTCTGTTAGCTATTTCAACACTGGGGAGGGCGGGGGAAAGCCTCTGTCTATGCACACGTTTAACGCCCCTGATCACCTTATACGCCTTTTTCAGGTCACCTTTCATCCTCGAAGGAGAAAAGGCAAAAGTTCACTCGACCAAACAAGTCAAGAAATTGGGGCTGAGAGGGAAAATTGGATCCGCCATGATGAATTGACGGAGCAGACTCGATGGGCCAAATGGCCTACTTCTGCTCCCATATCATATGGTCTTATATATTCATATGCAACTATGAAGCCGCACTGACTTGTTTTCACAGGAGAGACAGCTCCTTTTCCCCTGGGCTACTGGCGACTGTTTGCCCTGAGACTCGCCCTGCACCTAACGGCACCGCTCATTCACGCAGGGAGCTCAGCTCCTCCCAGGCAAACGGGGAGGATCGGCTTGTCAGCTCGGAACCTGGGAGTGCTAAACAGGGAAAAGACTGAGAGGTTGCCTTGACACCGAAAAGATACGACAATATAGACGACAGAAGTAAAAACGGAAATGCCCCTCTGTCTAAGTCAGGTTCCATGAGGCCATAACATTCGCTTCTCTGTTTGATCTCCATTCAGTCCTTCCCCGCTCCCACTTTGCTGTCGGGCCTGCTCCACGGTATCGCCGATCCTGCAAGAACGTGAGAGCGGGCTGGAAATACCCTTCTCCCATCCCAGGTCTCCAGTTAACCTTCCCGGCAGTTTTTTGGACTGTGATAGGAAACCGGAAAGCCCAAACATTCCACGCCGAGGACTTCCCGGCAGAACAACACCGCAATTGAACTTTGAACTCCGGAACACCCCTGACCTGTAATAGCTTCGCGCAAACCCCGTGGCTGCTGTTTGCGGCGGCCATGCTTGCACCGTCCGAGTACTGTCATTTACTGGGCTGTGAACCAGATTCACTCAGACTCGGTCCTCAACCTCCAACGACACCCTCCCCCCTCGCTGCCGATATCCAGGGATAGGCAGGGATTCTGATTTCTGGATCATTGGGACCTCTTTAAGGGCAGGTATGACGTGCACAAAAAAAGGGGCTGTTCTGAATCCCAGGGGGACCAATATCCTGGCAGGAATGTTTGCTAAGGCTATTGGGGAGAGATTAAAATAGAATTGTTGGGGGTTGGGAACCGAACTGAAGAGACTGGGGAAGAGGAGGTTGGTTCACAAATAGAGAGAGCTTGCAGATAGTGCAAGAGTGAGGATAATAGGTGACAGAGAAGGGACGCTCTCAGACCGAAGGTTTGAGATGTGTCTATTTTAACGCAAGGAGTGTTATGAATAAAGCGGATGAACTTACAGCGTGGATCACTACTTGGAGATATGATGTGTGGCTGTTACAGAGACTTGGATGTGCCAGGGCACAGGAATGTTTACTTCAGATTTTAGATGTTTCAGAAAGGTCCGGGAGGAAGGTTAAAGTGGTGGTGGTGTGGCACTGTTGATCGGAGATAGAGTTACTGCTGCAGAAAGGGTGGACGCCATTAAGGGATTGTCTGTGAAGTTTCTGTGGGTGGTCGGCAGGATCAGGAAGGGGTGTTACTGGGTAATAACATAACTGGGTGTTTTTATACACCGCCTAATAGTAACAGCGATATCGAGGAGCAGACAGGGAAACAGATCCTGTAAAGGTGTAATAATAACAGAATTGTCGTGATTGGAGTTTCTAATATCCCAAATATCGATTGGTATCTCACAAAGGGTTTGGACGCGATGGAGTTTGTTAGGTGTGTTCAGGAAGGTTTCCTGACACAATATGTAGATAAAACTACAAGAGGAGAGGCTGTACTCGACTGGCATTAGGAAATCAACCAGGTCAAGTGTCAGAACTCTAAGTGGGAGAGCATTTTGGAGATAGTGATCAAAATTCTATCTCCTTTACAATAACATTGGAGAGAGATAGGAACAGTTAAGTTAGAACAGCGTTTAATTGGAGTAAGGGGATTATGAGGCTATCGGGCAGGAAATTGGAAGCTTAAACTTGAAACAGATTTTCTCAGTGAAAAGTAGGGAAGAAATGTGCAAATTTTCAGGGCATATTTGTGTGTAGTTCTGCATTGGTACCTTCCAGTGAGACAGGGAGGTTATGAACGGTACAGGTTCAGGGCATATTTGTGTGGAGTTCTGCATTGGTACGTTGCAGTGAGACAGGGAGGTTAGGGAGGGGTACAGGAACAGGGCATATTTGTGTGGAGTTCTGCATTGGTGCGTTCCAGTGAGACAAGGAGGTTATGGGCAGTACACGTTCAGGGCATATTTGTGTGGAATTCTGCATTGGTACGTTCCAGTGAGACAGGGAGGTTATGGAGGGGTACAGGCTCAGGGCATACTTGTGTGGAGTTCTGCATTGGTACGTTCCAGTGAGACAGGGAGGTTATGGAGGGGTAGAGGTTGAGGGCATATTTGTGTGGAGTTCGGCATTGGTACGTTGCAGAGAGACAGGGAGGTTATGGAGGGGTACAGGTTCAGGGCATATTTGTGTGGAGTTCTGCATTGGTACATTCCAGTGAGACAGGGAGGCTATGGAGGGTACATGTTCAGGCCATATTTGTGTGGAGTTCCGCATTGGTACGTTCCAGTGAGACAGGGAGGTTATGGAGGGGTACAGGTTCAGGGCAAATTTGTGTGGAGTTCGGCATTGGTGCGTTCCAGTGAGACAAGGAGGTTATGGGCGGGTACACTTTAGGGCATATTTGTGTGGTGTACTGCAATGGTACGTTCCAGTGAGACAGAAGGTTATGGAGGGGTACAGGTTCAGGGCATATTTGTGTGGAATTCTGCATTGATACGTTCCAGTGAGACAGGGAGGTTATGCACGGTACAGGATCAGGGCATATTTGAGTGGAGTGGGTCACCCTAGTATGGAAAGGGGTCCAGAACAGACACTATAAACGGTGCTGCTTTTAAGAGAGAGAGGGAGAGGCTTCCAGAGCAATGAGAGAGAGAGCGAAACTGCTCAAAAGAATGATGTTATGGTTCCTCTGCTGATTGTTTACCTTTCACAAGGTTACTTGATTGCTTGTACGGTTTCTGCAGAAAGCGGTGGGAGCAGCAGGTTGATGGACAATTGGTGTCCAGCATATGGAGATGAAACGCAGATTCGCTGGGCCACAGTCACACCAGGAGACACACACAGTGTCAGTCACTGAACGATAATTGTGCACCCACGTGAAGTTGGGGTTTTGGAGGATCAACTGGGGGAAATTGATCAGTGGCTCACAGTGTGAAAAAGTGCAAACGGTGGGAATTATTTGAATTATTTGTGTGTCCACCCTTGCCTAGGTGATAACGGTCGTACGTATCATGGTCATAGTCGGTGATCACAACAGGACTTCGGAAGACAACGGGAAGATCGACAGCATCACCTCTCTCTCTCTCTCTCAAACATTACTCAACTAAATACCATGAACTGAACTGAACTCTGTTCATCATTGTAAGACTGTATCCAATTACCCCTAGGTTTGAAAGACCCTAGTTTTGTTCCTATTTCCACACATACATATATATCTATATCATTGCTAACCTGTTTGACATATTTGCATTTATATTACTGTATTGAGTAATTTACTAATAAACACTATTAGTTTATAGCAATACCAGACTCAAAAGTGTTTTCCATTTCTGCTGGTTCTTTAACCCGGTCACTGGGCACGTGACAGTAGAAAGAGATGGGTTATTTACTTCAATCATTCTGCACTACCACTCAAAGAGTTGTACTGCATGTGCATGTAAAGACAGCCGTATAACTGATCTCCTTCTACCTTAGGCCAGAAACTTATCTCCTTCTCCATGTTCACAGGTTACGGGGAGGAAGGCCGTGGAGTCGGGGCTGAGGCAGAGGGTGGAAAGATCAGCCAGGATTGAATTCCGGAGCAGCGTTGATGGGGCCAGATGGCCAAATTCTGCTGCTGTGTCTTGTGGGCTTATAGATAGGTGCGTGGATCTGTGAAGGGCTATGGTCCAGATTCCCTCTCCACAGTGTAACACCCCTGGAAATGTTTCACCGCCAACGTAATGTTCTCTCTGTAGAAGCAGTGTTTGAGTTATGGGGAAAAATAACAGGTGCTTTGGAATGAGAGCTGGCTCCTTTGTTTGGAGGGAGGTGAAGAGGGAAGACGCTGGAGAGAAGCGGTGGTAGGACTGGACGCATTGGGGAAATTGTAATTAGATGGAGACAGGTGCCGAGAGCGACGGAGGATCAATGAACTGAGCTCCAACTTGTGCACATTGACTGTTTAATTATAAGGGGAACTTTGTTTTTTTAATCTTTCTTATCTTTACTAATCTTTCAGTTAATATTCACAAATATAATTTCTTTCATCATATTCAGTGTGCTGTCTGATATTTCTGGGCATTGAGCTGTAATAGGGTAGCAAATTACACAGCATTCACACAAACCGGGTTTGGGGTGGGTGCGCTGCATCAGTCTCCCGGTCTTGGCGGGACCAGAGTGTGTCTTTCCTGCACTTACGCAGCCAAGGAAAGCATCCGGGACCTAGGCACGTTGTCGAGCGAGTTTTCAAATAAAAGACATTTCCACGACATCGGTGGACTGATTACCATTAGGTCCCTGGGGTTTATCAGCTCTCAGGAGTCGAGTTCTGTACTTCTGATCTTACAGTTGTAAATTTTATCATCTCTTTCTCGCTTATTTAGTTTTCTAATGCTTTTGGAATCTATTTCCTTATGACACCTGTTGTGTCATTCGTGGTGTGGATTATCAACGGGCTAATATCTATCCTCCTGTTTTCCAAAGGAATACTTTTTTAAAATTTGAGCAAAAAGTTACGAAGGCGAACAGACATAAGAAAATGAGTCTGATGAAAGTTTTCAGGTCGAATCGCTAACTGTTTACGAATTTCCATAGGTGATGCCTGGCCTCCAGAGTTCCTTGTGCATTTTGTGCTTGCTGCATGCAGATTTCCAGCATCTGCAGATTTTCCCGCGTTTCTGATAAGAAATGAATCTTTCCTTTATTGAATGCGACCAAAGGGGTTCACCAAAGCACTAAATTGACGGGTATATTGTTTCACATACAAAATGCTGGAGGAACTCAGCAGGCCAGCCAGCAACTGTGGGAAAAAATACAGTCGACAGATCGGGCGAGACCCTTCGGAGAAAAAAAAACTGAGTAGATTTATAAATTGGAGCGGTGTGAGGAAGGAGAGAAAATCCAGATGATAGGTGAATCCTGAAGGGGGAGGGATGAAGTACAGATGCTGGGAGGTTGATTGATGAAAGAGACAGAGGGCCACGGGAAAAAGGGGGAGGGCAGATTTTCTCTTGTTTGTAAATTTAATTGTTTCTAAAGCTTTTCGTGGTTTGCACGCGGTCATTCAAAGACAACAAACAACTTGTGTTCCTACTCTCTCACCGGGATGATTTTAAAACCTCCCCGACACACCACAATGCAGCTTTGATCTTGGATAAACCAATGGGAAATCCTAACCGTGCCAATAATTTCAAAACAGAAACAGCGGCCGAACACATAATATCGCCGGCAGAAGAGAGCCGGTGACTCCTGGATCCCTGACTCCAAAACAAAGACACTTTAACAAAAATGCTGCGTAAATGAATACCGTGAAACAAACATCAGAAGCGGCAGTATTCTCGCCGAGATCCCGCTTAAAAATTCTATCACTTCTTTGATATATTTTCTGAATCGATTCATGCAGCCAAACAGCTGAGGGGCCTTTGGCTGACTTGGGCGGTGCAGGCTGTTATCCTGTGGGGCTCAGACCTCAGAATCTCTGTGCAAGCAGCTGCCTGCCCGCAGGGCGAATTCCAACACACACATTCCTCAGGAGAGGGAGCGGCCTCTCTGCTGAAATCGGAGCAGCCGGCTCGGTAGCTTGCTATCAATCAATACTGAAGGAACTTGGTTTAATATATTGTTTAACCATTCCTTCTCCACGACATGGCAGCAAAATCGATAGAGATAATATTTATGTGATATCGAATCTGAGAGTGAATTAGTACCGTTAGCGTTGCTGCCCGAAATGCTGAGGGTTTATAATCTTTTTTTTCGTGGTCGGTGCACTGCCCTGATTCCTCCAGGTTGTTACAGCCAAGGGTGTTAATGGGAACAAGGTCCCTCTGCCTATTAAATGCTCCCAATGGCGTTCATCTAAATAGCCTTTGACAACCAAGTCCGGCTCCTGGCCTGCACGTGTCGCTTAGCTACTGACCCCGACAGAACAGTTTCTACTGACAGGAGACGGGGCAAGAGTCTTAATATTTGCCGTTTCGGGCAGATGTGGCTCGTCAGCCGCGGTTGACAGTTCGACTGGAAGGAATTCTCTGATCTCAAACCTCCGCTACCTTATGGCTGAATCTACTCATGAGAAAGGATTCGATCGTAAACACAGAGGGAAATCTCCGGAGCTGCAGTTCCTAAGTTGATTTCAACCCTGACTGGCAACTCCTGAGACGCTGCCGGTGCCAAACTGTATGGATCTCTGCCGATCCTTGCTGTTCATTATGCGCGTGGAGCGGGGCAGCCTGCTACATGGGCAACAGCTTGCTCTCCGTATCGTACTGACCAGGTTTGCGTATCTAGACAGCTAGGGCACAACATCGATGCTCAAATCTGGCCGACAGAGGCCCTCACCTCACACTGCCCTACGAAAGGGACCCAAATAGTCGAGTGTCAGATTGTGCCCCGTGACCCTTGACTGACCCCACACCGCGTCTGTGGGAGAGGGATGCAGCAGGACTGGTAGAACCACAGACATCCTCGGCCTGGGGAAGAGGTGGACACCGCAGCCATGGTTCCACCCACCTGACACAGCTGTCGGGTCTGGCTTTGGTGGCGGTGCAGAGGAGCTTCACCGGGTTGATTCCTGAGATGGTGGGGGGGGGGGGGGGGTGGAGGGGGTGATTAGACTACGGGGAACTATTGATTCACCTGGGACCGTACTCGCTGGAATTCAGAAGATTGAGAAGAGATCTGATAGGTACATATAAAAATATAACAGGGATGGAAAAATAGAGGCAGGAAAGTTTTTTTTTCCCAGTGGTAGGAAAGACTAGAACGAGGATGCATAGTCTCAAGATTCGGGGAGTAGATTTAGGATGGAGATCTTCTTTCCCAGAGAGTGGAGAATTCTCCGCCCGATGAAGCAGTTGAGCATACCTCAGTAAATATACTTAAGACAAGGTTGGATAGGTTTTTAAATACAAGGGGAATTCAGGGTGATGGGGAGAAGGCAGGCAGGTGGAGATGAGTTCATGGTCAGATCAGCCATGACCTTACTGAATGGCAGAGCCGGCTCGACGGGGCAGTTGGCCGACTTGGGCTCCTATTAACTCTGTTCTTACTTCTTATCTTCGACCGGAGCGGGTCGGACCGTGGGCTGAGGAGGAGGAGCACAACGAACAGGGGAATCCCTGAGGGGCACAAGGTGAAACACATGCAGAAATATAAAAAGCTGCGTTAACCTTACCTCATGTCCGCATTTATCTTCTCAGTTGATTTCTGGGCCGATCTCACAAGTTCTCTCCTTATTATTCAATCCCAGCTGTCCCCGACCTGGCGCCCACGGATAATGGTAAGGGTCCATCGCATCTAATCGGTCGGGAAAGCTTGCTCGACCCCAAACGTGGGACGGACGTCCTCTCGTTAAAGTCTGCAAGTCCCAGGCTGTGAATTCGAGCCGCCCACGCTCTGCGAGATACGAAGCTCCGCCCAGCAGGTCCCGTCCTGCCAGGGGCAAGACGAGTTTCACCTTAAACGTCCCAGCACAGAGTCACCTGCTCATTCGGAATCAAATCAAAGCCCTTCCCCAGCTCCCTCCCACTTCATCTGTGAACAAGATATGTCAAGCCCTTTGCTAAACAATTGCAGGGAATTCAGCAAAAACTAATCTGTAACTCAATTTCCTTGTTTCATTTTGTGTTTAATTACAGAAGTTTGGCTATAAAATTCATGTTATTTTGCATGCATTTTTTAATGTAAAAGTGGTCGCGGAACCCCCGCCCCTTAAGTCACCCCCGTGTAAGATAAGTCATACGAAAGAGGAACTGTCCAAAACGACGAATCGGGAAGGTTGCTTTTCTGGCTCGCTGGGTATTTGCTCCTCTCGCCGGATCACTTCCAGTCGGGTTTCGGGAGCCTGATGTTGGCTCTCTAACTGCTCAGCGGCATGAGTCTCTGAAATATTCGCCGGCCTCCCTGGGTATTCAATATTGGGTATCTCCTGCAACTAATAAAATGGCCACTGAGTGTATGTGCTCGTGGTCTTCTGCTGCTGTAGCCCAGCCACTGCCAGGCTCCTCAAGGCTTATTCAAAATGCTTTCATGGTAGGATTTTTTTGAATAACGCTCGCTTTCCTGAAATCCCGCTTGCAGAATCGTTCCCGGAGGGAAACGTCCTGCAAGATCGGGGATGCTGACTGATGTAGCTCAGGTAAATTTCCGTTCGAATTCCCAGCGGATAGACAAGGCCCCATTTCACTTGTATTTAAATCCAGTGGTCATTAGCGGGGGCAATGGAACTCTTTGCCTCAGACAGCTGTGCTGAATGGAGATGAGAAGGAATTTCTTTCGCCAGAGAGTGGTGAATCTGTGGAATTCTTTGCCACTGGTGGCTGTGGAGACCAAGGCTTTATGTATATTTAAGGCAGAGTTTGATAGATTCTTGATGGGCCAGGACATGAAGTGATTCCGGAGAACAGAGAACATGGAAATCTGCAGCACATTACAGGTCCTTCGGCCCACAATGCTGAGCCGACCAGGTAACCGCCTCTGGAAAATGACTAGAATTTCCCTACGAAATAGCCTTCTATCTTTTTCTAAGCTCCATGTTCCTGTCTAAGGCTCTCTTAGAAGACCCTATTTTATCCGACTTTTCCACCGTCGCTAGCAGTTCAGTCCACTCACTCACCAGTTTCTGTGTGAAAGACATCCCTTCCGTACCTACCTGCAAACACGTTATAACTATGGAACACCTCCCACCATCGCCTTCCCCTTCTGTTAGCTATTTCAACACTGGGGAGGGCGGGGGAAAGCCTCTGTCTATGCACACGTTTAACGCCCCTGATCACCTTATACGCCTTTTTCAGGTCACCTTTCATCCTCGAAGGAGAAAAGGCAAAAGTTCACTCGACCAAACAAGTCAAGAAATTGGGGCTGAGAGGGAAAATTGGATCCGCCATGATGAATTGACGGAGCAGACTCGATGGGCCAAATGGCCTACTTCTGCTCCCATATCATATGGTCTTATATATTCATATGCAACTATGAAGCCGCACTGACTTGTTTTCACAGGAGAGACAGCTCCTTTTCCCCTGGGCTACTGGCGACTGTTTGCCCTGAGACTCGCCCTGCACCTAACGGCACCGCTCATTCACGCAGGGAGCTCAGCTCCTCCCAGGCAAACGGGGAGGATCGGCTTGTCAGCTCGGAACCTGGGAGTGCTAAACAGGGAAAAGACTGAGAGGTTGCCTTGACACCGAAAAGATACGACAATATAGACGACAGAAGTAAAAACGGAAATGCCCCTCTGTCTAAGTCAGGTTCCATGAGGCCATAACATTCGCTTCTCTGTTTGATCTCCATTCAGTCCTTCCCCGCTCCCACTTTGCTGTCGGGCCTGCTCCACGGTATCGCCGATCCTGCAAGAACGTGAGAGCGGGCTGGAAATACCCTTCTCCCATCCCAGGTCTCCAGTTAACCTTCCCGGCAGTTTTTTGGACTGTGATAGGAAACCGGAAAGCCCAAACATTCCACGCCGAGGACTTCCCGGCAGAACAACACCGCAATTGAACTTTGAACTCCGGAACACCCCTGACCTGTAATAGCTTCGCGCAAACCCCGTGGCTGCTGTTTGCGGCGGCCATGCTTGCACCGTCCGAGTACTGTCATTTACTGGGCTGTGAACCAGATTCACTCAGACTCGGTCCTCAACCTCCAACGACACCCTCCCCCCTCGCTGCCGATATCCAGGGATAGGCAGGGATTCTGATTTCTGGATCATTGGGACCTCTTTAAGGGCAGGTATGACGTGCACAAAAAAAGGGGCTGTTCTGAATCCCAGGGGGACCAATATCCTGGCAGGAATGTTTGCTAAGGCTATTGGGGAGAGATTAAAATAGAATTGTTGGGGGTTGGGAACCGAACTGAAGAGACTGGGGAAGAGGAGGTTGGTTCACAAATAGAGAGAGCTTGCAGATAGTGCAAGAGTGAGGATAATAGGTGACAGAGAAGGGACGCTCTCAGACCGAAGGTTTGAGATGTGTCTATTTTAACGCAAGGAGTGTTATGAATAAAGCCGATGAACTTACAGCGTGGATCACTACTTGGAGATATGATGTGTGGCTGTTACAGAGACTTGGATGTGCCAGGGCACAGGAATGTTTACTTCAGATTTTAGATGTTTCAGAAAGGTCCGGGAGGAAGGTTAAAGTGGTGGTGGTGTGGCACTGTTGATCGGAGATAGAGTTACTGCTGCAGAAAGGGTGGACGCCATTAAGGGATTGTCTGTGAAGTTTCTGTGGGTGGTCGGCAGGATCAGGAAGGGGTGTTACTGGGTAATAACATAACTGGGTGTTTTTATACACCGCCTAATAGTAACAGCGATATCGAGGAGCAGACAGGGAAACAGATCCTGTAAAGGTGCAATAATAACAGAATTGTCGTGATTGGAGTTTCTAATATCCCAAATATCGATTGGTATCTCACAAAGGGTTTGGACGCGATGGAGTTTGTTAGGTGTGTTCAGGAAGGTTTCCTGACACAATATGTAGATAAAACTATAAGAGGAGAGGCTGTACTCGACTGGCATTAGGAAATCAACCAGGTCAAGTGTCAGAACTCTAAGTGGGAGAGCATTTTGGAGATAGTGATCAAAATTCTATCTCCTTTACAATAACATTGGAGAGAGATAGGAACAGTTAAGTTAGAACAGCGTTTAATTGGAGTAAGGGGATTATGAGGCTATTGGGCAGGAAATTGGAAGCTTAAACTTGAAACAGATTTTCTCAGTGAAAAGTAGGGAAGAAATGTGCAAATTTTCAGGGCATATTTGTGTGTAGTTCTGCATTGGTACCTTCCAGTGAGACAGGGAGGTTATGAACGGTACAGGTTCAGGGCATATTTGTGTGGAGTTCTGCATTGGTACGTTGCAGTGAGACAGGGAGGTTAGGGAGGGGTACAGGAACAGGGCATATTTGTGTGGAGTTCTGCATTGGTGCGTTCCAGTGAGACAAGGAGGTTATGGGCAGTACACGTTCAGGGCATATTTGTGTGGAATTCTGCATTGGTACGTTCCAGTGAGACAGGGAGGTTATGGAGGGTTACAGGTTCAGGGCACATTTGTCTGGAGTTCTGCATTGGTACGTTCCAGTGAGACAGGGAGGTTATAGAGGGTACAGGTTCAGAGCATCTTTGTGCGGAGTTCTGCATTGGTACTTTCCAGTGAGACAGGGAGCTTATGGTCGGGTACAGGTTCAGGGCATATTTGTGTGGGGTTCCTCATTGGTACGTTCCAGTGAGACAGGGAGGTTATGGAGGGGTACAGGTTCAGGGCATATTTGTGTGTAGTTCTGCATTGGTACGTTCCAGTGAGACAGGGAGGTTATGGAGGGTACAGGTTCAGGGCATATTTGTGTGGAGTTCTGCGTTGGTACGTTCCAGTGAGACAAGGATATTATGGGCGGGTACACTTTCAGGGCATATTTGTGTGGTGTTCTGCAATGGTACGTTCCAGTGAGACAGAAGGTTATGGAGGGGTACAGGTTCAGGGCATATTTGAGTGGAGTTCGGCATTGGTGCGTTCCAGTGAGACAGGGAAGTTATGGAGGGGTACAGGTTCAGGGCATATTTGTGTGGAGTTCTACATTGGTACGTTCCAGTGAGACAGGGAGGTTATTGAGGGGTACAGGTTCAGGGCATATTTGTGTGTAGTTCTGCATTGGTACGTTCCAGTGAGACAGGGAGGTTATGGATGGTACAGGTTCAGGGCATATTTGTGTGGAGTTCTGGAGTGGTACGTTCCAGTGAGTCAGGGAGGTTATGTTCGGGTACAGGATCAGGGCATATTTGAGTGGAGTTCGGCATTGGTGCATTCCAGTGAGACAGGGAGGTTATGGAGGGGTACAGGTTCAGGGCAAATTAGTGTGGAGTTCTGCATTGGTGCGTTCCAGTGAGACAAGGAGGTTATGGGCAGGTACACTTTCAGGGCATATTTGTGTGGTGTTCTGCAATGGTACTTTCCAGTGAGACAGAAGGTTATGGAGGGGTACAGGTTCAGGGCATATTTGAGTGGAGTTCGACATTGGTGCGTTCCAGTGAGACAGGGAAGTTATGGAGGGGTTCAGGTTCAGGGCATATTTGTGTGGAGTTCTGCATTGGTAAGTTCCAGTGAGACAGGGAGGTTATGGAGGGGTACAGGTTCAGGGCATACTTGTGTGGAGTTCTGCATTGGTACGTTCCGGTGAGACAGGGAGGTTATGGAGGGGTACAGGTTCGGGGCAAATTTGTGTGGCGTTCTGCATTGGTGCGTTCCAGTGAGACAAGGAGGTTATGGGCGGGTACACGTTCAGGGCATATTTGTGTGGAATTCTGCATTGGTACGTTCCAGTGAGACAGGGAGGTTATGCACGGTACAGGATCAGGGAATATTTGAGTGGAGTTCTGCATTGGTACGTTCCAGTGAGACAGGGAGGTTATTGAGGGGTACAGGTTCAGGGCAAATTTGTGTGGAGTTCTGCATTGGTGCGTTCCAGTGAGACAAGGAGGTTATGGGCAGTACACGTTCAGGGCATATTTGTGTGGAATTCTGCATTGGTACGTTCCAGTGAGACAGGGAGGTTATGGAGGGTTACAGGTTCAGGGCACATTTGTCTGGAGTTCTGCATTGGTACGTTCCAGTGAGACAGGGAGGTTATAGAGGGTACAGGTTCAGAGCATCTTTGTGCGGAGTTCTGCATTGGTACTTTCCAGTGAGACAGGGAGCTTATGGTCGGGTACAGGTTCAGGGCATATTTGTGTGGGGTTCTGCATTGGTACGTTCCAGTGAGACAGGGAGGTTATGGAGGGGTACAGGTTCAGGGCATATTTGTGTGTAGTTCTGCATTGGTACGTTCCAGTGAGACAGGGAGGTTATGGAGGGTACAGGTTCAGGGCATATTTTGTGGAGTTCTGCGTTGGTACGTTCCAGTGAGACAAGGATATTATGGGCGGGTAAACATTCAGGGCATATTACTGTGGTGTTCTGCAATGGTATGTTCCAGTGAGACTGGGAGGTTATGGAGGGTACAGGTTCAGGGCATATTTGTGTGGAGTTCGGCATTGGTGCGTTGCAGTGAGACAAGGAGGTTATGGGCGGGTACACTTTCAGGGCATATTTGTGTGGTGTTCTGCAATGGTACGTTCCAGTGAGACAGAAGGTTATGGAGGGGTACAGGTTCAGGGCATATTTGAGTGGAGTTCGGCATTGGTGCGTTCCAGTGAGACAGGGAAGTTATGGAGGGGTACAGGTTCAGGGCATATTTGTGTGGAGTTCTACATTGGTACGTTCCAGTGAGACAGGGAGGTTATGGATGGTACAGGTTCAGGGCATATTTGTGTGGAGTTCTGGAGTGGTACGTTCCAGTGAGTCAGGGAGGTTATGTTCGGGTACAGGATCAGGGCATATTTGAGTGGAGTTCGGCATTGGTGCATTCCAGTGAGACAGGGAGGTTATTGAGGGGTACAGGTTCAGGGCATATTTGTGTGTAGTTCTGCATTGGTACGTTCCAGTGAGACAGGGAGGTTATGGATGGTACAGGTTCAGGGCCAATTAGTGTGGAGTTCTGCATTGGTGCGTTCCAGTGAGACAAGGAGGTTATGGGCAGGTACACTTTCAGGGCATATTTGTGTGGAGTTCTGCAATGGTACGTTCCAGTGAGACAGAAGGTTATGGAGGGGTACAGGTTCAGGGCATATTTGAGTGGAGTTCGACATTGGTGCGTTCCAGTGAGACAGGGAAGTTATGGAGGGGTTCAGGTTCAGGGCATATTTGTGTGGAGTTCTGCATTGGTAAGTTCCAGTGAGACAGGGAGGTTATGGAGGGGTACAGGTTCAGGGCATACTTGTGTGGAGTTCTGCATTGGTACGTTCCAGTGAGACAGGGAGGTTATGGAGGGGTACAGGTTCGGGGCAAATTTGTGTGGCGTTCTGCATTGGTGCGTTCCAGTGAGACAAGGAGGTTATGGGCGGGTACACGTTCAGGGCATATTTGTGTGGAATTCTGCATTGGTACGTTCCAGTGAGACAGGGAGGTTATGGAGGGTTACAGGTTCAGGGCACATTTGTCTGGAGTTCTGCATTGGTACGTTCCAGTGAGACAGGGAGGTTATAGAGGGTACAGGTTCAGAGCATCTTTGTGCGGAGTTCTGCATTGGTACTTTCCAGTGAGACAGGGAGCTTATGGTCGGGTACAGGTTCAGGGCATATTTGTGTGGGGTTCTGCATTGGTACGTTCCAGTGAGACAGGGAGGTTATGGGCGGGTACACGTTCAGGGCATATTTGTGTGGAATTCTGCATTGGTACGTTCCAGTGAGACAGGGAGGTTATGGAGGGTTACAGGTTCAGGGCACATTTGTCTGGAGTTCTGCATTGGTACGTTCCAGTGAGACAGGGAGGTTATAGAGGGTACAGGTTCAGAGCATCTTTGTGCGGAGTTCTGCATTGGTACTTTCCAGTGAGACAGGGAGCTTATGGTCGGGTACAGGTTCAGGGCATATTTGTGTGGGGTTCTGCATTGGTACGTTCCAGTGAGACAGGGAGGTTATGGAGGGGTACAGGTTCAGGGCATATTTGTGTGTAGTTCTGCATTGGTACGTTCCAGTGAGACAGGGAGGTTATGGAGGGTACAGGTTCAGGGCATATTTGTGTGGAGTTCTGCGTTGGTACGTTCCAGTGAGACAAGGATATTATGGGCGGGTAAACATTCAGGGCATATTACTGTGGTGTTCTGCAATGGTACGTTCCAGTGAGACTGGGAGGTTATGGAGGGTACAGGTTCAGGGCATATTTGTGTGGAGTTCGGCATTGGTGCGTTCCAGTGAGACAAGGAGGTTATGGGCGGGTACACTTTCAGGGCATATTTGTGTGGTGTTCTGCAATGGTACGTTCCAGTGAGACAGAAGGTTATGGAGGGGTACAGGTTCAGGGCATATTTGAGTGGAGTTCGGCATTGGTGCGTTCCAGTGAGACAGGGAAGTTATGGAGGGGTACAGGTTCAGGGCAAATTTGTGTGGAGTTCTGCATTGGTGCGTTCCAGTGAGACAAGGAGGTTATGGGCGTGTACACGTTCAGGGCATATTTGTGTGGAATTCTGCATTGGTACGTTCCAGTGAGACAGGGAGGTTATGGAGGGTACCGGTTCAGGGCATATTTGTGTGGAGTTCTGGATTGGTACGTTCCAGTGAGACAGGGAGGTTATGGAGCGTTACAGGTTCAGGGCATATTTGTGTGGAGTTCTGCATTGGTAAGTTCCAGTGAGACAGGGAGGTTATGGAGGTGTACAGGTTCAGGGCACATTTGTCTGGAGTTCTGCATTGGTACATTCCAGTGAGACAGGGAGGTTATAGAGAGTACAGGTTCAGAGCATATTTGTGCGGAGTTCTGCATTGGTACGTTCCAGTGAGACAGGGAGGTTATGGTGGTGTACAGGTTCAGGGCACATTTGTGTGGAGTTCTGCAGTGGTACGTTCCAGTGAGACAGTGAGGTTATGGTCGGGTACAGGTTCAGGGCAAATTTGTGTGGAGTTCTGCATTGGTGCGTTCCAGTGAGACAAGGAGGTTATGGGCAGTACACGTTCAGGGCATATTTGTGTGGAATTCTGCATTGGTACGTTCCAGTGAGACAGGGAGGTTATGGAGGGTTACAGGTTCAGGGCACATTTGTCTGGAGTTCTGCATTGGTACGTTCCAGTGAGACAGGGAGGTTATAGAGGGTACAGGTTCAGAGCATCTTTGTGCGGAGTTCTGCATTGGTACTTTCCAGTGAGACAGGGAGCTTATGGTCGGGTACAGGTTCAGGGCATATTTGTGTGGGGTTCTGCATTGGTACGTTCCAGTGAGACAGGGAGGTTATGGAGGGGTACAGGTTCAGGGCATATTTGTGTGTAGTTCTGCATTGGTACGTTCCAGTGAGACAGGGAGGTTATGGAGGGTACAGGTTCAGGGCATATTTGTGTGGAGTTCTGCGTTGGTACGTTCCAGTGAGACAAGGATATTATGGGCGGGTAAACATTCAGGGCATATTACTGTGGTGTTCTGCAATGGTACGTTCCAGTGAGACTGGGAGGTTATGGAGGGTACAGGTTCAGGGCATATTTGTGTGGAGTTCGGCATTGGTGCGTTCCAGTGAGACAAGGAGGTTATGGGCGGGTACACTTTCAGGGCATATTTGTGTGGTGTTCTGCAATGGTACGTTCCAGTGAGACAGAAGGTTATGGTGGGGTACAGGTTCAGGGCATATTTGAGTGGAGTTCGGCATTGGTGCGTTCCAGTGAGACAGGGAAGTTATGGAGGGGTACAGGTTCAGGGCATATTTGTGTGGAGTTCTACATTGGTACGTTCCAGTGAGACAGGGAGGTTATGGATGGTACAGGTTCAGGGCATATTTGTGTGGAGTTCTGGAGTGGTACGTTCCAGTGAGTCAGGGAGGTTATGTTCGGGTACAGGATCAGGGCATATTTGAGTGGAGTTCGGCATTGGTGCATTCCAGTGAGACAGGGAGGTTATTGAGGGGTACAGGTTCAGGGCATATTTGTGTGTAGTTCTGCATTGGTACGTTCCAGTGAGACAGGGAGGTTATGGATGGTACAGGTTCAGGGCATATTTGTGTGGAGTTCTGGAGTGGTACGTTCCAGTGAGTCAGGGAGGTTATGTTCGGGTACAGGATCAGGGCATATTTGAGTGGAGTTCGGCATTGGTGCATTCCAGTGAGACAGGGAGGTTATGGAGGGGTACAGGTTCTGGGCCAATTAGTGTGGAGTTCTGCATTGGTGCGTTCCAGTGAGACAAGGAGGTTATGGGCAGGTACACTTTCAGGGCATATTTGTGTGGAGTTCTGCAATGGTACGTTCCAGTGAGACAGAAGGTTATGGAGGGGTACAGGTTCAGGGCATATTTGAGTGGAGTTCGACGTTGGTGCGTTCCAGTGAGACAGGGAAGTTATGGAGGGGTTCAGGTTCAGGGCATATTTGTGTGGAGTTCTGCATTGGTAAGTTCCAGTGAGACAGGGAGGTTATGGAGGGGTACAGGTTCAGGGCATACTTGTGTTGAGTTCTGCATTGGTAAGTTCCAGTGAGACAGGGAGGTTATGGAGGGGTACAGGTTCGGGGCAAATTTGTGTGGCGTTCTGCATTGGTGCGTTCCAGTGAGACAAGGAGGTTATGGGCGGGTACACGTTCAGGGCATATTTGTGTGGAATTCTGCATTGGTACGTTCCAGTGAGACAGGGAGGTTATGGAGGGTTACAGGTTCAGGGCACATTTGTCTGGAGTTCTGCATTGGTACGTTCCAGTGAGACAGGGAGGTTATAGAGGGTACAGGTTCAGAGCATCTTTGTGCGGAGTTCTGCATTGGTACTTTCCAGTGAGACAGGGAGCTTATGGTCGGGTACAGGTTCAGGGCATATTTGTGTGGGGTTCTGCATTGGTACGTTCCAGTGAGACAGGGAGGTTATGGGCGGGTACACGTTCAGGGCATATTTGTGTGGAATTCTGCATTGGTACGTTCCAGTGAGACAGGGAGGTTATGGAGGGTTACAGGTTCAGGGCACATTTGTCTGGAGTTCTGCATTGGTACGTTCCAGTGAGACAGGGAGGTTATAGAGGGTACAGGTTCAGAGCATCTTTGTGCGGAGTTCTGCATTGGTACTTTCCAGTGAGACAGGGAGCTTATGGTCGGGTACAGGTTCAGGGCATATTTGTGTGGGGTTCTGCATTGGTACGTTCCAGTGAGACAGGGAGGTTATGGAGGGGTACAGGTTCAGGGCATATTTGTGTGTAGTTCTGCATTGGTACGTTCCAGTGAGACAGGGAGGTTATGGAGGGTACAGGTTCAGGGCATATTTGTGTGGAGTTCTGCGTTGGCACGTTCCAGTGAGACAAGGATATTATGGGCGGGTAAACATTCAGGGCATATTACTGAGGTGTTCTGCAATGGTACGTTCCAGTGAGACTGGGAGGTTATGGAGGGTACAGGTTCAGGGCATATTTGTGTGGAGTTCGGCATTGGTGCGTTCCAGTGAGACAAGAGGTTATGGGCAGGTACACTTTCAGGGCATATTTGTGTGGTGTTCTGCAATGGTACGTTCCAGTGAGACAGAAGGTTATGGAGGGGTACAGGTTCAGGGCATATTTGAGTGGAGTTCGGCATTGGTGCGCTCCAGTGAGACAGGGAAGTTATGGAGGGGTACAGGTTCAGGGCAAATTTGCGTGGAGTTCTGCATTGGTGCGTTCCAGTGAGACAAGGAGGTTATGGGCGGGTACACGTTCAGGGCATATTTGTGTGGAATTCTGCATTGGTACGTTCCAGTGAGACAGGGAGGTTATGGAGGGTACCGGTTCAGGGCATATTTGTGTGGAGTTCTGCATTGGTACGTTCCAGTGAGACAGGGAGGTTATGGAGGTGTACAGGTTCAGGGCACATTTGTGTGGAGTTCTGCAGTGGTACGTTCCAGTGAGACAGTGAGGTTATGGTCGGGTACAGGTTCAGGGCAAATTTGTGTGGAGTTCTGCATTGGTGCGTTCCAGTGAGACAAGGAGGTTATGGGCAGTACACGTTCAGGGCATATTTGTCTGGAATTCTGCATTGGTACGTTCCAGTGAGACAGGGAGGTTATGGAGGGTTACAGGTTCAGGGCACATTTGTCTGGAGTTCTGCATTGGTACGTTCCAGTGAGACAGGGAGGTTATAGAGGGTACAGGTTCAGAGCATCTTTGTGCGGAGTTCTGCATTGGTACTTTCCAGTGAGACAGGGAGCTTATGGTCGGGTACAGGTTCAGGGCATATTTGTGTGGGGTTCTGCATTGGTACGTTCCAGTGAGACAGGGAGGTTATGGAGGGGTACAGGTTCAGGGCATATTTGTGTGTAGTTCTGCATTGGTACGTTCCAGTGAGACAGGGAGGTTATGGAGGGTACAGGTTCAGGGCATATTTGTGTGGAGTTCTGCGTTGGTACGTTCCAGTGAGACAAGGATATTATGGGCGGGTAAACATTCAGGGCATATTACTGTGGTGTTCTGCAATGGTACGTTCCAGTGAGACTGGGAGGTTATGGAGGGTACAGGTTCAGGGCATATTTGTGTGGAGTTCGGCATTGGTGCGTTCCAGTGAGACAAGGAGGTTATGGGCGGGTACACTTTCAGGGCATATTTGTGTGGTGTTCTGCAATGGTACGTTCCAGTGAGACAGAAGGTTATGGAGGGGTACAGGTTCAGGGCATATTTGAGTGGAGTTCGGCATTGGTGCGTTCCAGTGAGACAGGGAAGTTATGGAGGGGTACAGGTTCAGGGCATATTTGTGTGGAGTTCTACATTGGTACGTTCCAGTGAGACAGGGAGGTTATGGATGGTACAGGTTCAGGGCATATTTGTGTGGAGTTCTGGAGTGGTACGTTCCAGTGAGTCAGGGAGGTTATGTTCGGGTACAGGATCAGGGCATATTTGAGTGGAGTTCGGCATTGGTGCATTCCAGTGAGACAGGGAGGTTATTGAGGGGTACAGGTTCAGGGCATATTTGTGTGTAGTTCTGCATTGGTACGTTCCAGTGAGACAGGGAGGTTATGGATGGTACAGGTTCAGGGCATATTTGTGTGGAGTTCTGGAGTGGTACATTCCAGTGAGTCAGGGAGGTTATGTTCGGGTACAGGATCAGGGCATATTTGAGTGGAGTTCGGCATTGGTGCATTCCAGTGAGACAGGGAGGTTATGGAGGGGTACAGGTTCAGGGCCAATTAGTGTGGAGTTCTGCATTGGTGCGTTCCAGTGAGACAAGGAGGTTATGGGCAGGTACACTTTCAGGGCATATTTGTGTGGTGTTCTGCAATGGTACGTTCCAGTGAGACAGAAGGTTATGGAGGGGTACAGGTTCAGGGCATATTTGAGTGGAGTTCGACATTGGTGCGTTCCAGTGAGACAGGGAAGTTATGGAGGGGTTCAGGTTCAGGGCATATTTGTGTGGAGTTCTGCATTGGTAAGTTCCAGTGAGACAGGGAGGTTATGGAGGGGTACAGGTTCAGGGCATACTTGTGTGGAGTTCTGCATTGGTAAGTTCCAGTGAGACAGGGAGGTTATGGAGGGGTACAGGTTCGGGGCAAATTTGTGTGGCGTTCTGCATTGGTGCGTTCCAGTGAGACAAGGAGGTTATGGGCGGGTACACGTTCAGGGCATATTTGTGTGGAATTCTGCATTGGTACGTTCCAGTGAGACAGGGAGGTTATGGAGGGTTACAGGTTCAGGGCACATTTGTCTGGAGTTCTGCATTGGTACGTTCCAGTGAGACAGGGAGGTTATAGAGGGTACAGGTTCAGAGCATCTTTGTGCGGAGTTCTGCATTGGTACTTTCCAGTGAGACAGGGAGCTTATGGTCGGGTACAGGTTCAGGGCATATTTGTGTGGGGTTCTGCATTGGTACGTTCCAGTGAGACAGGGAGGTTATGGGCGGGTACACGTTCAGGGCATATTTGTGTGGAATTCTGCATTGGTACGTTCCAGTGAGACAGGGAGGTTATGGAGGGTTACAGGTTCAGGGCACATTTGTCTGGAGTTCTGCATTGGTACGTTCCAGTGAGACAGGGAGGTTATAGAGGGTACAGGTTCAGAGCATCTTTGTGCGGAGTTCTGCATTGGTACTTTCCAGTGAGACAGGGAGCTTATGGTCGGGTACAGGTTCAGGGCATATTTGTGTGGGGTTCTGCATTGGTACGTTCCAGTGAGACAGGGAGGTTATGGAGGGGTACAGGTTCAGGGCATATTTGTGTGTAGTTCTGCATTGGTACGTTCCAGTGAGACAGGGTGGTTATGGAGGGTACAGGTTCAGGGCATATTTGTGTGGAGTTCTGCGTTGGCACGTTCCAGTGAGACAAGGATATTATGGGCGGGTAAACATTCAGGGCATATTACTGTGGTGTTCTGCAATGGTACGTTCCAGTGAGACTGGGAGGTTATGGAGGGTACAGGTTCAGGGCATATTTGTGTGGAGTTCGGCATTGGTGCGTTCCAGTGAGACAAGGAGGTTATGGGCGGGTACACTTTCAGGGCATATTTGTGTGGTGTTCTGCAATGGTACGTTCCAGTGAGACAGAAGGTTATGGAGGGGTACAGGTTCAGGGCATATTTGAGTGGAGTTCGGCATTGGTGCGCTCCAGTGAGACAGGGAAGTTATGGAGGGGTACAGGTTCAGGGCAAATTTGTGTGGAGTTCTGCATTGGTGCGTTCCAGTGAGACAAGGAGGTTATGGGCGGGTACACGTTCAGGGCATATTTGTGTGGAATTCTGCATTGGTACGTTCCAGTGAGACAGGGAGGTTATGGAGGGTACCGGTTCAGGGCATATTTGTGTGGAGTTCTGCATTGGTACGTTCCAGTGAGACAGGGAGGTTATGGAGCGTTACAGGTTCAGGGCATATTTGTGTGGAGTTCTGCATTGGTAAGTTCCAGTGAGACAGGGAGGTTATGGAGGTGTACAGATTCAGGGCACATTTGTCTGGAGTTCTGCATTGGTACATTCCAGTGAGACAGGGAGGTTATAGAGAGTACAGGTTCAGAGCATATTTGTGCGGAGTTCTGCATTGGTACGTTCCAGTGAGACAGGGAGGTTATGGTGGTGTACAGGTTCAGGGCACATTTGTGTGGAGTTCTGCAGTGGTACGTTCCAGTGAGACAGTGAGGTTATGGTCGGGTACAGGTTCAGGGCAAATTTGTGTGGAGTTCTGCATTGGTGCGTTCCAGTGAGACAAGGAGGTTATGGGCAGTACACGTTCAGGGCATATTTGTGTGGAGTTCTGGAGTGGTACGTTCCAGTGAGTCAGGGAGGTTATGTTTGGGTACAGGATCAGGGCATATTTGAGTGGAGTTCGGCATTGGTGCATTCCAGTGAGACAGGGAGGTTATTGAGGGGTACAGGTTCAGGGCATATTTGTGTGTAGTTCTGCATTGGTACGTTCCAGTGAGACAAGGAGGTTATGGGCAGGTACACTTTCAGGGCATATTTGTGTGTAGTTCTGCATTGGTACGTTCCAGTGAGACAGGGAGGTTATGGAGGGTACAGGTTCAGGGCATATTTGTGTGGAGTTCTGCGTTGGCACGTTCCAGTGAGACAAGGATATTATGGGCGGGTAAACATTCAGGGCATATTACTGAGGTGTTCTGCAATGGTACGTTCCAGTGAGACTGGGAGGTTATGGAGGGTACAGGTTCAGGGCATATTTGTGTGGAGTTCGGCATTGGTGCGTTCCAGTGAGACAAGAGGTTATGGGCAGGTACACTTTCAGGGCATATTTGTGTGGTGTTCTGCAATGGTACGTTCCAGTGAGACAGAAGGTTATGGAGGGGTACAGGTTCAGGGCATATTTGAGTGGAGTTCGGCATTGGTGCGCTCCAGTGAGACAGGGAAGTTATGGAGGGGTACAGGTTCAGGGCAAATTTGCGTGGAGTTCTGCATTGGTGCGTTCCAGTGAGACAAGGAGGTTATGGGCGGGTACACGTTCAGGGCATATTTGTGTGGAATTCTGCATTGGTACGTTCCAGTGAGACAGGGAGGTTATGGAGGGTACCGGTTCAGGGCATATTTGTGTGGAGTTCTGCATTGGTACGTTCCAGTGAGACAGGGAGGTTATGGAGGTGTACAGGTTCAGGGCACATTTGTGTGGAGTTCTGCAGTGGTACGTTCCAGTGAGACAGTGAGGTTATGGTCGGGTACAGGTTCAGGGCAAATTTGTGTGGAGTTCTGCATTGGTGCGTTCCAGTGAGACAAGGAGGTTATGGGCAGTACACGTTCAGGGCATATTTGTCTGGAATTCTGCATTGGTACGTTCCAGTGAGACAGGGAGGTTATGGAGGGTTACAGGTTCAGGGCACATTTGTCTGGAGTTCTGCATTGGTACGTTCCAGTGAGACAGGGAGGTTATAGAGGGTACAGGTTCAGAGCATCTTTGTGCGGAGTTCTGCATTGGTACTTTCCAGTGAGACAGGGAGCTTATGGTCGGGTACAGGTTCAGGGCATATTTGTGTGGGGTTCTGCATTGGTACGTTCCAGTGAGACAGGGAGGTTATGGAGGGGTACAGGTTCAGGGCATATTTGTGTGTAGTTCTGCATTGGTACGTTCCAGTGAGACAGGGAGGTTATGGAGGGTACAGGTTCAGGGCATATTTGTGTGGAGTTCTGCGTTGGTACGTTCCAGTGAGACAAGGATATTATGGGCGGGTAAACATTCAGGGCATATTACTGTGGTGTTCTGCAATGGTACGTTCCAGTGAGACTGGGAGGTTATGGAGGGTACAGGTTCAGGGCATATTTGTGTGGAGTTCGGCATTGGTGCGTTCCAGTGAGACAAGGAGGTTATGGGCGGGTACACTTTCAGGGCATATTTGTGTGGTGTTCTGCAATGGTACGTTCCAGTGAGACAGAAGGTTATGGAGGGGTACAGGTTCAGGGCATATTTGAGTGGAGTTCGGCATTGGTGCGTTCCAGTGAGACAGGGAAGTTATGGAGGGGTACAGGTTCAGGGCATATTTGTGTGGAGTTCTACATTGGTACGTTCCAGTGAGACAGGGAGGTTATGGATGGTACAGGTTCAGGGCATATTTGTGTGGAGTTCTGGAGTGGTACGTTCCAGTGAGTCAGGGAGGTTATGTTCGGGTACAGGATCAGGGCATATTTGAGTGGAGTTCGGCATTGGTGCATTCCAGTGAGACAGGGAGGTTATTGAGGGGTACAGGTTCAGGGCATATTTGTGTGTAGTTCTGCATTGGTACGTTCCAGTGAGACAGGGAGGTTATGGATGGTACAGGTTCAGGGCATATTTGTGTGGAGTTCTGGAGTGGTACATTCCAGTGAGTCAGGGAGGTTATGTTCGGGTACAGGATCAGGGCATATTTGAGTGGAGTTCGGCATTGGTGCATTCCAGTGAGACAGGGAGGTTATGGAGGGGTACAGGTTCAGGGCCAATTAGTGTGGAGTTCTGCATTGGTGCGTTCCAGTGAGACAAGGAGGTTATGGGCAGGTACACTTTCAGGGCATATTTGTGTGGTGTTCTGCAATGGTACGTTCCAGTGAGACAGAAGGTTATGGAGGGGTACAGGTTCAGGGCATATTTGAGTGGAGTTCGACATTGGTGCGTTCCAGTGAGACAGGGAAGTTATGGAGGGGTTCAGGTTCAGGGCATATTTGTGTGGAGTTCTGCATTGGTAAGTTCCAGTGAGACAGGGAGGTTATGGAGGGGTACAGGTTCAGGGCATACTTGTGTGGAGTTCTGCATTGGTAAGTTCCAGTGAGACAGGGAGGTTATGGAGGGGTACAGGTTCGGGGCAAATTTGTGTGGCGTTCTGCATTGGTGCGTTCCAGTGAGACAAGGAGGTTATGGGCGGGTACACGTTCAGGGCATATTTGTGTGGAATTCTGCATTGGTACGTTCCAGTGAGACAGGGAGGTTATGGAGGGTTACAGGTTCAGGGCACATTTGTCTGGAGTTCTGCATTGGTACGTTCCAGTGAGACAGGGAGGTTATAGAGGGTACAGGTTCAGAGCATCTTTGTGCGGAGTTCTGCATTGGTACTTTCCAGTGAGACAGGGAGCTTATGGTCGGGTACAGGTTCAGGGCATATTTGTGTGGGGTTCTGCATTGGTACGTTCCAGTGAGACAGGGAGGTTATGGGCGGGTACACGTTCAGGGCATATTTGTGTGGAATTCTGCATTGGTACGTTCCAGTGAGACAGGGAGGTTATGGAGGGTTACAGGTTCAGGGCACATTTGTCTGGAGTTCTGCATTGGTACGTTCCAGTGAGACAGGGAGGTTATAGAGGGTACAGGTTCAGAGCATCTTTGTGCGGAGTTCTGCATTGGTACTTTCCAGTGAGACAGGGAGCTTATGGTCGGGTACAGGTTCAGGGCATATTTGTGTGGGGTTCTGCATTGGTACGTTCCAGTGAGACAGGGAGGTTATGGAGGGGTACAGGTTCAGGGCATATTTGTGTGTAGTTCTGCATTGGTACGTTCCAGTGAGACAGGGAGGTTATGGAGGGTACAGGTTCAGGGCATATTTGTGTGGAGTTCTGCGTTGGCACGTTCCAGTGAGACAAGGATATTATGGGCGGGTAAACATTCAGGGCATATTACTGTGGTGTTCTGCAATGGTACGTTCCAGTGAGACTGGGAGGTTATGGAGGGTACAGGTTCAGGGCATATTTGTGTGGAGTTCGGCATTGGTGCGTTCCAGTGAGACAAGGAGGTTATGGGCGGGTACACTTTCAGGGCATATTTGTGTGGTGTTCTGCAATGGTACGTTCCAGTGAGACAGAAGGTTATGGAGGGGTACAGGTTCAGGGCATATTTGAGTGGAGTTCGGCATTGGTGCGCTCCAGTGAGACAGGGAAGTTATGGAGGGGTACAGGTTCAGGGCAAATTTGTGTGGAGTTCTGCATTGGTGCGTTCCAGTGAGACAAGGAGGTTATGGGCGGGTACACGTTCAGGGCATATTTGTGTGGAATTCTGCATTGGTACGTTCCAGTGAGACAGGGAGGTTATGGAGGGTACCGGTTCAGGGCATATTTGTGTGGAGTTCTGCATTGGTACGTTCCAGTGAGACAGGGAGGTTATGGAGCGTTACAGGTTCAGGGCATATTTGTGTGGAGTTCTGCATTGGTAAGTTCCAGTGAGACAGGGAGGTTATGGAGGTGTACAGATTCAGGGCACATTTGTCTGGAGTTCTGCATTGGTACATTCCAGTGAGACAGGGAGGTTATAGAGAGTACAGGTTCAGAGCATATTTGTGCGGAGTTCTGCATTGGTACGTTCCAGTGAGACAGGGAGGTTATGGTGGTGTACAGGTTCAGGGCACATTTGTGTGGAGTTCTGCAGTGGTACGTTCCAGTGAGACAGTGAGGTTATGGTCGGGTACAGGTTCAGGGCAAATTTGTGTGGAGTTCTGCATTGGTGCGTTCCAGTGAGACAAGGAGGTTATGGGCAGTACACGTTCAGGGCATATTTGTGTGGAATTCTGCATTGGTACGTTCCAGTGAGACAGGGAGGTTATGGAGGGTTACAGTTTCAGGGCACATTTGTCTGGAGTTCTGCATTGGTACGCTCCAGTGAGACAGGGAGGTTATAGAGGGTACAGGTTCAGAGCATCTTTGTGCGGAGTTCTGCATTGGTACTTTCCAGTGAGACAGGGAGCTTATGGTCGGGTACAGGTTCAGGGCATATTTGTGTGGGGTTCTGCATTGGTACGTTCCAGTGAGACAGGGAGGTTATGGAGGGGTACAGGTTCAGGGCATATTTGTGTGTAGTTCTGCATTGGTACGTTCCAGTGAGACAGGGAGGTTATGGAGGGTACAGGTTCAGGGCATATTTGTGTGGAGTTCTGCGTTGGTACGTTCCAGTGAGACAAGGATATTATGGGCGGGTAAACATTCAGGGCATATTACTGTGGTGTTCTGCAATGGTACGTTCCAGTGAGACTGGGAGGTTATGGAGGGTACAGGTTCAGGGCATATTTGTGTGGAGTTCGGCATTGGTGCGTTCCAGTGAGACAAGGAGGTTATGGGCGGGTACACTTTCAGGGCATATTTGTGTGGTGTTCTGCAATGGTACGTTCCAGTGAGACAGAAGGTTATGGAGGGGTACAGGTTCAGGGCATATTTGAGTGGAGTTCGGCATTGGTGCGTTCCAGTGAGACAGGGAAGTTATGGAGGGGTACAGGTTCAGGGCATATTTGTGTGGAGTTCTACATTGGTACGTTCCAGTGAGACAGGGAGGTTATGGATGGTACAGGTTCAGGGCATATTTGTGTGGAGTTCTGGAGTGGTACGTTCCAGTGAGTCAGGGAGGTTATGTTCGGGTACAGGATCAGGGCATATTTGAGTGGAGTTCGGCATTGGTGCATTCCAGTGAGACAGGGAGGTTATTGAGGGGTACAGGTTCAGGGCATATTTGTGTGTAGTTCTGCATTGGTACGTTCCAGTGAGACAGGGAGGTTATGGATGGTACAGGTTCAGGGCATATTTGTGTGGAGTTCTGGAGTGGTACGTTCCAGTGAGTCAGGGAGGTTATGTTTGGGTACAGGATCAGGGCATATTTGAGTGGAGTTCGGCATTGGTGCATTCCAGTGAGACAGGGAGGTTATGGAGGGGTACAGGTTCAGGGCAAATTAGTGTGGAGTTCTGCATTGGTGCGTTCCAGTGAGACAAGGAGGTTATGGGCAGGTACACTTTCAGGGCATATTTGTGTGGTGTTCTGCAATGGTACGTTCCAGTGAGACAGAAGGTTATGGAGGGGTACAGGTTCAGGGCATATTTGAGTGGAGTTCGACATTGGTGCGTTCCAGTGAGACAGGGAAGTTATGGAGGGGTTCAGGTTCAGGGCATATTTGTGTGGAGTTCTGCATTGGTAAGTTCCAGTGAGACAGGGAGGTTATGGAGGGGTACAGGTTCAGGGCATACTTGTGTGGAGTTCTGCATTGGTACGTTCCAGTGAGACAGGGAGGTTATGGAGGGGTACAGGTTCGGGGCAAATTTGTGTGGCGTTCTGCATTGGTGCGTTCCAGTGAGACAAGGAGGTTATGGGCGGGTACACGTTCAGGGCATATTTGTGTGGAATTCTGCATTGGTACGTTCCAGTGAGACAGGGAGGTTATGGAGGGTTACAGGTTCAGGGCACATTTGTCTGGAGTTCTGCATTGGTACGTTCCAGTGAGACAGGGAGGTTATAGAGGGTACAGGTTCAGAGCATCTTTGTGCGGAGTTCTGCATTGGTACTTTCCAGTGAGACAGGGAGCTTATGGTCGGGTACAGGTTCAGGGCATATTTGTGTAGGGTTCTGCATTGGTACGTTCCAGTGAGACAGGGAGGTTATGGAGGGGTACAGGTTCAGGGCATATTTGTGTGTAGTTCTGCATTGGTACGTTCCAGTGAAACAGGGAGGTTATGGAGGGTACAGGTTCAGGGCATATTTGTGTGGAGTTCTGCGTTGGTACGTTCCAGTGAGACAAGGATATTATGGGCGGGTAAACATTCAGGGCATATTACTGTGGTGTTCTGTAATGGTACGTTCCAGTGAGACTGGGAGGTTATGGAGGGTACAGGTTCAGGGCATATTTGTGTGGAGTTCGGCATTGGTGCGTTCCAGTGAGACAGGGAAGTTATGGAGGGGTACAGGTTCAGGGCAAATTTGTGTGGAGTTCTGCATTGGTGCGTTCCAGTGAGACAAGGAGGTTATGGGCGGGTACACGTTCAGGGCATATTTGTGTGGAATTCTGCATTGGTACGTTCCAGTGAGACAGGGAGGTTATGGAGGGTACCGGTTCAGGGCATATTTGTGTGGAGTTCTGCATTGGTACGTTCCAGTGAGACAGGGAGGTTATGGAGCGTTACAGGTTCAGGGCATATTTGTGTGGAGTTCTGCATTGGTAAGTTCCAGTGAGACAGGGAGGTTATGGAGGTGTACAGGTTCAGGGCACATTTGTCTGGAGTTCTGCATTGGTACATTCCAGTGAGACAGGGAGGTTATAGAGAGTACAGGTTCAGAGCATATTTGTGCGGAGTTCTGCATTGGTACGTTCCAGTGAGACAGGGAGGTTATGGTGGTGTACAGGTTCAGGGCACATTTGTGTGGAGTTCTGCAGTGGTACGTTCCAGTGAGACAGTGAGGTTATGGTCGGGTACAGGTTCAGGGCATATTTGTGTGGAGTTCTGCATTGGTACTTTCCAGTGAGACAGGGAAGTTATGGAGGGGTACAGGTTCAGGGCATATTTGTGTGGGGTTCTGCAATGGTACGTTCCAGTGAGACAGGGAGGTTATGGAGGGGTACAGGTTCAGGGCATATTTGAGTGGAGTTCGACATTGGTGCGTTCCAGTGAGACAGGGAAGTTATGGAGGGGTACAGGTTCAGGGCATATTTGTGTGGAGTTCTGCATTGGTACGTTCCAGTGAGACAGGGAGGTTATAGAGGGTACAGGTTCAGAGCATCTTTGTGCGGAGTTCTGCATTGGTACTTTCCAGTGAGACAGGGAGCTTATGGTCGGGTACAGGTTCAGGGCATATTTGTGTGGGGTTCTGCATTGGTACGTTCCAGTGAGACAGGGAGGTTATGGAGGGGTACAGGTTCAGGGCATATTTGTGTGTAGTTCTGCATTGGTACGTTCCAGTGAGACAGGGAGGTTATGGAGGGTACAGGTTCAGGGCATATTTGTGTGGAGTTCTGCGTTGGTACGTTCCAGTGAGACAAGGATATTATGGGCGGGTAAACATTCAGGGCATATTACTGTGGTGTTCTGCAATGGTACGTTCCAGTGAGACTGGGAGGTTATGGAGGGTACAGGTTCAGGGCATATTTGTGTGGAGTTCGGCATTGGTGCGTTCCAGTGAGACAAGGAGGTTATGGGCGGGTACACTTTCAGGGCATATTTGTGTGGTGTTCTGCAATGGTACGTTCCAGTGAGACAGAAGGTTATGGAGGGGTACAGGTTCAGGGCATATTTGAGTGGAGTTCGGCATTGGTGCGTTCCAGTGAGACAGGGAAGTTATGGAGGGGTACAGGTTCAGGGCATATTTGTGTGGAGTTCTACATTGGTACGTTCCAGTGAGACAGGGAGGTTATGGATGGTACAGGTTCAGGGCATATTTGTGTGGAGTTCTGGAGTGGTACGTTCCAGTGAGTCAGGGAGGTTATGTTCGGGTACAGGATCAGGGCATATTTGAGTGGAGTTCGGCATTGGTGCATTCCAGTGAGACAGGGAGGTTATTGAGGGGTACAGGTTCAGGGCATATTTGTGTGTAGTTCTGCATTGGTACGTTCCAGTGAGACAGGGAGGTTATGGATGGTACAGGTTCAGGGCATATTTGTGTGGAGTTCTGGAGTGGTACATTCCAGTGAGTCAGGGAGGTTATGTTCGGGTACAGGATCAGGGCATATTTGAGTGGAGTTCGGCATTGGTGCATTCCAGTGAGACAGGGAGGTTATGGAGGGGTACAGGTTCAGGGCCAATTAGTGTGGAGTTCTGCATTGGTGCGTTCCAGTGAGACAAGGAGGTTATGGGCAGGTACACTTTCAGGGCATATTTGTGTGGTGTTCTGCAATGGTACGTTCCAGTGAGACAGAAGGTTATGGAGGGGTACAGGTTCAGGGCATATTTGAGTGGAGTTCGACATTGGTGCGTTCCAGTGAGACAGGGAAGTTATGGAGGGGTTCAGGTTCAGGGCATATTTGTGTGGAGTTCTGCATTGGTAAGTTCCAGTGAGACAGGGAGGTTATGGAGGGGTACAGGTTCAGGGCATACTTGTGTGGAGTTCTGCATTGGTAAGTTCCAGTGAGACAGGGAGGTTATGGAGGGGTACAGGTTCGGGGCAAATTTGTGTGGCGTTCTGCATTGGTGCGTTCCAGTGAGACAAGGAGGTTATGGGCGGGTACACGTTCAGGGCATATTTGTGTGGAATTCTGCATTGGTACGTTCCAGTGAGACAGGGAGGTTATGGAGGGTTACAGGTTCAGGGCACATTTGTCTGGAGTTCTGCATTGGTACGTTCCAGTGAGACAGGGAGGTTATAGAGGGTACAGGTTCAGAGCATCTTTGTGCGGAGTTCTGCATTGGTACTTTCCAGTGAGACAGGGAGCTTATGGTCGGGTACAGGTTCAGGGCATATTTGTGTGGGGTTCTGCATTGGTACGTTCCAGTGAGACAGGGAGGTTATGGGCGGGTACACGTTCAGGGCATATTTGTGTGGAATTCTGCATTGGTACGTTCCAGTGAGACAGGGAGGTTATGGAGGGTTACAGGTTCAGGGCACATTTGTCTGGAGTTCTGCATTGGTACGTTCCAGTGAGACAGGGAGGTTATAGAGGGTACAGGTTCAGAGCATCTTTGTGCGGAGTTCTGCATTGGTACTTTCCAGTGAGACAGGGAGCTTATGGTCGGGTACAGGTTCAGGGCATATTTGTGTGGGGTTCTGCATTGGTACGTTCCAGTGAGACAGGGAGGTTATGGAGGGGTACAGGTTCAGGGCATATTTGTGTGTAGTTCTGCATTGGTACGTTCCAGTGAGACAGGGAGGTTATGGAGGGTACAGGTTCAGGGCATATTTGTGTGGAGTTCTGCGTTGGCACGTTCCAGTGAGACAAGGATATTATGGGCGGGTAAACATTCAGGGCATATTACTGTGGTGTTCTGCAATGGTACGTTCCAGTGAGACTGGGAGGTTATGGAGGGTACAGGTTCAGGGCATATTTGTGTGGAGTTCGGCATTGGTGCGTTCCAGTGAGACAAGGAGGTTATGGGCGGGTACACTTTCAGGGCATATTTGTGTGGTGTTCTGCAATGGTACGTTCCAGTGAGACAGAAGGTTATGGAGGGGTACAGGTTCAGGGCATATTTGAGTGGAGTTCGGCATTGGTGCGCTCCAGTGAGACAGGGAAGTTATGGAGGGGTACAGGTTCAGGGCAAATTTGTGTGGAGTTCTGCATTGGTGCGTTCCAGTGAGACAAGGAGGTTATGGGCGGGTACACGTTCAGGGCATATTTGTGTGGAATTCTGCATTGGTACGTTCCAGTGAGACAGGGAGGTTATGGAGGGTACCGGTTCAGGGCATATTTGTGTGGAGTTCTGCATTGGTACGTTCCAGTGAGACAGGGAGGTTATGGAGCGTTACAGGTTCAGGGCATATTTGTGTGGAGTTCTGCATTGGTAAGTTCCAGTGAGACAGGGAGGTTATGGAGGTGTACAGATTCAGGGCACATTTGTCTGGAGTTCTGCATTGGTACATTCCAGTGAGACAGGGAGGTTATAGAGAGTACAGGTTCAGAGCATATTTGTGCGGAGTTCTGCATTGGTACGTTCCAGTGAGACAGGGAGGTTATGGTGGTGTACAGGTTCAGGGCACATTTGTGTGGAGTTCTGCAGTGGTACGTTCCAGTGAGACAGTGAGGTTATGGTCGGGTACAGGTTCAGGGCAAATTTGTGTGGAGTTCTGCATTGGTGCGTTCCAGTGAGACAAGGAGGTTATGGGCAGTACACGTTCAGGGCATATTTGTGTGGAATTCTGCATTGGTACGTTCCAGTGAGACAGGGAGGTTATGGAGGGTTACAGTTTCAGGGCACATTTGTCTGGAGTTCTGCATTGGTACGCTCCAGTGAGACAGGGAGGTTATAGAGGGTACAGGTTCAGAGCATCTTTGTGCGGAGTTCTGCATTGGTACTTTCCAGTGAGACAGGGAGCTTATGGTCGGGTACAGGTTCAGGGCATATTTGTGTGGGGTTCTGCATTGGTACGTTCCAGTGAGACAGGGAGGTTATGGAGGGGTACAGGTTCAGGGCATATTTGTGTGTAGTTCTGCATTGGTACGTTCCAGTGAGACAGGGAGGTTATGGAGGGTACAGGTTCAGGGCATATTTGTGTGGAGTTCTGCGTTGGTACGTTCCAGTGAGACAAGGATATTATGGGCGGGTAAACATTCAGGGCATATTACTGTGGTGTTCTGCAATGGTACGTTCCAGTGAGACTGGGAGGTTATGGAGGGTACAGGTTCAGGGCATATTTGTGTGGAGTTCGGCATTGGTGCGTTCCAGTGAGACAAGGAGGTTATGGGCGGGTACACTTTCAGGGCATATTTGTGTGGTGTTCTGCAATGGTACGTTCCAGTGAGACAGAAGGTTATGGAGGGGTACAGGTTCAGGGCATATTTGAGTGGAGTTCGGCATTGGTGCGTTCCAGTGAGACAGGGAAGTTATGGAGGGGTACAGGTTCAGGGCATATTTGTGTGGAGTTCTACATTGGTACGTTCCAGTGAGACAGGGAGGTTATGGATGGTACAGGTTCAGGGCATATTTGTGTGGAGTTCTGGAGTGGTACGTTCCAGTGAGTCAGGGAGGTTATGTTCGGGTACAGGATCAGGGCATATTTGAGTGGAGTTCGGCATTGGTGCATTCCAGTGAGACAGGGAGGTTATTGAGGGGTACAGGTTCAGGGCATATTTGTGTGTAGTTCTGCATTGGTACGTTCCAGTGAGACAGGGAGGTTATGGATGGTACAGGTTCAGGGCATATTTGTGTGGAGTTCTGGAGTGGTACGTTCCAGTGAGTCAGGGAGGTTATGTTTGGGTACAGGATCAGGGCATATTTGAGTGGAGTTCGGCATTGGTGCATTCCAGTGAGACAGGGAGGTTATGGAGGGGTACAGGTTCAGGGCAAATTAGTGTGGAGTTCTGCATTGGTGCGTTCCAGTGAGACAAGGAGGTTATGGGCAGGTACACTTTCAGGGCATATTTGTGTGGTGTTCTGCAATGGTACGTTCCAGTGAGACAGAAGGTTATGGAGGGGTACAGGTTCAGGGCATATTTGAGTGGAGTTCGACATTGGTGCGTTCCAGTGAGACAGGGAAGTTATGGAGGGGTTCAGGTTCAGGGCATATTTGTGTGGAGTTCTGCATTGGTAAGTTCCAGTGAGACAGGGAGGTTATGGAGGGGTACAGGTTCAGGGCATACTTGTGTGGAGTTCTGCATTGGTACGTTCCAGTGAGACAGGGAGGTTATGGAGGGGTACAGGTTCGGGGCAAATTTGTGTGGCGTTCTGCATTGGTGCGTTCCAGTGAGACAAGGAGGTTATGGGCGGGTACACGTTCAGGGCATATTTGTGTGGAATTCTGCATTGGTACGTTCCAGTGAGACAGGGAGGTTATGGAGGGTTACAGGTTCAGGGCACATTTGTCTGGAGTTCTGCATTGGTACGTTCCAGTGAGACAGGGAGGTTATAGAGGGTACAGGTTCAGAGCATCTTTGTGCGGAGTTCTGCATTGGTACTTTCCAGTGAGACAGGGAGCTTATGGTCGGGTACAGGTTCAGGGCATATTTGTGTAGGGTTCTGCATTGGTACGTTCCAGTGAGACAGGGAGGTTATGGAGGGGTACAGGTTCAGGGCATATTTGTGTGTAGTTCTGCATTGGTACGTTCCAGTGAAACAGGGAGGTTATGGAGGGTACAGGTTCAGGGCATATTTGTGTGGAGTTCTGCGTTGGTACGTTCCAGTGAGACAAGGATATTATGGGCGGGTAAACATTCAGGGCATATTACTGTGGTGTTCTGTAATGGTACGTTCCAGTGAGACTGGGAGGTTATGGAGGGTACAGGTTCAGGGCATATTTGTGTGGAGTTCGGCATTGGTGCGTTCCAGTGAGACAGGGAAGTTATGGAGGGGTACAGGTTCAGGGCAAATTTGTGTGGAGTTCTGCATTGGTGCGTTCCAGTGAGACAAGGAGGTTATGGGCGGGTACACGTTCAGGGCATATTTGTGTGGAATTCTGCATTGGTACGTTCCAGTGAGACAGGGAGGTTATGGAGGGTACCGGTTCAGGGCATATTTGTGTGGAGTTCTGCATTGGTACGTTCCAGTGAGACAGGGAGGTTATGGAGCGTTACAGGTTCAGGGCATATTTGTGTGGAGTTCTGCATTGGTAAGTTCCAGTGAGACAGGGAGGTTATGGAGGTGTACAGGTTCAGGGCACATTTGTCTGGAGTTCTGCATTGGTACATTCCAGTGAGACAGGGAGGTTATAGAGAGTACAGGTTCAGAGCATATTTGTGCGGAGTTCTGCATTGGTACGTTCCAGTGAGACAGGGAGGTTATGGTGGTGTACAGGTTCAGGGCACATTTGTGTGGAGTTCTGCAGTGGTACGTTCCAGTGAGACAGTGAGGTTATGGTCGGGTACAGGTTCAGGGCATATTTGTGTGGAGTTCTGCATTGGTACTTTCCAGTGAGACAGGGAAGTTATGGAGGGGTACAGGTTCAGGGCATATTTGTGTGGGGTTCTGCAATGGTACGTTCCAGTGAGACAGGGAGGTTATGGAGGGGTACAGGTTCAGGGCATATTTGAGTGGAGTTCGACATTGGTGCGTTCCAGTGAGACAGGGAAGTTATGGAGGGGTACAGGTTCAGGGCATATTTGTGTGGAGTTCTGCATTGGTACGTTTCAGTGAGACAGGGAGGTTATGGAGGGGTACAGGTACAGGGCATACTTGTGTGGAGTTCTGCACTGGTACGTTCCAGTGAGACAGGGAGGTTATGGAGGGGTACAGGTTTGGGGCAAATTTGTGTGGCGTTCTGCATTGGTGCGTTCCAGTGATACAAGGAGGTTATGGGCGGGTACACGTTCAGGGCATATTTGTGTGGAATTCTGCATTGGTACGTTCCAGTGAGACAGGGAGGTTATGCACGGTACTGGATCAGGGAATATTTGAGTGGAGTTCTGCATTGGTACGTTCCAGTGAGACAGGGAGGTTATTGAGGGGTACAGGTTCAGGGCAAATTTGTGTGGAGTTCTGCATTGGTGCGTTCCAGTGAGACAAGGAGGTTATGGGCGGGTACACGTTCAGGGCATATTTGTGTGGAATTCTGCATTGGTACATTCCAGTGAGACAGGGAGGTTATGGAGGGTACCGGTTCAGGGCATATTTGTGTGGAGTTCTGCATTGGTACGTTCCAGTGAGACAGGGAGGTTATGGAGCGTTACAGGTTCAGGGCATATTTGTGTGGAGTTCTGCATTGGTAAGTTCCAGTGAGACAGGGAGGTTATGGAGGTGTACAGGTTCAGGGCACATTTGTCTGGAGTTCTGCATTGGTACATTCCAGTGAGACAGGGAGGTTATAGAGAGTACAGGTTCAGAGCATATTTGTGTGGAGTTCTGCAGTGGTACGTTCCAGTGAGACAGTGAGGTTATGGTCGGGTACAGGTTCAGGGCATATTTGTGTGGAGTTCTGCATTGGTACTTTCCAGTGAGACAGGGAAGTTATGGAGGGGTACAGGTTCAGGGCATATTTGTGTGGGGTTCTGCATTGGTACGTTCCAGTGAGACACAGAGGTTATGGAGGGTTACAGGTTCAGGGCATATTTGTGTGTAGTTCTGCATTGGTACATTCCAGTGAGACAGGGAGGTTATGGAGGGTACAGGTTCAGGGCATATTTGTGTGGAGTTCTGCGTTGGTACGTTCCAGTGAGACAAGGATCTTATGGGCGGGTAAACGTTCAGGGCATATTTCTGTGGTGTTCTGCAATGGTACGTTCCAGTGAGACAGGGAAGTTATGGAGGGGTTCAGGTTCAGGGCATATTTGTGTGGAGTTCTGCATTGGTAAGTTCCAGTGAGACAGGGAGGTTATGGAGGGGTACAGGTTCAGGGCATACTTGTGTGGAGTTCTGCATTGGTACGTTCCAGTGAGACAGGGAGGTTATGGAGGGGTACAGGTTCGGGGCAAATTTGTGTGGCGTTCTGCATTGGTGCGTTCCAGTGAGACAAGGAGGTTATGGGCGGGTACACGTTCAGGGCATATTTGTGTGGAATTCTGCATTGGTACGTTCCAGTGAGACAGGGAGGTTATGGAGGGTTACAGGTTCAGGGCACATTTGTCTGGAGTTCTGCATTGGTACGTTCCAGTGAGACAGGGAGGTTATAGAGGGTACAGGTTCAGAGCATCTTTGTGCGGAGTTCTGCATTGGTACTTTCCAGTGAGACAGGGAGCTTATGGTCGGGTACAGGTTCAGGGCATATTTGTGTAGGGTTCTGCATTGGTACGTTCCAGTGAGACAGGGAGGTTATGGAGGGGTACAGGTTCAGGGCATATTTGTGTGTAGTTCTGCATTGGTACGTTCCAGTGAAACAGGGAGGTTATGGAGGGTACAGGTTCAGGGCATATTTGTGTGGAGTTCTGCGTTGGTACGTTCCAGTGAGACAAGGATATTATGGGCGGGTAAACATTCAGGGCATATTACTGTGGTGTTCTGTAATGGTACGTTCCAGTGAGACTGGGAGGTTATGGAGGGTACAGGTTCAGGGCATATTTGTGTGGAGTTCGGCATTGGTGCGTTCCAGTGAGACAAGGAGGTTATGGGCGGGTACACTTTCAGGGCATATTTGTGTGGTGTTCTGCAATGGTACGTTCCAGTGAGACAGAAGGTTATGGAGGGGTACAGGTTCAGGGCATATTTGAGTGGAGTTCGGCATTGGTGCGTTCCAGTGAGACAGGGAAGTTATGGAGGGGTACAGGTTCAGGGCAAATTTGTGTGGAGTTCTGCATTGGTGCGTTCCAGTGAGACAAGGAGGTTATGGGCGGGTACACGTTCAGGGCATATTTGTGTGGAATTCTGCATTGGTACGTTCCAGTGAGACAGGGAGGTTATGGAGGGTACCGGTTCAGGGCATATTTGTGTGGAGTTCTGCATTGGTACGTTCCAGTGAGACAGGGAGGTTATGGAGCGTTACAGGTTCAGGGCATATTTGTGTGGAGTTCTGCATTGGTAAGTTCCAGTGAGACAGGGAGGTTATGGAGGTGTACAGGTTCAGGGCACATTTGTCTGGAGTTCTGCATTGGTACATTCCAGTGAGACAGGGAGGTTATAGAGAGTACAGGTTCAGAGCATATTTGTGCGGAGTTCTGCATTGGTACGTTCCAGTGAGACAGGGAGGTTATGGTGGTGTACAGGTTCAGGGCACATTTGTGTGGAGTTCTGCAGTGGTACGTTCCAGTGAGACAGTGAGGTTATGGTCGGGTACAGGTTCAGGGCATATTTGTGTGGAGTTCTGCATTGGTACTTTCCAGTGAGACAGGGAAGTTATGGAGGGGTACAGGTTCAGGGCATATTTGTGTGGGGTTCTGCAATGGTACGTTCCAGTGAGACAGGGAGGTTATGGAGGGGTACAGGTTCAGGGCATATTTGAGTGGAGTTCGACATTGGTGCGTTCCAGTGAGACAGGGAAGTTATGGAGGGGTACAGGTTCAGGGCATATTTGTGTGGAGTTCTGCATTGGTACGTTTCAGTGAGACAGGGAGGTTATGGAGGGGTACAGGTACAGGGCATACTTGTGTGGAGTTCTGCACTGGTACGTTCCAGTGAGACAGGGAGGTTATGGAGGGGTACAGGTTTGGGGCAAATTTGTGTGGCGTTCTGCATTGGTGCGTTCCAGTGATACAAGGAGGTTATGGGCGGGTACACGTTCAGGGCATATTTGTGTGGAATTCTGCATTGGTACGTTCCAGTGAGACAGGGAGGTTATGCACGGTACTGGATCAGGGAATATTTGAGTGGAGTTCTGCATTGGTACGTTCCAGTGAGACAGGGAGGTTATTGAGGGGTACAGGTTCAGGGCAAATTTGTGTGGAGTTCTGCATTGGTGCGTTCCAGTGAGACAAGGAGGTTATGGGCGGGTACACGTTCAGGGCATATTTGTGTGGAATTCTGCATTGGTACATTCCAGTGAGACAGGGAGGTTATGGAGGGTACCGGTTCAGGGCATATTTGTGTGGAGTTCTGCATTGGTACGTTCCAGTGAGACAGGGAGGTTATGGAGCGTTACAGGTTCAGGGCATATTTGTGTGGAGTTCTGCATTGGTAAGTTCCAGTGAGACAGGGAGGTTATGGAGGTGTACAGGTTCAGGGCACATTTGTCTGGAGTTCTGCATTGGTACATTCCAGTGAGACAGGGAGGTTATAGAGAGTACAGGTTCAGAGCATATTTGTGTGGAGTTCTGCAGTGGTACGTTCCAGTGAGACAGTGAGGTTATGGTCGGGTACAGGTTCAGGGCATATTTGTGTGGAGTTCTGCATTGGTACTTTCCAGTGAGACAGGGAAGTTATGGAGGGGTACAGGTTCAGGGCATATTTGTGTGGGGTTCTGCATTGGTACGTTCCAGTGAGACAGGGAGGTTATGGAGGGTTACAGGTTCAGGGCATATTTGTGTGTAGTTCTGCATTGGTACATTCCAGTGAGACAGGGAGGTTATGGAGGGTACAGGTTCAGGGCATATTTGTGTGGAGTTCTGCGTTGGTACGTTCCAGTGAGACAAGGATCTTATGGGCGGGTAAACGTTCAGGGCATATTTCTGTGGTGTTCTGCAATGGTACGTTCCAGTGAGACTGGGAGGTTATGGAGGGTACAGGTTCACGGCATATTTGTGTGGAGTTCTGCATTGGTAATTTCCTGTGAGACAGGGAAGTTATGGAGGGGTACAGGTTCAGGGCATATTTGTGTGGAGTTCTGCATTGGTATGTTCCAGTGAGACAGGGAGGTTATGGAGGGGTACAGGTTCAGGGCATATTTGTGTGTAGTTCTGCATTGGTACATTCCAGTGAGACAGGGAGGTTATGGAGGGTACAGGTTCAGGGCATATTTGTGTGGAGTTCTGCGTTGGTACGTTCCAGTGAGACAAGGATCTTATGGGCGGGTAAACGTTCAGGGCATATTTCTGTGGTGTTCTGCAATGGTACGTTCCAGTGAGACTGGGAGGTTATGGAGGGTACAGGTTCAGGGCATATTTGTGTGGAGTTCTGCATTGGTACTTTCCTGTGAGACAAGGAGGTTATGGGCGGGTACACGTTCAGGGCATATTTGTGTGGAATTCTGCATTGGTACGTTCCAGTGAGACAGGGAGGTTATGGAGGGGTACAGGTTCAGGGCATATTTGAGTGGAGTTCGACATTGGTGCGTTCCAGTGAGACAGGGAAGTTATGGAGGGGTACAGGTTCAGGGCATATTTGTGTGGAGTTCTGCATTGGTACGTTCCAGTGAGACAGGGAGGTTATGGAGGGGTACAGGTTCAGGGCATACTTGTGTGGAGTTCTGCACTGGTACGTTCCAGTGAGACAGGGAGGTTATGGAGGGGTACAGGTTTGGGGCAAATTTGTGTGGCGTTCTGCATTGGTGCGTTCCAGTGATACAAGGAGGTTATGGGCGGGTACACGTTCAGGGCATATTTGTGTGGAATTCTGCATTGGTACGTTCCAGTGAGACAGGGAGGTTATGGAGGGTACCGGTTCAGGGCATATTTGTGTGGAGTTCTGCATTGGTACGTTCCAGTGAGACAGGGAGGTTATGGAGCGTTACAGGTTCAGGGCATATTTGTGTGGAGTTCTGCATTGGTAAGTTCCAGTGAGACAGGGAGGTTATGGAGGTGTACAGGTTCAGGGCACATTTGTCTGGAGTTCTGCATTGGTACATTCCAGTGAGACAGGGAGGTTATAGAGAGTACAGGTTCAGAGCATATTTGTGTGGAGTTCTGCAGTGGTACGTTCCAGTGAGACAGTGAGGTTATGGTCGGGTACAGGTTCAGGGCATATTTGTGTGGAGTTCTGCATTGGTACTTTCCAGTGAGACAGGGAAGTTATGGAGGGGTACAGGTTCAGGGCATATTTGTGTGGGGTTCTGCATTGGTACGTTCCAGTGAGACAGGGAGGTTATGGAGGGTTACAGGTTCAGGGCATATTTGTGTGTAGTTCTGCATTGGTACATTCCAGTGAGACAGGGAGGTTATGGAGGGTACAGGTTCAGGGCATATTTGTGTGGAGTTCTGCGTTGGTACGTTCCAGTGAGACAAGGATCTTATGGGCGGGTAAACGTTCAGGGCATATTTCTGTGGTGTTCTGCAATGGTACGTTCCAGTGAGACTGGGAGGTTATGGAGGGTACAGGTTCACGGCATATTTGTGTGGAGTTCTGCATTGGTAATTTCCTGTGAGACAGGGAAGTTATGGAGGGGTACAGGTTCAGGGCATATTTGTGTGGAGTTCTGCATTGGTATGTTCCAGTGAGACAGGGAGGTTATGGAGGGGTACAGGTTCAGGGCATATTTGTGTGTAGTTCTGCATTGGTACATTCCAGTGAGACAGGGAGGTTATGGAGGGTACAGGTTCAGGGCATATTTGTGTGGAGTTCTGCGTTGGTACGTTCCAGTGAGACAAGGATCTTATGGGCGGGTAAACGTTCAGGGCATATTTCTGTGGTGTTCTGCAATGGTACGTTCCAGTGAGACTGGGAGGTTATGGAGGGTACAGGTTCAGGGCATATTTGTGTGGAGTTCTGCATTGGTACTTTCCTGTGAGACAAGGAGGTTATGGGCGGGTACACGTTCAGGGCATATTTGTGTGGAATTCTGCATTGGTACGTTCCAGTGAGACAGGGAGGTTATGGAGGGGTACAGGTTCAGGGCATATTTGAGTGGAGTTCGACATTGGTGCGTTCCAGTGAGACAGGGAAGTTATGGAGGGGTACAGGTTCAGGGCATATTTGTGTGGAGTTCTGCATTGGTACGTTCCAGTGAGACAGGGAGGTTATGGAGGGGTACAGGTTCAGGGCATACTTGTGTGGAGTTCTGCACTGGTACGTTCCAGTGAGACAGGGAGGTTATGGAGGGGTACAGGTTTGGGGCAAATTTGTGTGGCGTTCTGCATTGGTGCGTTCCAGTGATACAAGGAGGTTATGGGCGGGTACACGTTCAGGGCATATTTGTGTGGAATTCTGCATTGGTACGTTCCAGTGAGACAGGGAGGTTATGCACGGTACTGGATCAGGGAATATTTGAGTGGAGTTCTGCATTGGTACGTTCCAGTGAGACAGGGAGGTTATTGAGGGGTACAGGTTCAGGGCAAATTTGTGTGGAGTTCTGCATTGGTGCGTTACAGTGAGACAAGGAGGTTATGGGCGGGTACACGTTCAGGGCATATTTGTGTGGAATTCTGCATTGGTACGTTCCAGTGAGACAGGGAGGTTATGGAGGGTACCGGTTCAGGGCATATTTGTGTGGAGTTCTGCATTGGTACGTTCCAGTGAGACAGGGAGGTTATGGAGCGATACAGGTTCAGGGCATATTTGTGTGGAGTTCTGCATTGGTAAGTTCCAGTGAGACAGGGAGGTTATGGAGGTGTACAGGTTCAGGGCACATTTGTCTGGAGTTCTGCATTGGTACATTCCAGTGAGACAGGGAGGTTATAGAGAGTACAGGTTCAGAGCATATTTGTGTGGAGTTCTGCAGTGGTACGTTCCAGTGAGACTGTGAGGTTATGGTCGGGTACAGGTTCAGGGCATATTTGTGTGGAGTTCTGCATTGGTACTTTCCAGTGAGACAGGGAGGTTATGGAGGGGTACAGGTTCAGGGCATATTTGTGTGGGGTTCTGCATTGGTACGTTCCAGTGAGACAGGGAGGTTATTGAGGGGTACAGGTTCAGGGCAAATTTGTGTGGAGTTCTGCATTGGTGCGTTCCAGTGAGACAAGGAGGTTATGGGCGGGTACACGTTCAGGGCATATTTGTGTGGAATTCTGCATTGGTACATTCCAGTGAGACAGGGAGGTTATGGAGGGTACCGGTTCAGGGCATATTTGTGTGGAGTTCTGCATTGGTACGTTCCAGTGAGACAGGGAGGTTATGGAGCGTTACAGGTTCAGGGCATATTTGTGTGGAGTTCTGCATTGGTAAGTTCCAGTGAGAGAGGGAGGTTATGGAGGTGTACAGGTTCAGGGCACATTTGTCTGGAGTTCTGCATTGGTACATTCCAGTGAGACAGGGAGGTTATAGAGAGTACAGGTTCAGAGCATATTTGTGTGGAGTTCTGCAGTGGTACGTTCCAGTGAGACAGTGAGGTTATGGTCGGGTACAGGTTCAGGGCATATTTGTGTGGAGTTCTGCATTGGTACTTTCCAGTGAGACAGGGAAGTTATGGAGGGGTACAGGTTCAGGGCATATTTGTGTGGGGTTCTGCATTGGTACGTTCCAGTGAGACAGGGAGGTTATGGAGGGTTACAGGTTCAGGGCATATTTGTGTGTAGTTCTGCATTGGTACATTCCAGTGAGACAGGGAGGTTATGGAGGGTACAGGTTCAGGGCATATTTGTGTGGAGTTCTGCGTTGGTACGTTCCAGTGAGACAAGGATCTTATGGGCGGGTAAACGTTCAGGGCATATTTCTGTGGTGTTCTGCAATGGTACGTTCCAGTGAGACTGGGAGGTTATGGAGGGTACAGGTTCACGGCATATTTGTGTGGAGTTCTGCATTGGTAATTTCCTGTGAGACAGGGAAGTTATGGAGGGGTACAGGTTCAGGGCATATTTGTGTGGAGTTCTGCATTGGTATGTTCCAGTGAGACAGGGAGGTTATGGAGGGGTACAGGTTCAGGGCATATTTGTGTGTAGTTCTGCATTGGTACATTCCAGTGAGACAGGGAGGTTATGGAGGGTACAGGTTCAGGGCATATTTGTGTGGAGTTCTGCGTTGGTACGTTCCAGTGAGACAAGGATCTTATGGGCGGGTAAACGTTCAGGGCATATTTCTGTGGTGTTCTGCAATGGTACGTTCCAGTGAGACTGGGAGGTTATGGAGGGTACAGGTTCAGGGCATATTTGTGTGGAGTTCTGCATTGGTACTTTCCTGTGAGACAAGGAGGTTATGGGCGGGTACACGTTCAGGGCATATTTGTGTGGAATTCTGCATTGGTACGTTCCAGTGAGACAGGGAGGTTATGGAGGGGTACAGGTTCAGGGCATATTTGAGTGGAGTTCGACATTGGTGCGTTCCAGTGAGACAGGGAAGTTATGGAGGGGTACAGGTTCAGGGCATATTTGTGTGGAGTTCTGCATTGGTACGTTCCAGTGAGACAGGGAGGTTATGGAGGGGTACAGGTTCAGGGCATACTTGTGTGGAGTTCTGCACTGGTGCGTTCCAGTGAGACAGGGAGGTTATGGAGGGGTACAGGTTTGGGGCAAATTTGTGTGGCGTTCTGCATTGGTGCGTTCCAGTGATACAAGGAGGTTATGGGCGGGTAGACGTTCAGGGCATATTTGTGTGGAATTCTGCATTGGTACGTTCCAGTGAGACAGGGAGGTTATGCACGGTACTGGATCAGGGAATATTTGAGTGGAGTTCTGCATTGGTACGTTCCAGTGAGACAGGGAGGTTATTGAGGGGTACAGGTTCAGGGCAAATTTGTGTGGAGTTCTGCATTGGTGCGTTCCAGTGAGACAAGGAGGTTATGGGCGGGTACACGTTCAGGGCATATTTGTGTGGAATTCTGCATTGGTACGTTCCAGTGAGACAGGGAGGTTATGGAGGGTACCGGTTCAGGGCATATTTGTGTGGAGTTCTGCATTGGTACGTTCCAGTGAGACAGGGAGGTTATGGAGCGTTACAGGTTCAGGGCATATTTGTGTGGAGTTCTGCATTGGTAAGTTCCAGTGAGACAGGGAGGTTATGGAGGTGTACAGGTTCAGGGCACATTTGTCTGGAGTTCTGCATTGGTACATTCCAGTGAGACAGGGAGGTTATAGAGAGTACAGGTTCAGAGCATATTTGTGTGGAGTTCTGCAGTGGTACGTTCCAGTGAGACAGTGAGGTTATGGTCGGGTACAGGTTCAGGGCATATTTGTGTGGAGTTCTGCATTGGTACTTTCCAGTGAGACAGGGAAGTTATGGAGGGGTACAGGTTCAGGGCATATTTGTGTGGGGTTCTGCATTGGTACGTTCCAGTGAGACAGGGAGGTTATGGAGGGTTACAGGTTCAGGGCATATTTGTGTGTAGTTCTGCATTGGTACATTCCAGTGAGACAGGGAGGTTATGGAGGGTACAGGTTCAGGGCATATTTGTGTGGAGTTCTGCGTTGGTACGTTCCAGTGAGACAAGGATCTTATGGGCGGGTAAACGTTCAGGGCATATTTCTGTGGTGCTCTGCATTAGTGCGTTCCAGTGATACAAGGAGGTTATGGGCGGGTACACGTTCAGGGCATATTTGTGTGGAATTCTGCATTGGTACGTTCCAGTGAGACAGGGAGGTTATGCACGGTACTGGATCAGGGAATATTTGAGTGGAGTTCTGCATTGGTACGTTCCAGTGAGACAGGGAGGTTATTGAGGGGTACAGGTTCAGGGCAAATTTGTGTGGAGTTCTGCATTGGTACGTTCCAATGAGACAGGGAGGTTATGGGCGGGTACACGTTCAGGGCATATTTGTGTGGAATTCTGCATTGGTACGTTCCAGTGAGACAGGGAGGTTATGGAGGGTACCGGTTCAGGGCATATTTGTGTGGAGTTCTGCATTGGTACGTTCCAGTGAGACAGGGAGGTTATGGAGCGTTACAGTTTCAGGGCATATTTGTGTGGAGTTCTGCATTGGTAAGTTCCAGTGAGACAGGGAGGTTATGGAGGTGTACAGGTTCAGGGCACATTTGTCTGGAGTTCTGCATTGGTACATTCCAGTGAGACAGGGAGGTTATAGAGAGTACAGGTTCAGAGCATATTTGTGTGGAGTTCTGCAGTGGTACGTTCCAGTGAGACAGTGAGGTTATGGTCGGGTACAGGTTCAGGGCATATTTGTGTGGAGTTCTGCATTGGTACTTTCCAGTGAGACAGGGAAGTTATGGCGGGGTACAGGTTCAGGGCATATTTGTGTGGGGTTCTGCATTGGTACGTTCCAGTGAGACAGGGAGGTTATGGAGGGTTACAGGTTCAGGGCATATTTGTGTGTAGTTCTGCATTGGTACATTCCAGTGAGACAGGGAGGTTATGGAGGGTACAGGTTCAGGGCATATTTGCGTGGAGTTCTGCGTTGGTACGTTCCAGTGAGACAAGGATCTTATGGGCGGGTAAACGTTCAGGGCATATTTTTGTGGTGTTCTGCAATGGTACGTTCCAGTGAGACTGGGAGGTTATGGAGGGTACAGGTTCACGGCATATTTGTGTGGAGTTCTGCATTGGTAATTTCCTGTGAGACAGGGAAGTTATGGAGGGGTACAGGTTCAGGGCATATTTGTGTGGAGTTCTGCATTGGTATGTTCCAGTGAGACAGGGAGGTTATGGAGGGGTACAGGTTCAGGGCATATTTGTGTGTAGTTCTGCATTGGTACATTCCAGTGAGACAGGGAGGTTATGGAGGGTACAGGTTCAGGGCATATTTGTGTGGAGTTCTGCGTTGGTACGTTCCAGTGAGACAAGGATCTTATGGGCGGGTAAACGTTCAGGGCATATTTCTGTGGTGTTCTGCAATGGTACGTTCCAGTGAGACTGGGAGGTTATGGAGGGTACAGGTTCAGGGCATATTTGTGTGGAGTTCTGCATTGGTACTTTCCTGTGAGACAAGGAGGTTATGGGCGGGTACACGTTCAGGGCATATTTGTGTGGAATTCTGCATTGGTACGTTCCAGTGAGACAGGGAGGTTATGCACGGTACAGGATCAGGGAATATTTGAGTGGAGTTCTGCATTGTTACGTTCCAGTGAGACAGGGAGGTTATTGAGGGGTACAGGTTCAGGGCAAATTTGTGTGGAGTTCTGCATTGGTGCGTTCCAGTGAGACAAGGAGGTTATGGGCGGGTACACGTTCAGGGCATATTTGTGTGGAATTCTGCATTGGTACGTTCCAGTGAGACAGGGAGGTTATGGAGGGTACCGGTTCAGGGCATATTTGTGTGGAGTTCTGCATTGGTACGTTCCAGTGAGACAGGGAGGTTATGGAAGGTTACAGGTTCAGGGCATATTTGTGTGGAGTTCTGCATTCGTACGTTCCAGTGAGACAGGGAGGTTATGGAGGTGTACAGGTTCAGGGCACATTTGTCTGGAGTTCTGCATTGGTACGTTCCAGTGAGACAGGGAGGTTATAGAGCGTACAGGTTCAGAGCATATTTGTGCGGAGTTCTGCATTGGTACGTTCCAGTGAGACAGGGAGGTTATGGTGGTGTACAGGTTCAGGGCACAATTGTGTGGAGTTCTGCAGTGGTACGTTCCAGTGAGACAGGGAGGTTATGGTCGGGTACAGGTTCAGGGCATATTTGTGTGGAGTTCTGCATTGGCACTTTCCAGTGAGACAGGGAAGTTACGGAGCGGTACAGGTTCAGGGCATATTTGTGTGGTGTTCTGCATTGGTACGTTCCAGTGAGACAGGGAGGTTATGGAGGGGTACAGGTTCAGGGCATATTTGTGTGTAGTTCTGCATTGGTACGTTCCAGTGAGACAGGGAGGTTATGGAGAGTACAGGTTCAGGGCATATTTGTGTGGAGTTCTGCATTGGTACGTTCCAGTGAGACAGGGAGGTTATGGATTGTACAGGTTCAGGGCATATTTGTGTGGAGTTCTGCGTTGGTACGTTCCAGTGAGACAAGGATCTTATGGGCGGGTAAATGTTCAGGGCATATTTCTGTGGTGTTCTGCAATGGTACGTTCCAGTGAGACTGGGAGGTTATGGAGGGTACAGGTTCAGGGCATATTTGTGTGGATTTCTGCATTGGTACTTTCCTGTGAGACAGGGAAGTTATGGAGGGGTACAGGTTCAGGGCATATTTGTGTGGGGTTCTGCATTGGTACGTTCCAGTGAGACAGGGAGGTTATGGAGGGGTACAGGTTCAGGGCATATTTGTGTGTAGTTCTGCATTGGTACGTTCCAGTGAGACAGGGAGGTTATGGGGGGTAAAGGTTCAGGGCATATTTGTGTGGAGTTCTGCAGTGGTACGTTCCAGTGAGACAGGGAAGTTATGGTCGGGTACAGGTTCAGGGCATATTTGTGTGGAGTTTTGCATTGGTCCTTTCCAGTGAGACAGGGAGGTTATGGACCGGTACAGTTTCAGGGCATATTTGTGTGGAGTTCTGCATTTGTACGTTCCAGTGAGTCTGGGAGGTTATGGAGTGTACAGGTTCTGGGCACATTTGTCTGGAGTTCTGCATTGGTACGTTCCAGTGAGACAGGGAGGTTGTGGAGGGTACAGGTTCAGGGCATATTTGTGTGCAGTTCTGCAGTGGTACGTTCCAGTGAGACAGGGAGGTTATGGTCGGGTACAGGTTCAGGGCATATTTGTGTGGAGTTCTGCATTGGTACTTTCCAGTGAGACAGGGAAGTTATGGAGGGGTACAGGTTCAGGCATATTTGTGTGTAGTTCTGCATTGGTACATTCCAGTGAGACAGGGAGGTTATGGAGGGTACAGGTTCAGGGCATATTTGTGTGGAGTTCGGCATTGGTGCGTTCCAGTGAGACAAGGAGGTTATGAGCGGGTACACTTTCAGGGCATATTTGTGTGGTGTTCTGCAATGGTACGCTCCAGTGAGACAGAAGGTTATGGAGGGGTACAGGTTCAGGGCATATTTGAGTGGAGTTCGGCATTGGTGCGTTCCAGTGAGACAGGGAAGTTATGGAGGGGTACAGGTTCAGGGCATATTTGTGTGGAGTTCTACATTGGTACGTTCCAGTGATACAGGGAGGTTATTGAGGGGTACAGGTTCAGGGCATATTTGTGTGTAGTTCTGCATTGGTACGTTCCAGTGAGACAGGGAGGTTATGGATGGTACAGGTTCAGGGCATATTTGTGTGGAGTTCTGGAGTGGTACGTTCCAGTGAGTCAGGGAGGTTATGGTCGGGTACAGGATCAGGGCATATTTGAGTGGAGTTCGGCATTGGTGCATTCCAGTGAGACAGGGAGGTTATGGAGGGGTACAGGTTCAGGGCAGACTAGTGTGGAGTTCTGCATTGGTACGTTCCAGTGAGACAGTGAGGTTATGGAGGGGTACAGGTTCAGGGCAAATTTGTGTGGAGTTCTGCATTGGTGCGTTCCAGTGAGACAAGGAAGTTATGGGCGGGTACACGTTCAGGGCATATTTGTGTGGAATTCTGCATTGATACGTTCCAGTGAGACAGGGAGATTATGGTCGGCTACAGGTTCAGGGCATATTTGTGCATAGTTCTGCATTGGTACGTTCCAGTGAGACAGGGAGGTTATGGAGGGGTACAGGTTCAGGGCAAATTAGTGTGGAGTTCTGCATTGGTGCGTTCCAGTGAGACAAGGAGGTTATGGGCAGGTACACTTTCAGGGCATATTTGTGTGGTGTTCTGCAATGGTACGTTCCAGTGAGACAGAAGGTTATGGAGGGGTACAGGTTCAGGGCATATTTGAGTGGAGTTCGACATTGGTGCGTTCCAGTGAGACAGGGAAGTTATGGAGCGGTTCAGGTTCAGGGCATATTTGTGTGGAGTTCTGCATTGGTAAGTTCCAGTGAGACAGGGAGGTTATGGAGGGGTACAGGTTCAGGGCATACTTGTGTGGAGTTCTGCATTGGTACGTTCCAGTGAGACAGGGAGGTTATGGAGGGGTACAGGTTCGGGGCAAATTTGTGTGGCGTTCTGCATTGGTGCGTTCCAGTGAGACAAGGAGGTTATGGGCGGGTACACGTTCAGGGCATATTTGTGTGGAATTCTGCATTGGTACGTTCCAGTGAGACAGGGAGGTTATGCACGGTACAGGATCAGGGAATATTTGAGTGGAGTTCTGCATTGGTACGTTCCAGTGAGACAGGGAGGTTATTGAGGGGTACAGGTTCAGGGCAAATTTGTGTGGAGTTCTGCATTGGTGCGTTCCAGTGAGACAAGGAGGTTATGGGCAGTACACGTTCAGGGCATATTTGTGTGGAATTCTGCATTGGTACGTTCCAGTGAGACAGGGAGGTTATGGAGGGTTACAGGTTCAGGGCACATTTGTCTGGAGTTCTGCATTGGTACGTTCCAGTGAGACAGGGAGGTTATAGAGGGTACAGGTTCAGAGCATCTTTGTGCGGAGTTCTGCATTGGTACTTTCCAGTGAGACAGGGAGCTTATGGTCGGGTACAGGTTCAGGGCATATTTGTGTGGGGTTCCTCATTGGTACGTTCCAGTGAGACAGGGAGGTTATGGAGGGGTACAGGTTCAGGGCATATTTGTGTGTAGTTCTGCATTGGTACGTTCCAGTGAGACAGGGAGGTTATGGAGGGTACAGGTTCAGGGCATATTTGTGTGGAGTTCTGCGTTGGTACGTTCCAGTGAGACAAGGATATTATGGGCGGGTAAACATTCAGGGCATATTACAGTGGTGTTCTGCAATGGTACGTTCCAGTGAGACTGGGAGGTTATGGAGGGTACAGGTTCAGGGCATATTTGTGTGGAGTTCGGCATTGGTGCGTTCCAGTGAGACAAGGAGGTTATGGGCGGGTACACTTTCAGGGCATATTTGTGTGGTGTTCTGCAATGGTACGTTCCAGTGAGACAGAAGGTTATGGAGAGGTACAGGTTCAGGGCATATTTGTGTGTAGTTCTGCATTGGTACGTTCCAGTGAGACAGGGAGGTTATGGATGGTACAGGTTCAGGGCATATTTGTGTGGAGTTCTGGAGTGGTACGTTCCAGTGAGTCAGGGAGGTTATGTTCGGGTACAGGATCAGGGCATATTTGAGTGGAGTTCGGCATTGGTGCATTCCAGTGAGACAGGGAGGTTATGGAGGTGTACAGGTTCAGGGCAAATTAGTGTGTCGATTTCTGCATTGGTGCGTTCCAGTGAGACAAGGAGGTTATGGGCAGGTACACTTTCAGGGCATATTTGTGTGGTGTTCTGCAATGGTACGTTCCAGTGAGACAGAAGGTTATGGAGGGGTACAGGTTCAGGGCATATTTGAGTGGAGTTCGACATTGGTGCGTTCCAGTGAGACAGGGAAGTTATGGAGGGGTTCAGGTTCAGGGCATATTTGTGTGGAGTTCTGCATTGGTAAGTTCCAGTGAGACAGGGAGATTATGGAGGGGTACAGGTTCAGGGCATACTTCTGTGGAGTTCTGCATTGGTACCTTCCAGTGAGACAGGGAGGTTATGGAGGGGTACAGGTTCGGGGCAAATTTGTGTGGCGTTCTGCATTGGTGCGTTCCAGTGAGACAAGGAGGTTATGGGCGGGTACACGTTCAGGGCATATTTGTGTGGAATTCTGCATTGGTACGTTCCAGTGAGACAGGGAGGTTATGCACGGTACAGGATCAGGGAATATTTTAGTGGAGTTCTGCATTGGTACGTTCCAGTGAGACAGGGAGGTTATTGAGGGGTACAGGTTCAGGGCAAATTTGTGTGGAGTTCTGCATTGGTGCGTTCCAGTGAGACAAGGAGGTTATGGGCAGTACACGTTCAGGGCATATTTGTGTGGAATTCTGCATTGGTACGTTCCAGTGAGACAGGGAGGTTATGGAGGGTTACAGGTTCAGGGCACATTTGTCTGGAGTTCTGCATTGGTACGTTCCAGTGAGACAGGGAGGTTATAGAGGGTACAGGTTCAGAGCATCTTTGTGCGGAGTTCTGCATTGGTACTTTCCAGTGAGACAGGGAGCTTATGGTCGGGTACAGGTTCAGGGCATATTTGTGTGGGGTTCCTCATTGGTACGTTCCAGTGAGACAGGGAGGTTATGGAGGGGTACAGGTTCAGGGCATATTTGTGTGTAGTTCTGCATTGGTACGTTCCAGTGAGACAGGGAGGTTATGGAGGGTACAGGTTCAGGGCATATTTGTGTGGAGTTCTGCGTTGGTACGTTCCAGTGAGACAAGGATCTTATGGGCGGGTAAACGTTCAGGGCATATTTCTGTGGTGTTCTGCAATGGTACGTTCCAGTGAGACTGGGAGGTTATGGAGGGTACAGGTTCAGGGCATATTTGTGTGGAGTTCTGCATTGGTACTTTCCTGTGAGACAAGGAGGTTATCGGCGGGTACACGTTCAGGGCATATTTGTGTGGAATTCTGCATTGGTACGTTCCAGTGAGACAGGGAGGTTATGGAGGGGTACAGGTTCAGGGCATATTTGAGTGGAGTTCGACATTGGTGCGTTCCAGTGAGACAGGGAAGTTATGGAGGGGTACAGGTTCAGGGCATATTTGTGTGGAGTTCTGCATTGGTACGTTCCAGTGAGACAGGGAGGTTATGGAGGGGTACAGGTTCAGGGCATACTTGTGTGGAGTTCTGCACTGGTGCGTTCCAGTGAGACAGGGAGGTTATGGAGGGGTACAGGTTTGGGGCAAATTTGTGTGGCGTTCTGCATTGGTGCGTTCCAGTGATACAAGGAGGTTATGGGCGGGTAGACGTTCAGGGCATATTTGTGTGGAATTCTGCATTGGTACGTTCCAGTGAGACAGGGAGGTTATGCACGGTACTGGATCAGGGAATATTTGAGTGGAGTTCTGCATTGGTACGTTCCAGTGAGACAGGGAGGTTATTGAGGGGTACAGGTTCAGGGCAAATTTGTGTGGAGTTCTGCATTGGTGCGTTCCAGTGAGACAAGGAGGTTATGGGCGGGTACACGTTCAGGGCATATTTGTGTGGAATTCTGCATTGGTACGTTCCAGTGAGACAGGGAGGTTACGGAGGGTACCGGTTCAGGGCATATTTGTGTGGAGTTCTGCATTGGTACGTTCCAGTGAGACAGGGAGGTTATGGAGCGTTACAGGTTCAGGGCATATTTGTGTGGAGTTCTGCATTGGTAAGTTCCAGTGAGACAGGGAGGTTATGGAGGTGTACAGGTTCAGGGCACATTTGTCTGGAGTTCTGCATTGGTACATTCCAGTGAGACAGGGAGGTTATAGAGAGTACAGGTTCAGAGCATATTTGTGTGGAGTTCTGCAGTGGTACGTTCCAGTGAGACAGTGAGGTTATGGTCGGGTACAGGTTCAGGGCATATTTGTGTGGAGTTCTGCATTGGTACTTTCCAGTGAGACAGGGAAGTTATGGAGGGGTACAGGTTCAGGGCATATTTGTGTGGGGTTCTGCATTGGTACGTTCCAGTGAGACAGGGAGGTTATGGAGGGTTACAGGTTCAGGGCATATTTGTGTGTAGTTCTGCATTGGTACATTCCAGTGAGACAGGGAGGTTATGGAGGGTACAGGTTCAGGGCATATTTGTGTGGAGTTCTGCGTTGGTACGTTCCAGTGAGACAAGGATCTTATGGGCGGGTAAACGTTCAGGGCATATTTCTGTGGTGCTCTGCATTAGTGCGTTCCAGTGATACAAGGAGGTTATGGGCGGGTACACGTTCAGGGCATATTTGTGTGGAATTCTGCATTGGTACGTTCCAGTGAGACAGGGAGGTTATGCACGGTACTGGATCAGGGAATATTTGAGTGGAGTTCTGCATTGGTACGTTCCAGTGAGACAGGGAGGTTATTGAGGGGTACAGGTTCAGGGCAAATTTGTGTGGAGTTCTGCATTGGTACGTTCCAATGAGACAGGGAGGTTATGGGCGGGTACACGTTCAGGGCATATTTGTGTGGAATTCTGCATTGGTACGTTCCAGTGAGACAGGGAGGTTATGGAGGGTACCGGTTCAGGGCATATTTGTGTGGAGTTCTGCATTGGTACGTTCCAGTGAGACAGGGAGGTTATGGAGCGTTACAGTTTCAGGGCATATTTGTGTGGAGTTCTGCATTGGTAAGTTCCAGTGAGACAGGGAGGTTATGGAGGTGTACAGGTTCAGGGCACATTTGTCTGGAGTTCTGCATTGGTACATTCCAGTGAGACAGGGAGGTTATAGAGAGTACAGGTTCAGAGCATATTTGTGTGGAGTTCTGCAGTGGTACGTTCCAGTGAGACAGTGAGGTTATGGTCGGGTACAGGTTCAGGGCATATTTGTGTGGAGTTCTGCATTGGTACTTTCCAGTGAGACAGGGAAGTTATGGCGGGGTACAGGTTCAGGGCATATTTGTGTGGGGTTCTGCATTGGTACGTTCCAGTGAGACAGGGAGGTTATGGAGGGTTACAGGTTCAGGGCATATTTGTGTGTAGTTCTGCATTGGTACATTCCAGTGAGACAGGGAGGTTATGGAGGGTACAGGTTCAGGGCATATTTGTGTGGAGTTCTGCGTTGGTACGTTCCAGTGAGACAAGGATCTTATGGGCGGGTAAACGTTCAGGGCATATTTCTGTGGTGTTCTGCAATGGTACGTTCCAGTGAGACTGGGAGGTTATGGAGGGTACAGGTTCACGGCATATTTGTGTGGAGTTCTGCATTGGTAATTTCCTGTGAGACAGGGAAGTTATGGAGGGGTACAGGTTCAGGGCATATTTGTGTGGAGTTCTGCATTGGTATGTTCCAGTGAGACAGGGAGGTTATGGAGGGGTACAGGTTCAGGGCATATTTGTGTGTAGTTCTGCATTGGTACATTCCAGTGAGACAGGGAGGTTATGGAGGGTACAGGTTCAGGGCATATTTGTGTGGAGTTCTGCGTTGGTACGTTCCAGTGAGACAAGGATCTTATGGGCGGGTAAACGTTCAGGGCATATTTCTGTGGTGTTCTGCAATGGTACGTTCCAGTGAGACTGGGAGGTTATGGAGGGTACAGGTTCAGGGCATATTTGTGTGGAGTTCTGCATTGGTACTTTCCTGTGAGACAAGGAGGTTATGGGCGGGTACACGTTCAGGGCATATTTGTGTGGAATTCTGCATTGGTACGTTCCAGTGAGACAGGGAGGTTATGCACGGTACAGGATCAGGGAATATTTGAGTGGAGTTCTGCATTGTTACGTTCCAGTGAGACAGGGAGGTTATTGAGGGGTACAGGTTCAGGGCAAATTTGTGTGGAGTTCTGCATTGGTGCGTTCCAGTGAGACAAGGAGGTTATGGGCGGGTACACGTTCAGGGCATATTTGTGTGGAATTCTGCATTGGTACGTTCCAGTGAGACAGGGAGGTTATGGAGGGTACCGGTTCAGGGCATATTTGTGTGGAGTTCTGCATTGGTACGTTCCAGTGAGACAGGGAGGTTATGGAAGGTTACAGGTTCAGGGCATATTTGTGTGGAGTTCTGCATTCGTACGTTCCAGTGAGACAGGGAGGTTATGGAGGTGTACAGGTTCAGGGCACATTTGTCTGGAGTTCTGCATTGGTACGTTCCAGTGAGACAGGGAGGTTATAGAGCGTACAGGTTCAGAGCATATTTGTGCGGAGTTCTGCATTGGTACGTTCCAGTGAGACAGGGAGGTTATGGTGGTGTACAGGTTCAGGGCACAATTGTGTGGAGTTCTGCAGTGGTACGTTCCAGTGAGACAGGGAGGTTATGGTCGGGTACAGGTTCAGGGCATATTTGTGTGGAGTTCTGCATTGGCACTTTCCAGTGAGACAGGGAAGTTACGGAGCGGTACAGGTTCAGGGCATATTTGTGTGGTGTTCTGCATTGGTACGTTCCAGTGAGACAGGGAGGTTATGGAGGGGTACAGGTTCAGGGCATATTTGTGTGTAGTTCTGCATTGGTACGTTCCAGTGAGACAGGGAGGTTATGGAGAGTACAGGTTCAGGGCATATTTGTGTGGAGTTCTGCATTGGTACGTTCCAGTGAGACAGGGAGGTTATGGATTGTACAGGTTCAGGGCATATTTGTGTGGAGTTCTGCGTTGGTACGTTCCAGTGAGACAAGGATCTTATGGGCGGGTAAATGTTCAGGGCATATTTCTGTGGTGTTCTGCAATGGTACGTTCCAGTGAGACTGGGAGGTTATGGAGGGTACAGGTTCAGGGCATATTTGTGTGGATTTCTGCATTGGTACTTTCCTGTGAGACAGGGAAGTTATGGAGGGGTACAGGTTCAGGGCATATTTGTGTGGGGTTCTGCATTGGTACGTTCCAGTGAGACAGGGAGGTTATGGAGGGGTACAGGTTCAGGGCATATTTGTGTGTAGTTCTGCATTGGTACGTTCCAGTGAGACAGGGAGGTTATGGGGGGTAAAGGTTCAGGGCATATTTGTGTGGAGTTCTGCAGTGGTACGTTCCAGTGAGACAGGGAAGTTATGGTCGGGTACAGGTTCAGGGCATATTTGTGTGGAGTTTTGCATTGGTCCTTTCCAGTGAGACAGGGAGGTTATGGACCGGTACAGTTTCAGGGCATATTTGTGTGGAGTTCTGCATTTGTACGTTCCAGTGAGTCTGGGAGGTTATGGAGTGTACAGGTTCAGGGCACATTTGTCTGGAGTTCTGCATTGGTACGTTCCAGTGAGACAGGGAGGTTGTGGAGGGTACAGGTTCAGGGCATATTTGTGTGCAGTTCTGCAGTGGTACGTTCCAGTGAGACAGGGAGGTTATGGTCGGGTACAGGTTCAGGGCATATTTGTGTGGAGTTCTGCATTGGTACTTTCCAGTGAGACAGGGAAGTTATGGAGGGGTACAGGTTCAGGCATATTTGTGTGTAGTTCTGCATTGGTACATTCCAGTGAGACAGGGAGGTTATGGAGGGTACAGGTTCAGGGCATATTTGTGTGGAGTTCGGCATTGGTGCGTTCCAGTGAGACAAGGAGGTTATGGGCGGGTACACTTTCAGGGCATATTTGTGTGGTGTTCTGCAATGGTACGCTCCAGTGAGACAGAAGGTTATGGAGGGGTACAGGTTCAGGGCATATTTGAGTGGAGTTCGGCATTGGTGCGTTCCAGTGAGACAGGGAAGTTATGGAGGGGTACAGGTTCAGGGCATATTTGTGTGGAGTTCTACATTGGTACGTTCCAGTGATACAGGGAGGTTATTGAGGGGTACAGGTTCAGGGCATATTTGTGTGTAGTTCTGCATTGGTACGTTCCAGTGAGACAGGGAGGTTATGGATGGTACAGGTTCAGGGCATATTTGTGTGGAGTTCTGGAGTGGTACGTTCCAGTGAGTCAGGGAGGTTATGGTCGGGTACAGGATCAGGGCATATTTGAGTGGAGTTCGGCATTGGTGCATTCCAGTGAGACAGGGAGGTTATGGAGGGGTACAGGTTCAGGGCAGACTAGTGTGGAGTTCTGCATTGGTACGTTCCAGTGAGACAGTGAGGTTATGGAGGGGTACAGGTTCAGGGCAAATTTGTGTGGAGTTCTGCATTGGTGCGTTCCAGTGAGACAAGGAAGTTATGGGCGGGTACACGTTCAGGGCATATTTGTGTGGAATTCTGCATTGATACGTTCCAGTGAGACAGGGAGATTATGGTCGGCTACAGGTTCAGGGCATATTTGTGCATAGTTCTGCATTGGTACGTTCCAGTGAGACAGGGAGGTTATGGAGGGGTACAGGTTCAGGGCAAATTAGTGTGGAGTTCTGCATTGGTGCGTTCCAGTGAGACAAGGAGGTTATGGGCAGGTACACTTTCAGGGCATATTTGTGTGGTGTTCTGCAATGGTACGTTCCAGTGAGACAGAAGGTTATGGAGGGGTACAGGTTCAGGGCATATTTGAGTGGAGTTCGACATTGGTGCGTTCCAGTGAGACAGGGAAGTTATGGAGCGGTTCAGGTTCAGGGCATATTTGTGTGGAGTTCTGCATTGGTAAGTTCCAGTGAGACAGGGAGGTTATGGAGGGGTACAGGTTCAGGGCATACTTGTGTGGAGTTCTGCATTGGTACGTTCCAGTGAGACAGGGAGGTTATGGAGGGGTACAGGTTCGGGGCAAATTTGTGTGGCGTTCTGCATTGGTGCGTTCCAGTGAGACAAGGAGGTTATGGGCGGGTACACGTTCAGGGCATATTTGTGTGGAATTCTGCATTGGTACGTTCCAGTGAGACAGGGAGGTTATGCACGGTACAGGATCAGGGAATATTTGAGTGGAGTTCTGCATTGGTACGTTCCAGTGAGACAGGGAGGTTATTGAGGGGTACAGGTTCAGGGCAAATTTGTGTGGAGTTCTGCATTGGTGCGTTCCAGTGAGACAAGGAGGTTATGGGCAGTACACGTTCAGGGCATATTTGTGTGGAATTCTGCATTGGTACGTTCCAGTGAGACAGGGAGGTTATGGAGGGTTACAGGTTCAGGGCACATTTGTCTGGAGTTCTGCATTGGTACGTTCCAGTGAGACAGGGAGGTTATAGAGGGTACAGGTTCAGAGCATCTTTGTGCGGAGTTCTGCATTGGTACTTTCCAGTGAGACAGGGAGCTTATGGTCGGGTACAGGTTCAGGGCATATTTGTGTGGGGTTCCTCATTGGTACGTTCCAGTGAGACAGGGAGGTTATGGAGGGGTACAGGTTCAGGGCATATTTGTGTGTAGTTCTGCATTGGTACGTTCCAGTGAGACAGGGAGGTTATGGAGGGTACAGGTTCAGGGCATATTTGTGTGGAGTTCTGCGTTGGTACGTTCCAGTGAGACAAGGATATTATGGGCGGGTAAACATTCAGGGCATATTACAGTGGTGTTCTGCAATGGTACGTTCCAGTGAGACTGGGAGGTTATGGAGGGTACAGGTTCAGGGCATATTTGTGTGGAGTTCGGCATTGGTGCGTTCCAGTGAGACAAGGAGGTTATGGGCGGGTACACTTTCAGGGCATATTTGTGTGGTGTTCTGCAATGGTACGTTCCAGTGAGACAGAAGGTTATGGAGAGGTACAGGTTCAGGGCATATTTGTGTGTAGTTCTGCATTGGTACGTTCCAGTGAGACAGGGAGGTTATGGATGGTACAGGTTCAGGGCATATTTGTGTGGAGTTCTGGAGTGGTACGTTCCAGTGAGTCAGGGAGGTTATGTTCGGGTACAGGATCAGGGCATATTTGAGTGGAGTTCGGCATTGGTGCATTCCAGTGAGACAGGGAGGTTATGGAGGTGTACAGGTTCAGGGCAAATTAGTGTGTCGATTTCTGCATTGGTGCGTTCCAGTGAGACAAGGAGGTTATGGGCAGGTACACTTTCAGGGCATATTTGTGTGGTGTTCTGCAATGGTACGTTCCAGTGAGACAGAAGGTTATGGAGGGGTACAGGTTCAGGGCATATTTGAGTGGAGTTCGACATTGGTGCGTTCCAGTGAGACAGGGAAGTTATGGAGGGGTTCAGGTTCAGGGCATATTTGTGTGGAGTTCTGCATTGGTAAGTTCCAGTGAGACAGGGAGATTATGGAGGGGTACAGGTTCAGGGCATACTTCTGTGGAGTTCTGCATTGGTACCTTCCAGTGAGACAGGGAGGTTATGGAGGGGTACAGGTTCGGGGCAAATTTGTGTGGCGTTCTGCATTGGTGCGTTCCAGTGAGACAAGGAGGTTATGGGCGGGTACACGTTCAGGGCATATTTGTGTGGAATTCTGCATTGGTACGTTCCAGTGAGACAGGGAGGTTATGCACGGTACAGGATCAGGGAATATTTTAGTGGAGTTCTGCATTGGTACGTTCCAGTGAGACAGGGAGGTTATTGAGGGGTACAGGTTCAGGGCAAATTTGTGTGGAGTTCTGCATTGGTGCGTTCCAGTGAGACAAGGAGGTTATGGGCAGTACACGTTCAGGGCATATTTGTGTGGAATTCTGCATTGGTACGTTCCAGTGAGACAGGGAGGTTATGGAGGGTTACAGGTTCAGGGCACATTTGTCTGGAGTTCTGCATTGGTACGTTCCAGTGAGACAGGGAGGTTATAGAGGGTACAGGTTCAGAGCATCTTTGTGCGGAGTTCTGCATTGGTACTTTCCAGTGAGACAGGGAGCTTATGGTCGGGTACAGGTTCAGGGCATATTTGTGTGGGGTTCTGCATTGGTACGTTCCAGTGAGACAGGGAGGTTATGGAGGGGTACAGGTTCAGGGCATATTTGTGTGTAGTTCTGCATTGGTACGTTCCAGTGAGACAGGGAGGTTATGGAGGGTACAGGTTCAGGGCATATTTGTGTGGAGTTCTGCGTTGGTACGTTCCAGTGAGACAAGGATATTATGGGCGGGTAAACATTCAGGGCATATTACTGTGGTGTTCTGCAATGGTACGTTCCAGTGAGACTGGGAGGTTATGGAGGGTACAGGTTCAGGGCATATTTGTGTGGAGTTCGGCATTGGTGCGTTCCAGTGAGACAAGGAGGTTATGGGCGGGTACACTTTCAGGGCATATTTGTGTGGTGTTCTGCAATGGTACGTTCCAGTGAGACAGAAGGTTATGGAGGGGTACAGGTTCAGGGCATATTTGAGTGGAGTTCGGCATTGGTGCGTTCCAGTGAGACAGGGAAGTTATGGAGGGGTACAGGTTCAGGGCATATTTGTGTGGAGTTCTACATTGGTACGTTCCAGTGAGACAGGGAGGTTATGGATGGTACAGGTTCAGGGCATATTTGTGTGGAGTTCTGGAGTGGTACGTTCCAGTGAGTCAGGGAGGTTATGTTCGGGTACAGGATAAGGGCATATTTGTGTGGAGTTCTGCGTTGGTACGTTCCAGTGAGACAAGGATATTATGGGCGGGTAAACATTCAGGGCATATTACAGTGGTGTTCTGCAATGGTACGTTCCAGTGAGACTGGGAGGTTATGGAGGGTACAGGTTCAGGGCATATTTGTGTGGAGTTCGGCATTGGTGCGTTCCAGTGAGACAAGGAGGTTATGGGCGGGTACACTTTCAGGGCATATTTGTGTGGTGTTCTGCAATGGTACGTTCCAGTGAGACAGAAGGTTATGGAGAGGTACAGGTTCAGGGCATATTTGAGTGGAGTTCGGCATTGGTGCGTTCCAGTGAGACAGGGAAGTTATGGAGGGGTACAGGTTCAGGGCATATTTGTGTGGAGTTCTACATTGGTACGTTCCAGTGAGACAGGGAGGTTATTGAGGGGTACAGGTTCAGGGCATATTTGTGTGTAGTTCTGCATTGGTACGTTCCAGTGAGACAGGGAGGTTATGGATGGTACAGGTTCAGGGCATATTTGTGTGGAGTTCTGGAGTGGTACGTTCCAGTGAGTCAGGGAGGTTATGTTCGGGTACAGGATCAGGGCATATTTGAGTGGAGTTCGGCATTGGTGCATTCCAGTGAGACAGGGAGGTTATGGAGGTGTACAGGTTCAGGGCAAATTAGTGTGTCGATTTCTGCATTGGTGCGTTCCAGTGAGACAAGGAGGTTATGGGCAGGTACACTTTCAGGGCATATTTGTGTGGTGTTTTGCAATGGTACGTTCCAGTGAGACAGAAGGTTATGGAGGGGTACAGGTTCAGGGCATATTTGAGTGGAGTTCGACATTGGTGCGTTCCAGTGAGACAGGGAAGTTATGGAGGGGTTCAGGTTCAGGGCATATTTGTGTGGAGTTCTGCATTGGTAAGTTCCAGTGAGACAGGGAGATTATGGAGGGGTACAGGTTCAGGGCATACTTCTGTGGAGTTCTGCATTGGTACCTTCCAGTGAGACAGGGAGGTTATGGAGGGGTACAGGTTCGGGGCAAATTTGTGTGGCGTTCTGCATTGGTGCGTTCCAGTGAGACAAGGAGGTTATGGGCGGGTACACGTTCAGGGCATATTTGTGTGGAATTCTGCATTGGTACGTTCCAGTGAGACAGGGAGGTTATGCACGGTACAGGATCAGGGAATATTTTAGTGGAGTTCTGCATTGGTACGTTCCAGTGAGACAGGGAGGTTATTGAGGGGTACAGGTTCAGGGCAAATTTGTGTGGAGTTCTGCATTGGTGCGTTCCAGTGAGACAAGGAGGTTATGGGCAGTACACGTTCAGGGCATATTTGTGTGGAATTCTGCATTGGTACGTTCCAGTGAGACAGGGAGGTTATGGAGGGTTACAGGTTCAGGGCACATTTGTCTGGAGTTCTGCATTGGTACGTTCCAGTGAGACAGGGAGGTTATAGAGGGTACAGGTTCAGAGCATCTTTGTGCGGAGTTCTGCATTGGTACTTTCCAGTGAGACAGGGAGCTTATGGTCGGGTACAGGTTCAGGGCATATTTGTGTGGGGTTCTGCATTGGTACGTTCCAGTGAGACAGGGAGGTTATGGAGGGGTACAGGTTCAGGGCATATTTGTGTGTAGTTCTGCATTGGTACGTTCCAGTGAGACAGGGAGGTTATGGAGGGTACAGGTTCAGGGCATATTTGTGTGGAGTTCTGCGTTGGTACGTTCCAGTGAGACAAGGATATTATGGGCGGGTAAACATTCAGGGCATATTACTGTGGTGTTCTGCAATGGTACGTTCCAGTGAGACTGGGAGGTTATGGAGGGTACAGGTTCAGGGCATATTTGTGTGGAGTTCGGCATTGGTGCGTTCCAGTGAGACAAGGAGGTTATGGGCGGGTACACTTTCAGGGCATATTTGTGTGGTGTTCTGCAATGGTACGTTCCAGTGAGACAGAAGGTTATGGAGGGGTACAGGTTCAGGGCATATTTGAGTGGAGTTCGGCATTGGTGCGTTCCAGTGAGACAGGGAAGTTATGGAGGGGTACAGGTTCAGGGCATATTTGTGTGGAGTTCTACATTGGTACGTTCCAGTGAGACAGGGAGGTTATGGATGGTACAGGTTCAGGGCATATTTGTGTGGAGTTCTGGAGTGGTACGTTCCAGTGAGTCAGGGAGGTTATGTTCGGGTACAGGATCAGGGCATATTTGAGTGGAGTTCGGCATTGGTGCATTCCAGTGAGACAGGGAGGTTATTGAGGGGTACAGGTTCAGGGCATATTTGTGTGTAGTTCTGCATTGGTACGTTCCAGTGAGACAGGGAGGTTATGGATGGTACAGGTTCAGGGCATATTTGTGTGGAGTTCTGGAGTGGTACGTTCCAGTGAGTCAGGGAGGTTATGTTCGGGTACAGGATCAGGGCATATTTGAGTGGAGTTCGGGATTGGTGCATTCCAGTGAGACAGGGAGGTTATGGAGGGGTACAGGTTCAGGGCAAATTAGTGTGGAGTTCTGCATTGGTGCGTTCCAGTGAGACAAGGAGGTTATGGGCAGGTACACTTTCAGGGCATATTTGTGTGGTGTTCTGCAATGGTACGTTCCAGTGAGACAGAAGGTTATGGAGGGGTACAGGTTCAGGGCATATTTGAGTGGAGTTCGACATTGGTGCGTTCCAGTGAGACAGGGAAGTTATGGAGGGGTTCAGGTTCAGGGCATATTTGTGTGGAGTTCTGCATTGGTAAGTTCCAGTGAGACAGGGAGGTTATGGAGGGGTACAGGTTCAGGGCATACTTGTGTGGAGTTCTGCATTGGTACGTTCCAGTGAGACAGGGAGGTTATGGAGGGGTACAGGTTCGGGGCAAATTTGTGTGGCGTTCTGCATTGGTGCGTTCCAGTGAGACAAGGAGGTTATGGGCGGGTACACGTTCAGGGCATATTTGTGTGGAATTCTGCATTGGTACGTTCCAGTGAGACAGGGAGGTTATGGAGGGTTACAGGTTCAGGGCACATTTGTCTGGAGTTCTGCATTTGTACGTTCCAGTGAGACAGGGAGGTTATAGAGGGTACAGGTTCAGAGCATCTTTGTGCGGAGTTCTGCATTGGTACTTTCCAGTGAGACAGGGAGCTTATGGTCGGGTACAGGTTCAGGGCATATTTGTGTGGGGTTCTGCATTGGTACGTTCCAGTGAGACAGGGAGGTTATGGAGGGGTACAGGTTCAGGGCATATTTGTGTGTAGTTCTGCATTGGTACGTTCCAGTGAGACAGGGAGGTTATGGAGGGTACAGGTTCAGGGCATATTTGTGTGGAGTTCTGCGTTGGTACGTTCCAGTGAGACAAGGATATTATGGGCGGGTAAACATTCAGGGCATATTACTGTGGTGTTCTGCAATGGTACGTTCCAGTGAGACTGGGAGGTTATGGAGGGTACAGGTTCAGGGCATATTTGTGTGGAGTTCTGCATTGGTACGTTCCAGTGAGACAGGGAGGTTATGGAGGGGTACAGGTTCAGGGCATATTTGTGTGTAGTTCTGCATTGGTACGTTCCAGTGAGACAGGGAGGTTATGGGGGGTAAAGGTTCAGGGCATATTTGTGTGGAGTTCTGCAGTGGTACGTTCCAGTGAGACAGGGAGGTTATGGTCGGGTACAGGTTCAGGGCATATTTGTGTGGAGTTTTGCATTGGTCCTTTCCAGTGAGACAGGGAGGTAAGGAGGGTACCGGTTCATGGCATATTTGTGTGGAGTTCTGCAGTGGGACGATCCAATGAGACAGGGAGGTTATGGACCGGTACAGTTTCAGGGCATATTTGTGTGGAGTTCTGCATTTGTACGTTCCAGTGAGTCTGGGAGGTTATGGAGTGTACAGGTTCAGGGCACATTTGTCTGGAGTTCTGCATTGGTACGTTCCAGTGAGACAGGGAGGTTGTGGAGGGTACAGGTTCAGGGCATATTTGTGTGCAGTTCTGCAGTGGTACGTTCCAGTGAGACAGGGAGGTTATGGTCGGGTACAGGTTCAGGGCATATTTGTGTGGAGTTCTGCATTGGTACTTTCCAGTGAGACAGGGAAGTTATGGAGGGGTACAGGTTCAGGCATATTTGTGTGTAGTTCTGCATTGGTACATTCCAGTGAGACAGGGAGGTTATGGAGGGTACAGGTTCAGGGCATATTTGTGTGGAGTTCGGCATTGGTGCGTTCCAGTGAGACAAGGAGGTTATGGGCGGGTACACTTTCAGGGCATATTTGTGTGGTGTTCTGCAATGGTACGCTCCAGTGAGACAGAAGGTTATGGAGGGGTACAGGTTCAGGGCATATTTGAGTGGAATTCGGCATTGGTGCGTTCCAGTGAGACAGGGAAGTTATGGAGGGGTACAGGTTCAGGGCATATTTGTGTGGAGTTCTACATTGGTACGTTCCAGTGATACAGGGAGGTTATTGAGGGGTACAGGTTCAGGGCATATTTGTGTGTAGTTCTGCATTGGTACGTTCCAGTGAGACAGGGAGGTTATGGATGGTACAGGTTCAGGGCATATTTGTGTGGAGTTCTGGAGTGGTACGTTCCAGTGAGTCAGGGAGGTTATGGTCGGGTACAGGATCAGGGCATATTTGAGTGGAGTTCGGCATTGGTGCATTCCAGTGAGACAGGGAGGTTATGGAGGGGTACAGGTTCAGGGCAGACTAGTGTGGAGTTCTGCATTGGTACGTTCCAGTGAGACAGTGAGGTTATGGAGGGGTACAGGTTCAGGGCAAATTTGTGTGGAGTTCTGCATTGGTGCGTTCCAGTGAGACAAGGAAGTTATGGGCGGGTACACGTTCAGGGCATATTTGTGTGGAATTCTGCATTGATACGTTCCAGTGAGACAGGGAGATTATGGTCGGCTACAGGTTCAGGGCATATTTGTGCATAGTTCTGCATTGGTACGTTCCAGTGAGACAGGGAGGTTATGGAGGGGTACAGGTTCAGGGCAAATTAGTGTGGAGTTCTGCATTGGTGCGTTCCAGTGAGACAAGGAGGTTATGGGCAGGTACACTTTCAGGGCATATTTGTGTGGTGTTCTGCAATGGTACGTTCCAGTGAGACAGAAGGTTATGGAGGGGTACAGGTTCAGGGCATATTTGAGTGGAGTTCGACATTGGTGCGTTCCAGTGAGACAGGGAAGTTATGGAGCGGTTCAGGTTCAGGGCATATTTGTGTGGAGTTCTGCATTGGTAAGTTCCAGTGAGACAGGGAGGTTATGGAGGGGTACAGGTTCAGGGCATACTTGTGTGGAGTTCTGCATTGGTACGTTCCAGTGAGACAGGGAGGTTATGGAGGGGTACAGGTTCGGGGCAAATTTGTGTGGCGTTCTGCATTGGTGCGTTCCAGTGAGACAAGGAGGTTATGGGCGGGTACACGTTCAGGGCATATTTGTGTGGAATTCTGCATTGGTACGTTCCAGTGAGACAGGGAGGTTATGCACGGTACAGGATCAGGGAATATTTGAGTGGAGTTCTGCATTGGTACGTTCCAGTGAGACAGGGAGGTTATTGAGGGGTACAGGTTCAGGGCAAATTTGTGTGGAGTTCTGCATTGGTGCGTTCCAGTGAGACAAGGAGGTTATGGGCAGTACACGTTCAGGGCATATTTGTGTGGAATTCTGCATTGGTACGTTCCAGTGAGACAGGGAGGTTATGGAGGGTTACAGGTTCAGGGCACATTTGTCTGGAGTTCTGCATTGGTACGTTCCAGTGAGACAGGGAGGTTATAGAGGGTACAGGTTCAGAGCATCTTTGTGCGGAGTTCTGCATTGGTACTTTCCAGTGAGACAGGGAGCTTATGGTCGGGTACAGGTTCAGGGCATATTTGTGTGGGGTTCCTCATTGGTACGTTCCAGTGAGACAGGGAGGTTATGGAGGGGTACAGGTTCAGGGCATATTTGTGTGTAGTTCTGCATTGGTACGTTCCAGTGAGACAGGGAGGTTATGGAGGGTACAGGTTCAGGGCATATTTGTGTGGAGTTCTGCGTTGGTACGTTCCAGTGAGACAAGGATATTATGGGCGGGTAAACATTCAGGGCATATTACAGTGGTGTTCTGCAATGGTACGTTCCAGTGAGACTGGGAGGTTATGGAGGGTACAGGTTCAGGGCATATTTGTGTGGAGTTCGGCATTGGTGCGTTCCAGTGAGACAAGGAGGTTATGGGCGGGTACACTTTCAGGGCATATTTGTGTGGTGTTCTGCAATGGTACGTTCCAGTGAGACAGAAGGTTATGGAGAGGTACAGGTTCAGGGCATATTTGTGTGTAGTTCTGCATTGGTACGTTCCAGTGAGACAGGGAGGTTATGGATGGTACAGGTTCAGGGCATATTTGTGTGGAGTTCTGGAGTGGTACGTTCCAGTGAGTCAGGGAGGTTATGTTCGGGTACAGGATCAGGGCATATTTGAGTGGAGTTCGGCATTGGTGCATTCCAGTGAGACAGGGAGGTTATGGAGGTGTACAGGTTCAGGGCAAATTAGTGTGTCGATTTCTGCATTGGTGCGTTCCAGTGAGACAAGGAGGTTATGGGCAGGTACACTTTCAGGGCATATTTGTGTGGTGTTCTGCAATGGTACGTTCCAGTGAGACAGAAGGTTATGGAGGGGTACAGGTTCAGGGCATATTTGAGTGGAGTTCGACATTGGTGCGTTCCAGTGAGACAGGGAAGTTATGGAGGGGTTCAGGTTCAGGGCATATTTGTGTGGAGTTCTGCATTGGTAAGTTCCAGTGAGACAGGGAGATTATGGAGGGGTACAGGTTCAGGGCATACTTCTGTGGAGTTCTGCATTGGTACCTTCCAGTGAGACAGGGAGGTTATGGAGGGGTACAGGTTCGGGGCAAATTTGTGTGGCGTTCTGCATTGGTGCGTTCCAGTGAGACAAGGAGGTTATGGGCGGGTACACGTTCAGGGCATATTTGTGTGGAATTCTGCATTGGTACGTTCCAGTGAGACAGGGAGGTTATGCACGGTACAGGATCAGGGAATATTTTAGTGGAGTTCTGCATTGGTACGTTCCAGTGAGACAGGGAGGTTATTGAGGGGTACAGGTTCAGGGCAAATTTGTGTGGAGTTCTGCATTGGTGCGTTCCAGTGAGACAAGGAGGTTATGGGCAGTACACGTTCAGGGCATATTTGTGTGGAATTCTGCATTGGTACGTTCCAGTGAGACAGGGAGGTTATGGAGGGTTACAGGTTCAGGGCACATTTGTCTGGAGTTCTGCATTGGTACGTTCCAGTGAGACAGGGAGGTTATAGAGGGTACAGGTTCAGAGCATCTTTGTGCGGAGTTCTGCATTGGTACTTTCCAGTGAGACAGGGAGCTTATGGTCGGGTACAGGTTCAGGGCATATTTGTGTGGGGTTCTGCATTGGTACGTTCCAGTGAGACAGGGAGGTTATGGAGGGGTACAGGTTCAGGGCATATTTGTGTGTAGTTCTGCATTGGTACGTTCCAGTGAGACAGGGAGGTTATGGAGGGTACAGGTTCAGGGCATATTTGTGTGGAGTTCTGCGTTGGTACGTTCCAGTGAGACAAGGATATTATGGGCGGGTAAACATTCAGGGCATATTACTGTGGTGTTCTGCAATGGTACGTTCCAGTGAGACTGGGAGGTTATGGAGGGTACAGGTTCAGGGCATATTTGTGTGGAGTTCGGCATTGGTGCGTTCCAGTGAGACAAGGAGGTTATGGGCGGGTACACTTTCAGGGCATATTTGTGTGGTGTTCTGCAATGGTACGTTCCAGTGAGACAGAAGGTTATGGAGGGGTACAGGTTCAGGGCATATTTGAGTGGAGTTCGGCATTGGTGCGTTCCAGTGAGACAGGGAAGTTATGGAGGGGTACAGGTTCAGGGCATATTTGTGTGGAGTTCTACATTGGTACGTTCCAGTGAGACAGGGAGGTTATGGATGGTACAGGTTCAGGGCATATTTGTGTGGAGTTCTGGAGTGGTACGTTCCAGTGAGTCAGGGAGGTTATGTTCGGGTACAGGATAAGGGCATATTTGTGTGGAGTTCTGCGTTGGTACGTTCCAGTGAGACAAGGATATTATGGGCGGGTAAACATTCAGGGCATATTACAGTGGTGTTCTGCAATGGTACGTTCCAGTGAGACTGGGAGGTTATGGAGGGTACAGGTTCAGGGCATATTTGTGTGGAGTTCGGCATTGGTGCGTTCCAGTGAGACAAGGAGGTTATGGGCGGGTACACTTTCAGGGCATATTTGTGTGGTGTTCTGCAATGGTACGTTCCAGTGAGACAGAAGGTTATGGAGAGGTACAGGTTCAGGGCATATTTGAGTGGAGTTCGGCATTGGTGCGTTCCAGTGAGACAGGGAAGTTATGGAGGGGTACAGGTTCAGGGCATATTTGTGTGGAGTTCTACATTGGTACGTTCCAGTGAGACAGGGAGGTTATTGAGGGGTACAGGTTCAGGGCATATTTGTGTGTAGTTCTGCATTGGTACGTTCCAGTGAGACAGGGAGGTTATGGATGGTACAGGTTCAGGGCATATTTGTGTGGAGTTCTGGAGTGGTACGTTCCAGTGAGTCAGGGAGGTTATGTTCGGGTACAGGATCAGGGCATATTTGAGTGGAGTTCGGCATTGGTGCATTCCAGTGAGACAGGGAGGTTATGGAGGTGTACAGGTTCAGGGCAAATTAGTGTGTCGATTTCTGCATTGGTGCGTTCCAGTGAGACAAGGAGGTTATGGGCAGGTACACTTTCAGGGCATATTTGTGTGGTGTTTTGCAATGGTACGTTCCAGTGAGACAGAAGGTTATGGAGGGGTACAGGTTCAGGGCATATTTGAGTGGAGTTCGACATTGGTGCGTTCCAGTGAGACAGGGAAGTTATGGAGGGGTTCAGGTTCAGGGCATATTTGTGTGGAGTTCTGCATTGGTAAGTTCCAGTGAGACAGGGAGATTATGGAGGGGTACAGGTTCAGGGCATACTTCTGTGGAGTTCTGCATTGGTACCTTCCAGTGAGACAGGGAGGTTATGGAGGGGTACAGGTTCGGGGCAAATTTGTGTGGCGTTCTGCATTGGTGCGTTCCAGTGAGACAAGGAGGTTATGGGCGGGTACACGTTCAGGGCATATTTGTGTGGAATTCTGCATTGGTACGTTCCAGTGAGACAGGGAGGTTATGCACGGTACAGGATCAGGGAATATTTTAGTGGAGTTCTGCATTGGTACGTTCCAGTGAGACAGGGAGGTTATTGAGGGGTACAGGTTCAGGGCAAATTTGTGTGGAGTTCTGCATTGGTGCGTTCCAGTGAGACAAGGAGGTTATGGGCAGTACACGTTCAGGGCATATTTGTGTGGAATTCTGCATTGGTACGTTCCAGTGAGACAGGGAGGTTATGGAGGGTTACAGGTTCAGGGCACATTTGTCTGGAGTTCTGCATTGGTACGTTCCAGTGAGACAGGGAGGTTATAGAGGGTACAGGTTCAGAGCATCTTTGTGCGGAGTTCTGCATTGGTACTTTCCAGTGAGACAGGGAGCTTATGGTCGGGTACAGGTTCAGGGCATATTTGTGTGGGGTTCTGCATTGGTACGTTCCAGTGAGACAGGGAGGTTATGGAGGGGTACAGGTTCAGGGCATATTTGTGTGTAGTTCTGCATTGGTACGTTCCAGTGAGACAGGGAGGTTATGGAGGGTACAGGTTCAGGGCATATTTGTGTGGAGTTCTGCGTTGGTACGTTCCAGTGAGACAAGGATATTATGGGCGGGTAAACATTCAGGGCATATTACTGTGGTGTTCTGCAATGGTACGTTCCAGTGAGACTGGGAGGTTATGGAGGGTACAGGTTCAGGGCATATTTGTGTGGAGTTCGGCATTGGTGCGTTCCAGTGAGACAAGGAGGTTATGGGCGGGTACACTTTCAGGGCATATTTGTGTGGTGTTCTGCAATGGTACGTTCCAGTGAGACAGAAGGTTATGGAGGGGTACAGGTTCAGGGCATATTTGAGTGGAGTTCGGCATTGGTGCGTTCCAGTGAGACAGGGAAGTTATGGAGGGGTACAGGTTCAGGGCATATTTGTGTGGAGTTCTACATTGGTACGTTCCAGTGAGACAGGGAGGTTATGGATGGTACAGGTTCAGGGCATATTTGTGTGGAGTTCTGGAGTGGTACGTTCCAGTGAGTCAGGGAGGTTATGTTCGGGTACAGGATCAGGGCATATTTGAGTGGAGTTCGGCATTGGTGCATTCCAGTGAGACAGGGAGGTTATTGAGGGGTACAGGTTCAGGGCATATTTGTGTGTAGTTCTGCATTGGTACGTTCCAGTGAGACAGGGAGGTTATGGATGGTACAGGTTCAGGGCATATTTGTGTGGAGTTCTGGAGTGGTACGTTCCAGTGAGTCAGGGAGGTTATGTTCGGGTACAGGATCAGGGCATATTTGAGTGGAGTTCGGGATTGGTGCATTCCAGTGAGACAGGGAGGTTATGGAGGGGTACAGGTTCAGGGCAAATTAGTGTGGAGTTCTGCATTGGTGCGTTCCAGTGAGACAAGGAGGTTATGGGCAGGTACACTTTCAGGGCATATTTGTGTGGTGTTCTGCAATGGTACGTTCCAGTGAGACAGAAGGTTATGGAGGGGTACAGGTTCAGGGCATATTTGAGTGGAGTTCGACATTGGTGCGTTCCAGTGAGACAGGGAAGTTATGGAGGGGTTCAGGTTCAGGGCATATTTGTGTGGAGTTCTGCATTGGTAAGTTCCAGTGAGACAGGGAGGTTATGGAGGGGTACAGGTTCAGGGCATACTTGTGTGGAGTTCTGCATTGGTACGTTCCAGTGAGACAGGGAGGTTATGGAGGGGTACAGGTTCGGGGCAAATTTGTGTGGCGTTCTGCATTGGTGCGTTCCAGTGAGACAAGGAGGTTATGGGCGGGTACACGTTCAGGGCATATTTGTGTGGAATTCTGCATTGGTACGTTCCAGTGAGACAGGGAGGTTATGGAGGGTTACAGGTTCAGGGCACATTTGTCTGGAGTTCTGCATTTGTACGTTCCAGTGAGACAGGGAGGTTATAGAGGGTACAGGTTCAGAGCATCTTTGTGCGGAGTTCTGCATTGGTACTTTCCAGTGAGACAGGGAGCTTATGGTCGGGTACAGGTTCAGGGCATATTTGTGTGGGGTTCTGCATTGGTACGTTCCAGTGAGACAGGGAGGTTATGGAGGGGTACAGGTTCAGGGCATATTTGTGTGTAGTTCTGCATTGGTACGTTCCAGTGAGACAGGGAGGTTATGGAGGGTACAGGTTCAGGGCATATTTGTGTGGAGTTCTGCGTTGGTACGTTCCAGTGAGACAAGGATATTATGGGCGGGTAAACATTCAGGGCATATTACTGTGGTGTTCTGCAATGGTACGTTCCAGTGAGACTGGGAGGTTATGGAGGGTACAGGTTCAGGGCATATTTGTGTGGAGTTCTGCATTGGTACGTTCCAGTGAGACAGGGAGGTTATGGAGGGGTACAGGTTCAGGGCATATTTGTGTGTAGTTCTGCATTGGTACGTTCCAGTGAGACAGGGAGGTTATGGGGGGTAAAGGTTCAGGGCATATTTGTGTGGAGTTCTGCAGTGGTACGTTCCAGTGAGACAGGGAGGTTATGGTCGGGTACAGGTTCAGGGCATATTTGTGTGGAGTTTTGCATTGGTCCTTTCCAGTGAGACAGGGAGGTAAGGAGGGTACCGGTTCATGGCATATTTGTGTGGAGTTCTGCAGTGGGACGATCCAATGAGACAGGGAGGTTATGGACCGGTACAGTTTCAGGGCATATTTGTGTGGAGTTCTGCATTTGTACGTTCCAGTGAGTCTGGGAGGTTATGGAGTGTACAGGTTCAGGGCACATTTGTCTGGAGTTCTGCATTGGTACGTTCCAGTGAGACAGGGAGGTTGTGGAGGGTACAGGTTCAGGGCATATTTGTGTGCAGTTCTGCAGTGGTACGTTCCAGTGAGACAGGGAGGTTATGGTCGGGTACAGGTTCAGGGCATATTTGTGTGGAGTTCTGCATTGGTACTTTCCAGTGAGACAGGGAAGTTATGGAGGGGTACAGGTTCAGGCATATTTGTGTGTAGTTCTGCATTGGTACATTCCAGTGAGACAGGGAGGTTATGGAGGGTACAGGTTCAGGGCATATTTGTGTGGAGTTCGGCATTGGTGCGTTCCAGTGAGACAAGGAGGTTATGGGCGGGTACACTTTCAGGGCATATTTGTGTGGTGTTCTGCAATGGTACGCTCCAGTGAGACAGAAGGTTATGGAGGGGTACAGGTTCAGGGCATATTTGAGTGGAATTCGGCATTGGTGCGTTCCAGTGAGACAGGGAAGTTATGGAGGGGTACAGGTTCAGGGCATATTTGTGTGGAGTTCTACATTGGTACGTTCCAGTGATACAGGGAGGTTATTGAGGGGTACAGGTTCAGGGCATATTTGTGTGTAGTTCTGCATTGGTACGTTCCAGTGAGACAGGGAGGTTATGGATGGTACAGGTTCAGGGCATATTTGTGTGGAGTTCTGGAGTGGTACGTTCCAGTGAGTCAGGGAGGTTATGGTCGGGTACAGGATCAGGGCATATTTGAGTGGAGTTCGGCATTGGTGCATTCCAGTGAGACAGGGAGGTTATGGAGGGGTACAGGTTCAGGGCAGACTAGTGTGGAGTTCTGCATTGGTACGTTCCAGTGAGACAGTGAGGTTATGGAGGGGTACAGGTTCAGGGCAAATTTGTGTGGAGTTCTGCATTGGTGCGTTCCAGTGAGACAAGGAAGTTATGGGCGGGTACACGTTCAGGGCATATTTGTGTGGAATTCTGCATTGATACGTTCCAGTGAGACAGGGAGATTATGGTCGGCTACAGGTTCAGGGCATATTTGTGCATAGTTCTGCATTGGTACGTTCCAGTGAGACAGGGAGGTTATGGAGGGGTACAGGTTCAGGGCAAATTAGTGTGGAGTTCTGCATTGGTGCGTTCCAGTGAGACAAGGAGGTTATGGGCAGGTACACTTTCAGGGCATATTTGTGTGGTGTTCTGCAATGGTACGTTCCAGTGAGACAGAAGGTTATGGAGGGGTACAGGTTCAGGGCATATTTGAGTGGAGTTCGACATTGGTGCGTTCCAGTGAGACAGGGAAGTTATGGAGCGGTTCAGGTTCAGGGCATATTTGTGTGGAGTTCTGCATTGGTAAGTTCCAGTGAGACAGGGAGGTTATGGAGGGGTACAGGTTCAGGGCATACTTGTGTGGAGTTCTGCATTGGTACGTTCCAGTGAGACAGGGAGGTTATGGAGACGTACAGGTTCGGGGCAAATTTGTGTGGCGTTCTGCATTGGTGCGTTCCAGTGAGACAAGGAGGTTATGGGCGGGTACACGTTCAGGGCATATTTGTGTGGAATTCTGCATTGGTACGTTCCAGTGAGACAGGGATGTTATGCACGGTACAGGATCAGGGAATATTTGAGTGGAGTTCTGCATTGGTACGTTCCAGTGAGACAGGGAGGTTATTGAGGGGTACAGGTTCAGGGCAAATTTGTGTGGAGTTCTGCATTGGTGCGTTCCAGTGAGACAAGGAGGTTATGGGCAGTACACGTTCAGGGCATATTTGTGTGGAATTCTGCATTGGTACGTTCCAGTGAGACAGGGAGGTTATGGAGGGTTACAGGTTCAGGGCACATTTGTCTGGAGTTCTGCATTGGTACGTTCCAGTGAGACAGGGAGGTTATAGAGGGTACAGGTTCAGAGCATCTTTGTGCGGAGTTCTGCATTGGTACTTTCCAGTGAGACAGGGAGCTTATGGTCGGGTACAGGTTCAGGGCATATTTGTGTGGGGTTCCTCATTGGTACGTTCCAGTGAGACAGGGAGGTTATGGAGGGGTACAGGTTCAGGGCATATTTGTGTGTAGTTCTGCATTGGTACGGTCCAGTGAGACAGGGAGGTTATGGAGGGTACAGGTTCAGGGCATATTTGTGTGGAGTTCTGCGTTGGTACGTTCCAGTGAGACAAGGATATTATGGGCGGGTAAACATTCAGGGCATATTACAGTGGTGTTCTGCAATGGTACGTTCCAGTGAGACTGGGAGGTTATGGAGGGTACAGGTTCAGGGCATATTTGTGTGGAGTTCGGCATTGGTGCGTTCCAGTGAGACAAGGAGGTTATGGGCGGGTACACTTTCAGGGCATATTTGTGTGGTGTTCTGCAATGGTACGTTCCAGTGAGACAGAAGGTTATGGAGAGGTACAGGTTCAGGGCATATTTGAGTGGAGTTCGGCATTGGTGCGTTCCAGTGAGACAGGGAAGTTATGGAGGGGTACAGGTTCAGGGCATATTTGTGTGGAGTTCTACATTGGTACGTTCCAGTGAGACAGGGAGGTTATTGAGGGGTACAGGTTCAGGGCATATTTGTGTGTAGTTCTGCATTGGTACGTTCCAGTGAGACAGGGAGGTTATGGATGGTACAGGTTCAGGGCATATTTGTGTGGAGTTCTGGAGTGGTACGTTCCAGTGAGTCAGGGAGGTTATGTTCGGGTACAGGATCAGGGCATATTTGAGTGGAGTTCGGCATTGATGCATTCCAGTGAGACAGGGAGGTTATGTTCGGGTACAGGTTCAGGGCATATTTGTGTGGAGTTCTGCATTGGTAAGTTCCAGTGATACAGGGAGGTTATGGAGGTGTACAGGTTCAGGGCACATTTGTCTGGAGTTCTGCATTGGTACATTCCAGTGAGACAGGGAGGTTATAGAGAGTACAGGTTCAGAGCATATTTGTGCGGAGTTCTGCATTGCTACGTTCCAGTGCGACAGGGAGGTTATGGTGGTGTACAGGTTCAGGGCACATTTGTGTGGAGTTCTGCAGTGGTACGTTCCAGTGAGACAGTGAGGTTATGGTCGGGTACAGGTTCAGGGCAAATTTGTGTGGAGTTCTGCATTGGTGCGTTCCAGTGAGACAAGGAGGTTATGGGCAGTACACGTTCAGGGCATATTTGTGTGGAATTCTGCATTGGTACGTTCCAGTGAGACAGGGAGGTTATGGAGGGTTACAGGTTCAGGGCACATTTGTCTGGAGTTCTGCATTGGTACGTTCCAGTGAGACAGGGAGGTTATAGAGGGTACAGGTTCAGAGCATCTTTGTGCGGAGTTCTGCATTGGTACTTTCCAGTGAGACAGGGAGCTTATGGTCGGGTACAGGTTCAGGGCATATTTGTGTGGGGTTCTGCATTGGTACGTTCCAGTGAGACAGGGAGGTTATGGAGGGGTACAGGTTCAGGGCATATTTGTGTGTAGTTCTGCATTGGTACGTTCCAGTGAGACAGGGAGGTTATGGAGGGTACAGGTTCAGGGCATATTTGTGTGGAGTTCTGCGTTGGTACGTTCCAGTGAGACAAGGATATTATGGGCGGGTAAACATTCAGGGCATATTACTGTGGTGTTCTGCAATGGTACGTTCCAGTGAGACTGGGAGGTTATGGAGGGTACAGGTTCAGGGCATATTTGTGTGGAGTTCGGCATTGGTGCGTTCCAGTGAGACAAGGAGGTTATGGGCGGGTACACTTTCAGGGCATATTTGTGTGGTGTTCTGCAATGGTACGTTCCAGTGAGACAGAAGGTTATGGAGGGGTACAGGTTCAGGGCATATTTGAGTGGAGTTCGGCATTGGTGCGTTCCAGTGAGACAGGGAAGTTATGGAGGGGTACAGGTTCAGGGCATATTTGTGTGGAGTTCTACATTGGTACGTTCCAGTGAGACAGGGAGGTTATGGATGGTACAGGTTCAGGGCATATTTGTGTGGAGTTCTGGAGTGGTACGTTCCAGTGAGTCAGGGAGGTTATGTTCGGGTACAGGATCAGGGCATATTTGAGTGGAGTTCGGCATTGGTGCATTCCAGTGAGACAGGGAGGTTATTGAGGGGTACAGGTTCAGGGCATATTTGTGTGTAGTTCTGCATTGGTACGTTCTAGTGAGACAGGGAGGTTATGGATGGTACAGGTTCAGGGCATATTTGTGTGGAGTTCTGGAGTGGTACGTTCCAGTGAGTCAGGGAGGTTATGTTCGGGTACAGGATCAGGGCATATTTGAGTGGAGTTCGGCATTGGTGCATTCCAGTGAGACAGGGAGGTTATGGAGGGGTACAGGTTCAGGGCAAATTAGTGTGGAGTTCTGCATTGGTGCGTTCCAGTGAGACAAGGAGGTTATGGGCAGGTACACTTTCAGGGCATATTTGTGTGGTGTTCTGCAATGGTACGTTCCAGTGAGACAGAAGGTTATGGAGGGGTACAGGTTCAGGGCATATTTGAGTGGAGTTCGACATTGGTGCGTTCCAGTGAGACAGGGAAGTTATGGAGGGGTTCAGGTTCAGGGCATATTTGTGTGGAGTTCTGCATTGGTAAGTTCCAGTGAGACAGGGAGGTTATGGAGGGGTACAGGTTCAGGGCATACTTGTGTGGAGTTCTGCATTGGTACGTTCCAGTGAGACAGGGAGGTTATGGAGGGGTACAGGTTCGGGGCAAATTTGTGTGGCGTTCTGCATTGGTGCGTTCCAGTGAGACAAGGAGGGTATGGGCGGGTACACGTTCAGGGCATATTTGTGTGGAATTCTGCATTGGTACGTTCCAGTCAGACAGGGAGGTTATGGAGGGTTACAGGTTCAGGGCACATTTGTCTGGAGTTCTGCATTGGTACGTTCCAGTGAGACAGGGAGGTTATAGAGGGTACAGGTTCAGAGCATCTTTGTGCGGAGTTCTGCATTGGTACTTTCCAGTGAGACAGGGAGCTTATGGTCGGGTACAGGTTCAGGGCATATTTGTGTGTAGTTCTGCATTGGTACGTTCCAGTGAAACAGGGAGGTTATGGAGGGTACAGGTTCAGGGCATATTTGTGTGGAGTTCTGCGTTGGTACGTTCCAGTGAGACAAGGATATTATGGGCGGGTAAACATTCAGGGCATATTACTGTGGTGTTCTGCAATGGTACGTTCCAGTGAGACTGGGAGGTTATGGAGGGTACAGGTTCAGGGCATATTTGTGTGGAGTTCGGCATTGGTGCGTTCCAGTGAGACAAGGAGGTTATGGGCGGGTACACTTTCAGGGCATATTTGTGTGGTGTTCTGCAATGGTACGTTCCAGTGAGACAGAAGGTTATGGAGGGGTACAGGTTCAGGGCGTATTTGAGTGGAGTTCGGCATTGGTGCGTTCCAGTGAGACAGGGAAGTTATGGAGGGGTACAGGTTCAGGGCAAATTTGTGTGGAGTTCTGCATTGGTGCGTTCCAGTGAGACAAGGAGGTTATGGGCGGGTACACGTTCAGGGCATATTTGTGTGGAATTCTGCATTGGTACGTTCCAGTGAGACAGGGAGGTTATGGAGGGTACCGGTTCAGGGCATATTTGTGTGGAGTTCTGCATTGGTACGTTCCAGTGAGACAGGGAGGTTATGGAGCGTTACAGGTTCAGGGCATATTTGTGTGGAGTTCTGCATTGGTAAGTTCCAGTGAGACAGGGAGGTTATGGAGGTGTACAGGTTCAGGGCACATTTGTCTGGAGTTCTGCATTGGTACATTCCAGTGAGACAGGGAGGTTATAGAGAGTACAGGTTCAGGGCATATTTGAGTGGAGTTCGGCATTGGTGCGTTCCAGTGAGACAGGGAAGTTATGGAGGGGTACAGGTTCAGGGCATATTTGTGTGGAGTTCTACATTGGTACGTTCCAGTGAGACAGGGAGGTTATGGATGGTACAGGTTCAGGGCATATTTGTGTGGAGTTCTGGAGTGGTACGTTCCAGTGAGTCAGGGAGGTTATGTTCGGGTACAGGATCAGGGCATATTTGAGTGGAGTTCGGCATTGGTGCATTCCAGTGAGACAGGGAGGTTATTGAGGGGTACAGGTTCAGGGCATATTTGTGTGTAGTTCTGCATTGGTACGTTCCAGTGAGACAGGGAGGTTATGGATGGTACAGGTTCAGGGCATATTTGTGTGGAGTTCTGGAGTGGTACGTTCCAGTGAGTCAGGGAGGTTATGTTCGGGTACAGGATCAGGGCATATTTGAGTGGAGTTCGGGATTGGTGCATTCCAGTGAGACAGGGAGGTTATGGAGGGGTACAGGTTCAGGGCAAATTAGTGTGGAGTTCTGCATTGGTGCGTTCCAGTGAGACAAGGAGGTTATGGGCAGGTACACTTTCAGGGCATATTTGTGTGGTGTTCTGCAATGGTACGTTCCAGTGAGACAGAAGGTTATGGAGGGGTACAGGTTCAGGGCATATTTGAGTGGAGTTCGACATTGGTGCGTTCCAGTGAGACAGGGAAGTTATGGAGGGGTTCAGGTTCAGGGCATATTTGTGTGGAGTTCTGCATTGGTAAGTTCCAGTGAGACAGGGAGGTTATGGAGGGGTACAGGTTCAGGGCATACTTGTGTGGAGTTCTGCATTGGTACGTTCCAGTGAGACAGGGAGGTTATGGAGGGGTACAGGTTCGGGGCAAATTTGTGTGGCGTTCTGCATTGGTGCGTTCCAGTGAGACAAGGAGGTTATGGGCGGGTACACGTTCAGGGCATATTTGTGTGGAATTCTGCATTGGTACGTTCCAGTGAGACAGGGAGGTTATGGAGGGTTACAGGTTCAGGGCACATTTGTCTGGAGTTCTGCATTGGTACGTTCCAGTGAGACAGGGAGGTTATAGAGGGTACAGGTTCAGAGCATCTTTGTGCGGAGTTCTGCATTGGTACTTTCCAGTGAGACAGGGAGCTTATGGTCGGGTACAGGTTCAGGGCATATTTGTGTGGGGTTCTGCATTGGTACGTTCCAGTGAGACAGGGAGGTTATGGAGGGGTACAGGTTCAGGGCATATTTGTGTGTAGTTCTGCATTGGTACGTTCCAGTGAGACAGGGAGGTTATGGAGGGTACAGGTTCAGGGCATATTTGTGTGGAGTTCTGCGTTGGTACGTTCCAGTGAGACAAGGATATTATGGGCGGGTAAACATTCAGGGCATATTACTGTGGTGTTCTGCAATGGTACGTTCCAGTGAGACTGGGAGGTTATGGAGGGTACAGGTTCAGGGCATATTTGTGTGGAGTTCTGCATTGGTACGTTCCAGTGAGACAGGGAGGTTATGGAGGGGTACAGGTTCAGGGCATATTTGTGTGTAGTTCTGCATTGGTACGTTCCAGTGAGACAGGGAGGTTATGGGGGGTAAAGGTTCAGGGCATATTTGTGTGGAGTTCTGCAGTGGTACGTTCCAGTGAGACAGGGAGGTTATGGTCGGGTACAGGTTCAGGGCATATTTGTGTGGAGTTTTGCATTGGTCCTTTCCAGTGAGACAGGGAGGTAAGGAGGGTACCGGTTCATGGCATATTTGTGTGGAGTTCTGCAGTGGGACGATCCAATGAGACAGGGAGGTTATGGACCGGTACAGTTTCAGGGCATATTTGTGTGGAGTTCTGCATTTGTACGTTCCAGTGAGTCTGGGAGGTTATGGAGTGTACAGGTTCAGGGCACATTTGTCTGGAGTTCTGCATTGGTACTTTCCAGTGAGACAGGGAGGTTGTGGAGGGTACAGGTTCAGGGCATATTTGTGTGCAGTTCTGCAGTGGTACGTTCCAGTGAGACAGGGAGGTTATGGTCGGGTACAGGTTCAGGGCATATTTGTGTGGAGTTCTGCATTGGTACTTTCCAGTGAGACAGGGAAGTTATGGAGGGGTACAGGTTCAGGCATATTTGTGTGTAGTTCTGCATTGGTACATTCCAGTGAGACAGGGAGGTTATGGAGGGTACAGGTTCAGGGCATATTTGTGTGGAGTTCGGCATTGGTGCGTTCCAGTGAGACAAGGAGGTTATGGGCGGGTACACTTTCAGGGCATATTTGTGTGGTGTTCTGCAATGGTACGCTCCAGTGAGACAGAAGGTTATGGAGGGGTACAGGTTCAGGGCATATTTGTGTGGAGTTCGGCATTGGTGCGTTCCAGTGAGACAAGGAGGTTATGGGCGGGTACACTTTCAGGGCATATTTGTGTGGTGTTCTGCAATGGTACGCTCCAGTGAGACAGAAGGTTATGGAGGGGTACAGGTTCAGGGCATATTTGAGTGGAGTTCGGCATTGGTGCGTTCCAGTGAGACAGGGAAGTTATGGAGGGGTACAGGTTCAGGGCATATTTGTGTGGAGTTCTACATTGGTACGTTCCAGTGATACAGGGAGGTTATTGAGGGGTACAGGTTCAGGGCATATTTGTGTGTAGTTCTGCATTGGTACGTTACAGTGAGACAGGGAGGTTATGGATGGTACAGGTTCAGGGCATATTTGTGTGGAGTTCTGGAGTGGTACGTTCCAGTGAGTCAGGGAGGTTATGGTCGGGTACAGGATCAGGGCATATTTGAGTGGAGTTCGGCATTGGTGCATTCCAGTGAGACAGGGAGGTTATGGAGGGGTACAGGTTCAGGGCAGACTAGTGTGGAGTTCTGCATTGGTACGTTCCAGTGAGACAGTGAGGTTATGGAGGGGTACAGGTTCAGGGCAAATTTGTGTGGAGTTCTGCATTGGTGCGTTCCAGTGAGACAAGGAAGTTATGGGCGGGTACACGTTCAGGGCATATTTGTGTGGAATTCTGCATTGATACGTTCCAGTGAGACAGGGAGATTATGGTCGGCTACAGGTTCAGGGCATATTTGTGCATAGTTCTGCATTGGTACGTTCCAGTGAGACAGGGAGGTTATGGAGGGGTACAGGTTCAGGGCAAATTAGTGTGGAGTTCTGCATTGGTGCGTTCCAGTGAGACAAGGAGGTTATGGGCAGGTACACTTTCAGGGCATATTTGTGTGGTGTTCTGCAATGGTACGTTCCAGTGAGACAGAAGGTTATGGAGGGGTACAGGTTCAGGGCATATTTGAGTGGAGTTCGACATTGGTGCGTTCCAGTGAGACAGGGAAGTTATGGAGCGGTTCAGGTTCAGGGCATATTTGCGTGGAGTTCTGCATTGGTAAGTTCCAGTGAGACAGGGAGGTTATGGAGGGGTACAGGTTCAGGGCATACTTGTGTGGAGTTCTGCATTGGTACGTTCCAGTGAGACAGGGAGGTTATGGAGACGTACAGGTTCGGGGCAAATTTGTGTGGCGTTCTGCATTGGTGCGTTCCAGTGAGACAAGGAGGTTATGGGCGGGTACACGTTCAGGGCATATTTGTGTGGAATTCTGCATTGGTACGTTCCAGTGAGACAGGGAGGTTATGCACGGTACAGGATCAGGGAATATTTGAGTGGAGTTCTGCATTGGTACGTTCCAGTGAGACAGGGAGGTTATTGAGGGGTACAGGTTCAGGGCAAATTTGTGTGGAGTTCTGCATTGGTGCGTTCCAGTGAGACAAGGAGGTTATGGGCAGTACACGTTCAGGGCATATTTGTGTGGAATTCTGCATTGGTACGTTCCAGTGAGACAGGGAGGTTATGGAGGGTTACAGGTTCAGGGCACATTTGTCTGGAGTTCTGCATTGGTACGTTCCAGTGAGACAGGGAGGTTATAGAGGGTACAGGTTCAGAGCATCTTTGTGCGGAGTTCTGCATTGGTACTTTCCAGTGAGACAGGGAGCTTATGGTCGGGTACAGGTTCAGGGCATATTTGTGTGGGGTTCCTCATTGGTACGTTCCAGTGAGACAGGGAGGTTATGGAGGGGTACAGGTTCAGGGCATATTTGTGTGTAGTTCTGCATTGGTACGGTCCAGTGAGACAGGGAGGTTATGGAGGGTACAGGTTCAGGGCATATTTGTGTGGAGTTCTGCGTTGGTACGTTCCAGTGAGACAAGGATATTATGGGCGGGTAAACATTCAGGGCATATTACAGTGGTGTTCTGCAATGGTACGTTCCAGTGAGACTGGGAGGTTATGGAGGGTACAGGTTCAGGGCATATTTGTGTGGAGTTCGGCATTGGTGCGTTCCAGTGAGACAAGGAGGTTATGGGCGGGTACACTTTCAGGGCATATTTGTGTGGTGTTCTGCAATGGTACGTTCCAGTGAGACAGAAGGTTATGGAGAGGTACAGGTTCAGGGCATATTTGAGTGGAGTTCGGCATTGGTGCGTTCCAGTGAGACAGGGAAGTTATGGAGGGGTACAGGTTCAGGGCATATTTGTGTGGAGTTCTACATTGGTACGTTCCAGTGAGACAGGGAGGTTATTGAGGGGTACAGGTTCAGGGCATATTTGTGTGTAGTTCTGCATTGGTACGTTCCAGTGAGACAGGGAGGTTATGGATGGTACAGGTTCAGGGCATATTTGTGTGGAGTTCTGGAGTGGTACGTTCCAGTGAGTCAGGGAGGTTATGTTCGGGTACAGGATCAGGGCATATTTGAGTGGAGTTCGGCATTGATGCATTCCAGTGAGACAGGGAGGTTATGTTCGGGTACAGGTTCAGGGCATATTTGTGTGGAGTTCTGCATTGGTAAGTTCCAGTGATACAGGGAGGTTATGGAGGTGTACAGGTTCAGGGCACATTTGTCTGGAGTTCTGCATTGGTACATTCCAGTGAGACAGGGAGGTTATAGAGAGTACAGGTTCAGAGCATATTTGTGCGGAGTTCTGCATTGCTACGTTCCAGTGCGACAGGGAGGTTATGGTGGTGTACAGGTTCAGGGCACATTTGTGTGGAGTTCTGCAGTGGTACGTTCCAGTGAGACAGTGAGGTTATGGTCGGGTACAGGTTCAGGGCAAATTTGTGTGGAGTTCTGCATTGGTGCGTTCCAGTGAGACAAGGAGGTTATGGGCAGTACACGTTCAGGGCATATTTGTGTGGAATTCTGCATTGGTACGTTCCAGTGAGACAGGGAGGTTATGGAGGGTTACAGGTTCAGGGCACATTTGTCTGGAGTTCTGCATTGGTACGTTCCAGTGAGACAGGGAGGTTATGGAGGGTACAGGTTCAGGGCATATTTGTGTGGAGTTCGGCATTGGTGCGTTCCAGTGAGACAAGGAGGTTATGGGCGGGTACACTTTCAGGGCATATTTGTGTGGTGTTCTGCAATGGTACGTTCCAGTGAGACAGAAGGTTATGGAGGGGTACAGGTTCAGGGCATATTTGAGTGGAGTTCGGCATTGGTGCGTTCCAGTGAGACAGGGAAGTTATGGAGGGGTACAGGTTCAGGGCAAATTTGTGTGGAGTTCTGCATTGGTGCGTTCCAGTGAGACAAGGAGGTTATGGGCGGGTACACGTTCAGGGCATATTTGTGTGGAATTCTGCATTGGTACGTTCCAGTGAGACAGGGAGGTTATGGAGGGTACCGGTTCAGGGCATATTTGTGTGGAGTTCTGCATTGGTACGTTCCAGTGAGACAGGGAGGTTATGGAGCGTTACAGGTTCAGGGCATATTTGTGTGGAGTTCTGCATTGGTAAGTTCCAGTGAGACAGGGAGGTTATGGAGGTGTACAGGTTCAGGGCACATTTGTCTGGAGTTCTGCATTGGTACATTCCAGTGAGACAGGGAGGTTATAGAGAGTACAGGTTCAGGGCATATTTGAGTGGAGTTCGGCATTGGTGCGTTCCAGTGAGACAGGGAAGTTATGGAGGGGTACAGGTTCAGGGCATATTTGTGTGGAGTTCTACATTGGTACGTTCCAGTGAGACAGGGAGGTTATGGATGGTACAGGTTCAGGGCATATTTGTGTGGAGTTCTGGAGTGGTACGTTCCAGTGAGTCAGGGAGGTTATGTTCGGGTACAGGATCAGGGCATATTTGAGTGGAGTTCGGCATTGGTGCATTCCAGTGAGACAGGGAGGTTATTGAGGGGTACAGGTTCAGGGCATATTTGTGTGTAGTTCTGCATTGGTACGTTCCAGTGAGACAGGGAGGTTATGGATGGTACAGGTTCAGGGCATATTTGTGTGGAGTTCTGGAGTGGTACGTTCCAGTGAGTCAGGGAGGTTATGTTCGGGTACAGGATCAGGGCATATTTGAGTGGAGTTCGGGATTGGTGCATTCCAGTGAGACAGGGAGGTTATGGAGGGGTACAGGTTCAGGGCAAATTAGTGTGGAGTTCTGCATTGGTGCGTTCCAGTGAGACAAGGAGGTTATGGGCAGGTACACTTTCAGGGCATATTTGTGTGGTGTTCTGCAATGGTACGTTCCAGTGAGACAGAAGGTTATGGAGGGGTACAGGTTCAGGGCATATTTGAGTGGAGTTCGACATTGGTGCGTTCCAGTGAGACAGGGAAGTTATGGAGGGGTTCAGGTTCAGGGCATATTTGTGTGGAGTTCTGCATTGGTAAGTTCCAGTGAGACAGGGAGGTTATGGAGGGGTACAGGTTCAGGGCATACTTGTGTGGAGTTCTGCATTGGTACGTTCCAGTGAGACAGGGAGGTTATGGAGGGGTACAGGTTCGGGGCAAATTTGTGTGGCGTTCTGCATTGGTGCGTTCCAGTGAGACAAGGAGGTTATGGGCGGGTACACGTTCAGGGCATATTTGTGTGGAATTCTGCATTGGTACGTTCCAGTGAGACAGGGAGGTTATGGAGGGTTACAGGTTCAGGGCACATTTGTCTGGAGTTCTGCATTGGTACGTTCCAGTGAGACAGGGAGGTTATAGAGGGTACAGGTTCAGAGCATCTTTGTGCGGAGTTCTGCATTGGTACTTTCCAGTGAGACAGGGAGCTTATGGTCGGGTACAGGTTCAGGGCATATTTGTGTGGGGTTCTGCATTGGTACGTTCCAGTGAGACAGGGAGGTTATGGAGGGGTACAGGTTCAGGGCATATTTGTGTGTAGTTCTGCATTGGTACGTTCCAGTGAGACAGGGAGGTTATGGAGGGTACAGGTTCAGGGCATATTTGTGTGGAGTTCTGCGTTGGTACGTTCCAGTGAGACAAGGATATTATGGGCGGGTAAACATTCAGGGCATATTACTGTGGTGTTCTGCAATGGTACGTTCCAGTGAGACTGGGAGGTTATGGAGGGTACAGGTTCAGGGCATATTTGTGTGGAGTTCTGCATTGGTACGTTCCAGTGAGACAGGGAGGTTATGGAGGGGTACAGGTTCAGGGCATATTTGTGTGTAGTTCTGCATTGGTACGTTCCAGTGAGACAGGGAGGTTATGGGGGGTAAAGGTTCAGGGCATATTTGTGTGGAGTTCTGCAGTGGTACGTTCCAGTGAGACAGGGAGGTTATGGTCGGGTACAGGTTCAGGGCATATTTGTGTGGAGTTTTGCATTGGTCCTTTCCAGTGAGACAGGGAGGTAAGGAGGGTACCGGTTCATGGCATATTTGTGTGGAGTTCTGCAGTGGGACGATCCAATGAGACAGGGAGGTTATGGACCGGTACAGTTTCAGGGCATATTTGTGTGGAGTTCTGCATTTGTACGTTCCAGTGAGTCTGGGAGGTTATGGAGTGTACAGGTTCAGGGCACATTTGTCTGGAGTTCTGCATTGGTACTTTCCAGTGAGACAGGGAGGTTGTGGAGGGTACAGGTTCAGGGCATATTTGTGTGCAGTTCTGCAGTGGTACGTTCCAGTGAGACAGGGAGGTTATGGTCGGGTACAGGTTCAGGGCATATTTGTGTGGAGTTCTGCATTGGTACTTTCCAGTGAGACAGGGAAGTTATGGAGGGGTACAGGTTCAGGCATATTTGTGTGTAGTTCTGCATTGGTACATTCCAGTGAGACAGGGAGGTTATGGAGGGTACAGGTTCAGGGCATATTTGTGTGGAGTTCGGCATTGGTGCGTTCCAGTGAGACAAGGAGGTTATGGGCGGGTACACTTTCAGGGCATATTTGTGTGGTGTTCTGCAATGGTACGCTCCAGTGAGACAGAAGGTTATGGAGGGGTACAGGTTCAGGGCATATTTGTGTGGAGTTCGGCATTGGTGCGTTCCAGTGAGACAAGGAGGTTATGGGCGGGTACACTTTCAGGGCATATTTGTGTGGTGTTCTGCAATGGTACGCTCCAGTGAGACAGAAGGTTATGGAGGGGTACAGGTTCAGGGCATATTTGAGTGGAGTTCGGCATTGGTGCGTTCCAGTGAGACAGGGAAGTTATGGAGGGGTACAGGTTCAGGGCATATTTGTGTGGAGTTCTACATTGGTACGTTCCAGTGATACAGGGAGGTTATTGAGGGGTACAGGTTCAGGGCATATTTGTGTGTAGTTCTGCATTGGTACGTTACAGTGAGACAGGGAGGTTATGGATGGTACAGGTTCAGGGCATATTTGTGTGGAGTTCTGGAGTGGTACGTTCCAGTGAGTCAGGGAGGTTATGGTCGGGTACAGGATCAGGGCATATTTGAGTGGAGTTCGGCATTGGTGCATTCCAGTGAGACAGGGAGGTTATGGAGGGGTACAGGTTCAGGGCAGACTAGTGTGGAGTTCTGCATTGGTACGTTCCAGTGAGACAGTGAGGTTATGGAGGGGTACAGGTTCAGGGCAAATTTGTGTGGAGTTCTGCATTGGTGCGTTCCAGTGAGACAAGGAAGTTATGGGCGGGTACACGTTCAGGGCATATTTGTGTGGAATTCTGCATTGATACGTTCCAGTGAGACAGGGAGATTATGGTCGGCTACAGGTTCAGGGCATATTTGTGCATAGTTCTGCATTGGTACGTTCCAGTGAGACAGGGAGGTTATGGAGGGGTACAGGTTCAGGGCAAATTAGTGTGGAGTTCTGCATTGGTGCGTTCCAGTGAGACAAGGAGGTTATGGGCAGGTACACTTTCAGGGCATATTTGTGTGGTGTTCTGCAATGGTACGTTCCAGTGAGACAGAAGGTTATGGAGGGGTACAGGTTCAGGGCATATTTGAGTGGAGTTCGACATTGGTGCGTTCCAGTGAGACAGGGAAGTTATGGAGCGGTTCAGGTTCAGGGCATATTTGCGTGGAGTTCTGCATTGGTAAGTTCCAGTGAGACAGGGAGGTTATGGAGGGGTACAGGTTCAGGGCATACTTGTGTGGAGTTCTGCATTGGTACGTTCCAGTGAGACAGGGAGGTTATGGAGACGTACAGGTTCGGGGCAAATTTGTGTGGCGTTCTGCATTGGTGCGTTCCAGTGAGACAAGGAGGTTATGGGCGGGTACACGTTCAGGGCATATTTGTGTGGAATTCTGCATTGGTACGTTCCAGTGAGACAGGGAGGTTATGCACGGTACAGGATCAGGGAATATTTGAGTGGAGTTCTGCATTGGTACGTTCCAGTGAGACAGGGAGGTTATTGAGGGGTACAGGTTCAGGGCAAATTTGTGTGGAGTTCTGCATTGGTGCGTTCCAGTGAGACAAGGAGGTTATGGGCAGTACACGTTCAGGGCATATTTGTGTGGAATTCTGCATTGGTACGTTCCAGTGAGACAGGGAGGTTATGGAGGGTTACAGGTTCAGGGCACATTTGTCTGGAGTTCTGCATTGGTACGTTCCAGTGAGACAGGGAGGTTATAGAGGGTACAGGTTCAGAGCATCTTTGTGCGGAGTTCTGCATTGGTACTTTCCAGTGAGACAGGGAGCTTATGGTCGGGTACAGGTTCAGGGCATATTTGTGTGGGGTTCCTCATTGGTACGTTCCAGTGAGACAGGGAGGTTATGGAGGGGTACAGGTTCAGGGCATATTTGTGTGTAGTTCTGCATTGGTACGGTCCAGTGAGACAGGGAGGTTATGGAGGGTACAGGTTCAGGGCATATTTGTGTGGAGTTCTGCGTTGGTACGTTCCAGTGAGACAAGGATATTATGGGCGGGTAAACATTCAGGGCATATTACAGTGGTGTTCTGCAATGGTACGTTCCAGTGAGACTGGGAGGTTATGGAGGGTACAGGTTCAGGGCATATTTGTGTGGAGTTCGGCATTGGTGCGTTCCAGTGAGACAAGGAGGTTATGGGCGGGTACACTTTCAGGGCATATTTGTGTGGTGTTCTGCAATGGTACGTTCCAGTGAGACAGAAGGTTATGGAGAGGTACAGGTTCAGGGCATATTTGAGTGGAGTTCGGCATTGGTGCGTTCCAGTGAGACAGGGAAGTTATGGAGGGGTACAGGTTCAGGGCATATTTGTGTGGAGTTCTACATTGGTACGTTCCAGTGAGACAGGGAGGTTATTGAGGGGTACAGGTTCAGGGCATATTTGTGTGTAGTTCTGCATTGGTACGTTCCAGTGAGACAGGGAGGTTATGGATGGTACAGGTTCAGGGCATATTTGTGTGGAGTTCTGGAGTGGTACGTTCCAGTGAGTCAGGGAGGTTATGTTCGGGTACAGGATCAGGGCATATTTGAGTGGAGTTCGGCATTGATGCATTCCAGTGAGACAGGGAGGTTATGTTCGGGTACAGGTTCAGGGCATATTTGTGTGGAGTTCTGCATTGGTAAGTTCCAGTGATACAGGGAGGTTATGGAGGTGTACAGGTTCAGGGCACATTTGTCTGGAGTTCTGCATTGGTACATTCCAGTGAGACAGGGAGGTTATAGAGAGTACAGGTTCAGAGCATATTTGTGCGGAGTTCTGCATTGCTACGTTCCAGTGCGACAGGGAGGTTATGGTGGTGTACAGGTTCAGGGCACATTTGTGTGGAGTTCTGCAGTGGTACGTTCCAGTGAGACAGTGAGGTTATGGTCGGGTACAGGTTCAGGGCAAATTTGTGTGGAGTTCTGCATTGGTGCGTTCCAGTGAGACAAGGAGGTTATGGGCAGTACACGTTCAGGGCATATTTGTGTGGAATTCTGCATTGGTACGTTCCAGTGAGACAGGGAGGTTATGGAGGGTTACAGGTTCAGGGCACATTTGTCTGGAGTTCTGCATTGGTACGTTCCAGTGAGACAGGGAGGTTATAGAGGGTACAGGTTCAGAGCATCTTTGTGCGGAGTTCTGCATTGGTACTTTCCAGTGAGACAGGGAGCTTATGGTCGGGTACAGGTTCAGGGCATATTTGTGTGGGGTTCTGCATTGGTACGTTCCAGTGAGACAGGGAGGTTATGGAGGGGTACAGGTTCAGGGCATATTTGTGTGTAGTTCTGCATTGGTACGTTCCAGTGAGACAGGGAGGTTATGGAGGGTACAGGTTCAGGGCATATTTGTGTGGAGTTCTGCGTTGGTACGTTCCAGTGAGACAAGGATATTATGGGCGGGTAAACATTCAGGGCATATTACTGTGGTGTTCTGCAATGGTACGTTCCAGTGAGACTGGGAGGTTATGGAGGGTACAGGTTCAGGGCATATTTGTGTGGAGTTCGGCATTGGTGCGTTCCAGTGAGACAATGAGGTTATGGTAGGTACACTTTCAGGGCATATTTGTGTGGTGTTCTGCAATGGTACGTTCCAGTGAGACAGAAGGTTATGGAGGGGTACAGGTTCAGGGCATATTTGAGTGGAGTTCGGCATTGGTGCGTTCCAGTGAGACAGGGAAGTTATGGAGGGGTACCGGTTCAGGGCATATTTGTGTGGAGTTCTACATTGGTACGTTCCAGTGAGACAGGGAGGTTATGGATGGTACAGGTTCAGGGCATATTTGTGTGGAGTTCTGGAGTGGTACGTTCCAGTGAGTCAGGGAGGTTATGTTCGGGTACAGGATCAGGGCATATTTGAGTGGAGTTCGGCATTGGTGCATTCCAGTGAGACAGGGAGGTTATTGAGGGGTACAGGTTCAGGGCATATTTGTGTGTAGTTCTGCATTGGTACGTTCCAGTGAGACAGGGAGGTTATGGATGGTACAGGTTCAGGGCATATTTGTGTGGAGTTCTGGAGTGGTACGTTCCAGTGAGTCAGGGAGGTTATGTTCGGGTACAGGATCAGGGCATATTTGAGTGGAGTTCGGGATTGGTGCATTCCAGTGAGACAGGGAGGTTATGGAGGGGTACAGGTTCAGGGCAAATTAGTGTGGAGTTCTGCATTGGTGCGTTCCAGTGAGACAAGGAGGTTATGGGCAGGTACACTTTCAGGGCATATTTGTGTGTAGTTCTGCATTGGTACGTTCCAGTGAGACAGGGAGGTTATGGAGGGTACAGGTTCAGGGCATATTTGTGTGGAGTTCTGCAATGGTACGTTCCAGTGAGACAGAAGGTTATGGAGGGGTACAGGTTCAGGGCATATTTGAGTGGAGTTCGGCATTGGTGCGTTCCAGTGAGACAGGGAAGTTATGGAGGGGTACAGGTTCAGGGCATATTTGTGTGGAGTTCTACATTGGTACGTTCCAGTGAGACAGGGAGGTTATGGATGGTACAGGTTCAGGGCATATTTGAGTGGAGTTCGACATTGGTGCGTTCCAGTGAGACAGGGAAGTTATGGAGGGGTTCAGGTTCAGGGCATATTTGTGTGGAGTTCTGCATTGGTAAGTTCCAGTGAGACAGGGAAGTTATGGAGGGGTACAGGTTCAGGGCATACTTGTGTGGAGTTCTGCATTGGTACGTTCCAGTGAGACAGGGAGGTTATGGAGGGGTACAGGTTCGGGGCAAATTTGTGTGGCGTTCTGCATTGGTGCGTTCCAGTGAGACAAGGAGGTTATGGGCGGGTACACGTTCAGGGCATATTTGTGTGGAATTCTGCATTGGTACGTTCCAGTCAGACAGGGAGGTTATGGAGGGTTACAGGTTCAGGGCACATTTGTCTGGAGTTCTGCATTGGTACGTTCCAGTGAGACAGGGAGGTTATAGAGGGTACAGGTTCAGAGCATCTTTGTGCGGAGTTCTGCATTGGTACTTTCCAGTGAGACAGGGAGCTTATGGTCGGGTACAGGTTCAGGGCATATTTGTGTGTAGTTCTGCATTGGTACGTTCCAGTGAAACAGGGAGGTTATGGAGGGTACAGGTTCAGGGCATATTTGTGTGGAGTTCTGCGTTGGTACGTTCCAGTGAGACAAGGATATCATGGGCGGGTAAACATTCAGGGCATATTACTGTGGTGTTCTGCAATGGTACGTTCCAGTGAGACTGGGAGGTTATGGAGGGTACAGGTTCAGGGCATATTTGTGTGGAGTTCGGCATTGGTGCGTTCCAGTGAGACAAGGAGGTTATGGGCGGGTACACTTTCAGGGCATATTTGTGTGGTGTTCTGCAATGGTACGTTCCAGTGAGACAGAAGGTTATGGAGGGGTACAGGTTCAGGGCATATTTGAGTGGAGTTCGGCATTGGTGCGTTCCAGTGAGACAGGGAAGTTATGGAGGGGTACAGGTTCAGGGCAAATTTGTGTGGAGTTCTGCATTGGTGCGTTCCAGTGAGACAAGGAGGTTATGGGCGGGTACACGTTCAGGGCATATTTGTGTGGAATTCTGCATTGGTACGTTCCAGTGAGACAGGGAGGTTATGGAGGGTACCGGTTCAGGGCATATTTGTGTGGAGTTCTGCATTTGTACGTTCCAGTGAGACAGGGAGGTTATGGAGCGTTACAGGTTCAGGGCATATTTGTGTGGAGTTCTGCATTGGTAAGTTCCAGTGAGACAGGGAGGTTATGGAGGTGTACAGGTTCAGGGCACATTTGTCTGGAGTTCTGCATTGGTACATTCCAGTGAGACAGGGAGGTTATAGAGAGTACAGGTTCAGAGCATATTTGTGCGGAGTTCTGCATTGGTACGTTCCAGTGAGACAGGGAGGTTATGGTGGTGTACAGGTTCAGGGCACATTTGTGTGGAGTTCTGCAGTGGTACGTTCCAGTGAGACAGTGAGGTTATGGTCGGGTACAGGTTCAGGGCATATTTGTGTGGAGTTCTGCATTGGTACTTTCCAGTGAGACAGGGAAGTTATGGAGGGGTACAGGTTCAGGGCATATTTGTGTGGGGTTCTGCAATGGTACGTTCCAGTGAGACAGGGAGGTTATGGAGGGGTACAGGTTCAGGGCATATTTGAGTGGAGTTCGACATTGGTGCGTTCCAGTGAGACAGGGAAGTTATGGAGGGGTACAGGTTCAGGGCATATTTGTGTGGAGTTCTGCATTGGTACGTTCCAGTGAGACAGGGAGGTTATGGAGGGGTACAGGTTCAGGGCATACTTGTGTGGAGTTCTGCACTGGTACGTTCCAGTGAGACAGGGAGGTTATGGAGGGGTACAGGTTTGGGGCAAATTTGTGTGGCGTTCTGCATTGGTGCGTTCCAGTGATACAAGGAGGTTATGGGCGGGTACACGTTCAGGGCATATTTGTGTGGAATTCTGCATTGGTACGTTCCAGTGAGACAGGGAGGTTATGCACGGTACTGGATCAGGGAATATTTGAGTGGAGTTCTGCATTGGTACGTTCCAGTGAGACAGGGTGTTTATTGAGGGGTACAGGTTCAGGGCAAATTTGTGTGGAGTTCTGCATTGGTGCGTTCCAGTGAGACAAGGAGGTTATGGGCGGGTACACGTTCAGGGCATATTTGTGTGGAATTCTGCATTGGTACATTCCAGTGAGACAGGGAGGTTATGGAGGGTACCGGTTCAGGGCATATTTGTGTGGAGTTCTGCATTGGTACGTTCCAGTGAGACAGGGAGGTTATGGAGCGTTACAGGTTCAGGGCATATTTGTGTGGAGTTCTGCATTGGTAAGTTCCAGTGAGACAGGGAGGTTATGGAGGTGTACAGGTTCAGGGCACATTTGTCTGGAGTTCTGCATTGGTACATTCCAGTGAGACAGGGAGGTTATAGAGAGTACAGGTTCAGAGCATATTTGTGTGGAGTTCTGCAGTGGTACGTTCCAGTGAGACAGTGAGGTTATGGAGGGGTACAGGTTCAGGGCATATTTGTGTGGAGTTCTGCATTGGTACTTTCCAGTGAGACAGGGAAGTTATGGAGGGGTACAGGTTCAGGGCATATTTGTGTGGGGTTCTGCATTGGTACGTTCCAGTGAGACAGGGAGGTTATGGAGGGTTACAGGTTCAGGGCATATTTGTGTGTAGTTCTGCATTGGTACATTCCAGTGAGACAGGGAGGTTATGGAGGGTACAGGTTCAGGGCATATTTGTGTGGAGTTCTGCGTTGGTACGTTCCAGTGAGACAAGGATCTTATGGGCGGGTAAACGTTCAGGGCATATTTCTGTGGTGTTCTGCAATGGTACGTTCCAGTGAGACTGGGAGGTTATGGAGGGTACAGGTTCACGGCATATTTGTGTGGAGTTCTGCATTGGTAATTTCCTGTGAGACAGGGAAGTTATGGAGGGGTACAGGTTCAGGGCATATTTGTGTGGAGTTCTGCATTGGTATGTTCCAGTGAGACAGGGAGGTTATGGAGGGGTACAGGTTCAGGGCATATTTGTGTGTAGTTCTGCATTGGTACATTCCAGTGAGACAGGGAGGTTATGGAGGGTACAGGTTCAGGGCATATTTGTGTGGAGTTCTGCGTTGGTACGTTCCAGTGAGACAAGGATCTTATGGGCGGGTAAACGTTCAGGGCATATTTCTGTGGTGTTCTGCAATGGTACGTTCCAGTGAGACTGGGAGGTTATGGAGGGTACAGGTTCAGGGCATATTTGTGTGGAGTTCTGCATTGGTACTTTCCTGTGAGACAAGGAGGTTATGGGCGGGTACACGTTCAGGGCATATTTGTGTGGAATTCTGCATTGGTACGTTCCAGTGAGACAGGGAGGTTATGGAGGGGTACAGGTTCAGGGCATATTTGAGTGGAGTTCGACATTGGTGCGTTCCAGTGAGACAGGGAAGTTATGGAGGGGTACAGGTTCAGGGCATATTTGTGTGGAGTTCTGCATTGGTACGTTCCAGTGAGACAGGGAGGTTATGGAGGGGTACAGGTTCAGGGCATACTTGTGTGGAGTTCTGCACTGGTACGTTCCAGTGAGACAGGGAGGTTATGGAGGGGTACAGGCTTGGGGCAAATTTGTGTGGCGTTCTGCATTGGTGCGTTCCAGTGATACAAGGAGGTTATGGGCGGGTACACGTTCAGGGCATATTTGTGTGGAATTCTGCATTGGTACGTTCCAGTGAGACAGGGAGGTTATGCACGGTACTGGATCAGGGAATATTTGAGTGGAGTTCTGCATTGGTACGTTCCAGTGAGACAGGGAGGTTATTGAGGGGTACAGGTTCAGGGCAAATTTGTGTGGAGTTCTGCATTGGTGCGTTCCAGTGAGACAAGGAGGTTATGGGCGGGTACACGTTCAGGGCATATTTGTGTGGAATTCTGCATTGGTACGTTCCAGTGAGACAGGGAGGTTATGGAGGGTACCGGTTCAGGGCATATTTGTGTGGAGTTCTGCATTGGTACGTTCCAGTGAGACAGGGAGGTTATGGAGCGTTACAGGTTCAGGGCATATTTGTGTGGAGTTCTGCATTGGTAAGTTCCAGTGAGACAGGGAGGTTATGGAGGTGTACAGGTTCAGGGCACATTTGTCTGGAGTTCTGCATTGGTACATTCCAGTGAGACAGGGAGGTTATAGAGAGTACAGGTTCAGAGCATATTTGTGTGGAGTTCTGCAGTGGTACGTTCCAGTGAGACAGTGAGGTTATGGTCGGGTACAGGTTCAGGGCATATTTGTGTGGAGTTCTGCATTGGTACTTTCCAGTGAGACAGGGAAGTTATGGAGGGGTACAGGTTCAGGGCATATTTGTGTGGGGTTCTGCATTGGTACGTTCCAGTGAGACAGGGAGGTTATTGAGGGGTACAGGTTCAGGGCAAATTTGTGTGGAGTTCTGCATTGGTGCGTTCCAGTGAGACAAGGAGGTTATGGGCGGGTACACGTTCAGGGCATATTTGTGTGGAATTCTGCATTGGTACATTCCAGTGAGACAGGGAGGTTATGGAGGGTACCGGTTCAGGGCATATTTGTGTGGAGTTCTGCATTGGTACGTTCCAGTGAGACAGGGAGGTTATGGAGCGTTACAGGTTCAGGGCATATTTGTGTGGAGTTCTGCATTGGTAAGTTCCAGTGAGACAGGGAGGTTATGGAGGTGTACAGGTTCAGGGCACATTTGTCTGGAGTTCTGCATTGGTACATTCCAGTGAGACAGGGAGGTTATAGAGAGTACAGGTTCAGAGCATATTTGTGTGGAGTTCTGCAGTGGTACGTTCCAGTGAGACAGTGAGGTTATGGTCGGGTACAGGTTCAGGGCATATTTGTGTGGAGTTCTGCATTGGTACTTTCCAGTGAGACAGGGAAGTTATGGAGGGGTACAGGTTCAGGGCATATTTGTGTGGGGTTCTGCATTGGTACGTTCCAGTGAGACAGGGAGGTTATTGAGGGGTACAGGTTCAGGGCAAATTTGTGTGGAGTTCTGCATTGGTGCGTTCCAGTGAGACAAGGAGGTTATGGGCGGGTACACGTTCAGGGCATATTTGTGTGGAATTCTGCATTGGTACGTTCCAGTGAGACAGGGAGGTTATGCACGGTACTGGATCAGGGAATATTTGAGTGGAGTTCTGCATTGGTACGTTCCAGTGAGACAGGGAGGTTATTGAGGGGTACAGGTTCAGGGCAAATTTGTGTGGAGTTCTGCATTGGTGCGTTCCAGTGAGACAAGGAGGTTATGGGCGGGTACACGTTCAGGGCATATTTGTGTGGAATTCTGCATTGGTACGTTCCAGTGAGACAGGGAGGTTATGGAGGGTACCGGTTCAGGGCATATTTGTGTGGAGTTCTGCATTGGTACGTTCCAGTGAGACAGGGAGGTTATGGAGCGTTACAGGTTCAGGGCATATTTGTGTGGAGTTCTGCATTGGTAAGTTCCAGTGAGACAGGGAGGTTATGGAGGTGTACAGGTTCATGGCACATTTGTCTGGAGTTCTGCATTGGTACATTCCAGTGAGACAGGGAGGTTATAGAGAGTACAGGTTCAGAGCATATTTGTGTGGAGTTCTGCAGTGGTACTTTCCAGTGAGACAGTGAGGTTATGGTCGGGTACAGGTTCAGGGCATATTTGTGTGGAGTTCTGCATTGGTACTTTCCAGTGAGACAGGGAAGTTATGGAGGGGTACAGGTTCAGGGCATATTTGTGTGGGGTTCTGCATTGGTACGTTCCAGTGAGACAGGGAGGTTATTGAGGGGTACAGGTTCAGGGCAAATTTGTGTGGAGTTCTGCATTGGTGCGTTCCAGTGAGACAAGGAGGTTATGGGCGGGTACACGTTCAGGGCATATTTGTGTGGAATTCTGCATTGGTACATTCCAGTGAGACAGGGAGGTTATGGAGGGTACCGGTTCAGGGCATATTTGTGTGGAGTTCTGCATTGGTACGTTCCAGTGAGACAGGGAGGTTATGGAGCGTTACAGGTTCAGGGCATATTTGTGTGGAGTTCTGCATTGGTAAGTTCCAGTGAGACAGGGAGGTTATGGAGGTGTACAGGTTCAGGGCACATTTGTCTGGAGTTCTGCATTGGTACATTCCAGTGAGACAGGGAGGTTATAGAGAGTACAGGTTCAGAGCATATTTGTGTGGAGTTCTGCAGTGGTACGTTCCAGTGAGACAGTGAGGTTATGGTCGGGTACAGGTTCAGGGCATATTTGTGTGGAGTTCTGCATTGGTACTTTCCAGTGAGACAGGGAAGTTATGGAGGGGTACTGGTTCAGGGCATATTTGTTTGGGGTTCTGCATTGGTACGTTCCAGTGAGACAGGGAGGTTATGGAGGGTTACAGGTTCAGGGCATATTTGTGTGTAGTTCTGCATTGGTACATTCCAGTGAGACAGGGAGGTTATGGAGGGTACAGGTTCAGGGCATATTTGTGTGGAGTTCTGCGTTGGTACGTTCCAGTGAGACAAGGATCTTATGGGCGGGTAAACGTTCAGGGCATATTTCTGTGGTGTTCTGCAATGGTACGTTCCAGTGAGACTGGGAGGTTATGGAGGGTACAGGTTCACGGCATATTTGTGTGGAGTTCTGCATTGGTAATTTCCTGTGAGACAGGGAAGTTATGGAGGGGTACAGGTTCAGGGCATATTTGTGTGGAGTTCTGCATTGGTATGTTCCAGTGAGACAGGGAGGTTATGGAGGGGTACAGGTTCAGGGCATATTTGTGTGTAGTTCTGCATTGGTACATTCCAGTGAGACAGGGAGGTTATGGAGGGTACAGGTTCAGGGCATATTTGTGTGGAGTTCTGCGTTGGTACGTTCCAGTGAGACAAGGATCTTATGGGCGGGTAAACGTTCAGGGCATATTTCTGTGGTGTTCTGCAATGGTACGTTCCAGTGAGACTGGGAGGTTATGGAGGGTACAGGTTCAGGGCATATTTGTGTGGAGTTCTGCATTGGTACTTTCCTGTGAGACAAGGAGGTTATGGGCGGGTACACGTTCAGGGCATATTTGTGTGGAATTCTGCATTGGTACGTTCCAGTGAGACAGGGAGGTTATGGAGGGGTACAGGTTCAGGGCATATTTGAGTGGAGTTCGACATTGGTGCGTTCCAGTGAGACAGGGAAGTTATGGAGGGGTACAGGTTCAGGGCATATTTGTGTGGAGTTCTGCATTGGTACGTTCCAGTGAGACAGGGAGGTTATGGAGGGGTACAGGTTCAGGGCATACTTGTGTGGAGTTCTGCACTGGTACGTTCCAGTGAGACAGGGAGGTTATGGAGGGGTACAGGTTTGGGGCAAATTTGTGTGGCGTTCTGCATTGGTGCGTTCCAGTGATACAAGGAGGTTATGGGCGGGTACACGTTCAGGGCATATTTGTGTGGAATTCTGCATTGGTACGTTCCAGTGAGACAGGGAGGTTATGCACGGTACTGGATCAGGGAATATTTGAGTGGAGTTCTGCATTGGTACGTTCCAGTGAGACAGGGAGGTTATTGAGGGGTACAGGTTCAGGGCAAATTTGTGTGGAGTTCTGCATTGGTGCGTTCCAGTGAGACAAGGAGGTTATGGGCGGGTACACGTTCAGGGCATATTTGTGTGGAATTCTGCATTGGTACGTTCCAGTGAGACAGGGAGGTTATGGAGGGTACCGGTTCAGGGCATATTTGTGTGGAGTTCTGCATTGGTACGTTCCAGTGAGACAGGGAGGTTATGGAGCGTTACAGGTTCAGGGCATATTTGTGTGGAGTTCTGCATTGGTAAGTTCCAGTGAGACAGGGAGGTTATGGAGGTGTACAGGTTCAGGGCACATTTGTCTGGAGTTCTGCATTGGTACATTCCAGTGAGACAGGGAGGTTATAGAGAGTACAGGTTCAGAGCATATTTGTGTGGAGTTCTGCAGTGGTACGTTCCAGTGAGACAGTGAGGTTATGGTCGGGTACAGGTTCAGGGCATATTTGTGTGGAGTTCTGCATTGGTACTTTCCAGTGAGACAGGGAAGTTATGGAGGGGTACAGGTTCAGGGCATATTTGTGTGGGGTTCTGCATTGGTACGTTCCAGTGAGACAGGGAGGTTATGGAGGGTTACAGGTTCAGGGCATATTTGTGTGTAGTTCTGCATTGGTACATTCCAGTGAGACAGGGAGGTTATGGAGGGTACAGATTCAGGGCATATTTGTGTGGAGTTCTGCGTTGGTACGTTCCAGTGAGACAAGGATCTTATGGGCGGGTAAACGTTCAGGGCATATTTCTGTGGTGTTCTGCATTGGTGCGTTCCAGTGATACAAGGAGGTTATGGGCGGGTACACGTTCAGGGCATATTTGTGTGGAATTCTGCATTGGTACGTTCCAGTGAGACAGGGAGGTTATGCACGGTACTGGATCAGGGAATATTTGAGTGGAGTTCTGCATTGGTACGTTCCAGTGAGACAGGGAGGTTATTGAGGGGTACAGGTTCAGGGCAAATTTGTGTGGAGTTCTGCATTGGTACGTTCCAGTGAGACAGGGAGGTTATGGGCGGGTACACGTTCAGGGCATATTTGTGTGGAATTCTGCATTGGTACGTTCCAGTGAGACAGGGAGGTTATGGAGGGTACCGGTTCAGGGCATATATGTGTGGAGTTCTGCATTGGTACGTTCCAGTGAGACAGGGAGGTTATGGAGCGTTACAGGTTCAGGGCATATTTGTGTGGAGTTCTGCATTGGTAAGTTCCAGTGAGACAGGGAGGTTATGGAGGTGTACAGGTTCAGGGCACATTTGTCTGGAGTTCTGCATTGGTACATTCCAGTGAGACAGGGAGGTTATAGAGAGTACAGGTTCAGAGCATATTTGTGTGGAGTTCTGCAGTGGTACGTTCCAGTGAGACAGTGAGGTTATGGTCGGGTACAGGTTCAGGGCATATTTGTGTGGAGTTCTGCATTGGTACTTTCCAGTGAGACAGGGAAGTTATGGAGGGGTACAGGTTCAGGGCATATTTGTGTGGGGTTCTGCATTGGTACGTTCCAGTGAGACAGGGAGGTTATGGAGGGTTACAGGTTCAGGGCATATTTGTGTGTAGTTCTGCATTGGTACATTCCAGTGAGACAGGGAGGTTATGGAGGGTACAGGTTCAGGGCATATTTGTGTGGAGTTCTGCGTTGGTACGTTCCAGTGAGACAAGGATCTTATGGGCGGGTAAACGTTCAGGGCATATTTCTGTGGTGTTCTGCAATGGTACGTTCCAGTGAGACTGGGAGGTTATGGAGGGTACAGGTTCACGGCATATTTGTGTGGAGTTCTGCATTGGTAATTTCCTGTGAGACAGGGAAGTTATGGAGGGGTACAGGTTCAGGGCATATTTGTGTGGAGTTCTGCATTGGTATGTTCCAGTGAGACAGGGAGGTTATGGAGGGTTACAGGTTCAGGGCATATTTGTGTGTAGTTCTGCATTGGTACATTCCAGTGAGACAGGGAGGTTATGGAGGGTACAGGTTCAGGGCATATTTGTGTGGAGTTCTGCGTTGGTACGTTCCAGTGAGACAAGGATCTTATGGGCGGGTAAACGTTCAGGGCATATTTCTGTGGTGTTCTGCAATGGTACGTTCCAGTGAGACTGGGAGGTTATGGAGGGTACAGGTTCAGGGCATATTTGTGTGGAGTTCTGCATTGGTACTTTCCTGTGAGACAAGGAGGTTATGGGCGGGTACACGTTCAGGGCATATCTGTGTGGAATTCTGCATTGGTACGTTCCAGTGAGACAGGGAGGTTATGGAGGGGTACAGGTTCAGGGCATATTTGAGTGGAGTTCGACATTGGTGCGTTCCAGTGAGACAGGGAAGTTATGGAGGGGTACAGGTTCAGGGCATATTTGTGTGGAGTTCTGCATTGGTACGTTCCAGTGAGACAGGGAGGTTATGGAGGGGTACAGGTTCAGGGCATACTTGTGTGGAGTTCTGCACTGGTACGTTCCAGTGAGACAGGGAGGTTATGGAGGGGTACAGGTTTGGGGCAAATTTGTGTGGCGTTCTGCATTGGTGCGTTCCAGTGATACAAGGAGGTTATGGGCGGGTACACGTTCAGGGCATATTTGTGTGGAATTCTGCATTGGTACGTTCCAGTGAGACAGGGAGGTTATGCACGGTACTGGATCAGGGAATATTTGAGTGGAGTTCTGCATTGGTACGTTCCAGTGAGACAGGGAGGTTATTGAGGGGTACAGGTTCAGGGCAAATTTGTGTGGAGTTCTGCATTGGTGCGTTCCAGTGAGACAAGGAGGTTATGGGCGGGTACACGTTCAGGGCATATTTGTGTGGAATTCTGCATTGGTACGTTCCAGTGAGACAGGGAGGTTATGGAGGGTACCGGTTCAGGGCATATTTGTGTGGAGTTCTGCATTGGTACGTTCCAGTGAGACAGGGAGGTTATGGAGCGTTACAGGTTCAGGGCATATTTGTGTGGAGTTCTGCATTGGTAAGTTCCAGTGAGACAGGGAGGTTATGGAGGTGTACAGGTTCAGGGCACATTTGTCTGGAGTTCTGCATTGGTACATTCCAGTGAGACAGGGAGGTTATAGAGAGTACAGGTTCAGAGCATATTTGTGTGGAGTTCTGCAGTGGTACGTTCCAGTGAGACAGTGAGGTTATGGTCGGGTACAGGTTCAGGGCATATTTGTGTGGAGTTCTGCATTGGTACTTTCCAGTGAGACAGGGAAGTTATGGAGGGGTACAGGTTCAGGGCATATTTGTGTGGGGTTCTGCATTGGTACGTTCCAGTGAGACAGGGAGGTTATTGAGGGGTACAGGTTCAGGGCAAATTTGTGTGGAGTTCTGCATTGGTGCGTTCCAGTGAGACAAGGAGGTTATGGGCGGGTACACGTTCAGGGCATATTTGTGTGGAATTCTGCATTGGTACATTCCAGTGAGACAGGGAGGTTATGGAGGGTACCGGTTCAGGGCATATTTGTGTGGAGTTCTGCATTGGTACGTTCCAGTGAGACAGGGAGGTTATGGAGCGTTACAGGTTCAGGGCATATTTGTGTGGAGTTCTGCATTGGTAAGTTCCAGTGAGACAGGGAGGTTATGGAGGTGTACAGGTTCAGGGCACATTTGTCTGGAGTTCTGCATTGGTACATTCCAGTGAGACAGGGAGGTTATAGAGAGTACAGGTTCAGAGCATATTTGTGTGGAGTTCTGCAGTGGTACGTTCCAGTGAGACAGTGAGGTTATGGTCGGGTACAGGTTCAGGGCATATTTGTGTGGAGTTCTGCATTGGTACTTTCCAGTGAGACAGGGAAGTTATGGAGGGGTACAGGTTCAGGGCATATTTGTGTGGGGTTCTGCATTGGTACGTTCCAGTGAGACAGGGAGGTTATGGAGGGTTACAGGTTCAGGGCATATTTGTGTGTAGTTCTGCATTGGTACATTCCAGTGAGACAGGGAGGTTATGGAGGGTACAGGTTCAGGGCATATTTGTGTGGAGTTCTGCGTTGGTACGTTCCAGTGAGACAAGGATCTTATGGGCGGGTAAACGTTCAGGGCATATTTCTGTGGTGTTCTGCAATGGTACGTTCCAGTGAGACTGGGAGGTTATGGAGGGTACAGGTTCACGGCATATTTGTGTGGAGTTCTGCATTGGTAATTTCCTGTGAGACAGGGAAGTTATGGAGGGGTACAGGTTCAGGGCATATTTGTGTGGAGTTCTGCATTGGTATGTTCCAGTGAGACAGGGAGGTTATGGAGGGGTACAGGTTCAGGGCATATTTGTGTGTAGTTCTGCATTGGTACATTCCAGTGAGACAGGGAGGTTATGGAGGGTACAGGTTCAGGGCATATTTGTGTGGAGTTCTGCGTTGGTACGTTCCAGTGAGACAAGGATCTTATGGGCGGGTAAACGTTCAGGGCATATTTCTGTGGTGTTCTGCAATGGTACGTTCCAGTGAGACTGGGAGGTTATGGAGTGTACAGGTTCAGGGCATATTTGTGTGGAGTTCTGCATTGGTACTTTCCTGTGAGACAAGGAGGTTATGGGCGGGTACACGTTCAGGGCATATTTGTGTGGAATTCTGCATTGGTACGTTCCAGTGAGACAGGGAGGTTATGGAGGGGTACAGGTTCAGGGCATATTTGAGTGGAGTTCGACATTGGTGCGTTCCAGTGAGACAGGGAAGTTATGGAGGGGTACAGGTTCAGGGCATATTTGTGTGGAGTTCTGCATTGGTACGTTCCAGTGAGACAGGGAGGTTATGGAGGGGTACAGGTTCAGGGCATACTTGTGTGGAGTTCTGCACTGGTACGTTCCAGTGAGACAGGGAGGTTATGGAGGGGTACAGGTTTGGGGCAAATTTGTGTGGCGTTCTGCATTGGTGCGTTCCAGTGATACAAGGAGGTTATGGGCGGGTACACGTTCAGGGCATATTTGTGTGGAATTCTGCATTGGTACGTTCCAGTGAGACAGGGAGGTTATGCACGGTACTGGATCAGGGAATATTTGAGTGGAGTTCTGCATTGGTACGTTCCAGTGAGACAGGGAGGTTATTGAGGGGTACAGGTTCAGGGCAAATTTGTGTGGAGTTCTGCATTGGTGCGTTCCAGTGAGACAAGGAGGTTATGGGCGGGTACACGTTCAGGGCATATTTGTGTGGAATTCTGCATTGGTACGTTCCAGTGAGACAGGGAGGTTATGGAGCGTTACAGGTTCAGGGCATATTTGTGTGGAGTTCTGCATTGGTAAGTTCCAGTGAGACAGGGAGGTTATGGAGGTGTACAGGTTCAGGGCACATTTGTCTGGAGTTCTGCATTGGTACATTCCAGTGAGACAGGGAGGTTATAGAGAGTACAGGTTCAGAGCATATTTGTGTGGAGTTCTGCAGTGGTACGTTCCAGTGAGACAGTGAGGTTATGGTCGGGTACAGGTTCAGGGCATATTTGTGTGGAGTTCTGCATTGGTACTTTCCAGTGAGACAGGGAAGTTATGGAGGGGTACAGGTTCAGGGCATATTTGTGTGGGGTTCTGCATTGGTACGTTCCAGTGAGACAGGGAGGTTATGGAGGGTTACAGGTTCAGGGCATATTTGTGTGTAGTTCTGCATTGGTACATTCCAGTGAGACAGGGAGGTTATGGAGGGTACAGGTTCAGGGCATATTTGTGTGGAGTTCTGCGTTGGTACGTTCCAGTGAGACAAGGATCTTATGGGCGGGTAAACGTTCAGGGCATATTTCTGTGGTGTTCTGCATTGGTGCGTTCCAGTGATACAAGGAGGTTATGGGCGGGTACACGTTCAGGTCATATTTGTGTGGAATTCGGCATTGGTACGTTCCAGTGAGACAGGGAGGTTATGCACGGTACTGGATCAGGGAATATTTGAGTGGAGTTCTGCATTGGTACGTTCCAGTGAGACAGGGAGTTTATTGAGGGGTACAGGTTCAGGGCAAATTTGTGTGGAGTTCTGCATTGGTACGTTCCAGTGAGACAGGGAGGTTATGGGCGGGTACACGTTCAGCGCATATTTGTGTGGAATTCTGCATTGGTACGCTCCAGTGAGACAGGGAGGTTATGGAGGGTACCGGTTCAGGGCATATTTGTGTGGAGTTCTGCATTGGTACGTTCCAGTGAGACAGGGAGGTTATGGAGCGTTACAGTTTCAGGGCATATTTGTGTGGAGTTCTGCATTGGTAAGTTCCAGTGAGACAGGGAGGTTATGGAGGTGTACAGGTTCAGGGCACATTTGTCTGGAGTTCTGCATTGGTACATTCCAGTGAGACAGGGAGGTTATAGAGAGTACAGGTTCAGAGCATATTTGTGTGGAGTTCTGCAGTGGTACGTTCTAGTGAGACAGTGAGGTTATGGTCGGGTACAGGTTCAGGGCATATTTGTGTGGAGTTCTGCATTGGTACTTTCCAGTGAGACAGGGAAGTTATGGAGGGGTACAGGTTCAGGGCATATTTGTGTGGGGTTCTGCATTGGTACGTTCCAGTGAGACAGGGAGGTTATGGAGGGTTACAGGTTCAGGGCATATTTGTGTGTAGTTCTGCATTGGTACATTCCAGTGAGACAGGGAGGTTATGGAGGGTACAGGTTCAGGGCATATTTGTGTGGAGTTCTGCGTTGGTACGTTCCAGTGAGACAAGGATCTTATGGGCGGGTAAACGTTCAGGGCATATTTCTGTGGTGTTCTGCAATGGTACGTTCCAGTGAGACTGGGAGGTTATGGAGGGTACAGGTTCACGGCATATTTGTGTGGAGTTCTGCATTGGTAATTTCCTGTGAGACAGGGAAGTTATGGAGGGGTACAGGTTCAGGGCATATTTGTGTGGAGTTCTGCATTGGTATGTTCCAGTGAGACAGGGAGGTTATGGAGGGGTACAGGTTCAGGGCATATTTGTGTGTAGTTCTGCATTGGTGCGTTCCAGTGATACAAGGAGGTTATGGGCGGGTACACGTTCAGGGCATATTTGTGTGGAATTCTGCATTGGTACGTTCCAGTGAGACAGGGAGGTTATGCACGGTACTGGATCAGGGAATATTTGAGTGGAGTTCTGCAATGGTACGTTCCAGTGAGACAGGGAGGTTATTGAGGGGTACAGGTTCAGGGCAAATTTGTGTGGAGTTCTGCATTGGTGCGTTCCAGTGAGACAAGATGGTTATGGGCGGGTACACGTTCAGGGCATATTTGTGTGGAATTCTGCATTGGTACGTTCCAGTGAGACAGGGAGGTTATGGAGGGTACCGGTTCAGGGCATATTTGTGTGGAGTTCTGCATTGGTACGTTCCAGTGAGACAGGGAGGTTATGGAGCGTTACAGGTTCAGGGCATATTTGTGTGGAGTTCTGCATTGGTAAGTTCCAGTGAGACAGGGAGGTTATGGAGGTGTACAGGTTCAGGGCACATTTGTCTGGAGTTCTGCATTGGTACATTCCAGTGAGACAGGGAGGTTATAGAGAGTACAGGTTCAGAGCATATTTGTGTGGAGTTCTGCAGTGGTACGTTCCAGTGAGACAGTGAGGTTATGGTCGGGTACAGGTTCAGGGCATATTTGTGTGGAGTTCTGCATTGGTACTTTCCAGTGAGACAGGGAAGTTATGGAGGGGTACAGGTTCAGGGCATATTTGTGTGGGGTTCTGCATTGGTACGTTCCAGTGATACAAGGAGGTTATGGGCGGGTACACGTTCAGGGCATATTTGTGTGGAATTCTGCATTGGTACGTTCCAGTGAGACAGGGAGGTTATGCACGGTACTGGATCAGGGAATATTTGAGTGGAGTTCTGCATTGGTACGTTCCAGTGAGACAGGGAGGTTATTGAGGGGTACAGGTTCAGGGCAAATTTGTGTGGAGTTCTGCATTGGTACTTTCCAGTGAGACAGGGAAGTTATGGAGGGGTACAGGTTCAGGGCATATTTGTGTGGGGTTCTGCATTGGTACGTTCCAGTGATACAAGGAGGTTATGGGCGGGTACACGTTCAGGGCATATTTGTGTGGAATTCTGCATTGGTACGTTCCAGTGAGACAGGGAGGTTATGCACGGTACTGGATCAGGGAATATTTGAGTGGAGTTCTGCATTGGTACGTTCCAGTGAGACAGGGAGGTTATGGAGCGTTACAGGTTCAGGGCATATTTGTGTGGAGTTCTGCATTGGTAAGTTCCAGTGAGACAGGGAGGTTATGGAGGTGTACAGGTTCAGGGCACATTTGTCTGGAGTTCTGCATTGGTACATTCCAGTGAGACAGGGAGGTTATAGAGAGTACAGGTTCAGAGCATATTTGTGTGGAGTTCTGCAGTGGTACGTTCCAGTGAGACAGTGAGGTTATGGTCGGGTACAGGTTCAGGGCATATTTGTGTGGAGTTCTGCATTGGTACTTTCCAGTGAGACAGGGAAGTTATGGAGGGGTACAGGTTCAGGGCATATTTGTGTGGGGTTCTGCATTGGTACGTTCCAGTGAGACAGGGAGGTTATGGAGGGTTACAGGTTCAGGGCATATTTGTGTGTAGTTCTGCATTGGTACATTCCAGTGAGACAGGGAGGTTATGGAGGGTACAGGTTCAGGGCATATTTGTGTGGAGTTCTGCGTTGGTACGTTCCAGTGAGACAAGGATCTTATGGGCGGGTAAACGTTCAGGGCATATTTCTGTGGTGTTCTGCATTGGTGCGTTCCAGTGATACAAGGAGGTTATGGGCGGGTACACGTTCAGGTCATATTTGTGTGGAATTCGGCATTGGTACGTTCCAGTGAGACAGGGAGGTTATGCACGGTACTGGATCAGGGAATATTTGAGTGGAGTTCTGCATTGGTACGTTCCAGTGAGACAGGGAGTTTATTGAGGGGTACAGGTTCAGGGCAAATTTGTGTGGAGTTCTGCATTGGTACGTTCCAGTGAGACAGGGAGGTTATGGGCGGGTACACGTTCAGCGCATATTTGTGTGGAATTCTGCATTGGTACGCTCCAGTGAGACAGGGAGGTTATGGAGGGTACCGGTTCAGGGCATATTTGTGTGGAGTTCTGCATTGGTACGTTCCAGTGAGACAGGGAGGTTATGGAGCGTTACAGGTTCAGGGCATATTTGTGTGGAGTTCTGCATTGGTAAGTTCCAGTGAGACAGGGAGGTTATGGAGGTGTACAGGTTCAGGGCACATTTGTCTGGAGTTCTGCATTGGTACATTCCAGTGAGACAGGGAGGTTATAGAGAGTACAGGTTCAGAGCATATTTGTGTGGAGTTCTGCAGTGGTACGTTCTAGTGAGACAGTGAGGTTATGGTCGGGTACAGGTTCAGGGCATATTTGTGTGGAGTTCTGCATTGGTACTTTCCAGTGAGACAGGGAAGTTATGGAGGGGTACAGGTTCAGGGCATATTTGTGTGGGGTTCTGCATTGGTACGTTCCAGTGAGACAGGGAGGTTATGGAGGGTTACAGGTTCAGGGCATATTTGTGTGTAGTTCTGCATTGGTACATTCCAGTGAGACAGGGAGGTTATGGAGGGTACAGGTTCAGGGCATATTTGTGTGGAGTTCTGCGTTGGTACGTTCCAGTGAGACAAGGATCTTATGGGCGGGTAAACGTTCAGGGCATATTTCTGTGGTGTTCTGCAATGGTACGTTCCAGTGAGACTGGGAGGTTATGGAGGGTACAGGTTCACGGCATATTTGTGTGGAGTTCTGCATTGGTAATTTCCTGTGAGACAGGGAAGTTATGGAGGGGTACAGGTTCAGGGCATATTTGTGTGGAGTTCTGCATTGGTATGTTCCAGTGAGACAGGGAGGTTATGGAGGGGTACAGGTTCAGGGCATATTTGTGTGTAGTTCTGCATTGGTGCGTTCCAGTGATACAAGGAGGTTATGGGCGGGTACACGTTCAGGGCATATTTGTGTGGAATTCTGCATTGGTACGTTCCAGTGAGACAGGGAGGTTATGCACGGTACTGGATCAGGGAATATTTGAGTGGAGTTCTGCATTGGTACGTTCCAGTGAGACAGGGAGGTTATTGAGGGGTACAGGTTCAGGGCAAATTTGTGTGGAGTTCTGCATTGGTGCGTTCCAGTGAGACAAGATGGTTATGGGCGGGTACACGTTCAGGGCATATTTGTGTGGAATTCTGCATTGGTACGTTCCAGTGAGACAGGGAGGTTATGGAGGGTACCGGTTCAGGGCATATTTGTGTGGAGTTCTGCATTGGTACGTTCCAGTGAGACAGGGAGGTTATGGAGCGTTACAGGTTCAGGGCATATTTGTGTGGAGTTCTGCATTGGTAAGTTCCAGTGAGACAGGGAGGTTATGGAGGTGTACAGGTTCAGGGCACATTTGTCTGGAGTTCTGCATTGGTACATTCCAGTGAGACAGGGAGGTTATAGAGAGTACAGGTTCAGAGCATATTTGTGTGGAGTTCTGCAGTGGTACGTTCCAGTGAGACAGTGAGGTTATGGTCGGGTACAGGTTCAGGGCATATTTGTGTGGAGTTCTGCATTGGTACTTTCCAGTGAGACAGGGAAGTTATGGAGGGGTACAGGTTCAGGGCATATTTGTGTGGGGTTCTGCATTGGTACGTTCCAGTGAGACAGGGAGGTTATGGAGGGTTACAGGTTCAGGGCATATTTGTGTGTAGTTCTGCATTGGTACATTCCAGTGAGACAGGGAGGTTATGGAGGGTACAGGTTCAGGGCATATTTGTGTGGAGTTCTGCGTTGGTACGTTCCAGTGAGACAAGGATCTTATGGGCGGGTAAACGTTCAGGGCATATTTCTGTGGTGTTCTGCATTGGTGCGTTCCAGTGATACAAGGAGGTTATGGGCGGGTACACGTTCAGGGCATATTTGTGTGGAATTCTGCATTGGTACGTTCCAGTGAGACAGGGAGGTTATGCACGGTACTGGATCAGGGAATATTTGAGTGGAGTTCTGCATTGGTACGTTCCAGTGAGACAGGGAGGTTATTGAGGGGTACAGGTTCAGGGCAAATTTGTGTGGAGTTCTGCATTGGTACGTTCCAGTGAGACAGGGAGGTTATGGGCGGGTACACGTTCAGGGCATATTTGTGTGGAATTCTGCATTGGTACGTTCCAGTGAGACAGGGAGGTTATGGAGGGTACCGGTTCAGGGCATATTTGTGTGGAGTTCTGCATTGGTACGTTCCAGTGAGACAGGGAGGTTATGGAGCGTTACAGGTTCAGGGCATATTTGTGTGGAGTTCTGCATTGGTAAGTTCCAGTGAGACAGGGAGGTTATGGAGGTGTACAGGTTCAGGGCACATTTGTCTGGAGTTCTGCATTGGTACATTCCAGTGAGACAGGGAGGTTATAGAGAGTACAGGTTCAGAGCATATTTGTGTGGAGTTCTGCAGTGGTACGTTCCAGTGAGACAGTGAGGTTATGGTCGGGTACAGGTTCAGGGCATATTTGTGTGGAGTTCTGCATTGGTACTTTCCAGTGAGACAGGGAAGTTATGGAGGGGTACAGGTTCAGGGCATATTTGTGTGGGGTTCTGCATTGGTACGTTCCAGTGAGACAGGGAGGTTATGGAGGGTTACAGGTTCAGGGCATATTTGTGTGTAGTTCTGCATTGGTACATTCCAGTGAGACAGGGAGGTTATGGAGGGTACAGGTTCAGGGCATATTTGTGTGGAGTTCTGCGTTGGTACGTTCCAGTGAGACAAGGATCTTATGGGCGGGTAAACGTTCAGGGCATATTTCTGTGGTGTTCTGCAATGGTACGTTCCAGTGAGACTGGGAGGTTATGGAGGGTACAGGTTCACGGCATATTTGTGTGGAGTTCTGCATTGGTAATTTCCTGTGAGACAGGGAAGTTATGGAGGGGTACAGGTTCAGGGCATATTTGTGTGGAGTTCTGCATTGGTATGTTCCAGTGAGACAGGGAGGTTATGGAGGGGTACAGGTTCAGGGCATATTTGTGTGTAGTTCTGCATTGGTACATTCCAGTGAGACAGGGAGGTTATGGAGGGTACAGGTTCAGGGCATATTTGTGTGGAGTTCTGCGTTGGTACGTTCCAGTGAGACAAGGATCTTATGGGCGGGTAAACGTTCAGGGCATATTTCTGTGGTGTTCTGCAATGGTACGTTCCAGTGAGACTGGGAGGTTATGGAGGGTACAGGTTCAGGGCATATTTGTGTGGAGTTCTGCATTGGTACTTTCCTGTGAGACAAGGAGGTTATGGGCGGGTACACGTTCAGGGCATATTTGTGTGGAATTCTGCATTGGTACGTTCCAGTGAGACAGGGAGGTTATGGAGGGGTACAGGTTCAGGGCATATTTGAGTGGAGTTCGACATTGGTGCGTTCCAGTGAGACAGGGAAGTTATGGAGGGGTACAGGTTCAGGGCATATTTGTGTGGAGTTCTGCATTGGTACGTTCCAGTGAGACAGGGAGGTTATGGAGGGGTACAGGTTCAGGGCATACTTGTGTGGAGTTCTGCACTGGTACGTTCCAGTGAGACAGGGAGGTTATGGACGGGTACAGGTTTGGGGCAAATTTGTGTGGCGTTCTGCATTGGTGCGTTCCAGTGATACAAGGAGGTTATGGGCGGGTACACGTTCAGGGCATATTTGTGTGGAATTCTGCATTGGTACGTTCCAGTGAGACAGGGAGGTTATGCACGGTACTGGATCAGGGAATATTTGAGTGGAGTTCTGCATTGGTACGTTCCAGTGAGACAGGGAGGTTATTGAGGGGTACAGGTTCAGGGCAAATTTGTGTGGAGTTCTGCATTGGTGCGTTCCAGTGAGACAAGGAGGTTATGGGCGGGTACACGTTCAGGGCATATTTGTGTGGAATTCTGCATTGGTACGTTCCAGTGAGACAGGGAGGTTATGGAGGGTACCGGTTCAGGGCATATTTGTGTGGAGTTCTGCATTGGTACGTTCCAGTGAGACAGGGAGGTTATGGAGCGTTACAGGTTCAGGGCATATTTGTGTGGAGTTCTGCATTGGTAAGTTCCAGTGAGACAGGGAGGTTATGGAGGTGTACAGGTTCAGGGCACATTTGTCTGGAGTTCTGCATTGGTACATTCCAGTGAGACAGGGAGGTTATAGAGAGTACAGGTTCAGAGCATATTTGTGTGGAGTTCTGCCGTGGTACGTTCCAGTGAGACAGTGAGGTTATGGTCGGGTACAGGTTCAGGGCATATTTTTGTGGAGTTCTGCATTGGTACTTTCCAGTGAGACAGGGAAGTTATGGAGGGGTACAGGTTCAGGGCATATTTGTGTGGGGTTCTGCATTGGTACGTTCCAGTGAGACAGGGAGGTTAATGAGGGGTACAGGTTCAGGGCAAATTTGTGTGGAGTTCTGCATTGGTGCGTTCCAGTGAGACAAGGAGGTTATGGGCGGGTACACGTTCAGGGCATATTTGTGTGGAATTCTGCATTGGTACGTTCCAGTGAGACAGGGAGGTTATGCACGGTATTGGATCAGGGAATATTTGAGTGGAGTTCTGCATTGGTACGTTCCAGTGAGACAGGGAGGTTATTGAGGGGTACAGGTTCAGGGCAAATTTGTGTGGAGTTCTGCATTGGTGCGTTCCAGTGAGACAAGGAGGTTATGGGCGGGTACACGTTCAGGGCATATTTGTGTGGAATTCTGCATTGGTACGTTCCAGTGAGACAGGGAGGTTATGGAGGGTACCGGTTCAGGGCATATTTGTGTGGAGTTCTGCATTGGTACGTTCCAGTGAGACAGGGAGGTTATGGAGCGTTACAGGTTCAGGGCATATTTGTGTGGAGTTCTGCATTGGTAAGTTCCAGTGAGACAGGGAGGTTATGGAGGTGTACAGGTTCATGGCACATTTGTCTGGAGTTCTGCATTGGTACATTCCAGTGAGACAGGGAGGTTATAGAGAGTACAGGTTCAGAGCATATTTGTGTGGAGTTCTGCAGTGGTACGTTCCAGTGTGACAGTGAGGTTATGGTCGGGTACAGGTTCAGGGCATATTTGTGTGGAGTTCTGCATTGGTACTTTCCAGTGAGACAGGGAAGTTATGGAGGGGTACAGGTTCAGGGCATATTTGTGTGGGGTTCTGCATTGGTACGTTCCAGTGAGACAGGGAGGTTATTGAGGGGCACAGGTTCAGGGCAAATTTGTGTGGAGTTCTGCATTGGTGCGTTCCAGTGAGACAAGGAGGTTATGGGCGGGTACACGTTCAGGGCATATTTGTGTGGAATTCTGCATTGGTACATTCCAGTGAGACAGGGAGGTTATGGAGGGTACCGGTTCAGGGCATATTTGTGTGGAGTTCTGCATTGGTACGTTCCAGTGAGACAGGGAGGTTATGGAGCGTTACAGGTTCAGGGCATATTTGTGTGGAGTTCTGCATTGGTAAGTTCCAGTGAGACAGGGAGGTTATGGAGGTGTACAGGTTCAGGGCACATTTGTCTGGAGTTCTGCATTGGTACATTCCAGTGAGACAGGGAGGTTATAGAGAGTACAGGTTCAGAGCATATTTGTGTGGAGTTCTGCAGTGGTACGTTCCAGTGAGACAGTGAGGTTATGGTCGGGTACAGGTTCAGGGCATATTTGTGTGGAGTTCTGCATTGGTACTTTCCAGTGCGACAGGGAAGTTATGGAGGGGTACTGGTTCAGGGCATATTTGTTTGGGGTTCTGCATTGGTACGTTCCAGTGAGACAGGGAGGTTATGGAGGGTTACAGGTTCAGGGCATATTTGTGTGTAGTTCTGCAATGGTACATTCCAGTGAGACAGGGAGGTTATGGAGGGTACAGGTTCAGGGCATATTTGTGTGGAGTTCTGCGTTGGTACGTTCCAGTGAGACAAGGATCTTATGGGCGGGTAAACGTTCAGGGCATATTTCTGTGGTGTTCTGCAATGGTACGTTCCAGTGAGACTGGGAGGTTATGGAGGGTACAGGTTCACGGCATATTTGTGTGGAGTTCTGCATTGGTAATTTCCTGTGAGACAGGGAAGTTATGGAGGGGTACAGGTTCAGGGCATATTTGTGTGGAGTTCTGCATTGGTATGTTCCAGTGAGACAGGGAGGTTATGGAGGGGTACAGGTTCAGGGCATATTTGTGTGTAGTTCTGCATTGGTACATTCCAGTGAGACAGGGAGGTTATTGAGGGGTACAGGTTCAGGGCAAATTTGTGTGGAGTTCTGCATTGGTGCGTTCCAGTGAGACAAGGAGGTTATGGGCGGGTACACGTTCAGGGCATATTTGTGTGGAATTCTGCATTGGTACGTTCCAGTGAGACAGGGAGGTTATGGAGGGTACCGGTTCAGGGCATATTTGTGTGGAGTTCTGCATTGGTACGTTCCAGTGAGACAGGGAGGTTATGGAGCGTTACAGGTTCAGGGCATATTTGTGTGGAGTTCTGCATTGGTAAGTTCCAGTGAGACAGGGAGGTTATGGAGGTGTACAGGTTCAGGGCACATTTGTCTGGAGTTCTGCATTGGTACATTCCAGTGAGACAGGGAGGTTATAGAGAGTACAGGTTCAGAGCATATTTGTGTGGAGTTCTGCAGTGGTACGTTCCAGTGAGACAGTGAGGTTATGGTCGGGTACAGGTTCAGGGCATATTTGTGTGGAGTTCTGCATTGGTACTTTCCAGTGAGACAGGGAAGTTATGGAGGGGTACAGGTTCAGGGCATATTTGTGTGGGGTTCTGCATTGGTACGTTCCAGTGAGACAGGGAGGTTATTGAGGGGTACAGGTTCAGGGCAAATTTGTGTGGAGTTCTGCATTGGTGCGTTCCAGTGAGACAAGGAGGTTATGGGCGGGTACACGTTCAGGGCATATTTGTGTGGAATTCTGCATTGGTACATTCCAGTGAGACAGGGAGGTTATGGAGGGTACCGGTTCAGGGCATATTTGTGTGGAGTTCTGCATTGGTACGTTCCAGTGAGACAGGGAGGTTATGGAGCGTTACAGGTTCAGGGCATATTTGTGTGGAGTTCTGCATTGGTAAGTTCCAGTGAGACAGGGAGGTTATGGAGGTGTACAGGTTCAGGGCACATTTGTCTGGAGTTCTGCATTGGTACATTCCAGTGAGACAGGGAGGTTATAGAGAGTACAGGTTCAGAGCATATTTGTGTGGAGTTCTGCAGTGGTACGTTCCAGTGAGACAGTGAGGTTATGGTCGGGTACAGGTTCAGGGCATATTTGTGTGGAGTTCTGCATTGGTACTTTCCAGTGAGACAGGGAAGTTATGGAGGGGTACAGGTTCAGGGCATATTTGTGTGGGGTTCTGCATTGGTACGTTCCAGTGAGACAGGGAGGTTATGGAGGGTTACAGGTTCAGGGCATATTTGTGTGTAGTTCTGCATTGGTACATTCCAGTGAGACAGGGAGGTTATGGAGGGTACAGGTTCAGGGCATATTTGTGTGGAGTTCTGCGTTGGTACGTTCCAGTGAGACAAGGATCTTATGGGCGGGTAAACGTTCAGGGCATATTTTTGTGGTGTTCTGCAATGGTACGTTCCAGTGAGACTGGGAGGTTATGGAGTGTACAGGTTCAGGGCATATTTGTGTGGAGTTCTGCATTGGTACTTTCCTGTGAGACAAGGAGGTTATGGGCGGGTACACGTTCAGGGCATATTTGTGTGGAATTCTGCATTGGTACGTTCCAGTGAGACAGGGAGGTTATGGAGGGGTACAGGTTCAGGGCATATTTGAGTGGAGTTCGACATTGGTGCGTTCCAGTGAGACAGGGAAGTTATGGAGGGGTACAGGTTCAGGGCATATTTGTGTGGAGTTCTGCATTGGTACGTTCCAGTGAGACAGGGAGGTTATGGAGGGGTACAGGTTCAGGGCATACTTGTGTGGAGTTCTGCACTGGTACGTTCCAGTGAGACAGGGAGGTTATGGAGGGGTACAGGTTTGGGGCAAATTTGTGTGGCGTTCTGCATTGGTGCGTTCCAGTGATACAAGGAGGTTATGGGCGGGTACACGTTCAGGGCATATTTGTGTGGAATTCTGCATTGGTACGTTCCAGTGAGACAGGGAGGTTATGCACGGTACTGGATCAGGGAATATTTGAGTGGAGTTCTGCATTGGTACGTTCCAGTGAGACAGGGAGGTTATTGAGGGGTACAGGTTCAGGGCAAATTTGTGTGGAGTTCTGCATTGGTGCGTTCCAGTGAGACAAGGAGGTTATGGGCGGGTACACGTTCAGGGCATATTTGTGTGGAATTCTGCATTGGTACGTTCCAGTGAGACAGGGAGGTTATGGAGCGTTACAGGTTCAGGGCATATTTGTGTGGAGTTCTGCATTGGTAAGTTCCAGTGAGACAGGGAGGTTATGGAGGTGTACAGGTTCAGGGCACATTTGTCTGGAGTTCTGCATTGGTACATTCCAGTGAGACAGGGAGGTTATAGAGAGTACAGGTTCAGAGCATATTTGTGTGGAGTTCTGCAGTGGTACGTTCCAGTGAGACAGTGAGGTTATGGTCGGGTACAGGTTCAGGGCATATTTGTGTGGAGTTCTGCATTGGTACTTTCCAGTGAGACAGGGAAGTTATGGAGGGGTACAGGTTCAGGGCATATTTGTGTGGGGTTCTGCATTGGTACGTTCCAGTGAGACAGGGAGGTTATGGAGGGTTACAGGTTCAGGGCATATTTGTGTGTAGTTCTGCATTGGTACATTCCAGTGAGACAGGGAGGTTATGGAGGGTACAGGTTCAGGGCATATTTGTGTGGAGTTCTGCGTTGGTACGTTCCAGTGAGACAAGGATCTTATGGGCGGGTAAACGTTCAGGGCATATTTCTGTGGTGTTCTGCATTGGTGCGTTCCAGTGATACAAGGAGGTTATGGGCGGGTACACGTTCAGGTCATATTTGTGTGGAATTCGGCATTGGTACGTTCCAGTGAGACAGGGAGGTTATGCACGGTACTGGATCAGGGAATATTTGAGTGGAGTTCTGCATTGGTACGTTCCAGTGAGACAGGGAGTTTATTGAGGGGTACAGGTTCAGGGCAAATTTGTGTGGAGTTCTGCATTGGTACGTTCCAGTGAGACAGGGAGGTTATGGGCGGGTACACGTTCAGCGCATATTTGTGTGGAATTCTGCATTGGTACGCTCCAGTGAGACAGGGAGGTTATGGAGGGTACCGGTTCAGGGCATATTTGTGTGGAGTTCTGCATTGGTACGTTCCAGTGAGACAGGGAGGTTATGGAGCGTTACAGGTTCAGGGCATATTTGTGTGGAGTTCTGCATTGGTAAGTTCCAGTGAGACAGGGAGGTTATGGAGGTGTACAGGTTCAGGGCACATTTGTCTGGAGTTCTGCATTGGTACATTCCAGTGAGACAGGGAGGTTATAGAGAGTACAGGTTCAGAGCATATTTGTGTGGAGTTCTGCAGTGGTACGTTCTAGTGAGACAGTGAGGTTATGGTCGGGTACAGGTTCAGGGCATATTTGTGTGGAGTTCTGCATTGGTACTTTCCAGTGAGACAGGGAAGTTATGGAGGGGTACAGGTTCAGGGCATATTTGTGTGGGGTTCTGCATTGGTACGTTCCAGTGAGACAGGGAGGTTATGGAGGGTTACAGGTTCAGGGCATATTTGTGTGTAGTTCTGCATTGGTACATTCCAGTGAGACAGGGAGGTTATGGAGGGTACAGGTTCAGGGCATATTTGTGTGGAGTTCTGCGTTGGTACGTTCCAGTGAGACAAGGATCTTATGGGCGGGTAAACGTTCAGGGCATATTTCTGTGGTGTTCTGCAATGGTACGTTCCAGTGAGACTGGGAGGTTATGGAGGGTACAGGTTCACGGCATATTTGTGTGGAGTTCTGCATTGGTAATTTCCTGTGAGACAGGGAAGTTATGGAGGGGTACAGGTTCAGGGCATATTTGTGTGGAGTTCTGCATTGGTATGTTCCAGTGAGACAGGGAGGTTATGGAGGGGTACAGGTTCAGGGCATATTTGTGTGTAGTTCTGCATTGGTGCGTTCCAGTGATACAAGGAGGTTATGGGCGGGTACACGTTCAGGGCATATTTGTGTGGAATTCTGCATTGGTACGTTCCAGTGAGACAGGGAGGTTATGCACGGTACTGGATCAGGGAATATTTGAGTGGAGTTCTGCATTGGTACGTTCCAGTGAGACAGGGAGGTTATTGAGGGGTACAGGTTCAGGGCAAATTTGTGTGGAGTTCTGCATTGGTGCGTTCCAGTGAGACAAGATGGTTATGGGCGGGTACACGTTCAGGGCATATTTGTGTGGAATTCTGCATTGGTACGTTCCAGTGAGACAGGGAGGTTATGGAGGGTACCGGTTCAGGGCATATTTGTGTGGAGTTCTGCATTGGTACGTTCCAGTGAGACAGGGAGGTTATGGAGCGTTACAGGTTCAGGGCATATTTGTGTGGAGTTCTGCATTGGTAAGTTCCAGTGAGACAGGGAGGTTATGGAGGTGTACAGGTTCAGGGCACATTTGTCTGGAGTTCTGCATTGGTACATTCCAGTGAGACAGGGAGGTTATAGAGAGTACAGGTTCAGAGCATATTTGTGTGGAGTTCTGCAGTGGTACGTTCCAGTGAGACAGTGAGGTTATGGTCGGGTACAGGTTCAGGGCATATTTGTGTGGAGTTCTGCATTGGTACTTTCCAGTGAGACAGGGAAGTTATGGAGGGGTACAGGTTCAGGGCATATTTGTGTGGGGTTCTGCATTGGTACGTTCCAGTGAGACAGGGAGGTTATGGAGGGTTACAGGTTCAGGGCATATTTGTGTGTAGTTCTGCATTGGTACATTCCAGTGAGACAGGGAGGTTATGGAGGGTACAGGTTCAGGGCATATTTGTGTGGAGTTCTGCGTTGGTACGTTCCAGTGAGACAAGGATCTTATGGGCGGGTAAACGTTCAGGGCATATTTCTGTGGTGTTCTGCATTGGTGCGTTCCAGTGATACAAGGAGGTTATGGGCGGGTACACGTTCAGGGCATATTTGTGTGGAATTCTGCATTGGTACGTTCCAGTGAGACAGGGAGGTTATGCACGGTACTGGATCAGGGAATATTTGAGTGGAGTTCTGCATTGGTACGTTCCAGTGAGACAGGGAGGTTATTGAGGGGTACAGGTTCAGGGCAAATTTGTGTGGAGTTCTGCATTGGTACGTTCCAGTGAGACAGGGAGGTTATGGGCGGGTACACGTTCAGGGCATATTTGTGTGGAATTCTGCATTGGTACGTTCCAGTGAGACAGGGAGGTTATGGAGGGTACCGGTTCAGGGCATATTTGTGTGGAGTTCTGCATTGGTACGTTCCAGTGAGACAGGGAGGTTATGGAGCGTTACAGGTTCAGGGCATATTTGTGTGGAGTTCTGCATTGGTAAGTTCCAGTGAGACAGGGAGGTTATGGAGGTGTACAGGTTCAGGGCACATTTGTCTGGAGTTCTGCATTGGTACATTCCAGTGAGACAGGGAGGTTATAGAGAGTACAGGTTCAGAGCATATTTGTGTGGAGTTCTGCAGTGGTACGTTCCAGTGAGACAGTGAGGTTATGGTCGGGTACAGGTTCAGGGCATATTTGTGTGGAGTTCTGCATTGGTACTTTCCAGTGAGACAGGGAAGTTATGGAGGGGTACAGGTTCAGGGCATATTTGTGTGGGGTTCTGCATTGGTACGTTCCAGTGAGACAGGGAGGTTATGGAGGGTTACAGGTTCAGGGCATATTTGTGTGTAGTTCTGCATTGGTACATTCCAGTGAGACAGGGAGGTTATGGAGGGTACAGGTTCAGGGCATATTTGTGTGGAGTTCTGCGTTGGTACGTTCCAGTGAGACAAGGATCTTATGGGCGGGTAAACGTTCAGGGCATATTTCTGTGGTGTTCTGCAATGGTACGTTCCAGTGAGACTGGGAGGTTATGGAGGGTACAGGTTCACGGCATATTTGTGTGGAGTTCTGCATTGGTAATTTCCTGTGAGACAGGGAAGTTATGGAGGGGTACAGGTTCAGGGCATATTTGTGTGGAGTTCTGCATTGGTATGTTCCAGTGAGACAGGGAGGTTATGGAGGGGTACAGGTTCAGGGCATATTTGTGTGTAGTTCTGCATTGGTACATTCCAGTGAGACAGGGAGGTTATGGAGGGTACAGGTTCAGGGCATATTTGTGTGGAGTTCTGCGTTGGTACGTTCCAGTGAGACAAGGATCTTATGGGCGGGTAAACGTTCAGGGCATATTTCTGTGGTGTTCTGCAATGGTACGTTCCAGTGAGACTGGGAGGTTATGGAGGGTACAGGTTCAGGGCATATTTGTGTGGAGTTCTGCATTGGTACTTTCCTGTGAGACAAGGAGGTTATGGGCGGGTACACGTTCAGGGCATATTTGTGTGGAATTCTGCATTGGTACGTTCCAGTGAGACAGGGAGGTTATGGAGGGGTACAGGTTCAGGGCATATTTGAGTGGAGTTCGACATTGGTGCGTTCCAGTGAGACAGGGAAGTTATGGAGGGGTACAGGTTCAGGGCATATTTGTGTGGAGTTCTGCATTGGTACGTTCCAGTGAGACAGGGAGGTTATGGAGGGGTACAGGTTCAGGGCATACTTGTGTGGAGTTCTGCACTGGTACGTTCCAGTGAGACAGGGAGGTTATGGACGGGTACAGGTTTGGGGCAAATTTGTGTGGCGTTCTGCATTGGTGCGTTCCAGTGATACAAGGAGGTTATGGGCGGGTACACGTTCAGGGCATATTTGTGTGGAATTCTGCATTGGTACGTTCCAGTGAGACAGGGAGGTTATGCACGGTACTGGATCAGGGAATATTTGAGTGGAGTTCTGCATTGGTACGTTCCAGTGAGACAGGGAGGTTATTGAGGGGTACAGGTTCAGGGCAAATTTGTGTGGAGTTCTGCATTGGTACGTTCCAGTGAGACAGGGAGGTTATGGGCGGGTACACGTTCAGGGCATATTTGTGTGGAATTCTGCATTGGTACGTTCCAGTGAGACAGGGAGGTTATGGAGGGTACCGGTTCAGGGCATATTTGTGTGGAGTTCTGCATTGGTACGTTCCAGTGAGACAGGGAGGTTATGGAGCGTTACAGGTTCAGGGCATATTTGTGTGGAGTTCTGCATTGGTAAGTTCCAGTGAGACAGGGAGGTTATGGAGGTGTACAGGTTCAGGGCACATTTGTCTGGAGTTCTGCATTGGTACATTCCAGTGAGACAGGGAGGTTATAGAGAGTACAGGTTCAGAGCATATTTGTGTGGAGTTCTGCGGTGGTACGTTCCAGTGAGACAGTGAGGTTATGGTCGGGTACAGGTTCAGGGCATATTTGTGTGGAGTTCTGCATTGGTACTTTCCAGTGAGACAGGGAAGTTATGGAGGGGTACAGGTTCAGGGCATATTTGTGTGGGGTTCTGCATTGGTACGTTCCAGTGAGACAGGGAGGTTATGGAGGGTTACAGGTTCAGGGCATATTTGTGTGTAGTTCTGCATTGGTACATTCCAGTGAGACAGGGAGGTTATGGAGGGTACAGGTTCAGGGCATATTTGTGTGGAGTTCTGCGTTGGTACGTTCCAGTGAGACAAGGATCTTATGGGCGGGTAAACGTTCAGGGCATATTTCTGTGGTGTTCTGCAATGGTACGTTCCAGTGAGACTGGGAGGTTATGGAGGGTACAGGTTCACGGCATATTTGTGTGGAGTTCTGCATTGGTAATTTCCTGTGAGACAGGGAAGTTATGGAGGGGTACAGGTTCAGGGCATATTTGTGTGGAGTTCTGCATTGGTATGTTCCAGTGAGACAGGGAGGTTATGGAGGGGTACAGGTTCAGGGCATATTTGTGTGTAGTTCTGCATTGGTACATTCCAGTGAGACAGGGAGGTTATGGAGGGTACAGGTTCAGGGCATATTTGTGTGGAGTTCTGCGTTGGTACGTTCCAGTGAGACAAGGATCTTATGGGCGGGTAAACGTTCAGGGCATATTTCTGTGGTGTTCTGCAATGGTACGTTCCAGTGAGACTGGGAGGTTATGGAGGGTACAGGTTCAGGGCATATTTGTGTGGAGTTCTGCATTGGTACTTTCCTGTGAGACAAGGAGGTTATGGGCGGGTACACGTTCAGGGCATATTTGTGTGGAATTCTGCATTGGTACGTTCCAGTGAGACAGGGAGGTTATGGAGGGGTACAGGTTCAGGGCATATTTGAGTGGAGTTCGACATTGGTGCGTTCCAGTGAGACAGGGAAGTTATGGAGGGGTACAGGTTCAGGGCATATTTGTGTGGAGTTCTGCAGTGGTACGTTCCAGTGAGACAGGGAGGTTATGGAGGGGTACAGGTTCAGGGCATACTTGTGTGGAGTTCTGCACTGGTACGTTCCAGTGAGACAGGGAGGTTATGGACGGGTACAGGTTTGGGGCAAATTTGTGTGGCGTTCTGCATTGGTGCGTTCCAGTGATACAAGGAGGTTATGGGCGGGTACACGTTCAGGGCATATTTGTGTGGAATTCTGCATTGGTACGTTCCAGTGAGACAGGGAGGTTATGCACGGTACTGGATCAGGGAATATTTGAGTGGAGTTCTGCATTGGTACGTTCCAGTGAGACAGGGAGGTTATTGAGGGGTACAGGTTCAGGGCAAATTTGTGTGGAGTTCTGCATTGGTGCGTTCCAGTGAGACAAGGAGGTTATGGGCGGGTACACGTTCAGGGCATATTTGTGTGGAATTCTGCATTGGTACGTTCCAGTGAGACAGGGAGGTTATGGAGGGTACCGGTTCAGGGCATATTTGTGTGGAGTTCTGCATTGGTACGTTCCAGTGAGACAGGGAGGTTATGGAGCGTTACAGGTTCAGGGCATATTTGTGTGGAGTTCTGCATTGGTAAGTTCCAGTGAGACAGGGAGGTTATGGAGGTGTACAGGTTCAGGGCACATTTGTCTGGAGTTCTGCATTGGTACATTCCAGTGAGACAGGGAGGTTATAGAGAGTACAGGTTCAGAGCATATTTGTGTGGAGTTCTGCCGTGGTACGTTCCAGTGAGACAGTGAGGTTATGGTCGGGTACAGGTTCAGGGCATATTTTTGTGGAGTTCTGCATTGGTACTTTCCAGTGAGACAGGGAAGTTATGGAGGGGTACAGGTTCAGGGCATATTTGTGTGGGGTTCTGCATTGGTACGTTCCAGTGAGACAGGGAGGTTAATGAGGGGTACAGGTTCAGGGCAAATTTGTGTGGAGTTCTGCATTGGTGCGTTCCAGTGAGACAAGGAGGTTATGGGCGGGTACACGTTCAGGGCATATTTGTGTGGAATTCTGCATTGGTACGTTCCAGTGAGACAGGGAGGTTATGCACGGTATTGGATCAGGGAATATTTGAGTGGAGTTCTGCATTGGTACGTTCCAGTGAGACAGGGAGGTTATTGAGGGGTACAGGTTCAGGGCAAATTTGTGTGGAGTTCTGCATTGGTGCGTTCCAGTGAGACAAGGAGGTTATGGGCGGGTACACGTTCAGGGCATATTTGTGTGGAATTCTGCATTGGTACGTTCCAGTGAGACAGGGAGGTTATGGAGGGTACCGGTTCAGGGCATATTTGTGTGGAGTTCTGCATTGGTACGTTCCAGTGAGACAGGGAGGTTATGGAGCGTTACAGGTTCAGGGCATATTTGTGTGGAGTTCTGCATTGGTAAGTTCCAGTGAGACAGGGAGGTTATGGAGGTGTACAGGTTCATGGCACATTTGTCTGGAGTTCTGCATTGGTACATTCCAGTGAGACAGGGAGGTTATAGAGAGTACAGGTTCAGAGCATATTTGTGTGGAGTTCTGCAGTGGTACGTTCCAGTGTGACAGTGAGGTTATGGTCGGGTACAGGTTCAGGGCATATTTGTGTGGAGTTCTGCATTGGTACTTTCCAGTGAGACAGGGAAGTTATGGAGGGGTACAGGTTCAGGGCATATTTGTGTGGGGTTCTGCATTGGTACGTTCCAGTGAGACAGGGAGGTTATTGAGGGGCACAGGTTCAGGGCAAATTTGTGTGGAGTTCTGCATTGGTGCGTTCCAGTGAGACAAGGAGGTTATGGGCGGGTACACGTTCAGGGCATATTTGTGTGGAATTCTGCATTGGTACATTCCAGTGAGACAGGGAGGTTATGGAGGGTACCGGTTCAGGGCATATTTGTGTGGAGTTCTGCATTGGTACGTTCCAGTGAGACAGGGAGGTTATGGAGCGTTACAGGTTCAGGGCATATTTGTGTGGAGTTCTGCATTGGTAAGTTCCAGTGAGACAGGGAGGTTATGGAGGTGTACAGGTTCAGGGCACATTTGTCTGGAGTTCTGCATTGGTACATTCCAGTGAGACAGGGAGGTTATAGAGAGTACAGGCTCAGAGCATATTTGTGTGGAGTTCTGCAGTGGTACGTTCCAGTGAGACAGTGAGGTTATGGTCGGGTACAGGTTCAGGGCATATTTGTGTGGAGTTCTGCATTGGTACTTTCCAGTGCGACAGGGAAGTTATGGAGGGGTACTGGTTCAGGGCATATTTGTTTGGGGTTCTGCATTGGTACGTTCCAGTGAGACAGGGAGGTTATGGAGGGTTACAGGTTCAGGGCATATTTGTGTGTAGTTCTGCAATGGTACATTCCAGTGAGACAGGGAGGTTATGGAGGGTACAGGTTCAGGGCATATTTGTGTGGAGTTCTGCGTTGGTACGTTCCAGTGAGACAAGGATCTTATGGGCGGGTAAACGTTCAGGGCATATTTCTGTGGTGTTCTGCAATGGTACGTTCCAGTGAGACTGGGAGGTTATGGAGGGTACAGGTTCACGGCATATTTGTGTGGAGTTCTGCATTGGTAATTTCCTGTGAGACAGGGAAGTTATGGAGGGGTACAGGTTCAGGGCATATTTGTGTGGAGTTCTGCATTGGTATGTTCCAGTGAGACAGGGAGGTTATGGAGGGGTACAGGTTCAGGGCATATTTGTGTGTAGTTCTGCATTGGTACATTCCAGTGAGACAGGGAGGTTATGGAGGGTACAGGTTCAGGGCATATTTGTGTGGAGTTCTGCGTTGGTACGTTCCAGTGAGACAAGGATCTTATGGGCGGGTAAACGTTCAGGGCATATTTCTGTGGTGTTCTGCAATGGTACGTTCCAGTGAGACTGGGAGGTTATGGAGGGTACAGGTTCAGGGCATATTTGTGTGGAGTTCTGCATTGGTACTTTCCTGTGAGACAAGGAGGTTATGGGCGGGTACACGTTCAGGGCATATTTGTGTGGAATTCTGCATTGGTACGTTCCAGTGAGACAGGGAGGTTATGGAGGGGTACAGGTTCAGGGCATATTTGAGTGGAGTTCGACATTGGTGCGTTCCAGTGAGACAGGGAAGTTATGGAGGGGTACAGGTTCAGGGCATATTTGTGTGGAGTTCTGCATTGGTACGTTCCAGTGAGACAGGGAGGTTATGGAGGGGTACAGGTTCAGGGCATACTTGTGTGGAGTTCTGCACTGGTACGTTCCAGTGAGACAGGGAGGTTATGGACGGTATTGGATCAGGGAATATTTGAGTGGAGTTCTGCATTGGTACGTTCCAGTGAGACAGGGAGGTTATTGAGGGGTACAGGTTCAGGGCAAATTTGTGTGGAGTTCTGCATTGGTGCGTTCCAGTGAGACAAGGAGGTTATGGGCGGGTACACGTTCAGGGCATATTTGTGTGGAATTCTGCATTGGTACGTTCCAGTGAGACAGGGAGGTTATGGAGGGTACCGGTTCAGGGCATATTTGTGTGGAGTTCTGCATTGGTACGTTCCAGTGAGACAGGGAGGTTATGGAGCGTTACAGGTTCAGGGCATATTTGTGTGGAGTTCTGCATTGGTAAGTTCCAGTGAGACAGGGAGGTTATGGAGGTGTACAGGTTCATGGCACATTTGTCTGGAGTTCTGCATTGGTACATTCCAGTGAGACAGGGAGGTTATAGAGAGTACAGGTTCAGAGCATATTTGTGTGGAGTTCTGCAGTGGTACGTTCCAGTGTGACAGTGAGGTTATGGTCGGGTACAGGTTCAGGGCATATTTGTGTGGAGTTCTGCATTGGTACTTTCCAGTGAGACAGGGAAGTTATGGAGGGGTACAGGTTCAGGGCATATTTGTGTGGGGTTCTGCATTGGTACGTTCCAGTGAGACAGGGAGGTTATTGAGGGGCACAGGTTCAGGGCAAATTTGTGTGGAGTTCTGCATTGGTGCGTTCCAGTGAGACAAGGAGGTTATGGGCGGGTACACGTTCAGGGCATATTTGTGTGGAATTCTGCATTGGTACATTCCAGTGAGACAGGGAGGTTATGGAGGGTACCGGTTCAGGGCATATTTGTGTGGAGTTCTGCATTGGTACGTTCCAGTGAGACAGGGAGGTTATGGAGCGTTACAGGTTCAGGGCATATTTGTGTGGAGTTCTGCATTGGTAAGTTCCAGTGAGACAGGGAGGTTATGGAGGTGTACAGGTTCAGGGCACATTTGTCTGGAGTTCTGCATTGGTACATTCCAGTGAGACAGGGAGGTTATAGAGAGTACAGGTTCAGAGCATATTTGTGTGGAGTTCTGCAGTGGTACGTTCCAGTGAGACAGTGAGGTTATGGTCGGGTACAGGTTCAGGGCATATTTGTGTGGAGTTCTGCATTGGTACTTTCCAGTGAGACAGGGAAGTTATGGAGGGGTACTGGTTCAGGGCATATTTGTTTGGGGTTCTGCATTGGTACGTTCCAGTGAGACAGGGAGGTTATGGAGGGTTACAGGTTCAGGGCATATTTGTGTGTAGTTCTGCATTGGTACATTCCAGTGAGACAGGGAGGTTATGGAGGGTACAGGTTCAGGGCATATTTGTGTGGAGTTCTGCGTTGGTACGTTCCAGTGAGACAAGGATCTTATGGGCGGGTAAACGTTCAGGGCATATTTCTGTGGTGTTCTGCAATGGTACGTTCCAGTGAGACTGGGAGGTTATGGAGGGTACAGGTTCACGGCATATTTGTGTGGAGTTCTGCATTGGTAATTTCCTGTGAGACAGGGAAGTTATGGAGGGGTACAGGTTCAGGGCATATTTGTGTGGAGTTCTGCATTGGTATGTTCCAGTGAGACAGGGAGGTTATGGAGGGGTACAGGTTCAGGGCATATTTGTGTGTAGTTCTGCATTGGTACATTCCAGTGAGACAGGGAGGTTATGGAGGGTACAGGTTCAGGGCATATTTGTGTGGAGTTCTGCGTTGGTACGTTCCAGTGAGACAAGGATCTTATGGGCGGGTAAACGTTCAGGGCATATTTCTGTGGTGTTCTGCAATGGTACGTTCCAGTGAGACTGGGAGGTTATGGAGGGTACAGGTTCAGGGCATATTTGTGTGGAGTTCTGCATTGGTACTTTCCTGTGAGACAAGGAGGTTATGGGCGGGTACACGTTCAGGGCATATTTGTGTGGAATTCTGCATTGGTACGTTCCAGTGAGACAGGGAGGTTATGGAGGGGTACAGGTTCAGGGCATATTTGAGTGGAGTTCGACATTGGTGCGTTCCAGTGAGACAGGGAAGTTATGGAGGGGTACAGGTTCAGGGCATATTTGTGTGGAGTTCTGCATTGGTACGTTCCAGTGAGACAGGGAGGTTATGGAGGGGTACAGGTTCAGGGCATACTTGTGTGGAGTTCTGCACTGGTACGTTCCAGTGAGACAGGGAGGTTATGGAGGGGTACAGGTTTGGGGCAAATTTGTGTGGCGTTCTGCATTGGTGCGTTCCAGTGATACAAGGAGGTTATGGGCGGGTACACGTTCAGGGCATATTTGTGTGGAATTCTGCATTGGTACGTTCCAGTGAGACAGGGAGGTTATGCACGGTACTGGATCAGGGAATATTTGAGTGGAGTTCTGCATTGGTACGTTCCAGTGAGACAGGGAGGTTATTGAGGGGTACAGGTTCAGGGCAAATTTGTGTGGAGTTCTGCATTGGTGCGTTCCAGTGAGACAAGGAGGTTATGGGCGGGTACACGTTCAGGGCATATTTGTGTGGAATTCTGCATTGGTACGTTCCAGTGAGACAGGGAGGTTATGGAGGGTACCGGTTCAGGGCATATTTGTGTGGAGTTCTGCATTGGTACGTTCCAGTGAGACAGGGAGGTTATGGAGCGTTACAGGTTCAGGGCATATTTGTGTGGAGTTCTGCATTGGTAAGTTCCAGTGAGACAGGGAGGTTATGGAGGTGTACAGGTTCAGGGCACATTTGTCTGGAGTTCTGCATTGGTACATTCCAGTGAGACAGGGAGGTTATAGAGAGTACAGGTTCAGAGCATATTTGTGTGGAGTTCTGCAGTGGTACGTTCCAGTGAGACAGTGAGGTTATGGTCGGGTACAGGTTCAGGGCATATTTGTGTGGAGTTCTGCATTGGTACTTTCCAGTGAGACAGGGAAGTTATGGAGGGGTACAGGTTCAGGGCATATTTGTGTGGGGTTCTGCATTGGTACGTTCCAGTGAGACAGGGAGGTTATGGAGGGTTACAGGTTCAGGGCATATTTGTGTGTAGTTCTGCATTGGTACATTCCAGTGAGACAGGGAGGTTATGGAGGGTACAGATTCAGGGCATATTTGTGTGGAGTTCTGCGTTGGTACGTTCCAGTGAGACAAGGATCTTATGGGCGGGTAAACGTTCAGGGCATATTTCTGTGGTGTTCTGCATTGGTGCGTTCCAGTGATACAAGGAGGTTATGGGCGGGTACACGTTCAGGGCATATTTGTGTGGAATTCTGCATTGGTACGTTCCAGTGAGACAGGGAGGTTATGCACGGTACTGGATCAGGGAATATTTGAGTGGAGTTCTGCATTGGTACGTTCCAGTGAGACAGGGAGGTTATTGAGGGGTACAGGTTCAGGGCAAATTTGTGTGGAGTTCTGCATTGGTACGTTCCAGTGAGACAGGGAGGTTATGGGCGGGTACACGTTCAGGGCATATTTGTGTGGAATTCTGCATTGGTACGTTCCAGTGAGACAGGGAGGTTATGGAGGGTACCGGTTCAGGGCATATTTGTGTGGAGTTCTGCATTGGTACGTTCCAGTGAGACAGGGAGGTTATGGAGCGTTACAGGTTCAGGGCATATTTGTGTGGAGTTCTGCATTGGTAAGTTCCAGTGAGACAGGGAGGTTATGGAGGTGTACAGGTTCAGGGCACATTTGTCTGGAGTTCTGCATTGGTACATTCCAGTGAGACAGGGAGGTTATAGAGAGTACAGGTTCAGAGCATATTTGTGTGGAGTTCTGCAGTGGTACGTTCCAGTGAGACAGTGAGGTTATGGTCGGGTACAGGTTCAGGGCATATTTGTGTGGAGTTCTGCATTGGTACTTTCCAGTGAGACAGGGAAGTTATGGAGGGGTACAGGTTCAGGGCATATTTGTGTGGGGTTCTGCATTGGTACGTTCCAGTGAGACAGGGAGGTTATGGAGGGTTACAGGTTCAGGGCATATTTGTGTGTAGTTCTGCATTGGTACATTCCAGTGAGACAGGGAGGTTATGGAGGGTACAGGTTCAGGGCATATTTGTGTGGAGTTCTGCGTTGGTACGTTCCAGTGAGACAAGGATCTTATGGGCGGGTAAACGTTCAGGGCATATTTCTGTGGTGTTCTGCAATGGTACGTTCCAGTGAGACTGGGAGGTTATGGAGGGTACAGGTTCACGGCATATTTGTGTGGAGTTCTGCATTGGTAATTTCCTGTGAGACAGGGAAGTTATGGAGGGGTACAGGTTCAGGGCATATTTGTGTGGAGTTCTGCATTGGTATGTTCCAGTGAGACAGGGAGGTTATGGAGGGTTACAGGTTCAGGGCATATTTGTGTGTAGTTCTGCATTGGTACATTCCAGTGAGACAGGGAGGTTATGGAGGGTACAGGTTCAGGGCATATTTGTGTGGAGTTCTGCGTTGGTACGTTCCAGTGAGACAAGGATCTTATGGGCGGGTAAACGTTCAGGGCATATTTCTGTGGTGTTCTGCAATGGTACGTTCCAGTGAGACTGGGAGGTTATGGAGGGTACAGGTTCAGGGCATATTTGTGTGGAGTTCTGCATTGGTACTTTCCTGTGAGACAAGGAGGTTATGGGCGGGTACACGTTCAGGGCATATCTGTGTGGAATTCTGCATTGGTACGTTCCAGTGAGACAGGGAGGTTATGGAGGGGTACAGGTTCAGGGCATATTTGAGTGGAGTTCGACATTGGTGCGTTCCAGTGAGACAGGGAAGTTATGGAGGGGTACAGGTTCAGGGCATATTTGTGTGGAGTTCTGCATTGGTACGTTCCAGTGAGACAGGGAGGTTATGGAGGGGTACAGGTTCAGGGCATACTTGTGTGGAGTTCTGCACTGGTACGTTCCAGTGAGACAGGGAGGTTATGGAGGGGTACAGGTTTGGGGCAAATTTGTGTGGCGTTCTGCATTGGTGCGTTCCAGTGATACAAGGAGGTTATGGGCGGGTACACGTTCAGGGCATATTTGTGTGGAATTCTGCATTGGTACGTTCCAGTGAGACAGGGAGGTTATGCACGGTACTGGATCAGGGAATATTTGAGTGGAGTTCTGCATTGGTACGTTCCAGTGAGACAGGGAGGTTATTGAGGGGTACAGGTTCAGGGCAAATTTGTGTGGAGTTCTGCATTGGTGCGTTCCAGTGAGACAAGGAGGTTATGGGCGGGTACACGTTCAGGGCATATTTGTGTGGAATTCTGCATTGGTACGTTCCAGTGAGACAGGGAGGTTATGGAGGGTACCGGTTCAGGGCATATTTGTGTGGAGTTCTGCATTGGTACGTTCCAGTGAGACAGGGAGGTTATGGAGCGTTACAGGTTCAGGGCATATTTGTGTGGAGTTCTGCATTGGTAAGTTCCAGTGAGACAGGGAGGTTATGGAGGTGTACAGGTTCAGGGCACATTTGTCTGGAGTTCTGCATTGGTACATTCCAGTGAGACAGGGAGGTTATAGAGAGTACAGGTTCAGAGCATATTTGTGTGGAGTTCTGCAGTGGTACGTTCCAGTGAGACAGTGAGGTTATGGTCGGGTACAGGTTCAGGGCATATTTGTGTGGAGTTCTGCATTGGTACTTTCCAGTGAGACAGGGAAGTTATGGAGGGGTACAGGTTCAGGGCATATTTGTGTGGGGTTCTGCATTGGTACGTTCCAGTGAGACAGGGAGGTTATTGAGGGGTACAGGTTCAGGGCAAATTTGTGTGGAGTTCTGCATTGGTGCGTTCCAGTGAGACAAGGAGGTTATGGGCGGGTACACGTTCAGGGCATATTTGTGTGGAATTCTGCATTGGTACATTCCAGTGAGACAGGGAGGTTATGGAGGGTACCGCTTCAGGGCATATTTGTGTGGAGTTCTGCATTGGTACGTTCCAGTGAGACAGGGAGGTTATGGAGCGTTACAGGTTCAGGGCATATTTGTGTGGAGTTCTGCATTGGTAAGTTCCAGTGAGACAGGGAGGTTATGGAGGTGTACAGGTTCAGGGCACATTTGTCTGGAGTTCTGCATTGGTACATTCCAGTGAGACAGGGAGGTTATAGAGAGTACAGGTTCAGAGCATATTTGTGTGGAGTTCTGCAGTGGTACGTTCCAGTGAGACAGTGAGGTTATGGTCGGGTACAGGTTCAGGGCATATTTGTGTGGAGTTCTGCATTGGTACTTTCCAGTGAGACAGGGAAGTTATGGAGGGGTACAGGTTCAGGGCATATTTGTGTGGGGTTCTGCATTGGTACGTTCCAGTGAGACAGGGAGGTTATGGAGGGTTACAGGTTCAGGGCATATTTGTGTGTAGTTCTGCATTGGTACATTCCAGTGAGACAGGGAGGTTATGGAGGGTACAGGTTCAGGGCATATTTGTGTGGAGTTCTGCGTTGGTACGTTCCAGTGAGACAAGGATCTTATGGGCGGGTAAACGTTCAGGGCATATTTCTGTGGTGTTCTGCAATGGTACGTTCCAGTGAGACTGGGAGGTTATGGAGGGTACAGGTTCACGGCATATTTGTGTGGAGTTCTGCATTGGTAATTTCCTGTGAGACAGGGAAGTTATGGAGGGGTACAGGTTCAGGGCATATTTGTGTGGAGTTCTGCATTGGTATGTTCCAGTGAGACAGGGAGGTTATGGAGGGGTACAGGTTCAGGGCATATTTGTGTGTAGTTCTGCATTGGTACATTCCAGTGAGACAGGGAGGTTATGGAGGGTACAGGTTCAGGGCATATTTGTGTGGAGTTCTGCGTTGGTACGTTCCAGTGAGACAAGGATCTTATGGGCGGGTAAACGTTCAGGGCATATTTCTGTGGTGTTCTGCAATGGTACGTTCCAGTGAGACTGGGAGGTTATGGAGGGTACAGGTTCAGGGCATATTTGTGTGGAGTTCTGCATTGGTACTTTCCTGTGAGACAAGGAGGTTATGGGCGGGTACACGTTCAGGGCATATCTGTGTGGAATTCTGCATTGGTACGTTCCAGTGAGACAGGGAGGTTATGGAGGGGTACAGGTTCAGGGCATATTTGAGTGGAGTTCGACATTGGTGCGTTCCAGTGAGACAGGGAAGTTATGGAGGGGTACAGGTTCAGGGCATATTTGTGTGGAGTTCTGCATTGGTACGTTCCAGTGAGACAGGGAGGTTATGGAGGGGTACAGGTTCAGGGCATACTTGTGTGGAGTTCTGCACTGGTACGTTCCAGTGAGACAGGGAGGTTATGGAGGGGTACAGGTTTGGGGCAAATTTGTGTGGCGTTCTGCATTGGTGCGTTCCAGTGATACAAGGAGGTTATGGGCGGGTACACGTTCAGGGCATATTTGTGTGGAATTCTGCATTGGTACGTTCCAGTGAGACAGGGAGGTTATGCACGGTACTGGATCAGGGAATATTTGAGTGGAGTTCTGCATTGGTACGTTCCAGTGAGACAGGGAGGTTATTGAGGGGTACAGGTTCAGGGCAAATTTGTGTGGAGTTCTGCATTGGTGCGTTCCAGTGAGACAAGGAGGTTATGGGCGGGTACACGTTCAGGGCATATTTGTGTGGAATTCTGCATTGGTACGTTCCAGTGAGACAGGGAGGTTATGGAGCGTTACAGGTTCAGGGCATATTTGTGTGGAGTTCTGCATTGGTAAGTTCCAGTGAGACAGGGAGGTTATGGAGGTGTACAGGTTCAGGGCACATTTGTCTGGAGTTCTGCATTGGTACATTCCAGTGAGACAGGGAGGTTATAGAGAGTACAGGTTCAGAGCATATTTGTGTGGAGTTCTGCAGTGGTACGTTCCAGTGAGACAGTGAGGTTATGGTCGGGTACAGGTTCAGGGCATATTTGTGTGGAGTTCTGCATTGGTACTTTCCAGTGAGACAGGGAAGTTATGGAGGGGTACAGGTTCAGGGCATATTTGTGTGGGGTTCTGCATTGGTACGTTCCAGTGAGACAGGGAGGTTATGGAGGGTTACAGGTTCAGGGCATATTTGTGTGTAGTTCTGCATTGGTACATTCCAGTGAGACAGGGAGGTTATGGAGGGTACAGGTTCAGGGCATATTTGTGTGGAGTTCTGCGTTGGTACGTTCCAGTGAGACAAGGATCTTATGGGCGGGTAAACGTTCAGGGCATATTTCTGTGGTGTTCTGCATTGGTGCGTTCCAGTGATACAAGGAGGTTATGGGCGGGTACACGTTCAGGTCATATTTGTGTGGAATTCTGCATTGGTACGTTCCAGTGAGACAGGGAGGTTATGCACGGTACTGGATCAGGGAATATTTGAGTGGAGTTCTGCATTGGTACGTTCCAGTGAGACAGGGAGGTTATTGAGGGGTACAGGTTCAGGGCAAATTTGTGTGGAGTTCTGCATTGGTACGTTCCAGTGAGACAGGGAGGTTATGGGCGGGTACACGTTCAGCGCATATTTGTGTGGAATTCTGCATTGGTACGCTCCAGTGAGACAGGGAGGTTATGGAGGGTACCGGTTCAGGGCATATTTGTGTGGAGTTCTGCATTGGTACGTTCCAGTGAGACAGGGAGGTTATGGAGCGTTACAGGTTCAGGGCATATTTGTGTGGAGTTCTGCATTGGTAAGTTCCAGTGAGACAGGGAGGTTATGGAGGTGTACAGGTTCAGGGCACATTTGTCTGGAGTTCTGCATTGGTACATTCCAGTGAGACAGGGAGGTTATAGAGAGTACAGGTTCAGAGCATATTTGTGTGGAGTTCTGCAGTGGTACGTTCTAGTGAGACAGTGAGGTTATGGTCGGGTACAGGTTCAGGGCATATTTGTGTGGAGTTCTGCATTGGTACTTTCCAGTGAGACAGGGAAGTTATGGAGGGGTACAGGTTCAGGGCATATTTGTGTGGGGTTCTGCATTGGTACGTTCCAGTGAGACAGGGAGGTTATGGAGGGTTACAGGTTCAGGGCATATTTGTGTGTAGTTCTGCATTGGTACATTCCAGTGAGACAGGGAGGTTATGGAGGGTACAGGTTCAGGGCATATTTGTGTGGAGTTCTGCGTTGGTACGTTCCAGTTAGACAAGGATCTTATGGGCGGGTAAACGTTCAGGGCATATTTCTGTGGTGTTCTGCAATGGTACGTTCCAGTGAGACTGGGAGGTTATGGAGGGTACAGGTTCACGGCATATTTGTGTGGAGTTCTGCATTGGTAATTTCCTGTGAGACAGGGAAGTTATGGAGGGGTACAGGTTCAGGGCATATTTGTGTGGAGTTCTGCATTGGTATGTTCCAGTGAGACAGGGAGGTTATGGAGGGGTACAGGTTCAGGGCATATTTGTGTGTAGTTCTGCATTGGTACATTCCAGTGAGACAGGGAGGTTATGGAGGGTACAGGTTCAGGGCATATTTGTGTGGAGTTCTGCGTTGGTACGTTCCAGTGAGACAAGGATCTTATGGGCGGGTAAACGTTCAGGGCATATTTCTGTGGTGTTCTGCAATGGTACGTTCCAGTGAGACTGGGAGGTTATGGAGGGTACAGGTTCAGGGCATATTTGTGTGGAGTTCTGCATTGGTACTTTCCTGTGAGACAAGGAGGTTATGGGCGGGTACACGTTCAGGGCATATTTGTGTGGAATTCTGCATTGGTACGTTCCAGTGAGACAGGGAGGTTATGCACGGTACAGGATCAGGGAATATTTGAGTGGAGTTCTGCATTGTTACGTTCCAGTGAGACAGGGAGGTTATTGAGGGGTACAGGTTCAGGGCAAATTTGTGTGGAGTTCTGCATTGGTGCGTTCCAGTGAGACAAGGAGGTTATGGGCGGGTACACGTTCAGGGCATATTTGTGTGGAATTCTGCATTGGTACGTTCCAGTGAGACAGGGAGGTTATGGAGGGTACCGGTTCAGGGCATATTTGTGTGGAGTTCTGCATTGGTACGTTCCAGTGAGACAGGGAGGTTATGGAAGGTTACAGGTTCAGGGCATATTTGTGTGGAGTTCTGCATTCGTACGTTCCAGTGAGACAGGGAGGTTATGGAGGTGTACAGGTTCAGGGCACATTTGTCTGGAGTTCTGCATTGGTACGTTCCAGTGAGACAGGGAGGTTATAGAGGGTACAGGTTCAGAGCATATTTGTGCGGAGTTCTGCATTGGTACGTTCCAGTGAGACAGGGAGGTTATGGTGGTGTACAGGTTCAGGGCACATTTGTGTGGAGTTCTGCAGTGGTACGTTCCAGTGAGACAGGGAGGTTATGGTCGGGTACAGGTTCAGGGCATATTTGTGTGGAGTTCTGCATTGGCACTTTCCAGTGAGACAGGGAAGTTACGGAGCGGTACAGGTTCAGGGCATATTTGTGTGGTGTTCTGCATTGGTACGTTCCAGTGAGACAGGGAGGTTATGGAGGGGTACAGGTTCAGGGCATATTTGTGTGTAGTTCTGCATTGGTACGTTCCAGTGAGACAGGGAGGTTATGGAGAGTACAGGTTCAGGGCATATTTGTGTGGAGTTCTGCCTTGGTACGTTCCAGTGAGACAGGGAGGTTATGGATTGTACAGGTTCAGGGCATATTTGTGTGGAGTTCTGCGTTGGTACGTTCCAGTGAGACAAGGATCTTATGGGCGGGTAAATGTTCAGGGCATATTTCTGTGGTGTTCTGCAATGGTACGTTCCAGTGAGACTGGGAGGTTATGGAGGGTACAGGTTCAGGGCATATTTGTGTGGATTTCTGCATTGGTACTTTCCTGTGAGACAGGGAAGTTATGGAGGGGTACAGGTTCAGGGCATATTTGTGTGGAGTTCTGCATTGGTACGTTCCAGTGAGACAGGGAGGTTATGGAGCGGTACAGGTTCAGGGCATATTTGTGTGTAGTTCTGCATTGGTACGTTCCAGTGAGACAGGGAGGTTATGGGGGGTAAAGGTTCAGGGCATATTTGTGTGGAGTTCTGCAGTGGTACGTTCCAGTGAGACAGGGAGGTTATGGTCGGGTACAGGTTCAGGGCATATTTGTGTGGAGTTTTGCATTGGTCCTTTCCAGTGAGACAGGGAGGTAAGGAGGGTACCGGTTCATGGCATATTTGTGTGGAGTTCTGCAGTGGGACGATCCAATGAGACAGGGAGGTTATGGACCGGTACAGTTTCAGGGCATATTTGTGTGGAGTTCTGCATTTGTACGTTCCAGTGAGTCTGGGAGGTTATGGAGTGTACAGGTTCAGGGCACATTTGTCTGGAGTTCTGCATTGGTACGTTCCAGTGAGACAGGGAGGTTGTGGAGGGTACAGGTTCAGGGCATATTTGTGTGCAGTTCTGCAGTGGTACGTTCCAGTGAGACAGGGAGGTTATGGAGGTGTACAGGTTCAGGGCACATTTGTCTGGAGTTCTGCATTGGTACATTCCAGTGAGACAGGGAGGTTATAGAGAGTACAGGTTCAGAGCATATTTGTGTGGAGTTCTGCAGTGGTACGTTCTAGTGAGACAGTGAGGTTATGGTCGGGTACAGGTTCAGGGCATATTTGTGTGGAGTTCTGCATTGGTACTTTCCAGTGAGACAGGGAAGTTATGGAGGGGTACAGGTTCAGGGCATATTTGTGTGGGGTTCTGCATTGGTACGTTCCAGTGAGACAGGGAGGTTATGGAGGGTTACAGGTTCAGGGCATATTTGTGTGTAGTTCTGCATTGGTACATTCCAGTGAGACAGGGAGGTTATGGAGGGTACAGGTTCAGGGCATATTTGTGTGGAGTTCTGCGTTGGTACGTTCCAGTGAGACAAGGATCTTATGGGCGGGTAAACGTTCAGGGCATATTTCTGTGGTGTTCTGCAATGGTACGTTCCAGTGAGACTGGGAGGTTATGGAGGGTACAGGTTCACGGCATATTTGTGTGGAGTTCTGCATTGGTAATTTCCTGTGAGACAGGGAAGTTATGGAGGGGTACAGGTTCAGGGCATATTTGTGTGGAGTTCTGCATTGGTATGTTCCAGTGAGACAGGGAGGTTATGGAGGGGTACAGGTTCAGGGCATATTTGTGTGTAGTTCTGCATTGGTACATTCCAGTGAGACAGGGAGGTTATGGAGGGTACAGGTTCAGGGCATATTTGTGTGGAGTTCTGCGTTGGTACGTTCCAGTGAGACAAGGATCTTATGGGCGGGTAAACGTTCAGGGCATATTTCTGTGGTGTTCTGCAATGGTACGTTCCAGTGAGACTGGGAGGTTATGGAGGGTACAGGTTCAGGGCATATTTGTGTGGAGTTCTGCATTGGTACTTTCCTGTGAGACAAGGAGGTTATGGGCGGGTACACGTTCAGGGCATATTTGTGTGGAATTCTGCATTGGTACGTTCCAGTGAGACAGGGAGGTTATGCACGGTACAGGATCAGGGAATATTTGAGTGGAGTTCTGCATTGTTACGTTCCAGTGAGACAGGGAGGTTATTGAGGGGTACAGGTTCAGGGCAAATTTGTGTGGAGTTCTGCATTGGTGCGTTCCAGTGAGACAAGGAGGTTATGGGCGGGTACACGTTCAGGGCATATTTGTGTGGAATTCTGCATTGGTACGTTCCAGTGAGACAGGGAGGTTATGGAGGGTACCGGTTCAGGGCATATTTGTGTGGAGTTCTGCATTGGTACGTTCCAGTGAGACAGGGAGGTTATGGAAGGTTACAGGTTCAGGGCATATTTGTGTGGAGTTCTGCATTCGTACGTTCCAGTGAGACAGGGAGGTTATGGAGGTGTACAGGTTCAGGGCACATTTGTCTGGAGTTCTGCATTGGTACGTTCCAGTGAGACAGGGAGGTTATAGAGGGTACAGGTTCAGAGCATATTTGTGCGGAGTTCTGCATTGGTACGTTCCAGTGAGACAGGGAGGTTATGGTGGTGTACAGGTTCAGGGCACATTTGTGTGGAGTTCTGCAGTGGTACGTTCCAGTGAGACAGGGAGGTTATGGTCGGGTACAGGTTCAGGGCATATTTGTGTGGAGTTCTGCATTGGCACTTTCCAGTGAGACAGGGAAGTTACGGAGCGGTACAGGTTCAGGGCATATTTGTGTGGTGTTCTGCATTGGTACGTTCCAGTGAGACAGGGAGGTTATGGAGGGGTACAGGTTCAGGGCATATTTGTGTGTAGTTCTGCATTGGTACGTTCCAGTGAGACAGGGAGGTTATGGAGAGTACAGGTTCAGGGCATATTTGTGTGGAGTTCTGCCTTGGTACGTTCCAGTGAGACAGGGAGGTTATGGATTGTACAGGTTCAGGGCATATTTGTGTGGAGTTCTGCGTTGGTACGTTCCAGTGAGACAAGGATCTTATGGGCGGGTAAATGTTCAGGGCATATTTCTGTGGTGTTCTGCAATGGTACGTTCCAGTGAGACTGGGAGGTTATGGAGGGTACAGGTTCAGGGCATATTTGTGTGGATTTCTGCATTGGTACTTTCCTGTGAGACAGGGAAGTTATGGAGGGGTACAGGTTCAGGGCATATTTGTGTGGAGTTCTGCATTGGTACGTTCCAGTGAGACAGGGAGGTTATGGAGCGGTACAGGTTCAGGGCATATTTGTGTGTAGTTCTGCATTGGTACGTTCCAGTGAGACAGGGAGGTTATGGGGGGTAAAGGTTCAGGGCATATTTGTGTGGAGTTCTGCAGTGGTACGTTCCAGTGAGACAGGGAGGTTATGGTCGGGTACAGGTTCAGGGCATATTTGTGTGGAGTTTTGCATTGGTCCTTTCCAGTGAGACAGGGAGGTAAGGAGGGTACCGGTTCATGGCATATTTGTGTGGAGTTCTGCAGTGGGACGATCCAATGAGACAGGGAGGTTATGGACCGGTACAGTTTCAGGGCATATTTGTGTGGAGTTCTGCATTTGTACGTTCCAGTGAGTCTGGGAGGTTATGGAGTGTACAGGTTCAGGGCACATTTGTCTGGAGTTCTGCATTGGTACGTTCCAGTGAGACAGGGAGGTTGTGGAGGGTACAGGTTCAGGGCATATTTGTGTGCAGTTCTGCAGTGGTACGTTCCAGTGAGACAGGGAGGTTATGGTCGGGTACAGGTTCAGGGCATATTTGTGTGGAGTTCTGCATTGGTACTTTCCAGTGAGACAGGGAAGTTATGGAGGGGTACAGGTTCAGGCATATTTGTGTGTAGTTCTGCATTGGTACATTCCAGTGAGACAGGGAGGTTATGGAGCGTACAGGTTCAGGGCATATTTGTGTGGAGTTCGGCATTGGTGCGTTCCAGTGAGACAAGGAGGTTATGGGCGGGTACACTTTCAGGGCATATTTGTGTGGTGTTCTGCAATGGTACGCTCCAGTGAGACAGAAGGTTATGGAGGGGTACAGGTTCAGGGCATATTTGAGTGGAGTTCGGCATTGGTGCGTTCCAGTGAGACAGGGAAGTTATGGAGGGGTACAGGTTCAGGGCATATTTGTGTGGAGTTCTACATTGGTACGTTCCAGTGATACAGGGAGGTTATTGAGGGGTACAGGTTCAGGGCATATTTGTGTGTAGTTCTGCATTGGTACGTTCCAGTGAGACAGGGAGGTTATGGATGGTACAGGTTCAGGGCATATTTGTGTGGAGTTCTGGAGTGGTACGTTCCAGTGAGTCAGGGAGGTTATGGTCGGGTACAGGATCAGGGCATATTTGAGTGGAGTTCGGCATTGGTGCATTCCAGTGAGACAGGGAGGTTATGGAGGGGTACAGGTTCAGGGCAGACTAGTGTGGAGTTCTGCATTGGTACGTTCCAGTGAGACAGTGAGGTTATGGAGGGGTACAGGTTCAGGGCAAATTTGTGTGGAGTTCTGCATTGGTGCGTTCCAGTGAGACAAGGAAGTTATGGGCGGGTACACGTTCAGGGCATATTTGTGTGGAATTCTGCATTGATACGTTCCAGTGAGACAGGGAGATTATGGTCGGCTACAGGTTCAGGGCATATTTGTGCATAGTTCTGCATTGGTACGTTCCAGTGAGACAGGGAGGTTATGGAGGGGTACAGGTTCAGGGCAAATTAGTGTGGAGTTCTGCATTGGTGCGTTCCAGTGAGACAAGGAGGTTATGGGCAGGTACACATTCAGGGCATATTTGTGTGGTGTTCTGCAATGGTACGTTCCAGTGAGACAGAAGGTTATGGAGGGGTACAGGTTCAGGGCATATTTGAGTGGAGTTCGACATTGGTGCGTTCCAGTGAGACAGGGAAGTTATGGAGCGGTTCAGGTTCAGGGCATATTTGTGTGGAGTTCTGCATTGGTAAGTTCCAGTGAGACAGGGAGGTTATGGAGGGGTACAGGTTCAGGGCATACTTGTGTGGAGTTCTGCATTGGTACGTTCCAGTGAGACAGGGAGGTTATGGAGGGGTACAGTTCGGGGCAAATTTGTGTGGCGTTCTGCATTGGTGCGTTCCAGTGAGACAAGGAGGTTATGGGCGGGTACACGTTCAGGGCATATTTGTGTGGAATTCTGCATTGGTACGTTCCAGTGAGACAGGGAGGTTATGCACGGTACAGGATCAGGGAATATTTGAGTGGAGTTCTGCATTGGTACGTTCCAGTGAGACAGGGAGGTTATTGAGGGGTACAGGTTCAGGGCAAATTTGTGTGGAGTTCTGCATTGGTGCGTTCCAGTGAGACAAGGAGGTTATGGGCAGTACACGTTCAGGGCATATTTGTGTGGAATTCTGCATTGGTACGTTCCAGTGAGACAGGGAGGTTATGGTCGGGTACAGGTTCAGGGCATATTTGTGTGGAGTTTTGCATTGGTCCTTTCCAGTGAGACAGGGAGGTAAGGAGGGTACCGGTTCATGGCATATTTGTGTGGAGTTCTGCAGTGGGACGATCCAATGAGACAGGGAGGTTATGGACCGGTACAGTTTCAGGGCATATTTGTGTGGAGTTCTGCATTTGTACGTTCCAGTGAGTCTGGGAGGTTATGGAGTGTACAGGTTCAGGGCACATTTGTCTGGAGTTCTGCATTGGTACGTTCCAGTGAGACAGGGAGGTTGTGGAGGGTACAGGTTCAGGGCATATTTGTGTGCAGTTCTGCAGTGGTACGTTCCAGTGAGACAGGGAGGTTATGGAGGTGTACAGGTTCAGGGCACATTTGTCTGGAGTTCTGCATTGGTACATTCCAGTGAGACAGGGAGGTTATAGAGAGTACAGGTTCAGAGCATATTTGTGTGGAGTTCTGCAGTGGTACGTTCTAGTGAGACAGTGAGGTTATGGTCGGGTACAGGTTCAGGGCATATTTGTGTGGAGTTCTGCATTGGTACTTTCCAGTGAGACAGGGAAGTTATGGAGGGGTACAGGTTCAGGGCATATTTGTGTGGGGTTCTGCATTGGTACGTTCCAGTGAGACAGGGAGGTTATGGAGGGTTACAGGTTCAGGGCATATTTGTGTGTAGTTCTGCATTGGTACATTCCAGTGAGACAGGGAGGTTATGGAGGGTACAGGTTCAGGGCATATTTGTGTGGAGTTCTGCGTTGGTACGTTCCAGTGAGACAAGGATCTTATGGGCGGGTAAACGTTCAGGGCATATTTCTGTGGTGTTCTGCAATGGTACGTTCCAGTGAGACTGGGAGGTTATGGAGGGTACAGGTTCACGGCATATTTGTGTGGAGTTCTGCATTGGTAATTTCCTGTGAGACAGGGAAGTTATGGAGGGGTACAGGTTCAGGGCATATTTGTGTGGAGTTCTGCATTGGTATGTTCCAGTGAGACAGGGAGGTTATGGAGGGGTACAGGTTCAGGGCATATTTGTGTGTAGTTCTGCATTGGTACATTCCAGTGAGACAGGGAGGTTATGGAGGGTACAGGTTCAGGGCATATTTGTGTGGAGTTCTGCGTTGGTACGTTCCAGTGAGACAAGGATCTTATGGGCGGGTAAACGTTCAGGGCATATTTCTGTGGTGTTCTGCAATGGTACGTTCCAGTGAGACTGGGAGGTTATGGAGGGTACAGGTTCAGGGCATATTTGTGTGGAGTTCTGCATTGGTACTTTCCTGTGAGACAAGGAGGTTATGGGCGGGTACACGTTCAGGGCATATTTGTGTGGAATTCTGCATTGGTACGTTCCAGTGAGACAGGGAGGTTATGCACGGTACAGGATCAGGGAATATTTGAGTGGAGTTCTGCATTGTTACGTTCCAGTGAGACAGGGAGGTTATTGAGGGGTACAGGTTCAGGGCAAATTTGTGTGGAGTTCTGCATTGGTGCGTTCCAGTGAGACAAGGAGGTTATGGGCGGGTACACGTTCAGGGCATATTTGTGTGGAATTCTGCATTGGTACGTTCCAGTGAGACAGGGAGGTTATGGAGGGTACCGGTTCAGGGCATATTTGTGTGGAGTTCTGCATTGGTACGTTCCAGTGAGACAGGGAGGTTATGGAAGGTTACAGGTTCAGGGCATATTTGTGTGGAGTTCTGCATTCGTACGTTCCAGTGAGACAGGGAGGTTATGGAGGTGTACAGGTTCAGGGCACATTTGTCTGGAGTTCTGCATTGGTACGTTCCAGTGAGACAGGGAGGTTATAGAGGGTACAGGTTCAGAGCATATTTGTGCGGAGTTCTGCATTGGTACGTTCCAGTGAGACAGGGAGGTTATGGTGGTGTACAGGTTCAGGGCACATTTGTGTGGAGTTCTGCAGTGGTACGTTCCAGTGAGACAGGGAGGTTATGGTCGGGTACAGGTTCAGGGCATATTTGTGTGGAGTTCTGCATTGGCACTTTCCAGTGAGACAGGGAAGTTACGGAGCGGTACAGGTTCAGGGCATATTTGTGTGGTGTTCTGCATTGGTACGTTCCAGTGAGACAGGGAGGTTATGGAGGGGTACAGGTTCAGGGCATATTTGTGTGTAGTTCTGCATTGGTACGTTCCAGTGAGACAGGGAGGTTATGGAGAGTACAGGTTCAGGGCATATTTGTGTGGAGTTCTGCCTTGGTACGTTCCAGTGAGACAGGGAGGTTATGGATTGTACAGGTTCAGGGCATATTTGTGTGGAGTTCTGCGTTGGTACGTTCCAGTGAGACAAGGATCTTATGGGCGGGTAAATGTTCAGGGCATATTTCTGTGGTGTTCTGCAATGGTACGTTCCAGTGAGACTGGGAGGTTATGGAGGGTACAGGTTCAGGGCATATTTGTGTGGATTTCTGCATTGGTACTTTCCTGTGAGACAGGGAAGTTATGGAGGGGTACAGGTTCAGGGCATATTTGTGTGGAGTTCTGCATTGGTACGTTCCAGTGAGACAGGGAGGTTATGGAGCGGTACAGGTTCAGGGCATATTTGTGTGTAGTTCTGCATTGGTACGTTCCAGTGAGACAGGGAGGTTATGGGGGGTAAAGGTTCAGGGCATATTTGTGTGGAGTTCTGCAGTGGTACGTTCCAGTGAGACAGGGAGGTTATGGTCGGGTACAGGTTCAGGGCATATTTGTGTGGAGTTTTGCATTGGTCCTTTCCAGTGAGACAGGGAGGTAAGGAGGGTACCGGTTCATGGCATATTTGTGTGGAGTTCTGCAGTGGGACGATCCAATGAGACAGGGAGGTTATGGACCGGTACAGTTTCAGGGCATATTTGTGTGGAGTTCTGCATTTGTACGTTCCAGTGAGTCTGGGAGGTTATGGAGTGTACAGGTTCAGGGCACATTTGTCTGGAGTTCTGCATTGGTACGTTCCAGTGAGACAGGGAGGTTGTGGAGGGTACAGGTTCAGGGCATATTTGTGTGCAGTTCTGCAGTGGTACGTTCCAGTGAGACAGGGAGGTTATGGTCGGGTACAGGTTCAGGGCATATTTGTGTGGAGTTCTGCATTGGTACTTTCCAGTGAGACAGGGAAGTTATGGAGGGGTACAGGTTCAGGCATATTTGTGTGTAGTTCTGCATTGGTACATTCCAGTGAGACAGGGAGGTTATGGAGGGTACAGGTTCAGGGCATATTTGTGTGGAGTTCGGCATTGGTGCGTTCCAGTGAGACAAGGAGGTTATGGGCGGGTACACTTTCAGGGCATATTTGTGTGGTGTTCTGCAATGGTACGCTCCAGTGAGACGGAAGGTTATGGAGGGGTACAGGTTCAGGGCATATTTGAGTGGAGTTCGGCATTGGTGCGTTCCAGTGAGACAGGGAAGTTATGGAGGGGTACAGGTTCAGGGCATATTTGTGTGGAGTTCTACATTGGTACGTTCCAGTGATACAGGGAGGTTATTGAGGGGTACAGGTTCAGGGCATATTTGTGTGTAGTTCTGCATTGGTACGTTCCAGTGAGACAGGGAGGTTATGGATGGTACAGGTTCAGGGCATATTTGTGTGGAGTTCTGGAGTGGTACGTTCCAGTGAGTCAGGGAGGTTATGGTCGGGTACAGGATCAGGGCATATTTGAGTGGAGTTCGGCATTGGTGCATTCCAGTGAGACAGGGAGGTTATGGAGGGGTACAGGTTCAGGGCAGACTAGTGTGGAGTTCTGCATTGGTACGTTCCAGTGAGACAGTGAGTTTATGGAGGGGTACAGGTTCAGGGCAAATTTGTGTGGAGTTCTGCATTGGTGCGTTCCAGTGAGACAAGGAAGTTATGGGCGGGTACACGTTCAGGGCATATTTGTGTGGAATTCTGCATTGATACGTTCCAGTGAGACAGGGAGATTATGGTCGGCTACAGGTTCAGGGCATATTTGTGCATAGTTCTGCATTGGTACGTTCCAGTGAGACAGGGAGGTTATGGAGGGGTACAGGTTCAGGGCAAATTAGTGTGGAGTTCTGCATTGGTGCGTTCCAGTGAGACAAGGAGGTTATGGGCAGGTACACATTCAGGGCATATTTGTGTGGTGTTCTGCAATGGTACGTTCCAGTGAGACAGAAGGTTATGGAGGGGTACAGGTTCAGGGCATATTTGAGTGGAGTTCGACATTGGTGCGTTCCAGTGAGACAGGGAAGTTATGGAGCGGTTCAGGTTCAGGGCATATTTGTGTGGAGTTCTGCATTGGTAAGTTCCAGTGAGACAGGGAGGTTATGGAGGGGTACAGGTTCAGGGCATACTTGTGTGGAGTTCTGCATTGGTACGTTCCAGTGAGACAGGGAGGTTATGGAGGGGTACAGTTCGGGGCAAATTTGTGTGGCGTTCTGCATTGGTGCGTTCCAGTGAGACAAGGAGGTTATGGGCGGGTACACGTTCAGGGCATATTTGTGTGGAATTCTGCATTGGTACGTTCCAGTGAGACAGGGAGGTTATGCACGGTACAGGATCAGGGAATATTTGAGTGGAGTTCTGCATTGGTACGTTCCAGTGAGACAGGGAGGTTATTGAGGGGTACAGGTTCAGGGCAAATTTGTGTGGAGTTCTGCATTGGTGCGTTCCAGTGAGACAAGGAGGTTATGGGCAGTACACGTTCAGGGCATATTTGTGTGGAATTCTGCATTGGTACGTTCCAGTGAGACAGGGAGGTTATGGAGGGTTACAGGTTCAGGGCACATTTGTCTGGAGTTCTGCATTGGTACGTTCCAGTGAGACAGGGAGCTTATGGTCGGGTACAGGTTCAGGGCATATTTGTGTGGGGTTCCTCATTGGTACGTTCCAGTGAGACAGGGAGGTTATGGAGGGGTACAGGTTCAGGGCATATTTGTGTGTAGTTCTGCATTGGTACGTTCCAGTGAGACAGGGAGGTTATGGAGGGTACAGGTTCAGGGCATATTTGTGTGGAGTTCTGCGTTGGTACGTTCCAGTGAGACAAGGATATTATGGGCGGGTAAACATTCAGGGCATATTACAGTGGTGTTCTGCAATGGTACGTTCCAGTGAGACTGGGAGGTTATGGAGGGTACAGGTTCAGGGCATATTTGTGTGGAGTTCGGCATTGGTGCGTTCCAGTGAGACAAGGAGGTTATGGGCGGGTACACTTTCAGGGCATATTTGTGTGGTGTTCTGCAATGGTACGTTCCAGTGAGACAAGGATCTTATGGGCGGGTAAACGTTCAGGGCATATTTCTGTGGTGTTCTGCAATGGTACGTTCCAGTGAGACTGGGAGGTTATGGAGGGTACAGGTTCACGGCATATTTGTGTGGAGTTCTGCATTGGTAATTTCCTGTGAGACAGGGAAGTTATGGAGGGGTGCAGGTTCAGGGCATATTTGTGTGGAGTTCTGCATTGGTATGTTCCAGTGAGACAGGGAGGTTATGGAGGGGTACAGGTTCAGGGCATATTTGTGTGTAGTTCTGCATTGGTACATTCCAGTGAGACAGGGAGGTTATGGAGGGTACAGGTTCAGGGCATATTTGTGTGGAGTTCTGCGTTGGTACGTTCCAGTGAGACAAGGATCTTATGGGCGGGTAAACGTTCAGGGCATATTTCTGTGGTGTTCTGCAATGGTACGTTCCAGTGAGACTGGGAGGTTATGGAGGGTACAGGTTCAGGGCATATTTGTGTGGAGTTCTGCATTGGTACTTTCCTGTGAGACAAGGAGGTTATGGGCGGGTACACGTTCAGGGCATATTTGTGTGGAATTCTGCATTGGTACGTTCCAGTGAGACAGGGAGGTTATGGAGGGGTACAGGTTCAGGGCATATTTGAGTGGAGTTCGACATTGGTGCGTTCCAGTGAGACAGGGAAGTTATGGAGGGGTACAGGTTCAGGGCATATTTGTGTGGAGTTCTGCATTGGTACGTTCCAGTGAGACAGGGAGGTTATGGAGGGGTACAGGTTCAGGGCATACTTGTGTGGAGTTCTGCACTGGTACGTTCCAGTGAGACAGGGAGGTTATGGAGGGGTACAGGTTTGGGGCAAATTTGTGTGGCGTTCTGCATTGGTGCGTTCCAGTGATACAAGGAGGTTATGGGCGGGTACACGTTCAGGGCATATTTGTGTGGAATTCTGCATTGGTACGTTCCAGTGAGACAGGGAGGTTATGCACGGTACTGGATCAGGGAATATTTGAGTGGAGTTCTGCATTGGTACGTTCCAGTGAGACAGGGAGGTTATTGAGGGGTACAGGTTCAGGGCAAATTTGTGTGGAGTTCTGCATTGGTGCGTTCCAGTGAGACAAGGAGGTTATGGGCGGGTACACGTTCAGGGCATATTTGTGTGGAATTCTGCATTGGTACGTTCCAGTGAGACAGGGAGGTTATGGAGGGTACCGGTTCAGGGCATATTTGTGTGGAGTTCTGCATTGGTACGTTCCAGTGAGACAGGGAGGTTATGGAGCGTTACAGGTTCAGGGCATATTTGTGTGGAGTTCTGCATTGGTAAGTTCCAGTGAGACAGGGAGGTTATGGAGGTGTACAGGTTCAGGGCACATTTGTCTGGAGTTCTGCATTGGTACATTCCAGTGAGACAGGGAGGTTATAGAGAGTACAGGTTCAGAGCATATTTGTGTGGAGTTCTGCAGTGGTACGTTCCAGTGAGTCAGGGAGGTTATGGTCGGGTACAGGATCAGGGCATATTTGAGTGGAGTTCGGCATTGGTGCATTCCAGTGAGACAGGGAGGTTATGGAGGGGTACAGGTTCAGGGCAGACTAGTGTGGAGTTCTGCATTGGTACGTTCCAGTGAGACAGTGAGGTTATGGAGGGGTACAGGTTCAGGGCAAATTTGTGTGGAGTTCTGCATTGGTGCGTTCCAGTGAGACAAGGAAGTTATGGTCGGGTACACGTTCAGGGCATATTTGTGTGGAATTCTGCATTGATACGTTCCAGTGAGACAGGGAGATTATGGTCGGCTACAGGTTCAGGGCATATTTGTGCATAGTTCTGCATTGGTACGTTCCAGTGAGACAGGGAGGTTATGGAGCGTTACAGGTTCAGGGCATATTTGTGTGGAGTTCTGCATTGGTAAGTTCCAGTGAGACAGGGAGGTTATGGAGGTGTACAGGTTCAGGGCACATTTGTCTGGAGTTCTGCATTGGTACATTCCAGTGAGACAGGGAGGTTATAGAGAGTACAGGTTCAGAGCATATTTGTGTGGAGTTCTGCAGTGGTACGCTCCAGTGAGACAGTGAGGTTATGGTCGGGTACAGGTTCAGGGCATATTTGTGTGGAGTTCTGCATTGGTACTTTCCAGTGAGACAGGGAAGTTATGGAGGGGTACAGGTTCAGGGCATATTTGTGTGGGGTTCTGCATTGGTACGTTCCAGTGAGACAGGGAGGTTATGGAGGGGTACAGGTTCAGGGCATATTTGAGTGGAGTTCGACATTGGTGCGTTCCAGTGAGACAGGGAAGTTATGGAGGGGTACAGGTTCAGGGCATATTTGTGTGGAGTTCTGCATTGGTACGTTCCAGTGAGACAGGGAGGTTATGGAGGGGTACAGGTTCAGGGCATACTTGTGTGGAGTTCTGCACTGGTACGTTCCAGTGAGACAGGGAGGTTATGGAGGGGTACAGGTTTGGGGCAAATTTGTGTGGCGTTCTGCATTGGTGCGTTCCAGTGATACAAGGAGGTTATGGGCGGGTACACGTTCAGGGCATATTTGTGTGGAATTCTGCATTGGTACGTTCCAGTGAGACAGGGAGGTTATGCACGGTACTGGATCAGGGAATATTTGAGTGGAGTTCTGCATTGGTACGTTCCAGTGAGACAGGGAGGTTATTGAGGGGTACAGGTTCAGGGCAAATTTGTGTGGAGTTCTGCATTGGTGCGTTCCAGTGAGACAAGGAGGTTATGGGCGGGTACACGTTCAGGGCATATTTGTGTGGAATTCTGCATTGGTACGTTCCAGTGAGACAGGGAGGTTATGGAGGGTACCGGTTCAGGGCATATTTGTGTGGAGTTCTGCATTGGTACGTTCCAGTGAGACAGGGAGGTTATGGAGCGTTACAGGTTCAGGGCATATTTGTGTGGAGTTCTGCATTGGTAAGTTCCAGTGAGACAGGGAGGTTATGGAGGTGTACAGGTTCAGGGCACATTTGTCTGGAGTTCTGCATTGGTACATTCCAGTGAGACAGGGAGGTTATAGAGAGTACAGGTTCAGAGCATATTTGTGTGGAGTTCTGCAGTGGTACGTTCCAGTGAGTCAGGGAGGTTATGGTCGGGTACAGGATCAGGGCATATTTGAGTGGAGTTCGGCATTGGTGCATTCCAGTGAGACAGGGAGGTTATGGAGGGGTACAGGTTCAGGGCAGACTAGTGTGGAGTTCTGCATTGGTACGTTCCAGTGAGACAGTGAGGTTATGGAGGGGTACAGGTTCAGGGCAAATTTGTGTGGAGTTCTGCATTGGTGCGTTCCAGTGAGACAAGGAAGTTATGGGCGGGTACACGTTCAGGGCATATTTGTGTGGAATTCTGCATTGATACGTTCCAGTGAGACAGGGAGATTATGGTCGGCTACAGGTTCAGGGCATATTTGTGCATAGTTCTGCATTGGTACGTTCCAGTGAGACAGGGAGGTTATGGAGGGGTACAGGTTCAGGGCAAATTAGTGTGGAGTTCTGCATTGGTGCGTTCCAGTGAGACAAGGAGGTTATGGGCAGGTACACATTCAGGGCATATTTGTGTGGTGTTCTGCAATGGTACGTTCCAGTGAGACAGAAGGTTATGGAGGGGTACAGGTTCAGGGCATATTTGAGTGGAGTTCGACATTGGTGCGTTCCAGTGAGACAGGGAAGTTATGGAGCGGTTCAGGTTCAGGGCATATTTGTGTGGAGTTCTGCATTGGTAAGTTCCAGTGAGACAGGGAGGTTATGGAGGGGTACAGGTTCAGGGCATACTTGTGTGGAGTTCTGCATTGGTACGTTCCAGTGAGACAGGGAGGTTATGGAGGGGTACAGGTTCGGGGCAAATTTGTGTGGCGTTCTGCATTGGTGCGTTCCAGTGAGACAAGGAGGTTATGGGCGGGTACACGTTCAGGGCATATTTGTGTGGAATTCTGCATTGGTACGTTCCAGTGAGACAGGGAGGTTATGCACGGTACAGGATCAGGGAATATTTGAGTGGAGTTCTGCATTGGTACGTTCCAGTGAGACAGGGAGGTTATTGAGGGGTACAGGTTCAGGGCAAATTTGTGTGGAGTTCTGCATTGGTGCGTTCCAGTGAGACAAGGAGGTTATGGGCAGTACACGTTCAGGGCATATTTGTGTGGAATTCTGCATTGGTACGTTCCAGTGAGACAGGGAGGTTATGGAGGGTTACAGGTTCAGGGCACATTTGTCTGGAGTTCTGCATTGGTACGTTCCAGTGAGACAGGGAGCTTATGGTCGGGTACAGGTTCAGGGCATATTTGTGTGGGGTTCCTCATTGGTACGTTCCAGTGAGACAGGGAGGTTATGGAGGGGTACAGGTTCAGGGCATATTTGTGTGTAGTTCTGCATTGGTACGTTCCAGTGAGACAGGGAGGTTATGGAGGGTACAGGTTCAGGGCATATTTGTGTGGAGTTCTGCGTTGGTACGTTCCAGTGAGACAAGGATATTATGGGCGGGTAAACATTCAGGGCATATTACAGTGGTGTTCTGCAATGGTACGTTCCAGTGAGACTGGGAGGTTATGGAGGGTACAGGTTCAGGGCATATTTGTGTGGAGTTCGGCATTGGTGCGTTCCAGTGAGACAAGGAGTTTATGGGCGGGTACACTTTCAGGGCATATTTGTGTGGTGTTCTGCAATGGTACGTTCCAGTGAGACAAGGATCTTATGGGCGGGTAAACGTTCAGGGCATATTTCTGTGGTGTTCTGCAATGGTACGTTCCAGTGAGACTGGGAGGTTATGGAGGGTACAGGTTCACGGCATATTTGTGTGGAGTTCTGCATTGGTAATTTCCTGTGAGACAGGGAAGTTATGGAGGGGTACAGGTTCAGGGCATATTTGTGTGGAGTTCTGCATTGGTATGTTCCATGAGACAGGGAGGTTATGGAGGGGTACAGGTTCAGGGCATATTTGTGTGTAGTTCTGCATTGGTACATTCCAGTGAGACAGGGAGGTTATGGAGGGTACAGGTTCAGGGCATATTTGTGTGGAGTTCTGCGTTGGTACGTTCCAGTGAGACAAGGATCTTATGGGCGGGTAAACGTTCAGGGCATATTTCTGTGGTGTTCTGCAATGGTACGTTCCAGTGAGACTGGGAGGTTATGGAGGGTACAGGTTCAGGGCATATTTGTGTGGAGTTCTGCATTGGTACTTTCCTGTGAGACAAGGAGGTTATGGGCGGGTACACGTTCAGGGCATATTTGTGTGGAATTCTGCATTGGTACGTTCCAGTGAGACAGGGAGGTTATGGAGGGGTACAGGTTCAGGGCATATTTGAGTGGAGTTCGACATTGGTGCGTTCCAGTGAGACAGGGAAGTTATGGAGGGGTACAGGTTCAGGGCATATTTGTGTGGAGTTCTGCATTGGTACGTTCCAGTGAGACAGGGAGGTTATGGAGGGGTACAGGTTCAGGGCATACTTGTGTGGAGTTCTGCACTGGTACGTTCCAGTGAGACAGGGAGGTTATGGAGGGGTACAGGTTTGGGGCAAATTTGTGTGGCGTTCTGCATTGGTGCGTTCCAGTGATACAAGGAGGTTATGGGCGGGTACACGTTCAGGGCATATTTGTGTGGAATTCTGCATTGGTACTTTCCAGTGAGACAGGGAGGTTATGCACGGTACTGGATCAGGGAATATTTGAGTGGAGTTCTGCATTGGTACGTTCCAGTGAGACAGGGAGGTTATTGAGGGGTACAGGTTCAGGGCAAATTTGTGTGGAGTTCTGCATTGGTGCGTTCCAGTGAGACAAGGAGGTTATGGGCGGGTACACGTTCAGGGCATATTTGTGTGGAATTCTGCATTGGTACGTTCCAGTGAGACAGGGAGGTTATGGAGGGTACCGGTTCAGGGCATATTTGTGTGGAGTTCTGCATTGGTACGTTCCAGTGAGACAGGGAGGTTATGGAGCGTTACAGGTTCAGGGCATATTTGTGTGGAGTTCTGCATTGGTAAGTTCCAGTGAGACAGGGAGGTTATGGAGGTGTACAGGTTCAGGGCACATTTGTCTGGAGTTCTGCATTGGTACATTCCAGTGAGACAGGGAGGTTATAGAGAGTACAGGTTCAGAGCATATTTGTGTGGAGTTCTGCAGTGGTACGCTCCAGTGAGACAGTGAGGTTATGGTCGGGTACAGGTTCAGGGCATATTTGTGTGGAGTTCTGCATTGGTACTTTCCAGTGAGACAGGGAAGTTATGGAGGGGTACAGGTTCAGGGCATATTTGTGTGAGGTTCTGCATTGGTACGTTCCAGTGAGACAGGGAGGTTATTGAGGGGTACAGGTTCAGGGCAAATTTGTGTGGAGTTCTGCATTGGTGCGTTCCAGTGAGACAAGGAGGTTATGGGCGGGTACACGTTCAGGGCATATTTGTGTGGAATTCTGCATTGGTACATTCCAGTGAGACAGGGAGGTTATGGAGGGTACCGGTTCAGGGCATATTTGTGTGGAGTTCTGCATTGGTACGTTCCAGTGAGACAGGGAGGTTATGGAGCGTTACAGGTTCAGGGCATATTTGTGTGGAGTTCTGCATTGGTAAGTTCCAGTGAGACAGGGAGGTTATGGAGGTGTACAGGTTCAGGGCACATTTGTCTGGAGTTCTGCATTGGTACATTCCAGTGAGACAGGGAGGTTATAGAGAGTACAGGTTCAGAGCATATTTGTGTGGAGTTCTGCAGTGGTACGTTCCAGTGAGACAGTGAGGTTATGGTCGGGTACAGGTTCAGGGCATATTTGTGTGGAGTTCTGCATTGGTACTTTCCAGTGAGACAGGGAAGTTATGGAGGGGTACAGGTTCAGGGCATATTTGTGTGGGGTTCTGCATTGGTACGTTCCAGTGAGACAGGGAGGTTATGGAGGGTTACAGGTTCAGGGCATATTTGTGTGTAGTTCTGCATTGGTACATTCCAGTGAGACAGGGAGGTTATGGAGGGTACAGGTTCAGGGCATATTTGTGTGGAGTTCTGCGTTGGTACGTTCCAGTGAGACAAGGATCTTATGGGCGGGTAAACGTTCAGGGCATATTTCTGTGGTGTTCTGCAATGGTACGTTCCAGTGAGACTGGGAGGTTATGGAGGGTACAGGTTCACGGCATATTTGTGTGGAGTTCTGCATTGGTAATTTCCTGTGAGACAGGGAAGTTATGGAGGGGTACAGGTTCAGGGCATATTTGTGTGGAGTTCTGCATTGGTATGTTCCAGTGAGACAGGGAGGTTATGGAGGGGTACAGGTTCAGGGCATATTTGTGTGTAGTTCTGCATTGGTACATTCCAGTGAGACAGGGAGGTTATGGAGGGTACAGGTTCAGGGCATATTTGTGTGGAGTTCTGCGTTGGTACGTTCCAGTGAGAAAAGGATCTTATGGGCGGGTAAACGTTCAGGGCATATTTCTGTGGTGTTCTGCAATGGTACGTTCCAGTGAGACTGGGAGGTTATGGAGGGTACAGGTTCAGGGCATATTTGTGTGGAGTTCTGCATTGGTACTTTCCTGTGAGACAAGGAGGTTATGGGCGGGTACACGTTCAGGGCATATTTGTGTGGAATTCTGCATTGGTACGTTCCAGTGAGACAGGGAGGTTATGGAGGGGTACAGGTTCAGGGCATATTTGAGTGGACTTCGACATTGGTGCGTTCCAGTGAGACAGGGAAGTTATGGAGGGGTACAGGTTCAGGGCATATTTGTGTGGAGTTCTGCATTGGTACGTTCCAGTGAGACAGGGAGGTTATGGAGGGGTACAGGTTCAGGGCATACTTGTGTGGAGTTCTGCACTGGTACGTTCCAGTGAGACAGGGAGGTTATGGAGGGGTACAGGTTTGGGGCAAATTTGTGTGGCGTTCTGCATTGGTGCGTTCCAGTGATACAAGGAGGTTATGGGCGGGTACACGTTCAGGGCATATTTGTGTGGAATTCTGCATTGGTACGTTCCAGTGAGACAGGGAGGTTATGCACGGTACTGGATCAGGGAATATTTGAGTGGAGTTCTGCATTGGTACGTTCCAGTGAGACAGGGAGGTTATTGAGGGGTACAGGTTCAGGGCAAATTTGTGTGGAGTTCTGCATTGGTGCGTTCCAGTGAGACAAGGAGGTTATGGGCGGGTACACGTTCAGGGCATATTTGTGTGGAATTCTGCATTGGTACGTTCCAGTGAGACAGGGAGGTTATGGAGGGTACCGGTTCAGGGCATATTTGTGTGGAGTTCTGCATTGGTACGTTCCAGTGAGACAGGGAGGTTATGGAGCGTTACAGGTTCAGGGCATATTTGTGTGGAGTTCTGCATTGGTAAGTTCCAGTGAGACAGGGAGGATATGGAGGTGTACAGGTTCAGGGCACATTTGTCTGGAGTTCTGCATTGGTACATTCCAGTGAGACAGGGAGGTTATAGAGAGTACAGGTTCAGAGCATATTTGTGTGGAGTTCTGCAGTGGTACGTTCCAGTGAGACAGTGAGGTTATGGTCGTGTACAGTTTCAGGGCATATTTGTGTGGAGTTCTGCATTGGTACTTTCCAGTGAGACAGGGAAGTTATGGAGGGGTACAGGTTCAGGGCATATTTGTGTGGGGTTCTGCATTGGTACGTTCCAGTGAGACAGGGAGGTTATGGAGGGTTACAGGTTCAGGGCATATTTGTGTGTAGTTCTGCATTGGTACATTCCAGTGAGACAGGGAGGTTATGGAGGGTACAGGTTCAGGGCATATTTGTGTGGAGTTCTGCGTTGGTACGTTCCAGTGAGACAAGGATCTTATGGGCGGGTAAACGTTCAGGGCATATTTCTGTGGTGTTCTGCATTGGTGCGTTCCAGTGATACAAGGAGGTTATGGGCGGGTACACGTTCAGGGCATATTTGTGTGGAATTCTGCATTGGTACGTTCCAGTGAGACAGGGAGGTTATGCACGGTACTGGATCAGGGAATATTTGAGTGGAGTTCTGCATTGGTACGTTCCAGTGAGACAGGGAGGTTATTGAGGGGTACAGGTTCAGGGCAAATTTGTGTGGAGTTCTGCATTGGTACGTTCCAGTGAGACAGGGAGATTATGGGCGGGTACACGTTCAGGGCATATTTGTGTGGAATTCTGCATTGGTACGTTCCAGTGAGACAGGGAGGTTATGGAGGGTACCGGTTCAGGGCATATTTGTGTGGAGTTCTGCATTGGTACGTTCCAGTGAGACAGGGAGGTTATGGAGCGTTACAGGTTCAGGGCATATTTGTGTGGAGTTCTGCATTGGTAAGTTCCAGTGAGACAGGGAGGTTATGGAGGTGTACAGGTTCAGGGCACATTTGTCTGGAGTTCTGCATTGGTACATTCCAGTGAGACAGGGAGGTTATAGAGAGTACAGGTTCAGAGCATATTTGTGTGGAGTTCTGCAGTGGTACGTTCCAGTGAGACAGTGAGGTTATGGTCGGGTACAGGTTCAGGGCATATTTGTGTGGAGTTCTGCATTGGTACTTTCCAGTGAGACAGGGAAGTTATGGAGGGGTACAGGTTCAGGGCATATTTGTGTGGGGTTCTGCATTGGTACGTTCCAGTGAGACAGGGAGGTTATGGAGGGTTACAGGTTCAGGGCATATTTGTGTGTAGTTCTGCATTGGTACATTCCAGTGAGACAGGGAGGTTATGGAGGGTACAGGTTCAGGGCATATTTGTGTGGAGTTCTGCGTTGGTACGTTCCAGTGAGACAAGGATCTTATGGGCGGGTAAACGTTCAGGGCATATTTCTGTGGTGTTCTGCAATGGTACGTTCCAGTGAGACTGGGAGGTTATGGAGGGTACAGGTTCACGGCATATTTGTGTGGAGTTCTGCATTGGTAATTTCCTGTGAGACAGGGAAGTTATGGAGGGGTACAGGTTCAGGGCATATTTGTGTGGAGTTCTGCATTGGTATGTTCCAGTGAGACAGGGAGGTTATGGAGGGGTACAGGTTCAGGGCATATTTGTGTGTAGTTCTGCATTGGTACATTCCAGTGAGACAGGGAGGTTATGGAGGGTACAGGTTCAGGGCATATTTGTGTGGAGTTCTGCGTTGGTACGTTCCAGTGAGACAAGGATCTTATGGGCGGGTAAACGTTCAGGGCATATTTCTGTGGTGTTCTGCAATGGTACGTTCCAGTGAGACTGGGAGGTTATGGAGGGTACAGGTTCAGGGCATATTTGTGTGGAGTTCTGCATTGGTACTTTCCTGTGAGACAAGGAGGTTATGGGCGGGTACACGTTCAGGGCATATTTGTGTGGAATTCTGCATTGGTACGTTCCAGTGAGACAGGGAGGTTATGCACGGTACAGGATCAGGGAATATTTGAGTGGAGTTCTGCATTGTTACGTTCCAGTGAGACAGGGAGGTTATTGAGGGGTACAGGTTCAGGGCAAATTTGTGTGGAGTTCTGCATTGGTGCGTTCCAGTGAGACAAGGAGGTTATGGGCGGGTACACGTTCAGGGCATATTTGTGTGGAATTCTGCATTGGTACGTTCCAGTGAGACAGGGAGGTTATGGAGGGTACCGGTTCAGGGCATATTTGTGTGGAGTTCTGCATTGGTACGTTCCAGTGAGACAGGGAGGTTATGGTGGTGTACAGGTTCAGGGCACATTTGTGTGGAGTTCTGCAGTGGTACGTTCCAGTGAGACAGGGAGGTTATGGTCGGGTACAGGTTCAGGGCATATTTGTGTGGAGTTCTGCATTGGCACTTTCCAGTGAGACAGGGAAGTTACGGAGCGGTACAGGTTCAGGGCATATTTGTGTGGTGTTCTGCATTGGTACGTTCCAGTGAGACAGGGAGGTTATGGAGGGGTACAGGTTCAGGGCATATTTGTGTGTAGTTCTGCATTGGTACGTTCCAGTGAGACAGGGAGGTTATGGAGAGTACAGGTTCAGGGCATATTTGTGTGGAGTTCTGCATTGGTACGTTCCAGTGAGACAGGGAGGTTATGGATTGTACAGGTTCAGGGCATATTTGTGTGGAGTTCTGCGTTGGTACGTTCCAGTGAGACAAGGATCTTATGGGCGGGTAAATGTTCAGGGCATATTTCTGTGGTGTTCTGCAATGGTACGTTCCAGTGAGACTGGGAGGTTATGGAGGGTACAGGTTCAGGGCATATTTGTGTGGATTTCTGCATTGGTACTTTCCTGTGAGACAGGGAAGTTATGGAGGGGTACAGGTTCAGGGCATATTTGTGTGGAGTTCTGCATTGGTACGTTCCAGTGAGACAGGGAGGTTATGGAGCGGTACAGGTTCAGGGCATATTTGTGTGTAGTTCTGCATTGGTACGTTCCAGTGAGACAGGGAGGTTATGGGGGGTAAAGGTTCAGGGCATATTTGTGTGGAGTTCTGCAGTGGTACGTTCCAGTGAGACAGGGAGGTTATGGTCGGGTACAGGTTCAGGGCATATTTGTGTGGAGTTTTGCATTGGTCCTTTCCAGTGAGACAGGGAGGTAAGGAGGGTACCGGTTCATGGCATATTTGTGTGGAGTTCTGCAGTGGGACGATCCAATGAGACAGGGAGGTTATGGACCGGTACAGTTTCAGGGCATATTTGTGTGGAGTTCTGCATTTGTACGTTCCAGTGAGTCTGGGAGGTTATGGAGTGTACAGGTTCAGGGCACATTTGTCTGGAGTTCTGCATTGGTACGTTCCAGTGAGACAGGGAGGTTGTGGAGGGTACAGGTTCAGGGCATATTTGTGTGCAGTTCTGCAGTGGTACGTTCCAGTGAGACAGGGAGGTTATGGTCGGGTACAGGTTCAGGGCATATTTGTGTGGAGTTCTGCATTGGTACTTTCCAGTGAGACAGGGAAGTTATGGAGGGGTACAGGTTCAGGCATATTTGTGTGTAGTTCTGCATTGGTACATTCCAGTGAGACAGGGAGGTTATGGAGGGTACAGGTTCAGGGCATATTTGTGTGGAGTTCGGCATTGGTGCGTTCCAGTGAGACAAGGAGGTTATGGGCGGGTACACTTTCAGGGCATATTTGTGTGGTGTTCTGCAATGGTACGCTCCAGTGAGACAGAAGGTTATGGAGGGGTACAGGTTCAGGGCATATTTGAGTGGAGTTCGGCATTGGTGCGTTCCAGTGAGACAGGGAAGTTATGGAGGGGTACAGGTTCAGGGCATATTTGTGTGGAGTTCTACATTGGTACGTTCCAGTGATACAGGGAGGTTATTGAGGGGTACAGGTTCAGGGCATATTTGTGTGTAGTTCTGCATTGGTACGTTCCAGTGAGACAGGGAGGTTATGGATGGTACAGGTTCAGGGCATATTTGTGTGGAGTTCTGGAGTGGTACGTTCCAGTGAGTCAGGGAGGTTATGGTCGGGTACAGGATCAGGGCATATTTGAGTGGAGTTCGGCATTGGTGCATTCCAGTGAGACAGGGAGGTTATGGAGGGGTACAGGTTCAGGGCAGACTAGTGTGGAGTTCTGCATTGGTACGTTCCAGTGAGACAGTGAGGTTATGGAGGGGTACAGGTTCAGGGCAAATTTGTGTGGAGTTCTGCATTGGTGCGTTCCAGTGAGACAAGGAAGTTATGGGCGGGTACACGTTCAGGGCATATTTGTGTGGAATTCTGCATTGATACGTTCCAGTGAGACAGGGAGATTATGGTCGGCTACAGGTTCAGGGCATATTTGTGCATAGTTCTGCATTGGTACGTTCCAGTGAGACAGGGAGGTTATGGAGGGGTACAGGTTCAGGGCAAATTAGTGTGGAGTTCTGCATTGGTGCGTTCCAGTGAGACAAGGAGGTTATGGGCAGGTACACATTCAGGGCATATTTGTGTGGTGTTCTGCAATGGTACGTTCCAGTGAGACAGAAGGTTATGGAGGGGTACAGGTTCAGGGCATATTTGAGTGGAGTTCGACATTGGTGCGTTCCAGTGAGACAGGGAAGTTATGGAGCGGTTCAGGTTCAGGGCATATTTGTGTGGAGTTCTGCATTGGTAAGTTCCAGTGAGACAGGGAGGTTATGGAGGGGTACAGGTTCAGGGCATACTTGTGTGGAGTTCTGCATTGGTACGTTCCAGTGAGACAGGGAGGTTATGGAGGGGTACAGGTTCGGGGCAAATTTGTGTGGCGTTCTGCATTGGTGCGTTCCAGTGAGACAAGGAGGTTATGGGCGGGTACACGTTCAGGGCATATTTGTGTGGAATTCTGCATTGGTACGTTCCAGTGAGACAGGGAGGTTATGCACGGTACAGGATCAGGGAATATTTGAGTGGAGTTCTGCATTGGTACGTTCCAGTGAGACAGGGAGGTTATTGAGGGGTACAGGTTCAGGGCAAATTTGTGTGGAGTTCTGCATTGGTGCGTTCCAGTGAGACAAGGAGGTTATGGGCAGTACACGTTCAGGGCATATTTGTGTGGAATTCTGCATTGGTACGTTCCAGTGAGACAGGGAGGTTATGGAGGGTTACAGGTTCAGGGCACATTTGTCTGGAGTTCTGCATTGGTACGTTCCAGTGAGACAGGGAGCTTATGGTCGGGTACAGGTTCAGGGCATATTTGTGTGGGGTTCCTCATTGGTACGTTCCAGTGAGACAGGGAGGTTATGGAGGGGTACAGGTTCAGGGCATATTTGTGTGTAGTTCTGCATTGGTACGTTCCAGTGAGACAGGGAGGTTATGGAGGGTACAGGTTCAGGGCATATTTGTGTGGAGTTCTGCGTTGGTACGTTCCAGTGAGACAAGGATATTATGGGCGGGTAAACATTCGGGGCATATTACAGTGGTGTTCTGCAATGGTACGTTCCAGTGAGACTGGGAGGTTATGGAGGGTACAGGTTCAGGGCATATTTGTGTGGAGTTCGGCATTGGTGCGTTCCAGTGAGACAAGGAGGTTATGGGCGGGTACACTTTCAGGGCATATTTGTGTGGTGTTCTGCAATGGTACGTTCCAGTGAGACAAGGATCTTATGGGCGGGTAAACGTTCAGGGCATATTTCTGTGGTGTTCTGCAATGGTACGTTCCAGTGAGACTGGGAGGTTATGGAGGGTACAGGTTCACGGCATATTTGTGTGGAGTTCTGCATTGGTAATTTCCTGTGAGACAGGGAAGTTATGGAGGGGTACAGGTTCAGGGCATATTTGTGTGGAGTTCTGCATTGGTATGTTCCAGTGAGACAGGGAGGTTATGGAGGGGTACAGGTTCAGGGCATATTTGTGTGTAGTTCTGCATTGGTACATTCCAGTGAGACAGGGAGGTTATGGAGGGTACAGGTTCAGGGCATATTTGTGTGGAGTTCTGCGTTGGTACGTTCCAGTGAGACAAGGATCTTATGGGCGGGTAAACGTTCAGGGCATATTTCTGTGGTGTTCTGCAATGGTACGTTCCAGTGAGACTGGGAGGTTATGGAGGGTACAGGTTCAGGGCATATTTGTGTGGAGTTCTGCATTGGTACTTTCCTGTGAGACAAGGAGGTTATGGGCGGGTACACGTTCAGGGCATATTTGTGTGGAATTCTGCATTGGTACGTTCCAGTGAGACAGGGAGGTTATGGAGGGGTACAGGTTCAGGGCATATTTGAGTGGAGTTCGACATTGGTGCGTTCCAGTGAGACAGGGAAGTTATGGAGGGGTACAGGTTCAGGGCATATTTGTGTGGAGTTCTGCATTGGTACGTTCCAGTGAGACAGGGAGGTTATGGAGGGGTACAGGTTCAGGGCATACTTGTGTGGAGTTCTGCACTGGTACGTTCCAGTGAGACAGGGAGGTTATGGAGGGGTACAGGTTTGGGGCAAATTTGTGTGGCGTTCTGCATTGGTGCGTTCCAGTGATACAAGGAGGTTATGGGCGGGTACACGTTCAGGGCATATTTGTTCTGAATTCTGCATTGGTACGTTCCAGTGAGACAGGGAGGTTATGCACGGTACTGGATCAGGGAATATTTGAGTGGAGTTCTGCATTGGTACGTTCCAGTGAGACAGGGAGGTTATTGAGGGGTACAGGTTCAGGGCAAATTTGTGTGGAGTTCTGCATTGGTGCGTTCCAGTGAGACAAGGAGGTTATGGGCGGGTACACGTTCAGGGCATATTTGTGTGGAATTCTGCATTGGTACGTTCCAGTGAGACAGGGAGGTTATGGAGGGTACCGGTTCAGGGCATATTTGTGTGGAGTTCTGCATTGGTACGTTCCAGTGAGACAGGGAGGTTATGGAGCGTTACAGGTTCAGGGCATATTTGTGTGGAGTTCTGCATTGGTAAGTTCCAGTGAGACAGGGAGGTTATGGAGGTGTACAGGTTCAGGGCACATTTGTCTGGAGTTCTGCATTGGTACATTCCAGTGAGACAGGGAGGTTATAGAGAGTACAGGTTCAGAGCATATTTGTGTGGAGTTCTGCAGTGGTACGCTCCAGTGAGACAGTGAGGTTATGGTCGGGTACAGGTTCAGGGCATATTTGTGTGGAGTTCTGCATTGGTACTTTCCAGTGAGACAGGGAAGTTATGGAGGGGTACAGGTTCAGGGCATATTTGTGTGGGGTTCTGCATTGGTACGTTCCAGTGAGACAGGGAGGTTATTGAGGGGTACAGGTTCAGGGCAAATTTGTGTGGAGTTCTGCATTGGTGCGTTCCAGTGAGACAAGGAGGTTATGGGCGGGTACACGTTCAGGGCATATTTGTGTGGAATTCTGCATTGGTACATTCCAGTGAGACAGGGAGGTTATGGAGGGTACCGGTTCAGGGCATATTTGTGTGGAGTTCTGCATTGGTACGTTCCAGTGAGACAGGGAGGTTATGGAGCGTTACAGGTTCAGGGCATATTTGTGTGGAGTTCTGCATTGGTAAGTTCCAGTGAGACAGGGAGGTTATGGAGGTGTACAGGTTCAGGGCACATTTGTCTGGAGTTCTGCATTGGTACATTCCAGTGAGACAGGGAGGTTATAGAGAGTACAGGTTCAGAGCATATTTGTGTGGAGTTCTGCAGCGGTACGTTCCAGTGAGACAGTGAGGTTATGGTCGGGTACAGGTTCAGGGCATATTTGTGTGGAGTTCTGCATTGGTACTTTCCAGTGAGACAGGGAAGTTATGGAGGGGTACAGGTTCAGGGCATATTTGTGTGGGGTTCTGCATTGGTACGTTCCAGTGAGACAGGGAGGTTATGGAGGGTTACAGGTTCAGGGCATATTTGTGTGTAGTTCTGCATTGGTACATTCCAGTGAGACAGGGAGGTTATGGAGGGTACAGGTTCAGGGCATATTTGTGTGGAGTTCTGCGTTGGTACGTTCCAGTGAGACAAGGATCTTATGGGCGGGTAAACGTTCAGGGCATATTTCTGTGGTGTTCTGCAATGGTACGTTCCAGTGAGACTGGGAGGTTATGGAGGGTACAGGTTCACGGCATATTTGTGTGGAGTTCTGCATTGGTAATTTCCTGTGAGACAGGGAAGTTATGGAGGGGTACAGGTTCAGGGCATATTTGTGTGGAGTTCTGCATTGGTATGTTCCAGTGAGACAGGGAGGTTATGGAGGGGTACAGGTTCAGGGCATATTTGTGTGTAGTTCTGCATTGGTACATTCCAGTGAGACAGGGAGGTTATGGAGGGTACAGGTTCAGGGCATATTTGTGTGGAGTTCTGCGTTGGTACGTTCCAGTGAGACAAGGATCTTATGGGCGGGTAAACGTTCAGGGCATATTTCTGTGGTGTTCTGCAATGGTACGTTCCAGTGAGACTGGGAGGTTATGGAGGGTACAGGTTCAGGGCATATTTGTGTGGAGTTCTGCATTGGTACTTTCCTGTGAGACAAGGAGGTTATGGGCGGGTACACGTTCAGGGCATATTTGTGTGGAATTCTGCATTGGTACGTTCCAGTGAGACAGGGAGGTTATGGAGGGGTACAGGTTCAGGGCATATTTGAGTGGAGTTCGACATTGGTGCGTTCCAGTGAGACAGGGAAGTTATGGAGGGGTACAGGTTCAGGGCATATTTGTGTGGAGTTCTGCATTGGTACGTTCCAGTGAGACAGGGAGGTTACGGAGGGGTACAGGTTCAGGGCATACTTGTGTGGAGTTCTGCACTGGTACGTTCCAGTGAGACAGGGAGGTTATGGAGGGGTACAGGTTTGGGGCAAATTTGTGTGGCGTTCTGCATTGGTGCGTTCCAGTGATACAAGGAGGTTATGGGCGGGTACACGTTCAGGGCATATTTGTGTGGAATTCTGCATTGGTACGTTCCAGTGAGACAGGGAGGTTATGCACGGTACTGGATCAGGGAATATTTGAGTGGAGTTCTGCATTGGTACGTTCCAGTGAGACAGGGAGGTTATTGAGGGGTACAGGTTCAGGGCAAATTTGTGTGGAGTTCTGCATTGGTGCGTTCCAGTGAGACAAGGAGGTTATGGGCGGGTACACGTTCAGGGCATATTTGTGTGGAATTCTGCATTGGTACGTTCCAGTGAGACAGGGAGGTTATGGAGGGTACCGGTTCAGGGCATATTTGTGTGGAGTTCTGCATTGGTACGTTCCAGTGAGACAGGGAGGTTATGGAGCGTTACAGGTTCAGGGCATATTTGTGTGGAGTTCTGCATTGGTAAGTTCCAGTGAGACAGGGAGGTTATGGAGGTGTACAGGTTCAGGGCACATTTGTCTGGAGTTCTGCATTGGTACATTCCAGTGAGACAGGGAGGTTATAGAGAGTACAGGTTCAGAGCATATTTGTGTGGAGTTCTGCAGTGGTACGTTCCAGTGAGACAGTGAGGTTATGGTCGGGTACAGGTTCAGGGCATATTTGTGTGGAGTTCTGCATTGGTACTTTCCAGTGAGACAGGGAAGTTATGGAGGGGTACAGGTTCAGGGCATATTTGTGTGGGGTTCTGCATTGGTACGTTCCAGTGAGACAGGGAGGTTATGGAGGGTTACAGGTTCAGGGCATATTTGTGTGTAGTTCTGCATTGGTACATTCCAGTGAGACAGGGAGGTTATGGAGGGTACAGGTTCAGGGCATATTTGTCTGGAGTTCTGCGTTGGTACGTTCCAGTGAGACAAGGATCTTATGGGCGGGTAAACGTTCAGGGCATATTTCTGTGGTGTTCTGCATTGGTGCGTTCCAGTGATACAAGGAGGTTATGGGCGGGTACACGTTCAGGGCATATTTGTGTGGAATTCTGCATTGGTACGTTCCAGTGAGACAGGGAGGTTATGCACGGTACTGGATCAGGGAATATTTGAGTGGAGTTCTGCATTGGTACGTTCCAATGAGACAGGGAGGTTATTGAGGGGTACAGGTTCAGGGCAAATTTGTGTGGAGTTCTGCATTGGTACGTTCCAGTGAGACAGGGAGGTTATGGGCGGGTACACGTTCAGGGCATATTTGTGTGGAATTCTGCATTGGTACGTTCCAGTGAGACAGGGAGGTTATGGAGGGTACCGGTTCAGGGCATATTTGTGTGGAGTTCTGCATTGGTACGTTCCAGTGAGACAGGGAGGTTATGGAGCGTTACAGGTTCAGGGCATATTTGTGTGGAGTTCTGCATTGGTAAGTTCCAGTGAGACAGGGAGGTTATGGAGGTGTACAGGTTCAGGGCACATTTGTCTGGAGTTCTGCATTGGTACATTCCAGTGAGACAGGGAGGTTATAGAGAGTACAGGTTCAGAGCATATTTGTGTGGAGTTCTGCAGTGGTACGTTCTAGTGAGACAGTGAGGTTATGGTCGGGTACAGGTTCAGGGCATATTTGTGTGGAGTTCTGCATTGGTACTTTCCAGTGAGACAGGGAAGTTATGGAGGGGTACAGGTTCAGGGCATATTTCTGTGGGGTTCTGCATTGGTACGTTCCAGTGAGACAGGGAGGTTATGGAGGGTTACAGGTTCAGGGCATATTTGTGTGTAGTTCTGCATTGGTACATTCCAGTGAGACAGGGAGGTTATGGAGGGTACAGGTTCAGGGCATATTTGTGTGGAGTTCTGCGTTGGTACGTTCCAGTGAGACAAGGATCTTATGGGCGGGTAAACGTTCAGGGCATATTTCTGTGGTGTTCTGCAATGGTACGTTCCAGTGAGACTGGGAGGTTATGGAGGGTACAGGTTCACGGCATATTTGTGTGGAGTTCTGCATTGGTAATTTCCTGTGAGACAGGGAAGTTATGGAGGGGTACAGGTTCAGGGCATATTTGTGTGGAGTTCTGCATTGGTATGTTCCAGTGAGACAGGGAGGTTATGGAGGGGTACAGGTTCAGGGCATATTTGTGTGTAGTTCTGCATTGGTACATTCCAGTGAGACAGGGAGGTTATGGAGGGTACAGGTTCAGGGCATATTTGTGTGGAGTTCTGCGTTGGTACGTTCCAGTGAGACAAGGATCTTATGGGCGGGTAAACGTTCAGGGCATATTTCTGTGGTGTTCTGCAATGGTACGTTCCAGTGAGACTGGGAGGTTATGGAGGGTACAGGTTCAGGGCATATTTGTGTGGAGTTCTGCATTGGTACTTTCCTGTGAGACAAGGAGGTTATGGGCGGGTACACGTTCAGGGCATATTTGTGTGGAATTCTGCATTGGTACGTTCCAGTGAGACAGGGAGGTTATGCACGGTACAGGATCAGGGAATATTTGAGTGGAGTTCTGCATTGTTACGTTCCAGTGAGACAGGGAGGTTATTGAGGGGTACAGGTTCAGGGCAAATTTGTGTGGAGTTCTGCATTGGTGCGTTCCAGTGAGACAAGGAGGTTATGGGCGGGTACACGTTCAGGGCATATTTGTGTGGAATTCTGCATTGGTACGTTCCAGTGAGACAGGGAGGTTATGGAGGGTACCGGTTCAGGGCATATTTGTGTGGAGTTCTGCATTGGTACGTTCCAGTGAGACAGGGAGGTTATGGAAGGTTACAGGTTCAGGGCATATTTGTGTGGAGTTCTGCATTCGTACGTTCCAGTGAGACAGGGAGGTTATGGAGGTGTACAGGTTCAGGGCACATTTGTCTGGAGTTCTGCATTGGTACGTTCCAGTGAGACAGGGAGGTTATAGAGGGTACAGGTTCAGAGCATATTTGTGCGGAGTTCTGCATTGGTACGTTCCAGTGAGACAGGGAGGTTATGGTGGTGTACAGGTTCAGGGCACATTTGTGTGGAGTTCTGCAGTGGTACGTTCCAGTGAGACAGGGAGGTTATGGTCGGGTACAGGTTCAGGGCATATTTGTGTGGAGTTCTGCATTGGCACTTTCCAGTGAGACAGGGAAGTTACGGAGCGGTACAGGTTCAGGGCATATTTGTGTGGTGTTCTGCATTGGTACGTTCCAGTGAGACAGGGAGGTTATGGAGGGGTACAGGTTCAGGGCATATTTGTGTGTAGTTCTGCATTGGTACGTTCCAGTGAGACAGGGAGGTTATGGAGAGTACAGGTTCAGGGCATATTTGTGTGGAGTTCTGCATTGGTACGTTCCAGTGAGACAGGGAGGTTATGGATTGTACAGGTTCAGGGCATATTTGTGTGGAGTTCTGCGTTGGTACGTTCCAGTGAGACAAGGATCTTATGGGCGGGTAAATGTTCAGGGCATATTTCTGTGGTGTTCTGCAATGGTACGTTCCAGTGAGACTGGGAGGTTATGGAGGGTACAGGTTCAGGGCATATTTGTGTGGATTTCTGCATTGGTACTTTCCTGTGAGACAGGGAAGTTATGGAGGGGTACAGGTTCAGGGCATATTTGTGTGGAGTTCTGCATTGGTACGTTCCAGTGAGACAGGGAGGTTATGGAGCGGTACAGGTTCAGGGCATATTTGTGTGTAGTTCTGCATTGGTACGTTCCAGTGAGACAGGGAGGTTATGGGGGGTAAAGGTTCAGGGCATATTTGTGTGGAGTTCTGCAGTGGTACGTTCCAGTGAGACAGGGAGGTTATGGTCGGGTACAGGTTCAGGGCATATTTGTGTGGAGTTTTGCATTGGTCCTTTCCAGTGAGACAGGGAGGTAAGGAGGGTACCGGTTCATGGCATATTTGTGTGGAGTTCTGCAGTGGGACGATCCAATGAGACAGGGAGGTTATGGACCGGTACAGTTTCAGGGCATATTTGTGTGGAGTTCTGCATTTGTACGTTCCAGTGAGTCTGGGAGGTTATGGAGTGTACAGGTTCAGGGCACATTTGTCTGGAGTTCTGCATTGGTACGTTCCAGTGAGACAGGGAGGTTGTGGAGGGTACAGGTTCAGGGCATATTTGTGTGCAGTTCTGCAGTGGTACGTTCCAGTGAGACAGGGAGGTTATGGTCGGGTACAGGTTCAGGGCATATTTGTGTGGAGTTCTGCATTGGTACTTTCCAGTGAGACAGGGAAGTTATGGAGGGGTACAGGTTCAGGCATATTTGTGTGTAGTTCTGCATTGGTACATTCCAGTGAGACAGGGAGGTTATGGAGGGTACAGGTTCAGGGCATATTTGTGTGGATTTCTTCATTGGTGCGTTCCAGTGAGACAAGGAGGTTATGGGCGGGTACACTTTCAGGGCATATTTGTGTGGTGTTCTGCAATGGTACGCTCCAGTGAGACAGAAGGTTATGGAGGGGTACAGGTTCAGGGCATATTTGAGTGGAGTTCGGCATTGGTGCGTTCCAGTGAGACAGGGAAGTTATGGAGGGGTACAGGTTCAGGGCATATTTGTGTGGAGTTCTACATTGGTACGTTCCAGTGATACAGGGAGGTTATTGAGGGGTACAGGTTCAGGGCATATTTGTGTGTAGTTCTGCATTGGTACGTTCCAGTGAGACAGGGAGGTTATGGATGGTACAGGTTCAGGGCATATTTGTGTGGAGTTCTGGAGTGGTACGTTCCAGTGAGTCAGGGAGGTTATGGTCGGGTACAGGATCAGGGCATATTTGAGTGGAGTTCGGCATTGGTGCATTCCAGTGAGACAGGGAGGTTATGGAGGGGTACAGGTTCAGGGCAGACTAGTGTGGAGTTCTGCATTGGTACGTTCCAGTGAGACAGTGAGGTTATGGAGGGGTACAGGTTCAGGGCAAATTTGTGTGGAGTTCTGCATTGGTGCGTTCCAGTGAGACAAGGAAGTTATGGGCGGGTATACGTTCAGGGCATATTTGTGTGGAATTCTGCATTGATACGTTCCAGTGAGACAGGGAGATTATGGTCGGCTACAGGTTCAGGGCATATTTGTGCATAGTTCTGCATTGGTACGTTCCAGTGAGACAGGGAGGTTATGGAGGGGTACAGGTTCAGGGCAAATTAGTGTGGAGTTCTGCATTGGTGCGTTCCAGTGAGACAAGGAGGTTATGGGCAGGTACACATTCAGGGCATATTTGTGTGGTGTTCTGCAATGGTACGTTCCAGTGAGACAGAAGGTTATGGAGGGGTACAGGTTCAGGGCATATTTGAGTGGAGTTCGACATTGGTGCGTTCCAGTGAGACAGGGAAGTTATGGAGGGGTACAGGTTCAGGGCATATTTGAGTGGAGTTCGACATTGGTAAGTTCCAGTGAGACAGGGAGGTTATGGAGGGGTACAGGTTCAGGGCATACTTGTGTGGAGTTCTGCATTGGTACGTTCCAGTGAGACAGGGAGGTTATGGAGGGGTACAGGTTCGGGGCAAATTTGTGTGGCGTTCTGCATTGGTGCGTTCCAGTGAGACAAGGAGGTTATGGGCGGGTACACGTTCAGGGCATATTTGTGTGGAATTCTGCATTGGTACGTTCCAGTGAGACAGGGAGGTTATGCACGGTACAGGATCAGGGAATATTTGAGTGGAGTTCTGCATTGGTACGTTCCAGTGAGACAGGGAGGTTATTGAGGGGTACAGGTTCAGGGCAAATTAGTGTGGAGTTCTGCATTGGTGCGTTCCAGTGAGACAAGGAGGTTATGGGCAGTACACGTTCAGGGCATATTTGTGTGGAATTCTGCATTGGTACGTTCCAGTGAGACAGGGAGGTTATGGAGGGTTACAGGTTCAGGGCACATTTGTCTGGAGTTCTGCATTGGTACGTTCCAGTGAGACAGGGAGCTTATGGTCGGGTACAGGTTCAGGGCATATTTGTGTGGGGTTCCTCATTGGTACGTTCCAGTGAGACAGGGAGGTTATGGAGGGGTACAGGTTCAGGGCATATTTGTGTGTAGTTCTGCATTGGTACGTTCCAGTGAGACAGGGAGGTTATGGAGGGTACAGGTTCAGGGCATATTTGTGTGGAGTTCTGCATTGGTACGTTCCAGTGAGACAGGGAGGTTATGGAGGGTACAGGTTCAGGGCATATTTGTGTGTAGTTCTGCATTGGTACGTTCCAGTGAGACAGGGAGGTTATGGAGGGTACAGGTTCAGGGCATATTTGTGTGTAGTTCTGCATTGGTACGTTCCAGTGAGACAGGGAGGTTATGGAGGGGTACAGGTTCAGGGCATATTTGTGTGTAGTTCTGCATTGGTACGTTCCAGTGAGACAGGGAGGTTATGGAGGGTACAGGTTCAGGGCATATTTGTGTGGAGTTCTGCGTTGGTACGTTCCAGTGAGACAAGGATATTATGGGCGGGTAAACATTCAGGGCATATTACAGTGGTGTTCTGCAATGGTACGTTCCAGTGAGACTGGGAGGTTATGGAGGGTACAGGTTCAGGGCATATTTGTGTGGAGTTCGGCATTGGTGCGTTCCAGTGAGACAAGGAGGTTATGGGCGGGTACACTTTCAGGGCATATTTGTGTGGTGTTCTGCAATGGTACGTTCCAGTGAGACAGAAGGTTATGGAGAGGTACAGGTTCAGGGCATATTTGAGTGGAGTTCGGCATTGGTGTGTTCCAGTGAGACAGGGAAGTTATGGAGGGGTACAGGTTCAGGGCATATTTGTGTGGAGTTCTACATTGGTACGTTCCAGTGAGACAGGGAGGTTATTGAGGGGTACAGGTTCAGGGCATATTTGTGTGTAGTTCTGCATTGGTACGTTCCAGTGAGACAGGGAGGTTATGGATGGTACAGGTTCAGGGCATATTTGTGTGGAGTTCTGGAGTGGTACGTTCCAGTGAGTCAGGGAGGTTATGTTCGGGTACAGGATCAGGGCATATTTGAGTGGAGTTCGGCATTGGTGCATTCCAGTGAGACAGGGAGGTTATGGAGGTGTACAGGTTCAGGGCAAATTAGTGTGGAGTTCTGCATTGGTGCGTTCCAGTGAGACAAGGAGGTTATGGGCAGGTACACTTTCAGGGCATATTTGTGTGGTGTTCTGCAATGGTACGTTCCAGTGAGACAGAAGGTTATGGAGGGGTACAGGTTCAGGGCATATTTGAGTGGAGTTCGACATTGGTGCGTTCCAGTGAGACAGGGAAGTTATGGAGGGGTTCAGGTTCAGGGCATATTTGTGTGGAGTTCTGCATTGGTAAGTTCCAGTGAGACAGGGAGATTATGGAGGGGTACAGGTTCAGGGCATACTTCTGTGGAGTTCTGCATTGGTACCTTCCAGTGAGACAGGGAGGTTATGGAGGGGTACAGGTTCGGGGCAAATTTGTGTGGCGTTCTGCATTGGTGCGTTCCAGTGAGACAAGGAGGTTATGGGCGGGTACACGTTCAGGGCATATTTGTGTGGAATTCTGCATTGGTACGTTCCAGTGAGACAGGGAGGTTATGCACGGTACAGGATCAGGGAATATTTGAGTGGAGTTCTGCATTGGTACGTTCCAGTGAGACAGGGAGGTTATTGAGGGGTACAGGTTCAGGGCAAATTTGTGTGGAGTTCTGCATTGGTGCGTTCCAGTGAGACAAGGAGGTTATGGGCAGTACACGTTCAGGGCATATTTGTGTGGAATTCTGCATTGGTACGTTCCAGTGAGACAGGGAGGTTATGGAGGGTTACAGGTTCAGGGCACATTTGTCTGGAGTTCTGCATTGGTACGTTCCAGTGAGACAGGGAGGTTATAGAGGGTACAGGTTCAGAGCATCTTTGTGCGGAGTTCTGCATTGGTACTTTCCAGTGAGACAGGGAGCTTATGGTCGGGTACAGGTTCAGGGCATATTTGTGTGGGGTTCTGCATTGGTACGTTCCAGTGAGACAGGGAGGTTATGGAGGGGTACAGGTTCAGGGCATATTTGTGTGTAGTTCTGCATTGGTACGTTCCAGTGAGACAGGGAGGTTATGGAGGGTACAGGTTCAGGGCATATTTGTGTGGAGTTCTGCGTTGGTACGTTCCAGTGAGACAAGGAGGTTATGGGCGGGTACACTTTCAGGGCATATTTGTGTGGTGTTCTGCAATGGTACGTTCCAGTGAGACAGAAGGTTATGGAGGGGTACAGGTTCAGGGCATATTTGAGTGGAGTTCGGCATTGGTGCGTTCCAGTGAGACAGGGAAGTTATGGAGGGGTACATGTTCAGGGCATATTTGTGTGGAGTTCTACATTGGTACGTTCCAGTGAGACAGGGAGGTTATGGATGGTACAGGTTCAGGGCATATTTGTGTGGAGTTCTGGAGTGGTACGTTCCAGTGAGTCAGGGAGGTTATGTTCGGGTACAGGATCAGGGCATATTTGAGTGGAGTTCGGCATTGGTGCATTCCAGTGAGACAGGGAGGTTATTGAGGGGTACAGGTTCAGGGCATATTTGTGTGTAGTTCTGCATTGGTACGTTCCAGTGAGACAGGGAGGTTATGGATGGTACAGGTTCAGGGCATATTTGTGTGGAGTTCTGGAGTGGTACGTTCCAGTGAGTCAGGGAGGTTATGTTCGGGTACAGGATCAGGGCATATTTGAGTGGAGTTCGGGATTGGTGCATTCCAGTGAGACAGGGAGGTTATGGAGGGGTACAGGTTCAGGGCAAATTAGTGTGGAGTTCTGCATTGGTGCGTCCCAGTGAGACAAGGAGGTTATGGGCAGGTACACTTTCAGGGCATATTTGTGTGGTGTTCTGCAATGGTACGTTCCAGTGAGACAGAAGGTTATGGAGGGGTACAGGTTCAGGGCATATTTGAGTGGAGTTCGACATTGGTGCGTTCCAGTGAGACAGGGAAGTTATGGAGGGGTTCAGGTTCAGGGCATATTTGTGTGGAGTTCTGCATTGGTAAGTTCCAGTGAGACAGGGAGGTTATGGAGGGGTACAGGTTCAGGGCATACTTGTGTGGAGTTCTGCATTGGTACGTTCCAGTGAGACAGGGAGGTTATGGAGGGGTACAGGTTCGGGGCAAATTTGTGTGGCGTTCTGCATTGGTGCGTTCCAGTGAGACAAGGAGGTTATGGGCGGGTACACGTTCAGGGCATATTTGTGTGGAATTCTGCATTGGTACGTTCCAGTGAGACAGGGAGGTTATGGAGGGTTACAGGTTCAGGGCACATTTGTCTGGAGTTCTGCATTGGTACGTTCCAGTGAGACAGGGAGGTTATAGAGGGTACAGGTTCAGAGCATCTTTGTGCGGAGTTCTGCATTGGTACTTTCCAGTGAGACAGGGAGCTTATGGTCGGGTACAGGTTCAGGGCATATTTGTGTGGGGTTCTGCATTGGTACGTTCCAGTGAGACAGGGAGGTTATGGAGGGGTACAGGTTCAGGGCATATTTGTGTGTAGTTCTGCATTGGTACGTTCCAGTGAGACAGGGAGGTTATGGAGGGTACAGGTTCAGGGCATATTTGTGTGGAGTTCTGCGTTGGTACGTTCCAGTGAGACAAGGATATTATGGGCGGGTAAACATTCAGGGCATATTACTGTGGTGTTCTGCAATGGTACGTTCCAGTGAGACTGGGAGGTTATGGAGGGTACAGGTTCAGGGCATATTTGTGTGGAGTTCTGCATTGGTACGTTCCAGTGAGACAGGGAGGTTATGGAGGGGTACAGGTTCAGGGCATATTTGTGTGTAGTTCTGCATTGGTACGTTCCAGTGAGACAGGGAGGTTATGGGGGGTAAAGGTTCAGGGCATATTTGTGTGGAGTTCTGCAGTGGTACGTTCCAGTGAGACTGGGAGGTTATGGTCGGGTACAGGTTCAGGGCATATTTGTGTGGAGTTTTGCATTGGTCCTTTCCAGTGAGACAGGGAGGTAAGGAGGGTACCGGTTCATGGCATATTTGTGTGGAGTTCTGCAGTGGGACGATCCAATGAGACAGGGAGGTTATGGACCGGTACAGTTTCAGGGCATATTTGTGTGGAGTTCAGCATTTGTACGTTCCAGTGAGTCTGGGAGGTTATGGAGTGTACAGGTTCAGGGCACATTTGTCTGGAGTTCTGCATTGGTACGTTCCAGTGAGACAGGGAGGTTGTGAAGGGTACAGGTTCAGGGCATATTTGTGTGCAGTTCTGCAGTGGTACGTTCCAGTGAGACAGGGAGGTTATGGTCGGGTACAGGTTCAGGGCATATTTGTGTGTAGTTCTGCATTGGTACATTCCAGTGAGACAGGGAGGTTATGGAGGGTACAGGTTCAGGGCATATTTGTGTGGAGTTCGGCATTGGTGCGTTCCAGTGAGACAAGGAGGTTATGGGCGGGTACACTTTCAGGGCATATTTGTGTGGTGTTCTGCAATGGTACGCTCCAGTGAGACAGAAGGTTATAGAGGGGTACAGGTTCAGGGCATATTTGAGTGGAGTTCGGCATTGGTGCGTTCCAGTGAGACAGGGAAGTTATGGAGGGGTACAGGTTCAGGGCATATTTGTGTGGAGTTCTACATTGGTACGTTCCAGTGATACAGGGAGGTTATGGAGGTGTACAGGTTCAGGGCACATTTGTCTGGAGTTCTGCATTGGTACATTCCAGTGAGACAGGGAGGTTATAGAGAGTACAGGTTCAGAGCATATTTGTGTGGAGTTCTGCAGTGGTACGTTCTAGTGAGACAGTGAGGTTATGGTCGGGTACAGGTTCAGGGCATATTTGTGTGGAGTTCTGCATTGGTACTTTCCAGTGAGACAGGGAAGTTATGGAGGGGTACAGGTTCAGGGCATATTTCTGTGGGGTTCTGCATTGGTACGTTCCAGTGAGACAGGGAGGTTATGGAGGGTTACAGGTTCAGGGCATATTTGTGTGTAGTTCTGCATTGGTACATTCCAGTGAGACAGGGAGGTTATGGAGGGTACAGGTTCAGGGCATATTTGTGTGGAGTTCTGCGTTGTTACGTTCCAGTGAGACAAGGATCTTATGGGCGGGTAAACGTTCAGGGCATATTTCTGTGGTGTTCTGCAATGGTACGTTCCAGTGAGACTGGGAGGTTATGGAGGGTACAGGTTCACGGCATATTTGTGTGGAGTTCTGCATTGGTAATTTCCTGTGAGACAGGGAAGTTATGGAGGGGTACAGGTTCAGGGCATATTTGTGTGGAGTTCTGCATTGGTATGTTCCAGTGAGACAGGGAGGTTATGGAGGGGTACAGGTTCAGGGCATATTTGTGTGTAGTTCTGCATTGGTACATTCCAGTGAGACAGGGAGGTTATGGAGGGTACAGGTTCAGGGCATATTTGTGTGGAGTTCTGCGTTGGTACGTTCCAGTGAGACAAGGATCTTATGGGCGGGTAAACGTTCAGGGCATATTTCTGTGGTGTTCTGCAATGGTACGTTCCAGTGAGACTGGGAGGTTATGGAGGGTACAGGTTCAGGGCATATTTGTGTGGAGTTCTGCATTGGTACTTTCCTGTGAGACAAGGAGGTTATGGGCGGGTACACGTTCAGGGCATATTTGTGTGGAATTCTGCATTGGTACGTTCCAGTGAGACAGGGAGGTTATGCACGGTACAGGATCAGGGAATATTTGAGTGGAGTTCTGCATTGTTACGTTCCAGTGAGACAGGGAGGTTATTGAGGGGTACAGGTTCAGGGCAAATTTGTGTGGAGTTCTGCATTGGTGCGTTCCAGTGAGACAAGGAGGTTATGGGCGGGTACACGTTCAGGGCATATTTGTGTGGAATTCTGCATTGGTACGTTCCAGTGAGACAGGGAGGTTATGGAGGGTACCGGTTCAGGGCATATTTGTGTGGAGTTCTGCATTGGTACGTTCCAGTGAGACAGGGAGGTTATGGAAGGTTACAGGTTCAGGGCATATTTGTGTGGAGTTCTGCATTCGTACGTTCCAGTGAGACAGGGAGGTTATGGAGGTGTACAGGTTCAGGGCACATTTGTCTGGAGTTCTGCATTGGTACGTTCCAGTGAGACAGGGAGGTTATAGAGGGTACAGGTTCAGAGCATATTTGTGCGGAGTTCTGCATTGGTACGTTCCAGTGAGACAGGGAGGTTATGGTGGTGTACAGGTTCAGGGCACATTTGTGTGGAGTTCTGCAGTGGTACGTTCCAGTGAGACAGGGAGGTTATGGTCGGGTACAGGTTCAGGGCATATTTGTGTGGAGTTCTGCATTGGCACTTTCCAGTGAGACAGGGAAGTTACGGAGCGGTACAGGTTCAGGGCATATTTGTGTGGTGTTCTGCATTGGTACGTTCCAGTGAGACAGGGAGGTTATGGAGGGGTACAGGTTCAGGGCATATTTGTGTGTAGTTCTGCATTGGTACGTTCCAGTGAGACAGGGAGGTTATGGAGAGTACAGGTTCAGGGCATATTTGTGTGGAGTTCTGCATTGGTACGTTCCAGTGAGACAGGGAGGTTATGGATTGTACAGGTTCAGGGCATATTTGTGTGGAGTTCTGCGTTGGTACGTTCCAGTGAGACAAGGATCTTATGGGCGGGTAAATGTTCAGGGCATATTTCTGTGGTGTTCTGCAATGGTACGTTCCAGTGAGACTGGGAGGTTATGGAGGGTACAGGTTCAGGGCATATTTGTGTGGATTTCTGCATTGGTACTTTCCTGTGAGACAGGGAAGTTATGGAGGGGTACAGGTTCAGGGCATATTTGTGTGGAGTTCTGCATTGGTACGTTCCAGTGAGACAGGGAGGTTATGGAGCGGTACAGGTTCAGGGCATATTTGTGTGTAGTTCTGCATTGGTACGTTCCAGTGAGACAGGGAGGTTATGGGGGGTAAAGGTTCAGGGCATATTTGTGTGGAGTTCTGCAGTGGTACGTTCCAGTGAGACAGGGAGGTTATGGTCGGGTACAGGTTCAGGGCATATTTGTGTGGAGTTTTGCATTGGTCCTTTCCAGTGAGACAGGGAGGTAAGGAGGGTACCGGTTCATGGCATATTTGTGTGGAGTTCTGCAGTGGGACGATCCAATGAGACAGGGAGGTTATGGACCGGTACAGTTTCAGGGCATATTTGTGTGGAGTTCTGCATTTGTACGTTCCAGTGAGTCTGGGAGGTTATGGAGTGTACAGGTTCAGGGCACATTTGTCTGGAGTTCTGCATTGGTACGTTCCAGTGAGACAGGGAGGTTGTGGAGGGTACAGGTTCAGGGCATATTTGTGTGCAGTTCTGCAGTGGTACGTTCCAGTGAGACAGGGAGGTTATGGTCGGGTACAGGTTCAGGGCATATTTGTGTGGAGTTCTGCATTGGTACTTTCCAGTGAGACAGGGAAGTTATGGAGGGGTACAGGTTCAGGCATATTTGTGTGTAGTTCTGCATTGGTACATTCCAGTGAGACAGGGAGGTTATGGAGGGTACAGGTTCAGGGCATATTTGTGTGGATTTCTTCATTGGTGCGTTCCAGTGAGACAAGGAGGTTATGGGCGGGTACACTTTCAGGGCATATTTGTGTGGTGTTCTGCAATGGTACGCTCCAGTGAGACAGAAGGTTATGGAGGGGTACAGGTTCAGGGCATATTTGAGTGGAGTTCGGCATTGGTGCGTTCCAGTGAGACAGGGAAGTTATGGAGGGGTACAGGTTCAGGGCATATTTGTGTGGAGTTCTACATTGGTACGTTCCAGTGATACAGGGAGGTTATTGAGGGGTACAGGTTCAGGGCATATTTGTGTGTAGTTCTGCATTGGTACGTTCCAGTGAGACAGGGAGGTTATGGATGGTACAGGTTCAGGGCATATTTGTGTGGAGTTCTGGAGTGGTACGTTCCAGTGAGTCAGGGAGGTTATGGTCGGGTACAGGATCAGGGCATATTTGAGTGGAGTTCGGCATTGGTGCATTCCAGTGAGACAGGGAGGTTATGGAGGGGTACAGGTTCAGGGCAGACTAGTGTGGAGTTCTGCATTGGTACGTTCCAGTGAGACAGTGAGGTTATGGAGGGGTACAGGTTCAGGGCAAATTTGTGTGGAGTTCTGCATTGGTGCGTTCCAGTGAGACAAGGAAGTTATGGGCGGGTATACGTTCAGGGCATATTTGTGTGGAATTCTGCATTGATACGTTCCAGTGAGACAGGGAGATTATGGTCGGCTACAGGTTCAGGGCATATTTGTGCATAGTTCTGCATTGGTACGTTCCAGTGAGACAGGGAGGTTATGGAGGGGTACAGGTTCAGGGCAAATTAGTGTGGAGTTCTGCATTGGTGCGTTCCAGTGAGACAAGGAGGTTATGGGCAGGTACACATTCAGGGCATATTTGTGTGGTGTTCTGCAATGGTACGTTCCAGTGAGACAGAAGGTTATGGAGGGGTACAGGTTCAGGGCATATTTGAGTGGAGTTCGACATTGGTGCGTTCCAGTGAGACAGGGAAGTTATGGAGGGGTACAGGTTCAGGGCATATTTGAGTGGAGTTCGACATTGGTAAGTTCCAGTGAGACAGGGAGGTTATGGAGGGGTACAGGTTCAGGGCATACTTGTGTGGAGTTCTGCATTGGTACGTTCCAGTGAGACAGGGAGGTTATGGAGGGGTACAGGTTCGGGGCAAATTTGTGTGGCGTTCTGCATTGGTGCGTTCCAGTGAGACAAGGAGGTTATGGGCGGGTACACGTTCAGGGCATATTTGTGTGGAATTCTGCATTGGTACGTTCCAGTGAGACAGGGAGGTTATGCACGGTACAGGATCAGGGAATATTTGAGTGGAGTTCTGCATTGGTACGTTCCAGTGAGACAGGGAGGTTATTGAGGGGTACAGGTTCAGGGCAAATTTGTGTGGAGTTCTGCATTGGTGCGTTCCAGTGAGACAAGGAGGTTATGGGCAGTACACGTTCAGGGCATATTTGTGTGGAATTCTGCATTGGTACGTTCCAGTGAGACAGGGAGGTTATGGAGGGTTACAGGTTCAGGGCACATTTGTCTGGAGTTCTGCATTGGTACGTTCCAGTGAGACAGGGAGCTTATGGTCGGGTACAGGTTCAGGGCATATTTGTGTGGGGTTCCTCATTGGTACGTTCCAGTGAGACAGGGAGGTTATGGAGGGGTACAGGTTCAGGGCATATTTGTGTGTAGTTCTGCATTGGTACGTTCCAGTGAGACAGGGAGGTTATGGAGGGTACAGGTTCAGGGCATATTTGTGTGGAGTTCTGCATTGGTACGTTCCAGTGAGACAGGGAGGTTATGGAGGGTACAGGTTCAGGGCATATTTGTGTGTAGTTCTGCATTGGTACGTTCCAGTGAGACAGGGAGGTTATGGAGGGTACAGGTTCAGGGCATATTTGTGTGTAGTTCTGCATTGGTACGTTCCAGTGAGACAGGGAGGTTATGGAGGGGTACAGGTTCAGGGCATATTTGTGTGTAGTTCTGCATTGGTACGTTCCAGTGAGACAGGGAGGTTATGGAGGGTACAGGTTCAGGGCATATTTGTGTGGAGTTCTGCGTTGGTACGTTCCAGTGAGACAAGGATATTATGGGCGGGTAAACATTCAGGGCATATTACAGTGGTGTTCTGCAATGGTACGTTCCAGTGAGACTGGGAGGTTATGGAGGGTACAGGTTCAGGGCATATTTGTGTGGAGTTCGGCATTGGTGCGTTCCAGTGAGACAAGGAGGTTATGGGCGGGTACACTTTCAGGGCATATTTGTGTGGTGTTCTGCAATGGTACGTTCCAGTGAGACAGAAGGTTATGGAGAGGTACAGGTTCAGGGCATATTTGAGTGGAGTTCGGCATTGGTGTGTTCCAGTGAGACAGGGAAGTTATGGAGGGGTACAGGTTCAGGGCATATTTGTGTGGAGTTCTACATTGGTACGTTCCAGTGAGACAGGGAGGTTATTGAGGGGTACAGGTTCAGGGCATATTTGTGTGTAGTTCTGCATTGGTACGTTCCAGTGAGACAGGGAGGTTATGGATGGTACAGGTTCAGGGCATATTTGTGTGGAGTTCTGGAGTGGTACGTTCCAGTGAGTCAGGGAGGTTATGTTCGGGTACAGGATCAGGGCATATTTGAGTGGAGTTCGGCATTGGTGCATTCCAGTGAGACAGGGAGGTTATGGAGGTGTACAGGTTCAGGGCAAATTAGTGTGGAGTTCTGCATTGGTGCGTTCCAGTGAGACAAGGAGGTTATGGGCAGGTACACTTTCAGGGCATATTTGTGTGGTGTTCTGCAATGGTACGTTCCAGTGAGACAGAAGGTTATGGAGGGGTACAGGTTCAGGGCATATTTGAGTGGAGTTCGACATTGGTGCGTTCCAGTGAGACAGGGAAGTTATGGAGGGGTTCAGGTTCAGGGCATATTTGTGTGGAGTTCTGCATTGGTAAGTTCCAGTGAGACAGGGAGATTATGGAGGGGTACAGGTTCAGGGCATACTTCTGTGGAGTTCTGCATTGGTACCTTCCAGTGAGACAGGGAGGTTATGGAGGGGTACAGGTTCGGGGCAAATTTGTGTGGCGTTCTGCATTGGTGCGTTCCAGTGAGACAAGGAGGTTATGGGCGGGTACACGTTCAGGGCATATTTGTGTGGAATTCTGCATTGGTACGTTCCAGTGAGACAGGGAGGTTATGCACGGTACAGGATCAGGGAATATTTGAGTGGAGTTCTGCATTGGTACGTTCCAGTGAGACAGGGAGGTTATTGAGGGGTACAGGTTCAGGGCAAATTTGTGTGGAGTTCTGCATTGGTGCGTTCCAGTGAGACAAGGAGGTTATGGGCAGTACACGTTCAGGGCATATTTGTGTGGAATTCTGCATTGGTACGTTCCAGTGAGACAGGGAGGTTATGGAGGGTTACAGGTTCAGGGCACATTTGTCTGGAGTTCTGCATTGGTACGTTCCAGTGAGACAGGGAGGTTATAGAGGGTACAGGTTCAGAGCATCTTTGTGCGGAGTTCTGCATTGGTACTTTCCAGTGAGACAGGGAGCTTATGGTCGGGTACAGGTTCAGGGCATATTTGTGTGGGGTTCTGCATTGGTACGTTCCAGTGAGACAGGGAGGTTATGGAGGGGTACAGGTTCAGGGCATATTTGTGTGTAGTTCTGCATTGGTACGTTCCAGTGAGACAGGGAGGTTATGGAGGGTACAGGTTCAGGGCATATTTGTGTGGAGTTCTGCGTTGGTACGTTCCAGTGAGACAAGGAGGTTATGGGCGGGTACACTTTCAGGGCATATTTGTGTGGTGTTCTGCAATGGTACGTTCCAGTGAGACAGAAGGTTATGGAGGGGTACAGGTTCAGGGCATATTTGAGTGGAGTTCGGCATTGGTGCGTTCCAGTGAGACAGGGAAGTTATGGAGGGGTACAGGTTCAGGGCATATTTGTGTGGAGTTCTACATTGGTACGTTCCAGTGAGACAGGGAGGTTATGGATGGTACAGGTTCAGGGCATATTTGTGTGGAGTTCTGGAGTGGTACGTTCCAGTGAGTCAGGGAGGTTATGTTCGGGTACAGGATCAGGGCATATTTGAGTGGAGTTCGGCATTGGTGCATTCCAGTGAGACAGGGAGGTTATTGAGGGGTACAGGTTCAGGGCATATTTGTGTGTAGTTCTGCATTGGTACGTTCCAGTGAGACAGGGAGGTTATGGATGGTACAGGTTCAGGGCATATTTGTGTGGAGTTCTGGAGTGGTACGTTCCAGTGAGTCAGGGAGGTTATGTTCGGGTACAGGATCAGGGCATATTTGAGTGGAGTTCGGGATTGGTGCATTCCAGTGAGACAGGGAGGTTATGGAGGGGTACAGGTTCAGGGCAAATTAGTGTGGAGTTCTGCATTGGTGCGTTCCAGTGAGACAAGGAGGTTATGGGCAGGTACACTTTCAGGGCATATTTGTGTGGTGTTCTGCAATGGTACGTTCCAGTGAGACAGAAGGTTATGGAGGGGTACAGGTTCAGGGCATATTTGAGTGGAGTTCGACATTGGTGCGTTCCAGTGAGACAGGGAAGTTATGGAGGGGTTCAGGTTCAGGGCATATTTGTGTGGAGTTCTGCATTGGTAAGTTCCAGTGAGACAGGGAGGTTATGGAGGGGTACAGGTTCAGGGCATACTTGTGTGGAGTTCTGCATTGGTACGTTCCAGTGAGACAGGGAGGTTATGGAGGGGTACAGGTTCGGGGCAAATTTGTGTGGCGTTCTGCATTGGTGCGTTCCAGTGAGACAAGGAGGTTATGGGCGGGTACACGTTCAGGGCATATTTGTGTGGAATTCTGCATTGGTACGTTCCAGTGAGACAGGGAGGTTATGGAGGGTTACAGGTTCAGGGCACATTTGTCTGGAGTTCTGCATTGGTACGTTCCAGTGAGACAGGGAGGTTATAGAGGGTACAGGTTCAGAGCATCTTTGTGCGGAGTTCTGCATTGGTACTTTCCAGTGAGACAGGGAGCTTATGGTCGGGTACAGGTTCAGGGCATATTTGTGTGGGGTTCTGCATTGGTACGTTCCAGTGAGACAGGGAGGTTATGGAGGGGTACAGGTTCAGGGCATATTTGTGTGTAGTTCTGCATTGGTACGTTCCAGTGAGACAGGGAGGTTATGGAGGGTACAGGTTCAGGGCATATTTGTGTGGAGTTCTGCGTTGGTACGTTCCAGTGAGACAAGGATATTATGGGCGGGTAAACATTCAGGGCATATTACTGTGGTGTTCTGCAATGGTACGTTCCAGTGAGACTGGGAGGTTATGGAGGGTACAGGTTCAGGGCATATTTGTGTGGAGTTCTGCATTGGTACGTTCCAGTGAGACAGGGAGGTTATGGAGGGGTACAGGTTCAGGGCATATTTGTGTGTAGTTCTGCATTGGTACGTTCCAGTGAGACTGGGAGGTTATGGGGGGTAAAGGTTCAGGGCATATTTGTGTGGAGTTCTGCAGTGGTACGTTCCAGTGAGACAGGGAGGTTATGGTCGGGTACAGGTTCAGGGCATATTTGTGTGGAGTTTTGCATTGGTCCTTTCCAGTGAGACAGGGAGGTAAGGAGGGTACCGGTTCATGGCATATTTGTGTGGAGTTCTGCAGTGGGACGATCCAATGAGACAGGGAGGTTATGGACCGGTACAGTTTCAGGGCATATTTGTGTGGAGTTCTGCATTTGTACGTTCCAGTGAGTCTGGGAGGTTATGGAGTGTACAGGTTCAGGGCACATTTGTCTGGAGTTCTGCATTGGTACGTTCCAGTGAGACAGGGAGGTTGTGAAGGGTACAGGTTCAGGGCATATTTGTGTGCAGTTCTGCAGTGGTACGTTCCAGTGAGACAGGGAGGTTATGGTCGGGTACAGGTTCAGGGCATATTTGTGTGTAGTTCTGCATTGGTACATTCCAGTGAGACAGGGAGGTTATGGAGGGTACAGGTTCAGGGCATATTTGTGTGGAGTTCGGCATTGGTGCGTTCCAGTGAGACAAGGAGGTTATGGGCGGGTACACTTTCAGGGCATATTTGTGTGGTGTTCTGCAATGGTACGCTCCAGTGAGACAGAAGGTTATAGAGGGGTACAGGTTCAGGGCATATTTGAGTGGAGTTCGGCATTGGTGCGTTCCAGTGAGACAGGGAAGTTATGGAGGGGTACAGGTTCAGGGCATATTTGTGTGGAGTTCTACATTGGTACGTTCCAGTGATACAGGGAGGTTATTGAGGGGTACAGGTTCAGGGCATATTTGTGTGTAGTTCTGCATTGGTACGTTCCAGTGAGACAGGGAGGTTATGGATGGTACAGGTTCAGGGCATATTTGTGTGGAGTTCTGGAGTGGTACGTTCCAGTGAGTCAGGGAGGTTATGGTCGGGTACAGGATCAGGGCATATTTGAGTGGAGTTCGGCATTGGTGCATTCCAGTGAGACAGGGAGGTTATGGAGGGGTACAGGTTCAGGGCAGACTAGTGTGGAGTTCTGCATTGGTACGTTCCAGTGAGACAGTGAGGTTATGGAGGGGTACAGGTTCAGGGCAAATTTGTGTGGAGTTCTGCATTGGTGCGTTCCAGTGAGACAAGGAAGTTATGGGCGGGTACACGTTCAGGGCATATTTGTGTGGAATTCTGCATTGATACGTTCCAGTGAGACAGGGAGATTATGGTCGGCTACAGGTTCAGGGCATATTTGTGCATAGTTCTGCATTGGTACGTTCCAGTGAGACAGGGAGGTTATGGAGGGGTACAGGTTCAGGGCAAATTAGTGTGGAGTTCTGCATTGGTGCGTTCCAGTGAGACAAGGAGGTTATGGGCAGGTACACTTTCAGGGCATATTTGTGTGGTGTTCTGCAATGGTACGTTCCAGTGAGACAGAAGGTTATGGAGGGGTACAGGTTCAGGGCATATTTGAGTGGAGTTCGACATTGGTGCGTTCCAGTGAGACAGGGAAGTTATGGAGCGGTTCAGGTTCAGGGCATATTTGTGTGGAGTTCTGCATTGGTAAGTTCCAGTGAGACAGGGAGGTTATGGAGGGGTACAGGTTCAGGGCATACTTGTGTGGAGTTCTGCATTGGTACGTTCCAGTGAGACAGGGAGATTATGGAGGGGTACAGGTTCGGGGCAAATTTGTGTGGCGTTCTGCATTGGTGCGTTCCAGTGAGACAAGGAGGTTATGGGCGGGTACACGTTCAGGGCATATTTGTGTGGAATTCTGCATTGGTACGTTCCAGTGAGACAGGGAGGTTATGCACGGTACAGGATCAGGGAATATTTGAGTGGAGTTCTGCATTGGTACGTTCCAGTGAGACAGGGAGGTTATTGAGGGGTACAGGTTCAGGGCAAATTTGTGTGGAGTTCTGCATTGGTGCGTTCCAGTGAGACAAGGAGGTTATGGGCAGTACACGTTCAGGGCATATTTGTGTGGAATTCTGCATTGGTACGTTCCAGTGAGACAGGGAGGTTATGGAGGGTTACAGGTTCAGGGCACATTTGTCTGGAGTTCTGCATTGGTACGTTCCAGTGAGACAGGGAGGTTATAGAGGGTACAGGTTCAGAGCATCTTTGTGCGGAGTTCTGCATTGGTACTTTCCAGTGAGACAGGGAGCTTATGGTCGGGTACAGGTTCAGGGCATATTTGTGTGGGGTTCCTCATTGGTACGTTCCAGTGAGACAGGGAGGTTATGGAGGGGTACAGGTTCAGGGCATATTTGTGTGTAGTTCTGCATTGGTACGTTCCAGTGAGACAGGGAGGTTATGGAGGGTACAGGTTCAGGGCATATTTGTGTGGAGTTCTGCGTTGGTACGTTCCAGTGAGACAAGGATATTATGGGCGGGTAAACATTCAGGGCATATTACAGTGGTGTTCTGCAATGGTACGTTCCAGTGAGACAGGGAGGTTATGGGGGGTAAAGGTTCAGGGCATATTTGTGTGGAGTTCTGCAGTGGTACGTTCCAGTGAGACAGGGAGGTTATGGTCGGGTACAGGTTCAGGGCATATTTGTGTGGAGTTTTGCATTGGTCCTTTCCAGTGAGACAGGGAGGTAAGGAGGGTACCGGTTCATGGCATATTTGTGTGGAGTTCTGCAGTGGGACGATCCAATGAGACAGGGAGGTTATGGACCGGTACAGTTTCAGGGCATATTTGTGTGGAGTTCTGCATTTGTACGTTCCAGTGAGTCTGGGAGGTTATGGAGTGTACAGGTTCAGGGCACATTTGTCTGGAGTTCTGCATTGGTACGTTCCAGTGAGACAGGGAGGTTGTGAAGGGTACAGGTTCAGGGCATATTTGTGTGCAGTTCTGCAGTGGTACGTTCCAGTGAGACAGGGAGGTTATGGTCGGGTACAGGTTCAGGGCATATTTGTGTGTAGTTCTGCATTGGTACATTCCAGTGAGACAGGGAGGTTATGGAGGGTACAGGTTCAGGGCATATTTGTGTGGAGTTCGGCATTGGTGCGTTCCAGTGAGACAAGGAGGTTATGGGCGGGTACACTTTCAGGGCATATTTGTGTGGTGTTCTGCAATGGTACGCTCCAGTGAGACAGAAGGTTATAGAGGGGTACAGGTTCAGGGCATATTTGAGTGGAGTTCGGCATTGGTGCGTTCCAGTGAGACAGGGAAGTTATGGAGGGGTACAGGTTCAGGGCATATTTGTGTGGAGTTCTACATTGGTACGTTCCAGTGATACAGGGAGGTTATTGAGGGGTACAGGTTCAGGGCATATTTGTGTGTAGTTCTGCATTGGTACGTTCCAGTGAGACAGGGAGGTTATGGATGGTACAGGTTCAGGGCATATTTGTGTGGAGTTCTGGAGTGGTACGTTCCAGTGAGTCAGGGAGGTTATGGTCGGGTACAGGATCAGGGCATATTTGAGTGGAGTTCGGCATTGGTGCATTCCAGTGAGACAGGGAGGTTATGGAGGGGTACAGGTTCAGGGCAGACTAGTGTGGAGTTCTGCATTGGTACGTTCCAGTGAGACAGTGAGGTTATGGAGGGGTACAGGTTCAGGGCAAATTTGTGTGGAGTTCTGCATTGGTGCGTTCCAGTGAGACAAGGAAGTTATGGGCGGGTACACGTTCAGGGCATATTTGTGTGGAATTCTGCATTGATACGTTCCAGTGAGACAGGGAGATTATGGTCGGCTACAGGTTCAGGGCATATTTGTGCATAGTTCTGCATTGGTACGTTCCAGTGAGACAGGGAGGTTATGGAGGGGTACAGGTTCAGGGCATATTTGAGTGGAGTTCGACATTGGTGCGTTCCAGTGAGACAGGGAAGTTATGGAGCGGTTCAGGTTCAGGGCATATTTGTGTGGAGTTCTGCATTGGTAAGTTCCAGTGAGACAGGGAGGTTATGGAGGGGTACAGGTTCAGGGCATACTTGTGTGGAGTTCTGCATTGGTACGTTCCAGTGAGACAGGGAGGTTATGGAGGGGTACAGGTTCGGGGCAAATTTGTGTGGCGTTCTGCATTGGTGCGTTCCAGTGAGACAAGGAGGTTATGGGCGGGTACACGTTCAGGGCATATTTGTGTGGAATTCTGCATTGGTACGTTCCAGTGAGACAGGGAGGTTATGCACGGTACAGGATCAGGGAATATTTGAGTGGAGTTCTGCATTGGTACGTTCCAGTGAGACAGGGAGGTTATTGAGGGGTACAGGTTCAGGGCAAATTTGTGTGGAGTTCTGCATTGGTGCGTTCCAGTGAGACAAGGAGGTTATGGGCAGTACACGTTCAGGGCATATTTGTGTGGAATTCTGCATTGGTACGTTCCAGTGAGACAGGGAGGTTATGGAGGGTTACAGGTTCAGGGCACATTTGTCTGGAGTTCTGCATTGGTACGTTCCAGTGAGACAGGGAGGTTATAGAGGGTACAGGTTCAGAGCATCTTTGTGCGGAGTTCTGCATTGGTACTTTCCAGTGAGACAGGGAGCTTATGGTCGGGTACAGGTTCAGGGCATATTTGTGTGGGGTTCCTCATTGGTACGTTCCAGTGAGACAGGGAGGTTATGGAGGGGTACAGGTTCAGGGCATATTTGTGTGTAGTTCTGCATTGGTACGTTCCAGTGAGACAGGGAGGTTATGGAGGGTACAGGTTCAGGGCATATTTGTGTGGAGTTCTGCGTTGGTACGTTCCAGTGAGACAAGGATATTATGGGCGGGTAAACATTCAGGGCATATTACAGTGGTGTTCTGCAATGGTACGTTCCAGTGAGACTGGGAGGTTATGGAGGGTACAGGTTCAGGGCATATTTGTGTGGAGTTCGGCATTGGTGCGTTCCAGTGAGACAAGGAGGTTATGGGCGGGTACACTTTCAGGGCATATTTGTGTGGTGTTCTGCAATGGTACGTTCCAGTGAGACAGAAGGTTATGGAGAGGTACAGGTTCAGGGCATATTTGAGTGGAGTTCGGCATTGGTGCGTTCCAGTGAGACAGGGAAGTTATGGAGGGGTACAGGTTCAGGGCATATTTGTGTGGAGTTCTACATTGGTACGTTCCAGTGAGACAGGGAGGTTATTGAGGGGTACAGGTTCAGGGCATATTTGTGTGTAGTTCTGCATTGGTACGTTCCAGTGAGACAGGGAGGTTATGGATGGTACAGGTTCAGGGCATATTTGTGTGGAGTTCTGGAGTGGTACGTTCCAGTGAGTCAGGGAGGTTATGTTCGGGTACAGGATCAGGGCATATTTGAGTGGAGTTCGGCATTGATGCATTCCAGTGAGACAGGGAGGTTATGGAGGTGTACAGGTTCAGGGCAAATTAGTGTGGAGTTCTGCATTGGTGCGTTCCAGTGAGACAAGGAGGTTATGGGCAGGTACACTTTCAGGGCATATTTGTGTGGTGTTCTGCAATGGTACGTTCCAGTGAGACAGAAGGTTATGGAGGGGTACAGGTTCAGGGCATATTTGAGTGGAGTTCGACATTGGTGCGTTCCAGTGAGACAGGGAAGTTATGGAGGGGTTCAGGTTCAGGGCATATTTGTGTGGAGTTCTGCATTGGTGCATTCCAGTGAGACAGGGAGGTTATGGAGGGGTACAGGTTCAGGGCAGACTAGTGTGGAGTTCTGCATTGGTACGTTCCAGTGAGACAGTGAGGTTATGGAGGGGTACAGGTTCAGGGCAAATTTGTGTGGAGTTCTGCATTGGTGCGTTCCAGTGAGACAAGGAAGTTATGGGCGGGTACACGTTCAGGGCATATTTGTGTGGAATTCTGCATTGATACGTTCCAGTGAGACAGGGAGATTATGGTCGGCTACAGGTTCAGGGAATATTTGTGCATAGTTCTGCATTAGTACGTTCCAGTGAGACAGGGAGGTTATGGAGGGGTACAGGTTCAGGGCAAATTAGTGTGGAGTTCTGCATTGGTGCGTTCCAGTGAGACAAGGAGGTTATGGGCAGGTACACTTTCAGGGCATATTTGTGTGGTGTTCTGCAATGGTACGTTCCAGTGAGACAGAAGGTTATGGAGGGGTACAGGTTCAGGGCATATTTGAGTGGAGTTCGACATTGGTGCGTTCCAGTGAGACAGGGAAGTTATGGAGCGGTTCAGGTTCAGGGCATATTTGTGTGGAGTTCTGCATTGGTAAGTTCCAGTGAGACAGGGAGGTTATGGAGGGGTACAGGTTCAGGGCATACTTGTGTGGAGTTCTGCATTGGTACGTTCCAGTGAGACAGGGAGGTTATGGAGGGGTACAGGTTCGGGGCAAATTTGTGTGGCGTTCTGCATTGGTGCGTTCCAGTGAGACAAGGAGGTTATGGGCGGGTACACGTTCAGGGCATATTTGTGTGGAATTCTGCATTGGTACGTTCCAGTGAGACAGGGAGGTTATGCACGGTACAGGATCAGGGAATATTTGAGTGGAGTTCTGCATTGGTACGTTCCAGTGAGACAGGGAGGTTATTGAGGGGTACAGGTTCAGGACAAATTTGTGTGGAGTTCTGCATTGGTGCGTTCCAGTGAGACAAGGAGGTTATGGGCAGTACACGTTCAGGGCATATTTGTGTGGAATTCTGCATTGGTACGTTCCAGTGAGACAGGGAGGTTATGGAGGGTTACAGGTTCAGGGCACATTTGTCTGGAGTTCTGCATTGGTACGTTCCAGTGAGACAGGGAGGTTATAGAGGGTACAGGTTCAGAGCATCTTTGTGCGGAGTTCTGCATTGGTACTTTCCAGTGAGACAGGGAGCTTATGGTCGGGTACAGGTTCAGGGCATATTTGTGTGGGGTTCCTCATTGGTACGTTCCAGTGAGACAGGGAGGTTATGGAGGGGTACAGGTTCAGGGCATATTTGTGTGTAGTTCTGCATTGGTACGTTCCAGTGAGACAGGGAGGTTATGGAGGGTACAGGTTCAGGGCATATTTGTGTGGAGTTCTGCGTTGGTACGTTCCAGTGAGACAAGGATATTATGGGCGGGTAAACATTCAGGGCATATTACAGTGGTGTTCTGCAATGGTACGTTCCAGTGAGACTGGGAGGTTATGGAGGGTACAGGTTCAGGGCATATTTGTGTGGAGTTCGGCATTGGTGCGTTCCAGTGAGACAAGGAGGTTATGGGCGGGTACACTTTCAGGGCATATTTGTGTGGTGTTCTGCAATGGTACGTTCCAGTGAGACAGAAGGTTATGGAGAGGTACAGGTTCAGGGCATATTTGAGTGGAGTTCGGCATTGGTGCGTTCCAGTGAGACAGGGAAGTTATGGAGGGGTACAGGTTCAGGGCATATTTGTGTGGAGTTCTACATTGGTACGTTCCAGTGAGACAGGGAGGTTATTGAGGGGTACAGGTTCAGGGCATATTTGTGTGTAGTTCTGCATTGGTACGTTCCAGTGAGACAGGGAGGTTATGGATGGTACAGGTTCAGGGCATATTTGTGTGGAGTTCTGGAGTGGTACGTTCCAGTGAGTCAGGGAGGTTATGTTCGGGTACAGGATCAGGGCATATTTGAGTGGAGTTCGGCATTGATGCATTCCAGTGAGACAGGGAGGTTATGGAGGTGTACAGGTTCAGGGCAAATTAGTGTGGAGTTCTGCATTGGTGCGTTCCAGTGAGACAAGGAGGTTATGGGCAGGTACACTTTCAGGGCATATTTGTGTGGTGTTCTGCAATGGTACGTTCCAGTGAGACAGAAGGTTATGGAGGGGTACAGGTTCAGGGCATATTTGAGTGGAGTTCGACATTGGTGCGTTCCAGTGAGACAGGGAAGTTATGGAGGGGTTCAGGTTCAGGGCATATTTGTGTGGAGTTCTGCATTGGTAAGTTCCAGTGAGACAGGGAGGTTATGGAGGGGTACAGGTTCAGGGCATACTTCTGTGGAGTTCTGCATTGGTACGTTCCAGTGAGACAGGGAGGTTATGGAGGGGTACAGGTTCGGGGCAAATTTGTGTGGCGTTCTGCATTGGTGCGTTCCAGTGAGACAAGGAGGTTATGGGCGGGTACACGTTCAGGGCATATTTGTGTGGAATTCTGCATTGGTACGTTCCAGTGAGACAGGGAGGTTATGCACGGTACAGGATCAGGGAATATTTGAGTGGAGTTCTGCATTGGTACGTTCCAGTGAGACAGGGAGGTTATTGAGGGGTACAGGTTCAGGGCAAATTTGTGTGGAGTTCTGCATTGGTGCGTTCCAGTGAGACAAGGAGGTTATGGGCAGTACACGTTCAGGGCATATTTGTGTGGAATTCTGCATTGGTACGTTCCAGTGAGACAGGGAGGTTATGGAGGGTTACAGGTTCAGGGCACATTTGTCTGGAGTTCTGCATTGGTACGTTCCAGTGAGACAGGGAGGTTATAGAGGGTACAGGTTCAGAGCATCTTTGTGCGGAGTTCTGCATTGGTACTTTCCAGTGAGACAGGGAGCTTATGGTCGGGTACAGGTTCAGGGCATATTTGTGTGGGGTTCTGCATTGGTACGTTCCAGTGAGACAGGGAGGTTATGGAGGGGTACAGGTTCAGGGCATATTTGTGTGTAGTTCTGCATTGGTACGTTCCAGTGAGACAGGGAGGTTATGGAGGGTACAGGTTCAGGGCATATTTGTGTGGAGTTCTGCGTTGGTACGTTCCAGTGAGACAAGGATATTATGGGCGGGTAAACATTCAGGGCATATTACTGTGGTGTTCTGCAATGGTACGTTCCAGTGAGACTGGGAGGTTATGGAGGGTACAGGTTCAGGGCATATTTGTGTGGAGTTCGGCATTGGTGCGTTCCAGTGAGACAAGGAGGTTATGGGCGGGTACACTTTCAGGGCATATTTGTGTGGTGTTCTGCAATGGTACGTTCCAGTGAGACAGAAGGTTATGGAGGGGTACAGGTTCAGGGCATATTTGAGTGGAGTTCGGCATTGGTGCGTTCCAGTGAGACAGGGAAGTTATGGAGGGGTACAGGTTCAGGGCATATTTGTGTGGAGTTCTACATTGGTACGTTCCAGTGAGACAGGGAGGTTATGGATGGTACAGGTTCAGGGCATATTTGTGTGGAGTTCTGGAGTGGTACGTTCCAGTGAGTCAGGGAGGTTATGTTCGGGTACAGGATCAGGGCATATTTGAGTGGAGTTCGGCATTGGTGCATTCCAGTGAGACAGGGAGGTTATGGAGGGGTACAGGTTCAGGGCAAATTAGTGTGGAGTTCTGCATTGGTGCGTTCCAGTGAGACAAGGAGGTTATGGGCAGGTACACTTTCAGGGCATATTTGTGTGGTGTTCTGCAATGGTACGTTCCAGTGAGACAGAAGGTTATGGAGGAGTACAGGTTCAGGGCATATTTGAGTGGAGTTCGACATTGGTGCGTTCCAGTGAGACAGGGAAGTTATGGAGGGGTTCAGGTTCAGGGCATACTTGTGTGGAGTTCTGCATTGGTACGTTCCAGTGAGACAGGGAGGTTATGGAGGGGTACAGGTTCGGGGCAAATTTGTGTGGCGTTCTGCATTGGTGCGTTCCAGTGAGACAAGGAGGTTATGGGCGGGTACACGTTCAGGGCATATTTGTGTGGAATTCTGCATTGGTACGTTCCAGTGAGACAGGGAGGTTATGGAGGGTTACAGGTTCAGGGCACATTTGTCTGGAGTTCTGCATTGGTACGTTCCAGTGAGACAGGGAGGTTATAGAGGGTACAGGTTCAGAGCATCTTTGTGCGGAGTTCTGCATTGGTACTTTCCAGTGAGACAGGGAGCTTATGGTCGGGTACAGGTTCAGGGCATATTTGTGTGGGGTTCTGCATTGGTACGTTCCAGTGAGACAGGGAGGTTATGGAGGGGTACAGGTTCAGGGCATATTTGTGTGTAGTTCTGCATTGGTACGTTCCAGTGAGACAGGGAGGTTATGGAGGGTACAGGTTCAGGGCATATTTGTGTGGAGTTCTGCGTTGGTACGTTCCAGTGAGACAAGGATATTATGGGCGGGTAAACATTCAGGGCATATTACTGTGGTGTTCTGCAATGGTACGTTCCAGTGAGACTGGGAGGTTATGGAGGGTACAGGTTCAGGGCATATTTGTGTGGAGTTCGGCATTGGTGCGTTCCAGTGAGACAAGGAGGTTATGGGCGGGTACACTTTCAGGGCATATTTGTGTGGTGTTCTGCAATGGTACGTTCCAGTGAGACAGAAGGTTATGGAGGGGTACAGGTTCAGGGCATATTTGAGTGGAGTTCGGCATTGGTGCGTTCCAGTGAGACAGGGAAGTTATGGAGGGGTACAGGTTCAGGGCATATTTGTGTGGAGTTCTACATTGGTACGTTCCAGTGAGACAGGGAGGTTAAGGATGGTACAGGTTCAGGGCATATTTGTGTGGAGTTCTGGAGTGGTACGTTCCAGTGAGTCAGGGAGGTTATGTTCGGGTACAGGATCAGGGCATATTTGAGTGGAGTTCGGCATTGGTGCATTCCAGTGAGACAGGGAGGTTATGGAGGGGTACAGGTTCAGGGCAGACTAGTGTGGAGTTCTGCATTGGTACGTTCCAGTGAGACAGTGAGGTTATGGAGGGGTACAGGTTCAGGGCAAATTTGTGTGGAGTTCTGCAATGGTACGTTCCAGTGAGACAGAAGGTTATGGAGGGGTACAGGTTCAGGGCATATTTGAGTGGAGTTCGGCATTGGTGCGTTCCAGTGAGACAGGGAAGTTATGGAGGGGTACAGGTTCAGGGCATACTTGTGTGGAGTTCTGCATTGGTACGTTCCAGTGAGACAGGGAGGTTATGGAGGGGTACAGGTTCGGGGCAAATTTGTGTGGCGTTCTGCATTGGTGCGTTCCAGTGAGACAAGGAGGTTATGGGCGGGTACACGTTCAGGGCATATTTGTGTGGAATTCTGCATTGGTACGTTCCAGTGAGACAGGGAGGTTATGGTGGGTTACAGGTTCAGGGCACATTTGTCTGGAGTTCTGCATTGGTACGTTCCAGTGAGACAGGGAGGTTATAGAGGGTACAGGTTCAGAGCATCTTTGTGCGGAGTTCTGCATTGGTACTTTCCAGTGAGACAGGGAGCTTATGGTCGGGTACAGGTTCAGGGCATATTTGTGTGGGGTTCTGCATTGGTACGTTCCAGTGAGACAGGGAGGTTATGGAGGGGTACAGGTTCAGGGCATATTTGTGTGTAGTTCTGCATTGGTACGTTGCAGTGAGACAGGGAGGTTATGGAGGGTACAGGTTCAGGGCATATTTGTGTGGAGTTCTGCGTTGGTACGTTCCAGTGAGACAAGGATATTATGGGCGGGTAAACATTCAGGGCATATTACTGTGGTGTTCTGCAATGGTACGTTCCAGTGAGACTGGGAGGTTATGGAGGGTACAGGTTCAGGGCATATTTGTGTGGAGTTCGGCATTGGTGCGTTCCAGTGAGACAAGGAGGTTATGGGCGGGTACACTTTCAGGGCATATTTGTGTGGTGTTCTGCAATGGCACGTTCCAGTGATACAGAAGGTTATGGAGGGGTACAGGTTCAGGGCATATTTGAGTGGAGTTCGGCATTGGTGCGTTCCAGTGAGACAGGGAAGTTATGGAGGGGTACAGGTTCAGGGCATATTTGTGTGGAGTTCTACATTGGTACGTTCCAGTGAGACAGGGAGGTTATGGATGGTACAGGTTCAGGGCATATTTGTGTGGAGTTCTGGAGTGGTACGTTCCAGTGAGTCAGGGAGGTTATGTTCGGGTACAGGATCAGGGCATATTTGAGTGGAGTTCGGCATTGGTGCATTCCAGTGAGACAGGGAGGTTATGGAGGGGTACAGGTTCAGGGCAGACTAGTGTGGAGTTCTGCATTGGTACGTTCCAGTGAGACAGTGAGGTTATGGAGGGGTACAGGTTCAGGGCAAATTTGTGTGGAGTTCTGCAATGGTACGTTCCAGTGAGACAGAAGGTTATGGAGGGGTACAGGTTCAGGGCATATTTGAGTGGAGTTCGGCATTGGTGCGTTCCAGTGAGACAGGGAAGTTATGGAGGGGTACAGGTTCAGGGCATACTTGTGTGGAGTTCTGCATTGGTACGTTCCAGTGAGACAGGGAGGTTATGGAGGGGTACAGGTTCGGGGCAAATTTGTGTGGCGTTCTGCATTGGTGCGTTCCAGTGAGACAAGGAGGTTATGGGCGGGTACACGTTCAGGGCATATTTGTGTGGAATTCTGCATTGGTACGTTCCAGTGAGACAGGGAGGTTATGGAGGGTTACAGGTTCAGGGCACATTTGTCTGGAGTTCTGCATTGGTACGTTCCAGTGAGACAGGGAGGTTATAGAGGGTACAGGTTCAGAGCATCTTTGTGCGGAGTTCTGCATTGGTACTTTCCAGTGAGACAGGGGGCTTATGGTCGGGTACAGGTTCAGGGCATATTTGTGTGGGGTTCTGCATTGGTACGTTCCAGTGAGACAGGGAGGTTATGGAGGGGTACAGGTTCAGGGCATATTTGTGTGTAGTTCTGCATTGGTACGTTCCAGTGAGACAGGGAGGTTATGGAGGGTACAGGTTCAGGGCATATTTGTGTGGAGTTCTGCGTTGGTACGTTCCAGTGAGACAAGGATATTATGGGCGGGTAAACATTCAGGGCATATTACTGTGGTGTTCTGCAATGGTACGTTCCAGTGAGACTGAGAGGTTATGGAGGGTACAGGTTCAGGGCATATTTGTGTGGAGTTCGGCATTGGTGCGTTCCAGTGAGACAAGGAGGTTATGGGCGGGTACACTTTCAGGGCATATTTGTGTGGTGTTCTGCAATGGTACGTTCCAGTGAGACAGAAGGTTATGGAGGGGTACAGGTTCAGGGCATATTTGAGTGGAGTTCGGCATTGGTGCGTTCCAGTGAGACAGGGAAGTTATGGAGGGGTACAGGTTCAGGGCATATTTGTGTGGAGTTCTACATTGGTACGTTCCAGTGAGACAGGGAGGTTATGGATGGTACAGGTTCAGGGTATATTTGTGTGGAGTTCTGGAGTGGTACGTTCCAGTGAGTCAGGGAGGTTATGTTCGGGTACAGGATCAGGGCATATTTGAGTGGAGTTCGGCATTGGTGCATTCCAGTGAGACAGGGAGGTTATGGAGGGGTACAGGTTCAGGGCAGACTAGTGTGGAGTTCTGCATTGGTACGTTCCAGTGAGACAGTGAGGTTATGGAGGGGTACAGGTTCAGGGCAAATTTGTGTGGAGTTCTGCAATGGTACGTTCCAGTGAGACAGAAGGTTATGGAGGGGTACAGGTTCAGGGCATATTTGAGTGGAGTTCGGCATTGGTGCGTTCCAGTGAGGCAGGGAAGTTATGGAGGGGTACAGGTTCAGGGCATATTTGTGTGGAGTTCTACATTGGTACGTTCCAGTGAGACAGGGAGGTTATTGAGGGGTACAGGTTCAGGGCATATTTGTGTGTAGTTCTGCATTGGTACGTTCCAGTGAGACAGGGAGGTTATGGATGGTACAGGTTCAGGGCATATTTGTGTGGAGTTCTGGAGTGGTACGTTCCAGTGAGTCAGGGAGGTTATGTTCGGGTACAGGATCAGGGCATATTTGAGTGGAGTTCGGCATTGGTGCATTCCAGTGAGACAGGGAGGTTATGGAGGGGTACAGGTTCAGGGCAGACTAGTGTGGAGTTCTGCATTGCTACGTTCCAGTGAGACAGTGAGGTTATGGAGGGGTACAGGTTCAGGGCAAATTTGTGTGGAGTTCTGCATTGGTGCGTTCCAGTGAGACAAGGAAGTTATGGGCGGGTATACGTTCAGGGCATATTTGTGTGGAATTCTGCATTGATACGTTCCAGTGAGACAAGGAGGTTATGGAGGGTTACGGTTCAGGGCACATTTGTCTGGAGTTCTGCATTGGTACGTTCCAGTGAGACAGGGAGGTTACAGAGGGTACAGGTTCAGAGCATATTTGTGCGGAGTTCTGCATTGGTACTTTCCAGTGAGACAGGGAGCTTATGGAGGGGTACAGGTTCAGGGCAAATTTGTGTGGAGTTCTGCATTGGTGCGTTCCAGTGAGACAAGGAGGTTATGGGCGGGTACACGTTCAGGGCATATTTGTGTGGAATTCTGCATTGGTACGTTCCAGTGAGACAGGGAGGTTATGGAGGGTAACGGTTCAGGGCATATTTGTGTGGAGTTCTGCATTGGTACGTTCCAGTGAGACAGGGAGGTTATGGAAGGTTACAGGTTCAGGGCATATTTGTGTGGAGTTCTGCATTCGTACGTTCCAGTGAGACAGGGAGGTTATGGAGGTGTACAGGTTCAGGGCACATTTGTCTGGAGTTCTGCATTGGTACGTTCCAGTGAGACAGGGAGGTTATAGAGGGTACAGGTTCAGAGCATATTTGTGCGGAGTTCTGCATTGGTACGTTCCAGTGAGACAGGGAGGTTATGGTGGTGTACAGGTTCAGGGCACATTTGTGTGGAGTTCTGCAGTGGTACGTTCCAGTGAGACAGGGAGGTTATGGTCGGGTACAGGTTCAGGGCATATTTGTGTGGAGTTCTGCATTGGTACTTTCCAGTGAGACAGGGAAGTTACGGAGCGGTACAGGTTCAGGGCATATTTGTGTGGTGTTCTGCATTGGTATGTTCCAGTGAGACAGGGAGGTTATGGAGGGGTACAGGTTCAGGGCATATTTGTGTGTAGTTCTGCATTGGTACGTTCCAGTGAGACAGGGAGGTTATGGAGAGTACAGGTTCAGGGCATATTTGTGTGGAGTTCTGCATTGGTACATTCCAGTGAGACATGGAGGTTATGGATTGTACAGGTGCAGGGCATACTTGTGTGGAGTTCTGCATTGGTACGTTCCAGTGAGACAGGGAGGTTATGGAGGGGTACAGGTTCGGGGCAAATTTGTGTGTCGTTCTGCATTGGTGCGTTCCAGTGAGACAAGGAGGTTATGGGCGGGTACACGTTCAGGGCATATTTGTGTGGAATTCTGCATTGGTACGTTCCAGTGAGACAGGGAGGTTATGGAGGGTTACAGGTTCAGGGCACATTTGTCTGGAGTTCTGCATTGGTACGTTCCAGTGAGACAGGGAGGTTATAGAGGGTACAGGTTCAGAGAATCTTTGTGCGGAGTTCTGCATTGGTACTTTCCAGTGAGACAGGGAGCTTATGGTCGGGTACAGGTTCAGGGCATATTTGTGTGGGGTTCTGCATTGGTACGTTCCAGTGAGACAGGGAGGTTATGGAGGGGTACAGGTTCAGGGCATATTTGTGTGTAGTTCTGCATTGGTACGTTCCAGTGAGACAGGGAGGTTATGGAGGGTACAGGTTCAGGGCATATTTGTGTGGAGTTCTACGTTGGTACGTTCCAGTGAGACAAGGATATTATGGGCGGGTAAACATTCAGGGCATATTACTGTGGTGTTCTGCAATGGTACGTTCCAGTGAGACTGGGAGGTTATGGAGGGTACAGGTTCAGGGCATATTTGTGTGGAGTTCGGCATTGGTGCGTTCCAGTGAGACAAGGAGGTTATGGGCGGGTACACTTTCAGGGCATATTTGTGTGGTGTTCTGCAATGGTACGTTCCAGTGAGACAGAAGGTTATGGAGGGGTACAGGTTCAGGGCATATTTGAGTGGAGTTCGGCATTGGTGCGTTCCAGTGAGACAGGGAAGTTATGGAGGGGTACAGGTTCAGGGCATATTTGTGTGGAGTTCTACATTGGTACGTTCCAGTGAGACAGGGAGGTTATGGATGGTACAGGTTCAGGGCATATTTGTGTGGAGTTCTGGAGTGGTAAGATTCCAGTGAGTCAGGGAGGTTATGTTCGGGTACAGGATCAGGGCATATTTGAGTGGAGTTCGGCATTGGTGCATTCCAGTGAGACAGGGAGGTTATGGAGGGGTACAGGTTCAGGGCAGACTAGTGTGGAGTTCTGCATTGGTACGTTCCAGTGAGACAGTGAGGTTATGGAGGGGTACAGGTTCAGGGCAAATTTGTGTGGTGTTCTGCAATGGTACGTTCCAGTGAGACAGAAGGTTATGGAGGGGTACAGGTTCAGGGCATATTTGAGTGGAGTTCGGCATTGGTGCGTTCCAGTGAGACAGGGAAGTTATGGAGGGGTACAGGTTCAGGGCATATTTGTGTGGAGTTCTACATTGGTACGTTACAGTGAGACAGGGAGGTTATTGAGGGGTACAGGTTCAGGGCATATTTGTGTGTAGTTCTGCATTGGTACGTTCCAGTGAGACAGGGAGGTTATGGATGGTACAGGTTCAGGGCATATTTGTGTGGAGTTCTGGAGTGGTACGTTCCAGTGAGTCAGGGAGGTTATGTTCGGGTACAGGATCAGGGCATATTTGAGTGGAGTTCGGCATTGGTGCATTCCAGTGAAACAGGGAGGTTATGGAGGGGTGGGTTCAGGGCAGACTAGTGTGGAGTTCTGCATTGGTACGTTCCAGTGAGACAGTGAGGTTATGGAGGGGTACAGGTTCAGGGCAAATTTGTGTGGAGTTCTGCATTGGTGCGTTCCAGTGAGACAAGGAAGTTATGGGCGGGTATACGTTCAGGGCATATTTGTGTGGAATTCTGCATTGATACGTTCCAGTGAGACAGGGAGATTATGGTCGGCTACAGGTTCAGGGCATATTTGTGCATAGTTCTGCATTGGTACGTTCCAGTGAGACAGGGAGATTATGGAGGGGTACAGGTTCAGGGCAAATTAGTGTGGAGTTCTGCATTGGTGCGTTCCAGTGAGACAAGGAGGTTATGGGCAGGTACACTTTCAGGGCATATTTGTGTGGTGTTCTGCAATGGTACGTTCCAGTGAGACAGAAGGTTATGGAGGGGTACAGGTTCAGGGCATATTTGAGTGGAGTTCGACATTGGTGCGTTCCAGTGAGACAGGGAAGTTATGGAGGGGTACAGGTTCAGGGCATATTTGTGTGGAGTTCTGCATTGGTACGTTCCAGTGAGACAGGGAGGTTATGGAGGGGTACAGGTTCAGGGCATACTTGTGTGGAGTTCTGCATTGGTACGTTCCAGTGAGACAGGGAGGTTATGGAGGGGTACAGGTTCGGGGCAAATTTGTGTGGCGTTCTGCATTGGTGCGTTCCAGTGAGACAAGGAGGTTATGGGCGGGTACACGTTCCGGGCATATTTGTGTGGAATTCTGCATTGGTACGTTCCAGTGAGACAGGGAGGTTATGCACGGTACAGGATCAGGGAATATTTGAGTGGAGTTCTGCATTGGTACGTTCCAGTGAGACAGGGAGGTTATTGAGGGGTACAGGTTCAGGGCAAATTTGTGTGGAGTTCTGCATTGGTGCGTTCCAGTGAGACAAGGAGGTTATGGGCAGTACACGTTCAGGGCATATTTGTGTGGAATTCTGCATTGGTACGTTCCAGTGAGACAAGGAGGTTATGGAGGGTTACGGTTCAGGGCACATTTGTCTGGAGTTCTGCATTGGTACGTTCCAGTGAGACAGGGAGGTTATAGAGGGTACAGGTTCAGAGCATATTTGTGCGGAGTTCTGCATTGGTACTTTCCAGTGAGACAGGGAGCTTATGGAGGGGTACAGGTTCAGGGCAAATTTGTGTGGAGTTCTGCATTCGTGCGTTCCAGTGAGACAAGGAGGTTATGGGCGGGTACACGTTCAGGGCATATTTGTGTGGAATTCTGCATTGGTACGTTCCAGTGAGACAGGGAGGTTATGGAGGGTAACGGTTCAGGGCATATTTGTGTGGAGTTCTGCATTGGTACGTTCCAGTGAGACAGGGAGGTTATGGAAGGTTACAGGTTCAGGGCATATTTGTGTGGAGTTCTGCATTCGTACGTTCCAGTGAGACAGGGAGGTTATGGAGGTGTACAGGTTCAGGGCACATTTGTCTGGAGTTCTGCATTGGTACGTTCCAGTGAGACAGGGAGGTTATAGAGGGTACAGGTTCAGAGCATATTTGTGCGGAGTTCTGCATTGGTACGTTCCAGTGAGACAGGGAGGTTATGGTGGTGTACAGGTTCAGGGCACATTTGTGTGGAGTTCTGCAGTGGTACGTTCCAGTGAGACAGGGAGGTTATGGTCGGGTACAGGTTCAGGGCATATTTGTGTGGAGTTCTGCACTGGTACTTTCCAGTGAGACAGGGAAGTTACGGAGCGGTACAGGTTCAGGGCATATTTGTGTGTAGTTCTGCATTGGTACGTTCCAGTGAGACAGGGAGGTTATGGAGAGTGCAGGTTCAGGGCATATTTGTGTGGAGTTCTGCATTGGTACATTCCAGTGAGACAGGGAGGTTATGGATTGTACAGGTTCAGGGCATACTTGTGTGGAGTTCTGCATTGGTACGTTCCAGTGAGACAGGGAGGTTATGGAGGGGTACAGGTTCGGGGCAAATTTGTGTGGCGTTCTGCATTGGTGCGTTCCAGTGAGACAAGGAGGTTATGGGCGGGTACACGTTCAGGGCATATTTGTGTGGAATTCTGCATTGGTACGTTCCAGTGAGACAGGGAGGTTATGGAGGGTTACAGGTTCAGGGCATATTTGAGTGGAGTTCGGCATTGGTGCATTCCAGTGAGACAGGGAGGTTATGGAGGGGTGGGTTCAGGGCAGACTAGTGTGGAGTTCTGCATTGGTACGTTCCAGTGAGACAGTGAGGTTATGGAGGGGTACAGGTTCAGGGCAAATTTGTGTGGAGTTCTGCATTGGTGCGTTCCAGTGAGACAAGGAAGTTATGGGCGGGTATACGTTCAGGGCATATTTGTGTGGAATTCTGCATTGATACGTTCCAGTGAGACAGGGAGATTATGGTCGGCTACAGGTTCAGGGCATATTTGTGCATAGTTCTGCATTGGTACGTTCCAGTGAGACAGGGAGATTATGGAGGGGTACAGGTTCAGGGCAAATTAGTGTGGAGTTCTGCATTGGTGCGTTCCAGTGAGACAAGGAGGTTATGGGCAGGTACACTTTCAGGGCATATTTGTGTGGTGTTCTGCAATGGTACGTTCCAGTGAGACAGAAGGTTATGGAGGGGTACAGGTTCAGAGAATATTTGAGTGGAGTTCGACATTGGTGCGTTCCAGTGAGACAGGGAAGTTATGGAGGGGTACAGGTTCAGGGCATATTTGTGTGGAGTTCTGCATTGGTACGTTCCAGTGAGACAGGGAGGTTATGGAGGGGTACAGGTTCAGGGCATACTTGTGTGGAGTTCTGCATTGGTACGTTCCAGTGAGACAGGGAGGTTATGGAGGGGTACAGGTTCGGGGCAAATTTGTGTGGCGTTCTGCATTGGTGCGTTCCAGTGAGACAAGGAGGTTATGGGCGGGTACACGTTCCGGGCATATTTGTGTGGAATTCTGCATTGGTACTTTCCAGTGAGACAGGGAGGTTATGCACGGTACAGGATCAGGGAATATTTGAGTGGAGTTCTGCATTGGTACGTTCCAGTGAGACAGGGAGGTTATTGAGGGGTACAGGTTCAGGGCAAATTTGTGTGGAGTTCTGCATTGGTGCGTTCCAGTGAGACAAGGAGGTTAGGGAGGGTTACGGTTCAGGGCACCTTTGTCTGGAGTTCTGCATTGGTACGTTCCAGTGAGACAGGGAGGTTATAGAGGGTACAGGTTCAGAGCATATTTGTGCGGAGTTCTGCATTGGTACTTTCCAGTGAGACAGGGAGCTTATGGAGGGGTACAGGTTCAGGGCAAATTTGTGTGGAGTTCTGCATTGGTGCGTTCCAGTGAGACAAGGAGGTTATGGGCGGGTACACGTTCAGGGCATATTTGTGTGGAATTCTGCATTGGTACGTTCCAGTGAGACAGGGAGGTTATGGAGGGTAACGGTTCAGGGCATATTTGTGTGGAGTTCTGCATTGGTACGTTCCAGTGAGACAGGGAGGTTATGGAAGGTTACAGGTTCAGGGCATATTTGTGTGGAGTTCTGCATTCGTACGTTCCAGTGAGACAGGGAGGTTATGGAGGTGTACAGGTTCAGGGCACATTTGTCTGGAGTTCTGCATTGGTACGTTCCAGTGAGACAGGGAGGTTATAGAGGGTACAGGTTCAGAGCATATTTGTGCGGAGTTCTGCATTGGTACGTTCCAGTGAGACAGGGAGGTTATGGTGGTGTACAGGTTCAGGGCACATTTGTGTGGAGTTCTGCAGTGGTACGTTCCAGTGAGACAGGGAGGTTATGGTCGGGTACAGGTTCAGGGCATATTTGTGTGGAGTTCTGCATTGGTACTTTCCAGTGAGACAGGGAAGTTACGGAGCGGTACAGGTTCAGGGCATATTTGTGTGGTGTTCTGCATTGGTATGTTCCAGTGAGACAGGGAGGTTATGGAGGGGTACAGGTTCAGGGATATTTGTGTGTAGTTCTGCATTGGTACGTTCCAGTGAGACAGGGAGGTTATGGAGAGTGCAGGTTCAGGGCATATTTGTGTGGAGTTCTGCATTGGTACATTCCAGTGAGACAGGGAGGTTATGGATTGTACAGGTTCAGGGCATACTTGTGTGGAGTTCTGCATTGGTACGTTCCAGTGAGACAGGGAGGTTATGGAGGGGTACAGGTTCGGGGCAAATTTGTGTGGCATTCTGCATTGGTGCGTTCCAGTGAGACAAGGAGGTTATGGGCGGGTACACGTTCAGGGCATATTTGTGTGGAATTCTGCATTGGTACGTTCCAGTGAGACAGGGAGGTTATGGAGGGTTACAGGTTCAGGGCACATTTGTCTGGAGTTCTGCATTGGTACGTTCCAGTGAGACAGGGAGGTTATAGAGGGTACAGGTTCAGAGTATCTTTGTGCGGAGTTCTGCATTGGTACTTTCCAGTGAGACAGGGAGCTTATGGTCGGGTACAGGTTCAGGGCATATTTGTGTGGGGTTCTGCATTGGTACGTTCCAGTGAGACAGGGAGGTTATGGAGGGGTACAGGTTCAGGGCATATTTGTGTGTAGTTCTGCATTGGTACGTTCCAGTGAGACAGGGAGGTTATGGAGGGTACAGGTTCAGGGCATATTTGTGCGGAGTTCTACGTTGGTACGTTCCAGTGAGACAAGGATATTATGGGCGGGTAAACATTCAGGGCATATTACTGTGGTGTTCTGCAATGGTACGTTCCAGTGAGACTGGGAGGTTATGGAGGGTACAGGTTCAGGGCATATTTGTGTGGAGTTCGGCATTGGTGCGTTCCAGTGAGACAAGGAGGTTATGGGCGGGTACACTTTCAGGGCATATTTGTGTGGAGTTCTACATTGGTACGTTCCAGTGAGACAGGGAGGTTATGGATGGTACAGGTTCAGGGCATATTTGTGTGGAGTTCTGGAGTGGTACTTTCCAGTGAGTCAGGGAGGTTATGTTCGGGTACAGGATCAGGGCATATTTGAGTGGAGTTCGGCATTGGTGCATTCCAGTGAGGCAGGGAGGTTATGGAGGTGTACAGGTTCAGGGCAAATTAGTGTGGAGTTCTGCATTGGTGCGTTCCAGTGAGACAAGGAGGTTATGGGCAGGTACACTTTCAGGGCATATTTGTGTGGTGTTCTGCAATGGTACGTTCCAGTGAGACAGAAGGTTATGGAGGGGTACAGGTTCAGGGCATATTTGAGTGGAGTTCGACATTGGTGCGTTCCAGTGAGACAGGGAAGGTATGGAGGGGTTCAGGTTCAGGGCATATTTGTGTGGAGTTCTGCATTGGTAAGTTCCAGTGAGACAGGGAGGTTATGGAGGGGTACAGGTTCAGGGCACACTTGTGTGGAGTTCTGCATTGGTACGTTCCAGTGAGACAGGGAGGTTATGGAGGGGTACAGGTTCGTGGCAAATTTGTGTGGCGTTCTGCATTGGTGCGTTCCAGTGAGACAAGGAGGTTATGGGCGGGTACACGTTCAGGGCATATTTGTGTGGAATTCTGCATTGGTACGTTCTAGTGAGACAGGGAGGTTATGCACGGTACAGGATCAGGGAATATTTGAGTGGAGTTCTGCATTGGTACGTTCCAGTGAGACAGGGAGGTTATTGAGGGGTACAGGTCCAGGGCAAATTTGTGTGGAGTTCTGCATTGGTGCGTTCCAGTGAGACAAGGAGGTTATGGGCAGTACACGTTCAGGGCATATTTGTGTGGAATTCTGCATTGGTACGTTCCAGTGAGACAGGGAGGTTATGGAGGGTTACAGGTTCAGGGCACATTTGTCTGGAGTTCTGCATTGGTACGTTCCAGTGAGACAGGGAGGTTATAGAGGGTACAGGTTCAGAGCATCTTTGTGCGGAGTTCTGCATTGGTACTTTCCAGTGAGACAGGGAGCTTATGGTCGGGTACAGGTTCAGGGCATATTTGTGTGGGGTTCCTCATTGGTACGTTCCAGTGAGACAGGGAGGTTATGGAGGGGTACAGGTTCAGGGCATATTTGTGTGTAGTTCTGCATTGGTACGTTCCAGTGAGACAGGGAGGTTATGGAGGGTACAGGTTCAGGGCATATTTGTGTGGAGTTCTGCGTTGGTACGTTCCAGTGAGACAAGGATATTATGGGCGGGTAAACATTCAGGGCATATTACAGTGGTGTTCTGCAATGGTACGTTCCAGTGAGACTGGGAGGTTATGGAGGGTACAGGTTCAGGGCATATTTGTGTGGAGTTCGGCATTGGTGCGTTCCAGTGAGACAAGGAGGTTATGGGCGGGTACACTTTCAGGGCATATTTGTGTGGTGTTCTGCAATGGTACGTTCCAGTGAGACAGAAGGTTATGGAGAGGTACAGGTTCAGGGCATATTTGAGTGGAGTTCGGCATTGGTGCGTTCCAGTGAGACAGGGAAGTTATGGAGGGGTACAGGTTCAGGGCATATTTGTGTGGAGTTCTACATTGGTACGTTCCAGTGAGACAGGGAGGTTATTGAGGGGTACAGGTTCAGGGCATATTTGTGTGTAGTTCTGCATTGGTACGTTCCAGTGAGACAGGGAGGTTATGGATGGTACAGGTTCAGGGCATATTTGTGTGGAGTTCTGGAGTGGTACGTTCCAGTGAGTCAGGGAGTTTATGTTCGGGTACAGGATCAGGGCATATTTGAGTGGAGTTCGGCATTGATGCATTCCAGTGAGACAGGGAGGTTATGGAGGTGTACAGGTTCAGGGCAAATTAGTGTGGAGTTCTGCATTGGTGCGTTCCAGTGAGACAAGGAGGTTATGGGCAGGTACACTTTCAGGGCATATTTGTGTGGTGTTCTGCAATGGTACGTTCCAGTGAGACAGAAGGTTATGGAGGGGTACAGGTTCAGGGCATATTTGAGTGGAGTTCGACATTGGTGCGTTCCAGTGAGACAGGGAAGTTATGGAGGGGTTCAGGTTCAGGGCATATTTGTGTGGAGTTCTGCATTGGTAAGTTCCAGTGAGACAGGGAGGTTATGGAGGGGTACAGGTTCAGGGCATACTTGTGTGGAGTTCTGCATTGGTACGTTCCAGTGAGACAGGGAGGTTATGGAGGGGTACAGGTTCGGGGCAAATTTGTGTGGCGTTCTGCATTGGTGCGTTCCAGTGAGACAAGGAGGTTATGGGCGGGTACACGTTCAGGGCATATTTGTGTGGAATTCTGCATTGGTACGTTCCAGTGAGACAGGGAGGTTATGCACGGTACAGGATCAGGGAATATTTGAGTTGAGTTCTGCATTGGTACGTTCCAGTGAGACAGGGAGGTTATTGAGGGGTACAGGTTCAGGGCAAATTTGTGTGGAGTTCTGCATTGGTGCGTTCCAGTGAGACAAGGAGGTTATGGGCAGTACACGTTCAGGGCATATTTGTGTGGAATTCTGCATTGGTACGTTCCAGTGAGACAGGGAGGTTATGGAGGGTTGCAGGTTCAGGGCACATTTGTCTGGAGTTCTGCATTGGTAAGTTCCAGTGAGACAGGGAGGTTATGGAGGGGTACAGGTTCAGGGCATACTTGTGTGGAGTTCTGCATTGGTACGTTCCAGTGAGACAGGGAGGTTATGGAGGGGTACAGGTTCGGGGCAAATTTGTGTGGCGTTCTGCATTGGTGCGTTCCAGTGAGACAAGGAGGTTATGGGCGGGTACACGTTCAGGGCATATTTGTGTGGAATTCTGCATTGGTACGTTCCAGTGAGACAGGGAGGTTATGCACGGTACAGGATCAGGGAATATTTGAGTTGAGTTCTGCATTGGTACGTTCCAGTGAGACAGGGAGGTTATTGAGGGGTACAGGTTCAGGGCAAATTTGTGTGGAGTTCTGCATTGGTGCGTTCCAGTGAGACAAGGAGGTTATGGGCAGTACACGTTCAGGGCATATTTGTGTGGAATTCTGCATTGGTACGTTCCAGTGAGACAGGGAGGTTATGGAGGGTTACAGGTTCAGGGCACATTTGTCTGGAGTTCTGCATTGGTACGTTCCAGTGAGACAGGGAGGTTATAGAGGGTACAGGTTCAGAGCATCTTTGTGCGGAGTTCTGCATTGGTACTTTCCAGTGAGACAGGGAGCTTATGGTCGGGTACAGGTTCAGGGCATATTTGTGTGGGGTTCTGCATTGTTACGTTCCAGTGAGACAGGGAGGTTATGGAGGGGTACAGGTTCAGGGCATATTTGTGTGTAGTTCTGCATTGGTACGTTCCAGTGAGACTGGGAGGTTATGGAGGGTACAGGTTCAGGGCATATTTGTGTGGAGTTCGGCATTGGTGCGTTCCAGTGAGACAAGGAGGTTATGGGCGGGTACACTTTCAGGGCATATTTGTGTGGTGTTCTGCAATGGTACGTTCCAGTGAGACAGAAGGTTATGGAGGGGTACAGGTTCAGGGCATATTTGAGTGGAGTTCGGCATTGGTGCGTTCCAGTGAGACAGGGAAGTTATGGAGGGGTACAGGTTCAGGGCATATTTGTGTGGAGTTCTACATTGGTACGTTCCAGTGAGACAGGGAGGTTATGGATGGTACAGGTTCAGGGCATATTTGTGTGGAGTTCTGGAGTGGTACGTTCCAGTGAGTCAGGGAGGTTATGTTCGGGTACAGGATCAGGGCATATTTGAGTGGAGTTCGGCATTGGTGCATTCCAGTGAGACAGGGAGGTTATTGAGGGGTACAGGTTCAGGGCATATTTGTGTGTAGTTCTGCATTGGTACGTTCCAGTGAGACAGGGAGGTTATGGATGGTACAGGTTCAGGGCATATTTGTGTGGAGTTCTGGAGTGGTACGTTCCAGTGAGTCAGGGAGGTTATGTTCGGGTACAGGATCAGGGCATATTTGAGTGGAGTTCGGGATTGGTGCATTCCAGCGAGACAGGGAGGTTATGGAGGGGTACAGGTTCAGGGCAAATTAGTGTGGAGTTCTGCATTGGTGCGTTCCAGTGAGACAAGGAGGTTATGGGCAGGTACACTTTCAGGGCATATTTGTGTGGTGTTCTGCAATGGTACGTTCCAGTGAGACAGAAGGTTATGGAGGGGTACAGGTTCAGGGCATATTTGAGTGGAGTTCGACATTGGTGCGTTCCAGTGAGACAGGGAAGTTATGGAGGGGTTCAGGTTCAGGGCATATTTGTGTGGAATTCTGCATTGGTAAGTTCCAGTGAGACAGGGAGGTTATGGAGGGGTACAGGTTCAGGGCATACTTGTGTGGAGTTCTGCATTGGTACGTTCCAGTGAGACAGGGAGGTTATGGAGGGGTACAGGTTCGGGGCAAATTTGTGTGGCATTCTGCATTGGTGCGTTCCAGTGAGACAAGGAGGTTATGGGCGGGTACACGTTCAGGGCATATTTGTGTGGAATTCTGCATTGGTACGTTCCAGTGAGACAGGGAGGTTATGGAGGGTTGCAGGTTCAGGGCACATTTGTCTGGAGTTCTGCATTGGTACGTTCCAGTGAGACAGGGAGGTTATAGAGGGTACAGGTTCAGAGCATCTTTGTGCGGAGTTCTGCATTGGTACTTTCCAGTGAGACAGGGAGCTTATGGTCGGGTACAGGTTCAGGGCATATTTGTGTGGGGTTCTGCATTGGTACGTTCCAGTGAGACAGGGAGGTTATGGAGGGGTACAGGTTCAGGGCATATTTGTGTGTAGTTCTGCATTGGTACGTTCCAGTGAGACAGGGAGGTTATGGAGGGTACAGGTTCAGGGCATATTTGTGTGGAGTTCTGCGTTGGTACGTTCCAGTGAGACAAGGATATTATGGGCGGGTAAACATTCAGGGCATATTACTGTGGTGTTCTGCAATGGTACGTTCCAGTGAGACTGGGAGGTTATGGAGGGTACAGGTTCAGGGCATATTTGTGTGGAGTTCGGCATTGGTGCGTTCCAGTGAGACAAGGAGGTTATGGGCGGGTACACTTTCAGGGCATATTTGTGTGGTGTTCTGCAATGGTACGTTCCAGTGAGACAGAAGGTTATGGAGGGGTACAGGTTCAGGGCATATTTGAGTGGAGTTCGGCATTGGTGCGTTCCAGTGAGACAGGGAAGTTATGGAGGGGTACAGGTTCAGGGCATATTTGTGTGGAGTTCTACATTGGTACGTTCCAGTGAGACAGGGAGGTTATGGATGGTACAGGTTCAGGGCATATTTGTGTGGAGTTCTGGAGTGGTACGTTCCAGTGAGTCAGGGAGGTTATGTTCGGGTACAGGATCAGGGCATATTTGAGTGGAGTTCGGCATTGGTGCATTCCAGTGAGACAGGGAGGTTATGGAGGGGTACAGGTTCAGGGCAGACTAGTGTGGAGTTCTGCATTGGTACGTTCCAGTGAGACAGTGAGGTTATGGAGGGGTACAGGTTCAGGGCAAATTTGTGTGGAGTTCTGCAATGGTACGTTCCAGTGAGACAGAAGGTTATGGAGGGGTACAGGTTCAGGGCATATTTGAGTGGAGTTCGGCATTGGTGCGTTCCAGTGAGACAGGGAATTTATGGAGGGGTACAGGTTCAGGGCATACTTGTGTGGAGTTCTGCATTGGTACGTTCCAGTGAGACAGGGAGGTTATGGAGGGGTACAGGTTCGGGGCAAATTTGTGTGGCGTTCTGCATTGGTGCGTTCCAGTGAGACAAGGAGGTTATGGGCGGGTACACGTTCAGGGCATATTTGTGTGGAATTCTGCATTGGTACGTTCCAGTGAGACAGGGAGGTTATGGAGGGTTACAGGTTCAGGGCACATTTGTCTGGAGTTCTGCATTGGTACGTTCCAGTGAGACAGGGAGGTTATAGAGGGTACAGGTTCAGAGCATCTTTGTGCGGAGTTCTGCATTGGTACTTTCCAGTGAGACAGGGAGCTTATGGTCGGGTACAGGTTCAGGGCATATTTGTGTGGGGTTCTGCATTGGTACGTTCCAGTGAGACAGGGAGGTTATGGAGGGGTACAGGTTCAGGGCATATTTGTGTGTAGTTCTGCATTGGTACGTTCCAGTGAGACAGGGAGGTTATGGAGGGTACAGGTTCAGGGCATATTTGTGTGGAGTTCTGCGTTGGTACGTTCCAGTGAGACAAGGATATTATGGGCGGGTAAACATTCAGGGCATATTACTGTGGTGTTCTGCAATGGTACGTTCCAGTGAGACTGGGAGGTTATGGAGGGTACAGGTTCAGGGCATATTTGTGTGGAGTTCGGCATTGGTGCGTTCCAGTGAGACAAGGAGGTTATGGGCGGGTACACTTTCAGGGCATATTTGTGTGGTGTTCAGCAATGGTACGTTCCAGTGAGACAGAAGGTTATGGAGGGGTACAGGTTCAGGGCATATTTGAGTGGAGTTCGGCATTGGTGCGTTCCAGTGAGACAGGGAAGTTATGGAGGGGTACAGGTTCAGGGCATATTTGTGTGGAGTTCTACATTGGTACGTTCCAGTGAGACAGGGAGGTTATGGATGGTACAGGTTCAGGGCATATTTGTGTGGAGCTCTGGAGTGGTACGTTCCAGTGAGTCAGGGAGGTTATGTTCGGGTACAGGATCAGGGCATATTTGAGTGGAGTTCGGCATTGGTGCATTCCAGTGAGACAGGGAGGTTATGGAGGGGTACAGGTTCAGGGCAGACTAGTGTGGAGTTCTGCATTGGTACGTTCCAGTGAGACAGTGAGGTTATGGAGGGGTACAGGTTCAGGGCAAATTTGTGTGGAGTTCTGCAATGGTACGTTCCAGTGAGACAGAAGGTTATGGAGGGGTACAGGTTCAGGGCATATTTGAGTGGAGTTCGGCATTGGTGCGTTCCAGTGAGACAGGGAAGTTATGGAGGGGTACAGGTTCAGGGCATACTTGTGTGGAGTTCTGCATTGGTACGTTCCAGTGAGACAGGGAGGTTATGGAGGGGTACAGGTTCGGGGCAAATTTGTGTGGCGTTCTGCATTGGTGCGTTCCAGTGAGACAAGGAGGTTATGGGCGGGTACACGTTCAGGGCATATTTGTGTGGAATTCTGCATTGGTACGTTCCAGTGAGACAGGGAGGTTATGGAGGGTTACAGGTTCAGGGCACATTTGTCTGGAGTTCTGCATTGGTACGTTCCAGTGAGACAGGGAGGTTATAGAGGGTACAGGTTCAGAGCATCTTTGTGCGGAGTTCTGCATTGGTACTTTCCAGTGAGACAGGGGGCTTATGGTCGGGTACAGGTTCAGGGCATATTTGTGTGTAGTTCTGCATTGGTACGTTCCAGTGAGACAGGGAGGTTATGGAGGGTACAGGTTCAGGGCATATTTGTGTGGAGTTCTGCGTTGGTACGTTCCAGTGAGACAAGGATATTATGGGCGGGTAAACATTCAGGGCATATTACTGTGGTGTTCTGCAATGGTACGTTCCAGTGAGACTGGGAGGTTATGGAGGGTACAGGTTCAGGGCATATTTGTGTGGAGTTCGGCATTGGTGCGTTCCAGTGAGACAAGGAGGTTATGGGCGGGTACACTTTCAGGGCATATTTGTGTGGTGTTCTGCAATGGTACGTTCCAGTGAGACAGAAGGTTATGGAGGGGTACAGGTTCAGGGCATATTTGAGTGGAGTTCGGCATTGGTGCGTTCCAGTGAGACAGGGAAGTTATGGAGGGGTACAGGTTCAGGGCATATTTGTGTGGAGTTCTACATTGGTACGTTCCAGTGAGACAGGGAGGTTATGGATGGTACAGGTTCAGGGCATATTTGTGTGGAGTTCTGGAGTGGTACGTTCCAGTGAGTCAGGGAGGTTATGTTCGGGTACAGGATCAGGGCATATTTGAGTGGAGTTCGGCATTGGTGCATTCCAGTGAGACAGGGAGGTTATGGAGGGGTACAGGTTCAGGGCAGACTAGTGTGGAGTTCTGCATTGGTACGTTCCAGTGAGACAGTGAGGTTATGGAGGGGTACAGGTTCAGGGCAAATTTGTGTGGAGTTCTGCAATGGTACGTTCCAGTGAGACAGAAGGTTATGGAGGGGTACAGGTTCAGGGCATATTTGAGTGGAGTTCGGCATTGGTGCGTTCCAGTGAGACAGGGAAGTTATGGAGGGGTACAGGTTCAGGGCATATTTGTGTGGAGTTCTACATTGGTACGTTCCAGTGAGACAGGGAGGTTATTGAGGGGTACAGGTTCAGGGCATATTTGTGTGTAGTTCTGCATTGGTACGTTCCAGTGAGACAGGGAGGTTATGGATGGTACAGGTTCAGGGCATATTTGTGTGGAGTTCTGGAGTGGTACGTTCCAGTGAGTCAGGGAGGTTATGTTCGGGTACAGGATCAGGGCATATTTGAGTGGAGTTCGGCATTGGTGCATTCCAGTGAGACAGGGAGGTTATGGAGGGGTACAGGTTCAGGGCAGACTAGTGTGGAGTTCTGCATTGGTACGTTCCAGTGAGACAGTGAGGTTATGGAGGGGTACAGGTTCAGGGCAAATTTGTGTGGAGTTCTGCATTGGTGCGTTCCAGTGAGACAAGGAAGTTATGGGCGGGTATACGTTCAGGGCATATTTGTGTGGAATTCTGCATTGATACGTTCCAGTGAGACAGGGAGATTATGGTCGGCTACAGGTTCAGGGCATATTTGTGCATAGTTCTGCATTGGTACGTTCCAGTGAGACAGGGAGATTATGGAGGGGTACAGGTTCAGGGCAAATTAGTGTGGAGTTCTGCATTGGTGCGTTCCAGTGAGACAAGGAGGTTATGGGCAGGTACACTTTCAGGGCATATTTGTGTGGTGTTCTGCAATGGTACGTTCCAGTGAGACAGAAGGTTATGGAGGGGTACAGGTTCAGGGCATATTTGAGTGGAGTTCGACATTGGTGCGTTCCAGTGAGACAGGGAAGTTATGGAGGGGTACAGGTTCAGGGCATATTTGTGTGGAGTTCTGCATTGGTACGTTCCAGTGAGACAGGGAGGTTATGGAGGGGTACAGGTTCAGGGCATACTTGTGTGGAGTTCTGCATTGGTACGTTCCAGTGAGACAGGGAGGTTATGGAGGGGTACAGGTTCGGGGCAAATTTGTGTGGCGTTCTGCATTGGTGCGTTCCAGTGAGACAAGGAGGTTATGGGCGGGTACACGTTCCGGGCATATTTGTGTGGAATTCTGCATTGGTACGTTCCAGTGAGACAGGGAGGTTATGCACGGTACAGGATCAGGGAATATTTGAGTGGAGTTCTGCATTGGTACGTTCCAGTGAGACAGGGAGGTTATTGAGGGGTACAGGTTCAGGGCAAATTTGTGTGGAGTTCTGCATTGGTGCGTTCCAGTGAGACAAGGAGGTTATGGGCAGTACACGTTCAGGGCATATTTGTGTGGAATTCTGCATTGGTACGTTCCAGTGAGACAAGGAGGTTATGGAGGGTTACGGTTCAGGGCACATTTGTCTGGAGTTCTGCATTGGTACGTTCCAGTGAGACAGGGAGGTTATAGAGGGTACAGGTTCAGAGCATATTTGTGCGGAGTTCTGCATTGGTACTTTCCAGTGAGACAGGGAGCTTATGGAGGGGTACAGGTTCAGGGCAAATTTGTGTGGAGTTCTGCATTGGTGCGTTCCAGTGAGACAAGGAGGTTATGGGCGGGTACACGTTCAGGGCATATTTGTGTGGAATTCTGCATTGGTACGTTCCAGTGAGACAAGGATATTATGGGCGGGTAAACATTCAGGGCATATTACTGTGGTGTTCTGCAATGGTACGTTCCAGTGAGACTGGGAGGTTATGGAGGGTACAGGTTCAGGGCATATTTGTGTGGAGTTCGGCATTGGTGCGTTCCAGTGAGACAGGGAAGTTATGGAGGGGTACAGGTTCAGGGCATATTTGTGTGGAGTTCTACATTGGTACGTTCCAGTGAGACAGGGAGGTTATGGATGGTACAGGTTCAGGGCATATTTGTGTGGAGTTCTGGAGTGGTACGTTCCAGTGAGTCAGGGAGGTTATGTTCGGGTACAGGATCAGGGCATATTTGAGTGGAGTTCGGCATTGGTGCATTCCAGTGAGACAGGGAGGTTATGGAGGGGTACAGGTTCAGGGCAGACTAGTGTGGAGTTCTGCATTGGTACGTTCCAGTGAGACAGTGAGGTTATGGAGGGGTACAGGTTCAGGGCAAAATTGTGTGGAGTTCTGCAATGGTACGTTCCAGTGAGACAGAAGGTTATGGAGGGGTACAGGTTCAGGGCATATTTGAGTGGAGTTCGGCATTGGTGCGTTCCAGTGAGACAGGGAAGTTATGGAGGGGTACAGGTTCAGGGCATACTTGTGTGGAGTTCTGCATTGGTACGTTCCAGTGAGACAGGGAGGTTATGGAGGGGTACAGGTTCGGGGCAAATTTGTGTGGCGTTCTGCATTGGTGCGTTCCAGTGAGACAAGGAGGTTATAGGCGGGTACACGTTCAGGGCATATTTGTGTGGAATTCTGCATTGGTACGTTCCAGTGAGACAGGGAGGTTATGGAGGGTTACAGGTTCAGGGCACATTTGTCTGGAGTTCTGCATTGGTACGTTCCAGTGAGACAGGGAGGTTATAGAGGGTACAGGTTCAGAGCATCTTTGTGCGGAGTTCTGCATTGGTACTTTCCAGTGAGACAGGGGGCTTATGGTCGGGTACAGGTTCAGGGCATATTTGTGTGTAGTTCTGCATTGGTACGTTCCAGTGAGACAGGGAGGTTATGGAGGGTACAGGTTCAGGGCATATTTGTGTGGAGTTCTGCGTTGGTACGTTCCAGTGAGACAAGGATATTATGGGCGGGTAAACATTCAGGGCATATTACTGTGGTGTTCTGCAATGGTACGTTCCAGTGAGACTGGGAGGTTATGGAGGGTACAGGTTCAGGGCATATTTGTGTGGAGTTCGGCATTGGTGCGTTCCAGTGAGACAAGGAGGTTATGGGCGGGTACACTTTCAGGGCATATTTGTGTGGTGTTCTGCAATGGTACGTTCCAGTGAGACAGAAGGTTATGGAGGGGTACAGGTTCAGGGCATATTTGAGTGGAGTTCGGCATTGGTGCGTTCCAGTGAGACAGGGAAGTTATGGAGGGGTACAGGTTCAGGGCATATTTGAGTGGAGTTCTACATTGGTACGTTCCAGTGAGACAGGGAGGTTATGGATGGTACAGGTTCAGGGCATATTTGTGTGGAGTTCTGGAGTGGTACGTTCCAGTGAGTCAGGGAGGTTATGTTCGGGTACAGGATCAGGGCATATTTGAGTGGAGTTCGGCATTGGTGCATTCCAGTGAGACAGGGAGGTTATGGAGGGGTACAGGTTCAGGGCAGACTAGTGTGGAGTTCTGCATTGGTACGTTCCAGTGAGACAGTGAGGTTATGGAGGGGTACAGGTTCAGGGCAAATTTGTGTGGAGTTCTGCAATGGTACGTTCCAGTGAGACAGAAGGTTATGGAGGGGTACAGGTTCAGGGCATATTTGAGTGGAGTTCGGCATTGGTGCGTTCCAGTGAGACAGGGAAGTTATGGAGGGGTACAGGTTCAGGGCATATTTGTGTGGAGTTCTACATTGGTACGTTCCAGTGAGACAGGGAGGTTATTGAGGGGTACAGGTTCAGGGCATATTTGTGTGTAGTTCTGCATTGGTACGTTCCAGTGAGACAGGGAGGTTATGGATGGTACAGGTTCAGGGCATATTTGTGTGGAGTTCTGGAGTGGTACGTTCCAGTGAGTCAGGGAGGTTATGTTCGGGTACAGGATCAGGGCATATTTGAGTGGAGTTCGGCATTGGTGCATTCCAGTGAGACAGGGAGGTTATGGAGGGGTACAGGTTCAGGGCAGACTAGTGTGGAGTTCTGCATTGGTACGTTCCAGTGAGACAGTGAGGTTATGGAGGGGTACAGGTTCAGGGCAAATTTGTGTGGAGTTCTGCATTGGTGCGTTCCAGTGAGACAAGGAAGTTATGGGCGGGTATACGTTCAGGGCATATTTGTGTGGAATTCTGCATTGATACGTTCCAGTGAGACAGGGAGATTATGGTCGGCTACAGGTTCAGGGCATATTTGTGCATAGTTCTGCATTGGTACGTTCCAGTGAGACAGGGAGATTATGGAGGGGTACAGGTTCAGGGCAAATTAGTGTGGAGTTCTGCATTGGTGCGTTCCAGTGAGACAAGGAGGTTATGGGCAGGTACACTTTCAGGGCATATTTGTGTGGTGTTCTGCAATGGTACGTTCCAGTGAGACAGAAGGTTATGGAGGGGTACAGGTTCAGGGCATATTTGAGTGGAGTTCGACATTGGTGCGTTCCAGTGAGACAGGGAAGTTATGGAGGGGTACAGGTTCAGGGCATATTTGTGTGGAGTTCTGCATTGGTACGTTCCAGTGAGACAGGGAGGTTATGGAGGGGTACAGGTTCAGGGCATACTTGTGTGGAGTTCTGCATTGGTACGTTCCAGTGAGACAGGGAGGTTATGGAGGGGTACAGGTTCGGGGCAAATTTGTGTGGCGTTCTGCATTGGTGCGTTCCAGTGAGACAAGGAGGTTATGGGCGGGTACACGTTCCGGGCATATTTGTGTGGAATTCTGCATTGGTACGTTCCAGTGAGACAGGGAGGTTATGCACGGTACAGGATCAGGGAATATTTGAGTGGAGTTCTGCATTGGTACGTTCCAGTGAGACAGGGAGGTTATTGAGGGGTACAGGTTCAGGGCAAATTTGTGTGGAGTTCTGCATTGGTGCGTTCCAGTGAGACAAGGAGGTTATGGGCAGTACACGTTCAGGGCATATTTGTGTGGAATTCTGCATTGGTACGTTCCAGTGAGACAAGGAGGTTATGGAGGGTTACGGTTCAGGGCACATTTGTCTGGAGTTCTGCATTGGTACGTTCCAGTGAGACAGGGAGGTTATAGAGGGTACAGGTTCAGAGCATATTTGTGCGGAGTTCTGCATTGGTACTTTCCAGTGAGACAGGGAGCTTATGGAGGGGTACAGGTTCAGGGCAAATTTGTGTGGAGTTCTGCATTGGTGCGTTCCAGTGAGACAAGGAGGTTATGGGCGGGTACACGTTCAGGGCATATTTGTGTGGAATTCTGCATTGGTACGTTCCAGTGAGACTGGGAGGTTATGGAGGGTAACGGTTCAGGGCATATTTGTGTGGAGTTCTGCATTGGTACGTTCCAGTGAGACAGGGAGGTTATGGAAGGTTACAGGTTCAGGGCATATTTGTGTGGAGTTCTGCATTCGTACGTTCCAGTGAGACAGGGAGGTTATGGAGGTGTACAGGTTCAGGGCACATTTGTCTGGAGTTCTGCATTGGTACGTTCCAGTGAGACAGGGAGGTTATAGAGGGTACAGGTTCAGAGCATATTTGTGCGGAGTTCTGCATTGGTACGTTCCAGTGAGACAGGGAGGTTATGGTGGTGTACAGGTTCAGGGCACATTTGTGTGGAGTTCTGCAGTGGTACGTTCCAGTGAGACAGGGAGGTTATGGTCGGGTACAGGTTCAGGGCATATTTGTGTGGAGTTCTGCATTGGTACTTTCCAGTGAGACAGGGAAGTTACGGAGCGGTACAGGTTCAGGGCATATTTGTGTGGTGTTCTGCATTGGTATGTTCCAGTGAGACAGGGAGGTTATGGAGGGGTACAGGTTCAGGGCATATTTGTGTGTAGTTCTGCATTGGTACGTTCCAGTGAGACAGGGAGGTTATGGAGAGTACAGGTTCAGGGCATATTTGTGTGGAGTTCTGCATTGGTACATTCCAGTGAGACAGGGAGGTTATGGATTGTACAGGTTCAGGGCATACTTGTGTGGAGTACTGCATTGGTACGTTCCAGTGAGACAGGGAGGTTATGGAGGGGTACAGGTTCGGGGCAAATTTGTGTGGCGTTCTGCATTGGTGCGTTCCAGTGAGACAAGGAGGTTATGGGCGGGTACGCGTTCAGGGCATATTTGTGTGGAATTCTGCATTGGTACGTTCCAGTGAGACAGGGAGGTTATGGAGGGTTACAGGTTCAGGGCACATTTGTCTGGAGTTCTGCATTGGTACGTTCCAGTGAGACAGGGAGGTTATAGAGGGTACAGGTTCAGAGCATCTTTGTGCGGAGTTCTGCATTGGTACTTTCCAGTGAGACAGGGAGCTTATGGTCGGGTACAGGTTCAGGGCATATTTGTGTGGGGTTCTGCATTGGTACGTTCCAGTGAGACAGGGAGGTTATGGAGGGGTACAGGTTCAGGGCATATTTGTGTGTAGTTCTGCATTGGTACGTTCCAGTGAGACAGGGAGGTTATGGAGGGTACAGGTTCAGGGCATATTTGTGTGGAGTTCGGCATTGGTGCGTTCCAGTGAGACAAGGAGGTTATGGGCGGGTACACTTTCAGGGCATATTTGTGTGGTGTTCTGCAATGGTACGTTCCAGTGAGACAGAAGGTTATGGAGGGGTACAGGTTCAGGGCATATTTGAGTGGAGATCGGCATTGGTGCGTTCCAGTGAGACAGGGAAGTTATGGAGGGGTACAGGTTCAGGGCATATTTGTGTGGAGTTCTACATTGGTACGTTCCAGTGAGACAGGGAGGTTATGGATGGTACAGGTTCAGGGCATATTTGTGTGGAGTTCTGGAGTGGTACGTTCCAGTGAGTCAGGGAGGTTATGTTCGGGTACAGGATCAGGGCATATTTGAGTGGAGTTCGGCATTGGTGCATTCCAGTGAGACAGGGAGGTTATGGAGGGGTACAGGTTCAGGGCAGACTAGTGTGGAGTTCTGCATTGGTACGTTCCAGTGAGACAGTGAGGTTATGGAGGGGTACAGGTTCAGGGCAAATTTGTGTGGTGTTCTGCAATGGTACGTTCCAGTGAGACAGAAGGTTATGGAGGGGTACAGGTTCAGGGCATATTTGAGTGGAGTTCGGCATTGGTGCGTTCCAGTGAGACAGGGAAGTTATGGAGGGGTACAGGTTCAGGGCATATTTGTGTGGAGTTCTACATTGGTACGTTCCAGTGAGACAGGGAGGTTATTGAGGGGTACAGGTTCAGGGCATATTTGTGTGCAGTTCTGCATTGGTACGTTCCAGTGAGACAGGGAGGTTATGGATGGTACAGGTTCAGGGCATATTTGTGTGGAGTTCTGGAGTGGTACGTTCCAGTGAGTCAGGGAGGTTATGTTCGGGTACAGGATCAGGGCATATTTGAGTGGAGTTCGGCATTGGTGCATTCCAGTGAGACAGGGAGGTTATGGAGGGGTGGGTTCAGGGCAGACTAGTGTGGAGTTCTGCATTGGTACGTTCCAGTGAGACAGTGAGGTTATGGAGGGGTACAGGTTCAGGGCAAATTTGTGTGGAGTTCTGCATTGGTGCGTTCCAGTGAGACAAGGAAGTTATGGGCGGGTATACGTTCAGGGCATATTTGTGTGGAATTCTGCATTGATACGTTCCAGTGAGACAGGGAGATTATGGTCGGCTACAGGTTCAGGGCATATTTGTGCATAGTTCTGCATTGGTACGTTCCAGTGAGACAGGGAGATTATGGAGGGGTACAGGTTCAGGGCAAATTAGTGTGGAGTTCTGCATTGGTGCGTTCCAGCGAGACAAGGAGGTTATGGGCAGGTACACTTTCAGGGCATATTTGTGTGGTGTTCTGCAATGGTACGTTCCAGTGAGACAGAAGGTTATGGAGGGGTACAGGTTCAGGGCATATTTGAGTGGAGTTCGACATTGGTGCGTTCCAGTGAGACAGGGAAGTTATGGAGGGGTACAGGTTCAGGGCATATTTGTGTGGAGTTCTGCATTGGTACGTTCCAGTGAGACAGGGAGGTTATGGAGGGGTACAGGTTCAGGGCATACTTGTGTGGAGTTCTGCATTGGTACGTTCCAGTGAGACAGGGAGGTTATGGAGGGGTACAGGTTCGGGGCAAATTTGTGTGGCGTTCTGCATTGGTGCGTTCCAGTGAGACAAGGAGGTTATGGGCGGGTACACGTTCCGGGCATATTTGTGTGGAATTCTGCATTGGTACGTTCCAGTGAGACAGGGAGGTTATGCACGGTACAGGATCAGGGAATATTTGAGTGGAGTTCTGCATTGGTACGTTCCAGTGAGACAGGGAGGTTATTGAGGGGTACAGGTTCAGGGCAAATTTGTGTGGAGTTCTGCATTGGTGCGTTCCAGTGAGACAAGGAGGTTATGGGCAGTACACGTTCAGGGCATATTTGTGTGGAATTCTGCATTGGTACGTTCCAGTGAGACAAGGAGGTTATGGAGGGTTACGGTTCAGGGCACATTTGTCTGGAGTTCTGCATTGGTACGTTCCAGTGAGACAGGGAGGTTATAGAGGGTACAGGTTCAGAGCATATTTGTGCGGAGTTCTGCATTGGTACTTTCCAGTGAGACAGGGAGCTTATGGAGGGGTACAGGTTCAGGGCAAATTTGTGTGGAGTTCTGCATTGGTGCGTTCCAGTGAGACAAGGAGGTTATGGGCGGGTACACGTTCAGGGCATATTTGTGTGGAATTCTGCATTGGTACGTTCCAGTGAGACAGGGAGGTTATGGAGGGTAACGGTTCAGGGCATATTTGTGTGGAGTTCTGCATTGGTACGTTCCAGTGAGACAGGGAGGTTATGGAAGGTTACAGGTTCAGGGCATATTTGTGTGGAGTTCTGCATTCGTACGTTCCAGTGAGACAGGGAGGTTATGGAGGTGTACAGGTTCAGGGCACATTTGTCTGGAGTTCTGCATTGGTACGTTCCAGTGAGACAGGGAGGTTATAGAGGGTACAGGTTCAGAGCATATTTGTGCGGAGTTCTGCATTGGTACGTTCCAGTGAGACAGGGAGGTTATGGTGGTGTACAGGTTCAGGGCACATTTGTGTGGAGTTCTGCAGTGGTACGTTCCAGTGAGACAGGGAGGTTATGGTCGGGTACAGGTTCAGGGCATATTTGTGTGGAGTTCTGCATTGGTACTTTCCAGTGAGACAGGGAAGTTACGGAGCGGTACAGGTTCAGGGCATATTTGTGTGGTGTTCTGCATTGGTATGTTCCAGTGAGACAGGGAGGTTATGGAGGGGTACAGGTTCAGGGCATATTTGTGTGTAGTTCTGCATTGGTACGTTCCAGTGAGACAGGGAGGTTATGGAGAGTGCAGGTTCAGGGCATATTTGTGTGGAGTTCTGCATTGGTACATTCCAGTGAGACAGGGAGGTTATGGATTGTACAGGTTCAGGGCATACTTGTGTGGAGTTCTGCATTGGTACGTTCCAGTGAGACAGGGAGGTTATGGAGGGGTACAGGTTCGGGGCAAATTTGTGTGGCGTTCTGCATTGGTGCGTTCCAGTGAGACAAGGAGGTTATGGGCGGGTACACGTTCAGGGCATATTTGTGTGGAATTCTGCATTGGTACGTTCCAGTGAGACAGGGAGGTTATGGAGGGTTACAGGTTCAGGGCACATTTGTCTGGAGTTCTGCATTGGTACGTTCCAGTGAGACAGGGAGGTTATAGAGGGTACAGGTTCAGAGCATCTTTGTGCGGAGTTCTGCATTGGTACTTTCCAGTGAGACAGGGAGCTTATGGTCGGGTACAGGTTCAGGGCATATTTGTGTGGGGTTCTGCATTGGTACGTTCCAGTGAGACAGGGAGGTTATGGAGGGGTACAGGTTCAGGGCATATTTGTGTGTAGTTCTGCATTGGTACGTTCCAGTGAGACAGGGAGGTTATGGAGGGTACAGGTTCAGGGCATATTTGTGTGGAGTTCTACGTTGGTACGTTCCAGTGAGACAAGGATATTATGGGCGGGTAAACATTCAGGGCATATTACTGTGGTGTTCTGCAATGGTACGTTCCAGTGAGACTGGGAGGTTATGGAGGGTACAGGTTCAGGGCATATTTGTGTGGAGTTCGGCATTGGTGCGTTCCAGTGAGACAAGGAGGTTATGGGCGGGTACACTTTCAGGGCATATTTGTGTGGTGTTCTGCAATGGTACGTTCCAGTGAGACAGAAGGTTATGGAGGGGTACAGGTTCAGGGCATATTTGAGTGGAGTTCGGCATTGGTGCGTTCCAGTGAGACAGGGAAGTTATGGAGGGGTACAGGTTCAGGGCATATTTGTGTGGAGTTCTACATTGGTACGTTCCAGTGAGACAGGGAGGTTATCGATGGTACAGGTTCAGGGCATATTTGTGTGGAGTTCTGGAGTGGTACGTTCCAGTGAGTCAGGGAGGTTATGTTCGGGTACAGGATCAGGGCATATTTGAGTGGAGTTCGGCATTGGTGCATTCCAGTGAGACAGGGAGGTTATGGAGGGGTACAGGTTCAGGGCAGACTAGTGTGGAGTTCTGCATTGGTACGTTCCAGTGAGACAGTGAGGTTATGGAGGGGTACAGGTTCAGGGCAAATTTGTGTGGTGTTCTGCAATGGTACGTTCCAGTGAGACAGAAGGTTATGGAGGGGTACAGGTTCAGGGCATATTTGAGTGGAGTTCGGCATTGGTGCGTTCCAGTGAGACAGGGAAGTTATGGAGGGGTACAGGTTCAGGGCATATTTGTGTGGAGTTCTACATTGGTACGTTCCAGTGAGACAGGGAGGTTATTGAGGGGTACAGGTTCAGGGCATATTTGTGTGTAGTTCTGCATTGGTACGTTCCAGTGAGACAGGGAGGTTATGGATGGTACAGGTTCAGGGCATATTTGTGTGGAGTTCTGGAGTGGTACGTTCCAGTGAGTCAGGGAGGTTATGTTCGGGTACAGGATCAGGGCATATTTGAGTGGAGTTCGGCATTGGTGCATTCCAGTGAGACAGGGAGGTTATGGAGGGGTGGGTTCAGGGCAGACTAGTGTGGAGTTCTGCATTGGTACGTTCCAGTGAGACAGTGAGGTTATGGAGGGGTACAGGTTCAGGGCAAATTTGTGTGGAGTTCTGCATTGGTGCGTTCCAGTGAGACAAGGAAGTTATGGGCGGGTATACGTTCAGGGCATATTTGTGTGGAATTCTGCATTGATACGTTCCAGTGAGACAGGGAGATTATGGTCGGCTACAGGTTCAGGGCATATTTGTGCATAGTTCTGCATTGGTACGTTCCAGTGAGACAGGGAGGTTATGGAGGGGTACAGGTTCAGGGCAAATTAGTGTGGAGTTCTGCATTGGTGCGTTCCAGTGAGACAAGAAGGTTATGGGCAGGTACACTTTCAGGGCATATTTGTGTGGTGTTCTGCAATGGTACGTTCCAGTGAGACAGAAGGTTATGGAGGGGTACAGGTTAAGGGCATATTTGAGTGGAGTTCGACTTTGGTGCGTTCCAGTGAGACAGGGAAGTTATGGAGGGGTACAGGTTCAGGGCATATTTGTGTGGAGTTCTGCATTGGTACGTTCCAGTGAGACAGGGAGGTTATGGAGGGGTACAGGTTCACGGCATACTTGTGTGGAGTTCTGCATTGGTACGTTGCAGTGAGACAGGGAGGTTATGGAGGGGTACAGGTTCGGGGCAAATTTGTGTGGCGTTCTGCATTGGTGCGTTCCAGTGAGACAAGGAGGTTATGGGCGGGTACACGTTCCGGGCATATTTGTGTGGAATTCTGCATTGGTACGTTCCAGTGAGACAAGGAGGTTATGGGCAGTACACGTTCAGGGCACATTTGTCTGGAGTTCTGCATTGGTACGTTCCAGTGAGACAAGGAGGTTATAGAGGGTACAGGTTCAGAGCATATTTGTGCGGAGTTCTGCATTGGTACTTTCCAGTGAGACAGGGAGCTTATGGTCGGGTACAGGTTCAGGGCATATTTGTGTGGGGTTCTGCATTGGTACGTTCCAGTGAGACAGGGAGGTTATGGAGGGGTACAGGTTCAGGGCATATTTGTGTGTAGTTCTGCATTGGTACGTTCCAGTGAGACAGGGAGGTTATGGAGGGTACAGGTTCAGGGCATATTTGTGTGGAGTTCTGCGTTGGTACGTTCCAGTGAGACAAGGATCTTATGGGCGGGTAAACGTTCAGGGCATATTTCTGTGGTGTTCTGCAATGGTACGTTCCAGTGAGACTGGGAGGTTATGGAGGGTACAGGTTCAGGGCATATTTGTGTGGAGTTCTGCATTGGTACTTTCCTGTGAGACAAGGAGGTTATGGGCGGGTACACGTTCAGGGCATATTTGTGTGAAATTCTGCATTGGTACGTTCCAGTGAGACAGGGAGGTTATGCACGGTACAGGATCAGGGAATATTTGAGTGGAGTTCTGCATTGTTACGTTCCAGTGAGACAGGGAGGTTATTGAGGGGTACAGGTTCAGGGCAAATTTGTGTGGAGTTCTGCATTGGTGCGTTCCAGTGAGACAAGGAGGTTATGGGCGGGTACACGTTCAGGGCATATTTGTGTGGAATTCTGCATTGGTACGTTCCAGTGAGACAGGGAGGTTATGGAGGGTACCGGTTCAGGGCATATTTGTGTGGAGTTCTGCATTGGTACGTTCCAGTGAGACAGGGAGGTTATGGAAGGTTACAGGTTCAGGGCATATTTGTCTGGAGTGCTGCATTGGTACGTTCCAGTGAGACAGGGAGGTTATAGAGGGTACAGGTTCAGAGCATATTTGTGCGGAGTTCTGCATTGGTACGTTCCAGTGAGACAGGGAGGTTATGGTGGTGTACAGGTTCAGGGCACATTTGTGTGGAGTTCTGCAGTGGTACGTTCCAGTGAGACAAGGATCTTATAGGCGGGTAAACGTTCAGGGCATATTTGTGTGGTGTTCTGCAATGGTACGTTCCAGTGAGACTGGGAGGTTATGGAGCGGTACAGGTTCAGGGCATATTTGTGTGTTGTTCTGCATTGGTACGTTCCAGTGAGACAGGGAGGTTATGGAGGGGTACAGGTTCAGGGCATATTTTTGTGTAGTTCTGCATTGGTACATTCCAGTGAGACAGGGAGGTTATGGAGGGTACAGGTTCAGGGCACATTTGTGTGGAGTACTGCATTGGTACGTTCCAGTGAGACAGGGAGGTTACGGAGGGTACAGGTTCAGGGCATATTTGTGTGGAGTTCTGCGTTGGTACGTTCCAGTGAGACAAGGATCTTATGGGCGGGTAAATGTTCAGGGCATATTTCTGTGGTGTTCTGCAATGGTACGTTCCAGTGAGACTGGGAGGTTATGGAGGGTACAGGTTCAGGGCTTATTTGTGTGTTGTTCTGCATTGGTACGTTCCAGTGAGACAGGGAGGTTATGGAGGGTACAGGTTCAGGGCATATTTGAGTGGAGTTCTGCATTGGTACGTTCCAGTGAGACAGCGAGGTTATGGATGGGTACAGGTTCAGGGCAAATTTGTGTGGAGTTCTGCATTGGTGCATTCCAGTGAGAGAAGGAGGTTATGGGCGGGTACACTTTCAGGGCATATTAGTGTGGTGTTCTGGATTGGTACGTTCTAGTGAGACAGAAGGTTATGGAGGGGTAGAGGTTCAGGGGATATTTGTGTGGAGTTCTGCATTGGTACGTTCCAGTGAGACAGGGAGGTTATGGAGGGGTACAGGTTCAGGGCATATTTGTGTGTAGTTCTGCATTGGTACGTTCCAGTGAGACAGGGAGGTTATGGAGGGTACAGGTTCAGGGCATATTTGTGTGGAGTTCTGCAGTGGTACGTTCCAGTGAGACAGGGTGGATATGGTCGGGTACAGGATCAGGGCATATTTGAGTGGAGTTCGGCTTTGGTGCGTTCCAGTGAGACTTGGAGGTTATGGAGGGTACAGGTTCAGGGCATATTTGTTTAGAGTTCTGCATTGGAACGTTCCAGTGAGACAGGGAGGTTATGGAGGGGTACAGGTTCAGGGCACATTTGTGTGGAGTTCTGCATTGGTGCGTTCCAGTGAGACAAGGAGGATATGGGCGGGTAGACGTTCAGGGCATATTTGTGTGGAATTCTGCATTGGTACGTTCCAGTGAGACAGGGAGGTTATGGTCGGGTACAGGTTCAGGGCATATTTGTGTGGAATTCTGCTTTGGTACGTCCCAGTGAGACAGGGAGGTTATGCACGGTACAGGATCAGGGCATATTTGAGTGGAGTTCTGCATAGGTACGTTCCAGTGAGACAGGGAGGTTATTGAGTGGTACAGGTTCAGGGCAAATTTGTGTGGAGTTCTGCATTGGTGCGTTCCAGTGAGACAGGGAGGTTATGGAGGTGTACAGGTTCAGGGCACATTTGTCTGGAGTTCTGCATTGGTACGTTCCAGTGAGACAGTGAGGTTATGGAGGGTACAGGTTCAGGGCATATTTGTGTGGTGTTCTGCAATGGTACGTTCCTGTGAGACAGGGAGGTTATGGAGGGGTACAGGTTCAGGGCATATTTGTGTGGAGTTCTGCATTGGTACTTTCCAGTGAGACAGGGAGGTTATGGAGGGTATCGGTTCATTGCCTATTTGTGTGGAGTTCTGCATTGGTACGTTCCAGTGAGACAGGGAGGTTATGCACCGTACAGGTTCAGGGCATATTTCAATGGAGTTCTGCATTGGTGCATTCCAGTGAGAGAAGTAGGTTATGGGCGGGTACACTTTCAGGGCATATTAGTGTGGTGTTCTGGATTGGTACGTTCCATTGAGACAGAAGGTTATGGAGGGGTACAGGTTCAGGGGATATTTGAGTGGAGTTCGGCATTGGTGCGTTCCAGTGAGACAGGGAAGTTATGGAAGGGTACAGGTTCAGGGCATATTTGTGTGGAGTTCTGCATTGGTACGTTCCAGTGAGACAGGGAGGTTATGGAGGGGTACAGGTTCAGGGCATATTTGTGTGTAGTTCTGCATTGGTACGTTCCAGTGAGACAGGGAGGTTATGGAGGTGTACATGTTCAGGGCATATTTGTGTGGAGTTCTGCATTGGTACTTTCCTGTGAGACAGGGAAGTTATGGAGGGGTACAGGTTCAGGGCATATTTGTGTGGAGTTCTGCATTGGTACGTTCCAGTGAGACAGGGAGGTTATGGAGGGTACAGGTTCAGGGCATATTTGTGTGGAGTTCTGCAGTGGTACGTTCCAGTGAGACAGGGAGGTTATGGTCGGGTACAGGTTCAGGGCATATTTGTGCGTAGTTCTGCTTTGCTACGTTCCAGTGAGACAGGGAGGTTATGGAGGGTACAGGTTCAGGGCATATTTGTATGGAGTTCAGCGTTGGTACGTTCCAGTGAGGCAAGGATCTTATGGGCGGGTAAACGTTCAGGGCATATTTCTGTGGTGTTCTGCAATGGTACGTTCCAGTGAGACTGGGAGGTTATGGAGGGTACAGGTTCAGGGCCTATTTGTGTGGAGTTCTGCATTGGTACTTTCCTGTGAGACAGGGAAGTTATGGAGGGGTACAGGTTCAGGGCATATTTGTGTGGAGTTCTGCATTGGTACGTTCCAGTGAGACAGGGAGGTCATGGAGGGTACAGGTTCAGGGCATATTTGTGTGGAGTTCTGCAGTGGTACGTTCCAGTGAGACAGGGAGGTTATGGTCGGGCACAGGTTCAGGGCATATTTGTGCGTAGTTCTGCTTTGCTACGTTCCAGTGAGACAGGGAAGTTATGGAGGGTACAGGTTCAGGGCATATTTGTATGGAGTTCTGCGTTGGTACGTTCCAGTGAGACAAGGATCTTATGGGCGGGTAAACGTTCAGGGCATATTTGTGTGGTGTTCTGCAATGGTACGTTCCAGTGAGACTGGGAGGTTATGGAGGGGTACAGGTTCAGGGCATATTTGTGTGGTGTTCTGCATTGGTACGTTCCAGTGAGACAGGGAGGTTATGGAGGGGTACAGGTTCAGGGCATATTTTTGTGTAGTTCTGCATTGGTACATTCCAGTGAGACAGGGAGGTTATGGAGGGTACAGGTTCAGGGCATATTTGTGTGGAGTACTGCATTGGTACGTTCCAGTGAGACAAGGATCTTATGGGCGGGTAAACGTTCAGGGCATATTTGTGTGGTGTTCTGCAATGGTACGTTCCAGTGAGACTGGGAGGTTATGGAGGGGTACAGGTTCAGGGCATATTTGTGTGGTGTTCTGCATTGGTACGTTCCAGTGAGACAGGGATGTTATGGAGGGGTACAGGTTCAGGGCATATTTTTGTGTAGTTCTGCATTGGTACATTCCAGTGAGACAGGGAGGTTATGGAGGGTACAGGTTCAGGGCATATTTGTGTGGAGTACTGCATTGGTACGTTCCAGAGAGACAGGGAGGTTACGGAGGGTACAGGTTCAGGGCATATTTGTGTGGAGTTCTGCGTTGGTACGTTCCAGTGAGACAAGGATCTTATGGGCGGGTAAATGTTCAGGGCATATTTCTGTGGTGTTCTGCAATGGTACGTTCCAGTGAGACTGGGAGGTTATGGAGGGTACAGGTTCAGGGCTTATTTGTGTGTTCTTCTGCATTGGTACGTTCCAGTGAGACAGGGAGGTTATGGAGGTGTACAGGTTCAGGGCACATTTGTCTGGAGTTCTGCATTGGTACGTTCCAGTGAGACAGGGAGGTTATAGAGGGTACAGGTTCAGAGCATATTTGTGCGGAGTTCTGCATTGGTACGTTCCAGTGAGACAGGGAGGTTATGGTGGTGTACAGGTTCAGGGCACATTTGTGTGGAGTTCTGCAGTGGTACGTTCCAGTGAGACAAGGATCTTATGGGCGGGTAAACGTTCAGGGCATATTTGTGTGGTGTTCTGCAATGGTACGTTCCAGTGAGACTGGGAGGTTATGGAGGGGTACAGGTTCAGGGCATATTTGTGTGGTGTTCTGCATTGGTACGTTCCAGTGAGACAGGGAGGTTATGGAGGGGTACAGGTTCAGGGCATATTTTTGTGTAGTTCTGCATTGGTACATTCCAGTGAGACAGGGAGGTTATGGAGGGTACAGGTTCAGGGCATATTTGTGTGGAGTACTGCATTGGTACGTTCCAGTGAGACAGGGAGGTTACGGAGGGTACAGGTTCAGGGCATATTTGTGTGGAGTTCTGCGTTGGTACGTTCCAGTGAGACAAGGATCTTATGGGCGGGTAAATGTTCAGGGCATATTTCTGTGGTGTTCTGCAATGGTACGTTCCAGTGAGACTGGGAGGTTATGGAGGGTACAGGTTCAGGGCTTATTTGTGTGTTGTTCTGCATTGGTACGTTCCAGTGAGACAGGGAGGTTATGGAGGGTACAGGTTCAGGGCATATTTGAGTGGAGTTCTGCATTGGTACGTTCCAGTGAGACAGCGAGGTTATGGAGGGGTACAGGTTCAGGGCAAATTTGTGTGGAGTTCTGCATTGGTGCATTCCAGTGAGAGAAGGAGGTTATGGGCGGGTACACTTTCAGGGCATATTAGTGTGGTGTTCTGGATTGGTACGTTCCAGTGAGACAGAAGGTTATGGAGGGGTAGAGGTTCAGGGGATATTTGTGTGGAGTTCTGCCTTGGTACGTTCCAGTGAGACAGGGAGGTTATGGAGGGGTACAGGTTCAGGGCATATTTGTGTGTAGTTCTGCATTGGTACGTTCCAGTGAGACAGGGAGGTTATGGAGGGTACAGGTTCAGGGCATATTTGTGTGGAGTTCTGCAGTGGTACGTTCCAGTGAGACAGGGTGGATATGGTCGGGTACAGGATCAGGGCATATTTGAGTGGAGTTCGGCTTTGGTGCGTTCCAGTGAGACTTGGAGGTTATGGAGGGTACAGGTTCAGGGCATATTTGTTTACAGTTCTGCATTGGAACGTTCCAGTGAGACAGGGAGGTTATGGAGGGGTACAGGTTCAGGGCACATTTGTGTGGAGTTCTGCATTGGTGCGTTCCAGTGAGACAAGGAGGATATGGGCGGGTAGACGTTCAGGGCATATTTGTGTGGAATTCTGCATTGGTACGTTCCAGTGAGACAGGGAGGTTATGGTCGGGTACAGGTTCAGGGCATATTTGTGTGGAATTCTGCTTTGGTACGTCCCAGTGAGACAGGGAGGTTATGCACGGTACAGGATCAGGGCATATTTGAGTGGAGTTCTGCATAGGTACGTTCCAGTGTGACAGGGAGGTTATTGAGGGGTACAGGTTCAGGGCAAATTTGTGTGGAGTTCTGCATTGGTGCGTTCCAGTGAGACAGGGAGGTTATGGAGGTGTACAGGTTCAGGGCACATTTGTCTGGAGTTCTGCATTGGTACGTTCCAGTGAGACAGTGAGGTTATGGAGGGTACAGGTTCAGGGCATATTTGTGTGGTGTTCTGCAATGGTCCGTTCCAGTGAGACAGGGAGGTTATGGAGGGGTACAGGTTCAGGGCATATTTGTGTGGAGTTCTGCATTGGTACTTTCCAGTGAGACAGGGAGGTTATGGAGGGTATCGGTTCATTGCCTATTTGTGTGGAGTTCTGCATTGGTACGTTCCAGTGAGACAGGGAGGTTATGCAGGGGTACAGGTTCAGGGCATATTTGTGTGGTGTTCTGCAATGGTACGTTCCAGTGAGACAGGGAGATTATGCACCGTACAGGTTCAGGGCATATTTCAATGGAGTTCGGCATTGGTGCGTTCCAGTGAGACAGGGAGGTTATGGAGTGGTACAGGTTCAGGGCATACTTGTGTGGAGTTCTGCATTGGTACGTTCCAGTGTGACAGGGAGGTTATGGAGGGGTACTGGTTCAGGGCAAATTTGAGTGGAGTTCTACATTGGTGCATTCCAGTGAGACAAGGAGGTTATGGGCGGGTACACGTTCAGGGCATATTTGTGTGGAATTCTGCATTGGGACGTTCCAGTAAGACAGGGAGGTTATGCACGGTACAGGATCAGGGCATATTTGAGTGGAGTTCTGCATTGGTACGTTCCAGTGAGACAGGGAGGTTATTGAGGGGTACAGGTTCAGGGCAAATTTGTGTGGAGTTCTGCATTGGTGCGTTCCAGTGAGACAGGGAGGTTATGGGCGGGTACACGTTCAGGGCATATTTGTGTGGAATTCTGCATTGGTACATCCAGTGAGACAGGGAGGTTATGGTCGGGTACAGGTTCAGGGCATATTTGTGTGGAGTTCTGCATTGGTAGGTTCCAGTGAGATAGGGAGGTTATGGAGGGTACAGGTTCAGGGCATATTTGTGTGGAATTCTGCATTGGTACGTTCCAGTGAGACAAGGAGCTTATGGGCGGGTACACGTTCAGGGCATATTTGTGTGGTGTTCTGCAATGGTACGTTCCAGTGAGACTGGAGGTTATGGAGGGGTACAGGTTCAGGGCATATTTGAGTGTAGTTCTGCATTTTTACGTTCCAGTGAGTCAGGGAGGTTATGGAGGTTACAGGTTCAGGGCATATTTGTGTGGAGTTCTGCATTGGTACGTTCCAGTGAGACAGGGAGGTTATGGAAGGGTACAGGTTCAGGGCAAATTTGTGTGGAGTTCTGCATTGGTACGTTCCAGTGAGACAGGGAGGTTATGGAGGGTACAGGTTCGGGGCATATTTGTGTGGAGTTCTGCAGTGTTATGTTCCAGTGAGACAGGGAGGTTATGGTCGGGTACAGGTTCAGGGCTTATTTGTGTGTTGTTCTGCATTGGTACATTCCAGTGAGACAGGGAGGTTATGGAGGGTACTGGTTCAGGGCATATTTGTGTGGAGTTCTGCATTGGTACGTTCCAGTGAGAGAAGGAGGTTATGGGCGGGTACACTTTCAGGGCATATTTGTGTGGTGTTCTGTAATGGTACGTTCCAGTGAGACAGAAGGTTATGGAGGGGTACAGGTTCAGGGGATATTTGAGTGGAGTTCGGCATTGGTGCGTTCCAGTGAGACAGGGAATTTATGGAGGGGTACAGGTTCAGGGCATATTTTTGTGGAGTTCTGCATTGGTACGTTCCAGTGAGACAGGGAGGTTATGGAAGGGTACAGGTTCAGGGCAAATTTGTATGGAGTTCTGCATTGGTACGTTCCAGTGAGACAGGGAGGTTATGGAGGGTACAGGTTCAGGGCATATTTGTGTGGAGTTCTGCAGTGTTATGTTCCAGTGAGACAGGGAGGTTATGGTCGGGTACAGGTTCAGGGCTTATTTGTGTGTTGTTCTGCATTGGTACATTCCAGTGAGACAGGGAGGTTATGGAGGGTACAGGTTCAGGGCATATTTGTGTGGAGTTCTGCATTGGTACGTTCCAGTGAGAGAAGGAGGTTATGGGCGGGTACACTTTCAGGGCATATTTGTGTGGTGTTCTGTAATGGTACGTTCCAGTGAGACAGAAGGTTATGGAGGGGTACAGGTTCAGGGGATATTTGAGTGGAGTTCGGCATTGGTGCGTTCCAGTGAGACAGGGAAGTTATGGAGGGGTACAGGTTCAGGGCATATTTTTGTGGAGTTCTGCATTGGTACGTTCCAGTGAGACAGGGAGGTTATGGAGGGGTACAGGTTCAGGGCATATTTGTGTGTAGTTCTGCATTGGCACGTTCCAGTGAGACAGGGAGGTTATGGAGGGTACAGGTTCAGGGCATATTTGTGTGGAGTTCTGCAGTGGTACGTTCCAGTGAGACAGGGTGGTTATGGTCGGGTACAGGATCAGGGCATATTTGAGTGGAGTTCTGCTTTGGTGCGTTCCAGTGAGACAGGGCGGTTATGGAGGGGTACTGGTTCAGGGCATACTTGTGTGGATTTCTGCATTGGTACGTTCCAGTGAGACAGGGAGGTTATGGAGGGGTACAGGTTCAGGGCAAATTTGTGTGGAGTTCTGCATTGGTGTGTTCCAGTGAGACAAGGAGGTTATGGGTGGGTACATGTTCAGGGCATATTTGTGTGGAATTCTGCATTGGTATGTTCCAGTGAGACAGGGAGGTTATGGAGGGTACCGGTTCAGGGCATATTTGTGTGGAGTTCTGCATTGGTACGTTCCAGTGAGACAGGGAGGTTATGGAGGGTTACAGGTTCAGGGCATATTTGTGTGGAGTTCTGCATTGGTACGTTCCAGTTAGACAGGGAGGTTATGGAGGTGTACATGTTCAGGGCATATTTGTGTGGAGTTCTGCAATGGTACGTTCCACTGAGACAGGGAGGTTATGGTCGGGTACAGGTTCAGGGCATATTTGTGTGGAGTTCTGCATTGGTACTTTCCAGTGAGACAGGGAAGTTATGGAGGGGTACAGGTTCAGGGCATATTTGTGTGGAGTTCTGCATTGGTACGTACTAGTGAGACAGGGAGGTTATGGAGGGGTACAGGTTCAGGGCAAATTTGTGTGGAGTTCTGCATTGGTGTGTTCCAGTGAGACAAGGAGGTTATGGGTGGGTACATGTTCAGGGCATACTTGTGTGGATTTCTGCATTGGTACGTTCCAGTGAGACAGGGAGGTTATGGAGGGGTACTGGTTCAGGGCAAATTTGTGTGGAGTTCTGCATTGGTGTGTTCCAGTGAGACAAGGAGGTTATGGGTGGGTACATGTTCAGGGCATATTTGTGTGGAATTCTGCATTGGTATGTTCCAGTGAGACAGGGAGGTTATGGAGGGTACCGGTTCAGGGCATATTTGTGTGGAGTTCTGCATTGGTACGTTCCAGTGAGACAGGGAGGTTATGGAGGGTTACAGGTTCAGGGCATATTTGTGTGGAGTTCTGCATTGGTACGTTCCAGTTAGACAGGGAGGTTATGGAGGTGTACATGTTCAGGGCATATTTGTGTGGAGTTCTGCAATGGTACGTTCCACTGAGACAGGGAGGTTATGGTCGGGTACAGGTTCAGGGCATATTTGTGTGGAGTTCTGCATTGGTACTTTCCAGTGAGACAGGGAAGTTATGGAGGGGTACAGGTTCAGGGCATATTTGTGTGGAGTTCTGCATTGGTACGTACTAGTGAGACAGGGAGGTTATGGAGGGTACAGGTTCAGGGCATATTTCTGTGGAGTTCTGTGTTGGTATGTTCCTGTGAGACAAGGATCTTATGGGCGGGTAAACGTTCAGGGCATATTTGTGTGGAGTTCTGCACTGGTACGTTCCAGTGAGACAGGGAGGTTATGGTCGGGTACAGGTTCAGGGCATATTTGTGTGGAGTTCTGCATTGGGACTTTCCTGTGAGACAGGGAGGTTATGGAGGGGTACAGGTTCAGGGCATATTTGTGTGGAGTTCTGCATTGGTACGTTCCAGGGAGACAGGGAGGTTATGGAGGGGTACAGGTTCAGGGCATATTTGTGTGTAGTTCTGCATTGGTACGTTTCAGTGAGACAGGGAGGTTATGGAGGGTACAGGTTCAGGGCATATTTGTGTGGAGTTCTGCAGTGGTACGTTCTAGTGAGACAGGGAGGTTATGGTCGGGTACTGGTTCAGAGCATATTTGTGCGTAGTTCTGCGTTGGTACGTTCCAGTGAGACAGGGAGGATATGGGCGGGTACACTTTCAGGGCATATTTGAGTGGAGTTCGGCATTGGTGCGTTCCAGTGAGACAGGGAAGTTAAGGAGGGGTACAGGTTCAGGGCATATTTGTGTGGAGTTCTGCATTGGTACGTTCCAGTGAGACAGGGAGGTTATGGAGGGTACAGGTTCAGGGCATATTTGTTTAGAGTTCTGCATTGGTACGTTGGAGTGAGACAGGGAGGTTATGGAGGGGTACAGGTTCAGGGCAAATTTGTGTGGAGTTCTGCATTGGTGCGTTCCAGTGAGACAAGGAGGATATGGGCGGGTACACGTTCAGGGCATATTTGTGTGGAATTCTGCATTGGTACTTTCCAGTGAGACAGGGAGGTTATGGTCGAGTACAGGTTCAGGGCATATTTGTGTGGAGTTCTGCATTGGTACGTTCCAGTGAGACAGGGAGGTTATGGAGGGTACAGGTTCAGGGCATATTTGTGTGGTGTTCTGCAATGGTACGTTCCAGTAAGACTGGGAGGTTATGGAGGGGTACAGGTTCAGGGCATATTTGTGTGGTGTTCTGCATTGGTACGTTCCAGTGAGACAGGGAGGTTATGGAGGGGTACTGGTTCAGGGCATATTTTTGTGTAGTTCTGCATTGGTACATTCCAGTGAGACAGGGAGGTTATGGAGGGTACAGGTTCAGGGCATATTTGTGTGGAGTACTGCATTGGTACGTTCCAGTGAGACAGGGAGGTTATGGAGGGTACAGGTTCAGGGCATATTTGTGTGGAGTTCTGCGTTGGTACGTTCCAGTGAGACAAGGATCTTATGGGCGGGTAAATGTTCAGGGCATATTTCTGTGGTGTTCTGCAATGGTACGTTCCAGTGAGACTGGGAGGTTATGGAGGGTACAGGTTCAGGGCTTATTTGTGTGTTGTTCTGCATTGGTACGTTCCAGTGAGACAGGGAGGTTATGGAAGGGTACAGGTTCAGGGCAAATTTGTGTGGAGTTCTGCATTGGTACGTTCCAGTGAGACAGGGCGGTTATGGAGGGTACAGGTTCAGGGCATATTTGTGTGGAGTTCTGCAGTGTTACGTTCCAGTGAGACAGGGAGGTTATGGTCGGGTACAGGTTCAGGGCTTATTTGTGTGTTGTTCTGCATTGGTACATTCCAGTGAGACAGGGAGGTTATGGAGGGTACAGGTTCAGGGCATATTTGTGTGGAGTTCTGCATTGGTACGTTCCAGTGAGAGAAGGAGGTTATGGGCGGGTACACTTTCAGGGCATATTTGTGTGGTGTTCTGTAATGGTACATTCCAGTGAGACTGGGAGGATATGGGCGGATACACTTTCACGGCATATTTGAGTGGTGTTCAGCATTGGTGCGTTCCAGTGAGACAGGGAAGTTATGGAGGGGTACAGGTTCAGGGCATATTTGTCTGTAGTTCTGCATTGGTACGTTCCAGTGAGACAGGGAGGTTATGGAGGTGTACATGTTCAGGGCATATTTGTGTGGAGTTCTGCATTGGTACTTTCCTGTGAGACAGGGAAGTTATGGAGGGGTACAGGTTCAGGGCATATTTGTGTGGAGTTCTGCATTGGTACGTTCCAGTGAGACAGGGAGGTTATGGAGGGTACAGGTTCAGGGCATATTTTTGTGTAGTTCTGCATTGGTACGTTCCAGTGAGACAGGGAGTTTATGGAGGGTACAGGTTCAGGGCATATTTGTGTGGAGTTCTGCGTTGGTACGTTCCAGTGAGACAAGGATCTTATGGGCGGGTAAACGTTCAGGGCATATTTCTGTGGTGTTCTGCAATGGTACGTTCCAGTGAGACTGGGAGGTTATGGAGGGTACAGGTTCAGGGCATATTTGTGTGGAGTTCTGCATTGGTACTTTCCTGTGAGACAAGGAGGTTATGGGCGGGTACACGTTCAGAGCATATTTGTGTGGAATTCTGCATTGGTACGTTCCAGTGAGACAGGGAGGTTATGCACGGTACAGGATCAGGGAATATTTGAGTGGAGTTCTGCATTGATACGTTCCAGTGAGACAGGGAGGTTATTGAGGGGTACAGGATCAGGGAATATTTGAGTGGAGTTCTGCATTGATACGTTCCAGTGAGACAGGGAGGTTATTGAGGGGTACAGGTTCAGGGCATATTTGTGTGGAATTCTGCATTGGTACGTTCCAGTGAGACAAGGAGGTTATGGAGGGTACCGGTTCAGGGCATATTTGTATGGAGTTCTGCATTGGTACGTTCCAGTGAGACAGGGAGGTTATGGAGGGTTACAGGTTCAGGGCATATTTGTGTGGAGTTCTGCATTGGTACGTTCCAGTGAGACAGGGAGGTTATGGAGGTGTACAGGTTCAGGGCACATTTGTCTGGAGTTCTGCATTGGTACGTTCCAGTGAGACAGGGAGGTTATAGAGGGTACAGGTTCAGAGCATATTTGTGTGGAGTTCTGCATTGGTGCGTTCCAGTGAGACAAGGAGGTTATGGGCGGGTACACGTTCAGGGCATATTTGTGTGGAATTCTGCATTGGTACGTTCCAGTGAGACAAGGAGGTTATGGAGGGTACCGGTTCAGGGCATATTTGTATGGAGTTCTGCATTGGTACGTTCCAGTGAGACAGGGAAGTTATGGAGGGTTACAGGTTCAGGGCATATTTGTGTGGAGTTCTGCATTGGTACGTTCCAGTGAGACAGGGAGGTTATGGAGGTGTACAGGTTCAGGGCACATTTGTCTGGAGTTCTGCATTGGTACGTTCCAGTGAGACAGGGAGGTTATAGAGGGTACAGGTTCAGAGCATATTTGTGCGGAGTTCTGCATTGGTACGTTCCAGTGAGACAGGGAGTTTATGGTGGTGTACAGGTTCAGGGCACATTTGTGTGGAGTTCTGCAGTGGTACGTTCCAGTGAGACAGGGAGGTTATGGTCGGGTACAGTTTCAGGGCATATTTGTGTGGAGTTCTGCATTGGTACTTTCCAGTGAGACAGGGTAGTTATGGAGGGGTACAGGTTCAGGGCATATTTGTGTGGTGTTCTGCATTGGTACGTTCCAGTGAGACAGGGAGGTTATGGAGGGGTACAGGTTCAGGGCATATTTTTGTGTAGTTCTGCATTGGTACATTCCAGTGAGACAGGGAGGTTATGGAGGGTACAGGTTCAGGGCATATTTGTGTGGAGTACTGCATTGGTACGTTCCAGTGAGACAGGGAGGTTATGGAGGGTACAGGTTCAGGGCATATTTGTGTGGAGTTCTGCGTTGGTACGTTCCAGTGAGACAAGGATCTTATGGGCAGGTAAATGTTCAGGGCATATTTCTGTGGTGTTCTGCAATGGCACGTTCCAGTGAGACTGGGAGGTTATGGAGGGTACAGGTTCAGGGCTTATTTGTGTGTTGTTCTGCATTGGTACGTTCGAGTGAGACAGGGAGGTTATGGAGGGTACAGGTTCAGGGCATATTTGTGTGGAGTTCTGCATTGGTACTTTCCAGTGGGACAGGGAGGTTATGGAGGGGTACAGCTTCAGGGCAAATTTGTGTGGAGTTCTGCATTGGTGCATTCCAGTGAGAGAAGGAGGTTATGGGCGGGTACACTTTCAGGGCATATTAGTGTGGAGTTCTGCATTGGTACGTTCCAGTGAGACAGGGAGGTTATGGAGGGGTACAAGTTCAGGGCATATTTGTGTGTAGTTCTGCATTGGTACGTTCCAGTGAGACAGGGAGGTTATGGAGGGTACAGGTTCAGGGCATATTTGTGTGGAGTTCTGCAGTGGTACGTTCCAGTGAGACAGGGTGGATATGGTCGGGTACTGGATCAGGGCATATTTGAGTGGAGTTCGGCTTTGGTGCGTTCCAGTGAGACAGGGAGGTTATGGAGGGGTACAGGTTCAGGGCATACTTGTGTGGAGTTCTGCATTGGTACATTCCAGTGAGACAGGGAGGTTATGGAGGGGTACAGGTTCAGGGCAAATTTGTGTGGAGTTCTGCATTGGTGTGTTCCAGTGAGACAAGGAGGTTATGGGCGGGTACACGTTCAGGGCATATTTGTGTGGAATTCTGCATTGGTATGTTCCAGTGAGACAGGGTGTATATGTTCGGGTACAGGATCAGGGCATATTTGAGTGGAGTTCGGCTTTGGTGCGTTCCAGTGAGACAGGGAGGTTATGGAGGTGTACATGTTCAGGGCATATTTGTGTGGAGTTCTGCAATGGTACGTTCCAGTGAGACAGGGAGGTTATGGTCGGGTACAGGTTCAGGGCATATTTGTGTGGAGTTCTGCATTGCTACGTTCTAGTGAGACAGGGAGGTTATGGAGGGTACAGGTTCAGGGCATATTTGTGTGGAGTTCTGCAGTGGTACGTTCCAGTGAGACAGGAAGGTTATGGTCGGGTACAGGTTCAGGGCATATTTGTGCGTAGTTCTGCATTGGTACGTTCCAGTTAGACAGGGAGGTTATGGAGGCTACAGGTTCAGGGCATATTTCTGTGGAGTTCTGTGTTGGTATTTTCCAGTGAGACAAGGATCTTATGGGCGGGTAAACTTTCAGGGCATATTTGTGTGGAGTTCTGCAGTGGTACGTTCCAGTGTGACAGGGAGGTTATGGTCGGGTAGAGGTTCAGGGCATATTTGTGTGGTGTTCTGCAATGGTACATTCCAGTGAGACTGGGAGGGTATGGGCGGATACACTTTCACGGCATATTTGAGTGGAGTTCAGCATTGGTGCGTTCCAGTGAGACAGGGAAGTTATGGAGGGGTACAGGTTCAGGGCATATTTGTGTGGAGTTCTGCATTGGTACGTTCCAGTGAGACAGGGAGGTTATGGAGGGTACAGGTTCAGGGCATATTTGTTTAGAGTTCTGCATTGGAACGTTCCAGTGAGACAGGGAGGTTATGGAGGGGTACAGGTTCAGGGCAAATTTGTGTGGAGTTCTGCATTGGTGCGTTCCAGTGAGACAAGGAGGATATGGGCGGGTAGACGTTCAGGCAATATTTGTGTGGAATTCTGCATTGGTACGTTCCAGTGAGACAGGGAGGTTATGGTCGGGTACAGGTTCAGGGCATATTTGTGTGGAGTTCTGCATTGGGACTTTCCTGTGAGACAGGAAAGTTATGGAAGGGTACAGGTTCAGGGCATATTTGTGTGGAGTTCTGCAATGGTACGTTCCAGTGAGACAGGGAGGTTATGGAGGGGTACAGGTTCAGGGCATATTTGTGTGTAGTTCTGCATTTGTACGTTTCAGTGAGACAGGGAGGTTATGGAGGGTACAGGTTCAGGGCATATTTGTGTGGAGTTCTGCAGTGGTACGTTCCAGTGAGACAGGGAGGTTATGGTCGGGTACAGGTTCAGGGCATATTTGTCCGTATTTCTGCTTTGGTACGTTCCAGTGAGACAGGGAGTTTATGGAGGGTACAGGTTCAGGGCATATTTGTGTGGAGTTCTGCGTTGGTACGTTCCAGTGAGACAAGGATCTTATGGGCGGGTAAACGTTCAGGGCATATTTGTGTGGTGTTCTGCAATGGTACATTCCAGTGAGACTGGGAGGATATGGGCGGATACACTTTCACGGCATATTTGAGTGGAGTTCAGCATTGGTGCGTTCCAGTGAGACAGGGAAGTTATGGAGGGGTACAGGTTCAGGGCATATTTGTGTGTAGTTCTGCATTGGTACGTTCCAGTGAGACAGGGAGGTTATGGAGGTGTACATGTTCAGGGCATATTTGTGTGGAGTTCTGCATTGGTACTTTCCTGTGAGACAGGGAAGTTATGGAGGTGTACAGGTTCAGGGCATATTTGTGTGGAGTTCTGCATTGGTACGTTCCAGTGAGACAGGGAGTTTATGGAGGGTACAGGTTCAGGGCATATTTGTGTGTAGTTCTGCATTGGTACGTTCCAGTGAGACAGGGAGGTTATGGAGGGTACAGGTTCAGGGCATATTTGTGTGGAGTTCTGCGTTGGTACGTTCCAGTGAGACAAGGATCTTATGGGCGGGTAAACGTTCAGGGCATATTTCTGTGGTGTTCTGCAATGGTACGTTCCAGTGAGACTGGGAGGTTATGGAGGGTACAGGTTCAGGGCATATTTGTGTGGAGTTCTGCATTGGTACTTTCCTGTGAGACAAGGAGGTTATGGGCGGGTACACGTTCAGAGCATATTTGTGTGGAATTCTGCATTGGTACGTTCCAGTGAGACAGGGAGGTTATGCACGGTACAGGATCAGGGAATATTTGAGTGGAGTTCTGCATTGATACGTTCCAGTGAGACAGGGAGGTTATTGAGGGGTACAGGTTCAGGGCAAATTTGTGTGGAGTTCTGCATTGGTGCGTTCCAGTGAGACAAGGAGGTTATGGGCGGGTACACGTTCAGGGCATATTTGTGTGGAATTCTGCATTGGTACGTTCCAGTGAGACAAGGAGGTTATGGAGGGTACCGGTTCAGGGCATATTTGTATGGAGTTCTGCATTGGTACGTTCCAGTGAGACAGGGTGGTTATGGAGGGTTACAGGTTCAGGGCATATTTGTGTGGAGTTCTGCATTGGTACGTTCCAGTGAGACAGGGAGGTTATGGAGGGTACCGGTTCAGGGCATATTTGTATGGAGTTCTGCATTGGTACGTTCCAGTGAGACAGGGAGGTTATGGAGGGTTAAAGGTTCAGGGCATATTTGTGTGGAGTTCTGCATTGGTACGTTCCAGTGAGACAGGGAGGTTATGGAGGTGTACAGGTTCAGGGCACATTTGTCTGGAGTTCTGCATTGGTACGTTCCAGTGAGACAGGGAAGTTATAGAGGGTACAGGTTCAGAGCATATTTGTGCGGAGTTCTGCATTGGTACGTTCCAGTGAGACAGGGAGGTTATGGTGGTGTACAGGTTCAGGGCACATTTGTGTGGAGTTCTGCAGTGGTACGTTCCAGTGAGACAGGGAGGTTATGGTCGGGTACAGGTTCAGGGCATATTTGTGTGGAGTTCTGCATTGGTACTTTCCAGTGAGACAGGGTAGTTATGGAGGGGTACAGGTTCAGGGCATATTTATGTGGTGTTCTGCATTGGTACGTTCCAGTGAGACAGGGAGGTTATGGAGGGGTACAGGTTCAGGGCATATTTGTGTGTAGTTCTGCATTTGTACGTTTCAGTGAGACAGGGAGGTTATGGAGGGTACAGGTTCAGGGCATATTTGTGTGGAGTTCCGCAGTGGTACGTTCCAGTGAGACAGGGAGGTTATGGTCGGGTACAGGTTCAGGGCATATTTGTGCGTATTTCTGCGTTGGTACGTTCCAGTGAGACAGGGAGTTTATGGAGGGTACAGGTTCAGGGCATATTTGTGTGGAGTTCTGCGTTGGTACGTTCCAGTGAGACAAGGATCTTATGGGCGGGTAAACGTTCAGGGCATATTTGTGTGGTGTTCTGCAATGGTACATTCCAGTGAGACTGGGAGGATATGGGCGGATACACTTTCATGGCATATTTGAGTGGAGTTCAGCATTGGTGCGTTCCAGTGAGACAGGGAAGTTATGGAGGGGTACAGGTTCAGGGCATATTTGTGTGGAGTTCTGCATTGGTACGTTCCAGTGAGACAGGGAGGTTATGGAGGGTACAGGTTCAGGGCATATTTGTTTAGAGTTCTGCATTGGAACGTTCCAGTGAGACAGGGAGGTTATGGAGGGGTACAGGTTCAGGGCAAATTTGTGTGGAGTTCTGCATTGGTGCGTTCCAGTGAGACAAGGAGGATATGGGCGGGTAGACGTTCAGGCAATATTTGTGTGGAATTCTGCATTGGTACGTTCCAGTGAGACAGGGAGGTTATGGTCGGGTACAGGTTCAGGGCATATTTGTGTGGAGTTCTGCATTGGGACTTTCCTGTGAGACAGGAAAGTTATGGAAGGGTACAGGTTCAGGGCATATTTGTGTGGAGTTCTGCAATGGTACGTTCCAGTGAGACAGGGAGGTTATGGAGGGGTACAGGTTCAGGGCATATTTGTGTGTAGTTCTGCATTTGTACGTTTCAGTGAGACAGGGAGGTTATGGAGGGTACAGGTTCAGGGCATATTTGTGTGGAGTTCTGCAGTGGTACGTTCCAGTGAGACAGGGAGGTTATGGTCGGGTACAGGTTCAGGGCATATTTGTGCGTATTTCTGCTTTGGTACGTTCCAGTGAGACAGGGAGTTTATGGAGGGTACAGGTTCAGGGCATATTTGTGTGGAGTTCTGCGTTGGTACGTTCCAGTGAGACAGGGAGGTTATGGAGGGTTACAGGTTCAGGGCATATTTGTGTGGAGTTCTGCGTTGGTACGTTCCAGTGAGACAAGGATCTTATGGGCGTGTAAACGTTCAGGGCATATTTCTTTGGTGTTCTGCAATGGTACGTTCCAGTGAGACTGGGAGTTTATGGAGGGTACAGGTTCAGGGCATATTTGTGTGGAGTTCTGCATTGGTACTTTCCTGTGAGACAAGGAGGTTATGGGCGGGTACACGTTCAGAGCATATTTGTGTGGAATTCTGTATTGGTACGTTCCAGTGAGACAGGGAGGTTATGCACGGTACAGGATCAGGGAATATTTGAGTGGAGTTCTGCATTGATACGTTCCAGTGAGACAGGGAGGTTATTGAGGGGTACAGGTTCAGGGCAAATTTGTGTGGAGTTCTGCATTGGTGCGTTCCAGTGAGACAAGGAGGTTATGGGCGGGTACACGTTCAGGGCATATTTGTGTGGAATTCTGCATTGGTACGTTCCAGTGAGACAAGGAGGTTATGGAGGGTACCGGTTCAGGGCATATTTGTATGGAGTTCTGCATTGGTACTTTCCAGTGAGACAGGGAGGTTATGGAGGGTTACAGGTTCAGGGCATATTTGTGTGGAGTTCTGCATTGGTACGTTCCAGTGAGACAGGGAGGTTATGGAGGTGTACAGGTTCAGGGCACATTTGTCTGGAGTTCTGCATTGGTACGTTCCAGTGAGACAGGGAGGTTATAGAGGGTACAGGTTCAGAGCATATTTGTGTGGAGTTCTGCATTGGTGCGTTCCAGTGAGACAAGGAGGTTATGGGCGGGTACACGTTCAGGGCATATTTGTGTGGAATTCTGCATTGGTACGTTCCAGTGAGACAAGGAGGTTATGGAGGGTACCGGTTCAGGGCATATTTGTATGGAGTTCTGCATTGGTACGTTCCAGTGAGACAGGGAGGTTATGGAGGGTTACAGGTTCAGGGCATATTTGTGTGGAGTTCTGCATTGGTACGTTCCAGTGAGACAGGGAGGTTATGGAGGTGTACAGGTTCAGGGCACATTTGTCTGGAGTTCTGCATTGGTACGTTCCAGTGAGACAGGGAGGTTATAGAGGGTACAGGTTCAGAGCATATTTGTGCGGAGTTCTGCATTGGTACGTTCCAGTGAGACAGGGAGGTTATGGTGGTGTACAGGTTCAGGGCACATTTGTGTGGAGTTCTGCAGTGGTACGTTCCAGTGAGACAGGGAGGTTATGGTCGGGTACAGGTTCAGGGCATATTTGTGTGGAGTTCTGCATTGGTACTTTCCATTGAGACAGGGTAGTTATGGAGGGGTACTGGTTCAGGGCATATTTGTGTGGTGTTCTGCATTGGTACGTTCCAGTGAGACAGGGAGGTTATGGAGGGGTACAGGTTCAGGGCATATTTTTGTGTAGTTCGGCATTGGTACATTCCAGTGAGACAGGGAGGTTATGGAGGGTACAGGTTCAGGGCATATTTGTGTGGAGTACTGCATTGGTACGTTCCAGTGAGACAGGGAGGTTATGGAGGGTACAGGTTCAGGGCATATTTGTGTGGAGTTCTGCGTTGGTACGTTCCAGTGAGACAAGGATCTTATGGGCGGGTAAATGATCAGGGCATATTTCTGTGGTGTTCTGCAATGGCACGATCCAGTGAGACTGGGAGGTTATGGAGGGTACAGCTTCAGGGCTTATTTGTGTGGAGTTCTGCATTGGTGCATTCCAGTGAGAGAAGGAGGTTATGGGCGGGTACACTTTCAGGGCATATTAGTGTGGAGTTCTGCATTGGTACGTTCCAGTGAGACAGGGAGGTTATGGAGGGGTACAAGTTCAGGGCATATTTGTGTGTAGTTCTGCATTGGTACGTTCCAGTGAGACAGGGAGGTTATGGAGGGTACAGGTTCAGGGCATATTTGTGTGGAGTTCTGCAGTGGTACGTTCCAGTGAGACAGGGTGGATATGGAGGGGTACAGGTTCAGGGCATATTTTTGTGTAGTTCTGCATTGGTACATTCCTGTGAGACAGGGAGGTTATGGAGGGTACAGGTTCAGGGCATATTTGTGTGGAGTACTGCATTGGTACGTTCCAGTGAGACAGGGAGGTTATGGAGGGTACAGGTTCAGGGCATATTTGTGTGGAGTTCTGCGTTGGTGTGTTCCAGTGAGACAAGGAGGTTATGGGCGGGTACACGTTCAGGGCATATTTGTGTGGAATTCTGCATTGGTATGTTCCAGTGAGACAGGGAGGTTATGGAGGTGTACATGTTCAGGGCATATTTGTGTGGAGTTCTGCAATGGTACGTTCCAGTGAGACAGGGAGGTTATGGTCGGGTACAGGTTCAGGGCATATTTGTGTGGAGTTCTGCATTGGTACGTTCTAGTGAGACAGGGAGGTTATGGAGGGTACAGGTTCAGGGCATATTTGTGTGGAGTTCTGCAGTGGTACGTTCCAGTGAGACAGGAAGGTTATGGTCGGGTACAGGTTCAGGGCATATTTGTGCGTAGTTCTGCATTGGTACGTTGCAGTTAGACAGGGAGGTTATGGAGGGGTACAGGTTCAGGGCAAATTTGTGTGGAGTTCTGCATTGGTGCGTTCTAGTGAGACAAGGAGGATATGGGCGGGTAGACGTTCAGGCAATATTTGTGTGGAATTCTGCATTGGTACGTTCCAGTGAGACAGGGAGGTTATGGTCGGGTACAGGGTCAGGGCATATTTGTGTGGAGTTCTGCATTGGGACTTTCCTGTGAGACAGGAAAGTTATGGAAGGGTACAGGTTCAGGGCATATTTGTGTGGAGTTCTGCAATGGTACGTTCCAGTGAGACAGGGAGGTTATGGAGGGGTACAGGTTCAGGGCATATTTGTGTGTAGTTCTGCATTTGTACGTTTCAGTGAGACAGCGAGGTTATGGAGGGTACAGGTTCAGAACATATTTGTGTGGAGTTCTGCAGTGGTACGTTCCAGTGAGACAGGGAGGTTATGGTCGGGTACAGGTTCAGGGCATATTTGTGCGTATTTCTGCTTTGGTACGTTCCAGTGAGACAGGGAGTTTATGGAGGGTACAGGTTCAGGGCATATTTGTGTGGAGTTCTGCGTTGGTACGTTCCAGTGAGACAAGGATCTTATTGGCGGGTAAACGTTCAGGGCATATTTGTGTGGTGTTCTGCAATGGTACATTCCAGTGAGACTGGGAGGATATGGGCGGATACACTTTCACGGCATATTTGAGTGGAGTTCAGCATTGGTGCGTTCCAGTGAGACAGGTAAGTTATGGAGGGGTACAGGTTCAGGGCATATTTGTGTGTAGTTCTGCATTGGTACGTTCCAGTGAGACAGGGAGGTTATGGAGGTGTACATGTTCAGGGCATATTTGTGTGGAGTTCTGCATTGGTACTTTCCTGTGAGACAGGGAAGTTATGGAGGGGTACAGGTTCAGGGCATATTTGTGTGGAGTTCTGCATTGGTACGTTCCAGTGAGACAGGGAGGTTATGGAGGGTACAGGTTCAGGGCATATTTGTGTGTAGTTCTGCATTGGTACGTTCCAGTGAGACAGGGAGGTTATGGAGCGGTACAGGTTCAGGGCAAATTTGTGTGGAGTTCTGCATTGGTGCGTTCCAGTGAGACAAGGAGGTTATGGGCGGGTACACGTTCAGGGCATATTTGTGTGGAATTCTGCATTGGTACGTTCCAGTGAGACAAGGAGGTTATGGAGGGTACCGGTTCAGGGCATATTTGTATGGAGTTCTGTATTGGTACGTTCCAGTGAGACAGGGTGGTTATGGAGGGTTACAGGTTCAGGGCATATTTGTGTTGAGTTCTGCATTGGTACGTTCCAGTGAGACAGGGAGGTTATGGAGGTGTACAGGTTCAGGGCACATTTGTCTGGTTTTCTGCATTGGTACGTTCCAGTGAGACAGGGAGGTTATAGAGGGTACAGGTTCAGAGCATATTTGTGTGGAGTTCTGCATTGGTGCGTTCCAGTGAGACAAGGAGGTTATGGGCGAGTACACGTTCAGGGCATATTTGTGTGGAATTCTGCATTGGTACGTTCCAGTGAGACAAGGAGGTTATGGAGGGTACCGGTTCAGGGCATATTTGTATGGAGTTCTGCATTGGTACGTTCCAGTGAGACAGGGAGGTTATGGAGGGTTACAGGTTCAGGGCATATTTGTGTGGAGTTCTGCATTGGTACGTTCCAGTGAGACAGGGAGGTTATGGAGGTGTACAGGTTCAGGGCACATTTGTCTGGAGTTCTGCATTGGTACGTTCCAGTGAGACAGGGAGGTTACAGAGGGTACAGGTTCAGAGCATATTTGTGCGGAGTTCTGCATTGGTACGTTCCAGTGAGACAGGGAGGTTATGGTGGTGTACAGGTTCAGGGCACATTTGTGTGGAGTTCTGCAGTGGTACGTTCCAGTGAGACAGGGAGGTTATGGTCGGGTACAGGTTCAGGGCATATTTGTGTGGAGTTCTGCATTGGTACTTTCCAGTGAGACAGGGTAGTTATGGATGGGTACAGGTTCAGGGCATATTTGTGTGGTGTTCTGCATTGGTACGTTCCAGTGAGACAGGGAGGTTATGGAGGGTACAGGTTCAGAACATATTTGTGTGGAGTTCTGCAGTGGTACGTTCCAGTGAGACAGGGAGGTTATGGTCGGGTACAGGTTCAGGGCATATTTGTGCGTATTTCTGCTTTGGTACGTTCCAGTGAGACAGGGAGTTTATGGAGGGTACAGGTTCAGGGCATATTTGTGTGGAGTTCTGCGTTGGTACGTTCCAGTGAGACAAGGATCTTATGGGCGGGTAAACGTTCAGGGCATATTTGTGTGGTGTTCTGCAATGGTACATTCCAGTGAGACTGGGAGGATATGGGCGGATACACTTTCACGGCATATTTGAGTGGAGTTCAGCCTTGGTGCGTTCCAGTGAGACAGGTAAGTTATGGAGGGGTACAGGTTCAGGGCATATTTGTGTGTAGTTCTGCATTGGTACGTTCCAGTGAGACAGGGAGGTTATGGAGGTGTACATGTTCAGGGCATATTTGTGTGGAGTTCTGCATTGGTACTTTCCTGTGAGACAGGGAAGTTATGGAGGGGTACAGGTTCAGGGCATATTTGTGTGGAGTTCTGCATTGGTACGTTCCAGTGAGACAGGGAGGTTATGGAGGGTACAGGTTCAGGGCATATTTGTGTGTAGTTCTGCATTGGTACGTTCCAGTGAGACAGGGAGGTTATGGAGGGTACAGGTTCAGGGCATATTTGTGTGGAGTTCTGCAGTGGTACGTTCCAGTGAGACAGGGTGGATATGGTCGGGTACTGGATCAGGGCATATTTGAGTGGAGTTCGGCTTTGGTGCGTTCCAGTGAGACAGGGAGGTTATGGAGGGGTACAGGTTCAGGGCATACTTGTGTGGAGTTCTGCATTGGTACATTCCAGTGAGACAGGGAGGTTATGGAGGGGTACAGGTTCAGGGCAAATTTGTGTGGAGTTCTGCATTGGTGTGTTCCAGTGAGACAAGGAGGTTATGGGCGGGTACACGTTCAGGGCATATTTGTGTGGAATTCTGCATTGGTATGTTCCAGTGAGACAGGGTGTATATGTTCGGGTACAGGATCAGGGCATATTTGAGTGGAGTTCGGCTTTGGTGCGTTCCAGTGAGACAGGGAGGTTATGGAGGTGTACATGTTCAGGGCATATTTGTGTGGAGTTCTGCAATGGTACGTTCCAGTGAGACAGGGAGGTTATGGTCGGGTACAGGTTCAGGGCATATTTGTGTGGAGTTCTGCATTGCTACGTTCTAGTGAGACAGGGAGGTTATGGAAGGTACAGGTTCAGGGCATATTTGTGTGGAGTTCTGCAGTGGTACGTTCCAGTGAGACAGGACGGTTATGGTCGGGTACAGGTTCAGGGCATATTTGTGCGTAGTTCTGCATTGGTACGTTCCAGTTAGACAGGGAGGTTATGTAGGCTACAGGTTCAGGGCATATTTCTGTGGAGTTCTGTGTTGGTATTTTCCAGTGAGACAAGGATCTTATGGGCGGGTAAACTTTCAGGGCATATTTGTGTGGAGTTCTGCAGTGGTACGTTCCAGTGTGACAGGGAGGTTATGGTCGGGTAGAGGTTCAGGGCATATTTGTGTGGTGTTCTGCAATGGTACATTCCAGTGAGACTGGGAGGATATGGGCGGATACACTTTCACGGCATATTTGAGTGGAGTTCAGCATTGAAGCGTTCCAGTGAGACAGGGAAGTTATGGAGGGGTACAGGTTCAGGGCATATTTGTGTGGAGTTCTGCATTGGTACGTTCCAGTGAGACAGGGAGGTTATGGAGGGTACAGGTTCAGGGCATATTTGTTTAGAGTTCTGCATTGGAACGTTCCAGTGAGACAGGGAGGTTATGGAGGGGTACAGGTTCAGGGCAAATTTGTGTGGAGTTCTGCATTGGTGCGTTCCAGTGAGACAAGGAGGATATGGGCGGGTAGACGTTCAGGCAATATTTGTGTGGAATTCTGCATTGGTACGTTCCAGTGAGACAGGGAGGTTATGGTCGGGTACAGGTTCAGGGCATATTTGTGTGGAGTTCTGCATTGGGACTTTCCTGTGAGACAGGAAAGTTATGGAAGGGTACAGGTTCAGGGCATATTTGTGTGGAGTTCTGCAATGGTACGTTCCAGTGAGACAGGGAGGTTATGGAGGGGTACAGGTTCAGGGCATATTTGTGTGTAGTTCTGCATTTGTACGTTTCAGTGAGACAGGGAGGTTATGGAGGGTACAGGTTCAGGGCATATTTGTGTGGAGTTCTGCAGTGGTACGTTCCAGTGAGACAGGGAGGTTATGGTCGGGTACAGGTTCAGGGCATATTTGTCCGTATTTCTGCTTTGGTACGTTCCAGTGAGACAGGGAGTTTATGGAGGGTACAGGTTCAGGGCATATTTGTGTGGAGTTCTGCGTTGGTACGTTCCAGTGAGACAAGGATCTTATGGGCGGGTAAACGTTCAGGGCATATTTGTGTGGTGTTCTGCAATGGTACATTCCAGTGAGACTTTGAGGATATGGGCGGATACACTTTCACGGCATATTTGAGTGGAGTTCAGCATTGGTGCGTTCCAGTGAGACAGGGAAGTTATGGAGGGGTACAGGTTCAGGGCATATTTGTGTGTAGTTCTGCATTGGTACGTTCCAGTGAGACAGGGAGGTTATGGAGGTGTACATGTTCAGGGCATATTTGTGTGGAGTTCTGCATTGGTACTTTCCTGTGAGACAGGGAAGTTATGGAGGTGTACAGGTTCAGGGCATATTTGTGTGGAGTTCTGCATTGGTACGTTCCAGTGAGACAGGGAGTTTATGGAGGGTACAGGTTCAGGGCATATTTGTGTGTAGTTCTGCATTGGTACGTTCCAGTGAGACAGGGAGGTTATGGAGGGTACAGGTTCAGGGCATATTTGTGTGGAGTTCTGCGTTGGTACGTTCCAGTGAGACAAGGATCTTATGGGCGGGTAAACGTTCAGGGCATATTTCTGTGGTGTTCTGCAATGGTACGTTCCAGTGAGACTGGGAGGTTATGGAGGGTACAGGTTCAGGGCATATTTGTGTGGAGTTCTGCATTGGTACTTTCCTGTGAGACAAGGAGGTTATGGGCGGGTACACGTTCAGAGCATATTTGTGTGGAATTCTGCATTGGTACGTTCCAGTGAGACAGGGAGGTTATGCACGGTACAGGATCAGGGAATATTTGAGTGGAGTTCTGCATTGATACGTTCCAGTGAGACAGGGAGGTTATTGAGGGGTACAGGTTCAGGGCAAATTTGTGTGGAGTTCTGCATTGGTGCGTTCCAGTGAGACAAGGAGGTTATGGGCGGGTACACGTTCAGGGCATATTTGTGTGGAATTCTGCATTGGTACGTTCCAGTGAGACAAGGAGGTTATGGAGGGTACCGGTTCAGGGCATATTTGTATGGAGTTCTGCATTGGTACGTTCCAGTGAGACAGGGTGGTTATGGAGGGTTACAGGTTCAGGGCATATTTGTGTGGAGTTCTGCATTGGTACGTTCCAGTGAGACAGGGAGGTTATGGAGGGTACCGGTTCAGGGCATATTTGTATGGAGTTCTGCATTGGTACGTTCCAGTGAGACAGGGAGGTTATGGAGGGTTAAAGGTTCAGGGCATATTTGTGTGGAGTTCTGCATTGGTACGTTCCAGTGAGACAGGGAGGTTATGGAGGTGTACAGGTTCAGGGCACATTTGTCTGGAGTTCTGCATTGGTACGTTCCAGTGAGACAGGGAGGTTATAGAGGGTACAGGTTCAGAGCATATTTGTGCGGAGTTCTGCATTGGTACGTTCCAGTGAGACAGGGAGGTTATGGTGGTGTACAGGTTCAGGGCACATTTGTGTGGAGTTCTGCAGTGGTACGTTCCAGTGAGACAGGGAGGTTATGGTCGGGTACAGGTTCAGGGCATATTTGTGTGGAGTTCTGCATTGGTACTTTCCAGTGAGACAGGGTAGTTATGGAGGGGTACAGGTTCAGGGCATATTTATGTGGTGTTCTGCATTGGTACGTTCCAGTGAGACAGGGAGGTTATGGAGGGGTACAGGTTCAGGGCATATTTGTGTGTAGTTCTGCATTTGTACGTTTCAGTGAGACAGGGAGGTTATGGAGGGTACAGGTTCAGGGCATATTTGTGTGGAGTTCTGCAGTGGTACGTTCCAGTGAGACAGGGAGGTTATGGTCGGGTACAGGTTCAGGGCATATTTGTGCGTATTTCTGCGTTGGTACGTTCCAGTGAGACAGGGAGTTTATGGAGGGTACAGGTTCAGGGCATATTTGTGTGGAGTTCTGCGTTGGTACGTTCCAGTGAGACAAGGATCTTATGGGCGGGTAAACGTTCAGGGCATATTTGTGTGGTGTTCTGCAATGGTACATTCCAGTGAGACTGGGAGGATATGGGCGGATACACTTTCACGGCATATTTGAGTGGAGTTCAGCATTGGTGCGTTCCAGTGAGACAGGGAAGTTATGGAGGGGTACAGGTTCAGGGCATATTTGTGTGGAGTTCTGCATTGGTACGTTCCAGTGAGACAGGGAGGTTATGGAGGGTACAGGTTCAGGGCATATTTGTTTAGAGTTCTGCATTGGAACGTTCCAGTGAGACAGGGAGGTTATGGAGGGGTACAGGTTCAGGGCAAATTTGTGTGGAGTTCTGCATTGGTGCGTTCCAGTGAGACAAGGAGGATATGGGCGGGTAGACGTTCAGGCAATATTTGTGTGGAATTCTGCATTGGTACGTTCCAGTGAGACAGGGAGGTTATGGTCGGGTACAGGTTCAGGGCATATTTGTGTGGAGTTCTGCATTGGGACTTTCCTGTGAGACAGGAAAGTTATGGAAGGGTACAGGTTCAGGGCATATTTGTGTGGAGTTCTGCAATGGTACGTTCCAGTGAGACAGGGAGGTTATGGAGGGGTACAGGTTCAGGGCATATTTGTGTGTAGTTCTGCATTTGTACGTTTCAGTGAGACAGGGAGGTTATGGAGGGTACAGGTTCAGGGCATATTTGTGTGGAGTTCTGCAGTGGTACGTTCCAGTGAGACAGGGAGGTTATGGTCGGGTACAGGTTCAGGGCATATTTGTGTGGAGTTCTGCGTTGGTACGTTCCAGTGAGACAGGGAGGTTATGGAGGGTTACAGGTTCAGGGCATATTTGTGTGGAGTTCTGCGTTGGTACGTTCCAGTGAGACAAGGATCTTATGGGCGTGTAAACGTTCAGGGCATATTTCTTTGGTGTTCTGCAATGGTACGTTCCAGTGAGACTGGGAGTTTATGGAGGGTACAGGTTCAGGGCATATTTGTGTGGAGTTCTGCATTGGTACTTTCCTGTGAGACAAGGAGGTTATGGGCGGGTACACGTTCAGAGCATATTTGTGTGGAATTCTGTATTGGTACGTTCCAGTGAGACAGGGAGGTTATGCACGGTACAGGATCAGGGAATATTTGAGTGGAGTTCTGCATTGATACGTTCCAGTGAGACAGGGAGGTTATTGAGGGGTACAGGTTCAGGGCAAATTTGTGTGGAGTTCTGCATTGGTGCGTTCCAGTGAGACAAGGAGGTTATGGGCGGGTACACGTTCAGGGCATATTTGTGTGGAATTCTGCATTGGTACGTTCCAGTGAGACAAGGAGGTTATGGAGGGTACCGGTTCAGGGCATATTTGTATGGAGTTCTGCATTGGTACTTTCCAGTGAGACAGGGAGGTTATGGAGGGTTACAGGTTCAGGGCATATTTGTGTGGAGTTCTGCATTGGTACGTTCCAGTGAGACAGGGAGGTTATGGAGGTGTACAGGTTCAGGGCACATTTGTCTGGAGTTCTGCATTGGTACGTTCCAGTGAGACAGGGAGGTTATAGAGGGTACAGGTTCAGAGCATATTTGTGTGGAGTTCTGCATTGGTGCGTTCCAGTGAGACAAGGAGGTTATGGGCGGGTACACGTTCAGGGCATATTTGTGTGGAATTCTGCATTGGTACGTTCCAGTGAGACAAGGAGGTTATGGAGGGTACCGGTTCAGGGCATATTTGTATGGAGTTCTGCATTGGTACGTTCCAGTGAGACAGGGAGGTTATGGAGGGTTACAGGTTCAGGGCATATTTGTGTGGAGTTCTGCATTGGTACGTTCCAGTGAGACAGGGAGGTTATGGAGGTGTACAGGTTCAGGGCACATTTGTCTGGAGTTCTGCATTGGTACGTTCCAGTGAGACAGGGAGGTTATAGAGGGTACAGGTTCAGAGCATATTTGTGCGGAGTTCTGCATTGGTACGTTCCAGTGAGACAGGGAGGTTATGGTGGTGTACAGGTTCAGGGCACATTTGTGTGGAGTTCTGCAGTGGTACGTTCCAGTGAGACAGGGAGGTTATGGTCGGGTACAGGTTCAGGGCATATTTGTGTGGAGTTCTGCATTGGTACTTTCCAGTGAGACAGGGTAGTTATGGAGGGGTACTGGTTCAGGGCATATTTGTGTGGTGTTCTGCATTGGTACGTTCCAGTGAGACAGGGAGGTTATGGAGGGGTACAGGTTCAGGGCATATTTTTGTGTAGTTCGGCATTGGTACATTCCAGTGAGACAGGGAGGTTATGGAGGGTACAGGTTCAGGGCATATTTGTGTGGAGTACTGCATTGGTACGTTCCAGTGAGACAGGGAGGTTATGGAGGGTACAGGTTCAGGGCATATTTGTGTGGAGTTCTGCGTTGGTACGTTCCAGTGAGACAAGGATCTTATGGGCGGGTACACTTTCAGGGCATATTAGTGTGGAGTTCTGCATTGGTACGTTCCAGTGAGACAGGGAGGTTATGGAGGGGTACAAGTTCAGGGCATATTTGTGTGTAGTTCTGCATTGGTACGTTCCAGTGAGACAGGGAGGTTATGGAGGGTACAGGTTCAGGGCATATTTGTGTGGAGTTCTGCAGTGGTACGTTCCAGTGAGACAGGGTGGATATGGAGGGGTACAGGTTCAGGGCATATTTTTGTGTAGTTCTGCATTGGTACATTCCTGTGAGACAGGGAGGTTATGGAGGGTACAGGTTCAGGGCATATTTGTGTGGAGTACTGCATTGGTACGTTCCAGTGAGACAGGGAGGTTATGGAGGGTACAGGTTCAGGGCATATTTGTGTGGAGTTCTGCGTTGGTGTGTTCCAGTGAGACAAGGAGGTTATGGGCGGGTACACGTTCAGGGCATATTTGTGTGGAATTCTGCATTGGTATGTTCCAGTGAGACAGGGAGGTTATGGAGGTGTACATGTTCAGGGCATATTTGTGTGGAGTTCTGCAATGGTACGTTCCAGTGAGACAGGGAGGTTATGGTCGGGTACAGGTTCAGGGCATATTTGTGTGGAGTTCTGCATTGGTACGTTCTAGTGAGACAGGGAGGTTATGGAGGGTACAGGTTCAGGGCATATTTGTGTGGAGTTCTGCAGTGGTACGTTCCAGTGAGACAGGAAGGTTATGGTCGGGTACAGGTTCAGGGCATATTTGTGCGTAGTTCTGCATTGGTACGTTGCAGTTAGACAGGGAGGTTATGGAGGGGTACAGGTTCAGGGCAAATTTGTGTGGAGTTCTGCATTGGTGCGTTCTAGTGAGACAAGGAGGATATGGGCGGGTAGACGTTCAGGCAATATTTGTGTGGAATTCTGCATTGGTACGTTCCAGTGAGACAGGGAGGTTATGGTCGGGTACAGGGTCAGGGCATATTTGTGTGGAGTTCTGCATTGGGACTTTCCTGTGAGACAGGAAAGTTATGGAAGGGTACAGGTTCAGGGCATATTTGTGTGGAGTTCTGCAATGGTACGTTCCAGTGAGACAGGGAGGTTATGGAGGGGTACAGGTTCAGGGCATATTTGTGTGTAGTTCTGCATTTGTACGTTTCAGTGAGACAGGGAGGTTATGGAGGGTACAGGTTCAGAACATATTTGTGTGGAGTTCTGCAGTGGTACGTTCCAGTGAGACAGGGAGGTTATGGTCGGGTACAGGTTCAGGGCATATTTGTGCGTATTTCTGCTTTGGTACGTTCCAGTGAGACAGGGAGTTTATGGAGGGTACAGGTTCAGGGCATATTTGTGTGGAGTTCTGCGTTGGTACGTTCCAGTGAGACAAGGATCTTATTGGCGGGTAAACGTTCAGGGCATATTTGTGTGGTGTTCTGCAATGGTACATTCCAGTGAGACTGGGAGGATATGGGCGGATACACTTTCACGGCATATTTGAGTGGAGTTCAGCATTGGTGCGTTCCAGTGAGACAGGTAAGTTATGGAGGGGTACAGGTTCAGGGCATATTTGTGTGTAGTTCTGCATTGGTACGTTCCAGTGAGACAGGGAGGTTATGGAGGTGTACATGTTCAGGGCATATTTGTGTGGAGTTCTGCATTGGTACTTTCCTGTGAGACAGGGAAGTTATGGAGGGGTACAGGTTCAGGGCATATTTGTGTGGAGTTCTGCATTGGTACGTTCCAGTGAGACAGGGAGGTTATGGACGGTACAGGTTCAGGGCATATTTGTGTGTAGTTCTGCATTGGTACGTTCCAGTGAGACAGGGATGTTATGGAGGGGTACAGGTTCAGGGCAAATTTGTGTGGAGTTCTGCATTGGTGCGTTCCAGTGAGACAAGGAGGTTATGGGCGGGTACACGTTCAGGGCATATTTGTGTGGAATTCTGCATTGGTACGTTCCAGTGAGACAAGGAGGTTATGGAGGGTACCGGTTCAGGGCATATTTGTATGGAGTTCTGCATTGGTACGTTCCAGTGAGACAGGGTGGTTATGGAGGGTTACAGGTTCAGGGCATATTTGTGTTGAGTTCTGCATTGGTACGTTCCAGTGAGACAGGGAGGTTATGGAGGTGTACAGGTTCAGGGCACATTTGTCTGGTTTTCTGCATTGGTACGTTCCAGTGAGACAGGGAGGTTATAGAGGGTACAGGTTCAGAGCATATTTGTGTGGAGTTCTGCATTGGTGCGTTCCAGTGAGACAAGGAGGTTATGGGCGGGTACACGTTCAGGGCATATTTGTGTGGAATTCTGCATTGGTACGTTCCAGTGAGACAAGGAGGTTATGGAGGGTACCGGTTCAGGGCATATTTGTATGGAGTTCTGCATTGGTACGTTCCAGTGAGACAGGGAGGTTATGGAGGGTTACAGGTTCAGGGCATATTTGTGTGGAGTTCTGCATTGGTACGTTCCAGTGAGACAGGGAGGTTATGGAGGTGTACAGGTTCAGGGCACATTTGTCTGGAGTTCTGCATTGGTACGTTCCAGTGAGACAGGGAGGTTACAGAGGGTACAGGTTCAGAGCATATTTGTGCGGAGTTCTGCATTGGTACGTTCCAGTGAGACAGGGAGGTTATGGTGGTGTACAGGTTCAGGGCACATTTGTGTGGAGTTCTGCAGTGGTACGTTCCAGTGAGACAGGGAGGTTATGGTCGGGTACAGGTTCAGGGCATATTTGTGTGGAGTTCTGCATTGGTACTTTCCAGTGAGACAGGGTAGTTATGGAGGGGTACAGGTTCAGGGCATATTTGTGTGGTGTTCTGCATTGGTACGTTCCAGTGAGACAGGGAGGTTATGGAGGGTACAGGTTCAGAACATATTTGTGTGGAGTTCTGCAGTGGTACGTTCCAGTGAGACAGGGAGGTTATGGTCGGGTACAGGTTCAGGGCATATTTGTGCGTATTTCTGCTTTGGTACGTTCCAGTGAGACAGGGAGTTTATGGAGGGTACAGGTTCAGGGCATATTTGTGTGGAGTTCTGCGTTGGTACGTTCCAGTGAGACAAGGATCTTATGGGCGGGTAAACGTTCAGGGCATATTTGTGTGGTGTTCTGCAATGGTACATTCCAGTGAGACTGGGAGGATATGGGCGGATACACTTTCACGGCATATTTGAGTGGAGTTCAGCCTTGGTGCGTTCCAGTGAGACAGGTAAGTTATGGAGGGGTACAGGTTCAGGGCATATTTGTGTGTAGTTCTGCATTGGTACGTTCCAGTGAGACAGGGAGGTTATGGAGGTGTACATGTTCAGGGCATATTTGTGTGGAGTTCTGCATTGGTACTTTCCTGTGAGACAGGGAAGTTATGGAGGGGTACAGGTTCAGGGCATATTTGTGTGGAGTTCTGCATTGGTACGTTCCAGTGAGACAGGGAGGTTATGGAGGGTACAGGTTCAGGGCATATTTGTGTGTAGTTCTGCATTGGTACGTTCCAGTGAGAGAGGGAGGGTATGGAGGGTACAGGTTCAGGGCATATTTGTGTGGAGTTCTGCGTTGGTACGTTCCAGTGAGACAAGGATCTTATGGGCGGGTAAACGTTCAGGGCATATTTCTGTGGTGTTCTGCAATGGTACGTTCCAGTGAGACTGGGAGGTTATGGAGGGTACAGGTTCAGGGCATATTTGTGTGGAGTTCTGCATTGGTACTTTCCTGTGAGACAAGGAGGTTATGGGCGGGTACACGTTCAGAGCATATTTGTGTGGAATTCTGCATTGGTACGTTCCAGTGAGACAGGGAGGTTATGCACGGTACAGGATCAGGGAATATTTGAGTGGAGTTCTGCATTGATACGTTCCAGTGAGACAGGGAGGTTATTGTGGGGTACAGGTTCAGGGCAAATTTGTGTGGAGTTCTGCATTGGTGCGTTCCAGTGAGACAAGGAGGTTATGGGCGGGTACACGTTCAGGGCATATTTGTGTGGAATTCTGCATTGGTACGTTCCAGTGAGACAAGGAGGTTATGGAGGGTACCGGTTCAGGGCATATTTGTATGGAGTTCTGCATTGGTACGTTCCAGTGAGACAGGGTGGTTATGGAGGGTTACAGGTTCAGGGCATATTTGTGTTGAGTTCTGCATTGGTACGTTCCAGTGAGACAGGGAGGTTATGGAGGTGTACAGGTTCAGGGCACATTTGTCTGGTTTTCTGCATTGGTACGTTCCAGTGAGACAGGGAGGTTATAGAGGGTACAGGTTCAGAGCATATTTGTGTGGAGTTCTGCATTGGTGCGTTCCAGTGAGACAAGGAGGTTATGGGCGGGTACACGTTCAGGGCATATTTGTGTGGAATTCTGCATTGGTACGTTCCAGTGAGACAAGGAGGTTATGGAGGGTACCGGTTCAGGGCATATTTGTATGGAGTTCTGCATTGGTACGTTCCAGTGAGACAGGGAGGTTATGGAGGGTTACAGGTTCAGGGCATATTTGTGTGGAGTTCTGCATTGGTACGTTCCAGTGAGACAGGGAGGTTATGGAGGTGTACAGGTTCAGGGCACATTTGTCTGGAGTTCTGCATTGGTACGTTCCAGTGAGACAGGGAGGTTACAGAGGGTACAGGTTCAGAGCATATTTGTGCGGAGTTCTGCATTGGTACGTTCCAGTGAGACAGGGAGGTTATGGTGGTGTACAGGTTCAGGGCACATTTGTGTGGAGTTCTGCAGTGGTACGTTCCAGTGAGACAGGGAGGTTATGGTCGGGTACAGGTTCAGGGCATATTTGTGTGGAGTTCTGCATTGGTACTTTCCAGTGAGACAGGGTAGTTATGGAGGGGTACAGGTTCAGGGCATATTTGTGTGGTGTTCTGCATTGGTACGTTCCAGTGAGACAGGGAAGTTATGGAGGGGTACAGGTTCAGGTCAAATTTGTGTGTAGTTCTGCATTGGTACGTTCCAGTGAGACAGGGAGGTTATGGAGAGTACAGGTTCAGGGCATATTTGTGTGGAGTTCTGCATTGGTACGTTCCAGTGAGACAGGGAGGTTATGGAGTGTACAGGTTCAGGGCATTTTTGTGTGGAGTTCTGCATTGGTACGTTCCAGTGAGACAGGGAGGTTATGGAGGGTACAGGTTCAGGGCATATTTGTGTGGAGTTCTGCAGTGGTACGTTCCAGTGAGACAGGGAGGTTATGGTCGGGTACAGGTTCAGGGCATATTTGTGCGTAGTTCTGCTTTGCTACGTTCCAGTGAGACAGGGAAGTTATGGAGGGTACAGGTTCAGGGCTTATTTGTATGGAGTTCTGCGTTGGTACGTTCCAGTGAGACATGGATCTTATGGGCTCGTAAACGTTCAGGGCATATTTGTGTGGTGTTCTGCAATGGTACGTTCCAGTGAGACTGGGAGGTTATGGAGGGGTACAGGTTCAGGGCATATTTGTGTGGTGTTCTGCATTGGTACGTTCCAGTGAGACAGGGAGGTTATGGAGGGGTACCGGTTCAGGGCATATTTTTGTGTAGTTCTGCATTGGTACATTCCAGTGAGACAGGGAGGTTATGGAGGGTACAGGTTCAGGGCATATTTGTGTGGAGTACTGCATTGGTACGTTCCAGTGAGACAGGGAGGTTATGGAGGGTACAGGTTCAGGGCATATTTGTGTGGAGTTCTGCGTTGGTACGTTCCAGTGAGACAAGGATCTTATGGGCGGGTAAATGTTCAGGCCATATTTCTGTGGTGTTCTGCAATGGCACGTTCCAGTGAGACTGGGAGGTTATGGAGGGTACAGGTTCAGGGCTTATTTGTGTGTTGTTCTGCATTGGTACGTTCCAGTGAGACAGGGAGGTTATGGAGGGTACAGGTTCAGGGCATATTTGTGTGGAGTTCTGCATTGGTACGTTCCAGTGAGACAGGGAGGTTATGGAGGGGTACAGCTTCAGGGCAAATTTGTGTGGAGTTCTGCATTGGTGCATTCCAGTGAGAGAAGGAGGTTATGGGCGGGTACACTTTCAGGGCATATTAGTGTGGTGTTCTGGATTGGTACGTTCCAGTGAGACAGAAGGTTATGGAGGGGTACAGGTTCAGGGGATATTTGAGTGGAGTTCGGCATTGGTGCGTTCCAGTGAGACAGGGAAGTTATGGAGGGGTACAGGTTCAGGGCATATTTGTGTGGAGTTCTGCATTGGTACGTTCCAGTGAGACAGGGAGGTTATGGAGGGGTACAAGTTCAGGGCATATTTGTGTGTAGTTCTGCATTGGTACGTTCCAGTGAGACCGGGAGGTTATGGAGGGTACAGGTTCAGGGCATATTTGTGTGGAGTTCTGCAGTGGTACGTTCCAGTGAGACCGGGAGGTTATGGTCGGGTACAGGTTCAGGGCATATTTGTGCGTAGTTCTGCTTTGCTACGTTCCAGTGAGACAGGGAGGTTATGGAGGGTACAGGTTCAGGGCATATTTGTATGGAGTTCTGCGTTGGTACGTTGCAGTGAGACAAGGATCTTATGGGCGGGTAAACGTTCAGGGCATATTTCTGTGGTGTTCTGCAATGGTACGTTCCAGTGAGACTGGGAGGTTATGGAGGGTACAGGTTCAGGGCATATTTGTGTGGAGTTCTGCATTGGTACTTTCCTGTGAGACAGGGAAGTTATGGAGGGGTACAGGTTCAGGGCATATTTGTGTGGAGTTCTGCATTGGTACGTTCCAGTGAGACAGGGAGGTTATGGAGGGTACAGGTTCAGGGCATATTTGTGTGGAGTTCTGCAGTGGTACGTTCCAGTGAGACAGGGAGGTTATGGTCGGGTACAGGTTCAGGGCATATTTGTGCGTAGTTCTGCTTTGCTACGTTCCAGTGAGACATGGAAGTTATGGAGGGTACAGGTTCAGGGCATATTTGTATGGAGTTCTGCGTTGGTACGTTCCAGTGAGACAAGGATCTTATGGGCGGGTAAACGTTCAGGGCATATTTGTGTGGAGTTCTGCATTGGTACGTTCCAGTGAGACAGGGAGGTTATGGAGGGTACAGGTTCAGGGCATATTTGTGTGGAGTTCTGCAGTGGTACGTTCCAGTGAGACAGGGAGGTTATGGTCGGGTACAGGTTCAGGGCATATTTGTGCGTAGTTCTGCTTTGCTACGTTCCAGTGAGACAGGGAAGTTATGGAGGGTACAGGTTCAGGGCATATTTGTGTGGAGTTCTGCAGTGGTACGTTCCAGTGAGACAGGGAGGTTATGGTCGGGTACAGGTTCAGGGCATATTTGTGCGTAGTTCTGCTTTGCTACGTTCCAGTGAGACAGGGAAGTTATGGAGGGTACAGGTTCAGGGCATATTTGTATGGAGTTCTGCGTTGGTACGTTCCAGTGAGACAAGGATCTTATGGGCGGGTAAACGTTCAGGGCATATTTGTGTGGAGTTCTGCATTGGTACGTTCCAGTGAGACAGGGAGGGTATGGAGGGTACAGGTTCAGGGCATATTTGTGTGGAGTTCTGCAGTGGTACGTTCCAGTGAGACAGGAAGGTTATGGAGGGTACAGGTTCAGGGCATATTTGTGTGGAGTTCTGCAGTGGTACGTTCCAGTGAGACAGGGAGGTTATGGACGGGTACAGGTTCAGGGCATATTTGTGCGTAGTTCTGCTTTGCTACGTTCCAGTGAGACAGGGAAGTTATGGAGGGTACAGGTTCAGTGCATATTTGTGTGGAGTTCTGCAGTGGTACGTTCCAGTGAGACAGGGAGGTTATGGTCGGGTACAGGTTCAGGGCATATTTGTGCGTAGTTCTGCTTTGCTACGTTCCAGTGAGACAGGGAAGTTATGGAGGGTACAGGTTCAGGGCATATTTGTAATAAGTTCTGCGTTGGTACGTTCCAGTGAGACAAGGATCTTATGGGCGGGTAAACGTTCAGGGCATATTTGTGTGGTGTTCTGCAATGGTACGTTCCAGTGAGACTGGGAGGTTATGGAGGGGTACAGGTTCAGGGCATATTTGTGTGGTGTTCTGCATTGGTACGTTCCAGTGAGACAGGGAGGTTATGGAGGGGTACAGGTTCAGGGCATATTTTTGTGTAGTTCTGCATTGGTACATTCCAGTGAGAGAGGGAGGTTATGGAGGGTACAGGTTCAGGGCATATTTGTGTGGAGTACTGCATTGGTACGTTCCAGTGAGACAGGGAGGTTATGGAGGGTACAGGTTCAGGGCATATTTGTGTGGAGTTCTGCGTTGGTACGTTCCAGTGAGACAAGGATCTTATGGGCGGGTAAATGTTCAGGGGATATTTCTGTGGTGTTCGGCAATGGCACGTTCCAGTGAGACTGGGAGGTTATGGGCGGGTACACGTTCAGGGCATATTTGTGTGGAATTCTGCATTGGTACGTTCCAGTGAGACAGGGAGGTTATGGAGGGTTACAGGTTCAGGGCATATTTGTGTGGAGTTCTGCATTGGTACGTTCCAGTGAGACAGGGAGGTTATGGAGGTGTACAGGTTCAGGGCACATTTGTCTGGAGTTCTGCATTGGTACGTAACAGTGAGACAGGGAGGTTATAGAGGGTACAGGTTCAGAGCATATTTGTGCGGAGTTCTGCATTGGTACGTTCCAGTGAGACAGGGAGGTTATGGTGGTGTACAGGTTCAGGGCACATTTGTGTGGAGTTCTGCAGTGGTACGTTCCATTGAGACAGGGAGGTTATGGTCGGGTACAGGTTCAGGGCATATTTGTGTGGAGTTCTGCATTGGTACTTTCCAGTGAGACAGGGTAGTTATGGAGGGGTACAGGTTCAGGGCATATTTGTGTGGTGTTCTGCATTGGTACGTTCCAGTGAGACAGGGAGGTTATGGAGGGGTACAGGTTCAGGGCAAATTTGTGTGTAGGTCTGCATTGGTACGTTCCAGTGAGACAGGGAGGTTATGGAGAGTACAGGTTCAGGGCATATTTGTGTGGAGTTCTGCATTGGTACGTTCCAGTGAGACAGGGAGGTTATGGAGTGTGCAGGTTCAGGGCATTTTTGTGTGGAGTTCTGCATTGGTACTTTCCTGTGAGACAGGGAAGTTATGGAGGGGTACAGGTTCAGGGCATATTTGTGTGGAGTTCTGCATTGGTACGTTCCAGTGAGACAGGGAGGTTATGGAGGGTACAGGTTCAGGGCATATTTGTGTGGAGTTCTGCAGTGGTACGTTCCAGTGAGACAGGGAGGTTATGGTCGGGTACAGGTTCAGGGCATATTTGTGCGTAGTTCTGCTTTGCTACGTTCCAGTGAGACAGGGAGGTTATGGAGGGTACAGGTTCAGGGCATATTTGTATGGAGTTCTACGTTGGTACGTTGCAGTGAGACAAGGATCTTATGGGCGGGTAAACGTTCAGGGCATATTTCTGTGGTGTTCTGCAATGGTACGTTCCAGTGAGACTGGGAGGTTATGGAGGGTACAGGTTCAGGGCATATTTGCGTGGAGTTCTGCATTGGTACTTTCCTGTGAGACAGGGAAGTTATGGAGGGGTACAGGTTCAGGGCATATTTGTGTAGAGTTCTGCATTGGTACGTTCCAGTGAGACAGGGAGGTTATGGAGGGTACAGGTTGAGGGCATATTTGTGTGGAGTTCTGCAGTGGCACGTTCCAGTGAGACAGGGAGGTTATGGTCGGGTATAGGTTCAGGGCATATTTGTGCGTAGTTCTGCTTAGCTACGTTCCAGTGAGACAGGGAAGTTATGGAGGGTACAGGTTCAGGGCATATTTGTATGGAGTTCTGCGTTGGTACGTTCCGGTGAGACAAGGATCTTATGGGCGGGTAAACGTTCAGGGCATATTTGTGTGGTGTTCTGCAATGGTACGTTCCAGTGAGACTGGGAGGTTATGGAGGGGTACAGGTTCAGGGCATATTTGTGTGGTGTTCTGCATTGGTACGTTCCAGTGAGACAGGGAGGTTATGGAGGGGTACAGGTACAGGGCATATTTTTGTGTAGTTCTGCATTGGTACATTCCAGTGAGACAGGGAGGTTATAGAGGGTACAGGTTAAGAGCATATTTGTGCGGAGTTCTGCATTGGTACGTTCCAGTGAGACAGGGAGGTTATGGTGGTGTACAGGTTCAGGGCACATTTGTGTGGAGTTCTGCATTGGTACGTTCCAGTGAGACAGGGAGGTTATGGAGTGTACAGGTTCAGGGCATTTTTGTGTGGAGTTCTGCATTGGTACGTTCCAGTGAGACAGGGAGGTTATGGAGTGTACAGGTTCAGGGCATTTTTGTGTGGAGTTCTGCATTGGTACGTTCCAGTGAGACAGGGAGGTTATGGAGGGTACAGGTTCAGGGCATATTTGTGTGGAGTTCTGCAGTGGTACGTTCCAGTGAGACAGGAGGTTATGGTCGGGTACAGGTTCAGGGCATATTTGTGCCTAGTTCTGCTTTGCTACGTTCCAGTGAGACAGGGAAGTTATGGAGGGTACAGGTTCAGGGCTTATTTGTATGGAGTTCTGCGTTGGTACGTTCCAGTGAGACATGGATCTTATGGGCGGGTAAACGTTCAGGGCATATTTGTGTGGTGTTCTGCAATGGTACGTTCCAGTGAGACTGGGAGGTTATGGAGGGGTACAGGTTCAGGGCATATTTGTGTGGTGTTCTGCATTGGTACGTTCCAGTGAGACAGGGAGGTTATGGAGGCGTACCGGTTCAGGGCATATTTTTGTGTAGTTCTGCATTGGTACATTCCAGTGAGACAGGGAGGTTATGGAGGGTACAGGTTCAGGGCATATTTGTGTGGAGTACTGCATTGGTACGTTCCAGTGAGACAGGGAGGTTATGGAGGGTACAGGTTCAGGGCATATTTGTGTGGAGTTCTGCGTTGGTACGTTCCAGTGAGACAAGGATCTTATGGGCGGGTAAATGTTCAGGGCATATTTCTGTGGTGTTCTGCAATGGCACGTTCCAGTGAGACTGGGAGGTTATGGAGGGTACAGGTTCAGGGCTTATTTGTGTGTTGTTCTGCATTGGTACGTTCCAGTGAGACAGGGAGGTTATGGAGGGTACAGGTTCAGGGCATATTTGTGCGTAGTTCTGCTTTGCTACGTTCCAGTGAGACAGGGAAGTTATGGAGGGTACAGGTTCAGGGCATATTTGTATGAAGTTCTGCGTTGGTACGTTCCAGTGAGACAAGGATCTTATGGGCGGGTAAACGTTCAGGGCATATTTGTGTGGTGTTCTGCAATGGTACGTTCCAGTGAGACTGGGAGGTTATGGAGGGGTACAGGTTCAGGGCATATTTGTGTGGTGTTCTGCATTGGTACGTTCCAGTGAGACAGGGAGGTTATGGAGGGGTACAGGTTCAGGGCATATTTTTGTGTAGTTCTGCATTGGTACATTCCAGTGAGACAGGGAGGTTATAGAGGGTACAGGTTCAGAGCATATTTGTGCGGAGTTCTGCATTGGTACGTTCCAGTGAGACAGGGAGGATATGGTGGTGTACAGGTTCAGGGCACATTTGTGTGGAGTTCTGCATTGGTACGTTCCAGTGAGACAGGGAGGTTATGGAGTGTACAGGTTCAGGGCATTTTTGTGTGGAGTTCTGCATTGGTACGTTCCAGTGAGACAGGGAGGTTATGGAGTGTACAGGTTCAGGGCATTTTTGTGTGGAGTTCTGCATTGGTACGTTCCAGTGAGACAGGGAGGTTATGGAGGGTACAGGTTCAGGGCATATTTGTGTGGAGTTCTGCAGTGGTACGTTCCAGTGAGACAGGGAGGTTATGGTCGGGTACAGGTTCAGGGCATATTTGTGCGTAGTTCTGCTTTGCTACGTTCCAGTGAGACAGGGAAGTTATGGAGGGTACAGGTTCAGGGCTTATTTGTATGGAGTTCTGCGTTGGTACGTTCCAGTGAGACATGGATCTTATGTGCGGGTAAACGTTCAGGGCATATTTGTGTGGTGTTCTGCAATGGTACGTTCCAGTGAGACTGGGAGGTTATGGAGGGGTACAGGTTCAGGGCATATTTGTGTGGTGTTCTGCATTGGTACGTTCCAGTGAGACAGGGAGGTTATGGAGGGGTACCGGTTCAGGGCATATTTTTGTGTAGTTCTGCATTGGTACATTCCAGTGAGACAGGGAGGTTATGGAGGGTACAGGTTCAGGGCATATTTGTGTGGAGTACTGCATTGGTACGTTCCAGTGAGACAGGGAGGTTATGGAGGGTACAGGTTCAGGGCATATTTGTGTGGAGTTCTGCGTTGGTACGTTCCAGTGAGACAAGGATCTTATGGGCGGGTAAATGTTCAGGGCATATTTCTGTGGTGTTCTGCAATGGCACGTTCCAGTGAGACTGGGAGGTTATGGAGGGTACAGGTTCAGGGCTTATTTGTGTGTTGTTCTGCATTGGTACGTTCCAGTGAGACAGGGAGGTTATGGAGGGTACAGGTTCAGGGCATATTTGTGCGTAGTTCTGCTTTGCTACGTTCCAGTGAGACAGGGAAGTTATGGAGGGTACAGGTTCAGGGCATATTTGTATGAAGTTCTGCGTTGGTACGTTCCAGTGAGACAAGGATCTTATGGGCGGGTAAACGTTCAGGGCATATTTGTGTGGTGTTCTGCAATGGTACGTTCCAGTGAGACTGGGAGGTTATGGAGGGGTACAGGTTCAGGGCATATTTGTGTGGTGTTCTGCATTGGTACGTTCCAGTGAGACAGGGAGGTTATGGAGGGGCACAGGTTCAGGGCATATTTTTGTGTAGTTCTGCATTGGTACATTCCAGTGAGAGAGGGAGGTTATGGAGGGTACAGGTTCAGGGCATATTTGTGTGGAGTACTGCATTGGTACGTTCCAGTGAGACAGGGAGGTTATGGAGGGTACAGGTTCAGGGCATATTTGTGTGGAGTTCTGCGTTGGTACGTTCCAGTGAGACAAGGATCTTATGGGCGGGTAAATGTTCAGGGGATATTTCTGTGGTGTTCGGCAATGGCACGTTCCAGTGAGACTGGGAGGTTATGGGCGGGTACACGTTCAGGGCATATTTGTGTGGAATTCTGCATTGGTACGTTCCAGTGAGACAAGGAGGTTATGGAGGGTACCGGTTCAGGGCATATTTGTATGGAGTTTTGCATTGGTACGTTCCAGTGAGACAGGGAGGTTATGGAGGGTTACAGGTTCAGGGCATATTTGTGTGGAGTTCTGCATTGGTACGTTCCAGTGAGACAGGGAGGTTATAGAGGGTACAGGTTCAGAGCATATTTGTGCGGAGTTCTGCATTGGTACGTTCCAGTGAGACAGGGAGGTTATGGTGGTGTACAGGTTCAGGGCACATTTGTGTGGAGTTCTGCAGTGGTACGTTCCATTGAGACAGGGAGGTTATGGTCGGGTACAGGTTCAGGGCATATTTGTGTGGAGTTCTGCATTGGTACTTTCCAGTGAGACAGGGTAGTTATGGAGGGGTACAGGTTCAGGGCATATTTGTGTGGTGTTCTGCATTGGTACGTTCCAGTGAGACAGGGAGGTTATGGAGGGGTACAGGTTCAGGGCAAATTTGTGTGTAGGTCTGCATTGGTACGTTCCAGTGAGACAGGGAGGTTATGGAGAGTACAGGTTCAGGGCATATTTGTGTGGAGTTCTGCATTGGTACGTTCCAGTGAGACAGGGAGGTTATGGAGTGTACAGGTTCAGGGCATTTTTGTGTGGAGTTCTGCATTGGTACTTTCCTGTGAGACAGGGAAGTTATGGAGGGGTACAGGTTCAGGGCATATTTGTGTGGAGTTCTGCATTGGTACGTTCCAGTGAGACAGGGAGGTTATGGAGGGTACAGGTTCAGGGCATATTTGTGTGGAGTTCTGCAGTGGTACGTTCCAGTGAGACAGGGAGGTTATGGTCGGGTACAGGTTCAGGGCATATTTGTGCGTAGTTCTGCTTTGCTACGTTCCAGTGAGACAGGGAGGTTATGGAGGGTACAGGTTCAGGGCATATTTGTATGGAGTTCTACGTTGGTACGTTGCAGTGAGACAAGGATCTTATGGGCGGGTAAACGTTCAGGGCATATTTCTGTGGTGTTCTGCAATGGTACGTTCCAGTGAGACTGGGAGGTTACGGAGGGTACAGGTTCAGGGCATATTTGCGTGGAGTTCTGCATTGGTACTTTCCTGTGAGACAGGGAAGTTATGGAGGGGTACAGGTTCAGGGCATATTTGTGTAGAGTTCTGCATTGGTACGTTCCAGTGAGACAGGGAGGTTATGGAGGGTACAGGTTCAGGGCATATTTGTGTGGAGTTCTGCAGTGGCACGTTCCAGTGAGACAGGGAGGTTATGGTCGGGTACAGGTTCAGGGCATATTTGTGCGTAGTTCTGCTTAGCTACGTTCCAGTGAGACAGGGAAGTTATGGAGGGTACAGGTTCAGGGCATATTTGTATGGAGTTCTGCGTTGGTACGTTCCGGTGAGACAAGGATCTTATGGGCGGGTAAACGTTCAGGGCATATTTGTGTGGTGTTCTGCAATGGTACGTTGCAGTGAGACTGGGAGGTTATGGAGGGGTACAGGTTCAGGGCATATTTGTGTGGTGTTCTGCATTGGTACGTTCCAGTGAGACAGGGAGGTTATGGAGGGGTACAGGTACAGGGCATATTTTTGTGTAGTTCTGCATTGGTACATTCCAGTGAGACAGGGAGGTTATAGAGGGTACAGGTTCAGAGCATATTTGTGCGGAGTTCTGCATTGGTACGTTCCAGTGAGAAAGGGAGGTTATGGTGGTGTACAGGTTCAGGGCACATTTGTGTGGAGTTCTGCATTGGTACGTTCCAGTGAGACAGGGAGGTTATGGAGTGTACAGGTTCAGGGCATTTTTGTGTGGAGTTCTGCATTGGTACGTTCCAGTGAGACAGGGAGGTTACAGAGGGTACAGGTTCAGAGCATATTTGTGCGGAGTTCTGCATTGGTACGTTCCAGTGAGACAGGGAGGTTATGGTGGTGTACAGGTTCAGGGCACATTTGTGTGGAGTTCTGCAGTGGTACGTTCCTGTGAGACAAGGAGGTTATGGGCGGGTACACGTTCAGAGCATATTTGTGTGGAATTCTGCATTGGTACGTTCCAGTGAGACAGGGAGGTTATGCACGGTACAGGATCAGGGAATATTTGAGTGGAGTTCTGCATTGATACGTTCCAGTGAGACAGGGAGGTTATTGAGGGGTACAGGTTCAGGGCAAATTTGTGTGGAGTTCTGCATTGGTGCGTTCCAGTGAGACAAGGAGGTTATGGGCGGGTACACGTTCAGGGCATATTTGTGTGGAATTCTGCATTGGTACGTTCCAGTGAGACAAGGAGGTTATGGAGGGTACCGGTTCAGGGCATATTTGTATGGAGTTCTGCATTGGTACGTTCCAGTGAGACAGGGTGGTTATGGAGGGTTACAGGTTCAGGGCATATTTGTGTGGAGTTCTGCATTGGTACGTTCCAGTGAGACAGGGAGGTTATGGAGGGTACCGGTTCAGGGCATATTTGTATGGAGTTCTGCATTGGTACGTTCCAGTGAGACAGGGAGGTTATGGAGGGTTAAAGGTTCAGGGCATATTTGTGTGGAGTTCTGCATTGGTACGTTCCAGTGAGACAGGGAGGTTATGGAGGTGTACAGGTTCAGGGCACATTTGTCTGGAGTTCTGCATTGGTACGTTCCAGTGAGACAGGGAGGTTATAGAGGGTACAGGTTCAGAGCATATTTGTGCGGAGTTCTGCATTGGTACGTTCCAGTGAGACAGGGAGGTTATGGTGGTGTACAGGTTCAGGGCACATTTGTGTGGAGTTCTGCAGTGGTACGTTCCAGTGAGACAGGGAGGTTATGGTCGGGTACAGGTTCAGGGCATATTTGTGTGGAGTTCTGCATTGGTACTTTCCAGTGAGACAGGGTAGTTATGGAGGGGTACAGGTTCAGGGCATATTTATGTGGTGTTCTGCATTGGTACGTTCCAGTGAGACAGGGAGGTTATGGAGGGGTACAGGTTCAGGGCATATTTGTGTGTAGTTCTGCATTTGTACGTTTCAGTGAGACAGGGAGGTTATGGAGGGTACAGGTTCAGGGCATATTTGTGTGGAGTTCTGCAGTGGTACGTTCCAGTGAGACAGGGAGGTTATGGTCGGGTACAGGTTCAGGGCATATTTGTGCGTATTTCTGCGTTGGTACGTTCCAGTGAGACAGGGAGTTTATGGAGGGTACAGGTTCAGGGCATATTTGTGTGGAGTTCTGCGTTGGTACGTTCCAGTGAGACAAGGATCTTATGGGCGGGTAAACGTTCAGGGCATATTTGTGTGGTGTTCTGCAATGGTACATTCCAGTGAGACTGGGAGGATATGGGCGGATACACTTTCACGGCATATTTGAGTGGAGTTCAGCATTGGTGCGTTCCAGTGAGACAGGGAAGTTATGGAGGGGTACAGGTTCAGGGCATATTTGTGTGGAGTTCTGCATTGGTACGTTCCAGTGAGACAGGGAGGTTATGGAGGGTACAGGTTCAGGGCATATTTGTTTAGAGTTCTGCATTGGAACGTTCCAGTGAGACAGGGAGGTTATGGAGGGGTACAGGTTCAGGGCAAATTTGTGTGGAGTTCTGCATTGGTGCGTTCCAGTGAGACAAGGAGGATATGGGCGGGTAGACGTTCAGGCAATATTTGTGTGGAATTCTGCATTGGTACGTTCCAGTGAGACAGGGAGGTTATGGTCGGGTACAGGTTCAGGGCATATTTGTGTGGAGTTCTGCATTGGGACTTTCCTGTGAGACAGGAAAGTTATGGAAGGGTACAGGTTCAGGGCATATTTGTGTGGAGTTCTGCAATGGTACGTTCCAGTGAGACAGGGAGGTTATGGAGGGGTACAGGTTCAGGGCATATTTGTGTGTAGTTCTGCATTTGTACGTTTCAGTGAGACAGGGAGGTTATGGAGGGTACAGGTTCAGGGCATATTTGTGTGGAGTTCTGCAGTGGTACGTTCCAGTGAGACAGGGAGGTTATGGTCGGGTACAGGTTCAGGGCATATTTGTGCGTATTTCTGCTTTGGTACGTTCCAGTGAGACAGGGAGTTTATGGAGGGTACAGGTTCAGGGCATATTTGTGTGGAGTTCTGCGTTGGTACGTTCCAGTGAGACAGGGAGGTTATGGAGGGTTACAGGTTCAGGGCATATTTGTGTGGAGTTCTGCGTTGGTACGTTCAAGTGAGACAAGGATCTTATGGGCGTGTAAACGTTCAGGGCATATTTCTTTGGTGTTCTGCAATGGTACGTTCCAGTGAGACTGGGAGTTTATGGAGGGTACAGGTTCAGGGCATATTTGTGTGGAGTTCTGCATTGGTACTTTCCTGTGAGACAAGGAGGTTATGGGCGGGTACACGTTCAGAGCATATTTGTGTGGAATTCTGTATTGGTACGTTCCAGTGAGACAGGGAGGTTATGCACGGTACAGGATCAGGGAATATTTGAGTGGAGTTCTGCATTGATACGTTCCAGTGAGACAGGGAGGTTATTGAGGGGTACAGGTTCAGGGCAAATTTGTGTGGAGTTCTGCATTGGTGCGTTCCAGTGAGACAAGGAGGTTATGGGCGGGTACACGTTCAGGGCATATTTGTGTGGAATTCTGCATTGGTACGTTCCAGTGAGACAAGGAGGTTATGGAGGGTACCGGTTCAGGGCATATTTGTATGGAGTTCTGCATTGGTACTTTCCAGTGAGACAGGGAGGTTATGGAGGGTTACAGGTTCAGGGCATATTTGTGTGGAGTTCTGCATTGGTACGTTCCAGTGAGACAGGGAGGTTATGGAGGTGTACAGGTTCAGGGCACATTTGTCTGGAGTTCTGCATTGGTACGTTCCAGTGAGACAGGGAGGTTATAGAGGGTACAGGTTCAGAGCATATTTGTGTGGAGTTCTGCATTGGTGCGTTCCAGTGAGACAAGGAGGTTATGGGCGGGTACACGTTCAGGGCATATTTGTGCGGAATTCTGCATTGGTACGTTCCAGTGAGACAAGGAGGTTATGGAGGGTACCGGTTCAGGGCATATTTGTATGGAGTTCTGCATTGGTACGTTCCAGTGAGACAGGGAGGTTATGGAGGGTTACAGGTTCAGGGCATATTTGTGTGGAGTTCTGCATTGGTACGTTCCAGTGAGACAGGGAGGTTATGGAGGTGTACAGGTTCAGGGCACATTTGTCTGGAGTTCTGCATTGGTACGTTCCAGTGAGACAGGGAGGTTATAGAGGGTACAGGTTCAGAGCATATTTGTGCGGAGTTCTGCATTGGTACCTTCCAGTGAGACAGGGAGGTTATGGTGGTGTACAGGTTCAGGGCATATTTGTTTAGAGTTCTGCATTGGAACGTTCCAGTGAGACAGGGAGGTTATGGAGGGGTACAGGTTCAGGGCAAATTTGTGTGGAGTTCTGCATTGGTGCGTTCCAGTGAGACAAGGAGGATATGGGCGGGTAGACGTTCAGGCAATATTTGTGTGGAATTCTGCATTGGTACGTTCCAGTGAGACAGGGAGGTTATGGTCGGGTACAGGTTCAGGGCATATTTGTGTGGAGTTCTGCATTGGGACTTTCCTGTGAGACAGGAAAGTTATGGAAGGGTACAGGTTCAGGGCATATTTGTGTGGAGTTCTGCAATGGTACGTTCCAGTGAGACAGGGAGGTTATGGAGGGGTACAGGTTCAGGGCATATTTGTGTGTAGTTCTGCATTTGTACGTTTCAGTGAGACAGGGAGGTTATGGAGGGTACAGGTTCAGGGCATATTTGTGTGGAGTTCTGCAGTGGTACGTTCCAGTGAGACAGGGAGGTTATGGTCGGGTACAGGTTCAGGGCATATTTGTGCGTATTTCTGCTTTGGTACGTTCCAGTGAGACAGGGAGTTTATGGAGGGTACAGGTTCAGGGCATATTTGTGTGGAGTTCTGCGTTGGTACGTTCCAGTGAGACAGGGAGGTTATGGAGGGTTACAGGTTCAGGGCATATTTGTGTGGAGTTCTGCGTTGGTACGTTCAAGTGAGACAAGGATCTTATGGGCGTGTAAACGTTCAGGGCATATTTCTTTGGTGTTCTGCAATGGTACGTTCCAGTGAGACTGGGAGTTTATGGAGGGTACAGGTTCAGGGCATATTTGTGTGGAGTTCTGCATTGGTACTTTCCTGTGAGACAAGGAGGTTATGGGCGGGTACACGTTCAGAGCATATTTGTGTGGAATTCTGTATTGGTACGTTCCAGTGAGACAGGGAGGTTATGCACGGTACAGGATCAGGGAATATTTGAGTGGAGTTCTGCATTGATACGTTCCAGTGAGACAGGGAGGTTATTGAGGGGTACAGGTTCAGGGCAAATTTGTGTGGAGTTCTGCATTGGTGCGTTCCAGTGAGACAAGGAGGTTATGGGCGGGTACACGTTCAGGGCATATTTGTGTGGAATTCTGCATTGGTACGTTCCAGTGAGACAAGGAGGTTATGGAGGGTACCGGTTCAGGGCATATTTGTATGGAGTTCTGCATTGGTACTTTCCAGTGAGACAGGGAGGTTATGGAGGGTTACAGGTTCAGGGCATATTTGTGTGGAGTTCTGCATTGGTACGTTCCAGTGAGACAGGGAGGTTATGGAGGTGTACAGGTTCAGGGCACATTTGTCTGGAGTTCTGCATTGGTACGTTCCAGTGAGACAGGGAGGTTATAGAGGGTACAGGTTCAGAGCATATTTGTGTGGAGTTCTGCATTGGTGCGTTCCAGTGAGACAAGGAGGTTATGGGCGGGTACACGTTCAGGGCATATTTGTGTGGAATTCTGCATTGGTACGTTCCAGTGAGACAAGGAGGTTATGGAGGGTACCGGTTCAGGGCATATTTGTATGGAGTTCTGCATTGGTACGTTCCAGTGAGACAGGGAGGTTATGGAGGGTTACAGGTTCAGGGCATATTTGTGTGGAGTTCTGCATTGGTACGTTCCAGTGAGACAGGGAGGTTATGGAGGTGTACAGGTTCAGGGCACATTTGTCTGGAGTTCTGCATTGGTACGTTCCAGTGAGACAGGGAGGTTATAGAGGGTACAGGTTCAGAGCATATTTGTGCGGAGTTCTGCATTGGTACGTTCCAGTGAGACAGGGAGGTTATGGTGGTGTACAGGTTCAGGGCACATTTGTGTGGAGTTCTGCAGTGGTACGTTCCAGTGAGACAGGGAGGTTATGGTCGGGTACAGGTTCAGGGCATATTTGTGTGGAGTTCTGCATTGGTACTTTCCAGTGAGACAGGGTAGTTATGGAGGGGTACTGGTTCAGGGCATATTTGTGTGGTGTTCTGCATTGGTACGTTCCAGTGAGACAGGGAGGTTATGGAGGGGTACAGGTTCAGGGCATATTTTTGTGTAGTTCGGCATTGGTACATTCCAGTGAGACAGGGAGGTTATGGAGGGTACAGGTTCAGGGCATATTTGTGTGGAGTACTGCATTGGTACGTTCCAGTGAGACAGGGAGGTTATGGAGGGTACAGGTTCAGGGCATATTTGTGTGGAGTTCTGCGTTGGTACGTTCCAGTGAGACAAGGATCTTATGGGCGGGTAAATGATCAGGGCATATTTCTGTGGTGTTCTGCAATGGCACGTTCCAGTGAGACTGGGAGGTTATGGAGGGTACAGCTTCAGGGCTTATTTGTGTGGAGTTCTGCATTGGTGCATTCCAGTGAGAGAAGGAGGTTATGGGCGGGTACACTTTCAGGGCATATTAGTGTGGAGTTCTGCATTGGTACGTTCCAGTGAGACAGGGAGGTTATGGAGGGGTACAAGTTCAGGGCATATTTGTGTGTAGTTCTGCATTGGTACGTTCCAGTGAGACAGGGAGGTTATGGAGGGTACAGGTTCAGGGCATATTTGTGTGGAGTTCTGCAGTGGTACGTTCCAGTGAGACAGGGTGGATATGGAGGGGTACAGGTTCAGGGCATATTTTTGTGTAGTTCTGCATTGGTACATTCCTGTGAGACAGGGAGGTTATGGAGGGTACAGGTTCAGGGCATATTTGTGTGGAGTACTGCATTGGTACGTTCCAGTGAGACAGGGAGGTTATGGAGGGTACAGGTTCAGGGCATATTTGTGTGGAGTTCTGCGTTGGTGTGTTCCAGTGAGACAAGGAGGTTATGGGCGGGTACACGTTCAGGGCATATTTGTGTGGAATTCTGCATTGGTATGTTCCAGTGAGACAGGGAGGTTATGGAGGTGTACATGTTCAGGGCATATTTGTGTGGAGTTCTGCAATGGTACGTTCCAGTGAGACAGGGAGGTTATGGTCGGGTACAGGTTCAGGGCATATTTGTGTGGAGTTCTGCATTGGTACGTTCTAGTGAGACAGGGAGGTTATGGAGGGTACAGGTTCAGGGCATATTTGTGTGGAGTTCTGCAGTGGTACGTTCCAGTGAGACAGGAAGGTTATGGTCGGGTACAGGTTCAGGGCATATTTGTGCGTAGTTCTGCATTGGTACGTTGCAGTTAGACAGGGAGGTTATGGAGGGGTACAGGTTCAGGGCAAATTTGTGTGGAGTTCTGCATTGGTGCGTTCTAGTGAGACATGGAGGATATGGGCGGGTAGACGTTCAGGCAATATTTGTGTGGAATTCTGCATTGGTACGTTCCAGTGAGACAGGGAGGTTATGGTCGGGTACAGGGTCAGGGCATATTTGTGTGGAGTTCTGCATTGGGACTTTCCTGTGAGACAGGAAAGTTATGGAAGGGTACAGGTTCAGGGCATATTTGTGTGGAGTTCTGCAATGGTACTTTCCAGTGAGACAGGGAGGTTATGGAGGGGTACAGGTTCAGGGCATATTTGTGTGTAGTTCTGCATTTGTACGTTTCAGTGAGACAGGGAGGTTATGGAGGGTACAGGTTCAGAACATATTTGTGTGGAGTTCTGCAGTGGTACGTTCCAGTGAGACAGGGAGGTTATGGTCGGGTACAGGTTCAGGGCATATTTGTGCGTATTTCTGCTTTGGTACGTTCCAGTGAGACAGGGAGTTTATGGAGGGTACAGGTTCAGGGCATATTTGTGTGGAGTTCTGCGTTGGTACGTTCCAGTGAGACAAGGATCTTATTGGCGGGTAAACGTTCAGGGCATATTTGTGTGGTGTTCTGCAATGGTACATTCCAGTGAGACTGGGAGGATATGGGCGGATACACTTTCACGGCATATTTGAGTGTAGTTCTGCATTGGTACGTTCCAGTGAGACAGGGAGGTTATGGAGGTGTACATGTTCAGGGCATATTTGTGTGGAGTTCTGCATTGGTACTTTCCTGTGAGACAGGGAAGTTATGGAGGGGTACAGGTTCAGGGCATATTTGTGTGGAGTTCTGCATTGGTACGTTCCAGTGAGACAGGGAGGTTATGGAGGGTACAGGTTCAGGGCATATTTGTGTGTAGTTCTGCATTGGTACGTTCCAGTGAGACAGGGAGGTTATGGAGGGGTACAGGTTCAGGGCAAATTTGTGTGGAGTTCTGCATTGGTGCGTTCCAGTGAGACAAGGAGGTTATGGGCGGGTACACGTTCAGGGCATATTTGTGTGGAATTCTGCATTGGTACGTTCCAGTGAGACAGGGTGGTTATGGAGGGTTACAGGTTCAGGGCATATTTGTGTTGAGTTCTGCATTGGTACGTTCCAGTGAGACAGGGAGGTTATGGAGGTGTACAGGTTCAGGGCACATTTGTCTGGTTTTCTGCATTGGTACTTTCCAGTGAGACAGGGAGGTTATGGAGGGTTACAGGTTCAGGGCATATTTGTGTGGAGTTCTGCATTGGTACGTTCCAGTGAGACAGGGAGGTTATGGAGGTGTACAGGTTCAGGGCACATTTGTCTGGAGTTCTGCATTGGTACGTTCCAGTGAGACAGGGAGGTTATAGAGGGTACAGGTTCAGAGCATATTTGTGTGGAGTTCTGCATTGGTGCGTTCCAGTGAGACAAGGAGGTTATGGGCGGGTACACGTTCAGGGCATATTTGTGTGGAATTCTGCATTGGTACGTTCCAGTGAGACAAGGAGGTTATGGAGGGTACCGGTTCAGGGCATATTTGTATGGAGTTCTGCATTGGTACGTTCCAGTGAGACAGGGAGGTTATGGAGGGTTACAGGTTCAGGGCATATTTGTGTGGAGTTCTGCATTGGTACGTTCCAGTGAGACAGGGAGGTTATGGAGGTGTACAGGTTCAGGGCACATTTGTCTGGAGTTCTGCATTGGTACGTTCCAGTGAGACAGGGAGGTTATAGAGGGTACAGGTTCAGAGCATATTTGTGCGGAGTTCTGCATTGGTACGTTCCAGTGAGACAGGGAGGTTATGGTGGTGTACAGGTTCAGGGCACATTTGTGTGGAGTTCTGCAGTGGTACGTTCCAGTGAGACAGGGAGGTTATGGTCGGGTACAGGTTCAGGGCATATTTGTGTGGAGTTCTGCATTGGTACTTTCCAGTGAGACAGGGTAGTTATGGAGGGGTACTGGTTCAGGGCATATTTGTGTGGTGTTCTGCATTGGTACGTTCCAGTGAGACAGGGAGGTTATGGAGGGGTACAGGTTCAGGGCATATTTTTGTGTAGTTCGGCATTGGTACATTCCAGTGAGACAGGGAGGTTATGGAGGGTACAGGTTCAGGGCATATTTGTGTGGAGTACTGCATTGGTACGTTCCAGTGAGACAGGGAGGTTATGGAGGGTACAGGTTCAGGGCATATTTGTGTGGAGTTCTGCGTTGGTACGTTCCAGTGAGACAAGGATCTTATGGGCGGGTAAATGATCAGGGCATATTTCTGTGGTGTTCTGCAATGGCACGTTCCAGTGAGACTGGGAGGTTATGGAGGGTACAGCTTCAGGGCTTATTTGTGTGGAGTTCTGCATTGGTGCATTCCAGTGAGAGAAGGAGGTTATGGGCGGGTACACTTTCAGGGCATATTAGTGTGGAGTTCTGCATTGGTACGTTCCAGTGAGACAGGGAGGTTATGGAGGGGTACAAGTTCAGGGCATATTTGTGTGTAGTTCTGCATTGGTACGTTCCAGTGAGACAGGGAGGTTATGGAGGGTACAGGTTCAGGGCATATTTGTGTGGAGTTCTGCAGTGGTACGTTCCAGTGAGACAGGGTGGATATGGAGGGGTACAGGTTCAGGGCATATTTTTGTGTAGTTCTGCATTGGTACATTCCTGTGAGACAGGGAGGTTATGGAGGGTACAGGTTCAGGGCATATTTGTGTGGAGTACTGCATTGGTACGTTCCAGTGAGACAGGGAGGTTATGGAGGGTACAGGTTCAGGGCATATTTGTGTGGAGTTCTGCGTTGGTGTGTTCCAGTGAGACAAGGAGGTTATGGGCGGGTACACGTTCAGGGCATATTTGTGTGGAATTCTGCATTGGTATGTTCCAGTGAGACAGGGAGGTTATGGAGGTGTACATGTTCAGGGCATATTTGTGTGGAGTTCTGCAATGGTACGTTCCAGTGAGACAGGGAGGTTATGGTCGGGTACAGGTTCAGGGCATATTTGTGTGGAGTTCTGCATTGGTACGTTCTAGTGAGACAGGGAGGTTATGGAGGGTACAGGTTCAGGGCATATTTGTGTGGAGTTCTGCAGTGGTACGTTCCAGTGAGACAGGAAGGTTATGGTCGGGTACAGGTTCAGGGCATATTTGTGCGTAGTTCTGCATTGGTACGTTGCAGTTAGACAGGGAGGTTATGGAGGGGTACAGGTTCAGGGCAAATTTGTGTGGAGTTCTGCATTGGTGCGTTCTAGTGAGACATGGAGGATATGGGCGGGTAGACGTTCAGGCAATATTTGTGTGGAATTCTGCATTGGTACGTTCCAGTGAGACAGGGAGGTTATGGTCGGGTACAGGGTCAGGGCATATTTGTGTGGAGTTCTGCATTGGGACTTTCCTGTGAGACAGGAAAGTTATGGAAGGGTACAGGTTCAGGGCATATTTGTGTGGAGTTCTGCAATGGTACTTTCCAGTGAGACAGGGAGGTTATGGAGGGGTACAGGTTCAGGGCATATTTGTGTGTAGTTCTGCATTTGTACGTTTCAGTGAGACAGGGAGGTTATGGAGGGTACAGGTTCAGAACATATTTGTGTGGAGTTCTGCAGTGGTACGTTCCAGTGAGACAGGGAGGTTATGGTCGGGTACAGGTTCAGGGCATATTTGTGCGTATTTCTGCTTTGGTACGTTCCAGTGAGACAGGGAGTTTATGGAGGGTACAGGTTCAGGGCATATTTGTGTGGAGTTCTGCGTTGGTACGTTCCAGTGAGACAAGGATCTTATTGGCGGGTAAACGTTCAGGGCATATTTGTGTGGTGTTCTGCAATGGTACATTCCAGTGAGACTGGGAGGATATGGGCGGATACACTTTCACGGCATATTTGAGTGTAGTTCTGCATTGGTACGTTCCAGTGAGACAGGGAGGTTATGGAGGTGTACATGTTCAGGGCATATTTGTGTGGAGTTCTGCATTGGTACTTTCCTGTGAGACAGGGAAGTTATGGAGGGGTACAGGTTCAGGGCATATTTGTGTGGAGTTCTGCATTGGTACGTTCCAGTGAGACAGGGAGGTTATGGAGGGTACAGGTTCAGGGCATATTTGTGTGTAGTTCTGCATTGGTACGTTCCAGTGAGACAGGGAGGTTATGGAGGGGTACAGGTTCAGGGCAAATTTGTGTGGAGTTCTGCATTGGTGCGTTCCAGTGAGACAAGGAGGTTATGGGCGGGTACACGTTCAGGGCATATTTGTGTGGAATTCTGCATTGGTACGTTCCAGTGAGACAGGGTGGTTATGGAGGGTTACAGGTTCAGGGCATATTTGTGTTGAGTTCTGCATTGGTACGTTCCAGTGAGACAGGGAGGTTATGGAGGTGTACAGGTTCAGGGCACATTTGTCTGGTTTTCTGCATTGGTACGTTCCAGTGAGACAGGGAGGTTATAGAGGGTACAGGTTCAGAGCATATTTGTGTGGAGTTCTGCATTGGTGCGTTCCAGTGAGACAAGGAGGTTATGGGCGGGTACACGTTCAGGGCATATTTGTGTGGAATTCTGCATTGGTACGTTCCAGTGAGACAAGGAGGTTATGGAGGGTACCGGTTCAGGGCATATTTGTATGGAGTTCTGCATTGGTACGTTCCAGTGAGACAGGGAGGTTATGGAGGGTTACAGGTTCAGGGCATATTTGTGTGGAGTTCTGCATTGGTACGTTCCAGTGAGACAGGGAGGTTATGGAGGTGTACAGGTTCAGGGCACATTTGTCTGGAGTTCTGCATTGGTACGTTCCAGTGAGACAGGGAGGTTACAGAGGGTACAGGTTCAGAGCATATTTGTGCGGAGTTCTGCATTGGTACGTTCCAGTGAGACAGGGAGGTTATGGTGGTGTACAGGTTCAGGGCACATTTGTGTGGAGTTCTGCAGTGGTACGTTCCAGTGAGACAGGGAGGTTATGGTCGGGTACAGGTTCAGGGCATATTTGTGTGGAGTTCTGCATTGGTACTTTCCAGTGAGACAGGGTAGTTATGGAGGGGTACAGGTTCAGGGCATATTTGTGTGGTGTTCTGCATTGGTACGTTCCAGTGAGACAGGGAGGTTATGGAGGGTACAGGTTCAGAACATATTTGTGTGGAGTTCTGCAGTGGTACGTTCCAGTGAGACAGGGAGGTTATGGTCGGGTACAGGTTCAGGGCATATTTGTGCGTATTTCTGCTTTGGTACGTTCCAGTGAGACAGGGAGTTTATGGAGGGTACAGGTTCAGGGCATATTTGTGTGGAGTTCTGCGTTGGTACGTTCCAGTGAGACAAGGATCTTATGGGCGGGTAAACGTTCAGGGCATATTTGTGTGGTGTTCTGCAATGGTACATTCCAGTGAGACTGGGAGGATATGGGCGGATACACTTTCACGGCATATTTGAGTGGAGTTCAGCCTTGGTGCGTTCCAGTGAGACAGGTAAGTTATGGAGGGGTACAGGTTCAGGGCATATTTGTGTGTAGTTCTGCATTGGTACGTTCCAGTGAGACAGGGAGGTTATGGAGGTGTACATGTTCAGGGCATATTTGTGTGGAGTTCTGCATTGGTACTTTCCTGTGAGACAGGGAAGTTATGGAGGGGTACAGGTTCAGGGCATATTTGTGTGGAGTTCTGCATTGGTACGTTCCATTCAGACAGGGAGGTTATGGAGGGTACAGGTTCAGGGCATATTTGTGTGTAGTTCTGCATTGGTACGTTCCAGTGAGACAGGGAGGTTATGGAGGGTACAGGTTCAGGGCATAATTGTGTGGAGTTCTGCAGTGGTACGTTCCAGTGAGACAGGGTGGATATGGTCGGGTACTGGATCAGGGCATATTTGAGTGGAGTTCGGCTTTGGTGCGTTCCAGTGAGACAGGGAGGTTATGGAGGGGTACAGGTTCAGGGCATACTTGTGTGGAGTTCTGCATTGGTACATTCCAGTGAGACAGGGAGGTTATGGAGGGGTACAGGTTCAGGGCAAATTTGTGTGGAGTTCTGCATTGGTGTGTTCCAGTGAGACAAGGAGGTTATGGGCGGGTACACGTTCAGGGCATATTTGTGTGGAATTCTGCATTGGTATGTTCCAGTGAGACAGGGTGTATATGTTCGGGTACAGGATCAGGGCATATTTGAGTGGAGTTCGGCTTTGGTGCGTTCCAGTGAGACAGGGAGGTTATGGAGGTGTACATGTTCAGGGCATATTTGTGTGGAGTTCTGCAATGGTACGTTCCAGTGAGACAGGGAGGTTATGGTCGGGTACAGGTTCAGGGCATATTTGTGTGGAGTTCTGCATTGCTACGTTCTAGTGAGACAGGGAGGTTATGGAAGGTACAGGTTCAGGGCATATTTGTGTGGAGTTCTGCAGTGGTACGTTCCAGTGAGACAGGAAGGTTATGGTCGGGTACAGGTTCAGGGCATATTTGTGCGTAGTTCTGCATTGGTACGTTCCAGTTAGACAGGGAGGTTATGGAGGCTACAGGTTCAGGGCATATTTCTGTGGAGTTCTGTGTTGGTATTTTCCAGTGAGACAAGGATCTTATGGGCGGGTAAACTTTCAGGGCATATTTGTGTGGAGTTCTGCAGTGGTACGTTCCAGTGTGACAGGGAGGTTATGGTCGGGTAGAGGTTCAGGGCATATTTGTGTGGTGTTCTGCAATGGTACATTCCAGTGAGACTGGGAGGATATGGGCGGATACACTTTCACGGCATATTTGAGTGGAGTTCAGCATTGGTGCGTTCCAGTGAGACAGGGAAGTTATGGAGGGGTACAGGTTCAGGGCATATTTGTGTGGAGTTCTGCATTGGTACGTTCCAGTGAGACAGGGAGGTTATGGAGGGTACAGGTTCAGGGCATATTTGTTTAGAGTTCTGCATTGGAACGTTCCAGTGAGACACGGAGGTTATGGAGGGGTACAGGTTCAGGGCAAATTTGTGTGGAGTTCTGCATTGGTGCGTTCCAGTGAGACAAGGAGGATATGGGCGGGTAGACGTTCAGGCAATATTTGTGTGGAATTCTGCATTGGTACGTTCCAGTGAGACAGGGAGGTTATGGTCGGGTACAGGTTCAGGGCATATTTGTGTGGAGTTCTGCATTGGGACTTTCCTGTGAGACAGGAAAGTTATGGAAGGGTACAGGTTCAGGGCATATTTGTGTGGAGTTCTGCAATGGTACGTTCCAGTGAGACAGGGAGGTTATGGAGGGGTACAGGTTCAGGGCATATTTGTGTGTAGTTCTGCATTTGTACGTTTCAGTGAGACAGGGAGGTTATGGAGGGTACAGGTTCAGGGCATATTTGTGTGGAGTTCTGCAGTGGTACGTTCCAGTGAGACAGGGAGGTTATGGTCGGGTACAGGTTCAGGGCATATTTGTCCGTATTTCTGCTTTGGTACGTTCCAGTGAGACAGGGAGTTTATGGAGGGTACAGGTTCAGGGCATATTTGTGTGGAGTTCTGCGTTGGTACGTTCCAGTGAGACAAGGATCTTATGGGCGGGTAAACGTTCAGGGCATATTTGTGTGGTGTTCTGCAATGGTACATTCCAGTGAGACTGGGAGGATATGGGCGGATACACTTTCACGGCATATTTGAGTGGAGTTCAGCATTGGTGCGTTCCAGTGAGACAGGGAAGTTATGGAGGGGTACAGGTTCAGGGCATATTTGTGTGTAGTTCTGCATTGGTACGTTCCAGTGAGACAGGGAGGTTATGGAGGTGTACATGTTCAGGGCATATTTGTGTGGAGTTCTGCATTGGTACTTTCCTGTGAGACAGGGAAGTTATGGAGGTGTACAGGTTCAGGGCATATTTGTGTGGAGTTCTGCATTGGTACGTTCCAGTGAGACAGGGAGTTTATGGAGGGTACAGGTTCAGGGCATATTTGTGTGTAGTTCTGCATTGGTACGTTCCAGTGAGACAGGGAGGTTATGGAGGGTACAGGTTCAGGGCATATTTGTGTGGAGTTCTGCGTTGGTACGTTCCAGTGAGACAAGGATCTTATGGGCGGGTAAACGTTCAGGGCATATTTCTGTGGTGTTCTGCAATGGTACGTTCCAGTGAGACTGGGAGGTTATGGAGGGTACAGGTTCAGGGCATATTTGTGTGGAGTTCTGCATTGGTACTTTCCTGTGAGACAAGGAGGTTATGGGCGGGTACACGTTCAGAGCATATTTGTGTGGAATTCTGCATTGGTACGTTCCAGTGAGACAGGGAGGTTATGCACGGTACAGGATCAGGGAATATTTGAGTGGAGTTCTGCATTGATACGTTCCAGTGAGACAGGGAGGTTATTGAGGGGTACAGGTTCAGGGCAAATTTGTGTGGAGTTCTGCATTGGTGCGTTCCAGTGAGACAAGGAGGTTATGGGCGGGTACACGTTCAGGGCATATTTGTGTGGAATTCTGCATTGGTACGTTCCAGTGAGACAAGGAGGTTATGGAGGGTACCGGTTCAGGGCATATTTGTATGGAGTTCTGCATTGGTACGTTCCAGTGAGACAGGGTGGTTATGGAGGGTTACAGGTTCAGGGCATATTTGTGTGGAGTTCTGCATTGGTACGTTCCAGTGAGACAGGGAGGTTATGGAGGGTACCGGTTCAGGGCATATTTGTATGGAGTTCTGCATTGGTACGTTCCAGTGAGACAGGGAGGTTATGGAGGGTTAAAGGTTCAGGGCATATTTGTGTGGAGTTCTGCATTGGTACGTTCCAGTGAGACAGGGAGGTTATGGAGGTGTACAGGTTCAGGGCACATTTGTCTGGAGTTCTGCATTGGTACGTTCCAGTGAGACAGGGAGGTTATAGAGGGTACAGGTTCAGAGCATATTTGTGCGGAGTTCTGCATTGGTACGTTCCAGTGAGACAGGGAGGTTATGGTGGTGTACAGGTTCAGGGCACATTTGTGTGGAGTTCTGCAGTGGTACGTTCCAGTGAGACAGGGAGGTTATGGTCGGGTACAGGTTCAGGGCATATTTGTGTGGAGTTCTGCATTGGTACTTTCCAGTGAGACAGGGTAGTTATGGAGGGGTACAGGTTCAGGGCATATTTATGTGGTGTTCTGCATTGGTACGTTCCAGTGAGACAGGGAGGTTATGGAGGGGTACAGGTTCAGGGCATATTTGTGTGTAGTTCTGCATTTGTACGTTTCAGTGAGACAGGGAGGTTATGGAGGGTACAGGTTCAGGGCATATTTGTGTGGAGTTCTGCAGTGGTACGTTCCAGTGAGACAGGGAGGTTATGGTCGGGTACAGGTTCAGGGCATATTTGTGCGTATTTCTGCGTTGGTACGTTCCAGTGAGACAGGGAGTTTATGGAGGGTACAGGTTCAGGGCATATTTGTGTGGAGTTCTGCGTTGGTACGTTCCAGTGAGACAAGGATCTTATGGGCGGGTAAACGTTCAGGGCATATTTGTGTGGTGTTCTGCAATGGTACATTCCAGTGAGACTGGGAGGATATGGGCGGATACACTTTCACGGCATATTTGAGTGGAGTTCAGCATTGGTGCGTTCCAGTGAGACAGGGAAGTTATGGAGGGGTACAGGTTCAGGGCATATTTGTGTGGAGTTCTGCATTGGTACGTTCCAGTGAGACAGGGAGGTTATGGAGGGTACAGGTTCAGGGCATATTTGTTTAGAGTTCTGCATTGGAACGTTCCAGTGAGACAGGGAGGTTATGGAGGGGTACAGGTTCAGGGCAAATTTGTGTGGACTTCTGCATTGGTGCGTTCCAGTGAGACAAGGAGGATATGGGCGGGTAGACGTTCAGGCAATATTTGTGTGGAATTCTGCATTGGTACGTTCCAGTGAGACAGGGAGGTTATGGTCGGGTACAGGTTCAGGGCATATTTGTGTGGAGTTCTGCATTGGGACTTTCCTGTGAGACAGGAAAGTTATGGAAGGGTACAGGTTCAGGGCATATTTGTGTGGAGTTCTGCAATGGTACGTTCCAGTGAGACAGGGAGGTTATGGAGGGGTACAGGTTCAGGGCATATTTGTGTGTAGTTCTGCATTTGTACGTTTCAGTGAGACAGGGAGGTTATGGAGGGTACAGGTTCAGGGCATATTTGTGTGGAGTTCTGCAGTGGTACGTTCCAGTGAGACAGGGAGGTTATGGTCGGGTACAGGTTCAGGGCATATTTGTGCGTATTTCTGCTTTGGTACGTTCCAGTGAGACAGGGAGTTTATGGAGGGTACAGGTTCAGGGCATATTTGTGTGGAGTTCTGCGTTGGTACGTTCCAGTGAGACAGGGAGGTTATGGAGGGTTACAGGTTCAGGGCATATTTGTGTGGAGTTCTGCGTTGGTACGTTCCAGTGAGACAAGGATCTTATGGGCGTGTAAACGTTCAGGGCATATTTCTTTGGTGTTCTGCAATGGTACGTTCCAGTGAGACTGGGAGTTTATGGAGGGTACAGGTTCAGGGCATATTTGTGTGGAGTTCTGCATTGGTACTTTCCTGTGAGACAAGGAGGTTATGGGCGGGTACACGTTCAGAGCATATTTGTGTGGAATTCTGTATTGGTACGTTCCAGTGAGACAGGGAGGTTATGCACGGTACAGGATCAGGGAATATTTGAGTGGAGTTCTGCATTGATACGTTCCAGTGAGACAGGGAGGTTATTGAGGGGTACAGGTTCAGGGCAAATTTGTGTGGAGTTCTGCATTGGTACTTTCCAGTGAGACAGGGAGGTTATGGAGGGTTACAGGTTCAGGGCATATTTGTGTGGAGTTCTGCATTGGTACGTTCCAGTGAGACAGGGAGGTTATGGAGGTGTACAGGTTCAGGGCACATTTGTCTGGAGTTCTGCATTGGTACGTTCCAGTGAGACAGGGAGGTTATAGAGGGTACAGGTTCAGAGCATATTTGTGTGGAGTTCTGCATTGGTGCGTTCCAGTGAGACAAGGAGGTTATGGGCGGGTACACGTTCAGGGCATATTTGTGTGGAATTCTGCATTGGTACGTTCCAGTGAGACAAGGAGGTTATGGAGGGTACCGGTTTAGGGCATATTTGTATGGAGTTCTGCATTGGTACGTTCCAGTGAGACAGGGAGGTTATGGAGGGTTACAGGTTCAGGGCATATTTGTGTGGAGTTCTGCATTGGTACGTTCCAGTGAGACAGGGAGGTTATGGAGGTGTACAGGTTCAGGGCACATTTGTCTGGAGTTCTGCATTGGTACGCTCCAGTGAGACAGGGAGGTTATAGAGGGTACAGGTTCAGAGCATATTTGTGCGGAGTTCTGCATTGGTACGTTCCAGTGAGACAGGGAGGTTATGGTGGTGTACAGGTTCAGGGCACATTTGTGTGGAGTTCTGCAGTGGTACGTTCCAGTGAGACAGGGAGGTTATGGTCGGGTACAGGTTCAGGGCATATCTGTGTGGAGTTCTGCATTGGTACTTTCCAGTGAGACAGGGTAGTTATGGAGGGGTACTGGTTCAGGGCATATTTGTGTGGTGTTCTGCATTGGTACGTTCCAGTGAGACAGGGAGGTTATGGAGGGGTACAGGTTCAGGGCATATTTTTGTGTAGTTCGGCATTGGTACATTCCAGTGAGACAGGGAGGTTATGGAGGGTACAGGTTCAGGGCATATTTGTGTGGAGTACTGCATTGGTACGTTCCAGTGAGACAGGGAGGTTATGGAGGGTACAGGTTCAGGGCATATTTGTGTGGAGTTCTGCGTTGGTACGTTCCAGTGAGACAAGGATCTTATGGGCGGGTAAATGATCAGGGCATATTTCTGTGGTGTTCTGCAATGGCACGTTCCAGTGAGACTGGGAGGTTATGGAGGGTACAGCTTCAGGGCTTATTTGTGTGGAGTTCTGCATTGGTGCATTCCAGTGAGAGAAGGAGGTTATGGGCGGGTACACTTTCAGGGCATATTAGTGTGGAGTTCTGCATTGGTACGTTCCAGTGAGACAGGGAGGTTATGGAGGGGTACAAGTTCAGGGCATATTTGTGTGTAGTTCTGCATTGGTACGTTCCAGTGAGACAGGGAGGTTATGGAGGGTACAGGTTCAGGGCATATTTGTGTGGAGTTCTGCAGTGGTACGTTCCAGTGAGACAGGGTGGATATGGAGGGGTACAGGTTCAGGGCATATTTTTGTGTAGTTCTGCATTGGTACATTCCTGTGAGACAGGGAGGTTATGGAGGGTACAGGTTCAGGGCATATTTGTGTGGAGTACTGCATTGGTACGTTCCAGTGAGACAGGGAGGTTATGGAGGGTACAGGTTCAGGGCATATTTGTGTGGAGTTCTGCGTTGGTGTGTTCCAGTGAGACAAGGAGGTTATGGGCGGGTACACGTTCAGGGCATATTTGTGTGGAATTCTGCATTGGTATGTTCCAGTGAGACAGGGAGGTTATGGAGGTGTACATGTTCAGGGCATATTTGTGCGTAGTTCTGCATTGGTACGTTGCAGTTAGACAGGGAGGTTATGGAGGGGTACAGGTTCAGGGCAAATTTGTGTGGAGTTCTGCATTGGTGCGTTCTAGTGAGACAAGGAGGATATGGGCGGGTAGACGTTCAGGCAATATTTGTGTGGAATTCTGCATTGGTACGTTCCAGTGAGACAGGGAGGTTATGGTCGGGTACAGGGTCAGGGCATATTTGTGTGGAGTTCTGCATTGGGACTTTCCTGTGAGACAGGAAAGTTATGGAAGGGTACAGGTTCAGGGCATATTTGTGTGGAGTTCTGCAATGGTACGTTCCAGTGAGACAGGGAGGTTATGGAGGGGTACAGGTTCAGGGCATATTTGTGTGTAGTTCTGCATTTGTACGTTTCAGTGAGACAGGGAGGTTATGGAGGGTACAGGTTCAGAACATATTTGTGTCGAGTTCTGCAGTGGTACGTTCCAGTGAGACAGGGAGGTTATGGTCGGGTACAGGTTCAGGGCATATTTGTGCGTATTTCTGCTTTGGTACGTTCCAGTGAGACAGGGAGTTTATGGAGGGTACAGGTTCAGGGCATATTTGTGTGGAGTTCTGCGTTGGTACGTTCCAGTGAGACAAGGATCTTATTGGCGGGTAAACGTTCAGGGCATATTTGTGTGGTGTTCTGCAATGGTACATTCCAGTGAGACTGGGAGGATATGGGCGGATACACTTTCACGGCATATTTGAGTGGAGTTCAGCATTGGTGCGTTCCAGTGAGACAGGTAAGTTATGGAGGGGTACAGGTTCAGGGCATATTTGTGTGTAGTTCTGCATTGGTACGTTCCAGTGAGACAGGGAGGTTATGGAGGTGTACATGTTCAGGGCATATTTGTGTGGAGTTCTGCATTGGTACTTTCCTGTGAGACAGGGAAGTTATGGAGGGGTACAGGTTCAGGGCATATTTGTGTGGAGTTCTGCATTGGTACGTTCCAGTGAGACAGGGAGGTTATGGAGGGTACAGGTTCAGGGCATATTTGTGTGTAGTTCTGCATTGGTACGTTCCAGTGAGACAGGGATGTTATGGAGGGGTACAGGTTCAGGGCAAATTTGTGTGGAGTTCTGCATTGGTGCGTTCCAGTGAGACAAGGAGGTTATGGGCGGGTACACGTTCAGGGCATATTTGTGTGGAATTCTGCATTGGTACGTTCCAGTGAGACAAGGAGGTTATGGAGGGTACCGGTTCAGGGCATATTTGTATGGAGTTCTGCATTGGTACGTTCCAGTGAGACAGGGTGGTTATGGAGGGTTACAGGTTCAGGGCATATTTGTGTTGAGTTCTGCATTGGTACGTTCCAGTGAGACAGGGAGGTTATGGAGGTGTACAGGTTCAGGGCACATTTGTCTGGTTTTCTGCATTGGTACGTTCCAGTGAGACAGGGAGGTTATAGAGGGTACAGGTTCAGAGCATATTTGTGTGGAGTTCTGCATTGGTGCGTTCCAGTGAGACAAGGAGGTTATGGGCGGGTACACGTTCAGGGCATATTTGTGTGGAATTCTGCATTGGTACGTTCCAGTGAGACAAGGAGGTTATGGAGGGTACCGGTTCAGGGCATATTTGTATGGAGTTCTGCATTGGTACGTTCCAGTGAGACAGGGAGGTTATGGAGGGTTACAGGTTCAGGGCATATTTGTGTGGAGTTCTGCATTGGTACGTTCCAGTGAGACAGGGAGGTTATGGAGGTGTACAGGTTCAGGGCACATTTGTCTGGAGTTCTGCATTGGTACGTTCCAGTGAGACAGGGAGGTTACAGAGGGTACAGGTTCAGAGCATATTTGTGCGGAGTTCTGCATTGGTACGTTCCAGTGAGACAGGGAGGTTATGGTGGTGTACAGGTTCAGGGCACATTTGTGTGGAGTTCTGCAGTGGTACGTTCCAGTGAGACAGGGAGGTTATGGTCGGGTACAGGTTCAGGGCATATTTGTGTGGAGTTCTGCATTGGTACTTTCCAGTGAGACAGGGTAGTTATGGAGGGGTACAGGTTCAGGGCATATTTGTGTGGTGTTCTGCATTGGTACGTTCCAGTGAGACAGGGAGGTTATGGAGGGTACAGGTTCAGAACATATTTGTGTGGAGTTCTGCAGTGGTACGTTCCAGTGAGACAGGGAGGTTATGGTCGGGTACAGGTTCAGGGCATATTTGTGCGTATTTCTGCTTTGGTACGTTCCAGTGAGACAGGGAGGTTACGGAGGGTACAGGTTCAGGGCATATTTGTGTGGAGTTCTGCGTTGGTACGTTCCAGTGAGACAAGGATCTTATGGGCGGGTAAACGTTCAGGGCATATTTGTGTGGTGTTCTGCAATGGTACATTCCAGTGAGACTGGGAGGATATGGGCGGATACACTTTCACGGCATATTTGAGTGGAGTTCAGCATTGGTGCGTTCCAGTGAGACAGGTAAGTTATGGAGGGGTACAGGTTCAGGGCATATTTGTGTGTAGTTCTGCATTGGTACGTTCCAGTGAGACAGGGAGGTTATGGAGGTGTACATGTTCAGGGCATATTTGTGTGGAGTTCTGCATTGGTACTTTCCTGTGAGACAGGGAAGTTATGGAGGGGTACAGGTTCAGGGCATATTTGTGTGGAGTTCTGCATTGGTACGTTCCAGTGAGACAGGGAGGTTATGGAGGGTACAGGTTCAGGGCATATTTGTGTGTAGTTCTGCATTGGTACGTTCCAGTGAGACAGGGAGGTTATGGAGGGTACAGGTTCAGGGCATATTTGTGTGGAGTTCTGCGTTGGTACGTTCCAGTGAGACAAGGATCTTATGGGCGGGTAAACGTTCAGGGCATATTTCTGTGGTGTTCTGCAATGGTACGTTCCAGTGAGACTGGGAGGTTATGGAGGGTACAGGTTCAGGGCATATTTGTGTGGAGTTCTGCATTGGTACTTTCCTGTGAGACAAGGAGGTTATGGGCGGGTACACGTTCAGAGCATATTTGTGTGGAATTCTGCATTGGTACGTTCCAGTGAGACAGGGAGGTTATGCACGGTACAGGATCAGGGAATATTTGAGTGGAGTTCTGCATTGATACGTTCCAGTGAGACAGGGAGGTTATTGTGGGGTACAGGTTCAGGGCAAATTTGTGTGGAGTTCTGCATTGGTGCGTTCCAGTGAGACAAGGAGGTTATGGGCGGGTACACGTTCAGGGCATATTTGTGTGGAATTCTGCATTGGTACGTTCCAGTGAGACAAGGAGGTTATGGAGGGTACCGGTTCAGGGCATATTTGTATGGAGTTCTGCATTGGTACGTTCCAGTGAGACAGGGTGGTTATGGAGGGTTACAGGTTCAGGGCATATTTGTGTTGAGTTCTGCATTGGTACGTTCCAGTGAGACAGGGAGGTTATGGAGGTGTACAGGTTCAGGGCACATTTGTCTGGTTTTCTGCATTGGTACGTTCCAGTGAGACAGGGAGGTTATAGAGGGTACAGGTTCAGAGCATATTTGTGTGGAGTTCTGCATTGGTGCGTTCCAGTGAGACAAGGAGGTTATGGGCGGGTACACGTTCAGGGCATATTTGTGTGGAATTCTGCATTGGTACGTTCCAGTGAGACAAGGAGGTTATGGAGGGTACCGGTTCAGGGCATATTTGTATGGAGTTCTGCATTGGTACGTTCCAGTGAGACAGGGAGGTTATGGAGGGTTACAGGTTCAGGGCATATTTGTGTGGAGTTCTGCATTGGTACGTTCCAGTGAGACAGGGAGGTTATGGAGGTGTACAGGTTCAGGGCACATTTGTCTGGAGTTCTGCATTGGTACGTTCCAGTGAGACAGGGAGGTTACAGAGGGTACAGGTTCAGAGCATATTTGTGCGGAGTTCTGCATTGGTACGTTCCAGTGAGACAGGGAGGTTATGGTGGTGTACAGGTTCAGGGCACATTTGTGTGGAGTTCTGCAGTGGTACGTTCCAGTGAGACAGGGAGGTTATGGTCGGGTACAGGTTCAGGGCATATTTGTGTGGAGTTCTGCATTGGTACTTTCCAGTGAGACAGGGTAGTTATGGAGGGGTACAGGTTCAGGGCATATTTGTGTGGTGTTCTGCATTGGTACGTTCCAGTGAGACAGGGAAGTTATGGAGGGGTACAGGTTCAGGTCAAATTTGTGTGTAGTTCTGCATTGGTACGTTCCAGTGAGACAGGGAGGTTATGGAGAGTACAGGTTCAGGGCATATTTGTGTGGAGTTCTGCATTGGTACGTTCCAGTGAGACAGGGAGGTTATGGAGTGTACAGGTTCAGGGCATTTTTGTGTGGAGTTCTGCATTGGTACGTTCCAGTGAGACAGGGAGGTTATGGAGGGTACAGGTTCAGGGCATATTTGTGTGGAGTTCTGCAGTGGTACGTTCCAGTGAGACAGGGAGGTTATGGTCGGGTACAGGTTCAGGGCATATTTGTGCGTAGTTCTGCTTTGCTACGTTCCAGTGAGACAGGGAAGTTATGGAGGGTACAGGTTCAGGGCTTATTTGTATGGAGTTCTGCGTTGGTACGTTCCAGTGAGACATGGATCTTATGGGCTCGTAAACGTTCAGGGCATATTTGTGTGGTGTTCTGCAATGGTACGTTCCAGTGAGACTGGGAGGTTATGGAGGGGTACAGGTTCAGGGCATATTTGTGTGGTGTTCTGCATTGGTACGTTCCAGTGAGACAGGGAGGTTATGGAGGGGTACCGGTTCAGGGCATATTTTTGTGTAGTTCTGCATTGGTACATTCCAGTGAGACAGGGAGGTTATGGAGGGTACAGGTTCAGGGCATATTTGTGTGGAGTACTGCATTGGTACGTTCCAGTGAGACAGGGAGGTTATGGAGGGTACAGGTTCAGGGCATATTTGTGTGGAGTTCTGCGTTGGTACGTTCCAGTGAGACAAGGATCTTATGGGCGGGTAAATGTTCAGGCCATATTTCTGTGGTGTTCTGCAATGGCACGTTCCAGTGAGACTGGGAGGTTATGGAGGGTACAGGTTCAGGGCTTATTTGTGTGTTGTTCTGCATTGGTACGTTCCAGTGAGACAGGGAGGTTATGGAGGGTACAGGTTCAGGGCATATTTGTGTGGAGTTCTGCATTGGTACGTTCCAGTGAGACAGGGAGGTTATGGAGGGGTACAGCTTCAGGGCAAATTTGTGTGGAGTTCTGCATTGGTGCATTCCAGTGAGAGAAGGAGGTTATGGGCGGGTACACTTTCAGGGCATATTAGTGTGGTGTTCTGGATTGGTACGTTCCAGTGAGACAGAAGGTTATGGAGGGGTACAGGTTCAGGGGATATTTGAGTGGAGTTCGGCATTGGTGCGTTCCAGTGAGACAGGGAAGTTATGGAGGGGTACAGGTTCAGGGCATATTTGTGTGGAGTTCTGCATTGGTACGTTCCAGTGAGACAGGGAGGTTATGGAGGGGTACAAGTTCAGGGCATATTTGTGTGTAGTTCTGCATTGGTACGTTCCAGTGAGACCGGGAGGTTATGGAGGGTACAGGTTCAGGGCATATTTGTGTGGAGTTCTGCAGTGGTACGTTCCAGTGAGACCGGGAGGTTATGGTCGGGTACAGGTTCAGGGCATATTTGTGCGTAGTTCTGCTTTGCTACGTTCCAGTGAGACAGGGAGGTTATGGAGGGTACAGGTTCAGGGCATATTTGTATGGAGTTCTGCGTTGGTACGTTGCAGTGAGACAAGGATCTTATGGGCGGGTAAACGTTCAGGGCATATTTCTGTGGTGTTCTGCAATGGTACGTTCCAGTGAGACTGGGAGGTTATGGAGGGTACAGGTTCAGGGCATATTTGTGTGGAGTTCTGCATTGGTACTTTCCTGTGAGACAGGGAAGTTATGGAGGGGTACAGGTTCAGGGCATATTTGTGTGGAGTTCTGCATTGGTACGTTCCAGTGAGACAGGGAGGTTATGGAGGGTACAGGTTCAGGGCATATTTGTGTGGAGTTCTGCAGTGGTACGTTCCAGTGAGACAGGGAGGTTATGGTCGGGTACAGGTTCAGGGCATATTTGTGCGTAGTTCTGCTTTGCTACGTTCCAGTGAGACATGGAAGTTATGGAGGGTACAGGTTCAGGGCATATTTGTATGGAGTTCTGCGTTGGTACGTTCCAGTGAGACAAGGATCTTATGGGCGGGTAAACGTTCAGGGCATATTTGTGTGGAGTTCTGCATTGGTACGTTCCAGTGAGACAGGGAGGTTATGGAGGGTACAGGTTCAGGGCATATTTGTGTGGAGTTCTGCAGTGGTACGTTCCAGTGAGACAGGGAGGTTATGGTCGGGTACAGGTTCAGGGCATATTTGTGCGTAGTTCTGCTTTGCTACGTTCCAGTGAGACAGGGAAGTTATGGAGGGTACAGGTTCAGGGCATATTTGTGTGGAGTTCTGCAGTGGTACGTTCCAGTGAGACAGGGAGGTTATGGTCGGGTACAGGTTCAGGGCATATTTGTGCGTAGTTCTGCTTTGCTACGTTCCAGTGAGACAGGGAAGTTATGGAGGGTACAGGTTCAGGGCATATTTGTATGGAGTTCTGCGTTGGTACGTTCCAGTGAGACAAGGATCTTATGGGCGGGTAAACGTTCAGGGCATATTTGTGTGGAGTTCTGCATTGGTACGTTCCAGTGAGACAGGGAGGGTATGGAGGGTACAGGTTCAGGGCATATTTGTGTGGAGTTCTGCAGTGGTACGTTCCAGTGAGACAGGGAGGTTATGGAGGGTACAGGTTCAGGGCATATTTGTGTGGAGTTCTGCAGTGGTACGTTCCAGTGAGACCGGGAGGTTATGGACGGGTACAGGTTCAGGGCATATTTGTGCGTAGTTCTGCTTTGCTACGTTCCAGTGAGACAGGGAAGTTATGGAGGGTACAGGTTCAGGGCATATTTGTGTGGAGTTCTGCAGTGGTACGTTCCAGTGAGACAGGGAGGTTATGGTCGGGTACAGGTTCAGGGCATATTTGTGCGTAGTTCTGCTTTGCTACGTTCCAGTGAGACAGGGAAGTTATGGAGGGTACAGGTTCAGGGCATATTTGTAATAAGTTCTGCGTTGGTACGTTCCAGTGAGACAAGGATCTTATGGGCGGGTAAACGTTCAGGGCATATTTGTGTGGTGTTCTGCAATGGTACGTTCCAGTGAGACTGGGAGGTTATGGAGGGGTACAGGTTCAGGGCATATTTGTGTGGTGTTCTGCATTGGTACGTTCCAGTGAGACAGGGAGGTTATGGAGGGGTACAGGTTCAGGGCATATTTTTGTGTAGTTCTGCATTGGTACATTCCAGTGAGAGAGGGAGGTTATGGAGGGTACAGGTTCAGGGCATATTTGTGTGGAGTACTGCATTGGTACGTTCCAGTGAGACAGGGAGGTTATGGAGGGTACAGGTTCAGGGCATATTTGTGTGGAGTTCTGCGTTGGTACGTTCCAGTGAGACAAGGATCTTATGGGCGGGTAAATGTTCAGGGGATATTTCTGTGGTGTTCGGCAATGGCACGTTCCAGTGAGACTGGGAGGTTATGGGCGGGTACACGTTCAGGGCATATTTGTGTGGAATTCTGCATTGGTACGTTCCAGTGAGACAGGGAGGTTATGGAGGGTTACAGGTTCAGGGCATATTTGTGTGGAGTTCTGCATTGGTACGTTCCAGTGAGACAGGGAGGTTATGGAGGTGTACAGGTTCAGGGCACATTTGTCTGGAGTTCTGCATTGGTACGTAACAGTGAGACAGGGAGGTTATAGAGGGTACAGGTTCAGAGCATATTTGTGCGGAGTTCTGCATTGGTACGTTCCAGTGAGACAGGGAGGTTATGGTGGTGTACAGGTTCAGGGCACATTTGTGTGGAGTTCTGCAGTGGTACGTTCCATTGAGACAGGGAGGTTATGGTCGGGTACAGGTTCAGGGCATATTTGTGTGGAGTTCTGCATTGGTACTTTCCAGTGAGACAGGGTAGTTATGGAGGGGTACAGGTTCAGGGCATATTTGTGTGGTGTTCTGCATTGGTACGTTCCAGTGAGACAGGGAGGTTATGGAGGGGTACAGGTTCAGGCAAATTTGTGTGTAGGTCTGCATTGGTACGTTCCAGTGAGACAGGGAGGTTATGGAGAGTACAGGTTCAGGGCATATTTGTGTGGAGTTCTGCATTGGTACGTTCCAGTGAGACAGGGAGGTTATGGAGTGTGCAGGTTCAGGGCATTTTTGTGTGGAGTTCTGCATTGGTACTTTCCTGTGAGACAGGGAAGTTATGGAGGGGTACAGGTTCAGGGCATATTTGTGCGTAGTTCTGCTTTGCTACGTTCCAGTGAGACAGGGAGGTTATGGAGGGTACAGGTTCAGGGCATATTTGTATGGAGTTCTACGTTGGTACGTTGCAGTGAGACAAGGATCTTATGGGCGGGTAAACGTTCAGGGCATATTTCTGTGGTGTTCTGCAATGGTACGTTCCAGTGAGACTGGGAGGTTATGGAGGGTACAGGTTCAGGGCATATTTGCGTGGAGTTCTGCATTGGTACTTTCCTGTGAGACAGGGAAGTTATGGAGGGGTACAGGTTCAGGGCATATTTGTGTAGAGTTCTGCATTGGTACGTTCCAGTGAGACAGGGAGGTTATGGAGGGTACAGGTTGAGGGCATATTTGTGTGGAGTTCTGCAGTGGCACGTTCCAGTGAGACAGGGAGGTTATGGTCGGGTATAGGTTCAGGGCATATTTGTGCGTAGTTCTGCTTAGCTACGTTCCAGTGAGACAGGGAAGTTATGGAGGGTACAGGTTCAGGGCATATTTGTATGGAGTTCTGCGTTGGTACGTTCCGGTGAGACAAGGATCTTATGGGCGGGTAAACGTTCAGGGCATATTTGTGTGGTGTTCTGCAATGGTACGTTCCAGTGAGACTGGGAGGTTATGGAGGGGTACAGGTTCAGGGCATATTTGTGTGGTGTTCTGCATTGGTACGTTCCAGTGAGACAGGGAGGTTATGGAGGGGTACAGGTACAGGGCATATTTTTGTGTAGTTCTGCATTGGTACATTCCAGTGAGACAGGGAGGTTATAGAGGGTACAGGTTAAGAGCATATTTGTGCGGAGTTCTGCATTGGTACGTTCCAGTGAGACAGGGAGGTTATGGTGGTGTACAGGTTCAGGGCACATTTGTGTGGAGTTCTGCATTGGTACGTTCCAGTGAGACAGGGAGGTTATGGAGTGTACAGGTTCAGGGCATTTTTGTGTGGAGTTCTGCATTGGTACGTTCCAGTGAGACAGGGAGGTTATGGAGTGTACAGGTTCAGGGCATTTTTGTGTGGAGTTCTGCATTGGTACGTTCCAGTGAGACAGGGAGGTTATGGAGGGTACAGGTTCAGGGCATATTTGTGTGGAGTTCTGCAGTGGTACGTTCCAGTGAGACAGGGAGGTTATGGTCGGGTACAGGTTCAGTGCATATTTGTGCCTAGTTCTGCTTTGCTACGTTCCAGTGAGACAGGGAAGTTATGGAGGGTACAGGTTCAGGGCTTATTTGTATGGAGTTCTGCGTTGGTACGTTCCAGTGAGACATGGATCTTATGGGCGGGTAAACGTTCAGGGCATATTTGTGTGGTGTTCTGCAATGGTACGTTCCAGTGAGACTGGGAGGTTATGGAGGGGTACAGGTTCAGGGCATATTTGTGTGGTGTTCTGCATTGGTACGTTCCAGTGAGACAGGGAGGTTATGGAGGGGTACCGGTTCAGGGCATATTTTTGTGTAGTTCTGCATTGGTACATTCCAGTGAGACAGGGAGGTTATGGAGGGTACAGGTTCAGGGCATATTTGTGTGGAGTTCTGCAGTGGTACGTTCCAGTGAGACAGGGAGGTTATGGTCGGGTACAGGTTCAGGGCATATTTGTGCGTAGTTCTGCTTTGCTACGTTCCAGTGAGACAGGGAAGTTATGGAGGGTACAGGTTCAGGGCTTATTTGTATGGAGTTCTGCGTTGGTACGTTCCAGTGAGACATGGATCTTATGGGCGGGTAAACGTTCAGGGCATATTTGTGTGGTGTTCTGCAATGGTACGTTCCAGTGAGACTGGGAGGTTATGGAGGGGTACAGGTTCAGGGCATATTTGTGTGGTGTTCTGCATTGGTACGTTCCAGTGAGACAGGGAGGTTATGGAGGGGTACCGGTTCAGGGCATATTTTTGTGTAGTTCTGCATTGGTACATTCCAGTGAGACAGGGAGGTTATGGAGGGTACAGGTTCAGGGCATATTTGTGTGGAGTACTGCATTGGTACGTTCCAGTGAGGCAGGGAGGTTATGGAGGGTACAGGTTCAGGGCATATTTGTGTGGAGTTCTGCGTTGGTACGTTCCAGTGAGACAAGGATCTTATGGGCGGGTAAATGTTCAGGGCATATTTCTGTGGTGTTCTGCAATGGCACGTTCCAGTGAGACTGGGAGGTTATGGAGGGTACAGGTTCAGGGCTTATTTGTGTGTTGTTCTGCATTGGTACGTTCCAGTGAGACAGGGAGGTTATGGAGGGTACAGGTTCAGGGCATATTTGTGCGTAGTTCTGCTTTGCTACGTTCCAGTGAGACAGGGAAGTTATGGAGGGTACAGGTTCAGGGCATATTTGTATGAAGTTCTGCGTTGGTACGTTCCAGTGAGACAAGGATCTTATGGGCGGGTAAACGTTCAGGGCATATTTGTGTGGTGTTCTGCAATGGTACGTTCCTGTGAGACTGGGAGGTTATGGAGGGGTACAGGTTCAGGGCATATTTGTGTGGTGTTCTGCATTGGTACGTTCCAGTGAGACAGGGAGGTTATGGAGGGGCACAGGTTCAGGGCATATTTTTGTGTAGTTCTGCATTGGTACATTCCAGTGAGAGAGGGAGGTTATGGAGGGTACAGGTTCAGGGCATATTTGTGTGGAGTACTGCATTGGTACGTTCCAGTGAGACAGGGAGGTTATGGAGGGTACAGGTTCAGGGCATATTTGTGTGGAGTTCTGCGTTGGTACGTTCCAGTGAGACAAGGATCTTATGGGCGGGTAAATGTTCAGGGGATATTTCTGTGGTGTTCGGCAATGGCACGTTCCAGTGAGACTGGGAGGTTATGGGCGGGTACACGTTCAGGGCATATTTGTGTGGAATTCTGCATTGGTACGTTCCAGTGAGACAAGGAGGTTATGGAGGGTACCGGTTCAGGGCATATTTGTATGGAGTTTTGCATTGGTACGTTCCAGTGAGACAGGGAGGTTATGGAGGGTTACAGGTTCAGGGCATATTTGTGTGGAGTTCTGCATTGGTACGTTCCAGTGAGACAGGGAGGTTATAGAGGGTACAGGTTCAGAGCATATTTGTGCGGAGTTCTGCATTGGTACGTTCCAGTGAGACAGGGAGGTTATGGTGGTGTACAGGTTCAGGGCACATTTGTGTGGAGTTCTGCAGTGGTACGTTCCATTGAGACAGGGAGGTTATGGTCGGGTACAGGTTCAGGGCATATTTGTGTGGAGTTCTGCATTGGTACTTTCCAGTGAGACAGGGTAGTTATGGAGGGGTACAGGTTCAGGGCATATTTGTGTGGTGTTCTGCATTGGTACGTTCCAGTGAGACAGGGAGGTTATGGAGGGGTACAGGTTCAGGGCAAATTTGTATGTAGGTCTGCATTGGTACGTTCCAGTGAGACAGGGAGGTTATGGAGAGTACAGGTTCAGGGCATATTTGTGTGGAGTTCTGCATTGGTACGTTCCAGTGAGACAGGGAGGTTATGGAGTGTACAGGTTCAGGGCATTTTTGTGTGGAGTTCTGCATTGGTACTTTCCTGTGAGACAGGGAAGTTATGGAGGGGTACAGGTTCAGGGCATATTTGTGTAGAGTTCTGCATTGGTACGTTCCAGTGAGACAGGGAGGTTATGGAGGGTACAGGTTCAGGGCATATTTGTGTGGAGTTCTGCAGTGGCACGTTCCAGTGAGACAGGGAGGTTATGGTCGGGTACAGGTTCAGGGCATATTTGTGCGTAGTTCTGCTTAGCTACGTTCCAGTGAGACAGGGAAGTTATGGAGGGTACAGGTTCAGGGCATATTTGTATGGAGTTCTGCGTTGGTACGTTCCGGTGAGACAAGGATCTTATGGGCGGGTAAACGTTCAGGGCATATTTGTGTGGTGTTCTGCAATGGTACGTTGCAGTGAGACTGGGAGGTTATGGAGGGGTACAGGTTCAGGGCATATTTGTGTGGTGTTCTGCATTGGTACGTTCCAGTGAGACAGGGAGGTTATGGAGGGGTACAGGTACAGGGCATATTTTTGTGTAGTTCTGCATTGGTACATTCCAGTGAGACAGGGAGGTTATAGAGGGTACAGGTTCAGAGCATATTTGTGCGGAGTTCTGCATTGGTACGTTCCAGTGAGACAGGGAGGTTATGGTGGTGTACAGGTTCAGGGCACATTTGTGTGGAGTTCTGCATTGGTACGTTCCAGTGAGACAGGGAGGTTATGGAGTGTACAGGTTCAGGGCATTTTTGTGTGGAGTTCTGCATTGGTACGTTCCACTGAGACAGGGAGGTTATGGAGGGGTACCGGTTCAGGGCATATTTTTGTGTAGTTCTGCATTGGTACATTCCAGTGAGACAGGGAGGTTATGGAGGGTACAGGTTCAGGGCATATTTGTGTGGAGTACTGCATTGGTACGTTCCAGTGAGGCAGGGAGGTTATGGAGGGTACAGGTTCAGGGCATATTTGTGTGGAGTTCTGCGTTGGTACGTTCCAGTGAGACAAGGATCTTATGGGCGGGTAAATGTTCAGGGCATATTTCTGTGGTGTTCTGCAATGGCACGTTCCAGTGAGACTGGGAGGTTATGGAGGGTACAGGTTCAGGGCTTATTTGTGTGTTGTTCTGCATTGGTACGTTCCAGTGAGACAGGGAGGTTATGGAGGGTACAGGTTCAGGGCATATTTGTGCGTAGTTCTGCTTTGCTACGTTCCAGTGAGACAGGGAAGTTATGGAGGGTACAGGTTCAGGGCATATTTGTATGAAGTTCTGCGTTGGTACGTTCCAGTGAGACAAGGATCTTATGGGCGGGTAAACGTTCAGGGCATATTTGTGTGGTGTTCTGCAATGGTACGTTCCTGTGAGACTGGGAGGTTATGGAGGGGTACAGGTTCAGGGCATATTTGTGTGGTGTTCTGCATTGGTACGTTCCAGTGAGACAGGGAGGTTATGGAGGGGCACAGGTTCAGGGCATATTTTTGTGTAGTTCTGCATTGGTACATTCCAGTGAGAGAGGGAGGTTATGGAGGGTACAGGTTCAGGGCATATTTGTGTGGAGTACTGCATTGGTACGTTCCAGTGAGACAGGGAGGTTATGGAGGGTACAGGTTCAGGGCATATTTGTGTGGAGTTCTGCGTTGGTACGTTCCAGTGAGACAAGGATCTTATGGGCGGGTAAATGTTCAGGGGATATTTCTGTGGTGTTCGGCAATGGCACGTTCCAGTGAGACTGGGAGGTTATGGGCGGGTACACGTTCAGGGCATATTTGTGTGGAATTCTGCATTGGTACGTTCCAGTGAGACAAGGAGGTTATGGAGGGTACCGGTTCAGGGCATATTTGTATGGAGTTTTGCATTGGTACGTTCCAGTGAGACAGGGAGGTTATGGAGGGTTACAGGTTCAGGGCATATTTGTGTGGAGTTCTGCATTGGTACGTTCCAGTGAGACAGGGAGGTTATAGAGGGTACAGGTTCAGAGCATATTTGTGCGGAGTTCTGCATTGGTACGTTCCAGTGAGACAGGGAGGTTATGGTGGTGTACAGGTTCAGGGCACATTTGTGTGGAGTTCTGCAGTGGTACGTTCCATTGAGACAGGGAGGTTATGGTCGGGTACAGGTTCAGGGCATATTTGTGTGGAGTTCTGCATTGGTACTTTCCAGTGAGACAGGGTAGTTATGGAGGGGTACAGGTTCAGGGCATATTTGTGTGGTGTTCTGCATTGGTACGTTCCAGTGAGACAGGGAGGTTATGGAGGGGTACAGGTTCAGGGCAAATTTGTGTGTAGGTCTGCATTGGTACGTTCCAGTGAGACAGGGAGGTTATGGAGAGTACAGGTTCAGGGCATATTTGTGTGGAGTTCTGCATTGGTACGTTCCAGTGAGACAGGGAGGTTATGGAGTGTACAGGTTCAGGGCATTTTTGTGTGGAGTTCTGCATTGGTACTTTCCTGTGAGACAGGGAAGTTATGGAGGGGTACAGGTTCAGGGCATATTTGTGTAGAGTTCTGCATTGGTACGTTCCAGTGAGACAGGGAGGTTATGGAGGGTACAGGTTCAGGGCATATTTGTGTGGAGTTCTGCAGTGGCACGTTCCAGTGAGACAGGGAGGTTATGGTCGGGTACAGGTTCAGGGCATATTTGTGCGTAGTTCTGCTTAGCTACGTTCCAGTGAGACAGGGAAGTTATGGAGGGTACAGGTTCAGGGCATATTTGTATGGAGTTCTGCGTTGGTACGTTCCGGTGAGACAAGGATCTTATGGGCGGGTAAACGTTCAGGGCATATTTGTGTGGTGTTCTGCAATGGTACGTTGCAGTGAGACTGGGAGGTTATGGAGGGGTACAGGTTCAGGGCATATTTGTGTGGTGTTCTGCATTGGTACGTTCCAGTGAGACAGGGAGGTTATGGAGGGGTACAGGTACAGGGCATATTTTTGTGTAGTTCTGCATTGGTACATTCCAGTGAGACAGGGAGGTTATAGAGGGTACAGGTTCAGAGCATATTTGTGCGGAGTTCTGCATTGGTACGTTCCAGTGAGACAGGGAGGTTATGGTGGTGTACAGGTTCAGGGCACATTTGTGTGGAGTTCTGCATTGGTACGTTCCAGTGAGACAGGGAGGTTATGGAGTGTACAGGTTCAGGGCATTTTTGTGTGGAGTTCTGCATTGGTACGTTCCAGTGAGACAGGGAGGTTATGGAGTGTACAGGTTCAGGGCATTTTTGTGTGGAGTTCTGCATTGGTACGTTCCAGTGAGACAGGGAGGTTATGGAGGGTACAGGTTCAGGGCATATTTGTGTGGAGTTCTGCAGTGGTACGTTCCAGTGAGACAGGGAGGTTATGGTCGGGTACAGGTTCAGGGCATATTTGTGCGTAGTTCTGCTTTGCTACGTTCCAGTGTGACAGGGAAGTTATGGAGGGTACAGGTTCAGGGCTTATTTGTATGGAGTTCTGCGTTGGTACGTTCCAGTGAGACATGGATCTTATGGGCGGGTAAACGTTCAGGGCATATTTGTGTGGTGTTCTGCAATGGTACGTTCCAGTGAGACTGGGAGGTTATGGAGGGGTACAGGTTCAGGGCTTATTTGTGTGTTGTTCTGCATTGGTACGTTCCAGTGAGACAGGGAGGTTATGGAGGGTACAGGTTCAGGGCATATTTGTGTGGAGTTCTGCATTGGTACGTTCCAGTGAGACAGGGAGGTTATGGAGGGGTACAGCTTCAGGGCAAATTTGTGTGGAGTTCTGCATTGGTGCATTCCAGTGAGAGAAGGAGGTTATGGGCGGGTACACTTTCAGGGCATATTAGTGTGGTGTTCTGGATTGGTACGTTCCAGTGAGACAGAAGGTTATGGAGGGGTACAGGTTCAGGGGTTATTTGAGTGGAGTTCGGCATTGGTGCGTTCCAGTGAGACAGGGAAGTTATGGAGGGGTACAGGTTCAGGGCATATTTGTGTGGAGTTCTGCATTGGTACGTTCCAGTGAGACAGGGAGGTTATGGAGGGGTACAAGTTCAGGGCATATTTGTGTGTAGTTCTGCATTGTTACGTTCCAGTGAGACAGGGAGGTTATGGAGGGTACAGGTTCAGGGCATATTTGTGTGGAGTTCTGCAGTGGTACGTTCCAGTGAGACCGGGAGGTTATGGTCGGGTACAGGTTCAGGGCATATTTGTGCGTAGTTCTGCTTTGCTACGTTCCAGTGAGACAGGGAGGTTATGGAGGGTACAGGTTCAGGGCATATTTGTATGGAGTTCTGCGTTGGTACGTTGCAGTGAGACAAGGATCTTATGGGCGGGTAAACGTTCAGGGCATATTTCTGTGGTGTTCTGCAATGGTACGTTCCAGTGAGACTGGGAGGTTATGGAGGGTACAGGTTCAGGGCATATTTGTGTGGAGTTCTGCATTGGTACTTTCCTGTGAGACAGGGAAGTTATGGAGGGGTACAGGTTCAGGGCATATTTGTGTGGAGTTCTGCATTGGTACGTTCCAGTGAGACAGGGAGGTTATGGAGGGTACAGGTTCAGGGCATATTTGTGTGGAGTTCTGCATTGGTACGTTCCAGTGAGACAGGGAGGTTATGGTCGGGTACAGGTTCAGGGCATATTTGTGCGTAGTTCTGCTTTGCTACGTTCCAGTGAGACAGGGAAGTTATGGAGGGTACAGGTTCAGGGCATATTTGTATGGAGTTCTGCGTTGGTACGTTCCAGTGAGACAAGGATCTTATGGGCGGGTAAACGTTCAGGGCATATTTGTGTGGAGTTCTGCATTGGTACGTTCCAGTGAGACAGGGAGGTTATGGAGGGTACAGGTTCAGGGCATATTTGTGTGGAGTTCTGCAGTGGTACGTTCCAGTGAGACAGGGAGGTTATGGTCGGGTACAGGTTCAGGGCATATTTGTGCGTAGTTCTGCTTTGCTACGTTCCAGTGAGACAGGGAAGTTATGGAGGGTACAGGTTCAGGGCATATTTGTGTGGAGTTCTGCAGTGGTACGTTCCAGTGAGACAGGGAGGTTATGGTCGGGTACAGGTTCAGGGCATATTTGTGCGTAGTTCTGCTTTGCTACGTTCCAGTGAGACAGGGAAGTTATGGAGGGTACAGGTTCAGGGCATATTTGTATGGAGTTCTGCGTTGGTACGTTCCAGTGAGACAAGGATCTTATGGGCGGGTAAACGTTCAGGGCATATTTGTGTGGAGTTCTGCATTGGTACGTTCCAGTGAGACAGGGAGGGTATGGAGGGTACAGGTTCAGGGCATATTTGTGTGGAGTTCTGCAGTGGTACGTTCCAGTGAGACAGGGAGGTTATGTAGGGTACAGGTTCAGGGCATATTTGTGTGGAGTTCTGCAGTGGTACGTTCCAGTGAGACAGGGAGGTTATGGACGGGTACAGGTTCAGGGCATATTTGTGCGTAGTTCTGCTTTGCTACGTTCCAATGAGACAGGGAAGTTATGGAGGGTACAGGTTCATGGCATATTTGTATGGAGTTCTGCAGTGGTACGTTCCAGTGAGACAGGGAGGTTATGGTCGGGTACAGGTTCAGGGCATATTTGTGCGTAGTTCTGCTTTGCTACGTTCCAGTGAGACAGGGAAGTTATGGAGGGTACAGGTTCAGGGCATATTTGTATGGAGTTCTGCGTTGGTACGTTCCAGTGAGACAAGGATCTTATGGGCGGGTAAACGTTCAGGGCATATTTGTGTGGTGTTCTGCAATGGTACGTTCCAGTGAGACTGGGAGGTTATGGAGGGGTACAGGTTCAGGGCATATTTGTGTGGTGTTCTGCATTGGTACGTTCCAGTGAGACAAGGAGGTTATGGAGGGGTACAGGTTCAGGGCTTATTTTTGTGTAGTTCTGCATTGGTACATTCCAGTGAGAGAGGGAGGTTATGGAGGGTACAGGTTCAGGGCATATTTGTGTGGAGTACTGCATTGGTACGTTCCAGTGAGACAGGGAGGTTATGGAGGGTACAGGTTCAGGGCATATTTGTGTGGAGTTCTGCGTTGGTACGTTCCAGTGAGACAAGGATCTTATGGGCGGGTAAATGTTCAGGGGATATTTCTGTGGTGTTCGGCAATGGCACGTTCCAGTGAGACTGGGAGGTTATGGGCGGGTACACGTTCAGGGCATATTTGTGTGGAATTCTGCATTGGTACATTCCAGTGAGACAAGGAGGTTATGGAGGGTATCGGTTCAGGGCATATTTGTATGGAGTTCTGCATTGGTACGTTCCAGTGAGACAGGGAGGTTATGGAGGGTTACAGGTTCAGGGCATATTTGTGTGGAGTTCTGCATTGGTACGTTCCAGTGAGACAGGGAGGTTATGGAGGTGTACAGGTTCAGGGCACATTTGTCTGGAGTTCTGCATTGGTACGTTCCAGTGAGACAGGGAGGTTATAGAGGGTACAGGTTCAGAGCATATTTGTGCGGAGTTCTGCATTGGTACGTTCCAGTGAGACAGGGAGGTTATGGTGGTGTGCAGGTTCAGGGCACATTTGTGTGGAGTTCTGCAGTGGTACGTTCCATTGAGACAGGGAGGTTATGGTCGGGTACAGGTTCAGGGCATATTTGTGTGGAGTTCTGCATTGGTACTTTCCAGTGAGACAGGGTAGTTATGGAGGGGTACAGGTTCAGGGCATATTTGTGTGGTGTTCTGCATTGGTACGTTCCAGTGAGACAGGGAGGTTATGGAGGGGTACAGGTTCAGGGCAAATTTGTGTGTAGGTCTGCATTGGTACGTTCCAGTGAGACAGGGAGGTTATGGAGAGTACAGGTTCAGGGCATATTTGTGTGGAGTTCTGCATTGGTAGGTTCCAGTGAGACAGGGAGGTTATGGAGTGTACAGGTTCAGGGCATTTTTGTGTGGAGTTCTGCATTGGTACTTTCCTGTGAGACAGGGAAGTTATGGAGGGGTACAGGTTCAGGGCATATTTGTGTGGAGTTCTGCATTGGTACGTTCCAGTGAGACAGGGAGGTTATGGAGGGTACAGGTTCAGGGCATATTTGTGTGGAGTTCTGCAGTGGTACGTTCCAGTGAGACAGGGAGGTTATGGTCGGGTACAGGTTCAGGGCATATTTGTGCGTAGTTCTGCTTTGCTACGTTCCAGTGAGACAGGGAGGTTATGGAGGGTACAGGTTCAGGGCATATTTGTATGGAGTTCTACGTTGGTACGTTGCAGTGAGACAAGGATCTTATGGGCGGGTAAACGTTCAGGGCATATTTCTGTGGTGTTCTGCAATGGTACGTTCCAGTGAGACTGGGAGGTTATGGAGGGTACAGGTTCAGGGCATATTTGCGTGGAGTTCTGCATTGGTACTTTCCTGTGAGACAGGGAAGTTATTGGAGGGGTACAGGTTCAGGGCATATTTGTGTAGAGTTCTGCATTGGTACGTTCCAGTGAGACAGGGAGGTTATGGAGGGTACAGGTTCAGGGCATATTTGTGTGGAGTTCTGCAGTGGCACGTTCCAGTGAGACAGGGAGGTTATGGTCGGGTACAGGTTCAGGGCATATTTGTGCGTAGTTCTGCTTAGCTACGTTCCAGTGAGACAGGGAAGTTATGGAGGGTACAGGTTCAGGGCATATTTGTATGGAGTTCTGCGTTGGTACGTTCCAGTGAGACAAGGATCTTATGGGCGGGTAAACGTTCAGGGCATATTTGTGTGGTGTTCTGCAATGGTACGTTCCAGTGAGACTGGGAGGTTATGGAGGGGTACAGGTTCAGGGCATATTTTTGTGTAGTTCTGCATTGGTACATTCCAGTGAGACAGGGAGGTTATGGAGGGTACAGGTTCAGGGCATATTTGTGTGGAGTACTGCATTGGTACGTTCCAGTGAGACAGGGAGGTTATGTAGGGTACAGGTTCAGGGCATATTTGTGTGGAGTTCTGCGTTGGTACGTTCCAGTGAGACAAGGATCTTATGGGCGGGTAAATGTTCAGGGCATATTTCTGTGGTGTTCTGCAATGTCACGTTCCAGTGAGACTGGGAGGTTATGGAGGGTACAGGTTCAGGGCTTATTTGTGTGTTGTTCTGCATTGGTACGTTCCAGTGAGACAGGGAGGTTATGGAGGGTACAGGTTCAGGGCATATTTGTGTGGTGTTCTGCAATGGTACATTCCAGTGAGACTGGGAGGATATGGGCGGATACACTTTCACGGCATATTTGAGTGGAGTTCAGCATTGGTGCGTTCCAGTGAGACAGGGAGGTTATGGAGGGGTACAGGTTCAGGGCAAATATGTGTGGAGTTCTGCATTGGTGCGTTCCAGTGAGACAAGGAGGATATGGGCGGGTAGACGTTCAGGGCATATTTGTGTGGAATTCTGCATTGGTACGTTCCAGGGAGACAGGGAGGTTATGGTCGGGTACAGGTTCAGGGCATACTTGTGTGGAGTTCTGCATTGGTACGTTCCAGTGAGACAGGGAGGTTATGGAGGGGTACAGGTTCGGGGCAAATTTGTGTGGCGTTCTGCATTGGTGCGTTCCAGTGAGACAAGGAGGTTATGGGCGGATACACGTTCAGGGCATATTTGTGTGGAATTCTGCATTGGTACGTTCCAGTGAGACAGGGAGGTTATGCACGGTACAGGATCAGGGAATATTTGAGTGGAGTTCTGCATTGGTACGTTCCAGTGAGACAGGGAGGTTATTGAGGGGTACAGGTTCAGGGCAAATTTGTGTGGAGTTCTGCATTGGTGCGTTCCAGTGAGACAAGGAGGTTATGGACGGGTACACGTTCAGGGCATATTTGTGTGGAATTCTGCATTGGTACGTTCCAGTGAGACAGGGAGGTTATGGAGGGTACCGGTTCAGGGCATATTTGTGTGGAGTTCTGCATTGGTACGTTCCAGTGAGACAGGGAGGTTATGGAGGGTTACAGGTTCAGGGCATATTTGTGTGGAGTTCTGCATTGGTACGTTCCAGTGAGACAGGGAGGTTATGGAGGTGTACAGGCTCAGGGCACATTTGTCTGGAGTTCTGCATTGGTACGTTCCAGTGAGACAGGTAGGTTATGGTCGGGTACAGGTTCAGGGCATATTTGTGTGGAGTTCTGCATTGGTACTTTCCAGTGAGACAGCGAAGTTATGGAGGGGTACAGGTTCAGGGCATATTTGTGTGGGGTTCTGCATTGGTACGTTCCAGTGAGACAGGGAGGTTATGGAGGGGTACAGGTTCAGGGCATATTTGTGTGTAGTTCTGCATTGGTACGTTCCAGTGAGACAGAGAGGTTATGGAGGGTACAGGTTCAGGGCATATTTGTGTGGAGTTCTGCATTGATACGTTCCAGTGAGACAGGGAGGTTATTGAGGGGTACAGGTTCAGGGCAAATTTGTGTGGAGTTCTGCATTGGTGCGTTCCAGTGAGACAAGGAGGTTATGGGCGGGTACACGTTCAGGGCATATTTGTGTGGAATTCTGCATTGGTACGTTCCAGTGAGACAAGGAGGTTATGGAGGTTACCGGTTCAGGGCATATTTGTATGGAGTTCTGCATTGGTACGTTCCAGTGAGACAGGGAGGTTATGGAGGGTTACAGGTTCAGGGCATATTTGTGTGGAGTTCTGCATTGGTACGTTCCTGTGAGACAGGGAGGTTATGGAGGGGTACAGGTTCAGGGCATATTTGTGTGTAGTTCTGCATCGGTACGTTCCAGTGAGACAGGGAGGTTATGGAGGGTACAGGTTCAGGGCATATTTGTGTGGAGTTCTGCAGTGGTACGTTCCAGTGAGACAGGGAGGTTATGGTCGGGTACAGGTTCAGGGCATATTTGTGCGTAGTTCTGCTTTGCTACGTTCCAGTGAGACAGGGAAGTTATGGAGGGTACAGGTTCAGGGCATATTTGTATGGAGTTCTGCGTTGGTACGTTCCAGTGAGACAAGGATCTTATGGGCGGGTAAACGTTCAGGGCATATTTGTGTGGTGTTCTGCAATGGTACGTTCCAGTGAGACTGGGAGGTTATGGAGGGGTACAGGTTCAGGGCATATTTGTGTGGTGTTCTGCATTGGTACGTCCAGTGAGACAGGGAGGTTATGGAGGGGTACAGGTTCAGGGCATATTTTTGTGTAGTTCTGCATTGGTACATTCCAGTGAGACAGGGAGGTTATGGAGCGTACAGGTTCAGGGCATATTTGTGTGGAGTACTGCATTGGTACGTTCCAGTGAGACAGGGAGGTTATGGAGGGTACAGGTTCAGGGCATATTTGTGTGGAGTTCTGCGTTGGTACGTTCCAGTGAGACAAGGATCTTATGGGCGGGTAAATGTTCAGGGCATATTTCTGTGGTGTTCTGCAATGGCACGTTCCAGTGAGACTGGGAGGTTATGGAGGGTACAGGTTCAGGGCTTATTTGTGTGTTGTTCTGCATTGGTACGTTCGAGTGAGACAGGGAGGTTATGGAGGGTACAGGTTCAGGGCATATTTGTGTGGAGTTCTGCATTGGTACCTTCCAGTGAGACAGGGAGGTTTTGGAGGGGTACAGCTTCAGGGCAAATTTGTGTGGAGTTCTGCATTGGTGCATTCCAGTGAGAGAAGGAGGTTATGGGCGGGTACACTTTCAGGGCATGTTAGTGTGGAGTTCTGCATTGGTACGTTCCAGTGAGCCAGGGAGGTTATGGAGGGGTACAAGTTCAGGGCATATTTGTGTGTAGTTCTGCATTGGTACGTTCCAGTGAGACAGGGAGGTTATGGAGGGTACAGGTTCAGGGCATATTTGTGTGGAGTTCTGCAGTGGTACGTTCCAGTGAGACAGTGTGGATATGGTCGGGTACTGGATCAGGGCATATTTGAGTGGAGTTCGGCTTTGGTGCGTTCCAGTGAGACAGGGAGGTTATGGAGGGGTACAGGTTCAGGGCATACTTGTGTGGAGTTCTGCATTGGTACGTTCCAGTGAGACAGGGAGGTTATGGAGGGGTACAGGTTCAGGGCAAATTTGTGTGGAGTTCTGCATTGGTGTGTTCCAGTGAGACAAGGAGGTTATGGGCGGGTACACGTTCAGGGCATATTTGTGTGGAATTCTGCATTGGTATGTTCCAGTGAGACAGGGTGTATATGTTCGGGTACAGGATCAGGGCATATTTGAGTGGAGTTCGGCTTTGGTGCGTTCCAGTGAGACAGGGAGGTTATGGAGGTGTACATGTTCAGGGCATATTTGTGTGGAGTTCTGCAATGGTACGTTCCAGTGAGACAGTGAGGTTATGGTCGGGTACAGGTTCAGGGCATATTTGTGTGGAGCTCTGCATTGGTACTTTCCAGTGAGACAGGGAAGTTATGGAGGGGTACAGGTTCAAGGCATATTTGTGTGGAGTTCTGCATTGGTACGTTCTAGTGAGACAGGGAGGTTATGGAGGGTACAGGTTCAGGGCATATTTGTGTGGAGTTCTGCAGTGGTACGTTCCAGTGAGACAGGAAGGTTATGGTCGGGTACAGGTTCAGGGCATATTTGTGCGTAGTTCTGCATTGGTACGTTCCAGTTAGACAGGGAGTTTATGGAGGCTACAGGTTCAGGGCATATTTCTGTGGAGTTCTGTGTTGGTATTTTCCAGTGAGACAAGGATCTTATGGGCGGGTAAACTTTCAGGGCATATTTGTGTGGAGTTCTGCAGTGGTACGTTCCAGTGTGACAGGGAGGTTATGGTCGGGTAGAGGTTCAGGGCATATTTGTGTGGAGTTCTGCATTGGGACTTTCCTGTGAGACAGGAAAGTTATGGAAGGGTACAGGTTCAGGGCATATTTGTGTGGAGTTCTGCAATGGTACGTTCCAGTGAGACAGGGAGGTTATGGAGGGGTACAGGTTCAGGGCATATTTGTGTGTAGTTCTGCATTTGTACATTTCAGTGAGACAGGGAGGTTATGGAGGGTACAGGTTCAGGGCATATTTGTGTGGAGTTCTGCAGTGGCACATTCCAGTGAGACAGGGAGGTTATGGTCGGGTACAGGTTCAGGGCATATTTGTGCGTATTTCTGCTTTGGTACGTTCCAGTGAGACAGGGAGTTTATGGAGGGTACAGGTTCAGGGCATATTTGTGTGGAGTTCTGCGTTGGTACGTTCCAGTGAGACAAGGATCTTATGGGCGGGTAAACGTTCAGGGCATATTTGTGTGGTGTTCTGCAATGGTACATTCCAGTGAGACTGGGAGGATATGGGCGGATACACTTTCACGGCATATTTGAGTGGAGTTCTGCATTGGTGCGTTCCAGTGAGACAGGGAAGTTATGGAGGGGTACAGGTTCAGGGCATATTTGTGTGGAGTTCTGCATTGGTACGTTCCAGTGAGACAGTGAGGTTATGGAGGGTACAGGTTCAGGGCATATTTGTTTAGAGTTCTGCATTGGAACGTTCCAGTGAGACAGGGAGGTTATGGAGGGGTACAGGTTCAGGGCAAATTTGTGTGGAGTTCTGCATTGGTGCGTTCCAGTGAGACAAGGAGGATATGGGCGGGTAGACGTTCAGGCAATATTTGTGTGGAATTCTGCATTGGTACGTTCCAGTGAGACAGGGAGGTTATGGTCGGGTACAGGTTCAGGGCATATTTGTGTGGAATTCTGCTTTGGTACGTCCCAGTGAGACAGGGAGGGTATGCACGGTACAGGATCAGGGCATATTTGAGTGGAATTCTGCATAGGTACGTTCCAGTGAGACAGGGAGGTTATTGAGGGGTACAGGTTCAGGGCAAATTTGTGTGGAGTTCTGCATTGGTGCGTTCCAGTGAGACAGGGAGGTTATGGAGTTGTACAGGTTCAGGGCACATTTGTCTGGAGTTCTGCATTGGTACGTTCCAGTGAGACAGGGAGGTTATGGAGGGAACAGGTTCAGGGCATATTTGTGTGGTGTTCTGCAATGGTACGTTCCAGTGAGACAGGGAGGTTATGGAGGGGTACACGTTCAGGGCATATTTGTGTGGAGTTCTGCATTGGTACGTTCCAGTGAGACAGGGAGGTTATGGAGGGGTACAGGTTCGGGGCAAATTTGTGTGGCGTTCTGCATTGGTGCGTTCCAGTGAGACAAGGAGGTTATGGGCGGGTACACGTTCAGGGCATATTTGTGTGGAATTCTGCATTGGTACGTTCCAGTGAGACATGAGGTTATGCACGGTACAGGATCAGGGAATATTTGAGTGGAGTTCTGCATTGGTACGTTCCAGTGAGACAGGGAGGTTATTGAGGGGTACAGGTTCAGGGCAAATTTGTGTGGAGTTCTGCATTGGTGCGTTCCAGTGAGACAAGGAGGTTATGGACGGGTACACGTTCAGGGCATATTTGTGTGGAATTCTGCATTGGTACGTTCCAGTGAGACAGGGAGGTTATGGAGGGTACCGGTTCAGGGCATATTTGTGTGGAGTTCTGCATTGGTACGTTCCAGTGAGACAGGGAGGTTATGGAGGGTTACAGGTTCAGGGCATATTTGTGTGGAGTTCTGCATTGGTACGTTCCAGTGAGACAGGGAGGTTATGGAGGTGTACAGGTTCAGGGCACATTTGTCTGGAGTTCTGCATTGGTACGTTCCAGTGAGACAGGGAGGTTATGGTCGGGTACAGGTTCAGGGCATATTTGTGTGGAGTTCTGCATTGGTACTTTCCAGTGAGACAGGGAAGTTATGGAGGGATACAGGTTCAGGGCATATTTGTGTGGGGTTCTGCATTGGTACGTTCCAGTGAGACAGGGAGGTTATGGAGGGGTACAGGTTCAGGGCATATTTGTGTGGAGTTCTTCATTGGTACGTTCCAGTGAGACAGGGAGGTTATGGAGGTGTACAGGTTCAGGGCACATTTGTCTGGAGTTCTGCATTGGTACGTTCCAGTGAGACAGGGAGGTTATAGAGGGTACAGGTTCAGAGCATATTTGTGCGGAGTTCTGCTTTGGTACGTTCCAGTGAGACAGGGAGGTTATGGTGGAGTACAGGTTCAGGGCACATTTGTGTGGAGTTCTGCAGTGGTACGTTCCAGTGAGAGAGGGAGGTTATGGTCGGGTAGAGGTTCAGGGCATATTTGTGTGGAGTTCTGCATTGGTACTTTCCAGTGAGACAGGATAGTTATGGAGGGGTACAGGTTCAGGGCATATTTGTGTGGTGTTCTGCATTGGTACGTTCCAGTGAGACAGGGAGGTTATGGAGGGGTACAGGTTCAGGGCATATTTGTGTGTAGTTCTGCATTGGTACGTTCCAGTGAGACAGGGAGGTTATGGAGAGTACAGGTTCAGGGCATATTTGTGTGGAGTTCTGCATTGGTACGTTCCAGTGAGACAGGGAGGTTATGGAGTGTACAGGTTCAGGGCATTTTTGTGTGGAGTTCTGCATTGGTACTTTCCTGTGAGACAGGGAAGTTATGGAGGGGTACAGGTTCAGGGCATATTTGTGTGGAGTTCTGCATTGGTACGTTCCAGTGAGACAGGGAGGTTATGGAGGGTACAGGTTCAGGGCATATTTGTGCGTAGTTCTGCTTTGCTACGTTCCAGTGAGACAGGGAGGTTATGGAGGGTACAGGTTCAGGGCATATTTGTATGGAGTTCTGCGTTGGTACGTTCCAGTGAGACAAGGATCTTATGGGCGGGTAAACGTTCAGGGCATATTTCTGTGGTGTTCTGCAATGGTACGTTCCAGTGAGACTGGGAGGTTATGGAGGGTACAGGTTCAGGGAATATTTGTGTGGAGTTCTGCATTGGTACTTTCCTGTGAGACAGGGAAGTTATGGAGGGGTACAGCTTCATGGCATATTTGTGTGGAGTTCTGCATTGGTACGTTCCAGTGAGACAGGGAGGTTATGGAGGGTACAGGTTCAGGGCATATTTGTGTGGAGTTCTGCAGTGGTACGTTCCAGTGAGACAGGGAGGTTATGGTCGGGTACAGGTTCAGGGCATATTTGTGCGTAGTCCTGCTTTGCTACGTTCCAGTGAGACAGGGAAGTTATGGAGGGTACAGGTTCAGGGCATATTTGTATGGAGTTCTGCGTTGGTACGTTCCAGTGAGACAAGGATCTTATGGGCGGGTAAACGTTCAGGGCATATTTGTGTGGTGTTCTGCAATGGTACGTTCCAGTGAGACTGGGAGGATATGGAGGGGTACAGGTTCAGGGCATATTTGTGTGGTGTTCTGCATTGGTACGTTCCAGTGAGACAGGGAGGTTATGGAGGGGTACAGGTTCAGGGCATATTTTTGTGTAGTTCTGCATTGGTACATTCCAGTGAGACAGGGAGGTTATGGAGGGTACAGGTTCAGGGCATATTTGTGTGGAGTACTGCATTGGTACGTTCCAGTGAGACAGGGAGGTTATGGAGGGTACAGGTTCAGGGCATATTTGTGTGGAGTTCTGCGTTGGTACGTTCCAGTGAGACAAGGATCTTATGGGCGGGTAAATGTTCAGGGCATATTTCTGTGGTGTTCTGCAATGGCACGTTCCAGTGAGACTGGGAGGTTATGGAGGGTACAGGTTCAGGGCTTATTTGTGTGTTGTTCTGCATTGGTACGTTCCAGTGAGACAGGGAGGTTATGGAGGGTACAGGTTCAGGGCATATTTGTGTGGAGTTCTGCATTGGTACGTTCCAGTGAGACAGGGAGGTTATGGAGGGGTACAGCTTCAGGGCAAATTTGTGTGGAGTTCTGCATTGGTGCATTCCAGTGAGAGAAGGAGGTTATGGGCGGGTACACTTTCAGGGCATATTAGTGTGGTGTTCTGGATTGGTACGTTCCAGTGAGACAGAAGGTTATGGAGGGGTACAGGTTCAGGGGATATTTGAGTGGAGTTCGGCATTGGTGCGTTCCAGTGAGACGGGGAAGTTATGGAGGGGTACAGGTTCAGGGCATATTTGTGTGGAGTTCTGCATTGGTACGTTCCAGTGAGACAGGGAGGTTATGGAGGGGTACAGGTTCAGGGCATATTTGTGTGTAGTTCTGCATTGGTACATTCCAGTGAGACAGGGAGGTTATGGAGGGTACAGGTTCAGGGCATATTTGTGTGGAGTACTGCATTGGTACGTTCCAGTGAGACAGGGAGGTTATGGAGGGTACAGGTTCAGGGCATATTTGTGTGGAGTTCTGCGTTGGTACGTTCCAGTGAGACAAGGATCTTATGGGCGGGTAAATGTTCAGGGCATATTTCTGTGGTGTTCTGCAATGGCATGTTCCAGTGAGACTGGGAGGTTATGGAGGGTACAGGTTCAGGGCTTATTTGTGTGTTGTTCTGCATTGGTACGTTCCAGTGAGACAGGGAGGTTATGGAGGGTACAGGTTCAGGGCATATTTGTGTGGAGTTCTGCATTGGTACGTTCCAGTGAGACAGGGAGGTTATGGAGGGGTACAGCTTCAGGGCAAATTTGTGTGGAGTTCTGCATTGGTGCATTCCAGTGAGAGAAGGAGGTTATGGGCGGGTACAGGTTCAGGGCATATTTGTGTGGAGTTCTGCATTGGTACTTTCCAGTGAGACAGGGAAGTTATGGAGGGGTACAGGTTCAGGGCATATTTGTGTGGGGTTCTGCATTGGTACGTTCCAGTGAGACAGGGAGGTTATGGAGGGGTACAGGTTCAGGGCATATTTGTGTGGAGTTCTTCATTGGTACGTTCCAGTGAGACAGGGAGGTTATGGAGGTGTACAGGTTCAGGGCACATTTGTCTGGAGTTCTGCATTGGTACGTTCCAGTGAGACAGGGAGGTTATAGAGGGTACAGGTTCAGAGCATATTTGTGCGGAGTTCTGCTTTGGTACGTTCCAGTGAGACAGGGAGGTTATGGTGGAGTACAGGTTCAGGGCACATTTGTGTGGAGTTCTGCAGTGGTACGTTCCAGTGAGAGAGGGAGGTTATGGTCGGGTAGAGGTTCAGGGAATATTTGTGTGGAGTTCTGCATTGGTACTTTCCAGTGAGACAGGATAGTTATGGAGGGGTACAGGTTCAGGGCATATTTGTGTGGTGTTCTGCATTGGTACGTTCCAGTGAGACAGGGAGGTTATGGAGGGGTACAGGTTCAGGGCATATTTGTGTGTAGTTCTGCATTGGTACGTTCCAGTGAGACAGGGAGGTTATGGAGAGTACAGGTTCAGGGCATATTTGTGTGGAGTTCTGCATTGGTACGTTCCAGTGAGACAGGGAGGTTATGGAGTGTACAGGTTCAGGGCATTTTTGTGTGGAGTTCTGCATTGGTACTTTCCTGTGAGACAGGGAAGTTATGGAGGGGTACAGGTTCAGGGCATATTTGTGTGGAGTTCTGCATTGGTACGTTCCAGTGAGACAGGGAGGTTATGGAGGGTACAGGTTCAGGGCATATTTGTGCGTAGTTCTGCTTTGCTACGTTCCAGTGAGACAGGGAGGTTATGGAGGGTACAGGTTCAGGGCATATTTGTATGGAGTTCTGCGTTGGTACGTTCCAGTGAGACAAGGATCTTATGGGCGGGTAGTCGTTCAGGGCATATTTCTGTGGTGTTCTGCAATGGTACGTTCCAGTGAGACTGGGAGGTTATGGAGGGTACAGGTTCAGGGAATATTTGTGTGGAGTTCTGCATTGGTACTTTCCTGTGAGACAGGGAAGTTATGGAGGGGTACAGCTTCATGGCATATTTGTGTGGAGTTCTGCATTGGTACGTTCCAGTGAGACAGGGAGGTTATGGAGGGTACAGGTTCAGGGCATATTTGTGTGGAGTTCTGCAGTGGTACGTTCCAGTGAGACAGGGAGGTTATGGTCGGGTACAGGTTCAGGGCATATTTGTGCGTAGTTCTGCTTTGCTACGTTCCAGTGAGACAGGGAAGTTATGGAGGGTACAGGTTCAGGGCATATTTGTATGGAGTTCTGCGTTGGTACGTTCCAGTGAGACAAGGATCTTATGGGCGGGTAAACGTTCAGGGCATATTTGTGTGGTGTTCTGCAATGGTACGTTCCAGTGAGACTGGGAGGATATGGAGGGGTACAGGTTCAGGGCATATTTGTGTGGTGTTCTGCATTGGTACGTTCCAGTGAGACAGGGAGGTTATGGAGGGGTACAGGTTCAGGGCATATTTTTGTGTAGTTCTGCATTGGTACATTCCAGTGAGACAGGGAGGTTATGGAGGGTACAGGTTCAGGGCATATTTGTGTGGAGTACTGCATTGGTACGTTCCAGTGAGACAGGGAGGTTATGGAGGGTACAGGTTCAGGGCATATTTGTGTGGAGTTCTGCGTTGGTACGTTCCAGTGAGACAAGGATCTTATGGGCGGGTAAATGTTCAGGGCATATTTCTGTGGTGTTCTGCAATGGCACGTTCCAGTGAGACTGGGAGGTTATGGAGGGTACAGGTTCAGGGCTTATTTGTGTGTTGTTCTGCATTGGTACGTTCCAGTGAGACAGGGAGGTTATGGAGGGTACAGGTTCAGGGCATATTTGTGTGGAGTTCTGCATTGGTACGTTCCAGTGAGACAGGGAGGTTATGGAGGGGTACAGCTTCAGGGCAAATTTGTGTGGAGTTCTGCATTGGTGCATTCCAGTGAGAGAAGGAGGTTATGGGCGGGTACACTTTCAGGGCATATTAGTGTGGTGTTCTGGATTGGTACGTTCCAGTGAGACAGAAGGTTATGGAGGGGTACAGGTTCAGGGGATATTTGAGTGGAGTTCGGCATTGGTGCGTTCCAGTGAGACGGGGAAGTTATGGAGGGGTACAGGTTCAGGGCATATTTGTGTGGATTTCTGCATTGGTACGTTCCAGTGAGACAGGGAGGTTATGGAGGGGTACAGGTTCAGGGCATATTTGTGTGTAGTTCTGCATTGGTACATTCCAGTGAGACAGGGAGGTTATGGAGGGTACAGGTTCAGGGCATATTTGTGTGGAGTACTGCATTGGTACGTTCCAGTGAGACAGGGAGGTTATGGAGGGTACAGGTTCAGGGCATATTTGTGTGGAGTTCTGCGTTGGTACGTTCCAGTGAGACAAGGATCTTATGGGCGGGTAAATGTTCAGGGCATATTTCTGTGGTGTTCTGCAATGGCACGTTCCAGTGAGACTGGGAGGTTATGGAGGGTACAGGTTCAGGGCTTATTTGTGTGTTGTTCTGCATTGGTACGTTCCAGTGAGACAGGGAGGTTATGGAGGGTACAGGTTCAGGGCATATTTGTGTGGAGTTCTGCATTGGTACGTTCCAGTGAGACAGGGAGGTTATGGAGGGGTACAGCTTCAGGGCAAATTTGTGTGGAGTTCTGCATTGGTGCATTCCAGTGAGAGAAGGAGGTTATGGGCGGGTACACTTTCAGGGCATATTAGTGTGGTGTTCTGGATTGGTACGTTCCAGTGAGAGAGGGAGGTTATGGTCGGGTAGAGGTTCAGGGCATATTTGTGTGGAGTTCTGCATTGGTACTTTCCAGTGAGACAGGATAGTTATGGAGGGGTACAGGTTCAGGGCATATTTGTGTGGTGTTCTGCATTGGTACGTTCCAGTGAGACAGGGAGGTTATGGAGGGGTACAGGTTCAGGGCATATTTGTGTGTAGTTCTGCATTGGTACGTTCCAGTGAGACAGGGAGGTTATGGAGGGTACAGGTTCAGGGCATATTTGTGTGGAGTTCTGCATTGGTACGTTCCAGTGAGACAGGGAGGTTATGGAGTGTACAGGTTCAGGGCATTTTTGTGTGGAGTTCTGCATTGGTACTTTCCTGTGAGACAGGGAAGTTATGGAGGGGTACAGGTTCAGGGCATATTTGTGTGGAGTTCTGCATTGGTACGTTCCAGTGAGACAGGGAGGTTATGGAGGGTACAGGTTCAGGGCATATTTGTGCGTAGTTCTGCTTTGCTACGTTCCAGTGAGACAGGGAGGTTATGGAGGGTACAGGTTCAGGGCATATTTGTATGGAGTTCTGCGTTGGTACGTTCCAGTGAGACAAGGATCTTATGGGCGGGTAAACGTTCAGGGCATATTTCTGTGGTGTTCTGCAATGGTACGTTCCAGTGAGACTGGGAGGTTATGGAGGGTACAGGTTCAGGGCATATTTGTGTGGAGTTCTGCATTGGTACTTTCCTGTGAGACAGGGAAGTTATGGAGGGGTACAGCTTCATGGCATATTTGTGTGGAGTTCTGCATTGGTACGTTCCAGTGAGACAGGGAGGTTATGGAGGGTACAGGTTCAGGGCATATTTGTGTGGAGTTCTGCAGTGGTACGTTCCAGTGAGACAGGGAGGTTATGGTCGGGTACAGGTTCAGGGCATATTTGTGCGTAGTTCTGCTTTGCTACGTTCCAGTGAGACAGGGAAGTTATGGAGGGTACAGGTTCAGGGCATATTTGTATGGAGTTCTGCGTTGGTACGTTCCAGTGAGACAAGGATCTTATGGGCGGGTAAACGTTCAGGGCATATTTGTGTGGTGTTCTGCAATGGTACGTTCCAGTGAGACTGGGAGGTTATGGAGGGGTACAGGTTCAGGGCATATTTGTGTGGTGTTCTGCATTGGTACGTTCCAGTGAGACAGGGAGGTTATGGAGGGTACAGGTTCAGGGCATATTTGTGTGGAGTTCTGCGTTGGTACGTTCCAGTGAGACAAGGATCTTATGGGCGGGTACAGGTTCAGGGCATATTTGTGTGGTGTTCTGCAATGGCACGTTCCAGTGAGACTGGGAGGTTATGGAGGGTACAGGTTCAGGGCTTATTTGTGTGTTGTTCTGCATTGGTACGTTCCAGTGAGACAGGGAGGTTATGGAGGGTACAGGTTCAGGGCATATTTGTGTGGAGTTCTGCATTGGTACGTTCCAGTGAGACAGGGAGGTTATGGAGGGGTACAGCTTCAGGGCAAATTTGTGTGGAGTTCTGCATTGGTGCATTCCAGTGAGAGAAGGAGGTTATGGGCGGGTACACTTTCAGGGCATATTAGTGTGGTGTTCTGGATTGGTACGTTCCAGTGAGACAGAATGTTATGGAGGGGTACAGGTTCAGGGGATATTTGAGTGGAGTTCGGCATTGGTGCGTTCCAGTGAGACGGGGAAGTTATGGAGGGGTACAGGTTCAGGGCATATTTGTGTGGAGTTCTGCATTGGTACGTTCCAGTGAGACAGGGAGGTTATGGAGGGGTACAGGTTCAGGGCATATTTGTGTGTAGTTCTGCATTGGTACGTTCCAGTGAGACAGGGAGGTTATGGAGGGTACAGGTTCAGGGCATATTTGTGTGGAGTTCTGCAGTGGTACGTTCCAGTGAGACAGGGTGGATATGGTCGGGTACAGGATCAGGGCATATTTGAGTGGAGTTCGGCTTTGGTGCGTTCCAGTGAGACAGGGAGGTTATGGAGGGGTACAGGTTCAGGGCATACTTGTGTGGAGTTCTGCATTGGTACGTTCCAGTGAGAGAGGGAGGTTATGGAGGGGTACAGGTTCAGGGCAAATTTGTGTGGAGTTCTGCATTGGTGTGTTCCAGTGAGACAATGAGGTTATGGGCGGGTACACGTTCAGGGCATATTTGTGTGGAATTCTGCATTGGTATGTTCCAGTGAGACAGGGTGTATATGTTCGGGTACAGGATCAGGGCATATTTGAGTGGAGTTCGGCTTTGGTGCGTTCCAGTGAGACAGGGAGGTTATGGAGGTGTACATGTTCAGGGCATATTTGTGTGGAGTTCTGCAATGGTACGTTCCAGTGAGACAGGGAGGTTATGGTCGGGTACAGGTTCAGGGCATATTTGTGTGGAGTTCTGCATTGGTACATTCCAGTGAGACAGGGAAGTTATGGAGGGGTACAGGTTCAAGGCATATTTGTGTGGAGTTCCGCATTGGAACGTTCTAGTGAGACAGGGAGGTTATGGAGGGTACAGGTTCAGGGCATATTTGTGTGGAGTTCTGCAGTGGTACGTTCCAGTGAGACAGGAAGTTTATGGTCGGGTACAGGTTCAGGGCATATTTGTGCGTAGTTCTGCATTGGTACGTTCCAGTGAGACAGGGAGGTTATGGAAGGGTACAGGTTCAGGGCATATTTGTGTGGAGTTCTGCAATGGTACGTTCCAGTGAGACAGGGAAGTTATGGAGGGGTACAGGTTCAGGGCATATTTGCAGTTCTGCATTTGTACGTTTCAGTGAGACAGGGAGGTTATGGAGGGTACAGGTTCAGGGCATATTTGTGTGGAGTTCTGCAGTGGTACGTTCCAGTGAGACAGGGAGGTTATGGTCGGGTACAGGTTCAGGGCATATTTGTGTGGAGTTCTGCGTTGGTACGTTCCAGTGAGACAAGGATCTTATGGGCGGGTAAACGTTCAGGGCATATTTGTGTGGTGTTCTGCAATGGTACATTCCAGTGAGACTGGGAGGATATGGGCGGATACACTTTCACGGCATATTTGATTGGAGTTCAGCGTTGGTGCATTCCAGTGAGACAGGGAAGTTATGGAGGGGTACAGGTTCAGGGCATATTTGTGTGGAGTTCTGCATTTTTACGTTCCAGTGAGACAGGGAGGTTATGGAGGGTACAGGTTCAGGGCATATTTGTTTAGAGTTCTGCATTGGAACGTTCCAGTGAGACAGGGAGGTTATGGAGGGGTACAGGTTCAGGGCAAATTTGTGTGGAGTTCTGCATTGGTGCGTTCCAGTGAGACAAGGAGGATATGGGCGGGTAGACGTTCAGGGCATATTTGTGTGGAATTCTGCATTGGTACGTTCCAGTGAGACAGGGAGGTTATGGTCGGGTACAGGTTCAGGGCATATTTGTGTGGAATTCTGCTTTGGTACGTCCCAGTGAGACAGGGAGGGTATGCACGGTACAGGATCAGGGCATATTTGAGTGGAGTTCTGCATAGGTACGTTCCAGTGAGACAGGGAGGTTATTGAGGGGTACAGGTTCAGGGCAAATTTGTGTGGAGTTCTGCATTGGTGCGTTCCAGTCAGACAGCGAGGTTATGGAGGTGTACAGGTTCAGGGCACATCTGTCTGGAGTTCTGCATTGGTACGTTCCAGTGAGACAGGGAGGTTATGGAGGGTACAGGTTCAGGGCATATTTGTGTGGTGTTCTGCAATGGTACGTTCCAGTGAGACAGGGAGGTTATGGAGGGGTACAGGTTCAGGGCATATTTGTGTGGAGTTCTGCATTGGTACTTTCCAGTGAGACAGGGAGGTTATGGAGGGTACCGGTTCATTGCCTATTTGTGTGGAGTTCTGCATTGGTACGTTCCAGTGAGATAGGGAGGTTATGCAGGGGTACAGGTTCAGGGCATATTTGTGTGGTTTTCTGCAATGGTACGTTCCAGTGAGACAGGGAGATTATGCACCGTACAGGTTCAGGGCATATTTCAATGGAGTTCGGCATTGGTGCGTTCCAGTGAGACAGGGAGGTTATGGAGTGGTACAGGGTCAGGGCATACTTGTGTGGAGTTCTGCATTGGTACATTCCAGTGTGACAGGGAGGTTATGGAGGGGTACTGGTTCAGGGCAAATTTGAGTGGAGTTCTACATTGGTGCATTCCAGTGAGACAAGGAGGTTATGGGCGGGTACACGTTCAGGGCATATTTGTGTGGAATTCTGCATTGGGACGTTCCAGTAAGACAGGGAGGTTATGCACGGTACAGGATCAGGGCATATTTGAGTGGAGTTCTGCATTGGTACGTTCCAGTGAGACAGGGAGGTTATTGAGGGGTACAGTTTCAGGGCAAATTTGTGTGGAGTTCTGCATTGGTGCGTTCCAGTGAGACAGGGAGGTTATGGGCGGGTACACGTTCAGGGCATATTTGTGTGGAATTCTGCATTGGTACGTTCCAGTGAGACAGGGAGGTTATGGTCGGGTACAGGTTCAGGGCATACTTGTGTGGAGTTCTGCATTGGTAGGTTCCAGTGAGATAGGGAGGTTATGGAGGGTACAGGTTCAGGGCATATTTGTGTGGAATTCTGCATTGGTACGTTCCAGTGAGACAAGGAGCTTATGGGCGGGTACACGTTCAGGGCATATTTCTGTGGTGTTCTGCAATGGTACGTTCCAGTGAGACTGGAGGTTATGGAGGGGTACAGGTTCAGGGCATATTTGAGTGTAGTTCTGCATTTTTACGTTCCAGTGAGTCAGGGAGGTTATGGAGGTTACAGGTTCAGGGCATATTTGTGTAGAGTTCTGCATTGGTACGTTCCAGTGAGACAGGGAGGTTATGGAAGCGTACAGGTTCAGGGCAAATTTGTGTGGAGTTCTGCATTGGTACGTTCCAGTGAGACAGGGAGGTTATGGAGGGTACAGGTTCAGGGCATATTTTTGTGGAGTTCTGCATTGGTACGTTCCAGTGAGACAGGGAGGTTATGGAGGGGTACAGGTTCAGGGCATATTTGTGTGTAGTTCTGCATTGGTACGTTCCAGTGAGACAGGGAGGTTATGGAGGGTACAGGTTCAGGGCATATTTGTGTGGAGTTCTGCAGTGGTACGTTCCAGTGAGACAGGGTGGTTATGGTCGGGTACAGGATCAGGGCATATTTGAGTGGAGTTCTGCTTTGGTGCGTTCCAGTGAGACAGGGCGGTTATGGAGGGGTACTGGTTCAGGGCATACTTGTGTGGATTTCTGCATTGGTACGTTCCAGTGAGACAGGGAGGTTATGGAGGGGTACAGGTTCAGGGCAAATTTGTGTGGAGTTCTGCATTGGTGTGTTCCAGTGAGACAAGGAGGTTATGGGTGGGTACATGTTCAGGGCATATTTGTGTGTAGTTCTGCATTGGTACATTCCAGTGAGACAGGGAGGTTATGGAGGGTACAGGTTCAGGGCATATTTGTGTGGAGTACTGCATTGGTACGTTCCAGTGAGACAGGGAGGTTATGGAGGGTACAGGTTCAGGGCATATTTGTGTGGAGTTCTGCGTTGGTACGTTCCAGTGAGACAAGGATCTTATGGGCGGGTAAATGTTCAGGGCATATTTCTGTGGTGTTCTGCAATGGCACGTTCCAGTGAGACTGGGAGGATATGGAGGGTACAGGTTCAGGGCTTATTTGTGTGTTGTTCTGCATTGGTATGTTCCAGTGAGACAGGGAGGTTATGGAGGGTACAGGTTCAGGGCATATTTGTGTGGAGTTCTGCATTGGTACGTTCCAGTGAGACAGGGAGGTTATGGAGGGGTACAGCTTCAGGGCAAATTTGTGTGGAGTTCTGCATTGGTGCATTCCAGTGAGAGAAGGAGGTTATGGGCGGGTACACTTTCAGGGCATATTAGTGTGGTGTTCTGGATTGGTACGTTCCAGTGAGACAGAAGGTTATGGAGGGGTACAGGTTCAGGGGATATTTGAGTGGAGTTCGGCATTGGTGCGTTCCAGTGAGACGGGGAAGTTATGGAGGGGTACAGGTTCAGGGCATATTTGTGTGGAGTTCTGCATTGGTACGTTCCAGTGAGACAGGGAGGTTATGGAGGGGTACAGGTTCAGGGCATATTTGTGTGTAGTTCTGCATTGGTACGTTCCAGTGAGACAGGGAGGTTATGGAGGGTACAGGTCCAGGGCATATTTGTGTGGAGTTCTGCAGTGGTACGTTCCAGTGAGAGAGGGAGGTTATGGAGGGGTACAGGTTCAGGGCAAATTTGTGTGGAGTTCTGCATTGGTGTGTTCCAGTGAGACAATGAGGTTATGGGCGGGTACACGTTCAGGGCATATTTGTGTGGAATTCTGCATTGGTATGTTCCAGTGAGACAGGGTGTATATGTTCGGGTACAGGATCAGGGCATATTTGAGTGGAGTTCGGCTTTGGTGCGTTCCAGTGAGAGAGGGAGGTTATGGAGGTGTACATGTTCAGGGCATATTTGTGTGGAGTTCTGCAATGGTACGTTCCAGTGAGACAGGGAGGTTATGGTCGGGTACAGGTTCAGGGCATATTTGTGTGGAGTTCTGCATTGGTACATTCCAGTGAGACAGGGAAGTTATGGAGGGGTACAGGTTCAAGGCATATTTGTGTGGAGTTCTGCATTGGAACGTTCTAGTGAGACAGGGAGGTTATGGAGGGTACAGGTTCAGGGCATATTTGTGTGGAGTTCTGCAGTGGTACGTTCCAGTGAGACAGGAAGGTTATGGTCGGGTACAGGTTCAGGGCATATTTGTGCGTAGTTCTGCATTGGTACGTTCCAGTGAGACAGGGAGGTTATGGAAGGGTACAGGTTCAGGGCATATTTGTGTGGAGTTCTGCAATGGTACGTTCCAGTGAGACAGGGAAGTTATGGAGGGGTACAGGTTCAGGGCATATTTGTGTGTAGTTCTGCATTTGTACGTTTCAGTGAGACAGGGAGGTTATGGAGGGTACAGGTTCAGGGCATATTTGTGTGGAGTTCTGCAGTGGTACGTTCCAGTGAGACAGGGAGGTTATGGTCGGGTACAGGTTCAGGGCATATTTGTGTGGAGTTCTGCGTTGGTACGTTCCAGTGAGACAAGGATCTTATGGGCGGGTAAACGTTCAGGGCATATTTGTGTGGTGTTCTGCAATGGTACATTCCAGTGAGACTGGGAGGATATGGGCGGATACACTTTCACGGCATATTTGATTGGAGTTCAGCGTTGGTGCGTTCCAGTGAGACAGGGAAGTTATGGAGGGGTACAGGTTCAGGGCATATTTGTGTGGAGTTCTGCATTTGTACGTTCCAGTGAGACAGGGAGGTTATGGAGGGTACAGGTTCAGGGCATATTTGTTTAGAGTTCTGCATTGGAACGTTCCAGTGAGACAGGGAGGTTATGGAGGGGTACAGGTTCAGGGCAAATTTGTGTGGAGTTCTGCATTGGTGCGTTCCAGTGAGACAAGGATGATATGGGCGGGTAGACGTTCAGGGCATATTTGTGTGGAATTCTGCATTGGTACGTTCCAGTGAGACAAGGAGGTTATGGTCGGGTACAGGTTCAGGGCATATTTGTGTGGAATTCTGCTTTGGTACGTCCCAGTGAGACAGGGAGGGTATGCACGGTACAGGATCAGGGCATATTTGAGTGGAGTTCTGCATAGGTACGTTCCAGTGAGACAGGGAGGTTATTGAGGGGTACAGGTTCAGGGCAAATTTGTGTGGAGTTCTGCATTGGTGCGTTCCAGTCAGACAGCGAGTTTATGGAGGTGTACAGGTTCAGGGCACATCTGTCTGGAGTTCTGCATTGGTACGTTCCAGTGAGACAGGGAGGTTATGGAGGGTACAGGTTCAGGGCATATTTGTGTGGTGTTCTGCAATGGTACGTTCCAGTGAGACAGGGAGGTTATGGAGGGGTACAGGTTCAGGGCATATTTGTGTGGAGTTCTGCATTGGTACTTTCCAGTGAGACAGGGAGGTTATGGAGGGTACCGGTTCATTGCCTATTTGTGTGGAGTTCTGCATTGGTACGTTCCAGTGAGATAGGGAGGTTATGCAGGGGTACAGGTTCAGGGCATATTTGTGTGGTTTTCTGCAATGGTACGTTCCAGTGAGACAGGGAGATTATGCACCGTACAGGTTCAGGGCATATTTCAATGGAGTTCGGCATTGGTGCGTTCCAGTGAGACAGGGAGGTTATGGAGTGGTACAGGGTCAGGGCATACTTGTGTGGAGTTCTGCATTGGTACATTCCAGTGTGACAGGGAGGTTATGGAGGGGTACTGGTTCAGGGCAAATTTGAGTGGAGTTCTACATTGGTGCATTCCAGTGAGACAAGGAGGTTATGGGCGGGTACACGTTCAGGGCATATTTGTGTGGAATTCTGCATTGGGACGTTCCAGTAAGACAGGGAGGTTATGCACGGTACAGGATCAGGGCATATTTGAGTGGAGTTCTGCATTGGTACGTTCCAGTGAGACAGGGAGGTTATTGAGGGGTACAGTTTCAGGGCAAATTTGTGTGGAGTTCTGCATTGGTGCGTTCCAGTGAGACAGGGAGGTTATGGGCGGGTACACGTTCAGGGCATATTTGTGTGGAATTCTGCATTGGTACGTTCCAGTGAGACAGGGAGGTTATGGCCGGGTACAGGTTCAGGGCATACTTGTGTGGAGTTCTGCATTGGTAGGTTCCAGTGAGATAGGGAGGTTATGGAGGGTACAGGTTCAGGGCATATTTGTGTGGAATTCTGCATTGGTACGTTCCAGTGAGACAAGGAGCTTATGGGCGGGTACACGTTCAGGGCATATTTCTGTGGTGTTCTGCAATGGTACGTTCCAGTGAGACTGGAGGTTATGGAGGGGTACAGGTTCAGGGCATATTTGAGTGTAGTTCTGCATTTTTACGTTCCAGTGAGTCAGGGAGGTTATGGAGGTTACAGGTTCAGGGCATATTTGTGTAGAGTTCTGCATTGGTACGTTCCAGTGAGACAGGGAGGTTATGGAAGGGTACAGGTTCAGGGCAAATTTGTGTGGAGTTCTGCATTGGTACGTTCCAGTGAGACAGGGAGGTTATGGAGGGTACAGGTTCAGGGCATATTTGTGTGGAGTTCTGCAGTGTTACGTTCTAGTGAGACAGGGAGGTTATGGTCGGGTACAGGTTCAGGGCTTATTTGTGTGTTGTTCTGCATTGGTACATTCCAGTGAGACAGGGAGGTTATGGAGGGTACAGGTTCAGGGCATATTTGTGTGGAGTTCTGCATTGGTACGTTCCAGTGAGAGAAGTAGGTTATGGGCGGGTACACTTTCAGGGCATATTTATGTGGTGTTCTGTAATGGTACGTTCCAGTGAGACAGAAGGTTATGGAGGGGCACAGGTTCAGGGGATATTTGAGTGGAGTTCGGCATTGGTGCGTTCCAGTGAGGCAGGGAAGTTATGGAGGGGTACAGGTTCAGGGCATATTTTTGTGGAGTTCTGCATTGGTACGTTCCAGTGAGACAGGGAGGTTATGGAGGGGTACAGGTTCAGGGCATATTTGTGTGTAGTTCTGCATTGGTACGTTCCAGTGAGACAGGGAGGTTATGGAGGGTACAGGTTCAGGGCATATTTGTGTGGAGTTCTGCAGTGGTACGTTCCAGTGAGACAGGGTGGTTATGGTCGGGTACAGGATCAGGGCATATTTGAGTGGAGTTCTGCTTTGGTGCGTTCCAGTGAGACAGGGCGGTTATGGAGGGGTTCTGGTTCAGGGCATATTTGTGTGGAGTTCTGCATTGGTACGTTCCAGTTAGACAGGGAGGTTATGGAGGTGTACATGTTCAGGGCATATTTGTGTGGAGTTCTGCAATGGTACGTTCCAGTGAGACAGGGAGGTTATGGTCGGGTACAGGTTCAGGGCATATTTGTGTGGAGTTCTGCATTGCTACTTTCCAGTGAGACAGGGAAGTTATGGAGGGGTACAGGTTCAGGGCATATTTGTGTGGAGTTCTGCATTGGTACGTACTAGTGAGATAGGGAGGTTATGGAGGGTACAGGTTCAGGGCATATTTCTGTGTAGTTTTGTGTTGGTATGTTCCAGTGAGACAAGGATCTTATGGGCGGGTAAAAGTTCAGGGCATATTTGTGTGGAGTTCTGCACTGGTACGTTCCAGTGAGACAGGGAGGTTATGGTCGGGTACAGGTTCAGGGCATATTTGTGTGGAGTTCTGCATTGGGACTTTCCTGTGAGACAGGAAAGTTATGGAAGGGTACAGGTTCAGGGCATATTTGTGTGGAGTTCTGCATTGGTACGTTCCAGTGAGACAGGGAGGTTATAGAGGGGTACAGGTTCAGGGCATATTTGTGTGTAGTTCTGCATTGGTACGTTTCAGTGAGACAGGGAGGTTATGGAGGGTACAGGTTCAGGGCATATATGTGTGGAGTTCTGCAGTGGTACGTTCTAGTGAGACAGGGAGGTTATGGTCGGGTACAGGTTCAGAGCATATTTGTGCGTAGTTCTGCTTTGGTACGTTCCAGTGAGACAGGGAGGATATGGGCGGGTACACTTTCAGGGCATATTTGAGTGGAGTTCGGCATTGGTGCGTTCCAGTGAGACAGGGAAGTTAAGGAGGGGTACAGGTTCAGGGCATATTTGTGTGGAGTTCTGCATTGGTACGTTCCAGTGAGACAGGGAGGTTATGGAGGGTACAGGTTCAGGGCATATTTGTTTAGAGTTCTGCATTGGTACTTTGGAGTGAGACAGGGAGGTTATGGAGGGTACACGTACAGGGCAAATTTGTGTGGAGTTCTGCATTGGTGCGTTCCAGTGAGACAAGGAGGATATGGGCGGGTACACGTTCAGGGCAAGTTTGTGTGGAGTTCGGCATTGGTACGTTCCAGTGAGACAGGGAGGTTATGGAGGGTACAGGTTCAGGGCATATTTGTGTGGAATTCTGCGTTTGTACGTTCCAGTGAGACAAGGAGCTTATGGGCGGGTACACGTTCAGGGCATATTTGTGTGGTGTTCTGCAATGGTACGTTCCAGTGAGACAGGAGGTTATGGAGGGGTACAGGTTCAGGGCATATTTGAGTGTAGTTCTGCATTTGAACGTTCCAGTGAGTCAGGGAGGTTATGGAGGCTACAGGTTCAGGGCATATTTGTGTGGAGTTCTGCATTGGTACGTTCCAGTGAGACAGGGAGGTTATGGAAGGGTACAGGTTCAGGGCAAATTTGTGTGGAGTTCTGCATTGGTACGTTCCAGTGAGACGGGGAAGTTATGGAGGGGTACAGGTTCAAGGCATATTTGTGTGGAGTTCTGCATTGGTACGTTCTAGTGAGACAGGGAGGTTGTGGAGGGGTAGAGGTTCAGGGCATATTTGTGTGGATTTCTGCATTGGTACGTTCTAGTGAGACAGGGAGGTTATGGAGGGTACAGGTTCAGGGCATATTTCTGTGGAGTTCTGTGTTGGTATGTTCCAGTGAGACAAGGATCTTATGGGCGGGTAAACGTTCAGGGCATATTTGTGTGGAGTTCTGCAGTGGTACGTTCCAGTGAGACAGGGAGGTTATAGTCGGGTACAGGTTCAGGGCATATTTGTGTGGAGTTCTGCATTGGGACTTTCCGGTGAGACAGGGAGGTTATGGAGGGTTACAGTTTCAGGGCATATTTGTGTGGAGTTCTGCATTGGTACGTTCCAGTTAGACAGGGAGGTTATGGAGGGTACATGTTCAGGGCATATTTGTGTGGAGTTCTGCATTGGTACGTTCCAGTGAGACAGGGAGGTTATGGTCGGGTACAGGTTCAGGCCATATTTGTGTGGAGTTCTGCATTGGTACTTTCCAGTGAGACAGGGAAGTTATGGAGGGGTACAGGTTCAGGGCATATTTGTGTGGAGTTCTGCATTGGTACGTACTAGTGAGACAGGGAGGTTATGGAGGGTACAGGTTCAGGGCATATTTCTGTGGAGTTCTGTGTTGGTATGTTCCAGTGAGACAAGGATCTTATGGGCGGGTAAACGTTCAGGGCATATTTGTGTGGAGTTCTGCACTGGTACGTTCCTGTGAGACAGGGAGGTTATGGTCGGGTACAGGTTCAGGGCATATTTGTGTGGAGTTCTGCATTGGGACTTTCCTGTGAGACAGGAAAGTTATGGAAGGGTACAGGTTCAGGGCATATTTGTGTGGAGTTCTGCATTGGTACGTTCCAGTGAGACAGGGAGGTTATGGAGGGGTACAGGTTCAGGGCATATTTGTGTGTAGTTCTGCATTGGTACGTTTCAGTGAGACAGGGAGGTTATGGAGGGTACAGGTTCAGGGCATATTTGTGTGGAGTTCTGCAGTGGTACGTTCTAGTGAGACAGGGAGGTTATGGTCGGGTACAGGTTCAGAGCATATTTGTGCGTAGTTCTGCTTTGGTACGTTCCAGTGAGACAGGGAGGATATGGGCGGGTAAACGTTCAGGGCATATTTGTGTGGTGTTCTGCAATGGTACGTTCCAGTGGGACTGGGAGGATATGGGCGGGTACACTTTCAGGGCATATTTGAGTGGAGTTCTGCATTGGAACGTTCCAGTAAGACAGGGAGGTTATGCACGGTACAGGATCAGGGCATATTTGAGTGGAGTTCTGCATTGCTACGTTCCAGTGAGACAGGGAGGTTATTGAGGGGTACAGGTTCAGGGCAAATTTGTGTGGAGTTCTGCATTGGTGCGTTCCAGTGAGACAGGGAAGTTATGGAGGTTACAGGTTCAGGGCATATTTGTGTAGAGTTCTGCATTGGTACGTTCCAGTGAGACAGGGAGGTTATGGAAGGGTACAGGTTCAGGGCAAATTTGTGTGGAGTTCTGCATTGGTACGTTCCAGTGAGACAGGGAGGTTATGGAGGGTACAGGTTCAGGGCATATTTGTGTGGAGTTCTGCAGTGTTACGTTCTAGTGAGACAGGGAGGTTATGGTCGGGTACAGGTTCAGGGCTTATTTGTGTGTTGTTCTGCATTGGTACATTCCAGTGAGACAGGGAGGTTATGGAGGGTACAGGTTCAGGGCATATTTGTGTGGAGTTCTGCATTGGTACGTTCCAGTGAGAGAAGTAGGTTATGGGCGGGTACACTTTCAGGGCATATTTATGTGGTGTTCTGTAATGGTACGTTCCAGTGAGACAGAAGGTTATGGAGGGGCACAGGTTCAGGGGATATTTGAGTGGAGTTCGGCATTGGTGCGTTCCAGTGAGGCAGGGAAGTTATGGAGGGGTACAGGTTCAGGGCATATTTTTGTGGAGTTCTGCATTGGTACGTTCCAGTGAGACAGGGAGGTTATGGAGGGGTACAGGTTCAGGGCATATTTGTGTGTAGTTCTGCATTGGTACGTTCCAGTGAGACAGGGAGGTTATGGAGGGTACAGGTTCAGGGCATATTTGTGTGGAGTTCTGCAGTGGTACGTTCCAGTGAGACAGGGTGGTTATGGTCGGGTACAGGATCAGGGCATATTTGAGTGGAGTTCTGCTTTGGTGCGTTCCAGTGAGACAGGGCGGTTATGGAGGGGTTCTGGTTCAGGGCATATTTGTGTGGAGTTCTGCATTGGTACGTTCCAGTTAGACAGGGAGGTTATGGAGGTGTACATGTTCAGGGCATATTTGTGTGGAGTTCTGCAATGGTACGTTCCAGTGAGACAGGGAGGTTATGGTCGGGTACAGGTTCAGGGCATATTTGTGTGGAGTTCTGCATTGCTACTTTCCAGTGAGACAGGGAAGTTATGGAGGGGTACAGGTTCAGGGCATATTTGTGTGGAGTTCTGCATTGGTACGTACTAGTGAGATAGGGAGGTTATGGAGGGTACAGGTTCAGGGCATATTTCTGTGTAGTTTTGTGTTGGTATGTTCCAGTGAGACAAGGATCTTATGGGCGGGTAAAAGTTCAGGGCATATTTGTGTGGAGTTCTGCACTGGTACGTTCCAGTGAGACAGGGAGGTTATGGTCGGGTACAGGTTCAGGGCATATTTGTGTGGAGTTCTGCATTGGGACTTTCCTGTGAGACAGGAAAGTTATGGAAGGGTACAGGTTCAGGGCATATTTGTGTGGAGTTCTGCATTGGTACGTTCCAGTGAGACAGGGAGGTTATAGAGGGGTACAGGTTCAGGGCATATTTGTGTGTAGTTCTGCATTGGTACGTTTCAGTGAGACAGGGAGGTTATGGAGGGTACAGGTTCAGGGCATATATGTGTGGAGTTCTGCAGTGGTACGTTCTAGTGAGACAGGGAGGTTATGGTCGGGTACAGGTTCAGAGCATATTTGTGCGTAGTTCTGCTTTGGTACGTTCCAGTGAGACAGGGAGGATATGGGCGGGTACACTTTCAGGGCATATTTGAGTGGAGTTCGGCATTGGTGCGTTCCAGTGAGACAGGGAAGTTAAGGAGGGGTACAGGTTCAGGGCATATTTGTGTGGAGTTCTGCATTGGTACGTTCCAGTGAGACAGGGAGGTTATGGAGGGTACAGGTTCAGGGCATATTTGTTTAGAGTTCTGCATTGGTACTTTGGAGTGAGACAGGGAGGTTATGGAGGGTACACGTACAGGGCAAATTTGTGTGGAGTTCTGCATTGGTGCGTTCCAGTGAGACAAGGAGGATATGGGCGGGTACACGTTCAGGGCAAGTTTGTGTGGAGTTCGGCATTGGTACGTTCCAGTGAGACAGGGAGGTTATGGAGGGTACAGGTTCAGGGCATATTTGTGTGGAATTCTGCGTTTGTACGTTCCAGTGAGACAAGGAGCTTATGGGCGGGTACACGTTCAGGGCATATTTGTGTGGTGTTCTGCAATGGTACGTTCCAGTGAGACAGGAGGTTATGGAGGGGTACAGGTTCAGGGCATATTTGAGTGTAGTTCTGCATTTGAACGTTCCAGTGAGTCAGGGAGGTTATGGAGGCTACAGGTTCAGGGCATATTTGTGTGGAGTTCTGCATTGGTACGTTCCAGTGAGACAGGGAGGTTATGGAAGGGTACAGGTTCAGGGCAAATTTGTGTGGAGTTCTGCATTGGTACGTTCCAGTGAGACGGGGAAGTTATGGAGGGGTACAGGTTCAAGGCATATTTGTGTGGAGTTCTGCATTGGTACGTTCTAGTGAGACAGGGAGGTTGTGGAGGGGTAGAGGTTCAGGGCATATTTGTGTGGATTTCTGCATTGGTACGTTCTAGTGAGACAGGGAGGTTATGGAGGGTACAGGTTCAGGGCATATTTCTGTGGAGTTCTGTGTTGGTATGTTCCAGTGAGACAAGGATCTTATGGGCGGGTAAACGTTCAGGGCATATTTGTGTGGAGTTCTGCAGTGGTACGTTCCAGTGAGACAGGGAGGTTATAGTCGGGTACAGGTTCAGGGCATATTTGTGTGGAGTTCTGCATTGGGACTTTCCGGTGAGACAGGGAGGTTATGGAGGGTTACAGTTTCAGGGCATATTTGTGTGGAGTTCTGCATTGGTACGTTCCAGTTAGACAGGGAGGTTATGGAGGGTACATGTTCAGGGCATATTTGTGTGGAGTTCTGCATTGGTACGTTCCAGTGAGACAGGGAGGTTATGGTCGGGTACAGGTTCAGGCCATATTTGTGTGGAGTTCTGCATTGGTACTTTCCAGTGAGACAGGGAAGTTATGGAGGGGTACAGGTTCAGGGCATATTTGTGTGGAGTTCTGCATTGGTACGTACTAGTGAGACAGGGAGGTTATGGAGGGTACAGGTTCAGGGCATATTTCTGTGGAGTTCTGTGTTGGTATGTTCCAGTGAGACAAGGATCTTATGGGCGGGTAAACGTTCAGGGCATATTTGTGTGGAGTTCTGCACTGGTACGTTCCTGTGAGACAGGGAGGTTATGGTCGGGTACAGGTTCAGGGCATATTTGTGTGGAGTTCTGCATTGGGACTTTCCTGTGAGACAGGAAAGTTATGGAAGGGTACAGGTTCAGGGCATATTTGTGTGGAGTTCTGCATTGGTACGTTCCAGTGAGACAGGGAGGTTATGGAGGGGTACAGGTTCAGGGCATATTTGTGTGTAGTTCTGCATTGGTACGTTTCAGTGAGACAGGGAGGTTATGGAGGGTACAGGTTCAGGGCATATTTGTGTGGAGTTCTGCAGTGGTACGTTCTAGTGAGACAGGGAGGTTATGGTCGGGTACAGGTTCAGAGCATATTTGTGCGTAGTTCTGCTTTGGTACGTTCCAGTGAGACAGGGAGGATATGGGCGGGTAAACGTTCAGGGCATATTTGTGTGGTGTTCTGCAATGGTACGTTCCAGTGGGACTGGGAGGATATGGGCGGGTACACTTTCAGGGCATATTTGAGTGGAGTTCTGCATTGGAACGTTCCAGTAAGACAGGGAGGTTATGCACGGTACAGGATCAGGGCATATTTGAGTGGAGTTCTGCATTGCTACGTTCCAGTGAGACAGGGAGGTTATTGAGGGGTACAGGTTCAGGGCAAATTTGTGTGGAGTTCTGCATTGGTGCGTTCCAGTGAGACAGGGAAGTTATGGAGGGGTACAGGTTCAGGGCATATTTGTGTGGAGTTCTGTATTGGAACGTTCCAGTGAGACAGGGAGGTTATGGAGGGGTACAGGTTCAGGGCAAATTTGTGTGGAGTTCTGCATTGGTGCGTTCCAGTGAGACAAGGAGGATATGGGCGGGTAGACGTTCAGGGCATATTTGTGTGGAATTCTGCATTGGTACGTTCCAGTGAGACAGGGAGGTTATGGTCGGGTACAGGTTCAGGGCATATTTGTGTGGAATTCTGCTTTGGTACGTCCCAGTGAGACAGGGAGGGTATGCACGGTACAGGATCAGGGCATATTTGAGTGGAGTTCTGCATAGGTACGTTCCAGTGAGACAGGGAGGTTATTGAGGGGTACAGGTTCAGGGCAAATTTGTGTGGAGTTCTGCATTGGTGCGTTCCAGTGAGACAGGGAGGTTATGGAGGTGTACAGGTTCAGGGCACATTTGTCTGGAGTTCTGCATTGGTACGTTCCAGTGAGACAGGGAGGTTATGGAGGGTACAGGTTCAGGGCATATTTGTGTGGTGTTCTGCAATGGTACGTTCCAGTGAGACAGTGAGTTTATGGAGGGGTACAGGTTCAGGGCATATTTGTGTGGAGTTCTGCATTGGTACTTTCCAGTGAGACAGGGAGGTTATGGAGGGTACCGGTTCATTGCCTATTTGTGTGGAGTTCTGCATTGGTACGTTCCAGTGAGACAGGGAGGTTATGCAGGGGTACAGGTTCAGGGCATATTTGTGTGGTGTTCTGCAATGGTACGTTCCAGTGCGACAGGGAGATTATGCACCGTACAGGTTCAGGGCATATTTCAATGGAGTTCGGCATTGGTGCGTTCCAGTGAGACAGGGAGGTTATGGAGTGGTACAGGTTCAGGGCATACTTGTGTGGAGTTCTGCATTGGTACGTTCCAGTGTGACAGGGAGGTTATGGAGGGGTACTGGTTCAGGGCAAATTTGAGTGGAGTTCTACATTGGTGCATTCCAGTGAGACAAGGAGGTTATGGGCGGGTACACGTTCAGGGCATATTTGTGTGGAATTCTGCATTGGGACGTTCCAGTAAGACAGGGAGGTTATGCACGGTACAGGATCAGGGCATATTTGAGTGGAGTTCTGCATTGGTACGTTCCAGTGAGACAGGGAGGTTATTGAGGGGTACAGGTTCAGGGCAAATTTGTGTGGAGTTCTGCATTGGTGCGTTCCAGTGAGACAGGGAGGTTATGGGCGGGTACACGTTCAGGGCATATTTGTGTGGAATTCTGCATTGGTACGTTCCAGTGAGACAGGGAGGTTATGGTCGGGTACAGGTTCAGGGCATATTTGTGTGGAGTTCTGCATTGGTAGGTTCCAGTGAGATAGGGAGGTTATGGAGGGTACAGGTTCAGGGCATATTTGTGTGGAATTCTGCATTGGTACGTTCCAGTGAGACAAGGAGCTTATGGGCGGGTACACGTTCAGGGCATATTTCTGTGGTGTTCTGCAATGGTACGTTCCAGTGAGACTGGAGGTTATGGAGGGGTACAGGTTCAGGGCATATTTGAGTGTAGTTCTGCATTTTTACGTTCCAGTGAGTCAGGGAGGTTATGGAGGTTACAGGTTCAGGGCATATTTGTGTAGAGTTCTGCATTGGTACGTTCCAGTGAGACAGGGAGGTTATGGAAGGGTACAGGTTCAGGGCAAATTTGTGTGGAGTTCTGCATTGGTACGTTCCAGTGAGACAGGGAGGTTATGGAGGGTACAGGTTCAGGGCATATTTGTGTGGAGTTCTGCAGTGTTAAGTTCCAGTGAGACAGGGAAGTTATGGTCGGGTACAGGTTCAGGGCTTATTTGTGTGTTCTTCTGCATTGGTACATTCCAGTGAGACAGGGAGGTTATGGAGGGTACAGGTTCAGGGCATATTTGTGTGGAGTTCTGCTTTGGTACGTTCCAGTGAGAGAAGGAGGTTATGGGCGGGTACACTTTCAGGGCATATTTGTGTGGTGTTCTGTAATGGTACGTTCCAGTGAGACAGAAGGTTATGGAGGGGTACAGGTTCAGGGGATATTTGAGTGGAGTTCGGCATTGGTGCGTTCCAGTGAGACAGGGAAGTTATGGAGGGGTACAGGTTCAGGGCATAATTTTGTGGAGTTCTGCATTGGTACGTTCCAGTGAGACAGGGAGGTTATGGAGGGGTACAGGTTCAGGGCATATTTGTGTGTAGTTCTGCATTGGTACGTTCCAGTGAGACAGGGAGGTTATGGAGGGTAGAGGTTCAGGGCATATTTGTGTGGAGTTCTGCAGTGGTACGTTCCAGTGAGACAGGGTGGTTATAGTCGGGTACAGGATCAGGGCATATTTGAGTGGAGTTCTGCTTTGGTGCATTCCAGTGAGACAGGGCGGTTATGGAGGGGTACTGGTTCAGGGCATACTTGTGTGGATTTCTGCATTGGTATGTTCCATTGAGACAGGGAGGTTATGGAGGGTACCGGTTCAGGGCATATTTGTGTGGAGTTCTGCATTGGTACGTTCCAGTGAGACAGGGAGGTTATGGAGGGTTACAGGTTCAGTGCATATTTGTGTGGAGTTCTGCATTGGTACGTTCCAGTTAGACAGGGATGTTATGGAGGTGTACATGTTCAGGGCATATTTGTGTGGAGTTCTGCAATGGTACGTTCCAGTGAGACAGGGAGGTTATGGTCGGGTACAGGTTCAGGGCATATTTGTGTGGAGTTCTGCATTGGTACTTTCCAGTGAGACAGGGAAGTTATGGAGGGGTACAGGTTCAGGGCATATTTGTGTGGAGTTCTGCATTGGTACGTACTAGTGAGACAGGGAGGTTATGGAGGGTACAGGTTCAGGGCATATTTCTGTGGAGATCTGTGTTGGTATGTTCCAGTGAGACAAGGATCTTATGGGCGGGTAAACGTTCAGGGCATATTTGTGTGGAGTTCTGCACTGGTACGTTCCAATGAGACAGGGAGGTTATGGTCGGGTACAGGTTCAGGGTATATTTGTGTGGAGTTCTGCATTGGCACTTTCCTGTGAGACAGGAAAGTAATGGAAGGGTACAGGTTCAGGGCATATTTGTGTGGAGTTCTGCATTGGTACGTTCCAGTGAGACAGGGAGGTTATGGAGGGGTACAGGTTCAGGGCATATTTGTGTGGAGTTCTGCACTGGTACGTTCCAGTGAGACAGGGAGGTTATGGTCGGGTACAGGTTCAGGGCATATTTGTGTGGAGTTCTGCATTGGTACGTTCCAGTGAGACAGGGAGGTTATGGAGGGTACAGGTTCAGGGCATATTTGTGTGGAATTCTGCGTTGGTACGTTCCAGTGAGACAAGGAGCTTATGGGCGGGTACACGTTCAGGGCATATTTGTGTGGTGTTCTGCAATGGTACGTTCCAGTGAGACTGGAGGTTATGGAGGGGTACAGGTTCAGGGCATATTTGAGTGTAGTTCTGCATTTGAACGTTCCAGTGAGTCAGGGAGGTTATGGAGGTTACAGGTTCAGGGCATATTTGTGTGGAGTTCTGCATTGGTACATTCCAGTGAGACAGGGAGGTTATGGAAGGGTACAGGTTCAGGGCAAATTTGTGTGGGGTTCTGCATTGGTACGTTCCAGTGAGACCGGGAAGTTATGGAGGGGTACAGGTTCAAGGCATATTTGTGTGGAATTCTGCATTGGTACGTTCTAGTGAGACAGGGAGGTTGTGGAGGGGTACAGGTTCAGGGCATAGTTGTGTGGAGTTCTGCATTGGTACGTTCTAGTGAGACAGAGAGGTTGTGGAGGGGTACAGGTTCAGGGCATATTTGTTTGGAGTTCTGTGTTGGTATGTTCCAGTGAGACAAGGATCTTATGGGCGGGTAAACGTTCAGGGCATATTTGTGTGGAGTTCTGCAGTGGTACGTTCCAGTGAGACAGGGAGGTTATGGTCGGGTACAGGTTCAGGGCATATTTGTGTGGAGTTCTGCATTGGGACTTTCCCGTGAGACAGGGAGGTTATGGAGGGTTACAGGTTCAGGGCATATTTGTGTGGAGGTCTGCATTGGTACGTTCCAGTTAGACAGGGAGGTTATGGAGGGTACAGGTTCAGGGCATATTTCTGTGGAGTTCTGTGTTGGTATGTTCCAGTGAGACAAGGATCTTATGGGCGGGTAAACGTTCAGGGCATATTTGTGTGGAGTTCTGCAGTGGTACGTTCCAGTGAGACAGGGAGGTTATGGTCGGGTACAGGTTCAGGGCATATTTGTGTGGAGTTCTGCATTGGGACTTTCCTGTGAGACAGGGAGGTTATGGAGGGTTACAGGTTCAGGGCATATTTGTGTGGAGTTCTGCATTGGTACGTTCCAGTTAGACAGGGAGGTTATGGAGGGTACATCTTCAGGGCATATTTGTGTGGAGTTCTGCAATGGTACGTTCCAGTGAGACAGGGAGGTTATGGTCGGGTACAGGTTCAGGCCATATTTGTGTGGAGTTCTGCATTGGTACTTTCCAGTGAGACAGGGAAGTTATGGAGGGGTACAGGTTCAGGGCATATTTGTGTGGAGTTTTGCAGTGGTACGTTCTATTGAGACAGGGAGGTTATGGTCGGGTACAGGTTCAGAGCATATTTGTGCGTAGTTCTGCTTTGGTACGTTCCAGTGAGACAGGGAGGATATGGGCGGGTACACTTTCTGGGCATATTTGAGTGGAGTTCGGCATTGGTGCGTTCCAGTGAGACAGGGAGGTTATTGAGGGGTACAGGTTCAGGGCAAATTTGTGTGGAGTTCTGCATTGGTGCGTTCCAGTGAGACAGGGAGGTTATGGGCGGGTACACGTTCAGGGCATATTTGTGTGGAATTCTGCATTGGTAGGTTCCAGTGAGATAGGGAGGTTATGGAGGGTACAGGTTCAGGGCATATTTGTGTGGAATTCTGCATTGGTACGTTCCAGTGAGACAAGGAGCTTATGGGCGGGTACACGTTCAGGGCATATTTCTGTGGTGTTCTGCAATGGTACGTTCCAGTGAGACTGGAGGTTATGGAGGGGTACAGGTTCAGGGCATATTTGAGTGTAGTTCTGCATTTTTACGTTCCAGTGAGTCGGGGAGGTTATGGAGGTTACAGGTTCAGGGCATATTTGTGTAGAGTTCTGCATTGCTACGTTCCAGTGAGACAGGGAGGTTATGGAAGGGTACAGGTTCAGGGCAAATTTGTGTGGAGTTCTGCATTGGTACGTTCCAGTGAGACAGGGAGGTTATGGAGGGTACAGGTTCAGGGCATATTTGTGTGGAGTTCTGTAGTGTTACGTTCCAGTGAGACAGGGAGGTTATGGTCGGGTACAGGTTCAGGGCTTATTTGTGTGTTGTTCTGCATTGGTACATTCCAGTGAGACAGGGAGGTTATGGAGGGTACAGGTTCAGGGCATATTTGTGTGGAGTTCTGCATTGGTACGTTCCAGTGAGAGAAGGAGGTTATGGGCGGGTACACTTTCAGGGCATATTTGTCTGGTGTTCTGTAATGGTACGTTCCAGTGAGACAGAATGTTATGGAGGGGTACAGGTTCAGGGGATATTTGAGTGGAGTTCGGCATTGGTGCGTTCCAGTGAGACAGGGAAGTTATGGAGGGGTACAGGTTCAGGGCATATTTTTGTGGAGTTCTGCATTGGTACGTTCCAGTGAGACAGGGAGGTTATGGAGGGGTACAGGTTCAGGGCATATTTGTGTGTAGTTCTGCATTGGTACGTTCCAGTGAGACAGGGAGGTTATGGAGGGTACAGGTTCAGGGCATATTTGTGTGGAGTTCTGCAGTGGTACGTTCCATTGAGACAGGGTGGTTATGGTCGGGTACAGGATCAGGGCATATTTGAGTGGAGTTCTGCTTTGGTGTGTTCCAGTGAGACAGGGCGGTTATGGAGGGGTACTGGTTCAGGGCATACTTGTGTGGATTTCTGCATTGGTATGTTCCAGTGAGACAGGGAGGTTATGGAGGGTACCGGTTCAGGGCATATTTGTGTGGAGTTCTGCATTGGTACGTTCCAGTGAGACAGGGAGGTTATGGAGGGTTACAGGTTCAGGGCATATTTGTGGGGAGTTCTGCATTGGTACGTTCCAGTTAGACAGGGAGGTTATGGAGGTGTACATGTTCAGGGCATATTTGTGTGGAGTTCTGCAATGGTACGTTCCAGTGAGACAGGGAGGTTATGGTCGGGTACAGGTTCAGGGCATATTTGTGTGGAGTTCTGCATTGGTACTTTCCAGTGAGACAGGGAAGTTATGGAGGGGTACAGGTTCAGGGCATATTTGTGTGGAGTTCTGCATTGGTACGTACTAGTGAGACAGGGAGGTTATGGAGGGTACAGGTTCAGGGCATATTTCTGTGGAGTTCTGTGTTGGTATGTTCCAGTGAGACAAGGATCTTATGGGCGGGTAAACGTTCAGGGCATATTTGTGTGGAGTTCTGCACTGGTACGTTCCAGTGAGACAGGGAGGTTATGGTCGGGTACAGGTTCAGGGCATATTTGTGTGGACTTCTGCATTGGTACGTTCCAGTGAGACAGGGAGGTTATGGAGGGGTACAGGTTCAGGGCATATTTGTGTGGAATTCTGCGTTGGTACGTTCCAGTGAGACAAGGAGCTTATGGGCGGGTACACGTTCAGGGCATATTTGTGTGGAGTTCTGCATTGGTACGTTCCAGTGAGACGGGGAAGTTATGGAGGGGTACAGGTTCAAGGCATATTTCTGTGGAGTTCTGCATTGGTACGTTCTAGTGAGACAGGGATGTTGTGGAGGGGTACAGGTTCAGGGCCTATTTGTGTGGAGTTCTGCATTGGTACGTTCTAGTGAGACAGGGAGGTTGTGGAGGGGTACAGGTTCAGGGCATATTTGTGTGGAGTTCTGTGTTGGTATGTTCCAGTGAGACAAGGATCTTATGGGCGGGTAAACGTTCAGGGCATATTTGTGTGGAGTTCTGCAGTGGTACGTTCCAGTGAGACAGGGAGGTTATGGTCGGGTACAGGTTCAGGGCATATTTGTGTGGAGTTCTGCATTGGGACTTTCCTGTGAGACAGGGAGGTTATGGAGGGTTACAGGTTCAGGGCATATTTGTGTGGAGTTCTGCATTGGTACGTTCCAGTTAGACAGGGAGGTTATGGAGGGTACAGGTTCAGGGCATATTTCTGTGGAGTTCTGTGTTGGTATGTTCCAGTGAGACAAGGATCTTATGGGCGGGTAAACGTTCAGGGCATATTTGTGTGGAGTTCTGCAGTGGTACGTTCCAGTGAGACAGGGAGGTTATGGTCGGGTACAGGTTCAGGGCATATTTGTGTGGAGTTCTGAATTGGGACTTTCCTGTGAGACAGGGAGGTTATGGAGGGTTACAGGTTCAGGGCATATTTGTGTGGAGTTCTGCATTGGTACGTTCCAGTTAGACAGGGAGGTTATGGAGGGTACATGTTCAGGGCATATTTGTGTGGAGTTCTGCAATGGTACGTTCCAGTGAGACAGGGAGGTTATGGTCGGGTACAGGTTCAGGCCATATTTGTGTGGAGTTCTGCATTGGTACTTTCCAGTGAGACAGGGAAGTTATGGAGGGGTACAGGTTCAGGGCATATTTGTGTGGAGTTCTGCATTGGTACGTACTAGTGAGACAGGGAGGTTATGGAGGGTACAGGTTCAGGGCATATTTCTGTGGAGTTCTGTGTTGGTATGTTCCAGTGAGACAAGGATCTTATGGGCGGGTAAACGTTCAGGGCATATTTGTGTGGAGTTCTGCACTGGTACGTTCCAGTGAGACAGGGAGGTTATGGTCGGGTACAGGTTCAGGGCATATTTGTGTGGAGTTCTGCATTGGGACTTTCCTGTGAGACAGGAAAGTTATGGAAGGGTACAGGTTCAGGGCATATTTGTGTGGAGTTCTGCATTGGTACGTTACAGTGAGACAGGGAGGTTATGGAGGGGTACAGGTTCAGGGCATATTTGTGTGTAGTTCTGCATTGGTACGTTTCAGTGAGACAGGGAGGTTATGGAGGGTACAGGTTCAGGGCATATTTGTGTGGAGTTCTGCAGTGGTACGTTCTAGTGAGACAGGGAGGTTATGGTCGGGTACAGGTTCAGAGCATATTTGTGCGTAGTTCTGCTTTGGTACGTTCCAGTGAGACAGGGAGGATATGGGCGGGTACACTTTCTGGGCATATTTGAGTGGAGTTCGGCATTGGTGCGTTCCAGTGAGACAGGGAGGTTATTGAGGGGTACAGGTTCAGGGCAAATTTGTGTGGACTTCTGCATTGGTGCGTTCCAGTGAGACAGTGAGGTTATGGGCGGGTACACGTTCAGGGCATATTTGTGTGGAATTCTGCATTGGTACGTTCCAGTGAGACAGGGAGGTTATGGCCGGGTACAGGTTCGGGGAAATTTGTGTGGAGTTCTGCATTGGTAGGTTCCAGTGAGATAGGGAGGTTATGGAGGGTACAGGTTCAGGGCATATTTGTGTGGAATTCTGCATTGGTACGTTCCAGTGAGACAAGGAGCTTATGGGCGGGTACACGTTCAGGGCATATTTCTGTGGTGTTCTGCAATGGTACGTTCCAGTGAGACTGGAGGTTATGGAGGGGTACAGGTTCAGGGCATATTTGAGTGTAGTTCTGCATTTTTACGTTCCAGTGAGTCATGGAGGTTATGGAGGTTACAGGTTCAGGGCATATTTGTGTAGAGTTCTGCATTGGTACGTTCCAGTGCGACAGGGAGGTTATGGAAGGGTACAGGTTGTGGCAAATTTGTGTGGAGTTCTGCATTGGTACGTTCCAGTGAGACAGGGAGGTTATGGAGGGTACAGGTTCAGGGCATATTTGTGTGGAGTTCTGCAGTGTTACGTTCCAGTGAGACAGGGAGGTTATGGTCGGGTACAGGTTCAGGGCTTATTTGTGTGTTGTTCTGCATTGGTACATTCCAGTGAGACAGGGAGGTTATGGAGGGTACAGGTTCAGGGCATATTTGTGTGGAGTTCTGCATTGGTACGTTCCAGTGAGAGAAGGAGGTTATGGGCGGGTAAACGTTCAGGGCATATTTGTGTGGAGTTCTGCACTGGTACGTTCCAGTGAGACAGGGAGGTTATGGTCGGGTACAGGTTCAGGGCATATTTGTGTGGAGTTCTGCATTGGGACTTTCCTGTGAGACAGGAAAGTTATGGAAGGGTACAGGTTCAGGGCATATTTGTGTGGAGTTCTGCATTGGTACGTTACAGTGAGACAGGGAGGTTATGGAGGGGTACAGGTTCAGGGCATATTTGTGTGTAGTTCTGCATTGGTACGTTTCAGTGAGACAGGGAGGTTATGGAGGGTACAGGTTCAGGGCATATTTGTGTGGAGTTCTGCAGTGGTACGTTCTAGTGAGACAGGGAGGTTATGGTCGGGTACAGGTTCAGAGCATATTTGTGCGTAGTTCTGCTTTGGTACGTTCCAGTGAGACAGGGAGGATATGGGCGGGTACACTTTCTGGGCATATTTGAGTGGAGTTCGGCATTGGTGCGTTCCAGTGAGACAGGGAGGTTATTGAGGGGTACAGGTTCAGGGCAAATTTGTGTGGACTTCTGCATTGGTGCGTTCCAGTGAGACAGGGAGGTTATGGGCGGGTACACGTTCAGGGCATATTTGTGTGGAATTCTGCATTGGTACGTTCCAGTGAGACAGGGAGGTTATGGCCGGGTACAGGTTCAGGGCATATTTGTGTGGAGTTCTGCATTGGTAGGTTCCAGTGAGATAGGGAGGTTATGGAGGGTACAGGTTCAGGGCATATTTGTGTGGAATTCTGCATTGGTACGTTCCAGTGAGACAAGGAGCTTATGGGCGGGTACACGTTCAGGGCATATTTCTGTGGTGTTCTGCAATGGTACGTTCCAGTGAGACTGGAGGTTATGGAGGGGTACAGGTTCAGGGCATATTTGAGTGTAGTTCTGCATTTTTACGTTCCAGTGAGTCATGGAGGTTATGGAGGTTACAGGTTCAGGGCATATTTGTGTAGAGTTCTGCATTGGTACGTTCCAGTGAGACAGGGAGGTTATGGAAGGGTACAGGTTCAGGGCAAATTTGTGTGGAGTTCTGCATTGGTACGTTCCAGTGAGACAGGGAGGTTATGGAGGGTACAGGTTCAGGGCATATTTGTGTGGAGTTCTGCAGTGTTACGTTCCAGTGAGACAGGGAGGTTATGGTCGGGTACAGGTTCAGGGCTTATTTGTGTGTTGTTCTGCATTGGTACATTCCAGTGAGACAGGGAGGTTATGGAGGGTACAGTTTCAGGGCATATTTGTGTGGAGTTCTGCATTGGTACGTTCCAGTGAGAGAAGGAGGTTATGGGCGGGTACACTTTCAGGGCATATTTGTGTGGTGTTCTGTAATGGTACGTTCCAGTGAGACAGAAGGTTATGGAGGGGTACAGGTTCAGGGGATATTTGAGTGGAGTTCGGCATTGGTGCGTTCCAGTGAGAGAGGGAAGTTATGGAGGGGTACAGTTTCAGGGCATATTTTTGTGGAGTTCTGCATTGGTACGTTCCAGTGAGACAGGGAGGTTATGGAGGGGTACAGGTTCAGGGCATATTTGTGTGTAGTTCTGCATTGGTACTTTCCAGTGAGACAGGGTGGTTATGGTCGGGTACAGGATCAGGGCATATTTGAGTGGAGTTCAGCTTTGGTGCGTTCCAGTGAGACAGGGCGGTTATGGAGGGGTACTGGTTCAGGGCATACTTGTGTGGATTTCTGCATTGGTACGTTCCAGTGAGACAGGGAGGTTATGATCGGGTACAGGTTCAGGGCATATTTGTGTGGAGTTCTGCATTGGTACTTTCCAGTGAGACAGGGAAGTTATGGATGGGTACAGGTTCAGGGCATATTTGTGTGGAGTTCTGCATTGGTACGTACTAGTGAGACAGGGAGTTTATGGAGGGTACAGGTTCAGGGCATATTTCTGTGGAGTTCTGTGTTGGTATGTTCCAGTGAGACAAGGATCTTATGGGCGGGTAAACGTTCAGGGCATATTTGTGTGGAGTTCTGCACTGGTACGTTCCAGTGAGACAGGGAGGTTATGGTCGGGTACAGGTTCAGGGCATATTTGTGTGGAGTTCTGCATTGGTACGTTCCAGTGAGACAGGGAGGTTATGGAGGGGTACAGGTTCAGGGCATATTTGTGTGTAGTTCTGCATTGGTACGTTCCAGTGAGACAGGGTGGTTATGGTCGGGTACAGGTTCAGGGCATATTTGTGTGGAGTTCTGCATTGGTACGTTCCAGTGAGACAGGGAGGTTATGGAGGGTACAGGTTCAGGGCATATTTGTGTGGAATTCTGCGTTGGTACGTTCCAGTGAGACAAGGAGCTTATGGGCGGGTACACGTTCAGGGCATATTTGTGTAGAGTTCTGCATTGGTACGTTCTAGTGAGACAGGGAGGTTGTGGAGGGGTACAGGTTCAGGGCCTATTTGTGTGGAGTTCTGCATTGGTACGTTCTAGTGAGACAGGGAGGTTGTGGAGGGGTACAGGTTCAGGGCATATTTGTGTGGAGTTCTGTGTTGGTATGTTCCAGTGAGACAAGGATCTTATGGGCGGGTAAACGTTCAGGGCATATTTGTGTGGAGTTCTGCAGTGGTACGTTCCAGTGAGACAGGGAGGTTATGGTCGGGTACAGGTTCAGGGCATATTTGTGTGGAGTTCTGCATTGGGACTTTCCTGTGAGAGAGGGAGGTTATGGAGGGTTACAGGTTCAGGGCATATTTGTGTGGAGTTCCGCATTGGTACGTTCCAGTTAGACAGGGAGGTTATGGAGGGTACAGGTTCAGGGCATATTTCTGTGGAGTTCTGTGTTGGTATGTTCCAGTGAGACAAGGATCTTATGGGCGGGTAAACGTTCAGGGCATATTTGTGTGGAGTTCTGCAGTGGTACGTTCCAGTGAGACAGGGAGGTTATGGTCGGGTACAGGTTCAGGGCATATTTGTGTGGAGTTCTGCATTGGGACTTTCCTGTGAGACAGGGAGGTTATGGAGGGTTACAGGTTCAGGGCATATTTGTGTGGAGTTCTGCATTGGTACGTTCCAGTTAGACAGGGAGGTTATGGAGGGTACATGTTCAGGGCATATTTGTGTGGAGTTCTGCAATGGTACGTTCCAGTGAGACAGGGAGGTTATGGTCGGGTACAGGTTCAGGCCATATTTGTGTGGAGTTCTGCATTGGTACTTTCCAGTGAGACAGGGAAGTTATGGAGGGGTACAGGTTCAGGGCATATTTGTGTGGAGTTCTGCATTGGTACGTACTAGTGAGACAGGGAGGTTATGGAGGGTACAGGTTCAGGGCATATTTCTGTGGAGTTCTGTGTTGGTATGTTCCAGTGAGACAAGGATCTTATGGGCGGGTAAACGTTCAGGGCATATTTGTGTGGAGTTCTGCACTGGTACGTTCCAGTGAGACAGGGAGGTTATGGTCGGGTACAGGTTCAGGGCATATTTGTGTGGAGTTCTGCATTGGTACGTTCCAGTGAGACAAGGAGCTTATGGGCGGGTACACGTTCAGGGCATATTTGTGTGGTGTTCTGCAATGGTACGTTCCAGTGAGACTGGAGGTTATGGAGGGGTACAGGTTCAGGGCTTATTTGTGTGGAGTTCTGCATTGGTATGTTCCAGTGAGACAGGGAGGTTATGGAAGGGTACAGGTTCAGGGCAAATTTGTGTGGAGTTCTGCATTGGTACGTTCCAGTGAGACGGGGAGGTTATGGAGGGTACAGGCTCAGGGCATATTTGTGTGGAGTTCTGCAGTGGTACGTTCCAGTGAGACAGGGAGGTTATGGTCGGGTACAGGTTCAGGGCTTATTTGTGTGTTGTTCTGCATTGGTACGTTCCAGTGAGACAGGGAGGTTATGGAGGGTACAGTTTCAGGGCATATTTGTGTGGAGTTCGGCATTGGTACGTTCCAGTGAGACAGGGAGGTTATGGAGGAGTACAGGTTCAGGGCAAATTTGTGTGGAGTTCTGCATTGGTGCATTCCAGTGAGAGAAGGAGGTTATGGGCGGGTACACTTTCAGACCATATTTGTGTGGTGTTCTGCAATGGTACGTTCCAGTGAGACAGAAGGTTATGGAGGGGTACAGGTTCAGGGGATATTTGAGTGGAGTTCGGCATTGGTGCGTTCCAGTGAGACAGGGAAGTTATGGAGGGGTACAGGTTCAGAGCATATTTATGTGGAGTTCTGCATTGGTACGTTCCAGTGAGACAGGGAGGTTATGGAGGGGTACAGGTTCAGGGCATATTTGTGTGTAGTTCTGCATTGGTACGTTCCAGTGAGACAGGGAGGTTATGGAGGGTACAGGTTCAGGTCATATTTGTGTGGAGTTCTGCAGTGGTACGTTCCAGTGAGACAGGGAGGTTATGGTCGGGTACAGGTTCAGGGCATATTTGTGCGTAGTTCTGCATTGGTACGTTCCAGTGAGACAGGGAGGTTATGGAGGGTACAGGTTCAGGGCATATTTCTGTGGAGTTCTGTGTTGGTATTTTCCACTGAGACAAGGATCTTATGGGCGGGTATACGTTCAGGGCATATTTGTGTGGAGTTCTGCAGTGGTACGTTCCAGTGAGACAGGGAGGTTATGGTCGGGTACAGGTTCAGGGCATATTTGTGTGGAGTTCTGCATTGGGACTTTCCTGTGAGACAGGAAAGTTATGGAAGGGTACAGGTTCAGGGCATATTTGTGTGGAGTTCTGCATTGGCACGTTCCAGTGAGACAGGGAGGTTATGGAAGGGTACAGGTTCAGGGCATATTTGTGTGTAGTTCTGCATTTGTAAGTTCCAGTGAGACAGGGAGGTTATGGAGGGTACAGGTTCAGGGCATATTTGTGTGGAGTTCTGCATTGGTACATTCCAGTGAGACAGGGAGGTTATGGTCGGGTACAGGTTCAGGGCATATTTGTGCGTATTTCTGCTTTGGTACGTTCCAGTGAGACAGGGAGTTTATGGAGGGTACAGGTTCAGGGCATATTTGTGTGGAGTTCTGCGTTGGTACGTTCCAGTGAGACAAGGATCTTATGGGCGGGTAAACGTTCAGGGCATATTTGTGTGGTGTTCTGCAATGGTACATTCCAGTGAGACTGGGAGTATATGGGCGGGTACACTTTCAGGGCATATTTGAGTGGAGTTCAGCATTGGTGCGTTCCAGTGAGACATGAAGTTATGGAGGGGTACAGGTTCAGGGCATATTTGTGTGGAGTTCTGCATTGGTACGTTCCAGTGAGACAGGGAGGTTATGGAGGGGTACAGGTTCAGGGCAAATTTGTGTGGAGTTCTGCATTGGTGCGTTCCAGTGAGACAAGGAGGATATGGGCGGTTTGACGTTCAGGGCATATTTGTGTGGAATTCTGCATTCGTACGTTCCAGTGAGACCGGGAGGTTATGGTCGGGTACAGGTTCAGGGCATATTTGTGTGGAGTTCTGCATTGGTACGTTCCAGTGAGACAGGGAAGTTATGGAGGGTACAGGTTCAGGGCATATTTGTGTGGAAATCTGCGTTGGTACGTTCCAGTGAGACAAGGAGCTTATGGGCGGGTACACGTTCAGGACATATTTGTGTGGTGTTCTGCAATGGTACGTTCCAGTGAGACTGGAGGTTATGGAGGGTACCGGTTCAGGGCATATTTGTGTGGAGTTCTGCATTGGTACGTTCCAGTGAGACAGGGAGGTTATGGAGGGTTACAGGTTCAGGGCATATTTGTGTGGAGTTCTGCATTGGTACGTTCCAGTGAGACTGGGAGGTTATGGAGGGGTACAGGTTCAGGGCATATTTGTGTGGAGTTCTGCATTGGTACGTTCTAGTGAGACAGGGAGGTTATGGAGGGTACAGGTTCAGGGCATATTTCTGTGGAGTTCTGTGTTGGTATATTCCAGTGAGACAAGGATCTTATGGGCGGGTAAACGTTCAGGGCATATTTGTGTGGAGTTCTGCACTGGTACGTTCCAGTGAGACAGGGAGGTCATGGTCGGGTACAGGTTCAGGGCATATTTGTGCGTAGTTCTGCTTTGGTACGTTCCAGTGAGACAGGGATGTTATGGAGGGTACAGGTTCAGGGCGTATTTGTGTGGAGTTCTGCATTGGTACGTTCCAGTGAGACAGGGAGGTTATGGAGGGGTACAGGTTCAGGGCAAATTTGTGTGGAGTTCTGCATTGGTGCGTTCCAGTGAGACATGGAGGATATGGGTGGGTACACGTTCAGGGCATATTTGTGTGGAATTCTGCATTGGTACGTTGCAGTGAGACCGGGAGGTTATGGTCGGGTACAGGTTCAGGGCATATTTGTGTGGAGTTCTGCATTGGTACGTTCCAGTGAGACAGGGAGGTTATGGAGGGTACAGGTTCAGGGCATATTTGTGTGGAAATCTGCGTTGGTACGTTCCAGTGAGACAAGGAGCTTATGGGCGGGTACACGATCAGGGCATATTTGCGTGGTGTTCTGCAATGGTACGTTCCAGTGAGACTGGAGGTTATGGAGGGGTACAGGTTCAGGGCATATTTGAGTGTAGTTCTGCATTTGTACGTTCCAGTGAGTCAGGGAGGTTATGGAGGTTACAGGTTCAGGGCATATTTGTGTGGAGTTCTGCATTGGTACGTTCCAGTGTGACATTGAGGTTTTTGAAGGGTACAGGTTCAGGGCAAATTTGTGTGGAGTTCTGCATTGGTAAGTTCCAGTGAGACGGGGAGGTTATGGAGGGTACAGGTTCAGGGCATATTTGTGTGGAGTTCTGCAGTGGTACGTTCCACTGAGACAGGGAAGTTATGGTCGGGTACAGGTTCAGGGCTTATTTGTGTGTTGTTCTGCATTGGTACGTTCCAGTGAGACAGGGAGGTTATGGAGGGTACAGGTTCAGGGCATATTTGTGTGGAGTTCTGCATTGGTACGTTCCAGTGAGGCAGAAGGTTATGGAGGGGTACAGGTTCAGGGGTTATTTGAGTGGAGTTCGGCATTGGTGCGTTCCAGTGAGACAGGGAAGTTATGGAGGGGTATAGGTTCAGAGCATATTTGTGTGGAGTTCTGCATTGGTACGTTCCAGTGAGACAGGGAGGTTATGGACGGTACAGGTTCAGGGCATATTTGTGTGGAGTTCTGCATTGGTACGTTCCAGTGAGGCAGAAGGTTATGGAGGGGTACAGGTTCAGGGGTTATTTGAGTGGAGTTCGGCATTGGTGCGTTCCAGTGAGACAGGGAAGTTATGGAGGGGTACAGGTTCAGAGCATATTTGTGTGGAGTTCTGCATTGGTACGTTCCAGTGAGACAGGGAGGTTATGGAGGGTACAGGTTCAGGGCATATTTGTGTGGAGTTCTGCATTGGTACGTTCCAGTGAGGCAGAAGGTTATGGAGGGGTACAGGTTCAGGGGTTATTTGAGTGGAGTTCGGCATTGGTGCGTTCCAGTGAGACAGGGAAGTTATGGAGGGGTACAGGTTCAGAGCATATTTGTGTGGAGTTCTGCATTGGTACGTTCCAGTGAGACAGGGAGGTTATGGAGGGTACAGGTTCAGGGCATATTTGTGTGGTGTTCTGCAATGGTACGTTCCAGTGAGGCAGAAGGTTATGGAGGGGTACAGGTTCAGGGGTTATTTGAGTGGAGTTCGGCATTGGTGCGTTCCAGTGAGACAGGGAAGTTATGGAGGGGTACAGGTTCAGAGCATATTTGTGTGGAGTTCTGCATTGGTACGTTCCAGTGAGACAGGGAGGTTATGGAGGGGTACAGGTTCAGGGCATATTTGTGTGTAGTTCTGCATTGGTACATTCCAGTGAGACAGGGAGGTTATGGAGGGTACAGGTTCAGGTCATATTTGTGTGGAGTTCTGCAGTGGTACGTTCCAGTGAGACAGGGAGGTTATGGTCGGGTACAGGTTCAGGGCATATTTGTGCGTAGTTCTGCATTGGTACGTTCCAGTGAGACAGGGAGGTTATGGAGGGTACAGGTTCAGGGCATATTTCTGTGGAGTTCTGTGTTGGTATTTTCCACTGAGAGAAGGATCTTATGGGCGGGTATACGTTCAGGGCATATTTGTGTGGAGTTCCGCAGTGGTACGTTCCAGTGAGACAGGGAGGTTATGGTCGGGTACAGGTTCAGGGCATATTTGTGTGGAGTTCTGCATTGGGACCTTCCTGTGAGACAGGAAAGTTATGGAAGGGTACAGGTTCAGGGCATATTTGTGTGGAGTTCTGCATTGGTACGTTCCAGTGAGACAGGGAGGTTATGGAGGGGTACAGGTTCAGGGCATATTTGTGTGTAGTTCTGCATTTGTAAGTTCCAGTGAGACAGGGAGGTTATGGAGGGTACAGGTTCAGGGCATATTTGTGTGGAGTTCTGCATTGGTACATTCCAGTGAGACAGGGAGGTTATGGAGGGTACAGGTTCAGGGCATATTTGTGCGTATTTCTACTTTGGTACGTTCCAGTGAGACAGGGAGTTTATGGAGGGTACAGGTTCAGGGCATATTTGTGTGGAGTTCTGCGTTGGTACGTTCCAATGAGACAAGGATCTTATGGGCGGGTAAACGTTCAGGGCATATTTGAGTGGAGTTCAGCATTGGTGCGTTCCAGTGAGACAGGGAAGTTATGGAGGGGTACAGGTTCAGGGCATATTTGTGTGGAGTTCTGCATTGGTACGTTGCAGTGAGACAGGGAGGTTATGGAGGGGTACAGGTTCAGGGCAAATTTGTGTGGAGTTCTGCATTGGTGAGTTCCAGTGAGACAAGGAGGATATGGGCGGTTAGACGTTCAGGGCATATTTGTGTGGAATTCTGCATTGGTACGTTCCAGTGAGACAGGGAAGCTATGGTCGGGTACAGGTTCAGGGCTTATTTGTGTGTTGTTCTGCATTGGTACGTTCCAGTGAGACAGGGAGGTTATGGAGGGTACAGGTTCAGGGCATATTTGTGTGGAGTTCTGCATTGGTACGTTCCAGTCAGGCAGAAGGTTATGGAGGGGTACAGGTTCAGGGGTTATTTGAGTGGAGTTCGGCATTGGTGCGTTCCAGTGAGACAGGGAAGTTATGGAGGGGTACAGGTTCAGAGCATATTTGTGTGGAGTTCTGCATTGGTACGTTCCAGTGAGACGGGGAGGTTATGGAGGGTACAGGTTCAGGGCATATTTCTGTGGAGTTCTGCATTGGTACGTTCTAGTGAGACAGGGAGTTTATGGAGGGTACAGGTTCAGGGCATATTTCTGTGGAGTTCTGTGTTGGTATGTTCCAGTGAGCCAAGGATCTTATGGGCGGGTAAACGTTCAGGGCATATTTGTGTGGAGTTCTGCACTGGTACGTTCCAGTGAGACAGGGAGGTCATGGTCGGGTACAGGTTCAGGCCATATTTGTGTGGAGTTCTGCATTGGGACTTTCCTGTGAGACAGGGAGGTTATGGTCGGGTACAGGTTCAGAGCATATTTGTGCGTAGTTCTGCTTTGGTACGTTCCAGTGAGACAGGGAGGTTATGGAGGGTACAGGTTCAGGGCGTATTTGTGTGGAGTTCTGCATTGGTACGTTCCAGTGAGACAGGGAGGTTATGGAGGGGTACAGGTTCAGGGCAAATTTGTGTGGAGTTCTGCATTGGTGCGTTCCAGTGAGACAAGGAGGATATGGGTGGGTACACGTTCAGGGCATATTTGTGTGGAATTCTGCATTGGTACGTTGCAGTGAGACCGGGAGGTTATGGTCGGGTACAGGTTCAGGGCATATTTGTGTGGAGTTCTGCATTGGTACGTTCCAGTGAGACAGGGAGGTTATGGAGGGTACAGGTTCAGGGCATATTTGTGTGGAAATCTGCGTTGGTACGTTCCAGTGAGACAAGGAGCTTATGGGCGGGTACACGTTCAGGGCATATTTGTGTGGTGTTCTGCAATGGTACGTTCCAGTGAGACTGGAGGTTATGGAGGGGTACAGGTTCAGGGCATATTTGAGTGTAGTTCTGCATTTGTACGTTCCAGTGAGTCAGGGAGGTTATGGAGGTTACAGGTTCAGGACATATTTGTGTGGAGTTCTGCATTGGTACGTTCCAGTGTGACAGGGAGGTTATGGAAGGGTACAGGTTCAGGGCAAATTTGTGTGGAGTTCTGCATTGGTACGTTCCAGTGAGACGGGGAGGTTATGGAGGGTACAGGTTCAGGGCATATTTGTGTGGAGTTCTGCAGTGGTACGTTCCAGTGAGACAGGGAAGTTATGGTCGGGTACAGGTTCAGGGCTTATTTGTGTGTTGTTCTGCATTGGTACGTTCCAGTGAGACAGGGAGGTTATGGAGGGTACAGGTTCAGGGCATATTTGTGTGGAGTTCTGCATTGGTACGTTCCAGTGAGGCAGAAGGTTATGGAGGGGTACAGGTTCAGGGGTTATTTGAGTGGAGTTCGGCATTGGTGCGTTCCAGTGAGGCAGGGAAGTTATAGAGGGGTACAGGTTCAGAGCATATTTGTGTGGAGTTCTGCATTGGTACGTTCCAGTGAAACAGGGAGGTTATGGAGGGTACAGGTTCAGGGCATATTTGTGTGGAGTTCTGCATTGGTACGTTCCAGTGAGGCAGAAGGTTATGGAGGGGTACAGGTTCAGGGGTTATTTGAGTGGAGTTCGGCATTGGTGCGTTCCAGTGAGACAGGGAAGTTATGGAGGGGTACAGGTTCAGAGCATATTTGTGTGGAGTTCTGCATTGGTACGTTCCAGTGAGACAGGGAGGTTATGGAGGGTACAGGTTCAGGGCATATTTGTGTGGAGTTCTGCATTGGTACATTCCAGTGAGGCAGAAGGTTATGGAGGGGTACAGGTTCAGGGGTTATTTGAGTGGAGTTCGGCATTGGTGCATTCCAGTGAGACAGGGAAGTTATGGAGCGGTACAGGTTCAGAGCATATTTGTGTGGAGTTCTGCATTGGTACGTTCCAGTGAGACAGGGAGGTTATGGAGGGTACAGGTTCAGGGCATATTTGTGCGTAGTTCTGCATTGGTACGTTCCAGTGAGACAGGGAAGTTATGGAGGGGTACAGGTTCAGAGCATATTTGTGTGGAGTTCGGCATTGGTGCGTTCCAGTGAGACAGGGAAGTTATGGAGGGGTACAGGTTCAGAGCATATTTGTGTGGAGTTCTGCATTGGTACGTTCCAGTGAGACAGGGAGGTTATGGAGGGGTACAGGTTCAGGGCATATTTGTGTGTAGTTCTGCATTGGTACATTCCAGTGAGACAGGGAGGTTATGGAGGGTACAGGTTCAGGTCATATTTGTGTGGAGTTCTGCAGTGGTACGTTCCAGTGAGACAGGGAGGTTATGGTCGGGTACAGGTTCAGGGCATATTTGTGCGTAGTTCTGCATTGGTACGGTCCAGTGAGACAGGGAGGTTATGGAGGGTACAGGTTCAGGGCATATTTGTGTGGAGTTCTGCAGTGGTACGTTCCAGTGAGACAGGGAAGTTATGGTCGGGTACAGGTTCAGGGCTTATTTGTGTGTTGTTCTGCATTGGTACGTTCCAGTGAGACAGGGAGGTTATGGAGGGTACAGGTTCAGGGCATATTTGTGTGGAGTTCTGCATTGGTACGTTCCAGTGAGGCAGAAGGTTATGGAGGGGTACAGGTTCAGGGGTTATTTGAGTGGAGTTCGGCATTGGTGCGTTCCAGTGAGACAGGGAAGTTATGGAGGGGTACAGGTTCAGAGCATATTTGTGTGGAGTTCTGCATTGGTACGTTCCAGTGAAACAGGGAGGTTATGGAGGGTACAGGTTCAGGGCATATTTGTGTGGAGTTCTGCATTGGTACGTTCCAGTGAGGCAGAAGGTTATGGAGGGGTACAGGTTCAGGGGTTATTTGAGTGGAGTTCGGCATTGGTGCGTTCCAGTGAGACAGGGAAGTTATGGAGGGGTACAGGTTCAGAGCATATTTGTGTGGAGTTCTGCATTGGTACGTTCCAGTGAGACAGGGAGGTTATGGAGGGTACAGGTTCAGGGCATATTTGTGTGGAGTTCTGTGTTGGTATGTTCCAGTGAGACAAGGATCTTATGGGCGGGTAAACGTTCAGGGCATATTTGTGTGGAGTTCTGCACTGGTACGTTCCAGTGAGACAGGGAGGTTATGGTCGGGTACAGGTTCAGGGCATATTTGTGCGTAGTTCTGCATTGGTACGTTCCAGTGAGACAGGGAGGTTATGGAGGGTACAGGTTCAGGGCATATTTCTGTGGAGTTCTGTGTTGGTATTTTCCACTGAGAGAAGGATCTTATGGGCGGGTATACGTTCAGGGCATATTTGTGTGGAGTTCCGCAGTGGTACGTTCCAGTGAGACAGGGAGGTTATGGTCGGGTACAGGTTCAGGGCATATTTGTGTGGAGTTCTGCATTGGGACCTTCCTGTGAGACAGGAAAGTTATGGAAGGGTACAGGTTCAGGGCATATTTGTGTGGAGTTCTGCATTGGTACGTTCCAGTGAGACAGGGAGGTTATGGAGGGGTACAGGTTCAGGGCATATTTGTGTGTAGTTCTGCATTTGTAAGTTCCAGTGAGACAGGGAGGTTATGGAGGGTACAGGTTCAGGGCATATTTGTGTGGAGTTCTGCATTGGTACATTCCAGTGAGACAGGGAGGTTATGGAGGGTACAGGTTCAGGGCATATTTGTGCGTATTTCTACTTTGGTACGTTCCAGTGAGACAGGGAGTTTATGGAGGGTACAGGTTCAGGGCATATTTGTGTGGAGTTCTGCGTTGGTACGTTCCAATGAGACAAGGATCTTATGGGCGGGTAAACGTTCAGGGCATATTTGAGTGGAGTTCAGCATTGGTGCGTTCCAGTGAGACAGGGAAGTTATGGAGGGGTACAGGTTCAGGGCATATTTGTGTGGAGTTCTGCATTGGTACGTTGCAGTGAGACAGGGAGGTTATGGAGGGGTACAGGTTCAGGGCAAATTTGTGTGGAGTTCTGCATTGGTGAGTTCCAGTGAGACAAGGAGGATATGGGCGGTTAGACGTTCAGGGCATATTTGTGTGGAATTCTGCATTGGTACGTTCCAGTGAGACAGGGAAGCTATGGTCGGGTACAGGTTCAGGGCTTATTTGTGTGTTGTTCTGCATTGGTACGTTCCAGTGAGACAGGGAGGTTATGGAGGGTACAGGTTCAGGGCATATTTGTGTGGAGTTCTGCATTGGTACGTTCCAGTCAGGCAGAAGGTTATGGAGGGGTACAGGTTCAGGGGTTATTTGAGTGGAGTTCGGCATTGGTGCGTTCCAGTGAGACAGGGAAGTTATGGAGGGGTACAGGTTCAGAGCATATTTGTGTGGAGTTCTGCATTGGTACGTTCCAGTGAGACGGGGAGGTTATGGAGGGTACAGGTTCAGGGCATATTTCTGTGGAGTTCTGCATTGGTACGTTCTAGTGAGACAGGGAGTTTATGGAGGGTACAGGTTCAGGGCATATTTCTGTGGAGTTCTGTGTTGGTATGTTCCAGTGAGCCAAGGATCTTATGGGCGGGTAAACGTTCAGGGCATATTTGTGTGGAGTTCTGCACTGGTACGTTCCAGTGAGACAGGGAGGTCATGGTCGGGTACAGGTTCAGGCCATATTTGTGTGGAGTTCTGCATTGGGACTTTCCTGTGAGACAGGGAGGTTATGGTCGGGTACAGGTTCAGAGCATATTTGTGCGTAGTTCTGCTTTGGTACGTTCCAGTGAGACAGGGAGGTTATGGAGGGTACAGGTTCAGGGCGTATTTGTGTGGAGTTCTGCATTGGTACGTTCCAGTGAGACAGGGAGGTTATGGAGGGGTACAGGTTCAGGGCAAATTTGTGTGGAGTTCTGCATTGGTGCGTTCCAGTGAGACAAGGAGGATATGGGTGGGTACACGTTCAGGGCATATTTGTGTGGAATTCTGCATTGGTACGTTGCAGTGAGACCGGGAGGTTATGGTCGGGTACAGGTTCAGGGCATATTTGTGTGGAGTTCTGCATTGGTACGTTCCAGTGAGACAGGGAGGTTATGGAGGGTACAGGTTCAGGGCATATTTGTGTGGAAATCTGCGTTGGTACGTTCCAGTGAGACAAGGAGCTTATGGGCGGGTACACGTTCAGGGCATATTTGTGTGGTGTTCTGCAATGGTACGTTCCAGTGAGACTGGAGGTTATGGAGGGGTACAGGTTCAGGGCATATTTGAGTGTAGTTCTGCATTTGTACGTTCCAGTGAGTCAGGGAGGTTATGGAGGTTACAGGTTCAGGACATATTTGTGTGGAGTTCTGCATTGGTACGTTCCAGTGTGACAGGGAGGTTATGGAAGGGTACAGGTTCAGGGCAAATTTGTGTGGAGTTCTGCATTGGTACGTTCCAGTGAGACGGGGAGGTTATGGAGGGTACAGGTTCAGGGCATATTTGTGTGGAGTTCTGCAGTGGTACGTTCCAGTGAGACAGGGAAGTTATGGTCGGGTACAGGTTCAGGGCTTATTTGTGTGTTGTTCTGCATTGGTACGTTCCAGTGAGACAGGGAGGTTATGGAGGGTACAGGTTCAGGGCATATTTGTGTGGAGTTCTGCATTGGTACGTTCCAGTGAGGCAGAAGGTTATGGAGGGGTACAGTTCAGGGGTTATTTGAGTGGAGTTCGGCATTGGTGCGTTCCAGTGAGGCAGGGAAGTTATAGAGGGGTACAGGTTCAGAGCATATTTGTGTGGAGTTCTGCATTGGTACGTTCCAGTGAAACAGGGAGGTTATGGAGGGTACAGGTTCAGGGCATATTTGTGTGGAGTTCTGCATTGGTACGTTCCAGTGAGGCAGAAGGTTATGGAGGGGTACAGGTTCAGGGGTTATTTGAGTGGAGTTCGGCATTGGTGCGTTCCAGTGAGACAGGGAAGTTATGGAGGGGTACAGGTTCAGAGCATATTTGTGTGGAGTTCTGCATTGGTACGTTCCAGTGAGACAGGGAGGTTATGGAGGGTACAGGTTCAGGGCATATTTGTGTGGAGTTCTGCATTGGTACATTCCAGTGAGGCAGAAGGTTATGGAGGGGTACAGGTTCAGGGGTTATTTGAGTGGAGTTCGGCATTGGTGCATTCCAGTGAGACAGGGAAGTTATGGAGCGGTACAGGTTCAGAGCATATTTGTGTGGAGTTCTGCATTGGTACGTTCCAGTGAGACAGGGAGGTTATGGAGGGTACAGGTTCAGGGCATATTTGTGCGTAGTTCTGCATTGGTACGTTCCAGTGAGACAGGGAAGTTATGGAGGGGTACAGGTTCAGAGCATATTTGTGTGGAGTTCGGCATTGGTGCGTTCCAGTGAGACAGGGAAGTTATGGAGGGGTACAGGTTCAGAGCATATTTGTGTGGAGTTCTGCATTGGTACGTTCCAGTGAGACAGGGAGGTTATGGAGGGGTACAGGTTCAGGGCATATTTGTGTGTAGTTCTGCATTGGTACATTCCAGTGAGACAGGGAGGTTATGGAGGGTACAGGTTCAGGTCATATTTGTGTGGAGTTCTGCAGTGGTACGTTCCAGTGAGACAGGGAGGTTATGGTCGGGTACAGGTTCAGGGCATATTTGTGCGTAGTTCTGCATTGGTACGGTCCAGTGAGACAGGGAGGTTATGGAGGGTACAGGTTCAGGGCATATTTGTGTGGAGTTCTGCAGTGGTACGTTCCAGTGAGACAGGGAAGTTATGGTCGGGTACAGGTTCAGGGCTTATTTGTGTGTTGTTCTGCATTGGTACGTTCCAGTGAGACAGGGAGGTTATGGAGGGTACAGGTTCAGGGCATATTTGTGTGGAGTTCTGCATTGGTACGTTCCAGTGAGGCAGAAGGTTATGGAGGGGTACAGGTTCAGGGGTTATTTGAGTGGAGTTCGGCATTGGTGCGTTCCAGTGAGACAGGGAAGTTATGGAGGGGTACAGGTTCAGAGCATATTTGTGTGGAGTTCTGCATTGGTACGTTCCAGTGAAACAGGGAGGTTATGGAGGGTACAGGTTCAGGGCATATTTGTGTGGAGTTCTGCATTGGTACGTTCCAGTGAGGCAGAAGGTTATGGAGGGGTACAGGTTCAGGGGTTATTTGAGTGGAGTTCGGCATTGGTGCGTTCCAGTGAGACAGGGAAGTTATGGAGGGGTACAGGTTCAGAGCATATTTGTGTGGAGTTCTGCATTGGTACGTTCCAGTGAGACAGGGAGGTTATGGAGGGTACAGGTTCAGGGCATATTTGTGTGGAGTTCTGCATTGGTACATTCCAGTGAGGCAGAAGGTTATGGAGGGGTACAGGTTCAGGGGTTATTTGAGTGGAGTTCGGCATTGGTGCATTCCAGTGAGACAGGGAAGTTATGGGGGGGTACAGGTTCAGAGCATATTTGTGTGGAGTTCTGCATTGGTACGTTCCAGTGAGACAGGGAGGTTATGGTCGGGTACAGGTTCAGGGCATATTTGTGCGTAGTTCTGCATTGGTACGTTCCAGTGAGACAGGGAGGTTATGGAGGGTACAGGTTCAGGGCATATTTCTGTGGAGTTCTGTGTTGGTATTTTCCACTGAGAGAAGGATCTTATGGGCGGGTATACGTTCAGGGCATATTTGTGTGGAGTTCCGCAGTGGTACGTTCCAGTGAGACAGGGAGGTTATGGTCGGGTACAGGTTCAGGGCATATTTGTGTGTAGTTCTGCATTGGTACATTCCAGTGAGACAGGGAGGTTATGGAGGGTACAGGTTCAGGTCATATTTGTGTGGAGTTCTGCAGTGGTACGTTCCAGTGACACAGGGAGGTTATGGTCGGGTACAGGTTCAGGGCATATTTGTGCGTAGTTCTGCATTGGTACGTTCCAGTGAGACAGGGAGGTTATGGAGGGTACAGGTTCAGGGCATATTTCTGTGGAGTTCTGTGTTGGTATTTTCCACTGAGAGAAGGATCTTATGGGCGGGTATACGTTCAGGGCATATTTGTGTGGAGTTCCGCAGTGGTACGTTCCAGTGAGACAGGGAGGTTATGGTCGGGTACAGGTTCAGGGCATATTTGTGTGGAGTTCTGCATTGGTACCTTCCTGTGAGACAGGAAAGTTATGGAAGGGTACAGGTTCAGGGCATATTTGTGTGGAGTTCTGCATTGGTACGTTCCAGTGAGACAGGGAGGTTATGGAGGGGTACAGGTTCAGGGCATATTTGTGTGTAGTTCTGCATTTGTAAGTTCCAGTGAGACAGGGAGGTTATGGAGGGTACAGGTTCAGGGCATATTTGTGTGGAGTTCTGCATTGGTACATTCCAGTGAGACAGGGTGGTTATGGAGGGTACAGGTTCAGGGCATATTTGTGCGTATTTTTTGCTTTGGTACGTTCCAGTGAGACAGGGAGTTTATGGAGGGTACAGGTTCAGGGCATATTTGTGTGGAGTTCTGCGTTGGTACGTTCCAATGAGACAAGGATCTTATGGGCGGGTAAACGTTCAGGGCATATTTGTGTGGTGTTCTGCAATGGTACATTCCAGTGAGACAAGGATCTTATGGGCGGGTAAACGTTCAGGGCATATTTGAGTGGAGTTCAGCATTGGTGCGTTCCAGTGAGACAGGGAAGTTATGGAGGGGTACAGGTTCAGGGCATATTTGTGTGGAGTTCTGCATTGGTACGTTGCAGTGAGACAGGGAGGTTATGGAGGGGTACAGGTTCAGGGCAAATTTGTGTGGAGTTCTGCATTGGTGCGTTCCAGTGAGACAAGGAGGATATGGGTGGGTACACGTTCAGGGCATATTTGTGTGGAGTTCTGCATTGGGACTTTCCTGTGAGACCGGGAGGTTATGGTCGGGTACAGGTTCAGGGCATATTTGTGTGGAGTTCTGCATTGGTACGTTCCAGTGAGACAGGGAGGTTATGGAGGGTACAGGTTCAGGGCATATTTGTGTGGAAATCTGCGTTGGTACGTTCCAGTGAGACAAGGAGCTTATGGGCGGGTACACGTTCAGGGCATATTTGTGTGGTGTTCTGCAATGGTACGTTCCAGTGAGACTGGAGGTTATGGAGGGGTACAGGTTCAGGGCATATTTGAGTGTAGTTCTGCATTTGTACGTTCCAGTGAGTCAGGGAGGTTATGGAGGTTACAGGTTCAGGACATATTTGTGTGGAGTTCTGCATTGGTACGTTCCAGTGTGACAGGGAGGTTATGGAAGGGTACAGGTTCAGGGCAAATTTGTGTGGAGTTCTGCATTGGTACGTTCCAGTGAGACGGGGAGGTTATGGAGGGTACAGGTTCAGGGCATATTTGTGTGGAGTTCTGCAGTGGTACGTTCCAGTGAGACAGGGAAGTTATGGTCGGGTACAGGTTCAGGGCTTATTTGTGTGTTGTTCTGCATTGGTACGTTCCAGTGAGACAGGGAGGTTATGGAGGGTACAGGTTCAGGGCATATTTGTGTGGAGTTCTGCATTGGTACGTTCCAGTGAGGCAGAAGGTTATGGAGGGGTACAGGTTCAGGGGTTATTTGAGTGGAGTTCGGCATTGGTGCGTTCCAGTGAGACAGGGAAGTTATGGAGGGGTACAGGTTCAGAGCATATTTGTGTGGAGTTCTGCTTTGGTACGTTCCAGTGAAACAGGGAGGTTATGGAGGGTACAGGTTCAGGGCATATTTGTGTGGAGTTCTGCATTGGTACGTTCCAGTGAGGCAGAAGGTTATGGAGGGGTACAGGTTCAGGGGTTATTTGAGTGGAGTTCGGCATTGGTGCGTTCCAGTGAGACAGGGAAGTTATGGAGGGGTACAGGTTCAGAGCATATTTGTGTGGAGTTCTGCATTGGTACGTTCCAGTGAGACAGGGAGGTTATGGAGGGTACAGGTTCAGGGCATATTTGTGTGGAGTTCTGCATTGGTACATTCCAGTGAGGCAGAAGGTTATGGAGGGGTACAGGTTCAGGGGTTATTTGAGTGGAGTTCGGCATTGGTGCATTCCAGTGAGACAGGGAAGTTATGGAGGGGTACAGGTTCAGAGCATATTTGTGTGGAGTTCTGCATTGGTACGTTCCAGTGAGACAGGGAGGTTATGGAGGGTAAAGGTTCAGGGCATATTTGTGTGGTGTTCTGCAATGGTACGTTCCAGTGAGGCAGAAGGTTATGGAGGGGTACAGGTTCAGGGGTTATTTGAGTGGAGTTCGGCATTGGTGCGTTCCAGTGAGACAGGGAAGTTATGGAGGGGTACAGGTTCAGAGCATATTTGTGTGGTGTTCTGCATTGGTACGTTCCAGTGAGACAGGGAGGTTATGGAGGGGTACAGGTTCAGGGCATATTTGTGTGTAGTTCTGCATTGGTACGTTCCAGTGAGACAGGGAGGTTATGGAGGGTACAGGTTCAGGTCATATTTGTGTGGAGTTCTGCAGTGGTACGTTCCAGTGAGACAGGGAGGTTATGGTCGGGTACAGGTTCAGGGCATATTTGTGCGTAGTTCTGCATTGGTACGTTCCAGTGAGACAGGGAGGTTATGGAGGGTACAGGTTCAGGGCATATTTCTGTGGAGTTCTGTGTTGGTATTTTCCACTGAGACAAGGATCTTATGGGCGGGTATACGTTCAGGGCATATTTGTGTGGAGTTCCGCAGTGGTACGTTCCAGTGAGATAGGGAGGTTATGGTCGGGTACAGGTTCAGGGCATATTTGTGTGGAGTTCTGCATTGGGACCTTCCTGTGAGACAGGAAAGTTATGGAAGGGTACAGGTTCAGGGCATATTTGTGTGGAGTTCTGCATTGGTACGTTCCAGTGAGACAGGGAGGTTATGGAGGGGTACAGGTTCAGGGCATATTTGTGTGTAGTTCTGCATTTGTAAGTTCCAGTGAGACAGGGAGGTTATGGAGGGTACAGGTTCAGGGCATATTTGTGTGGAGTTCTGCATTGGTACATTCCAGTGAGACAGGGAGGTTATGGTCGGGTACAGGTTCAGGGCATATTTGTGCGTATTTCTGCTTTGGTACGTTCCAGTGAGACAGGGAGTTTATGGAGGGTACAGGTTCAGGGCATATTTGTGTGGAGTTCTGCGTTGGTACGTTCCAATGAGACAAGGACCTTATGGGCGGGTAAACGTTCAGGGCATATTTGTGTGGTGTTCTGCAATGGTACATTCCAGTGAGACAAGGATCTTATGGGCGGGTAAACGTTCAGGGCATATTTGAGTGCAGTTCAGCATTGGTGCGTTCCAGTGAGACAGGGAAGTTATGGAGGGGTACAGGTTCAGGGCATATTTGTGTGGAGTTCTGCATTGGTACGTTCCAGTGAGACAGGGAGGTTATGGAGGGGTACAGGTTCAGGGCAAATTTGTGTGGAGTTCTGCATTGGTGAGTTCCAGTGAGACAAGGAGGATATGGGCGGTTAGACGTTCAGGGCATATTTGTGTGGAATTCTGCATTGGTACGTTCCAGTGAGACCGGGAGGTTATGGTCGGGTACAGGTTCGGGGCATATTTGTGTGGAGTTCTGCATTGGTACGTTCCAGTGAGACAGGGAGGTTATGGAGGGTACAGGTTCAGGGCATATTTGTGTGGAAATCTGCGTTGCTACGCTCCAGTGAGACAAGGAGCTTATGGGCGGGTACACGTTCAGGGCATATTTGTGTGGTGTTCTGTAATGGTACGTTCCAGTGAGACTGGAGGTTATGGAGGGTACCGGTTCAGGGCATATTTGTGTGGAGTTCTGCATTGGTACGTTCCAGTGAGACAGGGAGGTTATGGAGGGTTACAGGTTCAGGGCATATTTGTGTGGAGTTCTGCATTGGTACGTTCCAGTGAGACTGGGAGGTTATGGAGGGGTACAGGTTCAGGGCATATTTGTGTGGAGTTCTGCATTGGTACGTTCTAGTGAGACAGGGAGGTTATGGAGGGTACAGGTTCAGGGCATATTTCTGTGGAGTTATGTGTTGGTATGTTCCAGTGAGACAAGGATCTTATGGGCGGGTAAACGTTTAGGGCATATTTGTGTGTGGTTCTGCACTGGTACGTTCCAGTGAGACAGGGAGGTTATGGTCGGGTACAGGTTCAGGGCATATTTGTGTGGAGTTCTGCATTGGGACTGTCCTGTGAGACAGGGAGGTTATGGTCGGGTACAGGTTCAGAGCATATTTGTGCGTAGTTCTGCTTTGGTACGTTCCAGTGAGACCGGGAGGTTATGGAGGGTACAGGTTCAGGGCGTATTTGTGTGGAGTTCTGCAGTGGTACGTTCCAGTGAGACAGGGAGGTTATGGTCGGGTACAGGTACAGGGCATATTTGTGTGGAGTTCTGCATTGGTACTTTCCAGTGAGACAGGGAAGTTATGGAGGGGTACAGGTTCAAGGCATATTTGTGTGGAGCTCTGCATTGGTACGTTCTAGTGAGACAGGGAGGTTATGGAGGGTACAGGTTCAGGGCATATTTGTGTGGAGTTCTGCAGTGGTACGTTCCAGTGAGACAGGGATCTTATGGGCGGGTAAACGTTCAGGGCATATTTGTGTGGTGTTCTGCAATGGTACGTTCCAGTGAGACTGGAGGTTATGGAGGGGTACAGGTTCAGGGCATATTTGAGTGTAGTTCTGCATTTGTACGTTCCAGTGAGTCAGGGAGGTTATGGAGCTTACAGGTTCAGGGCATATTTGTGTGGAGTTCTGCATTGGTACGTTCCAGTGAGACAGGGAGGTTATGGAAGGGTACAGGTTCAGGGCAAATTTGTGTGGAGTTCTGCATTGGTACGTTCCAGTGAGACGGGGAGGTTATGGAGGGTACAGGTTCAGGGCATATTTGTGTGGAGTTCTGCAGTGGTACGTTCCAGTGAGACAGGGAGGTTATGGAGGGTACAGGTTCAGGGCATATTTGTGTGGAGTTCTGCATTGGTACGTTCCAGTGAGACAGGGAGGTTATGGAGGGGTACAGGTTCAGGGCAAATTTGTGTGGATTTCTGCATTTGTGCATTCCAGTGAGAGAAGGAGGTTATGGGCGGGTACACTTTCAGACCATATTTGTGTGGTGTTCTGCAATGGTACGTTCCAGTGAGACAGAAGGTTATGGAGGGGTACAGGTTCAGGGGATATTTGAGTGGAGTTCGGCATTGGTGCGTTCCGGTGAGACAGGGAAGTTATGGACGGGTACAGGTTCAGAGCATATTTGTGTGGAGTTCTGCATTGGTACGTTCCAGTGAGACAGGGAGGTTATGGAGGGGTACAGGTTCAGGGCATATTTGTGTGTAGTTCTGCATTGGTAAGTTCCAGTGAGACAGGGAGGTTATGGAGGGTACAGGTTCAGGGCTTATTTGTGTGTTGTTCTGCATTGGTACGTTCCAGTGAGACAGGGAGGTTATGGAGGGTACAGGTTCAGGGCATATTTGTGTGGAGTTCTGCATTGGTACGTTCCAGTGAGGCAGAAGGTTATGGAGGGGTACAGGTTCAGGGGTTATTTGAGTGGAGTTCGGCATTGGTGCGTTCCAGTGAGACAGGGAAGTTATGGAGGGGTACAGGTTCAGAGCATATTTGTGTGGAGTTCTGCATTGGTACGTTCCAGTGAAACAGGGAGGTTATGGAGGGTACAGGTTCAGGGCATATTTGTGTGGAGTTCTGCATTGGTACGTTCCAGTGAGGCAGAAGGTTATGGAGGGGTACAGGTTCAGGGGTTATTTGAGTGGAGTTCGGCATTGGTGCGTTCCAGTGAGACAGGGAAGTTATGGAGGGGTACAGGTTCAGAGCATATTTGTGTGGAGTTCTGCATTGGTACGTTCCAGTGAGACAGGGAGGTTATGGAGGGTACAGGTTCAGGGCATATTTGTGTGGAGTTCTGCATTGGTACATTCCAGTGAGGCAGAAGATTATGGAGGGGTACAGGTTCAGGGGTTATTTGAGTGGAGTTCGGCATTGGTGCATTCCAGTGAGACAGGGAAGTTATGGGGGGGTACAGGTTCAGAGCATATTTGTGTGGAGTTCTGCATTGGTACGTTCCAGTGAGACAGGGAGGTTATGGTCGGGTACAGGTTCAGGGCATATTTGTGCGTAGTTCTGCATTGGTACGTTCCAGTGAGACAGGGAGGTTATGGAGGGTACAGGTTCAGGGCATATTTCTGTGGAGTTCTGTGTTGGTATTTTCCACTGAGAGAAGGATCTTATGGGCGGGTATACGTTCAGGGCATATTTGTGTGGAGTTCCGCAGTGGTACGTTCCAGTGAGACAGGGAGGTTATGGTCGGGTACAGGTTCAGGGCATATTTGTGTGTAGTTCTGCATTGGTACATTCCAGTGAGACAGGGAGGTTATGGAGGGTACAGGTTCAGGTCATATTTGTGTGGAGTTCTGCAGTGGTACGTTCCAGTGACACAGGGAGGTTATGGTCGGGTACAGGTTCAGGGCATATTTGTGCGTAGTTCTGCATTGGTACGTTCCAGTGAGACAGGGAGGTTATGGAGGGTACAGGTTCAGGGCATATTTCTGTGGAGTTCTGTGTTGGTATTTTCCACTGAGAGAAGGATCTTATGGGCGGGTATACGTTCAGGGCATATTTGTGTGGAGTTCCGCAGTGGTACGTTCCAGTGAGACAGGGAGGTTATGGTCGGGTACAGGTTCAGGGCATATTTGTGTGGAGTTCTGCATTGGGACCTTCCTGTGAGACAGGAAAGTTATGGAAGGGTACAGGTTCAGGGCATATTTGTGTGGAGTTCTGCATTGGTACGTTCCAGTGAGACAGGGAGGTTATGGAGGGGTACAGGTTCAGGGCATATTTGTGTGTAGTTCTGCATTTGTAAGTTCCAGTGAGACAGGGAGGTTATGGAGGGTACAGGTTCAGGGCATATTTGTGTGGAGTTCTGCATTGGTACATTCCAGTGAGACAGGGTGGTTATGGAGGGTACAGGTTCAGGGCATATTTGTGCGTATTTTTTGCTTTGGTACGTTCCAGTGAGACAGGAAAGTTATGGAAGGGTACAGGTTCAGGGCATATTTGTGTGGAGTTCTGCATTGGTACGTTCCAGTGAGACAGGGAGGTTATGGAGGGGTACAGGTTCAGGGCATATTTGTGTGGAGTTCTGCGTTGGTACGTTCCAATGAGACAAGGATCTTATGGGCGGGTAAACGTTCAGGGCATATTTGTGTGGTGTTCTGCAATGGTACATTCCAGTGAGACAAGGATCTTATGGGCGGGTAAACGTTCAGGGCATATTTGAGTGGAGTTCAGCATTGGTGCGTTCCAGTGAGACAGGGAAGTTATGGAGGGGTACAGGTTCAGGGCATATTTGTGTGGAGTTCTGCATTGGTACGTTGCAGTGAGACAGGGAGGTTATGGAGGGGTACAGGTTCAGGGCAAATTTGTGTGGAGTTCTGCATTGGTGCGTTCCAGTGAGACAAGGAGGATATGGGTGGGTACACGTTCAGGGCATATTTGTGTGGAGTTCTGCATTGGGACTTTCCTGTGAGACCGGGAGGTTATGGTCGGGTACAGGTTCAGGGCATATTTGTGTGGAGTTCTGCATTGGTACGTTCCAGTGAGACAGGGAGGTTATGGAGGGTACAGGTTCAGGGCATATTTGTGTGGAAATCTGCGTTGGTACGTTCCAGTGAGACAAGGAGCTTATGGGCGGGTACACGTTCAGGGCATATTTGTGTGGTGTTCTGCAATGGTACGTTCCAGTGAGACTGGAGGTTATGGAGGGGTACAGGTTCAGGGCATATTTGAGTGTAGTTCTGCATTTGTACGTTCCAGTGAGTCAGGGAGGTTATGGAGGTTACAGGTTCAGGACATATTTGTGTGGAGTTCTGCATTGGTACGTTCCAGTGTGACAGGGAGGTTATGGAAGGGTACAGGTTCAGGGCAAATTTGTGTGGAGTTCTGCATTGGTACGTTCCAGTGAGACGGGGAGGTTATGGAGGGTACAGGTTCAGGGCATATTTGTGTGGAGTTCTGCAGTGGTACGTTCCAGTGAGACAGGGAAGTTATGGTCGGGTACAGGTTCAGGGCTTATTTGTGTGTTGTTCTGCATTGGTACGTTCCAGTGAGACAGGGAGGTTATGGAGGGTACAGGTTCAGGGCATATTTGTGTAGAGTTCTGCATTGGTACGTTCCAGTGAGGCAGAAGGTTCTGGAGGGGTACAGGTTCAGGGGTTATTTGAGTGGAGTTCGGCATTGGTGCGTTCCAGTGAGACAGGGAAGTTATTGAGGGGTACAGGTTCAGAGCATATTTGTGTGGAGTTCTGCTTTGGTACGTTCCAGTGAAACAGGGAGGTTATGGAGGGTACAGGTTCAGGGCATATTTGTGTGGAGTTCTGCATTGGTACGTTCCAGTGAGGCAGAAGGTTATGGAGGGGTACAGGTTCAGGGGTTATTTGAGTGGAGTTCGGCATTGGTGCGTTCCAGTGAGACAGGGAAGTTATGGAGGGGTACAGGTTCAGAGCATATTTGTGTGGAGTTCTGCATTGGTACGTTCCAGTGAGACAGGGAGGTTATGGAGGGTACAGGTTCAGGGCATATTTGTGTGGAGTTCTGCATTGGTACATTCCAGTGAGGCAGAAGGTTATGGAGGGGTACAGGTTCAGGGGTTATTTGAGTGGAGTTCGGCATTGGTGCATTCCAGTGAGACAGGGAAGTTATGGAGGGGTACAGGTTCAGAGCATATTTGTGTGGAGTTCTGCATTGGTACGTTCCAGTGAGACAGGGAGGTTATGGAGGGTAAAGGTTCAGGGCATATTTGTGTGGTGTTCTGCAATGGTACGTTCCAGTGAGGCAGAAGGTTATGGAGGGGTACAGGTTCAGGGGTTATTTGAGTGGAGTTCGGCATTGGTGCGTTCCAGTGAGACAGGGAAGTTATGGAGGGGTACAGGTTCAGAGCATATTTGTGTGGTGTTCTGCATTGGTACGTTCCAGTGAGACAGGGAGGTTATGGAGGGGTACAGGTTCAGGGCATATTTGTGTGTAGTTCTGCATTGGTACGTTCCAGTGAGACAGGGAGGTTATGGAGGGTACAGGTTCAGGTCATATTTGTGTGGAGTTCTGCAGTGGTACGTTCCAGTGAGACAGGGAGGTTATGGTCGGGTACAGGTTCAGGGCATATTTGTGCGTAGTTCTGCATTGGTACGTTCCAGTGAGACAGGGAGGTTATGGAGGGTACAGGTTCAGGGCATATTTCTGTGGAGTTCTGTGTTGGTATTTTCCACTGAGACAAGGATCTTATGGGCGGGTATACGTTCAGGGCATATTTGTGTGGAGTTCCGCAGTGGTACGTTCCAGTGAGACAGGGAGGTTATGGTCGGGTACAGGTTCAGGGCATATTTGTGTGGAGTTCTGCATTGGGACCTTCCTGTGAGACAGGAAAGTTATGGAAGGGTACAGGTTCAGGGCATATTTGTGTGGAGTTCTGCATTGGTACGTTCCAGTGAGACAGGGAGGTTATGGAGGGGTACAGGTTCAGGGCATATTTGTGTGTAGTTCTGCATTTGTAAGTTCCAGTGAGACAGGGAGGTTATGGAGGGTACAGGTTCAGGGCATATTTGTGTGGAGTTCTGCATTGGTACATTCCAGTGAGACAGGGAGGTTATGGTCGGGTACAGGTTCAGGGCATATTTGTGCGTATTTCTGCTTTGGTACGTTCCAGTGAGACAGGGAGTTTATGGAGGGTACAGGTTCAGGGCATATTTGTGTGGAGTTCTGCGTTGGTACGTTCCAATGAGACAAGGACCTTATGGGCGGGTAAACGTTCAGGGCATATTTGTGTGGTGTTCTGCAATGGTACATTCCAGTGAGACAAGGATCTTATGGGCGGGTAAACGTTCAGGGCATATTTGAGTGCAGTTCAGCATTGGTGCGTTCCAGTGAGACAGGGAAGTTATGGAGGGGTACAGGTTCAGGGCATATTTGTGTGGAGTTCTGCATTGGTACGTTCCAGTGAGACAGGGAGGTTATGGAGGGGTACAGGTTCAGGGCAAATTTGTGTGGAGTTCTGCATTGGTGAGTTCCAGTGAGACAAGGAGGATATGGGCGGTTAGACGTTCAGGGCATATTTGTGTGGAATTCTGCATTGGTACGTTCCAGTGAGACCGGGAGGTTATGGTCGGGTACAGGTTCGGGGCATATTTGTGTGGAGTTCTGCATTGGTACGTTCCAGTGAGACAGGGAGGTTATGGAGGGTACAGGTTCAGGGCATATTTGTGTGGAAATCTGCGTTGGTACGCTCCAGTGAGACAAGGAGCTTATGGGCGGGTACACGTTCAGGGCATATTTGTGTGGTGTTCTGTAATGGTACGTTCCAGTGAGACTGGAGGTTATGGAGGGTACCGGTTCAGGGCATATTTGTGTGGAGTTCTGCATTGGTACGTTCCAGTGAGACAGGGAGGTTATGGAGGGTTACAGGTTCAGGGCATATTTGTGTGGAGTTCTGCATTGGTACGTTCCAGTGAGACTGGGAGGTTATGGAGGGGTACAGGTTCAGGGCATATTTGTGTGGAGTTCTGCATTGGTACGTTCTAGTGAGACAGGGAGGTTATGGAGGGTACAGGTTCAGGGCATATTTCTGTGGAGTTATGTGTTGGTATGTTCCAGTGAGACAAGGATCTTATGGGCGGGTAAACGTTTAGGGCATATTTGTGTGTGGTTCTGCACTGGTACGTTCCAGTGAGACAGGGAGGTTATGGTCGGGTACAGGTTCAGGGCATATTTGTGTGGAGTTCTGCATTGGGACTGTCCTGTGAGACAGGGAGGTTATGGTCGGGTACAGGTTCAGAGCATATTTGTGCGTAGTTCTGCTTTGGTACGTTCCAGTGAGACCGGGAGGTTATGGAGGGTACAGGTTCAGGGCGTATTTGTGTGGAGTTCTGCAGTGGTACGTTCCAGTGAGACAGGGAGGTTATGGTCGGGTACAGGTACAGGGCATATTTGTGTGGAGTTCTGCATTGGTACTTTCCAGTGAGACAGGGAAGTTATGGAGGGGTACAGGTTCAAGGCATATTTGTGTGGAGCTCTGCATTGGTACGTTCTAGTGAGACAGGGAGGTTATGGAGGGTACAGGTTCAGGGCATATTTGTGTGGAGTTCTGCAGTGGTACGTTCCAGTGAGACATGGATCTTATGGGCGGGTAAACGTTCAGGGCATATTTGTGTGGTGTTCTGCAATGGTACGTTCCAGTGAGACTGGAGGTTATGGAGGGGTACAGGTTCAGGGCATATTTGAGAGTAGTTCTGCATTTGTACGTTCCAGTGAGTCAGGGAGGTTATGGAGCTTACAGGTTCAGGGCATATTTGTGTGGAGTTCTGCATTGGTACGTTCCAGTGAGACAGGGAGGTTATGGAAGGGTACAGGTTCAGGGCAAATTTGTGTGGAGTTCTGCATTGGTACGTTCCAGTGAGACGGGGAGGTTATGGAGGGTACAGGTTCAGGGCATATTTGTGTGGAGTTCTGCAGTGGTACGTTCCAGTGAGACAGGGAGGTTATGGAGGGTACAGGTTCAGGGCATATTTGTGTGGAGTTCTGCATTGGTACGTTCCAGTGAGACAGGGAGGTTATGGAGGGGTACAGGTTCAGGGCAAATTTGTGTGGATTTCTGCATTTGTGCATTCCAGTGAGAGAAGGAGGTTATGGGCGGGTACACTTTCAGACCATATTTGTGTGGTGTTCTGCAATGGTACGTTCCAGTGAGACAGAAGGTTATGGAGGGGTACAGGTTCAGGGGATATTTGAGTGGAGTTCGGCATTGGTGCGTTCCGGTGAGACAGGGAAGTTATGGACGGGTACAGGTTCAGAGCATATTTGTGTGGAGTTCTGCATTGGTACGTTCCAGTGAGACAGGGAGGTTATGGAGGGGTACAGGTTCAGGGCATATTTGTGTGTAGTTCTGCATTGGTAAGTTCCAGTGAGACAGGGAGGTTATGGAGGGTACAGGTTCAGGTCATATTTGTGTGGAGTTCTGCAGTGGTACGTTCCAGTGAGACAGGGTGGTTATGGTCGGGTACAGGATCAGGGCATATTTGTGTGGAGTTCGGCTTTGGTGCGTTCCAGTGAGACAGGGAGGTTATGGAGGGGTACAAGTTCAGGGCATACTTGTGTGGAGTTCTGCATTGGTACGTTCCAGTGAGACGGGGAGGTTATGGAGGGATACAGGTTCAGGGCAAATTTGTGTGGAATTCTGCATTGGTGTGTTCCAGTGAGACATGGAGGTTCTGGGCGGGTACACGTTCACGGCATATGTGTGTGGAATTCTGCATTGGTATGTTCCAGTGAAACAGGGAGGTTATGGAGGGTACCGGTTCAGGGCATATTTGTGTGGAGTTCTGCATTGGTAAGTTCCAGTGAGACAGGGAGGTTATGGAGGGGTACAGGTTCAGGGCAAATTTGTGTGGAGTTCTGCATTGGTGCATTCCAGTGAGAGAAGGAGGTTATGGGCGGGTACACTTTCAGACCATATTTGTGTGGTGTTCTGCAATGGTACGTTCCAGTGAGACAGAAGGTTATGGAGGGGTACAGGTTCAGGGGATATTTGAGTGGAGTTCGGCATTGGTGCGTTCCAGTGAGACAGGGAAGTTATGGAGGGGTACAGGTTCAGAGCATATTTGTGTGGAGTTCTGCATTGGTACGTTCCAGTGAGACAGGGAGGTTATGGAGGGGTACAGGTTCAGGGCATATTTGTGTGTAGTTCTGCATTTGTACGTTCCAGTGAGACAGGGAGGTTATGGAGGGTACAGGTTCAGGTCATATTTGTGTGGAGTTCTGCAGTGGTACGTTCCAGTGAGACAGGGTGGTTATGGTCGGGTACAGGATCAGGGCATATTTGAGTGGAGTTCGGCTTTGGTGCGTTCCAGTGAGACAGGGAGGTTATGGAGGGGTACAAGTTCAGGGCATACTTGTGTGGAGTTCTGCATTGGTACGTTCCAGTGAGACAGGGAGGTTATGGAGGGGTACAGGTTCAGGGCAAATTTGTGTGGAGTTCTGCATTGGTGTGTTCCAGTGAGACATGGAGGTTATGGGCGGGTACACGTTCAGGGCATATTTGTGTGGAATTCTGCATTGGTATGTTCCAGTGAGACAGGGAGGTTATGGAGGGTACCGGTTCAGGGCATATTTGTGTGGAGTTCTGCATTGGTACGTTCCAGTGAGACAGGGAGGTTATGGAGGGTTACAGGTTCAGGGCATATTTGTGTGGAGTTCTGCATTGGTACGTTCCAGTGAGACAGGGAGGTTATGGAGCTGTGCATGTTCAGGGCATATTTGTGTGGAGTTCTGCAATGCTACGTTCCAGTGAGACAGGGAGGTTATGGTCGGGTACATGTTCAGGGCATATTTGTATGGAGTTCTGCATTGGTACTTTCCAGTGAGACAGGGCATTTATGGAGGGGTACAGGTTCAAGGCATATTTGTGTGGAGTTCTGCATTGGTACGTTCTAGTGAGACAGGGAGGTTATTGAGGGTACAGGTTCAGGGCATATTTGTGTGTAGTTCTGCAGTGGTACGTTCCAGTGAGACAGGGAGGTTATGGTCGGGTACAGGTTCAGGGTATATTTGTGCGTAGTTCTGCATTGGTACGTTCCAGTGAGACAGGGAGGTTATGGAGGGTACAGGTTCAGGGCATATTTCTGTGGAGTTCTGTGTTGGTATTTTCCAGTGAGACAACGATCTTATGGGCGGGTATACGTTCAGGGCATATTTGTGTGGAGTTCTGCAGTGGTACGTTCCAGTGAGACAGGGACGTTATGGTCGGGTACAGGTTCAGGGCATATTTGTGTGGAGTTCTGCATTGGGACTTTCCTGTGAGACAGGAAAGTTATGGAAGGGTACAGGTTCAGGGCATATTTGTGTGGAGTTCTGCATTGGTACGTTCCAGTGAGACGGGGAGGTTATGGAGGGTACAGGTTCAGGGCATATTTGTGTGGAGTTCTGCAGTGGTACGTTCCAGTGAGACAGGGAGGTTATGGAGGGTACAGGTTCAGGGCATATTTGTGTGGAGTTCTGCATTGGTACGTTCCAGTGAGACAGGGAGGTTATGGAGGGGTACAGGTTCAGGGCAAATTTGTGTGGAGTTCTGCATTTGTGCATTCCAGTGAGAGAAGGAGGTTATGGGCGGGTACACTTTCAGACCATATTTGTGTGGTGTTCTGCAATGGTACGTTCCAGTGAGACAGAAGGTTATGGAGGGGTACAGGTTCAGGGGATATTTGAGTGGAGTTCGGCATTGGTGCGTTCCGGTGAGACAGGGAAGTTATGGACGGGTACAGGTTCAGAGCATATTTGTGTGGAGTTCTGCATTGGTACGTTCCAGTGAGACAGGGAGGTTATGGAGGGGTACAGGTTCAGGGCATATTTCTGTGGAGTTCTGTGTTGGTATTTTCCAGTGAGACAACGATCTTATGGGCGGGTATACGTTCAGGGCATATTTGTGTGGAGTTCTGCAGTGGTACGTTCCAGTGAGACAGGGACGTTATGGTCGGGTACAGGTTCAGGGCATATTTGTGTGGAGTTCTGCATTGGGACTTTCCTGTGAGACAGGAAAGTTATGGAAGGGTACAGGTTCAGGGCATATTTGTGTGGAGTTCTGCAATGCTACGTTCCAGTGAGACAGGGAGGTTATGGTCGGGTACATGTTCAGGGCATATTTGTATGGAGTTCTGCATTGGTACTTTCCAGTGAGACAGGGCATTTATGGAGGGGTACAGGTTCAAGGCATATTTGTGTGGAGTTCTGCATTGGTACGTTCTAGTGAGACAGGGAGGTTATTGAGGGTACAGGTTCAGGGCATATTTGTGTGTAGTTCTGCAGTGGTACGTTCCAGTGAGACAGGGAGGTTATGGTCGGGTACAGGTTCAGGGTATATTTGTGCGTAGTTCTGCATTGGTACGTTCCAGTGAGACAGGGAGGTTATGGAGGGTACAGGTTCAGGGCATATTTCTGTGGAGTTCTGTGTTGGTATTTTCCAGTGAGACAACGATCTTATGGGCGGGTATACGTTCAGGGCATATTTGTGTGGAGTTCTGCAGTGGTACGTTCCAGTGAGACAGGGACGTTATGGTCGGGTACAGGTTCAGGGCATATTTGTGTGGAGTTCTGCATTGGGACTTTCCTGTGAGACAGGAAAGTTATGGTAGGGTACAGGTTCAGGGCATATTTGTGTGGAGTTCTGCATTGGTACGTTCCAGTGAGACGGGGAGGTTATGGAGGGTACAGGTTCAGGGCATATTTGTGTGGAGTTCTGCAGTGGTACGTTCCAGTGAGACAGGGAGGTTATGGAGGGTACAGGTTCAGGGCATATTTGTGTGGAGTTCTGCATTGGTACGTTCCAGTGAGACAGGGAGGTTATGGAGGGGTACAGGTTCAGGGCAAATTTGTGTGGAGTTCTGCATTTGTGCATTCCAGTGAGAGAAGGAGGTTATGGGCGGGTACACTTTCAGACCATATTTGTGTGGTGTTCTGCAATGGTACGTTCCAGTGAGACAGAAGGTTATGGAGGGGTACAGGTTCAGGGGATATTTGAGTGGAGTTCGGCATTGGTGCGTTCCGGTGAGACAGGGAAGTTATGGACGGGTACAGGTTCAGAGCATATTTGTGTGGAGTTCTGCATTGGTACGTTCCAGTGAGACAGGGAGGTTATGGAGGGGTACAGGTTCAGGGCATATTTCTGTGGAGTTCTGTGTTGGTATTTTCCAGTGAGACAACGATCTTATGGGCGGGTATACGTTCAGGGCATATTTGTGTGGAGTTCTGCAGTGGTACGTTCCAGTGAGACAGGGACGTTATGGTCGGGTACAGGTTCAGGGCATATTTGTGTGGAGTTCTGCATTGGGACTTTCCTGTGAGACAGGAAAGTTATGGAAGGGTACAGGTTCAGGGCATATTTGTGTGGAGTTCTGCATTGGTACGTTCCAGTGAGACAGGGAGGTTATGGAGCTGTGCATGTTCAGGGCACATTTGTGTGGAGTTCTGCAATGCTACGTTCCAGTGAGACAGGGAGGTTACGGAAGGGTACAGGTTCAGGGCAAATTTGTGTGGAGTTCTGCATTGGTACGTTCCAGTGAGACGGGGAGGTTATGGAGGGTACAGGTTCAGGGCATATTTGTGTGGAGTTCTGCAGTAGTACGTTCCAGTGAGACAGGGAGGTTATGGAGGGTACAGGTTCAGGGCATATTTGTGTGGAGTTCTGCATTGGTACGTTCCAGTGAGACAGGGAGGTTATGGAGGGGTACAGGTTCAGGGCAAATTTGTGTGGAGTTCTGCATTTGTGCATTCCAGTGAGAGAAGGAGGTTATGGGCGGGTACACTTTCAGACCATATTTGTGTGGTGTTCTGCAATGGTACGTTCCAGTGAGACAGAAGGTTATGGAGGGGTACAGGTTCAGGGGATATTTGAGTGGAGTTCGGCATTGGTGCGTTCCGGTGAGACAGGGAAGTTATGGACGGGTACAGGTTCAGAGCATATTTGTGTGTAGTTCTGCATTGGTAAGTTCCAGTGAGACAGGGAGGTTATGGAGGGTACAGGTTCAGGTCATATTTGTGTGGAGTTCTGCGGTGGTACGTTCCAGTGAGACAGGGTGGTTATGGTCGGGTACAGGATCAGGGCATATTTGTGTGGAGTTCGGCTTTGGTGCGTTCCAGTGAGACAGGGAGGTTATGGAGGGGTACAAGTTCAGGGCATATTTGTGCGTAGTTCTGCATTGGTACGTTCCAGTGAGACAGGGAGGTTATGGAGGGTACAGGTTCAGGGCATATTTCTGTGGAGTTCTGTGTTGGTATTTTCCACTGAGACAAGGATCTTATGGGCGGGTATACGTTCAGGGCATATTTGTGTGGAGTTCCGCAGTGGTACGTTCCACTGAGACAGGGAGGTTATGGTCGGGTACAGGTTCAGGGCATATTTGTGTGGAGTTCTGCATTGGGACCTTCCTGTGAGACAGGAAAGTTATGGAAGGGTACAGGTTCAGGGCATATTTGTGTGGAGTTCAGCATTGGTACGTTCCAGTGAGACAGGGAGGTTATGGAGGGGTACAGGTTCAGGGCATATTTGTGTGTAGTTCTGCATTTGTAAGTTCCAGTGAGACAGGGAGGTTATGGAGGGTACAGGTTCAGGGCATATTTGTGTGGAGTTCTGCATTGGTACATTCCAGTGAGACAGGGAGGTTATGGTCGGGTACAGGTTCAGGGCATATTTGTGCGTATTTCTGCTTTGGTACGTTCCAGTGAGACAGGGAGTTTATGGAGGGTACAGGTTCAGGGCATATTTGTGTGGAGTTCTGCGTTGGTACGTTCCAATGAGACAAGGACCTTATGGGCGGGTAAACGTTCAGGGCATATTTGTGTGGTGTTCTGCAATGGTACATTCCAGTGAGACAAGGATCTTATGGGCGGGTAAACGTTCAGGGCATATTTGAGTGCAGTTCAGCATTGGTGCGTTCCAGTGAGACAGGGACGTTATGGAGGGGTACAGGTTCAGGGCATATTTGTGTGGAGTTCTGCATTGGTACGTTGCAGTGAGACAGGGAAGTTATGGAGGGGTACAGGGCAAATTTGTGTGGAGTTCTGCATTGGTGAGTTCCAGTGAGACAAGGAGGATATGGGCGGTTAGACGTTCAGGGCATATTTGTGTGGAATTCTGCATTGGTACGTTCCAGTGAGACCGGGAGGTTATGGTCGGGTACAGGTTCGGGGCATATTTGTGTGGAGTTCTGCATTGGTACGTTCCAGTGAGACAGGGAGGTTATGGAGGGTACAGGTTCAGGGCATATTTGTGTGGAAATCTGCGTTGGTACGCTCCAGTGAGACAAGGAGCTTATGGGCGGGTACACGTTCAGGGCATATTTGTGTGGTGTTCTGTAATGGTACGTTCCAGTGAGACTGGAGGTTATGGAGGGTACCGGTTCAGGGCATATTTGTGTGGAGTTCTGCATTGGTACGTTCCAGTGAGACAGGGAGGTTATGGAGGGTTACAGGTTCAGGGCATATTTGTGTGGAGTTCTGCATTGGTACGTTCCAGTGAGACTGGGAGGTTATGGAGGGGTACAGGTTCAGGGCATATTTGTGTGGAGTTCTGCATTGGTACGTTCTAGTGAGACAGGGAGGTTATGGAGGGTACAGGTTCAGGGCATATTTCTGTGGAGTTATGTGTTGGTATGTTCCAGTGAGACAAGGATCTTATGGGCGGGTAAACGTTTAGGGCATATTTGTGTGGAGTTCTGCACTGGTACGTTCCAGTGAGACAGGGAGGTTATGGTCGGGTACAGGTTCAGGGCATATTTGTGTGGAGTTCTGCATTGGGACTTTCCTGTGAGACAGGGAGGTTATGGTCGGGTACAGGTTCAGAGCATATTTGTGCGTAGTTCTGCTTTGGTACGTTCCAGTGAGACAGGGAGGTTATGGAGGGTACAGGTTCAGGGCGTATTTGTGTGGAGTTCTGCAGTGGTACGTTCCAGTGAGACAGGGAGGTTATGGTCGGGTACAGGTACAGGGCATATTTGTGTGGAGTTCTGCATTGGTACTTTCCAGTGAGACAGGGAAGTTATGGAGGGGTACAGGTTCAAGGCATATTTGTGTGGAGCTCTGCATTGGTACGTTCTAGTGAGACAGGGAGGTTATGGAGGGTACAGGTTCAGGGCATATTTGTGTGGAGTTCTGCAGTGGTACGTTCCAGTGAGACAGGGATCTTATGGGCGGGTAAACGTTCAGGGCATATTTGTGTGGTGTTCTGCAATGGTACGTTCCAGTGAGACTGGAGGTTATGGAGGGGTACAGGTTCAGGGCATATTTGAGTGTAGTTCTGCATTTGTACGTTCCAGTGAGTCAGGGAGGTTATGGAGCTTACAGGTTCAGGGCATATTTGTGTGGAGTTCTGCATTGGTACGTTCCAGTGAGACAGGGAGGTTATGGAAGGGTACAGGTTCAGGGCAAATTTGTGTGGAGTTCTGCATTGGTACGTTCCAGTGAGACGGGGAGGTTATGGAGGGTACAGGTTCAGGGCATATTTGTGTGGAGTTCTGCAGTGGTACGTTCCAGTGAGACAGGGAGGTTATGGAGGGTACAGGTTCAGGGCATATTTGTGTGGAGTTCTGCATTGGTACGTTCCAGTGAGACAGGGAGGTTATGGAGGGGTACAGGTTCAGGGCAAATTTGTGTGGAGTTCTGCATTTGTGCATTCCAGTGAGAGAAGGAGGTTATGGGCGGGTACACTTTCAGACCATATTTGTGTGGTGTTCTGCAATGGTACGTTCCAGTGAGACAGAAGGTTATGGAGGGGTACAGGTTCAGGGGATATTTGAGTGGAGTTCGGCATTGGTGCGTTCCGGTGAGACAGGGAAGTTATGGACGGGTGCAGGTTCAGAGCATATTTGTGTGGAGTTCTGCATTGGTACGTTCCAGTGAGACAGGGAGGTTATGGAGGGGTACAGGTTCAGGGCATATTTCTGTGGAGTTCTGTGTTGGTATTTTCCAGTGAGACAACGATCTTATGGGCGGGTATACGTTCAGGGCATATTTGTGTGGAGTTCTGCAGTGGTACGTTCCAGTGAGACAGGGACGTTATGGTCGGGTACAGGTTCAGGGCATATTTGTGTGGAGTTCTGCATTGGGACTTTCCTGTGAGACAGGAAAGTTATGGAAGGGTACAGGTTCAGGGCATATTTGTGTGGAGTTCTGCAATGCTACGTTCCAGTGAGACAGGGAGGTTATGGTCGGGTACATGTTCAGGGCATATTTGTATGGAGTTCTGCATTGGTACTTTCCAGTGAGACAGGGCATTTATGGAGGGGTACAGGTTCAAGGCATATTTGTGTGGAGTTCTGCATTGGTACGTTCTAGTGAGACAGGGAGGTTATTGAGGGTACAGGTTCAGGGCATATTTGTGTGTAGTTCTGCAGTGGTACGTTCCAGTGAGACAGGGAGGTTATGGTCGGGTACAGGTTCAGGGTATATTTGTGCGTAGTTCTGCATTGGTACGTTCCAGTGAGACAGGGAGGTTATGGAGGGTACAGGTTCAGGGCATATTTCTGTGGAGTTCTGTGTTGGTATTTTCCAGTGAGACAACGATCTTATGGGCGGGTATACGTTCAGGGCATATTTGTGTGGAGTTCTGCAGTGGTACGTTCCAGTGAGACAGGGACGTTATGGTCGGGTACAGGTTCAGGGCATATTTGTGTGGAGTTCTGCATTGGGACTTTCCTGTGAGACAGGAAAGTTATGGAAGGGTACAGGTTCAGGGCATATTTGTGTGGAGTTCTGCATTGGTACGTTCCAGTGAGACGGGGAGGTTATGGAGGGTACAGGTTCAGGGCATATTTGTGTGGAGTTCTGCAGTGGTACGTTCCAGTGAGACAGGGAGGTTATGGAGGGTACAGGTTCAGGGCATATTTGTGTGGAGTTCTGCATTGGTACGTTCCAGTGAGACAGGGAGGTTATGGAGGGGTACAGGTTCAGGGCAAATTTGTGTGGAGTTCTGCATTTGTGCATTCCAGTGAGAGAAGGAGGTTATGGGCGGGTACACTTTCAGACCATATTTGTGTGGTGTTCTGCAATGGTACGTTCCAGTGAGACAGAAGGTTATGGAGGGGTACAGGTTCAGGGGATATTTGAGTGGAGTTCGGCATTGGTGCGTTCCGGTGAGACAGGGAAGTTATGGACGGGTACAGGTTCAGAGCATATTTGTGTGGAGTTCTGCATTGGTACGTTCCAGTGAGACAGGGAGGTTATGGAGGGGTACAGGTTCAGGGCATATTTCTGTGGAGTTCTGTGTTGGTATTTTCCAGTGAGACAACGATCTTATGGGCGGGTATACGTTCAGGGCATATTTGTGTGGAGTTCTGCAGTGGTACGTTCCAGTGAGACAGGGACGTTATGGTCGGGTACAGGTTCAGGGCATATTTGTGTGGAGTTCTGCATTGGGACTTTCCTGTGAGACAGGAAAGTTATGGAAGGGTACAGGTTCAGGGCATATTTGTGTGGAGTTCTGCATTGGTACGTTCCAGTGAGACAGGGAGGTTATGGAGCTGTGCATGTTCAGGGCACATTTGTGTGGAGTTCTGCAATGCTACGTTCCAGTGAGACAGGGAGGTTACGGAAGGGTACAGGTTCAGGGCAAATTTGTGTGGAGTTCTGCATTGGTACGTTCCAGTGAGACGGGGAGGTTATGGAGGGTACAGGTTCAGGGCATATTTGTGTGGAGTTCTGCAGTAGTACGTTCCAGTGAGACAGGGAGGTTATGGAGGGTACAGGTTCAGGGCATATTTGTGTGGAGTTCTGCATTGGTACGTTCCAGTGAGACAGGGAGGTTATGGAGGGGTACAGGTTCAGGGCAAATTTGTGTGGAGTTCTGCATTTGTGCATTCCAGTGAGAGAAGGAGGTTATGGGCGGGTACACTTTCAGACCATATTTGTGTGGTGTTCTGCAATGGTACGTTCCAGTGAGACAGAAGGTTATGGAGGGGTACAGGTTCAGGGGATATTTGAGTGGAGTTCGGCATTGGTGCGTTCCGGTGAGACAGGGAAGTTATGGACGGGTACAGGTTCAGAGCATATTTGTGTGTAGTTCTGCATTGGTAAGTTCCAGTGAGACAGGGAGGTTATGGAGGGGTACAGGTTCAGGGCATATTTGTGTGTAGTTCTGCATTTGTACGTTCCAGTGAGACAGGGAGGTTATGGAGGGTACAGGTTCAGGGCATATTTGTGTGGAGTTCTGCAGTGGTACGTTCCAGTGAGACAGGCAGGTTATGGTGGGGTACAGGTTCAGGGCATATTTGTGCGTATTTCTGCTTTGGTACGTTCCAGTGAGACAGGGAGTTTATGGAGGGTACAGGTTCAGGGCATATTTGTGTGGAGTTCTGCGTTGGTACGTTCCAGTGAGACAAGGAGGTTATGGGCGGGTATACGTTCAGGGCATATTTGTGTGGTGTTCTGCAATGGTACGTTCCAGTGAAACTGGAGGTTATGGAGGGGTACAGGTTCAGGGCATATTTGAGTGTAGTTCTGCATTTGTACGTTCCAGTGAGTCAGGGAGGTTATGGAGGTTACAGGTTCAGGGCATATTTGTGTGGTGTTCTGCAATGGTACGTTCCAGTGAAACTGGAGGTTATGGAGGGGTACAGGTTCAGGGCATATTTGAGTGTAGTTCTGCAGTTGTACGTTCCAGTGAGTCATGGAGGTTATGGAGGTTACAGGTTCAGGGCATATTTGTGTGGAGTTCTGCATTGGTACGTTCCAGTGAGACAGGGAGGTTATGGAAGGGTACAGGTTCAGGGCATATTTGAGTGTAGTTCTGCATTTGTACGTTCCAGTGAGTCAGGGAGGTTATGGAGGTTACAGGTTCAGGGCATATTTGTGTGGAGTTCTGCATTGGTACGTTCCAGTGAGACAGGGAGGTTATGGAAGGGTACAGGTTCAGGGCAAATTTGTGTGGAGTTCTGCATTGATCCGTTCCAGTGAGACAGGGAGGTTATGGAGGGGTACAGGTTCAGGGCATATTTGTGTGTAGTTCTGCATTTGTACGGTCCAGTGAGACACGGAGGTTATGGTGGTGTACAGGTTCAGGGCACATTTGTGTGGAGTTCTGCAGTGGTACGTTCCAGTGAGACAGGGAGGTTATGGTCGGTTACAGGTTCAGGGCATATTTGTGTGGAGTTCTGCATTGGGACTTTCCTGTGAGACAGGAAAGTTATGGAAGGGTACAGGTTCTGGGCATATTTGTGTGGAGTTCTGCATTGGTACGTTCCAGTGAGACAGGGAGGTTATGGAGGGGTACAGGTTCAGGGCGTATTTGTGTGTAGTTCTGCATTTGTACGTTCCAGTGAGACAGGGAGGTTATGGAGGGTACAGGTTTAGGGCATATTTGTGTGGAGTTCTGCAGTGGTACGTTCCAGTGAGACAGGGAGGTTATGGTCGGGTACAGGTTCAGGGCATATTTGTGTGGAGTTCTGCATTGGTGCGTTCCAGTGAGACAAGGAGGTTATGGGCGGGTACACGTCCAGGGCATATTTGTGTGGAATTCTGCATTGGTACGTTCCAGTGAGACTGGGAGGTTATGGAGGGTACCGGTTCAGGGCATATTTGTGTGGAGTTCTGCATTGGTACGTTCCAGTGAGACAGGGAGGTTATGGAGGGTTACAGGTTCAGGGCATATTTGTGTGGAGTTCTGCATTGGTACGTTCCAGTGAGACAGGGAGGTTATGGAGGTGTACAGGTTCAGGGCACATTTGTCTGGAGTTCTGCATTGGTACGTTCCAGTGAGACAGGGAGGTTATGGAGGGTACAGGTTAAGGGCATATTTGTGTGGTGTTCTGCAATGGTACGTTCCAGTGAGACAATGAGGTTATGGAGGGGTACAGGTTCAGGGCATATTTGTGTGGAGTTCCGCATTGGTACTTTCCAGTGAGACAGGGAGGTTATGGAGGGTACCGGTTCATTGCCTATTTGTGTGGAGTTCTGCATTGGTACGTTCCAGTGAGACAGGGAGGTTATGGAGGGGTACAGGTTCAGGGCATATTTGTGTGGTGTTCTGCAATGGTACGTTCCAGTCAGACAGGGAGATTATGCACGGTACAGGTTCAGGGCATATTTCAATGGAGTTCGGCATTGGTGCGTTCCAGTGAGACAGGGAGGTTATGGAGTGGTACAGGTTCAGGGCATACTTGTGTGGAGTTCTGCATTGGTACGTTCCAGTGTGACAGGGAGGTTATGGAGGGGTACAGGTTCAGGGCAAATTTGTGTGGAGTTCTGCATTGTTGCGTTGCAGTGAGACAAGGAGGTTATGGGCGGGTACACGTTCAGGGCATATTTGTGTGGAATTCTGCATTGGGACGTTCCAGTAAGACAGAGAGGTTATGCACGGTACAGGATCAGGGCATATTTGAGTGGAGTTCTGCATTGGTACGTTCCAGTGAGACAGGGAGGTTATTGAGGGGTACAGTTTCAGGGCAAATTTGTGTGGAGTTCTGCATTGGTGCGTTCCAGTGAGACAGGGAGGTTATGGGCGGGTACACGTTCAGGGCATATTTGTGTGGAATTCTGCATTGGTACGTTCCAGTGAGACAGGGAGGGTATGGTCGGGTAGAGGTTCAGGGCATATTTGTGTGGAGTTCTGCATTGGTACGTTCCAGTGAGACAGGGAGGTTATGGAGGGTACAGGTTCAGGGCATATTTGTGTGGAATTCTGCGTTGGTACATTCCAGTGTGACAGGGAGGTTATTGAGGGGTACAGGTTCAGGGCAAATTTGTGTGGAGTTCTGCATTGGTGCGTTCCAGTGAGTCTGGGAGGTTATGGGCGGGTACACGTTCAGGGCATATTTGTGTGGAATTCTGCATTGGTACGTTCCAGTGAGACAGGGAGGTTATGGTCGGGTACAGGTTCAGGGCATATTTGTGTGGAGTTCTGCATTGGTACGTTCCAGTGAGACAGGCAGGTTATGGAGTGTACAGGTTCAGGGCATATTTGTGTGGAATTCTGTGTTGGTACGTTCCAGTGAGACAAGGAGCTTATGGGCGGGTATACGTTCAGGGCATATTTGTGTGGTGTTCTGCAATGGTACGTTCCAGTGAAACTGGAGGTTATGGAGGGGTACAGGTTCAGGGCATATTTGAGTGTAGTTCTGCATTTGTACGTTCCAGTGAGTCAGGGAGGTTATGGAGGTTACAGGTTCAGGGCATATTTGTGTGGTGTTCTGCAATGGTACGTTCCAGTGAGACAGGGAGGTTATGGAGGGGTACAGGTTCAGGGCATATTTGAGTGTAGTTCTGCATTTGTACGTTCCAGTGAGTCAGGGAGGTTATGGAGGTTACAGGTTCAGGGCATATTTGTGTGGAGTTCTGCATTGGTACGTTCCAGTGAGACAGGGAGGTTATGGAAGGGTACAGGTTCAGGGCAAATTTGTGTGGAGTTCTGCATTGATCCGTTCCAGTGAGACAGGGAGGTTATGGAGGGGTACAGGTTCAGGGCATATTTGTGTGTAGTTCTGCATTTGTACGTTCCAGTGAGACACGGAGGTTATGGTGGTGTACAGGTTCAGGGCACATTTGTGTGGAGTTCTGCAGTGGTACGTTCCAGTGAGACAGGGAGGTTATGGTCGGTTACAGGTTCAGGGCATATTTGTGTGGAGTTCTGCATTGGGACTTTCCTGTGAGACAGGAAAGTTATGGAAGGGTACAGGTTCTGGGCATATTTGTGTGGAGTTCTGCATTGGTACGTTCCAGTGAGACAGGGAGGTTATGGAGGGGTACAGGTTCAGGGCGTATTTGTGTGTAGTTCTGCATTTGTACGTTCCAGTGAGACAGGGAGGTTATGGAGGGTACAGGTTTAGGGCATATTTGTGTGGAGTTCTGCAGTGGTACGTTCCAGTGAGACAGGGAGGTTATGGTCGGGTACAGGTTCAGGGCATATTTGTGTGGAGTTCTGCGTTGGTACGTTCCAGTGAGACAGGGAGGTTATGGTCGGTTACAGGTTCAGGGCATATTTGTGCGTATTTCTGCTTTGGTACGTTCCAGTGAGACAGGGAGTTTATGGAGGGTACAGGTTCAGGGCATATTTGTGTGGAGTTCTGCGTTGGTACGTTCCAGTGAGACAAGGATCTTATGGGCGGGTAAACGTTCAGGGCATATTTGAGTGGAGTTCAGCATTGGTGCGTTCCAGTGAGACAGGGAAGTTATGGAGGGGTACAGGTTCAGGGCATATTTGTGTGGAGTTCTGCATTGGTACGTTCCAGTGAGACAGGGAGGTTATGGAGGGTACAGGTTCAGGGCATATTTGTTTAGAGTTCTGCATTGGTACGTTCCAGTGAGACAGGGAGGGTATGGAGGGGTACAGGTTCAGGGCAAATTTGTGTGGAGTTCTGCATTGGTGCGTTCCAGTGCGACAAGGAGGATATGGGCGGTTAGACGTTCAGGGCATATTTGTGTGGAATTCTGCATTGGTACGTTCCAGTGAGTCCGGGAGTTTATGGTCGGGTGCAGGTTCAGGGCATATTTGTGTTGAGTTCTGCATTGGTACGTTCCAGTGAGACAGGGAGGTTATGGAGGGTTACAGGTTCAGGGCATATTTGTGTGGAGTTCTGCATTTGTGCGTTCCAGTGAGACAAGGAGGTTATGGGCGGGTACACGTTCAGGGCATATTTGTGTGGAATTCTGCATTGGTACGTCCCAGTGAGACAGGGAGGTTATGCACGGTACAGGATCAGGGCATATTTGAGTGGAGTTCTGCATTGGTACGTTCCAGTGAGACAGGGAGGTTATTGAGGGGTACAGGTTCAGGGCAAATTTGTGTGGAGTTCTGCATTGGTGCGTTCCAGTGAGACAAGGAGGTTATGGGCGGGTACACGTCCAGGGCATATTTGTGTGGAATTCTGCATTGGTACGTTCCAGTGAGACAGGGAGGTTATGGAGGGTACCGGTTCAGGGCATATTTGTGTGGAGTTCTGCATTGGTACGTTCCAGTGGGACAGGGAGGTTATGGAGGGTTACAGGTTCAGGGCATATTTGTGTGGAGTTCTGCATTGGTACGTTCCAGTGAGACAGGGAGGTTATGGAGGTGTACAGGTTCAGGGCACATTTGTCTGGAGTTCTGCATTGGTACGTTCCAGTGAGACAGGGAGGTTATGGAGGGTACAGGTTCAGGGCATATTTGTGTGGTGTTCTGCAATGGTACGTTCCAGTGAGACAGGGAGGTTATGGAGGGGTACAGGTTCAGGGCATATTTGTGTGTAGTTCTGCATTTGTACGTTCCAGTGAGACAGGGAGGTTATGGAGGGTACAGGTTCAGGGCATATTTGTGTGGAGTTCTGCATTGGTACGTTCCAGTGAGACAGGGAGGTTATGGAGGGGTACAGGTTCAGGGCATATTTGTGTGTAGTTCTGCATTGGTACGTTCCAGTGAGACAGGGAGGTTATGGAGGGTACAGGTTCAGGGCATATTTGTGTGTAGTTCTGCATTTGTACGTTCCAGTGAGACAGGGAGGTTATGGAGGGTACAGGTTCAGGGCATATTTGTGTGGAGTTCTGCAGTGGTACGTTCCAGTGAGACAGGCAGGTTATGGTGGGGTACAGGTTCAGGGCATATTTGTGCGTATTTCTGCTTTGGTACGTTCCAGTGAGACAGGGAGTTTATGGAGGGTACAGGTTCAGGGCATATTTGTGTGGAGTTCTGCGTTGGTACGTTCCAGTGAGACAAGGAGGTTATGGGCGGGTATACGTTCAGGGCATATTTGTGTGGTGTTCTGCAATGGTACGTTCCAGTGAAACTGGAGGTTATGGAGGGGTACAGGTTCAGGGCATATTTGAGTGTAGTTCTGCATTTGTACGTTCCAGTGAGTCAGGGAGGTTATGGAGGTTACAGGTTCAGGGCATATTTGTGTGGTGTTCTGCAATGGTACGTTCCAGTGAAACTGGAGGTTATGGAGGGGTACAGGTTCAGGGCATATTTGAGTGTAGTTCTGCATTTGTACGTTCCAGTGAGTCATGGAGGTTATGGAGGTTACAGGTTCAGGGCATATTTGTGTGGAGTTCTGCATTGGTACGTTCCAGTGAGACAGGGAGGTTATGGAAGGGTACAGGTTCAGGGCATATTTGAGTGTAGTTCTGCATTTGTACGTTCCAATGAGTCAGGGAGGTTATGGAGGTTACAGGTTCAGGGCATATTTGTGTGGAGTTCTGCATTGGTACGTTCCAGTGAGACAGGGAGGTTATGGAAGGGTACAGTTTCAGGGCAAATTTGTGTGGAGTTCTGCATTGATCCGTTCCAGTGAGACAGGGAGGTTATGGAGGGGTACAGGTTCAGGGCATATTTGTGTGTAGTTCTGCATTTGTACGTTCCAGTGAGACACGGAGGTTATGGTGGTGTACAGGTTCAGGGCACATTTGTGTGGAGTTCTGCAGTGGTACGTTCCAGTGAGACAGGGAGGTTATGGTCGGTTACAGGTTCAGGGCATATTTGTGTGGAGTTCTGCATTGGGACTTTCCTGTGAGACAGGAAAGTTATGGAAGGGTACAGGTTCTGGGCATATTTGTGTGGAGTTCTGCATTGGTACGTTCCAGTGAGACAGGGAGGTTATGGAGGGGTACAGGTTCAGGGCGTATTTGTGTGTAGTTCTGCATTTGTACGTTCCAGTGAGACAGGGAGGTTATGGAGGGTACAGGTTTAGGGCATATTTGTGTGGAGTTCTGCAGTGGTACGTTCCAGTGAGACAGGGAGGTTATGGTCGGGTACAGGTTCAGGGCATATTTGTGTGGAGTTCTGCATTGGTGCGTTCCAGTGAGACAAGGAGGTTATGGGCGGGTACACGTCCAGGGCATATTTGTGTGGAATTCTGCATTGGTACGTTCCAGTGAGACTGGGAGGTTATGGAGGGTACCGGTTCAGGGCATATTTGTGTGGAGTTCTGCATTGGTACGTTCCAGTGAGACAGGGAGGTTATGGAGGGTTACAGGTTCAGGGCATATTTGTGTGGAGTTCTGCATTGGTACGTTCCAGTGAGACAGGGAGGTTATGGAGGTGTACAGGTTCAGGGCACATTTGTCTGGAGTTCTGCATTGGTACGTTCCAGTGAGACAGGGAGGTTATGGAGGGTACAGGTTAAGGGCATATTTGTGTGGTGTTCTGCAATGGTACGTTCCAGTGAGACAATGAGGTTATGGAGGGGTACAGGTTCAGGGCATATTTGTGTGGAGTTCCGCATTGGTACTTTCCAGTGAGACAGGGAGGTTATGGAGGGTACCGGTTCATTGCCTATTTGTGTGGAGTTCTGCATTGGTACGTTCCAGTGAGACAGGGAGGTTATGGAGGGGTACAGGTTCAGGGCATATTTGTGTGGTGTTCTGCAATGGTACGTTCCAGTCAGACAGGGAGATTATGCACGGTACAGGTTCAGGGCATATTTCAATGGATTTCTGCATTGGTGCGTTCCAGTGAGACAGGGAGGTTATGGAGTGGTACAGGTTCAGGGCATACTTGTGTGGAGTTCTGCATTGGTACGTTCCAGTGTGACAGGGAGGTTATGGAGGGGTACAGGTTCAGGGCAAATTTGTGTGGAGTTCTGCATTGTTGCGTTGCAGTGAGACAAGGAGGTTATGGGCGGGTACACGTTCAGGGCATATTTGTGTGGAATTCTGCATTGGGACGTTCCAGTAAGACAGAGAGGTTATGCACGGTACAGGATCAGGGCATATTTGAGTGGAGTTCTGCATTGGTACGTTCCAGTGAGACAGGGAGGTTATTGAGGGGTACAGTTTCAGGGCAAATTTGTGTGTAGTTCTGCATTGGTGCGTTCCAGTGAGACAGGGAGGTTATGGGCGGGTACACGTTCAGGGCATATTTGTGTGGAATTCTGCATTGGTACGTTCCAGTGAGACAGGGAGGGTATGGTCGGGTAGAGGTTCAGGGCATATTTGTGTGGAGTTCTGCATTGGTACGTTCCAGTGAGACAGGGAGGTTATGGAGGGTACAGGTTCAGGGCATATTTGTGTGGAATTCTGCGTTGGTACATTCCAGTGTGACAGGGAGGTTATTGAGGGGTACAGGTTCAGGGCAAATTTGTGTGGAGTTCTGCATTGGTGCGTTCCAGTGAGTCTGGGAGGTTATGGGCGGGTACACGTTCAGGGCATATTTGTGTGGAATTCTGCATTGGTACGTTCCAGTGAGACAGGGAGGTTATGGTCGGGTACAGGTTCAGGGCATATTTGTGTGGAGTTCTGCATTGGTACGTTCCAGTGAGACAGGCAGGTTATGGAGTGTACAGGTTCAGGGCATATTTGTGTGGAATTCTGTGTTGGTACGTTCCAGTGAGACAAGGAGCTTATGGGCGGGTATACGTTCAGGGCATATTTGTGTGGTGTTCTGCAATGGTACGTTCCAGTGAAACTGGAGGTTATGGAGGGGTACAGGTTCAGGGCATATTTGAGTGTAGTTCTGCATTTGTACGTTCCAGTGAGTCAGGGAGGTTATGGAGGTTACAGGTTCAGGGCATATTTGTGTGGTGTTCTGCAATGGTACGTTCCAGTGAGACAGGGAGGTTATGGAGGGGTACAGGTTCAGGGCATATTTGAGTGTAGTTCTGCATTTGTACGTTCCAGTGAGTCAGGGAGGTTATGGAGGTTACAGGTTCAGGGCATATTTGTGTGGAGTTCTGCATTGGTACGTTCCAGTGAGACAGGGAGGTTATGGAAGGGTACAGGTTCAGGGCAAATTTGTGTGGAGTTCTGCATTGATCCGTTCCAGTGAGACAGGGAGGTTATGGAGGGGTACAGGTTCAGGGCATATTTGTGTGTAGTTCTGCATTTGTACGTTCCAGTGAGACACGGAGGTTATGGTGGTGTACAGGTTCAGGGCACATTTGTGTGGAGTTCTGCAGTGGTACGTTCCAGTGAGACAGGGAGGTTATGGTCGGTTACAGGTACAGGGCATATTTGTGTGGAGTTCTGCATTGGGACTTTCCTGTGAGACAGGAAAGTTATGGAAGGGTACAGGTTCTGGGCATATTTGTGTGGAGTTCTGCATTGGTACGTTCCAGTGAGACAGGGAGGTTATGGAGGGGTACAGGTTCAGGGCGTATTTGTGTGTAGTTCTGCATTTGTACGTTCCAGTGAGACAGGGAGGTTATGGAGGGTACAGGTTTAGGGCATATTTGTGTGGAGTTCTGCAGTGGTACGTTCCAGTGAGACAGGGAGGTTATGGTCGGGTACAGGTTCAGGGCATATTTGTGTGGAGTTCTGCGTTGGTACGTTCCAGTGAGACAGGGAGGTTATGGTCGGTTACAGGTTCAGGGCATATTTGTGCGTATTTCTGCTTTGGTACGTTCCAGTGAGACAGGGAGTTTATGGAGGGTACAGGTTCAGGGCATATTTGTGTGGAGTTCTGCGTTGGTACGTTCCAGTGAGACAAGGATCTTATGGGCGGGTAAACGTTCAGGGCATATTTGAGTGGAGTTCAGCATTGGTGCGTTCCAGTGAGACAGGGAAGTTATGGAGGGGTACAGGTTCAGGGCATATTTGTGTGGAGTTCTGCATTGGTACGTTCCAGTGAGACAGGGAGGTTATGGAGGGTACAGGTTCAGGGCATATTTGTTTAGAGTTCTGCATTGGTACGTTCCAGTGAGACAGGGAGGGTATGGAGGGGTACAGGTTCAGGGCAAATTTGTGTGGAGTTCTGCATTGGTGCGTTCCAGTGCGACAAGGAGGATATGGGCGGTTAGACGTTCAGGGCATATTTGTGTGGAATTCTGCATTGGTACGTTCCAGTGAGTCCGGGAGGTTATGGTCGGGTGCAGGTTCAGGGCATATTTGTGTTGAGTTCTGCATTGGTACGTTCCAGTGAGACAGGGAGGTTATGGAGGGTTACAGGTTCAGGGCATATTTGTGTGGAGTTCTGCATTTGTGCGTTCCAGTGAGACAAGGAGGTTATGGGCGGGTACACGTTCAGGGCATATTTGTGTGGAATTCTGCATTGGTACGTCCCAGTGAGACAGGGAGGTTATGCACGGTACAGGATCAGGGCATATTTGAGTGGAGTTCTGCATTGGTACGTTCCAGTGAGACAGGGAGGTTATTGAGGGGTACAGGTTCAGGGCAAATTTGTGTGGAGTTCTGCATTGGTGCGTTCCAGTGAGACAAGGAGGTTATGGGCGGGTACACGTCCAGGGCATATTTGTGTGGAATTCTGCATTGGTACGTTCCAGTGAGACAGGGAGGTTATGGAGGGTACCGGTTCAGGGCATATTTGTGTGGAGTTCTGCATTGGTACGTTCCAGTGGGACAGGGAGGTTATGGAGGGTTACAGGTTCAGGGCATATTTGTGTGGAGTTCTGCATTGGTACGTTCCAGTGAGACAGGGAGGTTATGGAGGTGTACAGGTTCAGGGCACATTTGTCTGGAGTTCTGCATTGGTACGTTCCAGTGAGACAGGGAGGTTATGGAGGGTACAGGTTCAGGGCATATTTGTGTGGTGTTCTGCAATGGTACGTTCCAGTGAGACAGGGAGGTTATGGAGGGGTACAGGTTCAGGGCATATTTGTGTGGATTTCCGCATTGGTACTTTCCAGTGAGACAGGGAGGTTATGGAGGGTACCGGTTCATTGCCTATTTGTGTGGAGTTCTGCATTGGTACGTTCCAGTGAGACAGGGAGGTTATGGAGGGGTACAGGTTCAGGGCATATTTGTGTGGTGTTCTGCAATGGTACGTTCCAGTCAGACAGGGAGATTATGCACGGTACAGGTTCAGGGCATATTTCAATGGATTTCGGCATTGGTGCATTCCAGTGAGACAGGGAGGTTATGGAGTGGTACAGGTTCAGGGCATACTTGTGTGGAGTTCTGCATTGGTACGTTCCAGTAAGACAGAGAGGTTATGCACGGTACAGGATCAGGGCATATTTGAGTGGAGTTCTGCATTGGTACGTTCCAGTGAGACAGGGAGGTTATTGAGGGGTACAGGTTCAGGGCAAATTTGTGTGGAGTTCTGCATTGGTGCGTTCCAGTGAGACAGGGAGGTTATGGGCGGGTACACGTTCAGGGCATATTTGTGTGGAATTCTGCATTGGTACGTCCCAGTGAGACAGGGAGGTTATGCACGGTACAGGATCAGGGCATAGTTGAGTTGAGTTCTGCATTGGTACGTTCCAGTGAGACAGGGAGGTTATTGAGGGGTACAGGTTCAGGGCAAATTTGTGTGGAGTTCTGCATTGGTGCGTTCCAGTGAGACAAGGAGGTTATGGGCGGGTACACGTCCAGGGCATATTTGTGTGGAATTCTGCATTGGTACGTTCCAGTGAGACAGGGAGGTTATGGAGGGTACCGGTTCAGGGCATATTTGTGTGGAGTTCTGCATTGGTACGTTCCAGTGAGACAGGGAGGTTATGGAGGGTTACAGGTTCAGGGCATATTTGTGTGGAGTTCTGCATTGGTACGTTCCAGTGAGACAGGGAGGTTATGGAGGTGTACAGGTTCAGGGCACATTTGTCTGGAGTTCTGCATTGGTACGTTCCAGTGAGACAGGGAGGTTATGGAGGGTACAGGTTCAGGGCATATTTGTGTGGTGTTCTGCAATGGTACGTTCCAGTGAGACAGGGAGGTTATGGAGGGGTACAGGTTCAGGGCATATTTGTGTGGAGTTCCGCATTGGTACTTTCCAGTGAGACAGGGAGGTTATGGAGGGTACCGGTTCATTGCCTATTTGTGTGGAGTTCTGCATTGGTACGTTCCAGTCAGACAGGGAGATTATGCACGGTACAGGTTCAGGGCATATTTCAATGGAGTTCGGCATTGGTGCGTTCCAGTGAGACAGGGAGGTTATGGAGTGGTACAGGTTCAGGGCATACTTGTGTGGAGTTCTGCATTGGTACGTTACAGTGTGACAGGGAGGTTATGGAGGGGTACAGGTTCAGGGCAAATTTGTGTGGAGTTCTGCATTGTTGCGTTGCAGTGAGACAAGGAGGTTATGGGCGGGTACACGTTCAGGGCATATTTGTGTGGAATTCTGCATTGGGACGTTCCAGTAAGACAGAGAGCTTATGCACGGTACAGGATCAGGGCATATTTGAGTGGAGTTCTGCATTGGTATGTTCCAGTGAGACAGGGAGGTTATTGAGGGGTACAGGTTCAGGGCAAATTTGTGTGGAGTTCTGCATTGGTGCGTTCCAGTGAGACAGGGAGGTTATGGGCGGGTACACGTTCAGGGCATATTTGTGTGGAATTCTGCATTGGTACGTTCCAGTGAGACAGGGAGGTTATGGTCGGGTACAGGTTCAGGGCATATTTGTGTGGAGTTCTGCATTGGTACGTTCCAGTGAGACAGGGAGGTTATGGAGGGTACAGGTTCAGGGCATATTTGTGTGGAATTCTGCGTTGGTACGTTCCAGTGTGACAGGGAGGTTATGGAGGGGTACAGGTTCAGGGCAAATTTGTGTGGAGTTCTGCATTGGTGCATTCCAGTGAGACAAGGAGGTTATGGGCAGGTACACGTTCAGGGCATATTTGTGTGGAATTCTGCATTGGGACGTTCCAGTAAGACAGAGAGGTTATGCACGGTACAGGATCAGAGCATATTTGAGTGGAGTTCTGCATTGGTACGTTGCAGTGAGACAAGGAGGTTATTGAGGGGTACAGGTTCAGGGCAAATTTGTGTGGAGTTCTGCATTGGTGCGTTCCAGTGAGTCTGGGAGGTTATGGGCGGGTACACGTTCAGGGCATATTTGTGTGGAATTCTGCATTGGTACGTTCCAGTGAGACAGGGAGGTTATGGTCGGGTACAGGTTCAGGGCATATTTGTGTGGTGTTCTGCATTGGTACGTTCCAGTGAGACAGGGAGGTTATGGAGTGTACAGGTTCAGGGCATATTTGTGTGGAATTCTGCGTTGGTACGTTCCAGTGAGACAAGGAGCTTATGGGCGGGTACACGTTCAGGGCATATTTGTGTGGTGTTCTGCAATGGTACGTTCCAGTGAAACTGGAGGTTATGGAGGGGTACAGGTTCAGGGCATATTTGAGTGTAGTTCTGCATTTGTACGTTCCAGTGAGTCAGGGAGGTTATGGAGGTTACAGGTTCAGGGCATATTTGTGTGGAGTTCTGCATTGGTACGTTCCAGTGAGACAGGGAGGTTATGGAAGGGTACAGGTTCAGGGCAAATTTGTGTGGAGTTCTGCATTGATCCGTTCCAGTGAGACAGGGAGGTTATGGAGGGTACAGGTTCAGGGCATATTTGTGTGGAGTTCTGCAGTGGTACGTTCCAGTGAGACAGGGAGGTTATGGTCGGGTACAGGTTCAGGGCTTATTTGTGTGTTGTTCTGCATTGGTACGTTCCAGTGAGACAGGGAGTTTATGGAGGGTACAGGTTCAGGGCATATTTGTGTGGAGTTCTGCATTGGTACGTTCCAGTGAGACAGGGAGGTTATGGAGGGGTACAGGTTCAGGGCATATTTGTGTGAAGTTCTGCATTGGTACGTTCTAGTGAGACAGGGAGGTTATGGAGGGTTACAGGTTCAGGGCATATTTTTGTGGAGTTCTGCATTGGTGCGTTCCAGTGAGACAGGGCGGTTATGGAGGGGTACAGGTTCAGGGCATATTTGAGTGTAGTTCTGCATTTGTACGTTCCAGTGAGTCAGGGAGGTTATGGAGGTTACAGGTTCAGGGCATATTTGTGTGGTGTTCTGCAATGGTACGTTCCAGTGAAACTGGAGGTTATGGAGGGGTACAGGTTCAGGGCATATTTGAGTGTAGTTCTGCATTTGTACGTTCCAGTGAGTCAGGGAGGTTATGGAGGTTACAGGTTCAGGGCATATTTGTGTGGAGTTCTGCATTGGTACGTTCCAGTGAGACAGGGAGGTTATGGAAGGGTACAGGTTCAGGGCATATTTGAGTGTAGTTCTGCATTTGTACGTTCCAGTGAGTCAGGGAGGTTATGGAGGTTACAGGTTCAGGGCATATTTGTGTGGAGTTCTGCATTGGTACGTTCCAGTGAGACAGGGAGGTTATGGTCGGGTACAGGTTGAGGGAATATTTGTGTGGAGTTCTGCATTGGGACTTTCCTGTGAGACAGGAAAGTTATGGAAGGGTACAGGTTCTGGTCATATTTGTGTGGAGTTCTGCAGTGGTACGTTCCAGTGAGACAGGGAGGTTATGGAGGGGTACAGGTTCAGGGCATATTTGTGTGTAGTTCTGCATTTGTACGTTCCAGTGAGACAGGGAGGTTATGGTGGTGTACAGGTTCAGGGCACATTTGTGTGGAGTTCTGCAGTGGTACGTTCCAGTGAGACAGGGAGGTTATGGTCGGGTACAGGTTGAGGGAATATTTGTGTGGAGTTCTGCATTGGGACTTTCCTGTGAGACAGGAAAGTTATGGAAGGGTACAGGTTCTGGTCATATTTGTGTGGAGTTCTGCATTGGTACGTTCCAGTGAGACAGGGAGGTTATGGAGGGGTACAGGTTCAGGGCATATTTGTGTGTAGTTCTGCATTTGTGCGTTCCAGTGAGACAGGGAGGTTATGGAGGGTACAGGTTCAGGGCATATTTGTGTGGAGTTCTGCAGTGGTACGTTCCAGTGAGACAGGCAGGTTATGGTGGGGTACAGGTTCAGGGCATATTTGTGCGTATTTCTGCTTTGGTACGTTCCAGTGAGACAGGGAGTTTATGGAGGGTACAGGTTCAGGGCATATTTGTGTGGAGTTCTGCGTTGGTACGTTCCAGTGAGACAAGGATCTTATGGGCGGGTAAACGTTCAGGGCATATTTGTGTGGTGTTCTGCAATGGTACATTCCAGTGAGACTGGGAGTATATGGGCGGGTACACTTTCAGGGCATATTTGAGTGGAGTTCAGCATTGGTGCGTTCCAGTGAGACAGGGAAGTTATGGAGGGGTACAGGTTCAGGGCATATTTGTGTGGAGTTCTGCATTTGTACGTTCCAGTGAGACAGGGAGGTTATGGTGGTGTACAGGTTCAGGGCACATTTGTGTGGAGTTCTGCAGTGGTACGTTCCAGTGAGACAGGGAGGTTATGGTCGGGTACAGGTTGTGGGAATATTTGTGTGGAGTTCTGCATTGGGACTTTCCTGTGAGACAGGAAAGTTATGGAAGGGTACAGGTTCTGGTCATATTTGTGTGGAGTTCTGCATTGGTACGTTCCAGTGAGACAGGGAGGTTATGGAGGGGTACAGGTTCAGGGCATATTTGTGTGTAGTTCTGCATTTGTACGTTCCAGTGAGACAGGGAGGTTATGGAGGGTACAGGTTCAGGGCATATTTGTGTGGAGTTCTGCAGTGGTACGTTCCAGTGAGACAGGCAGGTTATGGTGGGGTACAGGTTCAGGGCATATTTGTGCGTATTTCTGCTTTGGTACGTTCCAGTGAGACAGGGAGTTTATGGAGGGTACAGGTTCAGGGCATATTTGTGTGGAGTTCTGCGTTGGTACGTTCCAGTGAGACAAGGATCTTATGGGCGGGTAAACGTTCAGGGCATATTTGTGTGGTGTTCTGCAATGGTACATTCCAGTGAGACTGGGAGTATATGGGCGGGTACACTTTCAGGGCATATTTGAGTGGAGTTCAGCATTGGTGCGTTCCAGTGAGACAGGGAAGTTATGGAGGGGTACAGGTTCAGGGCATATTTGTGTGGAGTTCTGCATTGGTACGTTCCAGTGAGACAGGGAGGTTATGGAGGGGTACAGGTTCAGGGCATATTTGTGTGGTGTTCTGCAATGGTACGTTCCAGTCAGACAGGGAGATTATGCACGGTACAGGTTCAGGGCATATTTCAATGGAGTTCGGCATTGGTGCGTTCCAGTGAGACAGGGAGGTTATGGAGTGGTACAGGTTCAGGGCATACTTGTGTGGAGTTCTGCATTGGTACGTTCCAGTGTGACAGGGAGGTTATGGAGGGGTACAGGTTCAGGGCAAATTTGTTGGGAGTTCTGCATTGTTGCGTTGCAGTGAGACAAGGAGGTTATGGGCGGGTACACGTTCAGGGCATATTTGTCTGGAATTCTGCATTGGGACGTTCCAGTAAGACAGAGAGGTTATGCACGGTACAGGATCAGGGCATATTTGAGTGGAGTTCTGCATTGGTACGTTCCAGTGAGACAGGGAGGTTATTGAGGGGTACAGGTTCAGGGCAAATTTGTGTGGAGTTCTGCATTGGTGCGTTCCAGTGAGACAGGGAGGTTATGGGCGGGTACACGTTCAGGGCATATTTGTGTGGAATTCTGCATTGGTACGTTCCAGTGAGACAGGGAGGTTATGGTCGGGTACAGGTTCAGGGCATATTTGTGTGGAGTTCTGCATTGGTACGTTCCAGTGAGACAGGGAGGTTATGGAGGGTACAGGTTCAGGGCATATTTGTGTGGAATTCTGCTTTGGTACGTTCCAGTGTGACAGGGAGGTTATGGAGGGGTACAGGTTCAGGGCAAATTTGTGTGGAGTTCTGCATTGGTGCGTTCCAGTGAGACAAGGAGGTTATGGGCAGGTACACGTTCAGGGCATATTTGTGTGGAATTCTGCATTGGTACGTTCCAGTGAGACAGGGAGGTTATGGAGGGTACCGGTTCAGGGCATATTTGTGTGGAGTTCTGCATTGGTACGTTCCAGTGAGACAGGGAGGTTATGGAGGTGCACAGGTTCAGGGCACATTTGTCTGGAGTTCTGCATTGGTACGTTCCAGTGAGACAGGGAGGTTATGGAGGGTACAGGTTCAGGGCATATTTGTGTGGTGTTCTGCAATGGTACGTTCCAGTGAGACAGGGAGGTTATGGAGGGGTACAGGTTCAGGGCATATTTGTGTGGATTTCCGCATTGGTACTTTCCAGTGAGACAGGGAGGTTATGGAGGGTACCGGTTCATTGCCTATTTGTGTGGAGTTCTGCATTGGTACGTTCCAGTGAGACAGGGAGGTTATGGAGGGGTACAGGTTCAGGGCATATTTGTGTGGTGTTCTGCAATGGTACGTTCCAGTCAGACAGGGAGATTATGCACGGTACAGGTTCAGGGCAAATTTGTATGGAGTTCTGCATTGGTGCGTTCCAGTGAGACAAGGAGGTTATGGGCGGGTACACGTTCAGGGCATATTTGTGTGGAATTCAGCATTGGGACGTTCCAGTAAGACAGAGAGGTTATGCACGGTACAGGATCAGGGCATATTTGAGTGGAGTTCTGCATTGGTACGTTCCAGTGAGACAGGGAGGTTATTGAGGGGTACAGGTTCAGGGCAAATTTGTGTGGAGTTCTGCATTGGTGCGTTCCAGTGAGACAGGGAGGTTATGGGCGGGTACACGTTCAGGGCATATTTGTGTGGAATTCTGCATTGGTACGTCCCAGTGAGACAGGGAGGTTATGCACGGTACAGGATCAGGGCATAGTTGAGTTGAGTTCTGCATTGGTACGTTCCAGTGAGACAGGGAGGTTATTGAGGGGTACAGGTTCAGGGCAAATTTGTGTGGAGTTCTGCATTGGTGCGTTCCAGTGAGACAAGGAGGTTATGGGCGGGTACACGTCCAGGGCATATTTGTGTGGAATTCTGCATTGGTACGTTCCAGTGAGACAGGGAGGTTATGGAGGTGTACAGGTTCAGGGCACATTTGTCTGGAGTTCTGCATTGGTACGTTCCAGTGAGACAGGGAGGTTATGGAGGGTACAGGTTCAGGGCATATTTGTGTGGTGTTCTGCAATGGTACGTTCCAGTGAGACAGGGAGGTTATGGAGGGGTACAGGTTCAGGGCATATTTGTGTGGAGTTCCGCTTTGGTACTTTCCAGTGAGACAGGGAGGTTATGGAGGGTACCGGTTCATTGCCTATTTGTGTGGAGTTCTGCATTGGTACGTTCCAGTGAGACAGGGAGGTTATGGAGGGGTACAGGTTCAGGGCATATTTGTGTGGTGTTCTGCAATGGTACGTTCCAGTCAGACAGGGAGATTATGCACGGTACAGGTTCAGGGCATATTTCAATGGAGTTCGGCATTGGTGCGTTCCAGTGAGACAGGGAGGTTATGGAGTGGTACAGGTTCAGGGCATACTTGTGTGGAGTTCTGCATTGGTACGTTCCAGTGTGACAGGGAGGTTATGGAGGGGTACAGGTTCAGGGCAAATTTGTGTGGAGTTCTGCATTGTTGCGTTGCAGTGAGACAAGGAGGTTATGGGCGGGTACACGTTCAGGGCATATTTGTGTGGAATTCTGCATTGGGACGTTCCAGTAAGACAGAGAGCTTATGCACGGTACAGGATCAGGGCATATTTGAGTGGAGTTCTGCATTGGTATGTTCCAGTGAGACAGGGAGGTTATTGAGGGGTACAGGTTCAGGGCAAATTTGTGTGGAGTTCTGCATTGGTGCGTTCCAGTGAGACAGGGAGGTTATGGGCGGGTACACGTTCAGGGCATATTTGTGTGGAATTCTGCATTGGTACGTTCCAGTGAGACAGGGAGGTTATGGTCGGGTACAGGTTCAGGGCATATTTGTGTGGAGTTCTGCATTGGTACGTTCCAGTGAGACAGGGAGGTTATGGAGGGTACAGGTTCAGGGCATATTTGTGTGGAATTCTGCGTTGGTACGTTCCAGTGTGACAGGGAGGTTATGGAGGGGTACAGGTTCAGGGCAAATTTGTGTGGAGTTCTGCATTGGTGCATTCCAGTGAGACAAGGAGGTTATGGGCAGGTACACGTTCAGGGCATATTTGTGTGGAATTCTGCATTGGGACGTTCCAGTAAGACAGAGAGGTTATGCACGGTACAGGATCAGGGCATATTTGAGTGGAGTTCTGCATTGGTACGTTGCAGTGAGACAAGGAGGTTATTGAGGGGTACAGGTTCAGGGCAAATTTGTGTGGAGTTCTGCATTGGTGCGTTCCAGTGAGTCTGGGAGGTTATGGGCGGGTACACGTTCAGGGCATATTTGTGTGGAATTCTGCATTGGTACGTTCCAGTGAGACAGGGAGGTTATGGTCGGGTACAGGTTCAGGGCATATTTGTGTGGTGTTCTGCATTGGTACGTTCCAGTGAGACAGGGAGGTTATGGAGTGTACAGGTTCAGGGCATATTTGTGTGGAATTCTGCGTTGGTACGTTCCAGTGAGACAAGGAGCTTATGGGCGGGTACACGTTCAGGGCATATTTGTGTGGTGTTCTGCAATGGTACGTTCCAGTGAAACTGGAGGTTATGGAGGGGTACAGGTTCAGGGCATATTTGAGTGTAGTTCTGCATTTGTACGTTCCAGTGAGTCAGGGAGGTTATGGAGGTTACAGGTTCAGGGCATATTTGTGTGGAGTTCTGCATTGGTACGTTCCAGTGAGACAGGGAGGTTATGGAAGGGTACAGGTTCAGGGCAAATTTGTGTGGAGTTCTGCATTGATCCGTTCCAGTGAGACAGGGAGGTTATGGAGGGTACAGGTTCAGGGCATATTTGTGTGGAGTTCTGCAGTGGTACGTTCCAGTGAGACAGGGAGGTTATGGTCGGGTACAGGTTCAGGGCTTATTTGTGTGTTGTTCTGCATTGGTACGTTCCAGTGAGACAGGGAGTTTATGGAGGGTACAGGTTCAGGGCATATTTGTGTGGAGTTCTGCATTGGTACGTTCCAGTGAGACAGGGAGGTTATGGAGGGGTACAGGTTCAGGGCATATTTGTGTGGAGTTCTGCATTGGTACGTTCTAGTGAGACAGGGAGGTTATGGAGGGTTACAGGTTCAGGGCATATTTTTGTGGAGTTCTGCATTGGTGCGTTCCTGTGAGACAGGGCGGTTATGGAGGGGTACAGGTTCAGGGCATATTTGAGTGTAGTTCTGCATTTGTACGTTCCAGTGTGTCAGGGAGGTTATGGAGGTTACAGGTTCAGGGCATATTTGTGTGGTGTTCTGCAATGGTACGTTCCAGTGAAACTGGAGGTTATGGAGGGGTACAGGTTCAGGGCATATTTGAGTGTAGTTCTGCATTTGTACGTTCCAGTGAGTCAGGGAGGTTATGGAGGTTACAGGTTCAGGGCATATTTGTGTGGAGTTCTGCATTGGTACGTTCCAGTGAGACAGGGAGGTTATGGAAGGGTACAGGTTCAGGGCATATTTGAGTGTAGTTCTGCATTTGTACGTTCCAGTGAGTCAGGGAGGTTATGGAGGTTACAGGTTCAGGGCATATTTGTGTGGAGTTCTGCATTGGTACGTTCCAGTGAGACAGGGAGGTTATGGTCGGGTACAGGTTGAGGGAATATTTGTGTGGAGTTCTGCATTGGGACTTTCCTGTGAGACAGGAAAGTTATGGAAGGGTACAGGTTCTGGTCATATTTGTGTGGAGTTCTGCAGTGGTACGTTCCAGTGAGACAGGGAGGTTATGGAGGGGTACAGGTTCAGGGCATATTTGTGTGTAGTTCTGCATTTGTACGTTCCAGTGAGACAGGGAGGTTATGGTGGTGTACAGGTTCAGGGCACATTTGTGTGGAGTTCTGCAGTGGTACGTTCCAGTGAGACAGGGAGGTTATGGTCGGGTACAGGTTGAGGGAATATTTGTGTGGAGTTCTGCATTGGGACTTTCCTGTGAGACAGGAAAGTTATGGAAGGGTACAGGTTCTGGTCATATTTGTGTGGAGTTCTGCATTGGTACGTTCCAGTGAGACAGGGAGGTTATGGAGGGGTACAGGTTCAGGGCATATTTGTGTGTAGTTCTGCATTTGTGCGTTCCAGTGAGACAGGGAGGTTATGGAGGGTACAGGTTCAGGGCATATTTGTGTGGAGTTCTGCAGTGGTACGTTCCAGTGAGACAGGCAGGTTATGGTGGGGTACAGGTTCAGGGCATATTTGTGCGTATTTCTGCTTTGGTACGTTCCAGTGAGACAGGGAGTTTATGGAGGGTACAGGTTCAGGGCATATTTGTGTGGAGTTCTGCGTTGGTACGTTCCAGTGAGACAAGGATCTTATGGGCGGGTAAACGTTCAGGGCATATTTGTGTGGTGTTCTGCAATGGTACATTCCAGTGAGACTGGGAGTATATGGGCGGGTACACTTTCAGGGCATATTTGAGTGGAGTTCAGCATTGGTGCGTTCCAGTGAGACAGGGAAGTTATGGAGGGGTACAGGTTCAGGGCATATTTGTGTGGAGTTCTGCATTTGTACGTTCCAGTGAGACAGGGAGGTTATGGTGGTGTACAGGTTCAGGGCACATTTGTGTGGAGTTCTGCAGTGGTACGTTCCAGTGAGACAGGGAGGTTATGGTCGGGTACAGGTTGTGGGAATATTTGTGTGGAGTTCTGCATTGGGACTTTCCTGTGAGACAGGAAAGTTATGGAAGGGTACAGGTTCTGGTCATATTTGTGTGGAGTTCTGCATTGGTACGTTCCAGTGAGACAGGGAGGTTATGGAGGGGTACAGGTTCAGGGCATATTTGTGTGTAGTTCTGCATTTGTACGTTCCAGTGAGACAGGGAGGTTATGGAGGGTACAGGTTCAGGGCATATTTGTGTGGAGTTCTGCAGTGGTACGTTCCAGTGAGACAGGCAGGTTATGGTGGGGTACAGGTTCAGGGCATATTTGTGCGTATTTCTGCTTTGGTACGTTCCAGTGAGACAGGGAGTTTATGGAGGGTACAGGTTCAGGGCATATTTGTGTGGAGTTCTGCGTTGGTACGTTCCAGTGAGACAAGGATCTTATGGGCGGGTAAACGTTCAGGGCATATTTGTGTGGTGTTCTGCAATGGTACATTCCAGTGAGACTGGGAGTATATGGGCGGGTACACTTTCAGGGCATATTTGAGTGGAGTTCAGCATTGGTGCGTTCCAGTGAGACAGGGAAGTTATGGAGGGGTACAGGTTCAGGGCATATTTGTGTGGAGTTCTGCATTGGTACGTTCCAGTGAGACAGGGAGGTTATGGAGGGGTACAGGTTCAGGGCATATTTGTGTGGTGTTCTGCAATGGTACGTTCCAGTCAGACAGGGAGATTATGCACGGTACAGGTTCAGGGCATATTTCAATGGAGTTCGGCATTGGTGCGTTCCAGTGAGACAGGGAGGTTATGGAGTGGTACAGGTTCAGGGCATACTTGTGTGGAGTTCTGCATTGGTACGTTCCAGTGTGACAGGGAGGTTATGGAGGGGTACAGGTTCAGGGCAAATTTGTGTGGAGTTCTGCATTGTTGCGTTGCAGTGAGACAAGGAGGTTATGGGCGGGTACACGTTCAGGGCATATTTGTCTGGAATTCTGCATTGGGACGTTCCAGTAAGACAGAGAGGTTATGCACGGTACAGGATCAGGGCATATTTGAGTGGAGTTCTGCATTGGTACGTTCCAGTGAGACAGGGAGGTTATTGAGGGGTACAGGTTCAGGGCAAATTTGTGTGGAGTTCTGCATTGGTGCGTTCCAGTGAGACAGGGAGGTTATGGGCGGGTACACGTTCAGGGCATATTTGTGTGGAATTCTGCATTGGTACGTTCCAGTGAGACAGGGAGGTTATGGTCGGGTACAGGTTCAGGGCATATTTGTGTGGAGTTCTGCATTGGTACGTTCCAGTGAGACAGGGAGGTTATGGAGGGTACAGGTTCAGGGCATATTTGTGTGGAATTCTGCTTTGGTACGTTCCAGTGTGACAGGGAGGTTATGGAAGGGTACAGGTTCAGGGCAAATTTGTGTGGAGTTCTGCATTGGTGCGTTCCAGTGAGACAAGGAGGTTATGGGCAGGTACACGTTCAGGGCATATTTGTGTGGAATTCTGCATTGGGACGTTCCAGTAAGACAGAGAGGTTATGCACGGTACAGGATCAGGGCATATTTGAGTGGAGTTCTGCATTGGTACGTTGCAGTGAGACAGGGAGGTTATTGAGGGGTACAGGTTCAGGGCAAATTTGTGTGGAGTTCTGCATTGGTGCGTTCCAGTGAGTCTGGTAGGTTATGGGCGGGTACACGTTCAGGGCATATTTGTGTGGAATTCTGCATTGGTACGTTCCAGTGAGACAGGGAGGTTATGGTCGGGTACAGGTTCTGGGCATATTTGTGTGGAGTTCTGCATTGGTACGTTCCAGTGAGACAGGGAGGTTATGGAGTGTACAGGTTCAGGGCATATTTGTGTGGAATTCTGCGTTGGTACGTTCCAGTGAGACAAGGAGCTTATGGGCGGGTACACGTTCAGGGCATATTTGTGTGGTGTTCTGCAATGGTACGTTCCAGTGAAACTGGAGGTTATGGAGGGGTACAGGTTCAGGGCATATTTGAGTGTAGTTCTGCATTTGTACGTTCCAGTGTGTCAGGGAGGTTATGGAGGTTACAGGTTCAGGGCATATTTGTGTGGAGTTCTGCATTGGTACGTTCCAGTGAGACAGGGAGGTTATGGAAGGGTACAGGTTCAGGGCAAATTTGTGTGGAGTTCTGCATTGATCCGTTCCAGTGAGACAGGGAGATTATGGAGGGTACAGGTTCAGGGCATATTTGTGTGGAGTTCTGCAGTGGTACGTTCCAGTGAGACAGGGAGGTTATGGTCGGGTACAGGTTCAGGGCTTATTTGTGTGTTGTTCTGCATTGGGACTTTCCTGTGAGACAGGAAAGTTATGGAAGGGTACAGGTTCTGGTCATATTTGTGTGGAGTTCTGCATTGGTACGTTCCAGTGAGACAGGGAGGTTATGGAGGGGTACAGGTTCAGGGCATATTTGTGTGTAGTTCTGCATTTGTACGTTCCAGTGAGACAGGGAGGTTATGGAGGGTACAGGTTCAGGGCATATTTGTGTGGAGTTCTGCAGTGGTACGTTCCAGTGAGACAGGCAGGTTATGGTGGGGTACAGGTTCAGGGCATATTTGTGCGTATTTCTGCTTTGGTACGTTCCAGTGAGACAGGGAGTTTATGGAGGGTACAGGTTCAGGGCATATTTGTGTGGAGTTCTGCGTTGGTACGTTCCAGTGAGACAAGGATCTTATGGGCGGGTAAACGTTCAGGGCATATTTGTGTGGTGTTCTGCAATGGTACATTCCAGTGAGACTGGGAGTATATGGGCGGGTACACTTTCAGGGCATATTTGAGTGGAGTTCAGCATTGGTGCGTTCCAGTGAGACAGGGAAGTTATGGAGGGGTACAGGTTCAGGGCATATTTGTGTGGAGTTCTGCATTGGTACGTTCCAGTGAGACAGGGAGGTTATGGAGGGGTACAGGTTCAGGGCATATTTGTGTGGTGTTCTGCAATGGTACGTTCCAGTCAGACAGGGAGATTATGCACGGTACAGGTTCAGGGCATATTTCAATGGAGTTCGGCATTGGTGCGTTCCAGTGAGACAGGGAGGTTATGGAGTGGTACAGGTTCAGGGCATACTTGTGTGGAGTTCTGCATTGGTACGTTCCAGTGTGACAGGGAGGTTATGGAGGGGTACAGGTTCAGGGCAAATTTGTGTGGAGTTCTGCATTGTTGCGTTGCAGTGAGACAAGGAGGTTATGGGCGGGTACACGTTCAGGGCATATTTGTCTGGAATTCTGCATTGGGACGTTCCAGTAAGACAGAGAGGTTATGCACGGTACAGGATCAGGGCATATTTGAGTGGAGTTCTGCATTGGTACGTTCCAGTGAGACAGGGAGGTTATTGAGGGGTACAGGTTCAGGGCAAATTTGTGTGGAGTTCTGCATTGGTGCGTTCCAGTGAGACAGGGAGGTTATGGGCGGGTACACGTTCAGGGCATATTTGTGTGGAATTCTGCATTGGTACGTTCCAGTGAGACAGGGAGGTTATGGTCGGGTACAGGTTCAGGGCATATTTGTGTGGAGTTCTGCATTGGTACGTTCCAGTGAGACAGGGAGGTTATGGAGGGTACAGGTTCAGGGCATATTTGTGTGGAATTCTGCTTTGGTACGTTCCAGTGTGACAGGGAGGTTATGGAAGGGTACAGGTTCAGGGCAAATTTGTGTGGAGTTCTGCATTGGTGCGTTCCAGTGAGACAAGGAGGTTATGGGCAGGTACACGTTCAGGGCATATTTGTGTGGAATTCTGCATTGGGACGTTCCAGTAAGACAGAGAGGTTATGCACGGTACAGGATCAGGGCATATTTGAGTGGAGTTCTGCATTGGTACGTTGCAGTGAGACAGGGAGGTTATTGAGGGGTACAGGTTCAGGGCAAATTTGTGTGGAGTTCTGCATTGGTGCGTTCCAGTGAGTCTGGTAGGTTATGGGCGGGTACACGTTCAGGGCATATTTGTGTGGAATTCTGCATTGGTACGTTCCAGTGAGACAGGGAGGTTATGGTCGGGTACAGGTTCTGGGCATATTTGTGTGGAGTTCTGCATTGGTACGTTCCAGTGAGACAGGGAGGTTATGGAGTGTACAGGTTCAGGGCATATTTGTGTGGAATTCTGCGTTGGTACGTTCCAGTGAGACAAGGAGCTTATGGGCGGGTACACGTTCAGGGCATATTTGTGTGGTGTTCTGCAATGGTACGTTCCAGTGAAACTGGAGGTTATGGAGGGGTACAGGTTCAGGGCATATTTGAGTGTAGTTCTGCATTTGTACGTTCCAGTGTGTCAGGGAGGTTATGGAGGTTACAGGTTCAGGGCATATTTGTGTGGAGTTCTGCATTGGTACGTTCCAGTGAGACAGGGAGGTTATGGAAGGGTACAGGTTCAGGGCAAATTTGTGTGGAGTTCTGCATTGATCCGTTCCAGTGAGACAGGGAGATTATGGAGGGTACAGGTTCAGGGCATATTTGTGTGGAGTTCTGCAGTGGTACGTTCCAGTGAGACAGGGAGGTTATGGTCGGGTACAGGTTCAGGGCTTATTTGTGTGTTGTTCTGCATTGGGACTTTCCTGTGAGACAGGAAAGTTATGGAAGGGTACAGGTTCTGGTCATATTTGTGTGGAGTTCTGCATTGGTACGTTCCAGTGAGACAGGGAGGTTATGGAGGGGTACAGGTTCAGGGCATATTTGTGTGTAGTTCTGCATTTGTACGTTCCAGTGAGACAGGGAGGTTATGGAGGGTACAGGTTCAGGGCATATTTGTGTGGAGTTCTGCAGTGGTACGTTCCAGTGAGACAGGCAGGTTATGGTGGGGTACAGGTTCAGGGCATATTTGTGCGTATTTCTGCTTTGGTACGTTCCAGTGAGACAGGGAGTTTATGGAGGGTACAGGTTCAGGGCATATTTGTGTGGAGTTCTGCGTTGGTACGTTCCAGTGAGACAAGGATCTTATGGGCGGGTAAACGTTCAGGGCATATTTGTGTGGTGTTCTGCAATGGTACATTCCAGTGAGACTGGGAGTATATGGGCGGGTACACTTTCAGGGCATATTTGAGTGGAGTTCAGCATTGGTGCGTTCCAGTGAGACAGGGAAGTTATGGAGGGGTACAGGTTCAGGGCATATTTGTGTGGAGTTCTGCATTGGTACGTTCCAGTGAGACAGGGAGGTTATGGAGGGGTACAGGTTCAGGGCATATTTGTGTGGTGTTCTGCAATGGTACGTTCCAGTCAGACAGGGAGATTATGCACGGTACAGGTTCAGGGCATATTTCAATGGAGTTCGGCATTGGTGCGTTCCAGTGAGACAGGGAGGTTATGGAGTGGTACAGGTTCAGGGCATACTTGTGTGGAGTTCTGCATTGGTACGTTCCAGTGTGACAGGGAGGTTATGGAGGGGTACAGGTTCAGGGCAAATTTGTGTGGAGTTCTGCATTGTTGCGTTGCAGTGAGACAAGGAGGTTATGGGCGGGTACACGTTCAGGGCATATTTGTCTGGAATTCTGCATTGGGACGTTCCAGTAAGACAGAGAGGTTATGCACGGTACAGGATCAGGGCATATTTGAGTGGAGTTCTGCATTGGTACGTTCCAGTGAGACAGGGAGGTTATTGAGGGGTACAGGTTCAGGGCAAATTTGTGTGGAGTTCTGCATTGGTGCGTTCCAGTGAGACAGGGAGGTTATGGGCGGGTACACGTTCAGGGCATATTTGTGTGGAATTCTGCATTGGTACGTTCCAGTGAGACAGGGAGGTTATGGTCGGGTACAGGTTCAGGGCATATTTGTGTGGAGTTCTGCATTGGTACGTTCCAGTGAGACAGGGAGGTTATGGAGGGTACAGGTTCAGGGCATATTTGTGTGGAATTCTGCTTTGGTACGTTCCAGTGTGACAGGGAGGTTATGGAGGGGTACAGGTTCAGGGCAAATTTGTGTGGAGTTCTGCATTGGTGCGTTCCAGTGAGACAAGGAGGTTATGGGCAGGTACACGTTCAGGGCATATTTGTGTGGAATTCTGCATTGGGACGTTCCAGTAAGACAGAGAGGTTATGCACGGTACAGGATCAGGGCATATTTGAGTGGAGTTCTGCATTGGTACGTTGCAGTGAGACAGGGAGGTTATTGAGTGTACAGGTTCAGGGCATATTTGTGTGGAATTCTGCGTTGGTACGTTCCAGTGAGACAAGGAGCTTATGGGCGGGTACACGTTCAGGGCATATTTGTGTGGTGTTCTGCAATGGTACGTTCCAGTGAAACTGGAGGTTATGGAGGGGTACAGGTTCAGGGCATATTTGAGTGTAGTTCTGCATTTGTACGTTCCAGTGTGTCAGGGAGGTTATGGAGGTTACAGGTTCAGGGCATATTTGTGTGGAGTTCTGCATTGGTACGTTCCAGTGAGACAGGGAGGTTATGGAAGGGTACAGGTTCAGGGCAAATTTGTGTGGAGTTCTGCATTGATCCGTTCCAGTGAGACAGGGAGGTTATGGAGGGTACAGGTTCAGGGCATATTTGTGTGGAGTTCTGCAGTGGTACGTTCCAGTGAGACAGGGAGGTTATGGTCGGGTACAGGTTCAGGGCTTATTTGTGTGTTGTTCTGCATTGGTACGTTCCAGTGAGACAGGGAGGTTATGGAGGGTACAGGTTCAGGGCATATTTGTGTGGAGTTCTGCATTGGTACGTTCCAGTGAGACAGGGAGGTTATGGAGGGGTACAGGTTCAGGGCATATTTGTGTGGAGTTCTGCATTGGTACGTTCTAGTGAGACAGGGAGGTTATGGAGGGTTACAGGTTCAGGGCATATTTTTGTGGAGTTCTGCATTGGTGCGTTCCAGTGAGACAGGGCGGTTATGGAGGGGTACAGGTTCAGGGCATATTTGAGTGTAGTTCTGCATTTGTACGTTCCAGTGAGTCAGGGAGGTTATGGAGGATACAGGTTCAGGGCATATTTGTGTGGTGTTCTGCAATGGTACGTTCCAGTGAAACTGGAGGTTATGGAGGGGTACAGGTTCAGGGCATATTTGAGTGTAGTTCTGCATTTGTACGTTCCAGTGAGTCAGGGAGGTTATGGAGGTTACAGGTTCAGGGCATATTTGTGTGGAGTTCTGCATTGGTACGTTCCAGTGAGACAGGGAGGTTATGGAAGGGTACAGGTTCAGGGCATATTTGAGTGTAGTTCTGCATTTGTACGTTCCAGTGAGTCAGGGAGGTTATGGAGGTTACAGGGTCAGGGCATATTTGTGTGGAGTTCTGCATTGGTACGTTCCAGTGAGACAGGGAGGTTATGGAAGGGTACAGGTTCAGGGCAAATTTGTGTGGAGTTCTGCATTGATCCGTTCCAGTGAGACAGGGAGGTTATGGAGGGGTACAGGTTCAGGGCATATTTGTGTGTAGTTCTGCATTTGTACGTTCCAGTGAGACAGGGAGGTTATGGTGGTGTACAGGTTCAGGGCACATTTGTGTGGAGTTCTGCAGTGGTACGTTCCAGTGAGACAGGGAGGTTATGGTCGGGTACAGGTTGAGGGAATATTTGTGTGGAGTTCTGCATTGGGACTTTCCTGTGAGACAGGAAAGTTATGGAAGGGTACAGGTTCTGGTCATATTTGTGTGGAGTTCTGCATTGGTACGTTCCAGTGAGACAGGGAGGTTATGGAGGGGTACAGGTTCAGGGCATATTTGTGTGGAATTCTGCATTGGTACGTTCCAGTGAGACAGGGAGGTTATGGTCGGGTACAGGTTCAGGGCATATTTGTGTGGAGTTCTGCATTGGTACGTTCCAGTGAGACAGGGAGGTTATGGAGGGTACAGGTTCAGGGCATATTTGTGTGGAATTCTGCTTTGGTACGTTCCAGTGTGACAGGGAGGTTATGGAGGGGTACAGGTTCAGGGCAAATTTGTGTGGAGTTCTGCATTGGTGCGTTCCAGTGAGACAAGGAGGTTATGGGCAGGTACACGTTCAGGGCATATTTGTGTGGAATTCTGCATTGGGACGTTCCAGTAAGACAGAGAGGTTATGCACGGTACAGGATCAGGGCATATTTGAGTGGAGTTCTGCATTGGTACGTTGCAGTGAGACAGGGAGGTTATTGAGGGGTACAGGTTCAGGGCAAATTTGTGTGGAGTTCTGCATTGGTGCGTTCCAGTGAGTCTGGTAGGTTATGGGCGGGTACACGTTCAGGGCATATTTGTGTGGAATTCTGCATTGGTACGTTCCAGTGAGACAGGGAGGTTATGGTCGGGTACAGGTTCTGGGCATATTTGTGTGGAGTTCTGCATTGGTACGTTCCAGTGAGACAGGGAGGTTATGGAGTGTACAGGTTCAGGGCATATTTGTGTGGAATTCTGCGTTGGTACGTTCCAGTGAGACAAGGAGCTTATGGGCGGTTACACGTTCAGGGCATATTTGTGTGGTGTTCTGCAATGGTACGTTCCAGTGAAACTGGAGGTTATGGAGGGGTACAGGTTCAGGGCATATTTGAGTGTAGTTCTGCATTTGTACGTTCCAGTGTGTCAGGGAGGTTATGGAGGTTACAGGTTCAGGGCATATTTGTGTGGAGTTCTGCATTGGTACGTTCCAGTGAGACAGTGAGGTTATGGAAGGGTACAGGTTCAGGGCAAATTTGTGTGGAGTTCTGCATTGATCCGTTCCAGTGAGACAGGGAGGTTATGGAGGGTACAGGTTCAGGGCATATTTGTGTGGAGTTCTGCAGTGGTACGTTCCAGTGAGACAGGGAGGTTATGGTCGGGTACAGGTTCAGGGCTTATTTGTGTGTTGTTCTGCATTGGTACGTTCCAGTGAGACAGGGAGGTTATGGAGGGTACAGGTTCAGGGCATATTTGTGTGGAGTTCTGCATTGGTACGTTCCAGTGAGACAGGGAGGTTATGGAGGGGTACAGGTTCAGGGCATATTTGTGTGGAGTTCTGCATTGGTACGTTCTAGTGAGACAGGGAGGTTATGGAGGGTTACAGGTTCAGGGCATATTTTTGTGGAGTTCTGCATTGGTGCGTTCCAGTGAGACAGGGCGGTTATGGAGGGGTACAGGTTCAGGGCATATTTGAGTGTAGTTCTGCATTTGTACGTTCCAGTGAGTCAGGGAGGTTATGGAGGATACAGGTTCAGGGCATATTTGTGTGGTGTTCTGCAATGGTACGTTCCAGTGAAACTGGAGGTTATGGAGGGGTACAGGTTCAGGGCATATTTGAGTGTAGTTCTGCATTTGTACGTTCCAGTGAGTCAGGGAGGTTATGGAGGTTACAGGTTCAGGGCATATTTGTGTGGAGTTCTGCATTGGTACGTTCCAGTGAGACAGGGAGGTTATGGAAGGGTACAGGTTCAGGGCATATTTGAGTGTAGTTCTGCATTTGTACGTTCCATTGAGTCAGGGAGGTTATGGAGGTTACAGGTTCAGGGCATATTTGTGTGGAGTTCTGCATTGGTACGTTCCAGTGAGACAGGGAGGTTATGGAAGGGTACAGGTTCAGGGCAAATTTGTGTGGAGTTCTGCATTGATCCGTTCCAGTGAGACAGGGAGGTTATGGAGGGGTACAGGTTCAGGGCATATTTGTGTGTAGTTCTGCATTTGTACGTTCCAGTGAGACAGGGAGGTTATGGTGGTGTACAGGTTCAGGGCACATTTGTGTGGAGTTCTGCAGTGGTACGTTCCAGTGAGACAGGGAGGTTATGGTCGGGTACAGGTTGAGGGAATATTTGTGTGGAGTTCTGCATTGGGACTTTCCTGTGAGACAGGAAAGTTATGGAAGGGTACAGGTTCTGGTCATATTTGTGTGGAGTTCTGCATTGGTACGTTCCAGTGAGACAGGGAGGTTATGGAGGGGTACAGGTTCAGGGCATATTTGTGTGTAGTTCTGCATTTGTACGTTCCAGTGAGACAGGGAGGTTATGGAGGGTACAGGTTCAGGGCATATTTGTGTGGAGTTCTGCAGTGGTACGTTCCAGTGAGACAGGCAGGTTATGGTGGGGTACAGGTTCAGGGCATATTTGTGCGTATTTCTGCTTTGGTACGTTCCAGTGAGACAGGGAGTTTATGGAGGGTACAGGTTCAGGGCATATTTTTGTGGAGTTCTGCGTTGGTACGTTCCAGTGAGACAAGGATCTTATGGGCGGGTAAACGTTCAGGGCATATTTGTGTGGTGTTCTGCAATGGTACATTCCAGTGAGACTGGGAGTATATGGGCGGGTACACTTTCAGGGCATATTTGAGTGGAGTTCAGCATTGGTGCGTTCCAGTGAGACAGGGAAGTTATGGAGGGGTACAGGTTCAGGGCATATTTGTGTGGAGTTCTGCATTGGTACGTTCCAGTGAGACAGGGAGGTTATGGAGGGGTACAGGTTCAGGGCAAATTTGTTTGGAGTTCTGCATTGGTGCGTTCCAGTGCGACAAGGAGGATATGGGCGGTTAGACGTTCAGGGCATATTTGTGTAGAATTCTGCATTGGTACGTTCCAGTGAGTCCGGGAGGTTATGGTCGGGTACAGGTTCAGGGCATATTTGTGTGGAGTTCTGCATTGGTACGTTCCAGTGAGACAGGGAGGTTATGGAGGGTTACAGGTTCAGGGCATATTTGTGTGGAGTTCTGCATTGGTGCTTTCCAGTGAGACAAGGAGGTTATGGGCGGGTACACGTTCAGGGCATATTTGTGTGGAATTCTGCATTGGTACGTCCCAGTGAGACAGGGAGGTTATGCACGGTACAGGATCAGGGCATATTTGAGTGGAGTTCTGCATTGGTACGTTCCAGTGAGACAGGGAGGTTATTGAGGGGTACAGGTTCAGGGCAAATTTGTGTGGAGTTCTGCATTGGTGCGTTCCAGTGAGACAAGGAGGTTATGGGCGGGTACACGTCCAGGGCATATTTGTGTGGAATTCTGCATTGGTACGTTCCAGTGAGACAGGGAGGTTATGGAGGGTACCGGTTCAGGGCATATTTGTGTGGAGTTCTGCATTGGTACGTTCCAGTGGGACAGGGAGGTTATGGAGGGTTACAGGTTCAGGGCATATTTGTGTGGAGTTCTGCATTGGTACGTTCCAGTGAGACTGGGAGGTTATGGAGGTGTACAGGTTCAGGGCACATTTGTCTGGAGTTCTGCATTGGTACGTTCCAGTGAGACAGGGAGGTTATGGAGGGTACAGGTTCAGGGCATATTTGTGTGGTGTTCTGCAATGGTACGTTCCAGTGAGACAGGGAGGTTATGGAGGGTACAGGTTCAGGGCATATTTGTGTGGTGTTCTGCAATGGTACGTTCCAGTGAGACAGGGAGGTTATGGAGGGGTACAGGTTCAGGGCATATTTGTGTGGAGTTCCGCATTGGTACTTTCCAGTGAGACAGGGAGGTTATGGAGGGTACCGGTTCATTGCCTATTTGTGTGGAGTTCTGCATTGGTACGTTCCAGTGAGACAGGGAGGTTATGGAGGGGTACAGGTTCAGGGCATATTTGTGTGGTGTTCTGCAATGGTACGTTCCAGTCAGACAGGGAGATTATGCACGGTACAGGTTCAGGGCATATTTCAATGGATTTCGGCATTGGTGCGTTCCAGTGAGACAGGGAGGTTATGGAGTGGTACAGGTTCAGGGCATACTTGTGTGGAGTTCTGCATTGGTACGTTCCAGTGTGACAGGGAGGTTATGGAGGGGTACAGGTTCAGGGCAAATTTGTGTGGAGTTCTGCATTGTTGCGTTGCAGTGTTGACAAGGAGGTTATGGGCGGGTACACGTTCAGGGCATATTTGTGTGGAATTCTGCATTGGGACGTTCCAGTAAGACAGAGAGGTTATGCACGGTACAGGATCAGGGCATATTTGAGTGGAGTTCTGCATTGGTACGTTCCAGTGAGACAGGGAGGTTATTGAGGGGTACAGGTTCAGGGCAAATTTGTGTGGAGTTCTGCATTGGTGCGTTCCAGTGAGACAGGGAGGTTATGGGCGGTTACACGTTCAGGGCATATTTGTGTGGAATTCTGCATTGGTACGTCCCAGTGAGACAGGGAGGTTATGCACGGTACAGGATCAGGGCATATTTGAGTTGAGTTCTGCATTGGTACGTTCCAGTGAGACAGGGAGGTTATTGAGGGGTACAGGTTCAGGGCAAATTTGTGTGGAGTTCTGCATTGGTGCGTTCCAGTGAGACAAGGAGGTTATGGGCGGGTACACGTCCAGGGCATATTTGTGTGGAATTCTGCATTGGTACGTTCCAGTGAGACAGGGAGGTTATGGAGGGTACCGGTTCAGGGCATATTTGTGTGGAGTTCTGCATTGGTACGTTCCAGTGAGACAGGGAGGTTATGGAGGGTTACAGGTTCAGGGCATATTTGTGTGGAGTTCTGCATTGGTACGTTCCAGTGAGACAGGGAGGTTATGGAGGGTACAGGTTCAGGGCACATTTGTCTGGAGTTCTGCATTGGTACGTTCCAGTGAGACAGGGAGGTTATGGAGGGTACAGGTTCAGGGCATATTTGTGTGGTGTTCTGCAATGGTACGTTCCAGTGAGACAGGGAGGTTATGGAGGGGTACAGGTTCAGGGCATATTTGTGTGGAGTTCCGCATTGGTACTTTCCAGTGAGACAGGGAGGTTATGGAGGGTACCGGTTCATTGCCTATTTGTGTGGAGTTCTGCATTGGTACGTTCCAGTGAGACAGGGAGGTTATGGAGGGGTACAGGTTCAGGGCATATTTGTGTGGTGTTCTGCAATGGTACGTTCCAGTCAGACAGGGAGATTATGCACGGTACAGGTTCAGGGCATATTTCAATGGAGTTCGGCATTGGTGCGTTCCAGTGAGACAGGGAGGTTATGGAGTGGTACAGGTTCAGGGCATACCTGTGTGGAGTTCTGCATTGGTACGTTCCAGTGTGACAGGGAGGTTATGGAGGGGTACAGGTTCAGGGCAAATTTGTGTGGAGTTCTGCATTGTTGCGTTGCAGTGAGACAAGGAGGTTATGGGCGGGTACACGTTCAGGGCATATTTGTGTGGAATTCTGCATTGGGACGTTCCAGTAAGACAGAGAGGTTATGCACGGTACAGGATCAGGGCATATTTGAGTGGAGTTCTGCATTGGTACGTTCCAGTGAGACAGGGAGGTTATTGAGGGGTACAGTTTCAGGGCAAATTTGTGTGGAGTTCTGCATTGGTGCGTTCCAGTGAGACAGGGAGGTTATGGGCGGGTACACGTTCAGGGCATATTTGTGTGGAATTCTGCATTGGTACGTTCCAGTGAGACAGGGAGGGTATGGTCGGGTAGAGGTTCAGGGCATATTTGTGTGGAGTTCTGCATTGGTACGTTCCAGTGAGACAGGGAGGTTATGGAGGGTACAGGTTCAGGGCATATTTGTGTGGAATTCTGCGTTGGTACATTCCAGTGTGACAGGGAGGTTATGGAGGGGTACAGTTTCAGGGCAAATTTGTGTGGAGTTCTGCATTGGTGCGTTCCAGTGAGACAAGGAGGTTATGGGCAGGTACACGTTCAGGGCATATTTGTGTGGAATTCTGCATTGGGACGTTCCAGTAAGACAGAGAGGTTATGCACGGTACAGGATCAGGGCATATTTGAGTGGAGTTCTGCATTGGTACGTTGCAGTGAGACAGGGAGGTTATTGACGGGTACAGGTTCAGGGCAAATTTGTGTGGAGTTCTGCATTGGTGCGTTCCAGTGAGTCTGGGAGGTTATGGGCGGGTACACGTTCAGGGCATATTTGTGTGGAATTCTGCATTGGTACGTTCCAGTGAGACAGGGAGGTTATGGTCGGGTACAGGTTCAGGGCATATTTGTGTGGAGTTCTGCATTGGTACGTTCCAGTGAGACAGGCAGGTTATGGAGTGTACAGGTTCAGGGCATATTTGTGTGGAATTCTGCGTTGGTACGTTCCAGTGAGACAAGGAGCTTATGGGCGGGTATACGTTCAGGGCATATTTGTGTGGTGTTCTGCAATGGTACGTTCCAGTGAAACTGGAGGTTATGGAGGGGTACAGGTTCAGTGCATATTTGAGTGTAGTTCTGCATTTGTACGTTCCAGTGAGTCAGGGAGGTTATGGAGGTTACAGGTTCAGGGCATATTTGTGTGGTGTTCTGCAATGGTACGTTCCAGTGAAACTGGAGGTTATGGAGGGGTACAGGTTCAGGGCATATTTGAGTGTAGTTCTGCATTTGTACGTTCCAGTGAGTCATGGAGGTTATGGAGGTTACAGGTTCAGGGCATATTTGTGTGGAGTTCTGCATTGGTACGTTCCAGTGAGACAGGGAGGTTATGGAAGGGTACAGGTTCAGGGCATATTTGAGTGTAGTTCTGCATTTGTACGTTCCAGTGAGTCAGGGAGGTTATGGAGGTTACAGGTTCAGGGCATATTTGTGTGGAGTTCTGCATTGGTACGTTCCAGTGAGACAGGGAGGTTATGGAAGGGTACAGGTTCAGGGCAAATTTGTGTGGAGTTCTGCATTGATCCGTTCCAGTGAGACAGGGAGGTTATGGAGGGGTACAGGTTCAGGGCATATTTGTGTGTAGTTCTGCATTTGTACGTTCCAGTGAGACAGGGAGGTTATGGTGGTGTACAGGTTCAGGGCACATTTGTGTGGAGTTCTGCAGTGGTACGTTCCAGTGAGACAGGGAGGTTATGGTCGGTTACAGGTTCAGGGCATATTTGTGTGGAGTTCTGCATTGGGACTTTCCTGTGAGACAGGAAAGTTATGGAAGGGTACAGGTTCTGGGCATATTTGTGTGGAGTTCTGCATTGGTACGTTCCAGTGAGACAGGGAGGTTATGGAGGGGTACAGGTTCAGGGCGTATTTGTGTGTAGTTCTGCATTTCTACGTTCCAGTGAGACAGGGAGGTTATGGAGGGTACAGGTTCAGGGCATATTTGTGTGGAGTTCTGCAGTGGTACGTTCCAGTGAGACAGGGAGGTTATGGTCGGGTACAGGTTCAGGGCATATTTGTGCGTATTTCTGCTTTGGTACGTTCCAGTGAGACAGGGAGTTTATGGAGGGTACAGGTTCAGGGCATATTTGAGTGGAGTTCGGCATTGGTGCGTTCCAGTGAGACAGGGAAGTTATGGAGGGGTACAGGTTCAGGGCATATTTGTGTGGAGTTCTGCATTGGTACGTTCCAGTGTGACAGGGAGGTTATGGAGGGGTACAGGTTCAGGGCAAATTTGTGTGGAGTTCTGCATTGTTGCGTTGCAGTGAGACAAGGAGGTTATGGGCGGGTACACGTTCAGGGCATATTTGTGTGGAATTCTGCATTGGGACGTTCCAGTAAGACAGAGAGGTTATGCACGGTACAGGATCAGGGCATATTTGAGTGGAGTTCTGCATTGGTACGTTCCAGTGAGACAGGGAGGTTATTGAGGGGTACAGTTTCAGGGCAAATTTGTGTGGAGTTCTGCATTGGTGCGTTCCAGTGAGACAGGGAGGTTATGGGCGGGTACACGTTCAGGGCATATTTGTGTGGAATTCTGCATTGGTACGTTCCAGTGAGACAGGGAGGGTATGGTCGGGTAGAGGTTCAGGGCATATTTGTGTGGAGTTCTGCATTGGTACGTTCCAGTGAGACAGGGAGGTTATGGAGGGTACAGGTTCAGGGCATATTTGTGTGGAATTCTGCGTTGGTACATTCCAGTGTGACAGGGAGGTTATGGAGGGGTACAGTTTCAGGGCAAATTTGTGTGGAGTTCTGCATTGGTGCGTTCCAGTGAGACAAGGAGGTTATGGGCAGGTACACGTTCAGGGCATATTTGTGTGGAATTCTGCATTGGGACGTTCCAGTAAGACAGAGAGGTTATGCACGGTACAGGATCAGGGCATATTTGAGTGGAGTTCTGCATTGGTACGTTGCAGTGAGACAGGGAGGTTATTGACGGGTACAGGTTCAGGGCAAATTTGTGTGGAGTTCTGCATTGGTGCGTTCCAGTGAGACAGGGAGGTTATGGTCGGGTACAGGTTCAGGGCATATTTGTGTGGAGTTCTGCATTGGTACGTTCCAGTGAGACAGGCAGGTTATGGAGTGTACAGGTTCAGGGCATATTTGTGTGGAATTCTGCGTTGGTACGTTCCAGTGAGACAAGGAGCTTATGGGCGGGTATACGTTCAGGGCATATTTGTGTGGTGTTCTGCAATGGTACGTTCCAGTGAAACTGGAGGTTATGGAGGGGTACAGGTTCAGTGCATATTTGAGTGTAGTTCTGCATTTGTACGTTCCAGTGAGTCAGGGAGGTTATGGAGGTTACAGGTTCAGGGCATATTTGTGTGGTGTTCTGCAATGGTACGTTCCAGTGAAACTGGAGGTTATGGAGGGGTACAGGTTCAGGGCATATTTGAGTGTAGTTCTGCATTTGTACGTTCCAGTGAGTCATGGAGGTTATGGAGGTTACAGGTTCAGGGCATATTTGTGTGGAGTTCTGCATTGGTACGTTCCAGTGAGACAGGGAGGTTATGGAAGGGTACAGGTTCAGGGCATATTTGAGTGTAGTTCTGCATTTGTACGTTCCAGTGAGTCAGGGAGGTTATGGAGGTTACAGGTTCAGGGCATATTTGTGTGGAGTTCTGCATTGGTACGTTCCAGTGAGACAGGGAGGTTATGGAAGGGTACAGGTTCAGGGCAAATTTGTGTGGAGTTCTGCATTGATCCGTTCCAGTGAGACAGGGAGGTTATGGAGGGGTACAGGTTCAGGGCATATTTGTGTGTAGTTCTGCATTTGTACGTTCCAGTGAGACAGGGAGGTTATGGTGGTGTACAGGTTCAGGGCACATTTGTGTGGAGTTCTGCAGTGGTACGTTCCAGTGAGACAGGGAGGTTATGGTCGGTTACAGGTTCAGGGCATATTTGTGTGGAGTTCTGCATTGGGACTTTCCTGTGAGACAGGAAAGTTATGGAAGGGTACAGGTTCTGGGCATATTTGTGTGGAGTTCTGCATTGGTACGTTCCAGTGAGACAGGGAGGTTATGGAGGGGTACAGGTTCAGGGCGTATTTGTGTGTAGTTCTGCATTTCTACGTTCCAGTGAGACAGGGAGGTTATGGAGGGTACAGGTTCAGGGCATATTTGTGTGGAGTTCTGCAGTGGTACGTTCCAGTGAGACAGGGAGGTTATGGTCGGGTACAGGTTCAGGGCATATTTGTGCGTATTTCTGCTTTGGTACGTTCCAGTGAGACAGGGAGTTTATGGAGGGTACAGGTTCAGGGCATATTTGTGTGGAGTTCTGCGTTGGTACGTTCCAGTGAGACAAGGATCTTATGGGCGGGTAAACGTTCAGGGCATATTTGTGTGGTGTTCTGCAATGGTACATTCCAGTGAGACTGGGAGTATATGGGCGGGTACACTTTCAGGGCATATTTGAGTGGAGTTCAGCATTGGTGCGTTCCAGTGAGACAGGGAAGTTATGGAGGGGTACAGGTTCAGGGCATATTTGTATGGAGTTCTGCATTGGTACGTTCCAGTGAGACAGGGAGGTTATGGAGGGTACAGGTTCAGGGCATATTTGTTTAGAGTTCTGCATTGGTACGTTCCAGTGAGACAGGGAGGGTATGGAGGGGTACAGGTTCAGGGCAAATTTGTCTGGAGTTCTGCATTGGTGCGTTCCAGTGCGACAAGGAGGATATGGGCGGTTAGACGTTCAGGGCATATTTGTGAGGAATTCTGCATTGGTACGTTCCAGTGAGTCCGGGAGTTTATGGTCGGGTACAGGTTCAGGGCATATTTGTGTTGAGTTCTGCATTGGTACGTTCCAGTGAGACAGGGAGGTTATGGAGGGTTACAGGTTCAGGGCATATTTGTGTGGAGTTCTGCATTTGTGCGTTCCAGTGAGACAAGGAGGTTATGGGCGGGTACACGTTCAGGGCATATTTGTGTGGAATTCTGCTTTGGTACGTCCCAGTGAGACAGGGAGGTTATGCACGGTACAGGATCAGGGCATATTTGAGTGGAGTTCTGCATTGGTACGTTCCAGTGAGACAGGGAGGTTATTGAGGGGTACAGGTTCAGGGCAAATTTGTGTGGAGTTCTGCATTGGTGCGTTCCAGTGAGACAAGGAGGTTATGGGCGGGTACACGTCCAGGGCATATTTGTGTGGAATTCTGCATTGGTACGTTCCAGTGAGACAGGGTGGTTATGGAGGGTACCGGTTCAGGGCATATTTGTGTGGAGTTCTGCATTGGTACGTTCCAGTGGGACAGGGAGGTTATGGAGGGTTACAGGTTCAGGGCATATTTGTGTGGAGTTCTGCATTGGTACGTTCCAGTGAGACAGGGAGGTTATGGAGGTGTACATGTTCAGGGCACATTTGTCTGGAGTTCTGCATTGGTACGTTCCAGTGAGACAGGGAGGTTATGGAGGGTACAGGTTCAGGGCATATTTGTGTGGTGTTCTGCAATGGTACGTTCCAGTGAGACAGGGAGGTTATGGAGGGGTACAGGTTCAGGGCATATTTGTGTGGATTTCCGCATTGGTACTTTCCAGTGAGACAGGGAGGTTATGGAGGGTACCGGTTCATTGCCTATTTGTGTGGAGTTCTGCATTGGTACGTTCCAGTGAGACAGGGAGGTTATGGAGGGGTACAGGTTCAGGGCATATTTGTGTGGTGTTCTGCAATGGTACGTTCCAGTCAGACAGGGAGATTATGCACGGTACAGGTTCAGGGCATATTTCAATGGATTTCGGCTTTGGTGCGTTCCAGTGAGACAGGGAGGTTATGGAGGGGTACAGGTTCAGGGCAAATTTGTGTGGAGTTCTGCATTGTTGCGTTGCAGTGAGACAAGGAGGTTATGGGCGGGTACACGTTCAGGGCATATTTGTGTGGAATTCTGCATTGGGACGTTCCAGTAAGACAGAGAGGTTATGCACGGTACAGGATCAGGGCATATTAGAGTGGAGTTCTGCATTGGTACATTCCAGTGAGACAGGGAGGTTATTGAGGGGTACAGGTTCAGGGCAAATTTGTGTGGAGTTCTGCATTGTTGCGTTGCAGTGAGACAAGGAGGTTATGGGCGGGTACACGTTCAGGGCATATTTGTGTGGAATTCTGCATTGGGACGTTCCAGTAAGACAGAGAGGTTATGCACGGTACAGGATCAGGGCATATTAGAGTGGAGTTCTGCATTGGTACGTTCCAGTGAGACAGGGAGGTTATGGAGGGGTACAGGTTCAGGGCATATTTGTGTGGATTTCCGCATTGGTACTTTCCAGTGAGACAGGGAGGTTATGGAGGGTACCGGTTCATTGCCTATTTGTGTGGAGTTCTGCATTGGTACGTTCCAGTGAGACAGGGAGGTTATGGAGGGGTACAGGTTCAGGGCATATTTGTGTGGTGTTCTGCAATGGTACGTTCCAGTCAGACAGGGAGATTATGCACGGTACAGGTTCAGGGCATATTTCAATGGATTTCGGCTTTGGTGCGTTCCAGTGAGACAGGGAGGTTATGGAGGGGTACAGGTTCAGGGCAAATTTGTGTGGAGTTCTGCATTGTTGCGTTGCAGTGAGACAAGGAGGTTATGGGCGGGTACACGTTCAGGGCATATTTGTGTGGAATTCTGCATTGGGACGTTCCAGTAAGACAGAGAGGTTATGCACGGTACAGGATCAGGGCATATTAGAGTGGAGTTCTGCATTGGTACGTTCCAGTGAGACAGGGAGGTTATTGAGGGGTACAGGTTCAGGGCAAATTTGTGTGGAGTTCTGCATTGTTGCGTTGCAGTGAGACAAGGAGGTTATGGGCGGGTACACGTTCAGGGCATATTTGTGTGGAATTCTGCATTGGGACGTTCCAGTAAGACAGAGAGGTTATGCACGGTACAGGATCAGGGCATATTAGAGTGGAGTTCTGCATTGGTACGTTCCAGTGAGACAGGGAGGTTATTGAGGGGTACAGGTTCAGGGCAAATTTGTGTGGAGTTCTGCATTGGTGCGTTCCAGTGAGACAGGGAGGTTATGGGCGGGTACACGTTCAGGGCATATTTGTGTGGAATTCTGCATTGGTACGTCCCAGTGAGACAGGGAGGTTATGCACGGTACAGGATCAGGGCATAGTTGAGTTGAGTTCTGCATTGGTACGTTCCAGTGAGACAGGGAGGTTATTGAGGGGTACAGGTTCAGGGCAAATTTGTGTGGAGTTCTGCATTGGTGCGTTCCAGTGAGACAAGGAGGTTATGGGCGGGTACACGTCCAGGGCATATTTGTGTGGAATTCTGCATTGGTACGTTCCAGTGAGACAGGGAGGTTATGGAGGGTACCGGTTCAGGGCATATTTGTGTGGAGTTCTGCATTGGTACGTTCCAGTGAGACAGGGAGGTTATGGAGGGTTACAGGTTCAGGGCATATTTGTGTGGAGTTCTGCATTGGTACGTTCCAGTGAGACAGGGAGGTTATGGAGGTGTACAGGTTCAGGGCACATTTGTCTGGAGTTCTGCATTGGTACGTTCCAGTGAGACAGGGAGGTTATGGAGGGTACAGGTTCAGGGCATATTTGTGTGGTGTTCTGCAATGGTACGTTCCAGTGAGACAGGGAGGTTATGGAGGGGTACAGGTTCAGGGCATATTTGTGTGGAGTTCCGCATTGGTACTTTCCAGTGAAACAGGGAGGTTATGGAGGGTACCGGTTCATTGCCTATTTGTGTGGAGTTCTGCATTGGTACGTTCCAGTGAGACAGGGAGGTTATGGAGGGGTACAGGTTCAGGGCATATTTGTGTGGTGTTCTACAATGGTACGTTCCAGTCAGACAGGGAGATTATGCACGGTACAGGTTCAGGGCATATTTCAATGGAGTTCGGCATTGGTGCGTTCCAGTGAGACAGGGAGGTTATGGAGTGGTACAGGTTCAGGGCATACTTGTGTGGAGTTCTGCATTGGTACGTTCCAGTGTGACAGGGAGGTTATGGAGGGGTACAGGTTCAGGGAAAATTTGTGTGGAGTTCTGCATTGTTGCGTTGCAGTGAGACAAGGAGGTTATGGGCGGGTACACGTTCAGGGCATATTTGTGTGGAATTCTGCATTGGGACGTTCCAGTAAGACAGAGAGGTTATGCACGGTACAGGATCAGGGCATATTTGAGTGGAGTTCTGCATTGGTACGTTCCAGTGAGACAGGGAGGTTATTGAGGGGTACAGGTTCAGGGCAAATTTGTGTGGAGTTCTGCATTGGTGCGTTCCAGTGAGACAGGGAGGTTATGGGCGGGTACACGTTCAGGGCATATTTGTGTGGAATTCTGCATTGGTACGTTCCAGTGAGACAGGGAGGTTATGGTCGGGTACAGGTTCAGGGCATATTTGTGTGGAGTTCTGCATTGGTACGTTCCAGTGAGACAGGGAGGTTATGGAGGGTACAGGTTCAGGGCATATTTGTGTGGAATTCTGCGTTGGTACGTTCCAGTGTGACAGGGAGGTTATGGAGGGGTACAGGTTCAGGGCAAATTTGTGTGGAGTTCTGCATTGGTGCGTTCCAGTGAGACAAGGAGGTTATGGGCAGGTACACGTTCAGGGCATATTTGTGTGGAATTCTGCATTGGGACGTTCCAGTAAGACAGAGAGGTTATGCACGGTACAGGATCAGGGCATATTTGAGTGGAGTTCTGCATTGGTACGTTGCAGTGAGACAGGGAGTTTATTGAGGGGTACAGGTTCAGGGCAAATTTGTGTGGAGTTCTGCATTGGTGCCTTCCAGTGAGTCTGGGAGGTTATGGGCGGGTACACGTTCAGGGCATATTTGTGTGGAATTCTGCATTGGTACGTTCCAGTGAGACAGGGAGGTTATGGTCGGGTACAGGTTCAGGGCATATTTGTCTGGAGTTCTGCATTGGTACGTTCCAGTGAGACAGGGAGGTTATGGAGTGTACAGGTTCAGGGCATATTTGTGTGGAATTCTGCGTTGGTACGTTCCAGTGAGACAAGGAGCTTATGGGCGGGTACACGTTCAGGGCATATTTGTGTGGTGTTCTGCAATGGTACGTTCCAGTGAAACTGGAGGTTATGGAGGGGTACAGGTTCAGGGCATATTTGAGTGTAGTTCTGCATTTGTACGTTCCAGTGAGTCAGGGAGGTTATGGAGGTTACAGGTTCAGGGCATATTTGTGTGGAGTTCTGCATTGGTACGTTCCAGTGAGACAGGGAGGTTATGGAAGGGTACAGGTTCAGGGCAAATTTGTGTGGAGTTCTGCATTGATCCGTTCCAGTGAGACAGGGAGGTTATGGAGGGTACAGGTTCAGGGCATATTTGTGTGGAGTTCTGCAGTGGTACGTTCCAGTGAGACAGGGAGGTTATGGTCGGGTACAGGTTCAGGGCTTATTTGTGTGTTGTTCTGCATTGGTACGTTCCAGTGAGACAGGGAGGTTATGGAGGGTACAGGTTCAGGGCATATTTGTGTGGAGTTCTGCATTGGTACGTTCCAGTGAGACAGGGAGGTTATGGAGGGGTACAGGTTCAGGGCATATTTGTGTGGAGTTCTGCATTGGTACGTTCTAGTGAGACAGGGAGGTTATGGAGGGTTACAGGTTCAGGGCATATTTTTGTGGAGTTCTGCATTGGTGCGATCCAGTGAGACAGGGCGGTTATGGAGGGGTACAGGTTCAGGGCATATTTGTGTGTAGTTCTGCATTGGTATGTTCCAGTGAGACAGGGAGGTTATGGAGGGTACAGGTTCAGGGCATATTTGTGTGGAGTTCTGCAGTGGTACGTTCCAGTGAGACAGGGTGGTTATGGTCGGGTACAGGATCAGGGCATATTTGAGTGGAGTTCTGCTTTGGTGCATTCCAGTGAGACAGGGAGGTTATGGAGGGGTATAGGTTCAGGGCATACTTGTGTGGAGTTCTGCATTGGTACGTTCCAGTGAGACAGGGAGGTTATGGAGGGGTACAGGTTCAGGGCAAATTTGTGTGGAGTTCTGCATTGGTGTGTTCCAGTGAGACAAGGAGGTTATGGGCGGGTACACTTTCAGGGCATATTTGTGTGGAATTCTGCATTGGTATGTTCCAGTGAGACAGGGAGGTTATGGAGGGTACCGGTTCAGGGCATATTTGTGTGGAGTTCTGCATTGGTACGTTCCAGTGAGACAGGGAGGTTATGGAGGGTTACAGGTTCAGGGCATATTTGTGTGGAGTTCTGCACTGGTACGTTCCAGTGAGACAGGGAGGTTATGGAGGTGTACATGTTCAGGGCATATTTGTGTGGAGTTCTGCAATGGTACTTTCCAGTGAGACAGGGAGGTTATGGGCGGGTACACGTTCAGGGCATATTTGTGTGGAATTCTGCATTGGGACGTTCCAGTAAGACAGAGAGGTTATGCACGGTACAGGATCAGGGCATATTTGAGTGGAGTTCTGCATTGGTACGTTCCAGTGAGACAGGGAGGTTATGGAGGGTACAGGTTCAGGGCATATTTGTGTGGAATTCTGCGTTGGTACGTTCCAGTGTGACAGGGAGGTTATGGAGGGGTACAGGTTCAGGGCAAATTTGTGTGGAGTTCTGCATTGGTGCGTTCCAGTGAGACAAGGAGGTTATGGGCAGTTACACGTTCAGGGCATATTTGTGTGGAATTCTGCATTGGGACGTTCCAGTAAGACAGAGAGGTTATGCACGGTACAGGATCAGGGCATATTTGAGTGGAGTTCTGCATTGGTACGTTCCAGTGAGACAGGGAGGTTATTGAGGGGTACAGGTTCAGGGCAAATTTGTGTGGAGTTCTGCATTGGTGCGTTCCAGTGAGTCTGGGAGGTTATGGGCGGGTACACGTTCAGGGCATATTTGTGTGGAATTCTGCATTGGTACGTTCCAGTGAGACAGGGAGGTTATGGTCGGGTACAGGTTCAGGGCATATTTGTGTGGAGTTCTGCATTGGTACGTTCCAGTGAGACAGGGAGGTTATGGAGTGTACAGGTTCAGGGCATATTTGTGTGGAATTCTGCGTTGGTACGTTCCAGTGAGACAAGGAGCTTATGGGCGGGTACACGTTCAGGGCATATTTGTGTGGTGTTCTGCAATGGTAGGTTCCAGTGAAACTGGAGGTTATGGAGGGGTACAGGTTCAGGGCATATTTGAGTGTAGTTCTGCATTTGTACGTTCCAGTGAGTCAGGGAGGTTATGGAGGTTACAGGTTCAGGGCATATTTGTGTGGAGTTCTGCATTGGTACGTTCCAGTGAGACAGGGAGGTTATGGAAGGGTACAGGTTCAGGGCAAATTTGTGTGGAGTTCTGCATTGATCCGTTCCAGTGAGACAGGGAGGTTATGGAGGGTACAGGTTCAGGGCATATTTGTGTGGAGTTCTGCAGTGGTACGTTCCAGTGAGACAGGGAGGTTATGGTCGGGTACAGGTTCAGGGCTTATTTGTGTGTTGTTCTGCATTGGTACGTTCCAGTGAGACAGGGAGGTTATGGAGGGTACAGGTTCAGGGCATATTTGTGTGGAGTTCTGCATTGGTACGTTCCAGTGAGACAGGGAGGTTATGGAGGGGTACAGGTTCAGGGCATATTTGTGTGTAGTTCTGCATTGGTATGTTCCAGTGAGACAGGGAGGTTATGGAGGGTACAGGTTCAGGGCATATTTGTGTGGAGTTCTGCAGTGGTACGTTCCAGTGAGACAGGGTGGTTATGGTCGGGTACAGGATCAGGGCATATTTGAGTGGAGTTCTGCTTTGGTGCATTCCAGTGAGACAGGGAGGTTATGGAGGGGTATAGGTTCAGGGCATACTTGTGTGGAGTTCTGCATTGGTACGTTCCAGTGAGACAGGGAGGTTATGGAGGGGTACAGGTTCAGGGCAAATTTGTGTGGAGTTCTGCATTGGTGTGTTCCAGTGAGACAAGGAGGTTATGGGCGGGTACACTTTCAGGGCATATTTGTGTGGAATTCTGCATTGGTATGTTCCAGTGAGACAGGGAGGTTATGGAGGGTACCGGTTCAGGGCATATTTGTGTGGAGTTCTGCATTGGTACGTTCCAGTGAGACAGGGAGGTTATGGAGGTGTACATGTTCAGGGCATATTTGTGTGGAGTTCTGCAATGGTACTTTCCAGTGAGACAGGGAGGTTATGGGCGGGTACACGTTCAGGGCATATTTGTGTGGAATTCTGCATTGGGACGTTCCAGTAAGACAGAGAGGTTATGCACGGTACAGGATCAGGGCATATTTGAGTGGAGTTCTGCATTGGTACGTTCCAGTGAGACAGGGAGGTTATGGAGGGTACAGGTTCAGGGCATATTTGTGTGGAATTCTGCGTTGGTACGTTCCAGTGTGACAGGGAGGTTATGGAGGGGTACAGGTTCAGGGCAAATTTGTGTGGAGTTCTGCATTGGTGCGTTCCAGTGAGACAAGGAGGTTATGGGCAGTTACACATTCAGGGCATATTTGTGTGGAATTCTGCATTGGGACGTTCCAGTAAGACAGAGAGGTTATGCACGGTACAGGATCAGGGCATATTTGAGTGGAGTTCTGCATTGGTACGTTGCAGTGAGACAGGGAGGTTATTGAGGGGTACAGGATCAGGGCAAATTTGTGTGGAGTTCTGCATTGGTGCGTTCCAGTGAGACAAGGAGGTTATGGGCAGTTACACGTTCAGGGCATATTTGTGTGGAATTCTGCATTGGGACGTTCCAGTAAGACAGAGAGGTTATGCACGGTACAGGATCAGGGCATATTTGAGTGGAGTTCTGCATTGGTACGTTGCAGTGAGACAGGGAGGTTATTGAGGGGTACAGGTTCAGGGCAAATTTGTGTGGAGTTCTGCATTGGTGCGTTCCAGTGAGACAAGGAGGTTATGGGCAGTTACACGTTCAGGGCATATTTGTGTGGAATTCTGCATTGGGACGTTCCAGTAAGACAGAGAGGTTATGCACGGTACAGGTTCAGGGCATATTTGTGTGTAGTTCTGCATTGGTATGTTCCAGTGAGACAGGGAGGTTATGGAGGGTACAGGTTCAGGGCATATTTGTGTGGTGTTCTGCAATGGTACGTTCCAGTGAGACAGGGAGGTTATGGTCGGGTACAGGTTCAGGGCATATTTGTGTGGAGTTCCGCATTGGTACTTTCCAGTGAGACAGGGAGGTTATGGAGGGTACCGGTTCATTGCCTATTTGTGTGGAGTTCTGCATTGGTACGTTCCAGTGAGACAGGGAGGTTATGGAGGGGTACAGGTTCAGGGCATATTTGTGTGGTGTTCTGCAATGGTACGTTCCAGTCAGACAGGGAGATTATGCACGGTACAGGTTCAGGGCATATTTCAATGGAGTTCGGCATTGGTGCGTTCCAGTGAGACAGGGAGGTTATGGAGTGGTACAGGTTCAGGGCATACTTGTGTGGAGTTCTGCATTGGTACGTTCCAGTGTGACAGGGAGGTTATGGAGGGGTACAGGTTCAGGGCAAATTTGTGTGGAGTTCTGCATTGTTGCGTTGCAGTGAGACAAGGAGGTTATGGGCGGGTACACGTTCAGGGCATATTTGTCTGGAATTCTGCATTGGGACGTTCCAGTAAGACAGAGAGGTTATGCACGGTACAGGATCAGGGCATATTTGAGTGGAGTTCTGCATTGGTACGTTCCAGTGAGACAGGGAGGTTATTGAGGGGTACAGGTTCAGGGCAAATTTGTGTGGAGTTCTGCATTGGTGCGTTCCAGTGAGACAGGGAGGTTATGGGCGGGTACACGTTCAGGGCATATTTGTGTGGAATTCTGCATTGGTACGTTCCAGTGAGACAGGGAGGTTATGGTCGGGTACAGGTTCAGGGCATATTTGTGTGGAGTTCTGCATTGGTACTTTCCAGTGAGACAGGGAGGTTATGGAGGGTACAGGTTCAGGGCATATTTGTGTGGAATTCTGCGTTGGTACGTTCCAGTGTGACAGGGAGGTTATGGAGGGGTACAGGTTCAGGGCAAATTTGTGTGGAGTTCTGCATTGGTGCGTTCCAGTGAGTCAAGGAGGTTATGGGCAGGTACACGTTCAGGGCATATTTGTGTGGAATTCTGCATTGGGACGTTCCAGTAAGACAGAGAGGTTATGCACGGTACAGGATCAGGGCATATTTGAGTGGAGTTCTGCATTGGTACGTTGCAGTGAGACAGGGATGTTATTGAGGGGTACAGGTTCAGGGCAAATTTGTGTGGAGTTCTGCATTGGTGCGTTCCAGTGAGTCTGGGAGGTTATGGGCGGGTACACGTTCAGGGCATATTTGTGTGGAATTCTGCATTGGTACGTTCCAGTGAGACAGGGAGGTTATGGTCGGGTACAGGTTCAGGGCATATTTGTGTGGAGTTCTGCATTGGTACGTTCCAGTGAGACAGGGAGGTTATGGAGTGTACAGGTTCAGGGCATATTTGTGTGGATTTCTGCGTTGGTACGTTCCAGTGAGACAAGGAGCTTATGGGCGGGTACACGTTCAGGGCATATTTGTGTGGTGTTCTGCAATGGTACGTTCCAGTGAAACTGGAGGTTATGGAGGGGTACAGGTTCAGGGCATATTTGAGTGTAGTTCTGCATTTGTACGTTCCAGTGAGTCAGGGAGGTTATGGAGGTTACAGGTTCAGGGCATATTTGTGTGGAGTTCTGCATTGGTACGTTCCAGTGAGACAGGGAGGTTATGGAAGGGTACAGGTTCAGGGCAAATTTGTGTGGAGTTCTGCATTGATCCGTTCCAGTGAGACAGGGAGGTTATGGAGGGTACAGGTTCAGGGCATATTTGTGTGGAGTTCTGCAGTGGTACGTTCCAGTGAGACAGGGAGGTTATGGTCGGGTACAGGTTCAGGGCTTATTTGTGTGTTGTTCTGCATTGGTACGTTCCAGTGAGACAGGGAGGTTATGGAGGGTACAGGTTCAGGGCATATTTGTGTGGAGTTCTGCATTGGTACGTTCCAGTGAGACAGGGAGGTTATGGAGGGGTACAGGTTCAGGGCATATTTGTGTGGAGTTCTGCATTGGTACGTTCTAGTGAGACAGGGAGGTTATGGAGGGGTACAGGTTCAGGGCATATTTTTGTGGAGTTCTGCATTGGTGCGTTCCAGTGAGACAGGGCGGTTATGGAGGGGTACAGGTTCAGGGCATATTTGTGTGTAGTTCTGCATTGGTATGTTCCAGTGAGACAGGGAGGTTATGGAGGGTACAGGTTCAGGGCATATTTGTGTGGAGTTCTGCAGTGGTACGTTCCAGTGAGACAGGGTGGTTATGGTCGGGTACAGGATCAGGGCATATTTGAGTGGAGTTCTGCTTTGGTGCATTCCAGTGAGACAGGGAGGTTATGGAGGGGTATAGGTTCAGGGCATACTTGTGTGGAGTTCTGCATTGGTACGTTCCAGTGAGACAGGGAGGTTATGGAGGGGTACAGGTTCAGGGCAAATTTGTGTGGAGTTCTGCATTGGTGCGGTCCAGTGAGTCTGGGAGGTTATGGGCGGGTACACGTTCAGGGCATATTTGTGTGGAATTCTGCATTGGTGCGTTCCAGTGAGTCTGGGAGGTTATGGGCGGGTACACGTTCAGGGCATATTTGTGTGGAATTCTGCATTGGTACGTTCCAGTGAGACAGGGAGGTTATGGTCGGGTACAGGTTCAGGGCATATTTGTGTGGAGTTCTGCATTGGTACGTTCCAGTGAGACAGGGAGGTTATGGAAGGGTACAGGTTCAGGGCATATTTGTGTGGAATTCTGCGTTGGTACGTTCCAGTGAGACAAGGAGCTTATGGGCGGGTACACGTTCAGGGCATATTTGTGTGGTGTTCTGCAATGGTAGGTTCCAGTGAAACTGGAGGTTATGGAGGGGTACAGGTTCAGGGCATATTTGAGTGTAGTTCTGCATTTGTACGTTCCAGTGAGTCAGGGAGGTTATGGAGGTTACAGGTTCAGGGCATATTTGTGTGGAGTTCTGCATTGGTACGTTCCAGTGAGACAGGGAGGTTATGGAAGGGTACAGGTTCAGGGCAAATTTGTGTGGAGTTCTGCATTGATCCGTTCCAGTGAGACAGGGAGGTTATGGAGGGTACAGGTTCAGGGCATATTTGTGTGGAGTTCTGCAGTGGTACGTTCCAGTGAGACAGGGAGGTTATGGTCGGGTACAGGTTCAGGGCTTATTTGTGTGTTGTTCTGCATTGGTACGTTCCAGTGAGACAGGGAGGTTATGGAGGGTACAGGTTCAGGGCATATTTGTGTGGAGTTCTGCATTGGTACGTTCCAGTGAGACAGGGAGGTTATGGAGGGGTACAGGTTCAGGGCATATTTGTGTGTAGTTCTGCATTGGTATGTTCCAGTGAGACAGGGAGGTTATGGAGGGTACAGGTTCAGGGCATATTTGTGTGGAGTTCTGCAGTGGTACGTTCCAGTGAGACAGGGTGGTTATGGTCGGGTACAGGATCAGGGCATATTTGAGTGGAGTTCTGCTTTGGTGCATTCCAGTGAGACAGGGAGGTTATGGAGGGGTATAGGTTCAGGGCATACTTGTGTGGAGTTCTGCATTGGTACGTTCCAGTGAGACAGGGAGGTTATGGAGGGGTACAGGTTCAGGGCAAATTTGTGTGGAGTTCTGCATTGGTGTGTTCCAGTGAGACAAGGAGGTTATGGGCGGGTACACTTTCAGGGCATATTTGTGTGGAATTCTGCATTGGTATTTTCCAGTGAGACAGGGAGGTTATGGAGGGTACCGGTTCAGGGCATATTTGTGTGGAGTTCTGCATTGGTACGTTCCAGTGAGACAGGGAGGTTATGGAGGGTTACAGGTTCAGGGCATATTTGTGTGGAGTTCTGCACTGGTACGTTCCAGTGAGACAGGGAGGTTATGGAGGTGTACATGTTCAGGGCATATTTGTGTGGAGTTCTGCAATGGTACTTTCCAGTGAGACAGGGAGGTTATGGGCGGGTACACGTTCAGGGCATATTTGTGTGGAATTCTGCATTGGGACGTTCCAGTAAGACAGAGAGGTTATGCACGGTACAGGATCAGGGCATATTTGAGTGGAGTTCTGCATTGGTACGTTCCAGTGAGACAGGGAGGTTATGGAGGGTACAGGTTCAGGGCATATTTGTGTGGAATTCTGCGTTGGTACGTTCCAGTGTGACAGGGAGGTTATGGAGGGGTACAGGTTCAGGGCAAATTTGTGTGGAGTTCTGCATTGGTGCGTTCCAGTGAGACAAGGAGGTTATGGGCAGTTACACATTCAGGGCATATTTGTGTGGAATTCTGCATTGGGACGTTCCAGTAAGACAGAGAGGTTATGCACGGTACAGGATCAGGGCATATTTGAGTGGAGTTCTGCATTGGTACGTTGCAGTGAGACAGGGAGGTTATTGAGGGGTACAGGATCAGGGCAAATTTGTGTGGAGTTCTGCATTGGTGCGTTCCAGTGAGACAAGGAGGTTATGGGCAGTTACACGTTCAGGGCATATTTGTGTGGAATTCTGCATTGGGACGTTCCAGTAAGACAGAGAGGTTATGCACGGTACAGGATCAGGGCATATTTGAGTGGAGTTCTGCATTGGTACCTTGCAGTGAGACAGGGAGGTTATTGAGGGGTACAGGTTCAGGGCAAATTTGTGTGGAGTTCTGCATTGGTGCGTTCCAGTGAGTCTGGGAGGTTATGGGCGGGTACACGTTAAGGGCATATTTGTGTGGAGTTCTGCATTGGTACGTTCCAGTGAGACAGGGAGGTTATGGAGTGTACAGGTTCAGGGCATATTGTGTGGAATTCTGCGTTGGTACGTTCCAGTGAGACAAGGAGCTTATGGGCGGGTACACGTTCAGGGCATATTTGTGTGGTGTTCTGCAATGGTACGTTCCAGTGAAACTGGAGGTTATGGAGGGGTACAGGTTCAGGGCATATTTGAGTGTAGTTCTGCATTTGTACGTTCCACTGAGTCAGGGAGGTTATGGAAGGGTACAGGTTCAGGGCAAATTTGTGTGGAGTTCTGCATTGATCCGTTCCAGTGAGACAGGGAGGTTATGGAGGGTACAGTTTCAGGGCTTATTTGTGTGTTGTTCTGCATTGGTACGTTCCAGTGAGACTGGGAGGTTATGGTTGGGTACAGGTTCAGGGCTTATTTGTGTGTTCTTCTGCATTGGTACGTTCCAGTGAGACAGGGAGGTTATGGAGGGTACAGGTTCAGGGCATATTTGTGTGGAGTTCTGCATTGGTACGTTCCAGTGAGACAGGGAGGTTATGGAGGGGTACAGGTTCAGGGCATATTTGTGTGGAGTTCTGCATTGGTACGTTCTAGTGAGACAGGGAGGTTATGGAGGGGTACAGGTTCAGGGCATATTTTTGTGGAGTTCTGCATTGGTGCGTTCCAGTGAGACAGGGCGGTTATGGAGGGGTACAGGTTCAGGGCATATTTGTGTGTAGTTCTGCATTGGTATGTTCCAGTGAGACAGGGAAGTTATGGAGGGTTACAGGTTCAGGGCATATTTGTGTGGAGTTCCGCATTGGCACTTTCCAGTGAGACAGGGAGGTTATGGAGGGTACCGGTTCATTGCCTTTTTGTGTGGAGTTCTGCATTGGTACGTTCCAGTGAGACAGGGAGGTTATGGAGGGGTACAGGTTCAGGGCATATTTGTGTGGTGTTCTGCAATGGTACGTTCCAGTCAGACAGGGAGATTATGCACGGTACAGGTTCAGGGCATATTTCAATGGATTTCGGCATTGGTGCGTTCCAGTGAGACAGGGAGGTTATGGAGTGGTACAGGTTCAGGGCATACTTGTGTGGAGTTCTGCATTGGTACGTTCCAGTGTGACAGGGAGGTTATGGAGGGGTACAGGTTCAGGGCAAATTTGTGTGGAGTTCTGCATTGTTGCGTTGCAGTGAGACAAGGAGGTTATGGGCGGGTACACGTTCAGGGCATATTTGTGTGGAATTCTGCATTGGGACGTTCCAGTAAGACAGAGAGGTTATGCACGGTACAGGATCAGGGCATATTTGAGTGGAGTTCTGCATTGGTACGTTCCAGTGAGACAGTGAGGTTATTGAGGGGTACAGGTTCAGGGCAAATTTGTGTGGAGTTCTGCATTGGTGCGTTCCAGTGAGACAGGGAGGTTATGGGCGGGTACACGTTCAGGGCATATTTGTGTGGAATTCTGCATTGGTACGTCCCAGTGAGACAGGGAGGTTATGCACGGTACAGGATCAGGGCATATTTGAGTTGAGTTCGGCATTGGTACGTTCCAGTGAGACAGGGAGGTTATTGAGGGGTACAGGTTCAGGGCAAATTTGTGTGGAGTTCTGCATTGGTGCGTTCCAGTGAGACAAGGAGGTTATGGGCGGGTACACGTCCAGGGCATATTTGTGTGGAATTCTGCATTGGTACGTTCCAGTGAGACAGGGAGGTTATGGAGGGTTACAGGTTCAGGGCATATTTGTGTGGAGTTCTGCATTGGTACGTTCCAGTGAGACAGGGAGGTTATGGAGGTGTACAGGTTCAGGGCACATTTGTCTGGAGTTCTGCATTGGTACGTTCCAGTGAGACAGGGAGGTTATGGAGGGTACAGGTTCAGGGCATATTTGTGTGGTGTTCTGCAATGGTACGTTCCAGTGAGACAGGGAGGTTATGGTCGGGTACAGGTTCAGGGCATATTTGTGTGGAGTTCCGCATTGGTACTTTCCAGTGAGACAGGGAGGTTATGGAGGGTACCGGTTCATTGCCTATTTGTGTGGAGTTCTGCATTGGTACGTTCCAGTGAGACAGGGAGGTTATGGAGGGGTACAGGTTCAGGGCATATTTGTGTGGTGTTCTGCAATGGTACGTTCCAGTCAGACAGGGAGATTATGCACGGTACAGGTTCAGGGCATATTTCAATGGAGTTCTGCATTGGTACTTTCCAGTGAGACAGGGAGGTTATGGAGGGTACCGGTTCATTGCCTATTTGTGTGGAGTTCTGCATTGGTACGTTCCAGTGAGACAGGGAGGTTATGGAGGGGTACAGGTTCAGGGCATATTTGTGTGGTGTTCTGCAATGGTACGTTCCAGTCAGACAGGGAGATTATGCACGGTACAGGTTCAGGGCATATTTGTGTGGAGTTCTGCATTGGTACTTTCCAGTGAGACAGGGAGGTTATGGAGGGTACAGGTTCAGGGCATATTTGTGTGGAATTCTGCGTTGATACGTTCCAGTGTGACAGGGAGGTTGTGGAGGGGTACAGGTTCAGGGCAAATTTGTGTGGAGTTCTGCATTGGTGCGTTCCAGTGAGACAAGGAGGTTATGGGCAGGTACACGTTCAGGGCATATTTGTGTGGAATTCTGCATTGGGACGTTCCAGTAAGACAGAGAGGTTATGCACGGTACAGGATCAGGGCATATTTGAGTGGAGTTCTGCATTGGTACGTTGCAGTGAGACAGGGAGGTTATTGAGGGGTACAGGTTCAGGGCAAATTTGTGTGGAGTTCTGCATTGGTGCGTTCCAGTGAGTCTGGGAGGTTATGGGCGGGTACACGTTCAGGGCATATTTGTGTGGAATTCTGCATTGGTACGTTCCAGTGAGACAGGGAGGTTATGGTCGGGTACAGGTTCAGGGCATATTTGTGTGGAGTTCTGCACTGGTACGTTCCAGTGAGACAGGGAGGTTATGGAGGTGTACATGTTCAGGGCATATTTGTGTGGAGTTCTGCAATGGTACTTTCCAGTGAGACAGGGAGGTTATGGGCGGGTACACGTTCAGGGCATATTTGTGTGGAATTCTGCATTGGGACGTTCCAGTAAGACAGAGAGGTTATGCACGGTACAGGATCAGGGCATATTTGAGTGGAGTTCTGCATTGGTACGTTCCAGTGAGACAGGGAGGTTATGGAGGGTACAGGTTCAGGGCATATTTGTGTGGAATTCTGCGTTGGTACGTTCCAGTGTGACAGGGAGGTTATGGAGGGGTACAGGTTCAGGGCAAATTTGTGTGGAGTTCTGCATTGGTGCGTTCCAGTGAGACAAGGAGGTTATGGGCAGTTACACATTCAGGGCATATTTGTGTGGAATTCTGCATTGGGACGTTCCAGTAAGACAGAGAGGTTATGCACGGTACAGGATCAGGGCATATTTGAGTGGAGTTCTGCATTGGTACGTTGCAGTGAGACAGGGAGGTTATTGAGGGGTACAGGATCAGGGCAAATTTGTGTGGAGTTCTGCATTGGTGCGTTCCAGTGAGACAAGGAGGTTATGGGCAGTTACACGTTCAGGGCATATTTGTGTGGAATTCTGCATTGGGACGTTCCAGTAAGACAGAGAGGTTATGCACGGTACAGGATCAGGGCATATTTGAGTGGAGTTCTGCATTGGTACCTTGCAGTGAGACAGGGAGGTTATTGAGGGGTACAGGTTCAGGGCAAATTTGTGTGGAGTTCTGCATTGGTGCGTTCCAGTGAGTCTGGGAGGTTATGGGCGGGTACACGTTAAGGGCATATTTGTGTGGAGTTCTGCATTGGTACGTTCCAGTGAGACAGGGAGGTTATGGAGTGTACAGGTTCAGGGCATATTGTGTGGAATTCTGCGTTGGTACGTTCCAGTGAGACAAGGAGCTTATGGGCGGGTACACGTTCAGGGCATATTTGTGTGGTGTTCTGCAATGGTACGTTCCAGTGAAACTGGAGGTTATGGAGGGGTACAGGTTCAGGGCATATTTGAGTGTAGTTCTGCATTTGTACGTTCCACTGAGTCAGGGAGGTTATGGAAGGGTACAGGTTCAGGGCAAATTTGTGTGGAGTTCTGCATTGATCCGTTCCAGTGAGACAGGGAGGTTATGGAGGGTACAGTTTCAGGGCTTATTTGTGTGTTGTTCTGCATTGGTACGTTCCAGTGAGACTGGGAGGTTATGGTTGGGTACAGGTTCAGGGCTTATTTGTGTGTTCTTCTGCATTGGTACGTTCCAGTGAGACAGGGAGGTTATGGAGGGTACAGGTTCAGGGCATATTTGTGTGGAGTTCTGCATTGGTACGTTCCAGTGAGACAGGGAGGTTATGGAGGGGTACAGGTTCAGGGCATATTTGTGTGGAGTTCTGCATTGGTACGTTCTAGTGAGACAGGGAGGTTATGGAGGGGTACAGGTTCAGGGCATATTTTTGTGGAGTTCTGCATTGGTGCGTTCCAGTGAGACAGGGCGGTTATGGAGGGGTACAGGTTCAGGGCATATTTGTGTGTAGTTCTGCATTGGTATGTTCCAGTGAGACAGGGAAGTTATGGAGGGTTACAGGTTCAGGGCATATTTGTGTGGAGTTCCGCATTGGCACTTTCCAGTGAGACAGGGAGGTTATGGAGGGTACCGGTTCATTGCCTTTTTGTGTGGAGTTCTGCATTGGTACGTTCCAGTGAGACAGGGAGGTTATGGAGGGGTACAGGTTCAGGGCATATTTGTGTGGTGTTCTGCAATGGTACGTTCCAGTCAGACAGGGAGATTATGCACGGTACAGGTTCAGGGCATATTTCAATGGATTTCGGCATTGGTGCGTTCCAGTGAGACAGGGAGGTTATGGAGTGGTACAGGTTCAGGGCATACTTGTGTGGAGTTCTGCATTGGTACGTTCCAGTGTGACAGGGAGGTTATGGAGGGGTACAGGTTCAGGGCAAATTTGTGTGGAGTTCTGCATTGTTGCGTTGCAGTGAGACAAGGAGGTTATGGGCGGGTACACGTTCAGGGCATATTTGTGTGGAATTCTGCATTGGGACGTTCCAGTAAGACAGAGAGGTTATGCACGGTACAGGATCAGGGCATATTTGAGTGGAGTTCTGCATTGGTACGTTCCAGTGAGACAGTGAGGTTATTGAGGGGTACAGGTTCAGGGCAAATTTGTGTGGAGTTCTGCATTGGTGCGTTCCAGTGAGACAGGGAGGTTATGGGCGGGTACACGTTCAGGGCATATTTGTGTGGAATTCTGCATTGGTACGTCCCAGTGAGACAGGGAGGTTATGCACGGTACAGGATCAGGGCATATTTGAGTTGAGTTCGGCATTGGTACGTTCCAGTGAGACAGGGAGGTTATTGAGGGGTACAGGTTCAGGGCAAATTTGTGTGGAGTTCTGCATTGGTGCGTTCCAGTGAGACAAGGAGGTTATGGGCGGGTACACGTCCAGGGCATATTTGTGTGGAATTCTGCATTGGTACGTTCCAGTGAGACAGGGAGGTTATGGAGGGTTACAGGTTCAGGGCATATTTGTGTGGAGTTCTGCATTGGTACGTTCCAGTGAGACAGGGAGGTTATGGAGGTGTACAGGTTCAGGGCACATTTGTCTGGAGTTCTGCATTGGTACGTTCCAGTGAGACAGGGAGGTTATGGAGGGTACAGGTTCAGGGCATATTTGTGTGGTGTTCTGCAATGGTACGTTCCAGTGAGACAGGGAGGTTATGGTCGGGTACAGGTTCAGGGCATATTTGTGTGGAGTTCCGCATTGGTACTTTCCAGTGAGACAGGGAGGTTATGGAGGGTACCGGTTCATTGCCTATTTGTGTGGAGTTCTGCATTGGTACGTTCCAGTGAGACAGGGAGGTTATGGAGGGGTACAGGTTCAGGGCATATTTGTGTGGTGTTCTGCAATGGTACGTTCCAGTCAGACAGGGAGATTATGCACGGTACAGGTTCAGGGCATATTTCAATGGAGTTCTGCATTGGTACTTTCCAGTGAGACAGGGAGGTTATGGAGGGTACCGGTTCATTGCCTATTTGTGTGGAGTTCTGCATTGGTACGTTCCAGTGAGACAGGGAGGTTATGGAGGGGTACAGGTTCAGGGCATATTTGTGTGGTGTTCTGCAATGGTACGTTCCAGTCAGACAGGGAGATTATGCACGGTACAGGTTCAGGGCATATTTGTGTGGAGTTCTGCATTGGTACTTTCCAGTGAGACAGGGAGGTTATGGAGGGTACAGGTTCAGGGCATATTTGTGTGGAATTCTGCGTTGATACGTTCCAGTGTGACAGGGAGGTTGTGGAGGGGTACAGGTTCAGGGCAAATTTGTGTGGAGTTCTGCATTGGTGCGTTCCAGTGAGACAAGGAGGTTATGGGCAGGTACACGTTCAGGGCATATTTGTGTGGAATTCTGCATTGGGACGTTCCAGTAAGACAGAGAGGTTATGCACGGTACAGGATCAGGGCATATTTGAGTGGAGTTCTGCATTGGTACGTTGCAGTGAGACAGGGAGGTTATTGAGGGGTACAGGTTCAGGGCAAATTTGTGTGGAGTTCTGCATTGGTGCGTTCCAGTGAGTCTGGGAGGTTATGGGCGGGTACACGTTCAGGGCATATTTGTGTGGAATTCTGCATTGGTACGTTCCAGTGAGACAGGGAGGTTATGGTCGGGTACAGGTTCAGGGCATATTTGTGTGGAGTTCTGCATTGGTACGTTCCAGTGAGACAGGGAGGTTATGGAGTGTACAGGTTCAGGGCATATTTGTGTGGAATTCTGCATTGGGACGTTCCAGTGAGACAAGGAGGTTATGGGCAGTTACACGTTCAGGGCATATTTGTGTGGAATTCTGCATTGGGACGTTCCAGTAAGACAGAGAGGTTATGCACGGTACAGGATCAGGGCATATTTGAGTGGAGTTTTGCATTGGTACCTTGCAGTGAGACAGGGAGGTTATTGAGGGGTACAGGTTCAGGGCAAATTTGTGTGGAGTTCTGCATTGGTGCGTTCCAGTGAGTCTGGGAGGTTATGGGCGGGTACACGTTAAGGGCATATTTGTGTGGAGTTCTGCATTGGTACGTTCCAGTGAGACAGGGAGGTTATGGAGTGTACAGGTTCAGGGCATATTGTGTGGAATTCTGCGTTGGTACGTTCCAGTGAGACAAGGAGCTTATGGGCGGGTACACGTTCAGGGCATATTTGTGTGGTGTTCTGCAATGGTACGTTCCAGTGAAACTGGAGGTTATGGAGGGGTACAGGTTCAGGGCATATTTGAGTGTAGTTCTGCATTTGTACGTTCCACTGAGTCAGGGAGGTTATGGAAGGGTACAGGTTCAGGGCAAATTTGTGTGGAGTTCTGCATTGATCCGTTCCAGTGAGACAGGGAGGTTATGGAGGGTACAGTTTCAGGGCTTATTTGTGTGTTGTTCTGCATTGGTACGTTCCAGTGAGACTGGGAGGTTATGGTTGGGTACAGGTTCAGGGCTTATTTGTGTGTTCTTCTGCATTGGTACGTTCCAGTGAGACAGGGAGGTTATGGAGGGTACAGGTTCAGGGCATATTTGTGTGGAGTTCTGCATTGGTACGTTCCAGTGAGACAGGGAGGTTATGGAGGGGTACAGGTTCAGGGCATATTTGTGTGGAGTTCTGCATTGGTACGTTCTAGTGAGACAGGGAGGTTATGGAGGGGTACAGGTTCAGGGCATATTTTTGTGGAGTTCTGCATTGGTGCGTTCCAGTGAGACAGGGCGGTTATGGAGGGGTACAGGTTCAGGGCATATTTGTGTGTAGTTCTGCATTGGTATGTTCCAGTGAGACAGGGAAGTTATGGAGGGTTACAGGTTCAGGGCATATTTGTGTGGAGTTCCGCATTGGTACTTTCCAGTGAGACAGGGAGGTTATGGAGGGTACCGGTTCATTGCCTTTTTGTGTGGAGTTCTGCATTGGTACGTTCCAGTGAGACAGGGAGGTTATGGAGGGGTACAGGTTCAGGGCATATTTGTGTGGTGTTCTGCAATGGTACGTTCCAGTCAGACAGGGAGATTATGCACGGTACAGGTTCAGGGCATATTTCAATGGATTTCGGCATTGGTGCGTTCCAGTGAGACAGGGAGGTTATGGAGTGGTACAGGTTCAGGGCATACTTGTGTGGAGTTCTGCATTGGTACGTTCCAGTGTGACAGGGAGGTTATGGAGGGTTACAGGTTCAGGGCAAATTTGTGTGGAGTTCTGCATTGTTGCGTTGCAGTGAGACAAGGAGGTTATGGGCGGGTACACGTTCAGGGCATATTTGTGTGGAATTCTGCATTGGGACGTTCCAGTAAGACAGAGAGGTTATGCACGGTACAGGATCAGGGCATATTTGAGTGGAGTTCTGCATTGGTACGTTCCAGTGAGACAGTGAGGTTATTGAGGGGTACAGGTTCAGGGCAAATTTGTGTGGAGTTCTGCATTGGTGCGTTCCAGTGAGACAGGGAGGTTATGGGCGGGTACACGTTCAGGGCATATTTGTGTGGAATTCTGCATTGGTACGTCCCAGTGAGACAGGGAGGTTATGCACGGTACAGGATCAGGGCATATTTGAGTTGAGTTCGGCATTGGTACGTTCCAGTGAGACAGGGAGGTTATTGAGGGGTACAGGTTCAGGGCAAATTTGTGTGGAGTTCTGCATTGGTGCGTTCCAGTGAGACAAGGAGGTTATGGGCGGGTACACGTCCAGGGCATATTTGTGTGGAATTCTGCATTGGTACGTTCCAGTGAGACAGGGAGGTTATGGAGGGTTACAGGTTCAGGGCATATTTGTGTGGAGTTCTGCATTGGTACGTTCCAGTGAGACAGGGAGGTTATGGAGGTGTACAGGTTCAGGGCACATTTGTCTGGAGTTCTGCATTGGTACGTTCCAGTGAGACAGGGAGGTTATGGAGGGTACAGGTTCAGGGCATATTTGTGTGGTGTTCTGCAATGGTACGTTCCAGTGAGACAGGGAGGTTATGGTCGGGTACAGGTTCAGGGCATATTTGTGTGGAGTTCCGCATTGGTACTTTCCAGTGAGACAGGGAGGTTATGGAGGGTACCGGTTCATTGCCTATTTGTGTGGAGTTCTGCATTGGTACGTTCCAGTGAGACAGGGAGGTTATGGAGGGGTACAGGTTCAGGGCATATTTGTGTGGTGTTCTGCAATGGTACGTTCCAGTCAGACAGGGAGATTATGCACGGTACAGGTTCAGGGCATATTTCAATGGAGTTCTGCATTGGTACTTTCCAGTGAGACAGGGAGGTTATGGAGGGTACCGGTTCATTGCCTATTTGTGTGGAGTTCTGCATTTGTACGTTCCAGTGAGACAGGGAGGTTATGGAGGGGTACAGGTTCAGGGCATATTTGTGTGGTGTTCTGCAATGGTACGTTCCAGTCAGACAGGGAGATTATGCACGGTACAGGTTCAGGGCATATTTGTGTGGAGTTCTGCATTGGTACTTTCCAGTGAGACAGGGAGGTTATGGAGGGTACAGGTTCAGGGCATATTTGTGTGGAATTCTGCGTTGATACGTTCCAGTGTGACAGGGAGGTTATGGAGGGGTACAGGTTCAGGGCAAATTTGTGTGGAGTTCTGCATTGGTGCGTTCCAGTGAGACAAGGAGGTTATGGGCAGGTACACGTTCAGGGCATATTTGTGTGGAATTCTGCATTGGGACGTTCCAGTAAGACAGAGAGGTTATGCACGGTACAGGATCAGGGCATATTTGAGTGGAGTTCTGCATTGGTACGTTGCAGTGAGACAGGGAGGTTATTGAGGGGTACAGGTTCAGGGCAAATTTGTGTGGAGTTCTGCATTGGTGCGTTCCAGTGAGTCTGGGAGGTTATGGGCGGGTACACGTTCAGGGCATATTTGTGTGGAATTCTGCATTGGTACGTTCCAGTGAGACAGGGAGGTTATGGTCGGGTACAGGTTCAGGGCATATTTGTGTGGAGTTCTGCATTGGTACGTTCCAGTGAGACAGGGAGGTTATGGAGTGTACAGGTTCAGGGCATATTTGTGTGGATTTCTGCGTTGGTACGTTCCAGTGAGACAAGGAGCTTATGGGCGGGTACACGTTCAGGGCATATTTGTGTGGTGTTCTGCAATGGTACGTTCCAGTGAAACTGGAGGTTATGGAGGGGTACAGGTTCAGGGCATATTTGAGTGTAGTTCTGCATTTGTACGTTCCAGTGAGTCAGGGAGGTTATGGAGGTTACAGGTTCAGGGCATATTTGTGTGGAGTTCTGCATTGGTACGTTCCAGTGAGACAGGGAGGTTATGGAAGGGTACAGGTTCAGGGCAAATTTGTGTGGAGTTCTGCATTGATCCGTTCCAGTGAGACAGGGAGGTTATGGGGGGTACAGGTTCAGGGCATATTTGTGTGGAGTTCTGCAGTGGTACGTTCCAGTGAGACAGGGAGGTTATGTTCGGGTACAGGTTCAGGGCTTATTTGTGTGTTGTTCTGCATTGGTACGTTCCAGTGAGACAGGGAGGTTATGGAGGGTACAGGTTCAGGGCATATTTGTGTGGAGTTCTGCATTGGTACGTTCCAGTGAGACAGGGAGGTTATGGAGGGGTACAGGTTCAGGGCATATTTGTGTGGAGTTCTGCATTGGTACGTTCTAGTGAGACAGGGAGGTTATGGAGGGGTACAGGTTCAGGGCATATTTTTGTGGAGTTCTGCATTGGTGCGTTCCAGTGAGACAGGGCGGTTATGGAGGGGTACAGGTTCAGGGCATATTTGTGTGTAGTTCTGCATTGGTATGTTCCAGTGAGACAGGGAGGTTATGGAGGGTACAGGTTCAGGGCATATTTGTGTGGAGTTCTGCAGTGGTACGTTCCAGTGAGACAGGGTGGTTATGGTCGGGTACAGGATCAGGGCATATTTGAGTGGAGTTCTGCTTTGGTGCATTCCAGTGAGACAGGGAGGTTATGGAGGGGTATAGGTTCAGGGCATACTTGTGTGGAGTTCTGCATTGGTACGTTCCAGTGAGACAGGGAGGTTATGGAGGGGTACAGGTTCAGGGCATATTTGTGTGGAGTTCTACATTGGTACGTTCTAGTGAGACAGGGAGGTTATGGAGGGGTACAGGTTCAGGGCATATTTTTGTGGAGTTCTGCATTGGTGCGTTCCAGTGAGACAGGGCGGTTATGGAGGGGTACAGGTTCAGGGCATATTTGTGTGTAGTTCTGCATTGGTATGTTCCAGTGAGACAGGGAGGTTATGGAGGGTACAGGTTCAGGGCATATTTGTGTGGTGTTCTGCAATGGTACGTTCCAGTGAGACAGGGAGGTTATGGTCGGGTACAGGTTCAGGGCATATTTGTGTGGAGTTCCGCATTGGTACTTTCCAGTGAGACAGGGAGGTTATGGAGGGTACCGGTTCATTGCCTATTTGTGTGGAGTTCTGCATTGGTACGTTCCAGTGAGACAGGGAGGTTATGGAGGGGTACAGGTTCAGGGCATATTTGTGTGGTGTTCTGCAATGGTACGTTCCAGTCAGACAGGGAGATTATGCACGGTACAGGTTCAGGGCATATTTCAATGGAGTTCGGCATTGGTGCGTTCCAGTGAGACAGGGAGGTTATGGAGTGGTACAGGTTCAGGGCATACTTGTGTGGAGTTCTGCATTGGTACGTTCCAGTGTGACAGGGAGGTTATGGAGGGGTACAGGTTCAGGGCAAATTTGTGTGGAGTTCTGCATTGTTGCGTTGCAGTGAGACAAGGAGGTTATGGGCGGGTACACGTTCAGGGCATATTTGTGTGGAATTCTGCATTGGGACGTTCCAGTAAGACAGAGAGTTTATGCACGGTACAGGATCAGGGCATATTTGAGTGGAGTTCTGCATTGGTACGTTCCAGTGAGACAGGGAGGTTATTGAGGGGTACAGGTTCAGGGCAAATTTGTGTGGAGTTCTGCATTGGTGCGTTCCAGTGAGACAGGGAGGTTATGGGCGGGTACACGTTCAGGGCATATTTGTGTGGAATTCTGCATTGGTACGTTCCAGTGAGACAGGGAGGTTATGGTCGGGTACAGGTTCAGGGCATATTTGTGTGGAGTTCTGCATTGGTACTTTCCAGTGAGACAGGGAGGTTATGGAGGGTACAGGTTCAGGGCATATTTGTGTGGAATTCTGCGTTGGTACGTTCCAGTGTGACAGGGAGGTTATGGAGGGGTACAGGTTCAGGGCAAATTTGTGTGGAGTTCTGCATTGGTGCGTTCCAGTGAGTCAAGGAGGTTATGGGCAGGTACACGTTCAGGGCATATTTGTGTGGAATTCTGCATTGGGACGTTCCAGTAAGACAGAGAGGTTATGTACGGTACAGGATCAGGGCATATTTGAGTGGAGTTCTGCATTGGTACGTTGCAGTGAGACAGGGAGGTTATTGAGGGGTACAGGTTCAGGGCAAATTTGTGTGGAGTTCTGCATTGGTGCGTTCCAGTGAGTCTGGGAGGTTATGGGCGGGTACACGTTCAGGGCATATTTGTGTGGAATTCTGCATTGGTACGTTCCAGTGAGACAGGGAGGTTATGGTCGGGTACAGGTTCAGGGCATATTTGTGTGGAGTTCTGCATTGGTACGTTCCAGTGAGACAGGGAGGTTATGGAGTGTACAGGTTCAGGGCATTTTTGTGTGGATTTCTGCGTTGGTACGTTCCAGTGAGACAAGGAGCTTATGGGCGGGTACACGTTCAGGGCATATTTGTGTGGTGTTCTGCAATGGTACGTTCCAGTGAAACTGGAGGTTATGGAGGGGTACAGGTTCAGGGCATATTTGAGTGTAGTTCTGCATTTGTACGTTCCAGTGAGTCAGGGAGGTTATGGAGGTTACAGGTTCAGGGCATATTTGTGTGGAGTTCTGCATTGGTACGTTCCAGTGAGACAGGGAGGTTATGGAGGGGTACAGGTTCAGGGCAAATTTGTGTGGAGTTCTGCATTGGTGCGGTCCAGTGAGTCTGGGAGGTTATGGGCGGGTACACGTTCAGGGCATATTTGTGTGGAATTCTGCATTGGTACGTTCCAGTGAGACTGGGAGGTTATGGGCGGGTACAGGTTCAGGGCATATTTGTGTGGAGTTCTGCATTGGTACGTTCTAGTGAGACAGGGAGGTTATGGAGGGTACAGGTTCAGGGCATATTTGTGTGGAGTTCTGCAGTGGTACGTTCCAGTCAGACAGGGAGGTTATGGTCGGGTACAGGTTCAGGGCTTATTTGTGTGTTGTTCTGCATTGGTACGTTCCAGTGAGACAGGGAGGTTATGGAGGGTACAGGTTCAGGGCATATTTGTGTGGAGTTCTGCATTGGTACGTTCCAGTGAGACAGGGAGGTTATGGAGGGTACAGTTTCATGGCATATTTGTGTGGAGTTCTGCATTGGTACGTTCCAGTGAGACAGGGAGGTTATGGAGGGGTACAGGATCAGGGCAAATTTGTGTGGAGTTCTGCATTGGTGTGTTCCAGTGAGACAAGGAGGTTATGGGCGGGTACACGTTCAGGGCATATTTGTGTGGAATTCTGCATTGGTACGTTCCAGTGAGACAGGGAGGTTATGGAGGGTACCGGTTCAGGGCATATTTGTGTGGAGTTCTGCATTGGTACGTTCCAGTGAGACAGGGAGGTTATTTAGGGTTACAGGTTCAGGGCATATTTGTGTGGAGTTCTGCACTGGTACGTTCCAGTGAGACAGGGAGGTTATGGAGGTGTACATGTTCAGGGCATATTTGTGTGGAGTTCTGCAATGGTACGTTCCAGTGAGACAGGGAGGTTATGGTCGGGTACAGGTTCAGGGCATATTTGTGTGGAGTTCTGCATTGGTACTTTCCAGTGAGACAGGGAAGTTATGGAGGGGTACAGGTTCAGGGCATGTTTGTGTGGAGTTCTGCATTGGTACGTTCTAGTGAGACAGGGAGGTTATGGAGGGTACAGGTTCAGGGCATATTTCTGTGGAGTTCTGTGTTGGTATGTTCCAGTGAGACAAGGATCTTATGGGCGGGTAAACGTTCAGGGCATATTTGTGTGGAGTTCTGCAGTGGTACGTTCCAGTGAGACAGGGAGGTTATGGTCGGGTACAGGTTCAGGGCATATTTGTGTGGAGTTCTGCATTGGTACGTTCCAGTGAGACAGGGAGGTTATGGAGGGTACAGGTTCAGGGCATATTTGTGTGGAGTTCTGCAGTGGTAAGTTCCAGTGAGACAGGGAGGTTATGGTCGGGTACAGGTTCAGAGCATATTTGTGCGTAGTTCTGCTTTGGTACGTTCCAGTGAGACAGGGAGGTTATGGAGGGTACAGGTTCAGGGCATATTTGTGTGGAGTTCTGCGTTGGTACCTTCCAGTGAGACAAGGATCTTATGGGCGGGTAAACGTTCAGGGCATATTTGTGTGGTGTTCTGCAATGGTACGTTCCAGTGAGACTGGGAGGATATGGGCGGGTACACTTTCAGGGCATATTTGAGTGGAGTTCGGCATTGGTGCGTTCCAGTGAGACAGGGAGGTTAAGGAGGGGTACAGATTCAGGGCATATTTGTGTGGAGTTCTGCATTGGTACGTTCCAGTGAGACAGGGATGTTATGGAAGGGTACAGGTTCAGGGCATATTTGTATGGAGTTCTGCAGTGGTACGTTCCAGTGAGACTGGGAGGTTCTGGAGGGTACCGGTTCAGGGCATATTTGTGTGGAGTTCTGCGTTGGTACGTTCCAGTGAGACAGGGAGGTTTTGGAGGGTTACAGGTTCAGGGCATATTTGTGTGGAGTTCTGCATTGGTGCGTTCCAGTGAGACAAGGAGGTTTTGGGCGGGTACACGTTCAGGGCATATTTGTGTGGAATTCTGCATTGGTAAGTCCCAGTGAGACAGGGAGGTTATGCACGGTACAGGATCAGGGCATATTTGAGTGGAGTTCTGCATTGGTACGTTCCAGTGAGACAGGGAGGTTATGGTCGGGTACAGGTTCAGGGCTTATTTGTGTGTTGTTCTGCATTGGTACGTTCCAGTGAGACAGGGAGGTTATGGAGGGTACAGGTTCAGGGCATATTTGTGTGGAGTTCTGCATTGGTACGTTCCAGTGAGACAGGGAGGTTATGGAGGGTACAGTTTCATGGCATATTTGTGTGGAGTTCTGCAGTGGTACGTTCCAGTGAGACAGGGTGGTTATGGTCGGGTACAGGATCAGGGCATATTTGAGTGGAGTTCTGCTTTGGTGCATTCCAGTGAGACAGGGAGGTTATGGAGGGGTATAGGTTCAGGGCATACTTCTGTGGAGTTCTGCATTGGTACGTTCCAGTGAGACAGGGAGGTTATGGAGGGGTACAGGATCAGGGCAAATTTGTGTGGAGTTCTGCATTGGTGTGTTCCAGTGAGACAAGGAGGTTATGGGCGGGTACACGTTCAGGGCATATTTGTGTGGAATTCTGCATTGGTACGTTCCAGTGAGACAGGGAGGTTATGGAGGGTACCGGTTCAGGGCATATTTGTGTGGAGTTCTGCATTGGTACGTTCCAGTGAGACAGGGAGGTTATGGAGGGTTACAGGTTCAGGGCATATTTGTGTGGAGTTCTGCACTGGTACGTTCCAGTGAGACAGGGAGGTTATGGAGGTGTACATGTTCAGGGCATATTTGTGTGGAGTTCTGCAATGGTACGTTCCAGTGAGACAGGGAGGGTATGGTCGGGTACAGGTTCAGGGCATATTTGTGTGGAGTTCTGCATTGGTACTTTCCAGTGAGACAGGGAAGTTATGGAGGGGTACAGGTTCAGGGCATGTTTGTGTGGAGTTCTGCATTGGTACGTTCTAGTGAGACAGGGAGGTTATGGAGGGTACAGGTTCAGGGCATATTTCTGTGGAGTTCTGTGTTGGTATGTTCCAGTGAGACAAGGATCTTATGGGCGGGTAAACGTTCAGGGCATATTTGTGTGGAGTTCTGTAGTGGTACGTTCCAGTGAGACAGGGAGGTTATGGTCGGGTACAGGTTCAGGGCATATTTGTGTGGAGTTCTGCATTGGTACGTTCCAGTGAGACAGGGAGGTTATGGAGGGTACAGGTTCAGGGCATATTTGTGTGGAGTTCTGCAGTGGTAAGTTCCAGTGAGACAGGGAGTTTATGGTCGGGTACAGGTTCAGAGCATATTTGTGCGTAGTTCTGCTTTGGTACGTTCCAGTGAGACAGGGAGGTTATGGAGGGTACAGGTTCAGGGCATATTTGTGTGGAGTTCTGCGTTGGTACGTTCCAGTGAGACAAGGATCTTATGGGCGGGTAAACGTTCAGGGCATATTTGTGTGGTGTTCTGCAATGGTACGTTCCAGTGAGACTGGGAGGATATGGGCGGGTACAATTTCAGGGCATATTTGAGTGGAGTTCGGCATTGGTGCGTTCCAGTGAGACAGGGAGGTTAAGGAGGGGTACAGATTCAGGGCATATTTGTGTGGAGTTCTGCATTGGTACGTTCCATTGAGACAGGGAGGTTATGGAGGCTGCAGGTTCAGGGCATATTTGTGTGGAGTTCTGCATTGGTACGTTCCAGTGAGACAGGGATGTTATGGAAGGGTACAGGTTCAGGGCATATTTGTATGGAGTTCTGCAGTGGTACGTTCCAGTGAGACTGGGAGGTTCTGGAGGGTACCGGTTCAGGGCATATTTGTGTGGAGTTCTGCGTTGGTACGTTCCAGTGAGACAGGGAGGTTTTGGAGGGTTACAGGTTCAGGGCATATTTGTGTGGAGTTCTGCATTGGTGCGTTCCAGTGAGACAAGGAGGTTTTGGGCGGGTACACGTTCAGGGCATATTTGTGTGGAATTCTGCATTGGTAAGTCCCAGTGAGACAGGGAGGTTATGCACGGTACAGGATCAGGGCATATTTGAGTGGAGTTCTGCATTGGTACGTTCCAGTGAGACAGGGAGGTTATTGAGGGGTACAGGTTCAGGGCAAATTTGTGTGGAGTTCTGCATTGGTGCGCTCCAGTGAGACAAGGAGGTTATGGGCGAGTACACGTCCAGGGCATATTTGTGTGGAATTCTGCATTGGTACGTTCCAGTGAGACAGGGAGGTTATGGAGTGTACCGGTTCAGGGCATATTTGTGTGTAGTTCTGCATTGGTACGTTCCAGTGAGACAGGGAGGTTATGGAGGGTTACAGGTTCAGGGCATATTTGTGTGGAGTTCTGCATTGGTAAGTTCCAGTGAGTCAGGGAGGTTATGGAGGTTACAGGTTCAGGGCATATTTGTGTGGAATTCTGCATTGGTACGTTCCAGTGAGACAGGGAGGTTATGCACGGTACAGGATCAGGGCATATTTGAGTGCAGTTCTGCATTGGTACGTTCCAGTGAGACTGGGAGGTTATTGAGGGGTACAGGTTCAGGGCAAATTTGTGTGGAGTTCTGCATTGGTGCGTTCCAGTGAGACAGGGAGGTTATGGGCGGGTACACGTTCAGGGCATATTTGTGTGGAATTCTGCATTGGTACGTTCCAGTGAGACAGGGAGGTCATGGTCGGGTACAGGTTCAGAGCATATTTGTGCGTAGTTCTGCTTTGGTACGTTCCAGTGAGACAGTGAGGTTATGGAGGGTACAGGTTCAGGGCATATTTGTGTGGAGTTCTGCGTTGGTACGTTCCAGTGAGACAAGGATCTTATGGGCGGATAAACGTTCAGGGCATATTTGTGTGGTGTTCTGCAATGGTACGTTCCAGTGAGACTGGGAGGATATGGGCGGGTACACTTTCAGGGCATATTTGAGTGGAGTTCGGCATTGGTGCGTTCCAGTGAGACAGGGAGGTTATGGAGGGTTACAGGTTCAGGGCATATTTGTGTGGAGTTCTGCACTGGTACTTTCCAGTGAGACAGGGAGGTTATGGAGGTGTACATGTTCAGGGCATATTTGTGTGGAGTTCTGCAATGGTACGTTCCAGTGAGACAGGGAGGTTATGGTGGGTTACAGGTTCAGGGCATATTTGTGTGGAGTTCTGCACTGGTACGTTCCAGTGAGACAGGGAGGTTATGGAGGTGTACATGTTCAGGGCATATTTGTGTGGAGTTCTGCAATGGTACGTTCCAGTGAGACAGGGAGGGTATGGTCGGGTACAGGTTCAGGGCATATTTGTGTGGAGTTCTGCATTGGTACTTTCCAGTGAGACAGGGAAGTTATGGAGGGGTACAGGTTCAGGGCATGTTTGTGTGGAGTTCTGCATTGGTACGTTCTAGTGAGACAGGGAGGTTATGGAGGGTACAGGTTCAGGGCATATTTGTGTGGAGTTCTGCAGTGGTAAGTTCCAGTGAGACAGGGAGGTTATGGTCGGGTACAGGTTCAGAGCATATTTGTGCGTAGTTCTGCTTTGGTACGTTCCAGTGAGACAGGGAGGTTATGGAGGGTACAGGTTCAGGGCATATTTGTGTGGTGTTCTGCAATGGTACATTCCAGTGAGACTGGGAGGATATGGGCGGGTACACTTTCAGGGCATATTTGAGTGGAGTTCGGCATTGGTGCGTTCCAGTGAGACAGGGAGGTTAAGGAGGGGTACAGATTCAGGGCATATTTGTGTGGAGTTCTGCATTGGTACGTTCCAGTGAGACAGGGAGGTTATGGAGGGTGCAGGTTCAGGGCATATTTGTGTGGAGTTCTGCATTGGTACGTTCCAGTGAGACAGGGATGTTATGGAAGGGTACAGGTTCAGGGCATATTTGTATGGAGTTCTGCAGTGGTACGTTCCAGTGAAACTGGGAGGTTCTGGAGGGTACCGGTTCAGGGCATATTTGTGTGGAGTTCTGCGTTGGTACGTTCCAGTGAGACAGGGAGGTTTTGGAGGGTTACAGGTTCAGGGCATATTTGTGTGGAGTTCTGCATTGGTGCGTTCCAGTGAGACAAGGAGGTTTTGGGCGGGTACACGTTCAGGGCATATTTGTGTGGAATTCTGCATTGGTAAGTCCCAGTGAGACAGGGAGGTTATGCACGGTACAGGATCAGGGCATATTTGAGTGGAGTTCTGCATTGGTACGTTCCAGTGAGACAGGGAGGTTATTGAGGGGTACAGGTTCAGGGCAAATTTGTGTGGTGTTCTGCATTGGTACGTTCCAGTGAGACAGGGAGGTTATGGAGTGTACCGGTTCAGGGCATATTTGTGTGTAGTTCTGCATTGGTACGTTCCAGTGAGACAGGGAGGTTATGGAGTGTACCGGTTCAGGGCATATTTGTGTGTAGTTCTGCATTGGTACGTTCCAGTGAGACAGGGAGGTTATGGAGGGTTACAGGTTCAGGGCATATTTGTGTGGAGTTCTGCATTGGTAAGTTCCAGTGAGTCAGGGAGGTTATGGAGGTTACAGGTTCAGGGCATATTTGTGTGGAATTCTGCATTGGTACGTTCCAGTGAGACAGGGAGGTTATGGAGTGTACCGGTTCAGGGCATATTTGTGTGGAGTTCTGCATTGGTAAGTTCCAGTGAGACAGGGAGGTTATGGAGGGTACAGGTTCAGGGCATATTTGTGTGGAGTTCTGCAGTGGTACGTTCCAGTGAGACAGGGTGGTTATGGTCGGGTACACGTTCAGGGCCTATTTGTGTGGAATTCTGCATTGGGACGTTCCAGTAAGACAGGGAGGTTATGCACGGTACAGGATCAGGGCATATTTGAGTGCAGTTCTGCATTGGTACGTTCCAGTGAGACTGGGAGGTTATTGAGGGGTACAGGTTCAGGGCAAATTTGTGTGGAGTTCTGCATTGGTGCGTTCCAGTGAGACAGGGAGGTTATGGGCGGGTACACGTTCAGGGCATATTTGTGTGGAATTCTGCATTGGTACGTTCCAGTGAGACAGGGAGGTCATGGTCGGGTACAGGTTCAGAGCATATTTGTGCGTAGTTCTGCTTTGGTACGTTCCAGTGAGACAGTGAGGTTATGGAGGGTACAGGTTCAGGGCATATTTGTGTGGAGTTCTGCGTTGGTACGTTCCAGTGAGACAAGGATCTTATGGGCGGATAAACGTTCAGGGCATATTTGTGTGGTGTTCTGCAATGGTACGTTCCAGTGAGACTGGGAGGATATGGGCGGGTACACTTTCAGGGCATATTTGAGTGGAGTTCGGCATTGGTGCGTTCCAGTGAGACAGGGAAGTTAAGGAGGGGTACAGGTTCAGGGCATATTTGTGTGGAGTTCTGCATTGGTACGTTCCAGTGAGACAGGGAGGTGATGGAGGGTACAGGTTCAGGGCATATTTGTGTGGAGATCTGCATTGGTACGTTCCAGTGAGACAGGGATGTTATGGAAGGGTACAGGTTCAGGGCAAATTTGTGTGGAGTTCTGCATTGGTACGTTCAAGTGAGACAGGGAGGTTATGGTCGGGTACAGGTTCAGGGCATATTTGTGTGTAGTTCTGCATTGGTACGGTCCAGTGAGACAGGGAGGTTATGGAGTGTACAGGTTCAGGGCATATTTGTGTGGAATTCTGCGTTGGTACGTTCCAGTGAGACAAGGAGCTTATGGGCGGGTACACGTTCAGGGCATATTTGTGTGGAGATCTGCATTGGTACGGTCCAGTGAGACAGGGAGGTTATGGAGTGTACAGGTTCAGGGCATATTTGTGTGGAATTCTGCGTTGGTACGTTCCAGTGAGACAAGGAGCTTATGGGCGGGTACACGTTCAGGGCATATTTGTGTGGTGTTCTGCAATGGTACGTTCCAGTGAAACTGGAGGTTATGGAGGGGTACAGGTTCAGGGCATATTTGAGTGTAGTTCTGCATTTGTACGTTGCAGTGAGTCAGGGGGGTTATGGAGGTTACAGGTTCAGGGCATATTTGTGTGGAGTTCTGCATTGGTACTTTCCAGTGAGACAGGGAGGTTATGGAAGGGGACAGGTTCAGGGCAAATTTGTGTGGAGTTCTGCATTGATACGTTCCAGTGAGACAGGGAGGTTATGGAGGGTACAGGTTCAGGGCTTATTTGTGTGGAGTTCTGCAGTGGTACGTTCCAGTGAGACAGGGAGGTTATGGTCGGGTACAGGTTCAGGGCTTATTTGTGTGTTGTTCTGCATTGGTACGTTCCAGTGAGACAGGGAGGTTATGCAGGGTACAGGGTCAGGGCATATTTGTGTGGAGTTCTGCATTGGTACGTTCCAGTGAGACAGGGAGGTTATGGAGGGTACAGGTTCATGGCATATTTGTGTGGAGTTCTGCAGTGGTACGTTCCAATGAGACAGGGTGGTTATGGTCGGGTACAGGATCAGGGCATATTTGAGTGGAGTTCTGCTTTGGTGCATTCCAGTGAGACAGGGAGGTTATGGAGGGGTATAGGTTCAGGGCATACTTGTGTGGAGTTCTGCATTGGTACGTTCCAGTGAGACAGGGAGGTTATGGAGGGGTACAGGTTCAGGGCAAATTCGTGTGGAGTTCTGCATTGGTGTGTTCCAGTGAGACAAGGAGGTTATGGGCGGGTACACGTTCAGGGCATATTTGTGTGGAATTCTGCATTGGTACGTTCCAGTGAGACAGGGAGGTTATGGAGGGTACCGGTTCAGGGCATATTTGTGTGGAGTTCTGCATTGGTACGTTCCAGTGAGACAGGGAGGTTATGGAGGGGTACAGGTTCAGGGCATATTTGTGTGGAGTTCTGCACTGGTACGTTCCAGTGAGACAGGGAGGTTATGGAGGTGTACATGTTCAGGGCATATTTGTGTGGAGTTCTGCAATGGTACGTTCCAGTGAGACAGGGAGGTTATGGTCGGGTACAGGTTCAGGGCATATTTGTGTGGAGTTCTGCATTGGTACTTTCCAGTGAGACAGGGAAGTTATGGAGGGGTACAGGTTCAGGGCATGTTTGTGTGGAGTTCTGCATTGGTACGTTCTAGTGAGACAGGGAGGTTATGGAGGGTACAGGTTCAGGGCATATTTCTGTGGAGTTCTGTGTTGGTATGTTCCAGTGAGACAAGGATCTTATGGGCGGGTAAACGTTCAGGGCATATTTGTGTGGAGTTCTGCAGTGGTACGTTCCAGTGAGACAGGGAGGTTATGGTCGGGTACAGGTTCAGGGCATATTTGTGTGGAGTTCTGCATTGGTACGTTCCAGTGAGACAGGGAGGTTATGGAGGGTACAGGTTCAGGGCATATTTGAGTGGAGTTCTGCAGTGGTAAGTTCCAGTGAGACAGGGAGGTTATGGTCGGGTACAGGTTCAGAGCATATTTGTGCGTAGTTCTGCTTTGGTACGTTCCAGTGAGACAGGGAGGTTATGGAGGGTACAGGTTCAGGGCATATTTGTGTGGAGTTCTGCGTTGGTACGTTCCAGTGAGACAAGGATCTTATGGGCGGGTAAACGTTCAGGGCATATTTGTGTGGTGTTCTGCAATGGTACGTTCCAGTGAGACTGGGAGGATATGGGCGGGTACACTTTCAGGGCATATTTGAGTGGAGTTCGGCATTGGTGCGTTCCAGTGAGACAGGGAGGTTAAGGAGGGGTACAGGTTCAGGGCATATTTGTGTGGAGTTCTGCATTGGTACGTTCCAGTGAGACATGGAGGTTATGGAGGGTGCAGGTTCAGGGCATATTTGTGTGGAGTTCTGCATTGGTACGTTCCAGTGAGACAGGGATGTTATGGAAGGGTACAGGTTCAGGGCATATTTGTATGGAGTTCTGCAGTGGTACGTTCCAGTGAGACTGGGAGGTTCTGGAGGGTACCGGTTCAGGGCATATTTGTGTGGAGTTCTGCATTGGTACGTTCCAGTGAGACAGGGAGGTTTTGGAGGGTTACAGGTTCAGGGCATATTTGTGTGGAGTTCTGCATTGGTGCGTTCCAGTGAGACAAGGAGATTTTGGGCGGGTACACGTTCAGGGCATATTTGTGTGGAGTTCTGCAGTGGTACTTTCCAGTGAGACAGGGAGGTAATTGTCGGGTACAGGTTCAGGGCATATTTGTGTGGAGTACTGCATTGGTACTTTCCAGTGAGACAGGGAGGTTATGGAGGGGTACAGGTTCAGGGCATATTTGTGTGTAGTTCTGCATTGGTACGTTCCAGTGAGACAGGGAGGTTATGGAGGGGTACAGGTTCAGGGCATATTTGAGTGTAGTTCTGCATTTGTATGTTACAGTGAGTCAGGGAGGTTATGGAGTGTACAGGTTCAGGGCACATTTATCTGGAGTTCTGCATTGGTACGTTGCAGTGAGACAGCGAGGTTATGGATGGCACAGGTTCAGGGCATATTTGTGTGGAGTTCTGCAGTGGTACTTTCCAGTGAGACAGGGAGGTAATTGTCGGGTACAGGTTCAGGGCATATTTGTGTGGAGTACTGCATTGGTACTTTCCAGTGAGACAGGGAGGTTATGGAGGGTACCGGTTCATGGCATTTTTGTGTGGTGTTCTGCAGTGGTACGTTCCAGTGAGTCAGGGAGGTTTTGGAGGGTTACAGGTTCAGGGCATATTTGTGTGGAGTTCTGCATTGGTACGTTCCAGTGAGAGAGTGAGGTTATGGAGGTGTACAGGTTCAGGGCATATTTGTGTGGAGTTCTGCATTGGTACGTCCCAGTGAGACAGGGAGGTTATGGAGGGGTACAGGTTCAGGGCATATTTGTGTGTAGTTCTGCATTGGTACGTTCCAGTGAGACAGGGAGGTTATGGAGGGTACAGGTTCAGGGCATATTTGTGTGGAGTTCTGCAGTGGTACGTTCCAGTGAGACAGGGTGTTTATGGTCGGGTACAGGATCAGGGCATATTTGAGTGGAGTTCGGCTTTTGTGCGTTCCAGTGAGACAGGGAGGTTATGGAGAGGTACAGGTTCAGGGCATACTTGTGTGGAGTTCTGCATTGGTACGTTCCAGTGAGACAGGGAGGTTATGGAGGGTACCGGTTCAGGGCAAATTTGTGTGGAGTTCTGCATTGGTGTGTTCCAGTGAGACAAGGAGGTTATGGGCGGGTACACGTTCAGGGCATAATTGTGTGGAATTCTGCATTGGTACGTTCCAGTGAGACAAGGATCTTATGGGCGGATAAACGTTCAGGGCATATTTGTGTGGTGTTCTGCAATGGTACGTTCCAGTGAGACTGGGAGGATATGGGCGGGTACACTTTCAGGGCATATTTGAGTGGAGTTCGGCATTGGTGCGTTCCAGTGAGACAGGGAAGTTAAGGAGGGGTACAGGTTCAGGGCATATTTGTGTGGAGTTCTGCATTGGTACGTTCCAGTGAGACAGGGAGGTGATGGAGGGTACAGGTTCAGGGCATATTTGTGTGGAGATCTGCATTGGTACGTTCCAGTGAGACAGGGATGTTATGGAAGGGTACAGGTTCAGGGCAAATTTGTGTGGAGTTCTGCATTGGTACGTTCAAGTGAGACAGGGAGGTTATGGTCGGGTACAGGTTCAGGGCATATTTGTGTGTAGTTCTGCATTGGTACGGTCCAGTGAGACAGGGAGGTTATGGAGTGTACAGGTTCAGGGCATATTTGTGTGGAATTCTGCGTTGGTACGTTCCAGTGAGACAAGGAGCTTATGGGCGGGTACACGTTCAGGGCATATTTGTGTGGAGTTCTGCATTGGTACGGTCCAGTGAGACAGGGAGGTTATGGAGTGTACAGGTTCAGGGCATATTTGTGTGGAATTCTGCGTTGGTACGTTCCAGTGAGACAAGGAGCTTATGGGCGGGTACACGTTCAGGGCATATTTGTGTGGTGTTCTGCAATGGTACGTTCCAGTGAAACTGGAGGTTATGGAGGGGTACAGGTTCAGGGCATATTTGAGTGTAGTTCTGCATTTGTACGTTGCAGTGAGTCAGGGGGGTTATGGAGGTTACAGGTTCAGGGCATATTTGTGTGGAGTTCTGCATTGGTACTTTCCAGTGAGACAGGGAGGTTATGGAAGGGGACAGGTTCAGGGCAAATTTGTGTGGAGTTCTGCATTGATACGTTCCAGTGAGACAGGGAGGTTATGGAGGGTACAGGTTCAGGGCATATTTGTGTGGAGTTCTGCAGTGGTACGTTCCAGTGAGACAGGGAGGTTATGGTCGGGTACAGGTTCAGGGCTTATTTGTGTGTTGTTCTGCATTGGTACGTTCCAGTGAGACAGGGAGGTTATGCAGGGTACAGGGTCAGGGCATATTTGTGTGGAGTTCTGCATTGGTACGTTCCAGTGAGACAGGGAGGTTATGGAGGGTACAGGTTCATGGCATATTTGTGTGGAGTTCTGCAGTGGTACGTTCCAATGAGACAGGGTGGTTATGGTCGGGTACAGGATCAGGGCATATTTGAGTGGAGTTCTGCTTTGGTGCATTCCATTGAGACAGGGAGGTTATGGAGGGGTATAGGTTCAGGGCATACTTGTGTGGAGTTCTGCATTGGTACGTTCCAGTGAGACAGGGAGGTTATGGAGGGGTACAGGTTCAGGGCAAATTCGTGTGGAGTTCTGCATTGGTGTGTTCCAGTGAGACAAGGAGGTTATGGGCGGGTACACGTTCAGGGCATATTTGTGTGGAATTCTGCATTGGTACGTTCCAGTGAGACAGGGAGGTTATGGAGGGTACCGGTTCAGGGCATATTTGTGTGGAGTTCTGCATTGGTACGTTCCAGTGAGACAGGGAGGTTATGGAGGGGTACAGGTTCAGGGCATATTTGTGTGGAGTTCTGCACTGGTACGTTCCAGTGAGACAGGGAGGTTATGGAGGTGTACATGTTCAGGGCATATTTGTGTGGAGTTCTGCAATGGTACGTTCCAGTGAGACAGGGAGGTTATGGTCGGGTACAGGATCAGGGCATATTTGTGTGGAGTTCTGCATTGGTACTTTCCAGTGAGACAGGGAAGTTATGGAGGGGTACAGGTTCAGGGCATGTTTGTGTGGAGTTCTGCATTGGTACGTTCTAGTGAGACAGGGAGGTTATGGAGGGTACAGGTTCAGGGCATATTTCTGTGGAGTTCTGTGTTGGTATGTTCCAGTGAGACAAGGATCTTATGGGCGGGTAAACGTTCAGGGCATATTTGTGTGGAGTTCTGCAGTGGTACGTTCCAGTGAGACAGGGAGGTTATGGTCGGGTACAGGTTCAGGGCATATTTGTGTGGAGTTCTGCATTGGTACGTTCCAGTGAGACAGGGAGGTTATGGAGGGTACAGGTTCAGGGCATATTTGAGTGGAGTTCTGCAGTGGTAAGTTCCAGTGAGACAGGGAGGTTATGGTCGGGTACAGGTTCAGAGCATATTTGTGCGTAGTTCTGCTTTGGTACGTTCCAGTGAGACAGGGAGGTTATGGAGGGTACAGGTTCAGGGCATATTTGTGTGGAGTTCTGCGTTGGTACGTTCCAGTGAGACAAGGATCTTATGGGCGGGTAAACGTTCAGGGCATATTTGTGTGGTGTTCTGCAATGGTACGTTCCAGTGAGACTGGGAGGATATGGGCGGGTACACTTTCAGGGCATATTTGAGTGGAGTTCGGCATTGGTGCGTTCCAGTGAGACAGGGAGGTTAAGGAGGGGTACAGGTTCAGGGCATATTTGTGTGGAGTTCTGCATTGGTACGTTCCAGTGAGACATGGAGGTTATGGAGGGTGCAGGTTCAGGGCATATTTGTGTGGAGTTCTGCATTGGTACGTTCCAGTGAGACAGGGATGTTATGGAAGGGTACAGGTTCAGGGCATATTTGTATGGAGTTCTGCAGTGGTACGTTCCAGTGAGACTGGGAGGTTCTGGAGGGTACCGGTTCAGGGCATATTTGTGTGGAGTTCTGCATTGGTACGTTCCAGTGAGACAGGGAGGTTTTGGAGGGTTACAGGTTCAGGGCATATTTGTGTGGAGTTCTGCATTGGTGCGTTCCAGTGAGACAAGGAGATTTTGGGCGGGTACACGTTCAGGGCATATTTGTGTGGAGTTCTGCAGTGGTACTTTCCAGTGAGACAGGGAGGTAATTGTCGGGTACAGGTTCAGGGCATATTTGTGTGGAGTACTGCATTGGTACTTTCCAGTGAGACAGGGAGGTTATGGAGGGGTACAGGTTCAGGGCATATTTGTGTGTAGTTCTGCATTGGTACGTTCCAGTGAGACAGGGAGGTTATGGAGGGGTACAGGTTCAGGGCATATTTGAGTGTAGTTCTGCATTTGTATGTTACAGTGAGTCAGGGAGGTTATGGAGTGTACAGGTTCAGGGCACATTTATCTGGAGTTCTGCATTGGTACGTTGCAGTGAGACAGCGAGGTTATGGATGGCACAGGTTCAGGGCATATTTGTGTGGAGTTCTGCAGTGGTACTTTCCAGTGAGACAGGGAGGTAATTGTCGGGTACAGGTTCAGGGCATATTTGTGTGGAGTACTGCATTGGTACTTTCCAGTGAGACAGGGAGGTTATGGAGGGTACCGGTTCATGGCATTTTTGTGTGGAGTTCTGCAGTGGTACGTTCCAGTGAGTCAGGGAGGTTTTGGAGGGTTACAGGTTCAGGGCATATTTGTGTGGAGTTCTGCATTGGTACGTTCCAGTGAGAGAGTGAGGTTATGGAGGTGTACAGGTTCAGGGCATATTTGTGTGGAGTTCTGCATTGGTACGTCCCAGTGAGACAGGGAGGTTATGGAGGGGTACAGGTTCAGGGCATATTTGTGTGTAGTTCTGCATTGGTACGTTCCAGTGAGACAGGGAGGTTATGGAGGGTACAGGTTCAGGGCATATTTGTGTGGAGTTCTGCAGTGGTACGTTCCAGTGAGACAGGGTGTTTATGGTCGGGTACAGGATCAGGGCATATTTGAGTGGAGTTCGGCTTTTGTGCGTTCCAGTGAGACAGGGAGGTTATGGAGAGGTACAGGTTCAGGGCATACTTGTGTGGAGTTCTGCATTGGTACGTTCCAGTGAGACAGGGAGGTTATGGAGGGTACCGGTTCAGGGCAAATTTGTGTGGAGTTCTGCATTGGTGTGTTCCAGTGAGACAAGGAGGTTATGGGCGGGTACACGTTCAGGGCATAATTGTGTGGAATTCTGCATTGGTATGTTCCAGTGAGACAGGGAGGTTATGGAGGGTACCGGTTCAGGGCATATTTGTGTGGAGTTCTGCATTGGTACGTTCCAGTGAGACAGGGAGGTTATGGAGGGTTACAGGTTCAGGGCATATTTGTGTTGAGTTCTGCATTGGTACGTTCCAGTGAGACAGGGAAGTTATGGAGGTGTACATGTTCAGGGCATATTTGTGTGGAGTTCTGCAGTGGTACGTTCCAGTGAGACAGGGTGGTTATGGTCGGGTACAGGATCAGGGCATATTTGAGTGGAGTTCGGCTTTTGTGCGTTCCAGTGAGACAGGGAGGTTATGGAGAGGTACAGGTTCAGGGCATACTTGTGTGGAGTTCTGCATTGGTACGTTCCAGTGAGACAGGGAGGTTATGGAGGGTACCGGTTCAGGGCAAATTTGTGTGGAGTTCTGCATTGGTGTGTTCCAGTGAGACAAGGAGGTTATGGGCGGGTACACGTTCAGGGCATAATTGTGTGGAATTCTGCATTGGTATGTTCCAGTGAGACAGGGAGGTTATGGAGGGTACCGGTTCAGGGCATATTTGTGTGGAGTTCTGCGTTGGTACGTTCCAGTGAGAGAAGGAGCTTATGGGCGGTTACACGTTCAGGGCATATTTGTGTGGTGTTCTGCAATGGTACGTTCCAGTGAGACTGGGAGGTTATGGAGTGGTACAGGTTCAGGGCATATTTGAGTGTAGTTCTGCATTTGTATGTTACAGTGAGTCAGGGAGGTTATGGAGTGTACAGGTTCAGGGCACATTTATCTGGAGTTCTGCATTGGTACGTTCCAGTGAGACAGCGAGGTTATGGATGGCACAGGTTCAGGGCATATTTGTGTGGAGTTCTGCAGTGGTACTTTCCAGTGAGACAGGGAGGTAATTGTCGGGTACAGGTTCAGGGCATATTTGTGTGGAGTACTGCATTGGTACTTTCCAGTGAGACAGGGAGGTTATGGAGGGGTACAGGTTCAGGGCATATTTGTGTGTAGTTCTGCATTGGTACGTTCCAGTGAGACAGGGAGGTTATGGAGGGGTACAGGTTCAGGGCATATTTGAGTGTAGTTCTGCATTTGTATGTTACAGTGAGTCAGGGAGGTTATGGAGTGTACAGGTTCAGGGCACATTTATCTGGAGTTCTGCATTGGTACGTTCCAGTGAGACAGCGAGGTTATGGATGGCACAGGTTCAGGGCATATTTGTGTGGAGTTCTGCAGTGGTACTTTCCAGTGAGACAGGGAGGTAATTGTCGGGTACAGGTTCAGGGCATATTTGTGTGGAGTACTGCATTGGTACTTTCCAGTGAGACAGGGAGGTTATGGAGGGTACCGGTTCATGGCATTTTTGTGTGGAGTTCTGCAGTGGTACGTTCCAGTGAGTCAGGGAGGTTTTGGAGGGTTACAGGTTCAGGGCATATTTGTGTGGAGTTCTGCATTGGTACGTTCCAGTGAGAGAGTGAGGTTATGGAGGTGTACAGGTTCAGGGCATATTTGTGTGGAGTTCTGCATTGGTACGTCCCAGTGAGACAGGGAGGTTATGGAGGGGTACAGGTTCAGGGCATATTTGTGTGTAGTTCTGCATTGGTACGTTCCAGTGAGACAGGGAGGTTATGGAGGGTACAGGTTCAGGGCATATTTGTGTGGAGTTCTGCAGTGGTACGTTCCAGTGAGACAGGGTGGTTATGGTCGGGTACAGGATCAGGGCATATTTGAGTGGAGTTCGGCTTTTGTGCGTTCCAGTGAGACAGGGAGGTTATGGAGAGGTACAGGTTCAGGGCATACTTGTGTGGAGTTCTGCATTGGTACGTTCCAGTGAGACAGGGAGGTTATGGAGGGTACCGGTTCAGGGCAAATTTGTGTGGAGTTCTGCATTGGTGTGTTCCAGTGAGACAAGGAGGTTATGGGCGGGTACACGTTCAGGGCATATTTGTGTGGAGTTCTGCACTGGTACGTTCCAGTGAGACAGGGAGGTTATGGGCGGGTAAACGTTCCGGGCATATTTGTGTGGAGTTCTGCAGTGGTACGTTCCAGTGAGACAGGGAAGTTATGGTCGGGTACAGGTTCAGGGCATATTTGTGAGGAGTTCTGCATTGGGACTTTCCTGTGAGACAGGGAAGTTATGGAAGGGTACAGGTTCAGGGCACATTTGTGTGGAGTTCTGCATTGGTACGTTCCAGTGAGACAGGGAGGTTATGGAGGGGTGCAGGTTCAGGGCATATTTGTGTGTAGTTCTGCATTGGTACGTTCCAGTGAGACAGGGAGGTTATGGAGGGTACAGGTTCAGGGCATATTTGTGTGGAGCTCTGCAGTGGTACGTTCCAGTGAGACAGGGAAGTTATGGTCGGGTACAGGTTCAGGGCATATTTGTGCGTAGTTCTGCTTTGGTACGTTCCAGTGAGACAGGGAGGTTATGGAGGGTACAGGTTCAGGGCATATTTGTGTGGAGTTCTGCGTTGGTACGTTCCAGTGAGACAAGGATCTTATGGGCGGGTACAGGTTCAGGGCATATTTGTGTGGTGTTCTGCAATGGTACGTTCCAGTGAGACTGGGAGGATATGGGCGGGTACACTTTCAGGGCATATTTGAGTGGAGTTCGGCAGTGGTGCGTTCCAGTGAGACAGTGAAGTTATGGAGGGGTACAGGTTCAGGGCATATTTGTGTGGAGTTCTGCATTGGTACGTTCCAGTGAGACAGGGAGGTTATGGAGGGGTACAGGTTCAGGGCAAATTTGTGTGGAGTTCTGCATTGGTGCGTTCCAGTGAGACAGGGAGGTTATGGAGGTGTACATGTTCAGGGCATATTTGTGTGGAGTTCTGCAATGGTACGTTCCAGTGAGACAGGGAGGTTATGGTCGGGTACAGGTTCAGGGCATATTTGTGTGGAGTTCTGCATTGGTACTTTCCAGTGAGACAGGGAAGTTATGGAGGGGTACAGGTTCAGGGCATATTTGTGTGGAGTTCTGCATTGGTACATTCTAGTGAGACAGGGAGGTTATGGAGGGGTACAGGTTCAGGGCATATTTGTGTGTAGGTCTGCATTGGTACGTTCCAGTGAGACAGGGAGATTATGGAGTGTACAGGTTCAGGGCATATTTGAGTGGAGTTCGGCTTTTGTGCGTTCCAGTGAGACAGGGAGGTTATGGAGAGGTACAGGTTCAGGGCATACTTGTGTGGAGTTCTGCATTGGTACGTTCCAGTGAGACAGGGAGGTTATGGAGGGTACCGGTTCAGGGCAAATTTGTGTGGAGTTCTGCATTGGTGTGTTCCAGTGAGACAAGGAGGTTATGGGCGGGTACACGTTCAGGGCATAATTGTGTGGAATTCTGCATTGGTATGTTCCAGTGAGACAGGGAGGTTATGGAGGGTACCGGTTCAGGGCATATTTGTGTGGAGTTCTGCGTTGGTACGTTCCAGTGAGAGAAGGAGCTTATGGGCGGTTACACGTTCAGGGCATATTTGTGTGGTGTTCTGCAATGGTACGTTCCAGTGAGACTGGGAGGTTATGGAGTGGTACAGGTTCAGGGCATATTTGAGTGTAGTTCTGCATTTGTATGTTACAGTGAGTCAGGGAGGTTATGGAGTGTACAGGTTCAGGGCACATTTATCTGGAGTTCTGCATTGGTACGTTCCAGTGAGACAGCGAGGTTATGGATGGCACAGGTTCAGGGCATATTTGTGTGGAGTTCTGCAGTGGTACTTTCCAGTGAGACAGGGAGGTAATTGTCGGGTACAGGTTCAGGGCATATTTGTGTGGAGTACTGCATTGGTACTTTCCAGTGAGACAGGGAGGTTATGGAGGGTTACAGGTTCAGGGCATATTTGTGTGTAGTTCTGCATTGGTACGTTCCAGTGAGACAGGGAGGTTATGGAGGGGTACAGGTTCAGGGCATATTTGAGTGTAGTTCTGCATTTGTATGTTACAGTGAGTCAGGTAGGTTATGGAGTGTACAGGTTCAGGGCACATTTATCTGGAGTTCTGCATTGGTACGTTGCAGTGAGACAGCGAGGTTATGGATGGCACAGGTTCAGGGCATATTTGTGTGGAGTTCTGCAGTGGTACTTTCCAGTGAGACAGGGAGGTAATTGTCGGGTACAGGTTCAGGGCATATTTGTGTGGAGTACTGCATTGGTACTTTCCAGTGAGACAGGGAGGTTATGGAGGGTACCGGTTCATGGCATTTTTGTGTGGAGTTCTGCAGTGGTACGTTCCAGTGAGTCAGGGAGGTTTTGGAGGGTTACAGGTTCAGGGCATATTTGTGTGGAGTTCTGCATTGGTACGTTCCAGTGAGAGAGTGAGGTTATGGAGGTGTACAGGTTCAGGGCATATTTGTGTGGAGTTCTGCATTGGTACGTCCCAGTGAGACAGGGAGGTTATGGAGGGGTACAGGTTCAGGGCATATTTGTGTGTAGTTCTGCATTGGTACGTTCCAGTGAGACAGGGAGGTTATGGAGGGTACAGGTTCAGGGCATATTTGTGTGGAGTTCTGCAGTGGTACGTTCCAGTGAGACAGGGTGGTTATGGTCGGGTACAGGATCAGGGCATATTTGAGTGGAGTTCGGCTTTTGTGCGTTCCAGTGAGACAGGGAGGTTATGGAGAGGTACAGGTTCAGGGCATACTTGTGTGGAGTTCTGCATTGGTACGTTCCAGTGAGACAGGGAGGTTATGGAGGGTACCGGTTCAGGGCAAATTTGTGTGGAGTTCGGCATTGGTGTGTTCCAGTGAGACAAGGAGGTTATGGGCGGGTACACGTTCAGGGCATAATTGTGTGGAATTCTGCATTGGTATGTTCCAGTGAGACAGGGAGGTTATGGAGGGTACCGGTTCAGGGCATATTTGTGTGGAGTTCTGCATTGGTACGTTCCAGTGAGACAGGGAGGTTATGGAGGGTTACAGGTTCAGGGCATATTTGTGTTGAGTTCTGCATTGGTACGTTCCAGTGAGACAGGGAAGTTATGGAGGTGTACATGTTCAGGGCATATTTGTGTGGAGTTCTGCAGTGGTACGTTCCAGTGAGACAGGGTGGTTATGGTCGGGTACAGGATCAGGGCATATTTGAGTGGAGTTCGGCTTTTGTGCGTTCCAGTGAGACAGGGAGGTTATGGAGAGGTACAGGTTCAGGGCATACTTGTGTGGAGTTCTGCATTGGTACGTTCCAGTGAGACAGGGAGGTTATGGAGGGTACCGGTTCAGGGCAAATTTGTGTGGAGTTCTGCATTGGTGTGTTCCAGTGAGACAAGGAGGTTATGGGCGGGTACACGTTCAGGGCATAATTGTGTGGAATTCTGCATTGGTATGTTCCAGTGAGACAGGGAGGTTATGGAGGGTACCGGTTCAGGGCATATTTGTGTGGAGTTCTGCGTTGGTACGTTCCAGTGAGAGAAGGAGCTTATGGGCGGTTACACGTTCAGGGCATATTTGTGTGGTGTTCTGCAATGGTACGTTCCAGTGAGACTGGGAGGTTATGGAGGGGTACAGGTTCAGGGCATATTTGAGTGTAGTTCTGCATTTGTATGTTACAGTGAGTCAGGGAGGTTATGGAGTGTACAGGTTCAGGGCACATTTATCTGGAGTTCTGCATTGGTACGTTCAAGTGAGACAGCGAGGTTATGGATGGCACAGGTTCAGGGCATATTTGTGTGGAGTTCTGCAGTGGTACTTTCCAGTGAGACAGGGAGGTAATTGTCGGGTACAGGTTCAGGGCATATTTGTGTGGAGTACTGCATTGGTACTTTCCAGTGAGACAGGGAGGTTATGGAGGGGTACAGGTTCAGGGCATATTTGTGTGTAGTTCTGCATTGGTACGTTCCAGTGAGACAGGGAGGTTATGGAGGGGTACAGGTTCAGGGCATATTTGAGTGTAGTTCTGCATTTGTATGTTACAGTGAGTCAGGGAGGTTATGGAGTGTACAGGTTCAGGGCACATTTATCTGGAGTTCTGCATTGGTACGTTCCAGTGAGACAGCGAGGTTATGGATGGCACAGGTTCAGGGCATATTTGTGTGGAGTTCTGCAGTGGTACTTTCCAGTGAGACAGGGAGGTAATTGTCGGGTACAGGTTTAAGGCATATTTGTGTGGAGTACTGCATTGGTACTTTCCAGTGAGACAGGGAGGTTATGGAGGGTACCGGTTCATGGCATTTTTGTGTGGAGTTCTGCAGTGGTACGTTCCAGTGAGTCAGGGAGGTTTTGGAGGGTTACAGGTTCAGGGCATATTTGTGTGGAGTTCTGCATTGGTACGTTCCAGTGAGAGAGTGAGGTTATGGAGGTGTACAGGTTCAGGGCATATTTGTGTGGAGTTCTGCATTGGTACGTCCCAGTGAGACAGGGAGGTTATGGAGGGGTACAGGTTCAGGGCATATTTGTGTGTAGTTCTGCATTGGTACGTTCCAGTGAGACAGGGAGGTTATGGAGGGTACAGGTTCAGGGCATATTTGTGTGGAGTTCTGCAGTGGTACGTTCCAGTGAGACAGGGTGGTTATGGTCGGGTACAGGATCAGGGCATATTTGAGTGGAGTTCGGCTTTTGTGCGTTCCAGTGAGACAGGGAGGTTATGGAGAGGTACAGGTTCAGGGCATACTTGTGTGGAGTTCTGCATTGGTACGTTCCAGTGAGACAGGGAGGTTATGGAGGGTACCGGTTCAGGGCAAATTTGTGTGGAGTTCTGCATTGGTGTGTTCCAGTGAGACAAGGAGGTTATGGGCGGGTACACGTTCAGGGCATAATTGTGTGGAATTCTGCATTGGTATGTTCCAGTGAGACAGGGAGGTTATGGAGGGTACCGGTTCAGGGCATATTTGTGTGGAGTTCTGCATTGGTACGTTCCAGTGAGACAGGGAGGTTATGGAGGGTTACAGGTTCAGGGCATATTTGTGTTGAGTTCTGCATTGGTACGTTCCAGTGAGACAGGGAAGTTATGGAGGTGTACATGTTCAGGGCATATTTGTGTGGAGTTCTGCAATGGTACGTTCCAGTGAGACAGGGAGGTTATGGTCGGGTACAGGTTCAGGGCATATTTGTGTGGAGTTCTGCATTGGTACTTTCCAGTGAGACAGGGAAGTTATGGAGGGGTACAGGTTCAGGGCATATTTGTGTGGAGTTCTGCATTGGTACGTTCTAGTGAGAGAGGGAGGTTATGGAGGGGTACAGGTTCAGGGCATATTTGTGTGTAGTTCTGCATTGGTACGTTCCAGTGAGACAGGGAGGTTATGGAGGGTACAGGTTCAGGGCATATTTGTGTGGAGTTCTGCAGTGGTACGTTCCAGTGAGACAGGGAGGTTATGGTCGGGTACAGGTTCAGGGCATATTTGTGCGTAGTTCTGCATTGGTACGTTCCAGTGAGACAGTGAGGTTATGGAGGGTACAGGTTCAGGGCATATTCGTGTGGAGTTCTGTGTTGGTGTGTTCCAGTGTGACAAGGATCTTATGGGCGGGTAAACGTTCCGGGCATATTTGTGTGGAGTTCTGCAGTGGTACGTTCCAGTGAGACAGGGAAGTTATGGTCGGGTACAGGTTCAGGGCATATTTGTGAGGAGTTCTGCATTGGGACTTTCCTGTGAGACAGGGAAGTTATGGAAGGGTACAGGTTCAGGGCACATTTGTGTGGAGTTCTGCATTGGTACGTTCCAGTGAGACAGGGAGGTTATGGAGGGGTGCAGGTTCAGGGCATATTTGTGTGTAGTTCTGCATTGGTACGTTCCAGTGAGACAGGGAGGTTATGGAGGGTACAGGTTCAGGGCATATTTGTGTGGAGCTCTGCAGTGGTACGTTCCAGTGAGACAGGGAAGTTATGGTCGGGTACAGGTTCAGGGCATATTTGTGCGTAGTTCTGCTTTGGTACGTTCCAGTGAGACAGGGAGGTTATGGAGGGTACAGGTTCAGGGCATATTTGTGTGGAGTTCTGCGTTGGTACGTTCCAGTGAGACAAGGATCTTATGGGCGGGTACAGGTTCAGGGCATATTTGTGTGGTGTTCTGCAATGGTACGTTCCAGTGAGACTGGGAGGATATGGGCGGGTACACTTTCAGGGCATATTTGAGTGGAGTTCGGCATTGGTGCGTTCCAGTGAGACAGTGAAGTTATGGAGGGGTACAGGTTCAGGGCATATTTGTGTGGAGTTCTGCATTGGTACGTTCCAGTGAGACAGGGAGGTTATGGAGGGGTACAGGTTCAGGGCAAATTTGTGTGGAGTTCTGCATTGGTGCGTTCCAGTGAGACAGGGAGGTTATGGAGGTGTACATGTTCAGGGCATATTTGTGTGGAGTTCTGCAATGGTACGTTCCAGTGAGACAGGGAGGTTATGGTCGGGTACAGGTTCAGGGCATATTTGTGTGGAGTTCTGCATTGGTACTTTCCAGTGAGACAGGGAAGTTATGGAGGGGTACAGGTTCAGGGCATATTTGTGTGGAGTTCTGCATTGGTACATTCTAGTGAGACAGGGAGGTTATGGAGGGGTACAGGTTCAGGGCATATTTGTGTGTAGGTCTGCATTGGTACGTTCCAGTGAGACAGGGAGATTATGGAGTGTACAGGTTCAGGGCATATTTGAGTGGAGTTCTGCAGTGGTACGTTCCAGTGAGACAGGGAGGTTATGGTCGGGTACAGGTTCAGGGCATATTTCTGCGTAGTTCTGCATTGGTACGTTCCAGTGACACAGGGAGGTTATGGAGGGTACAGGTTCAGGGCATATTTGTGTCGAGTTCTGTGTTGGTATGTTCCAGTGAGACAAGGATCTTATGGGCGGGTAAACGTTCAGGGCATATTTGTGTGGAGTTCTGCAGTGGTACGTTCCAGTGAGACAGGGAGGTTATGGTCGGGTACAGGTTCAGGGCATATTTGTTTGGAGTTCTGCATTGGGACTTTCGTATGAGACAGGGAAGTTATGGAAGGGTACAGGTTCACGGCACATTTGTGTGGAGTTCTGCAGTGGCACGTTCCAGTGAGACAGGGATGTTATGGAGGGTACAGGTTCAGGGCATATTTGTGTGGAGTTCTGCGTTGGTACGTTCCAGTGAGACAAGGAGCTTATGGGCGGGTACACGTTCAGGGCATATTTGTGTGGTGTTCTGCAATGGTACGTTCCAGTGAGACTGGGAGGTAATGGAGGGGTACAGGTTAGGGCATATTTGAGTGTAGTTCTGCATTTGTACGTTCCAGGGAGTCAGGGAGGTTATGGAGTGTACAGGTTCAGGGCACATTTGTGTGGAGTTCTGCATTGGTACTTTCCAGTGAGACAGGGAAGTTATGGAGGGGTACAGGTTCAGGGCATATTTGTGTGTAGTTCTGCATTGGTACGTTCCAGTGAGACAGGGAGGTTATTGGTGGGACAGGCTCAGGGCATATTTGTGTGGAGTTCTGCAGTGGTACGTTCCACTGAGTCAGGGAGGTTATGGTCGGGTACAGGATCAGGGCATATTTGAGTGGAGTTCGGCATTGGTGCTTTCCAGTGAGACAGGGAGGTTATGGAGGGGTACAGGTGCAGGGCATACTTGTGTGGAGTTCTGCATTGGTGCGTTCCAGTGAGACCAGGAGGTTATGGGCGGGTACACGTTCAGGGCATATTTGTGTGGAATTCTGCATTGGTACATTCCAGTGAGACTGGGAGGTTATGGAGGGTACCGGTTCAGGGCATATTTGTGTGGAGTTCTGCATTGGTACGTTCCAGTGAGACAGGGAGGTTATGGAGGGTTACAGGTTCAGGGCATATTTGTGTGGAGTTCTGCATTGGTACGGTCCAGTGAGACAGGGAGGTTATAGAGGTGTACAGGTTCAGGGCACATTTCTCTGGAGTTCTGCATTGGTACGTTCCAGTGAGACAGGGAGGTTATGGAGGTGTACAGGTTCAGGGCATATTTGTGTGGAGTTCTGCAGTGGTACGTTCCAGTGAGACAGGGTGGTTATGGTCGGGTACAGGATCAGGGCATATTTGAGTGGAGTTCGGCTTTTGTGCGGTCCAGTGAGACAGGGAGGTTATGGAGAGGTACAGGTTCAGGGCATACTTGTGTGGAGTTCTGCATTGGTACGTTCCAGTGAGACAGGGAGGTTATGGAGGGTACCGGTTCAGGGCAAATTTGTGTGGAGTTCTGCATTGGTGTGTTCCAGTGAGACAAGGATGTTATGGGCGGGCACACGTTCAGAGCATATTTGTGTGGAATTCTGCATTGGTATGTTCCAGTGAGACAGGGAGGTTATGGAGGGTACCGGTTCAGGGCATATTTGTGTGGAGTTCGCATTGGTACGTTCCAGTGAGACAGGGAGGTTATGGAGGGTTACAGGTTCAGGGCATATTTGTGTGGAGTTCTGCATTGGTACGTTCCAGTGAGACAGGGAGGTTATGGAGGTGTACATGTTCAGGGCATATTTGTGTGGAGATCTGCAATGGTACGTTCCTGTGAGAAAGGGAAGTTATGGTCGGGTACAGGTTCAGGGCATATTTGTGTGGAGTTCTGCATTGGTACTTTCCAGTGAGACAGGGAAGTTATGGAGGGGTACAGGTTCAGGGCATATTTGTGTGGAGTTCTGCATTGGTACGTTCTAATGAGAGATGGAGGTTATGGAGGGGTACAGGTTCAGGGCATATTTGTGTGTAGTTCTGCATTGGTACGTTCCAGTGAGACAGGGAGGTTATGGAGGGTACAGGTGCAGGGCATATTTGTGTGGAGTTCTGCAGTGGTACGTTCCAGTGAGACAGGGAGGTTATGGTCGGGTACAGGTACAGGGCATATTTGTGCGTAGTTCTGCATTGGTACGTTCCAGTGAGACAGTGAGGTTATGGAGGGTACAGGTTCAGGGCATATTTGTGTGGAGTTCTGTGTTGGTGTATTCCAGTGTGACAAGGATCTTATGGGCGGGTAAACGTTCCGGGCATATTTGTGTGGAATTCTGCAGTGGTACGTTCCAGTGAGACAGGGAGGTTATGGTCGGGTACAGGTGCAGGGCATATTTGTGTGGAGTTCTGCATTGGGACTTTCCTGTGAGACAGGGAAGTTATGGAAGGGTACAGGTTCAGGGCATATTTGTGCGTAGTTCTGCTTTGCTACGTTCCAGTGAGACAGGGAGGTTATGGAGGGTACAGGTTCAGGGCATATTTGTGTGGAGTTCTGCAGTGGTACGTTCCAGTGAGACAGGGAGGTTATGGTCGGGTACAGGTTCAGGGCATATTTGTGCGTAGTTCTGCATTGGTACGTTCCAGTGAGACAGTGAGGTTATGGAGGGTACAGGTTCAGGGCATATTCGTGTGGAGTTCTGTGTTGGTGTGTTCCAGTGTGACAAGGATCTTATGGGCGGGTAAACGTTCCGGGCATATTTGTGTGGAGTTCTGCAGTGGTACGTTCCAGTGAGACAGGGAAGTTATGGTCGGGTACAGGTTCAGGGCATATTTGTGTGGAGTTCTGCATTGGGACTTTCCTGTGAGACAGGGAAGTTATGGAAGGGTACAGGTTCAGGGCACATTTGTGTGGAGTTCTGCATTGGTACGTTCCAGTGAGACAGGGAGGTTATGGAGGGGTGCAGGTTCAGGGCATATTTGTGTGTAGTTCTGCATTGGTACGTTCCAGTGAGACAGGGAGGTTATGGAGGGTACAGGTTCAGGGCATATTTGTGTGGAGTTCTGCAGTGGTACGTTCCAGTGAGACAGGGAAGTTATGGTCGGGTACAGGTTCAGGGCATATTTGTGCGTAGTTCTGCTTTGGTACGTTCCAGTGAGACAGGGAGGTTATGGAGGGTACAGGTTCAGGGCATATTTGTGTGGAGTTCTGCGTTGGTACGTTCCAGTGAGACAAGGATCTTATGGGCGGGTACAGGTTCAGGGCATATTTGTGTGGTGATCTGCAATGGTACGTTCCAGTGAGACTGGGAGTATATGGGCGGGTACACTTTCAGGGCATATTTGAGTGGAGTTCGGCATTGGTGCGTACCCCTTAAGACAGTGAAGTTATGGAGGGGTACAGGTTCAGGGCAAATTTGTGTGGAGTTCTGCATTGGTGCGTTCCAGTGAGACAGGGAGGTTATGGAGGTGTACATGTTCAGGGCATATTTGTGTGGAGTTCTGCAATGGTACGTTCCAGTGAGACAGGGAGGTTATGGTCGGGTACAGGTTCAGGGCATATTTGTGTGGAGTTCTGCATTGGTACTTTCCAGTGAGACAGGGAAGTTATGGAGGGGTACAGGTTCAGGGCATATTTGTGTGGAGTTCTGCATTGGTACATTCTAGTGAGACAGGGAGGTTATGGAGGGGTACAGGTTCAGGGCATATTTGTGTGTAGGTCTGCATTGGTACGTTCCAGTGAGACAGGGAGATTATGGAGTGTACAGGTTCAGGGCATATTTGAGTGGAGTTCTGCAGTGGTACGTTCCAGTGAGACAGGGAGGTTATGGTCGGGTACAGGTTCAGGGCATATTTCTGCGTAGTTCTGCATTGGTACGTTCCAGTGACACAGGGAGGTTATGGAGGGTACAGGTTCAGGGCATATTTGTGTGGAGTTCTGTGTTGGTATGTTCCAGTGAGACAAGGATCTTATGGGCGGGTAAACGTTCAGGGCATATTTGTGTGGAGTTCTGCAGTGGTACGTTCCAGTGAGACAGGGAGGTTATGGTCGGGTACAGGTTCAGGGCATATTTGTTTGGAGTTCTGCATTGGGACTTTCGTATGAGACAGGGAAGTTATGGAAGGGTACAGGTTCACGGCACATTTGTGTGGAGTTCTGCAGTGGCACGTTCCAGTGAGACAGGGATGTTATGGAGGGTACAGGTTCAGGGCATATTTGTGTGGAGTTCTGCGTTGGTACGTTCCAGTGAGACAAGGAGCTTATGGGCGGGTACACGTTCAGGGCATATTTGTGTGGTGTTCTGCAATGGTACGTTCCAGTGAGACTGGGAGGTAATGGAGGGGTACAGGTTAGGGCATATTTGAGTGTAGTTCTGCATTTGTACGTTCCAGTGAGTCAGGGAGGTAATGGAGTGTACAGGTTCAGGGCACATTTGTGTGGAGTTCTGCATTGGTACTTTCCAGTGAGACAGGGAAGTTATGGAGGTGTACAGGTTCAGGGCATATTTGTGTGTAGTTCTGCATTGGTACGTTCCAGTGAGACAGGGAGGTTATTGGTGGTACAGGCTCAGGGCATATTTGTGTGGAGTTCTGCAGTGGTACGTTCCAGTGAGTCAGGGAGGTTATGGTCGGGTACAGGATCAGGGCATATTTGAGTGGAGTTCGGCATTGGTGCTTTCCAGTGAGACAGGGAGGTTATGGAGGGGTACAGGTTCAGGGCATACTTGTGTGGAGTTCTGCATTGGTGCGTTCCAGTGAGACCAGGAGGTTATGGGCGGGTACACGTTCAGGGCATATTTGTGTGGAATTCTGCATTGGTACATTCCAGTGAGACTGGGAGGTTATGGAGGGTACCGGTTCAGGGCATATTTGTGTGGAGTTCTGCATTGGTACGTTCCATTGAGACAGGGAGGTTATGGAGGGTTACAGGTTCAGGGCATATTTGTGTGGAGTTCTGCATTGGTACGGTCCAGTGAGACAGGGAGGTTATGGAGGTGTACAGGTTCAGGGCACATTTGTCTGGAGTTCTGCATTGGTACGTTCCAGTGAGACAGGGAGGTTATGGAGGTGTACAGGTTCAGGGCATATTTGTGTGGAGTTCTGCATTGGTACGTTCCAGTGAGACAGGGAGGTTATGGAGGGGTACAGGTTCAGGGCATATTTGTGTGTAGTTCTGCATTGGTACGTTCCAGTGAGACAGGGAGGTTATGGAGGGTACAGGTTCAGGGCATATTTGTGTGGAGTTCTGCAGTGGTACGTTCCAGTGAGACAGGGTGGTTATGGTCGGGTACAGGATCAGGGCATATTTGAGTGGAGTTCGGCTTTTGTGCGTTCCAGTGAGACAGGGAGGTTATGGAGAGGTACAGGTTCAGGGCATACTTGTGTGGAGTTCTGCATTGGTACGTTCCAGTGAGACAGGGAGGTTATGGAGGTTACCGGTTCAGGGCAAATTTGTGTGGAGTTCTGCATTGGTGTGTTCCAGTGAGACAAGGATGTTATGGGCGGGCACACGTTCAGAGCATATTTGTGTGGAATTCTGCATTGGTATGTTCCAGTGAGACAGGGAGGTTATGGAGGGTACCGGTTCAGGGCATATTTGTGTGGAGTTCTGCATTGGTACGTTCCAGTGAGACAGGGAGGTTATGGAGGGTTACAGGTTCAGGGCATATTTGTGTGTAGTTCTGCATTGGTACGTTCCAGTGAGACAGGGAGGTTATGGAGGGTACAGGTTCAGGGCATATTTGTGTGGAGTTCTGCAGTGGTACGTTCCAGTGAGACAGGGAAGTTATGGTCGGGTACAGGTTCAGGGCATATTTGTGCGTAGTTCTGCTTTGGTACGTTCCAGTGAGACAGGGAGGTTATGGAGGGTACAGGTTCAGGGCATATTTGTGTGGAGTTCTGCGTTGGTACGTTCCAGTGAGACAAGGATCTTATGGGCGGGTACAGGTTCAGGGCATATTTGTGTGGTGATCTGCAATGGTACGTTCCAGTGAGACTGGGAGTATATGGGCGGGTACACTTTCAGGGCATATTTGAGTGGAGTTCGGCATTGGTGCGTTCCCGTGAGACAGTGAAGTTATGGAGGGGTACAGGTTCAGGGCATATTTGTGTTGAGTTCTGCATTGGTACGTTCCAGTGAGACAGGGAGGTTATGGAGGGGTACAGGTTCAGGGCAAATTTGTGTGGAGTTCTGCATTGGTGCGTTCCAGTGAGACAGGGAGGTTATGGAGGTGTACATGTTCAGGGCATATTTGTGTGGAGTTCTGCAATGGTACGTTCCAGTGAGACAGGGAGGTTATGGTCGGGTACAGGTTCAGGGCATATTTGTGTGGAGTTCTGCATTGGTACTTTCCAGTGAGACAGGGAAGTTATGGAGGGGTACAGGTTCAGGGCATATTTGTGTGGAGTTCTGCATTGGTACATTCTAGTGAGACAGGGAGGTTATGGAGGGGTACAGGTTCAGGGCATATTTGTGTGTAGGTCTGCATTGGTACGTTCCAGTGAGACAGGGAGATTATGGAGTGTACAGGTTCAGGGCATATTTGAGTGGAGTTCTGCAGTGGTACGTTCCAGTGAGACAGGGAGGTTATGGTCGGGTACAGGTTCAGGGCATATTTCTGCGTAGTTCTGCATTGGTACGTTCCAGTGACACAGGGAGGTTATGGAGGGTACAGGTTCAGGGCATATTTGTGTGGAGTTCTGTGTTGGTATGTTCCAGTGAGACAAGGATCTTATGGGCGGGTAAACGTTCAGGGCATATTTGTGTGGAGTTCTGCAGTGGTACGTTCCAGTGAGACAGGGAGGTTATGGTCGGGTACAGGTTCAGGGCATATTTGTTTGGAGTTCTGCATTGGGACTTTCGTATGAGACAGGGAAGTTATGGAAGGGTACAGGTTCACGGCACATTTGTGTGGAGTTCTGCAGTGGCACGTTCCAGTGAGACAGGGATGTTATGGAGGGTACAGGTTCAGGGCATATTTGTGTGGAGTTCTGCGTTGGTACGTTCCAGTGAGACAAGGAGCTTATGGGCGGGTACACGTTCAGGGCATATTTGTGTGGTGTTCTGCAATGGTACGTTCCAGTGAGACTGGGAGGTAATGGAGGGGTACAGGTTAGGGCATATTTGAGTGTAGTTCTGCATTTGTACGTTCCAGTGAGTCAGGGAGGTAATGGAGTGTACAGGTTCAGGGCACATTTGTGTGGAGTTCTGCATTGGTACTTTCCAGTGAGACAGGGAAGTTATGGAGGTGTACAGGTTCAGGGCATATTTGTGTGTAGTTCTGCATTGGTACGTTCCAGTGAGACAGGGAGGTTATTGGTGGTACAGGCTCAGGGCATATTTGTGTGGAGTTCTGCAGTGGTACGTTCCAGTGAGTCAGGGAGGTTATGGTCGGGTACAGGATCAGGGCATATTTGAGTGGAGTTCGGCATTGGTGCTTTCCAGTGAGACAGGGAGGTTATGGAGGGGTACAGGTTCAGGGCATACTTGTGTGGAGTTCTGCATTGGTGCGTTCCAGTGAGACCAGGAGGTTATGGGCGGGCACACGTTCAGGGCATATTTGTGTGGAATTCTGCATTGGTACATTCCAGTGAGACTGGGAGGTTATGGAGGGTACCGGTTCAGGGCATATTTGTGTGGAGTTCTGCATTGGTACGTTCCATTGAGACAGGGAGGTTATGGAGGGTTACAGGTTCAGGGCATATTTGTGTGGAGTTCTGCATTGGTACGGTCCAGTGAGACAGGGAGGTTATGGAGGTGTACAGGTTCAGGGCACATTTGTCTGGAGTTCTGCATTGGTACGTTCCAGTGAGACAGGGAGGTTATGGAGGTGTACAGGTTCAGGGCATATTTGTGTGGAGTTCTGCATTGGTACGTTCCAGTGAGACAGGGAGGTTATGGAGGGGTACAGGTTCAGGGCATATTTGTGTGTAGTTCTGCATTGGTACGTTCCAGTGAGACAGGGAGGTTATGGAGGGTACAGGTTCAGGGCATATTTGTGTGGAGTTCTGCAGTGGTACGTTCCAGTGAGACAGGGTGGTTATGGTCGGGTACAGGATCAGGGCATATTTGAGTGGAGTTCGGCTTTTGTGCGTTCCAGTGAGACAGGGAGGTTATGGAGAGGTACAGGTTCAGGGCATACTTGTGTGGAGTTCTGCATTGGTACGTTCCAGTGAGACAGGGAGGTTATGGAGGTTACCGGTTCAGGGCAAATTTGTGTGGAGTTCTGCATTGGTGTGTTCCAGTGAGACAAGGATGTTATGGGCGGGCACACGTTCAGAGCATATTTGTGTGGAATTCTGCATTGGTATGTTCCAGTGAGACAGGGAGGTTATGGAGGGTACCGGTTCAGGGCATATTTGTGTGGAGTTCTGCATTGGTACGTTCCAGTGAGACAGGGAGGTTATGGAGGGTTACAGGTTCAGGGCATATTTGTGTGGAGTTCTGCATTGGTACGTTCCAGTGAGACAGGGAGGTTATGGAGGTGTACATGTTCAGGGCATATTTGTGTGGAGTTCTGCAATGGTACGTTCCTGTGAGAAAGGGAGGTTATGGTCGGGTACAGGTTCAGGGCATTATTGTGTGGAGTTCTGCATTGGTACTTTCCAGTGAGACAGGGAAGTTATGGAGGGGTACAGGTTCAGGGCATATTTGTGTGGAGTTCTGCATTGGTACGTTCTAATGAGAGATGGAGGTTATGGAGGGGTACAGGTTCAGGGCATATTTGTGTGTAGTTCTGCATTGGTACGTTCCAGTGAGACAGGGAGGTTATGGAGGGTACAGGTTCAGGGCATATTTGTGTGGAGTTCTGCAGTGGTACGTTCCAGTGAGACAGGGAGGTTATGGTCCGGTACAGGTTCAGGGCATATTTGTGCGTAGTTCTGCATTGGTACGTTCCAGTGAGACAGTGAGGTTATGGAGGGTACAGGTTCAGGGCATATTTGTGTGGAGTTCTGTGTTGGTGTATTCCAGTGTGACAAGGATCTTATGGGCGGGTAAACGTTCCGGGCATATTTGTGTGGAATTCTGCAGTGGTACGTTCCAGTGAAACAGGGAGGTTATGGTCGGGTACAGGTGCAGGGCATATTTGTGTGGAGTTCTGCATTGGGACTTTCCTGTGAGGCAGGGAAGTTATGGAAGGGTACAGGTTCAGGGCATATTTGTGCGTAGTTCTGCTTTGCTACGTTCCAGTGAGACAGGGAGGTTATGGAGGGTACAGGTTCAGGGCATATTTGTGTGGAGTTCTGCGTTGGTACGTTCCAGTGAGACAAGGATCTTATGGGCTGGTACAGGTTCAGGGCATATTTGTGTGGTGTTCTGCAATGGTACGTTCCAGTGAGACTGGGAGGATATGGGCGTGTACACTTTCAGGGCATATTTGAGTGGAGTTCGGCATTGGTGCGTTCCAGTGAGACAGGGAAGTTATGGAGGGGTACAGGTTCAGGGCATATTTGTGTGGAGTTCTGCATTGGTACGTTCCAGTGAGACAGGGAGGTTATGGAGGGGTACAGGTTCAGGGCAAATTTGTGTGGAGTTCTGCATTGGTGCGTTCCAGTGAGACAAGGAGGACATGGGCGGGTACACTGTCAGGGCATATTTGAGTGGAGTTCAGCATTGGTGCGTTCCAGTGAGACAGGGAAGTTATGGAGGGGTACAGGTTCAGGGCATATTTGTGTGGAGTTCTGCATTGTTACTTTCCAGTGAGACAGGGAGATTATGGAGGGGTACAGGTTCAGGGCATATTTGTGTGTAGTTCTGCATTGGGAATTTCCAGTGAGACAGGGAGGTTATGGAGGGTACAGGTTCAGGGCATATTTGTGTGGAGTTCTGCAGTGGTACGTTCCAGTGAGACAGGGAGGTTATGAGCGGGTACAGGATCAGGGCATATTTGAGTGGAGTTCGGCATTGGTGCGTTCCAGTGAGACAGGGAGGTTATGGAGGGGTACAGGTTCAGAGCATATTTGTGTGTAGGTCGGCATTTGTACATTGCAGTGATACAGGGAGGTTATGGAGGGTTACAGGTTCAGGGCATATTTGTGTGGAGTTCTGCATTGGTACGGTCCAGTGAGACAGGGACGTTATGGAGGTGTACAGGTTCAGGGCACATTTGTCTGGAGTTCTGCATTGGTACGTTCCAGTGAGACAGGGAGGTTATGGAGGGTACAGGTTCAGGGCATATTTGTGTGGAGTTCTGCAGTGGTACGTTCCAGTGAGACAGGGAAGTTATGGTCGGGTACAGGTTCAGGGCATATTTGTGCGTAGTTCTGCTTTGCTACGTTCCAGTGAGACAGGGAGGTTATGGAGGGTACAGGTTCAGGGCATATTTGTGTGGAGTTCTGCGTTGGTACGTTCCAGTGAGACAAGGATCTTATGGGCGGGTACAGGTTCAGGGCATATTTGTGTGGTGTTCTGCAATGGTACGTTCCAGTGAGACTGGGAGGATATGGGCGGGTACACTTTCAGGGCATATTTGAGTGGAGTTCGGCATTGGTGCGTTCCAGTGAGACAGGGAAGTTATGGAGGGGTACAGGTTCAGGGCATATTTGTGTGGAGTTCTGCATTGGTACGTTCCAGTGAGACAGGGAAGTTATGGAGGGGTACAGGTTCAGGGCAAATTTGTGTGGAGTTCTGCATTGGTGCGTTCCAGTGAGACAGGGAGGTTATGGAGGTGTACATGTTCAGGGCATATTTGTGTGGAGTTCTGCAATGGTACGTTCCAGTGAGACATTGAGGTTATGGTCGGGTACAGGTTCAGGGCATATTTGTGTGGAGTTCTGCATTGGTACTTTCCAGTGAGACAGGGAAGTTATGGAGGGTTACAGGTTCAGTGCATATTTGTGTGGAGTTCTGCATTGGTACATTCTAGTGAGACAGGGAGGTTATGGAGGGGTACAGGTTCAGGGCATATTTGTGTGTAGGTCTGCATTGGTACGTTCCAGTGAGACAGGGAGATTATGGAGTGTACAGGTTCAGGGCATATTTGTGTGGAGTTCTGCAGTGGTACGTTCCAGTGAGACAGGGAGGTTATGGTCGGGTACAGGTTCAGGGCATATTTCTGCGTAGTTCTGCATTGGTACGTTCCAGTGAGACAGGGAGGTTATGGAGGGTACAGGTTCAGGGCATATTTGTGTGGAGTTCTGTGTTGGTATGTTCCAGTGAGACAAGGATCTTATGGGCGGGTAAACGTTCAGGGCATATTTGTGTGGAGTTCTGCAGTGGTACGTTCCAGTCAGACAGGGAGGTTATGGTCGGGTACAGGTTCAGGGCATATTTGTGTGGAGTTCTGCAGTGGTACTTTCCAGTGAGACAGGGAGGTAATTGTCGGGTACAGGTTCAGGGCATATTTGTGTGGAGTACTGCATTGGTACTTTCCAGTGAGACAGGGAGGTTATGGAGGGTACCGGTTCATGGCATTTTTGTGTGGAGTTCTGCAGTGGTACGTTCCAGTGAGTCAGGGAGGTTTTGGAGGGTTACAGGTTCAGGGCATATTTGTGTGGAGTTCTGCATTGGTACGTTCCAGTGAGAGAGTGAGGTTATGGAGGTGTACAGGTTCAGGGCATATTTGTGTGTAGTTCTGCATTGGTACGTTCCAGTGAGACAGGGAGGTTATGGAGGGTACAGGTTCAGGGCATATTTGTGTGGAGTTCTGCAGTGGTACGTTCCAGTGAGACAGGGTGGTTATGGTCGGGTACAGGATCAGGGCATATTTGAGTGGAGTTCGGCTTTTGTGCGTTCCAGTGAGACAGGGAGGTTATGGAGAGGTACAGGTTCAGGGCATACTTGTGTGGAGTTCTGCATTGGTACGTTCCAGTGAGACAGGGAGGTTATGGAGGTTACCGGTTCAGGGCAAATTTGTGTGGAGTTCTGCATTGGTGTGTTCCAGTGAGACAAGGATGTTATGGGCGGGCACACGTTCAGAGCATATTTGTGTGGAATTCTGCATTGGTATGTTCCAGTGAGACAGGGAGGTTATGGAGGGTACCGGTTCAGGGCATATTTGTGTGGAGTTCTGCATTGGTACGTTCCAGTGAGACAGGGAGGTTATGGAGGGTTACAGGTTCAGGGCATATTTGTGTGGAGTTCTGCATTGGTACGTTCCAGTGAGACAGGGAGGTTATGGAGGTGTACATGTTCAGGGCATATTTGTGTGGAGTTCTGCAATGGTACGTTCCTGTGAGAAAGGGAGGTTATGGTCGGGTACAGGTTCAGGGCATTATTGTGTGGAGTTCTGCATTGGTACTTTCCAGTGAGACAGGGAAGTTATGGAGGGGTACAGGTTCAGGGCATATTTGTGTGGAGTTCTGCATTGGTACGTTCTAATGAGAGATGGAGGTTATGGAGGGGTACAGGTTCAGGGCATATTTGTGTGTAGTTCTGCATTGGTACGTTCCAGTGAGACAGGGAGGTTATGGAGGGTACAGGTTCAGGGCATATTTGTGTGGAGTTCTGCAGTGGTACGTTCCAGTGAGACAGGGAGGTTATGGTCCGGTACAGGTTCAGGGCATATTTGTGCGTAGTTCTGCATTGGTACGTTCCAGTGAGACAGTGAGGTTATGGAGGGTACAGGTTCAGGGCATATTTGTGTGGAGTTCTGTGTTGGTGTATTCCAGTGTGACAAGGATCTTATGGGCGGGTAAACGTTCCGGGCATATTTGTGTGGAATTCTGCAGTGGTACGTTCCAGTGAAACAGGGAGGTTATGGTCGGGTACAGGTGCAGGGCATATTTGTGTGGAGTTCTGCATTGGGACTTTCCTGTGAGGCAGGGAAGTTATGGAAGGGTACAGGTTCAGGGCATATTTGTGCGTAGTTCTGCTTTGCTACGTTCCAGTGAGACAGGGAGGTTATGGAGGGTACAGGTTCAGGGCATATTTGTGTGGAGTTCTGCGTTGGTACGTTCCAGTGAGACAAGGATCTTATGGGCTGGTACAGGTTCAGGGCATATTTGTGTGGTGTTCTGCAATGGTACGTTCCAGTGAGACTGGGAGGATATGGGCGTGTACACTTTCAGGGCATATTTGAGTGGAGTTCGGCATTGGTGCGTTCCAGTGAGACAGGGAAGTTATGGAGGGGTACAGGTTCAGGGCATATTTGTGTGGAGTTCTGCATTGGTACGTTCCAGTGAGACAGGGAGGTTATGGAGGGGTACAGGTTCAGGGCAAATTTGTGTGGAGTTCTGCATTGGTGCGTTCCAGTGAGACAAGGAGGACATGGGCGGGTACACTGTCAGGGCATATTTGAGTGGAGTTCAGCATTGGTGCGTTCCAGTGAGACAGGGAAGTTATGGAGGGGTACAGGTTCAGGGCATATTTGTGTGGAGTTCTGCATTGTTACTTTCCAGTGAGACAGGGAGATTATGGAGGGGTACAGGTTCAGGGCATATTTGTGTGTAGTTCTGCATTGGGAATTTCCAGTGAGACAGGGAGGTTATGGAGGGTACAGGTTCAGGGCATATTTGTGTGGAGTTCTGCAGTGGTACGTTCCAGTGAGACAGGGAGGTTATGAGCGGGTACAGGATCAGGGCATATTTGAGTGGAGTTCGGCATTGGTGCGTTCCAGTGAGACAGGGAGGTTATGGAGGGGTACAGGTTCAGAGCATATTTGTGTGTAGGTCGGCATTTGTACATTGCAGTGATACAGGGAGGTTATGGAGGGTTACAGGTTCAGGGCATATTTGTGTGGAGTTCTGCATTGGTACGGTCCAGTGAGACAGGGACGTTATGGAGGTGTACAGGTTCAGGGCACATTTGTCTGGAGTTCTGCATTGGTACGTTCCAGTGAGACAGGGAGGTTATGGAGGGTACAGGTTCAGGGCATATTTGTGTGGAGTTCTGCAGTGGTACGTTCCAGTGAGACAGGGAAGTTATGGTCGGGTACAGGTTCAGGGCATATTTGTGCGTAGTTCTGCTTTGCTACGTTCCAGTGAGACAGGGAGGTTATGGAGGGTACAGGTTCAGGGCATATTTGTGTGGAGTTCTGCGTTGGTACGTTCCAGTGAGACAAGGATCTTATGGGCGGGTACAGGTTCAGGGCATATTTGTGTGGTGTTCTGCAATGGTACGTTCCAGTGAGACTGGGAGGATATGGGCGGGTACACTTTCAGGGCATATTTGAGTGGAGTTCGGCATTGGTGCGTTCCAGTGAGACAGGGAAGTTATGGAGGGGTACAGGTTCAGGGCATATTTGTGTGGAGTTCTGCATTGGTACGTTCCAGTGAGACAGGGAAGTTATGGAGGGGTACAGGTTCAGGGCAAATTTGTGTGGAGTTCTGCATTGGTGCGTTCCAGTGAGACAGGGAGGTTATGGAGGTGTACATGTTCAGGGCATATTTGTGTGGAGTTCTGCAATGGTACGTTCCAGTGAGACATTGAGGTTATGGTCGGGTACAGGTTCAGGGCATATTTGTGTGGAGTTCTGCATTGGTACTTTCCAGTGAGACAGGGAAGTTATGGAGGGTTACAGGTTCAGTGCATATTTGTGTGGAGTTCTGCATTGGTACATTCTAGTGAGACAGGGAGGTTATGGAGGGGTACAGGTTCAGGGCATATTTGTGTGTAGGTCTGCATTGGTACGTTCCAGTGAGACAGGGAGATTATGGAGTGTACAGGTTCAGGGCATATTTGTGTGGAGTTCTGCAGTGGTACGTTCCAGTGAGACAGGGAGGTTATGGTCGGGTACAGGTTCAGGGCATATTTCTGCGTAGTTCTGCATTGGTACGTTCCAGTGAGACAGGGAGGTTATGGAGGGTACAGGTTCAGGGCATATTTGTGTGGAGTTCTGTGTTGGTATGTTCCAGTGAGACAAGGATCTTATGGGCGGGTAAACGTTCAGGGCATATTTGTGTGGAGTTCTGCAGTGGTACGTTCCAGTCAGACAGGGAGGTTATGGTCGGGTACAGGTTCAGGGCATATTTGTGTGGAGTTCTGCAGTGGTACTTTCCAGTGAGACAGGGAGGTAATTGTCGGGTACAGGTTCAGGGCATATTTGTGTGGAGTACTGCATTGGTACTTTCCAGTGAGACAGGGAGGTTATGGAGGGTACCGGTTCATGGCATTTTTGTGTGGAGTTCTGCAGTGGTACGTTCCAGTGAGTCAGGGAGGTTTTGGAGGGTTACAGGTTCAGGGCATATTTGTGTGGAGTTCTGCATTGGTACGTTCCAGTGAGAGAGTGAGGTTATGGAGGTGTACAGGTTCAGGGCATATTTGTGTGGAGTTCTGCATTGGTACGTTCCAGTGAGACAGGGAGGTTATGGAGGGGTACAGGTTCAGGGCATATTTGTGTGTAGTTCTGCATTGGTACGTTCCAGTGAGACAGGGAGGTTATGGAGGGTACAGGTTCAGGGCATATTTGTGTGGAGTTCTGCATTGGTACGTTCCAGTGAGACAGGGAGGTTATGGAGGGTACCGGTTCAGGGCAAATTTGTGAGGAGTTCTGCATTGGTGTGTTCCAGTGAGACAAGGAGGTTATGGGCGCGTACACGTTCAGGGCATAATTGTGTGGAATTCTGCATTGGTATGTTCCAGTGAGACAGGGAGATTATGGAGGGTACCGGTTCAGGGCATATTTGTGTGGAGTTCTGCATTGGTACGTTCCAGTGAGACAGGGATGTTATGGAGGGTTACAGGTTCAGGGCATATTTGTGTTGAGTTCTGCATTGGTACGTTCCAGTGAGACAGGGAAGTTATGGAGGTGTACATGTTCAGGGCATATTTGTGTGGAGTTCTGCAATGGTACGTTCCAGTGAGACAGGGAGGTTATGGTCGGGTACAGGTTCAGGGCATATTTGTGTGGAGTTCTGCATTGGTACTTTCCAGTGAGACAGGGAAGTTATGGAGGGGTACAGGTTCAGGGCATATTTGTGTGGAGTTCTGCATTGGTACGTTCTAGTGAGAGAGGGAGGTTATGGAGGGGTACAGGTTCAGGGCATATTTGTGTGTAGTTCTGCATTGGTACGTTCCAGTGAGACAGGGAGGTTATGGAGGGTACAGGTTCAGGGCATATTTGTGTGGAGTTCTGCAGTGGTACGTTCCAGTGAGACAGGGAGGTTATGGTCGGGTACAGGTTCAGGGCATATTTGTGCGTAGTTCTGCATTGGTACGTTCCAGTGAGACAGTGAGGTTATGGAGGGGTGCAGGTTCAGGGCATATTTGTGTGTAGTTCTGCATTGGTACGTTCCAGTGAGACAGGGAGGTTATGGAGGGTACAGGTTCAGGGCATATTTGTGTGGAGTTCTGCAGTGGTACGTTCCAGTGAGACAGGGAAGTTATGGTCGGGTACAGGTTCAGGGCATATTTGTGCGTAGTTCTGCTTTGGTACGTTCCAGTGAGACAGGGAGGTTATGGAGGGTACAGGTTCAGGGCATATTTGTGTGGAGTTCTGCGTTGGTACGTTCCAGTGAGACAAGGATCTTATGGGCGGGTACAGGTTCAGGGCATATTTGTGTGGTGTTCTGCAATGGTACGTTCCAGTGAGACTGGGAGGATATGGGCGGGTACACTTTCAGGGCATATTTGAGTGGAGTTCGGCATTGGTGCGTTCCAGTGAGACAGTGAAGTTATGGAGGGGTACAGGTTTAGGGCATATTTGTGTGGAGTTCTGCATTGGTACGTTCCAGTGAGACAGGGAGGTTATGGAGGGGTACAGGTTCAGGGCAAATTTGTGTGGAGTTCTGCATTGGTGCGTTCCAGTGAGACAGGGAGGTTATGGAGGTGTACATGTTCAGGGCATATTTGTGTGGAGTTCTGCAATGGTACGTTCCAGTGAGACAGGGAGGTTATGGTCGGGTACAGGTTCAGGGCATATTTGTGTGGAGTTCTGCATTGGTACTTTCCAGTGAGACAAGGATCTTATGGGCGGGTACAGGTTCAGGGCATATTTGTGTGGTGTTCTGCAATGGTACGTTCCAGTGAGACTGGGAGGATATGGGCGGGTACACTTTCAGGGCATATTTGAGTGGAGTTCGGCATTGGTGCGTTCCAGTGAGACAGGGAAGTTATGGAGGGGTACAGGTTCAGGGCATATTTGTGTGGAGTTCTGCATTGGTACGTTCCAGTGAGACAGGGAAGTTATGGAGGGGTACAGGTTCAGGGCAAATTTGTGTGGTGTTCTGCATTGGTGCGTTCCAGTGAGACAGGGAGGTTATGGAGGTGTACATGTTCAGGGCATATTTGTGTGGAGTTCTGCAATGGTACGTTCCAGTGAGACATTGAGGTTATGGTCGGGTACAGGTTCAGGGCATATTTGTGTGGAGTTCTGCATTGGTACTTTCCAGTGAGACAGGGAAGTTATGGAGGGTTACAGGTTCAGTGCATATTTGTGTGGAGTTCTGCATTGGTACATTCTAGTGAGACAGGGAGGTTATGGAGGGGTACAGGTTCAGGGCATATTTGTGTGTAGGTCTGCATTGGTACGTTCCAGTGAGACAGGGAGATTATGGAGTGTACAGGATCAGGGCATATTTGTGTGGAGTTCTGCAGTGGTACGTTCCAGTGAGACAGGGAGGTTATGGTCGGGTACAGGTTCAGGGCATATTTCTGCGTAGTTCTGCATTGGTACGTTCCAGTGAGACAGGGAGGTTATGGAGGGTACAGGTTCAGGGCATATTTGTGTGGAGTTCTGTGTTGGTATGTTCCAGTGAGACAAGGATCTTATGGGCGGGTAAACGTTCAGGGCATATTTGTGTGGAGTTCTGCAGTGGTACGTTCCAGTGAGACAGGGAGGTTATGGTCGGGTACAGGTTCAGGGCATATTTGTGTGGAGTTCTGCAGTGGTACTTTCCAGTGAGACAGGGAGGTAATTGTCGGGTACAGGTTCAGGGCATATTTGTGTGGAGTACTGCATTGGTACTTTCCAGTGAGACAGGGAGGTTATGGAGGGTACCGGTTCATGGCATTTTTGTGTGGAGTTCTGCAGTGGTACGTTCCAGTGAGTCAGGGAGGTTTTGGAGGGTTACAGGTTCAGGGCATATTTGTGTGGAGTTCTGCATTGGTACGTTCCAGTGAGAGAGTGAGGTTATGGAGGTGTACAGGTTCAGGGCATATTTGTGTGGAGTTCTGCATTGGTACGTTCCAGTGAGACAGGGAGGTTATGGAGGGGTACAGGTTCAGGGCATATTTGTGTGTAGTTCTGCATTGGTACGTTCCAGTGAGACAGGGAGGTTATGGAGGGTACAGGTTCAGGGCATATTTGTGTGGAGTTCTTCAGTGGTACGTTCCAGTGAGACAGGGTGGTTATGGTCGGGTACAGGATCAGGGCATATTTGAGTGGAGTTCGGCTTTTGTGCGTTCCAGTGAGACAGGGAGGTTATGGAGAGGTACAGGTTCAGGGCATACTTGTGTGGAGTTCTGCATTGGTACGTTCCAGTGAGACAGGGAGGTTATGGAGGGTACCGGTTCAGGGCAAATTTGTGTGGAGTTCTGCATTGGTGTGTTCCAGTGAGACAAGGAGGTTATGGGCGCGTACACGTTCAGGGCATAATTGTGTGGAATTCTGCATTGGTATGTTCCAGTGAGACAGGGAGGTTATGGAGGGTACCGGTTCAGGGCATATTTGTGTGGAGTTCTGCATTGGTACGTTCCAGTGAGACAGGGAGGTTATGGAGGGTTACAGGTTCAGGGCATATTTGTGTTGAGTTCTGCATTGGTACGTTCCAGTGAGACAGGGAGGTTATGGTCGGGTACAGGTTCAGGGCATATTTGTGTGGAGTTCTGCATTGGTACTTTCCAGTGAGACAGGGAAGTTATGGAGGGGTACAGGTTCAGGGCATATTTGTGTGGAGTTCTGCATTGGTACGTTCTAGTGAGAGAGGGAGGTTATGGAGGGGTACAGGTTCAGGGCATATTTGTGTGTAGTTCTGCATTGGTACGTTCCAGTGAGACAGGGAGGTTATGGAGGGTACAGGTTCAGGGCATATTTGTGTGGAGTTCTGCAGTGGTACGTTCCAGTGAGACAGGGAGGTTATGGTCGGGTACAGGTTCAGGGCATATTTGTGCGTAGTTCTGCATTGGTACGTTCCAGTGAGACAGTGAGGTTATGGAGGGTACAGGTTCAGGGCATATTCGTGTGGAGTTCTGTGTTGGTGTGTTCCAGTGTGACAAGGATCTTATGGGCGGTTAAACGTTCCGGGCATATTTGTGTGGAGTTCTGCAGTGGTACGTTCCAGTGAGACAGGGAAGTTATGGTCGGGTACAGGTTCAGGGCATATTTGTGTGGAGTTCTGCATTGGGACTTTCCTGTGAGACAGGGAAGTTATGGAAGGGTACAGGTTCAGGGCACATTTGTGTGGAGTTCTGCATTGGTACGTTCCAGTGAGACAGGGAGGTTATGGAGGGGTGCAGGTTCAGGGCATATTTGTGTGTAGTTCTGCATTGGTACGTTCCAGTGAGACAGGGAGGTTATGGAGGGTACAGGTTCAGGGCATATTTGTGTGGAGTTCTGCAGTGGTACGTTCCAGTGAGACAGGGAAGTTATGGTCGGGTACAGGTTCAGGGCATATTTGTGCGTAGTTCTGCTTTGGTACGTTCCAGTGAGACAGGGAGGTTATGGAGGGTACAGGTTCAGGGCATATTTGTGTGGAGTTCTGCGTTGGTACGTTCCAGTGAGACAAGGATCTTATGGGCGGGTACAGGTTCAGGGCATATTTGTGTGGTGTTCTGCAATGGTACGTTCCAGTGAGACTGGGAGGATATGGGCGGGTACACTTTCAGGGCATATTTGAGTGGAGTTCGGCATTGGTGCGTTCCAGTGAGACAGTGAAGTTATGGAGGGGTACAGGTTTAGGGCATATTTGTGTGGAGTTCTGCATTGGTACGTTCCAGTGAGACAGGGAGGTTATGGAGGGGTACAGGTTCAGGGCAAATTTGTGTGGAGTTCTGCATTGGTGCGTTCCAGTGAGACAGGGAGGTTATGGAGGTGTACATGTTCAGGGCATATTTGTGTGGAGTTCTGCAATGGTACGTTCCAGTGAGACAGGGAGGTTATGGTCGGGTACAGGTTCAGGGCATATTTGTGTGGAGTTCTGCATTGGTACTTTCCAGTGAGACAGGGAAGTTATGGAGGGGTACAGGTTCAGGGCATATTTGTGTGGAGTTCTGCATTGGTACATTCTAGTGAGACAGGGAGGTTATGGAGGGGTACAGGTTCAGGGCATATTTGTGTGTAGGTCTGCATTGGTACGTTCCAGTGAGACAGGGAGATTATGGAGTGTACAGGTTCAGGGCATATTTGAGTGGAGTTCTGCAGTGGTACGTTCCAGTGAGACAGGGAGGTTATGGTCGGGTACAGGTTCTGGGCATATTTCTGCGTAGTTCTGCATTGGTACGTTCCAGTGACACAGGGAGGTTATGGAGGGTACAGGTTCAGGGCATATTTGTGTGGAGTTCTGTGTTGGTATGTTCCAGTGAGACAAGGATCGTATGGGCGGGTAAACGTTCAGGGCATATTTGTGTGGAGTTCTGCAGTGGTACGTTCCAGTGAGACAGGGAGGTTATGGTCGGGTACAGGTTCAGGGCATATTTGTTTGGAGTTCTGCATTGGGACTTTCGTATGAGACAGGGAAGTTATGGAAGGGTACAGGTTCACGGCACATTTGTGTGGAGTTCTGCATTGGTACGTTCCAGTGAGACAGGGATGTTATGGAGGGTACAGGTTCAGGGCATATTTGTGTGGAGTTCTGCGTTGGTACGTTCCAGTGAGACAAGGAGCTTATGGGCGGGTACACGTTCAGGGCATATTTGTGTGGTGTTCTGCAATGGTACGTTCCAGTGAGACTGGGAGGTAATGGAGGGGTACAGGTTAGGGCATATTTGAGTGTAGTTCTGCATTTGTACGTTCCAGTGAGTCAGGGAGGTTATGGAGTGTACAGGTTCAGGGCACATTTGTGTGGAGTTCTGCATTGGTACTTTCCAGTGAGACAGGGAAGTTATGGAGGGGTACAGGTTCAGGGCATATTTGTGTGTAGTTCTGCATTGGTACGTTCCAGTGAGACAGGGAGGTTATTGGTGGTACAGGCTCAGGGCATATTTGTGTGGAGTTCTGCAGTGGTACGTTCCAGTGAGTCAGGGAGGTTATGGTCGGGTACAGGATCAGGGCATATTTGAGTGGAGTTCGGCATTGGTGCTTTCCAGTGAGACAGGGAGGTTATGGAGGGGTACAGGTTCAGGGCATACTTGTGTGGAGTTCTGCATTGGTGCGTTCCAGTGAGACTAGGAGGTTATGGGCGGGTACACGTTCAGGGCATATTTGTGTGGAATTCTGCATTGGTACATTCCAGTGAGACAGGGAGGTTATGGAGGGGTACAGGTTCAGGGCATACTTGTGTGGAGTTCTGCATTGGTGCGTTCCAGTGAGACTAGGAGGTTATGGGCGGGTACACGTTCAGGTCATATTTGTGTGGAATTCTGCATTGGTACATTCCAGTGAGACTGGGAGGTTATGGAGGGTACCGGTTCAGGGCATATTTGTGTGGAGTTCTGCATTGGTACGTTCCAGTGAGACAGGGAGGTTATGGAGGGTTACAGGTTCAGGGCATATTTGTGTGGAGTTCTGCATTGGTACGGTCCAGTGAGACAGGGAGGTTATGGAGGTGTACAGGTTCAGGGCACATTTGTCTGGAGTTCTGCATTGGTACGTTCCAGTGAGACAGGGAGGTTATGGAGGTGTACAGGTTCAGGGCATATTTGTGTGGAGTTCTGCATTGGTACGTTCCAGTGAGACAGGGAGGTTATGGAGGGGTACAGGTTCAGGGCATATTTGTGTGTAGTTCTGCATTGGTACGTTCCAGTGAGACAGGGAGGTTATGGAGGGTACAGGTTCAGGGCATATTTGTGTGGAGTTCTGCAGTGGTACGTTCCAGTGAGACAGGGTGGTTATGGTCGGGTACAGGATCAGGGCATATTTGAGTGGAGTTCGGCTTTTGTGCGTTCCAGTGAGACAGGGAGGTTATGGAGAGGTACAGGATCAGGGCATACTTGTGTGGAGTTCTGCATTGGTACGTTCCAGTGAGACAGGGAGGTTATGGAGGTTACCGGTTCAGGGCAAATTTGTGTGGAGTTCTGCATTGGTGTGTTCCAGTGAGACAAGGATGTTATGGGCGGGCACACGTTCAGAGCATATTTGTGTGGAATTCTGCATTGGTATGTTCCAGTGAGACAGGGAGGTTATGGAGGGTACCGGTTCAGGGCATATTTGTGTGGAGTTCTGCATTGGTACGTTCCAGTGAGACAGGGAGGTTATGGAGGGTTACAGGTACAGGGCATATTTGTGTGGAGTTCTGCATTGGTACGTTCCAGTGAGACAGGGAGGTTATGGAGGTGTACATGTTCAGGGCATATTTGTGTGGAGTTCTGCAATGGTACGTTCCTGTGAGAAAGGGAGGTTATGGTCGGGTACAGGTTCAGGGCATATTTGTGTGGAGTTCTGCATTGGTACTTTCCAGTGAGACAGGGAAGTTATGGAGGGGTACAGGTTCAGGGCATATTTGTGTGGAGTTCTGCATTGGTACGTTCTAATGAGAGATGGAGGTTATGGAGGGGTACAGGTTCAGGGCATATTTGCGTGTAGTTCTGCATTGGTACGTTCCAGTGAGACAGGGAGGTTATGGAGGGTACAGGTTCAGGGCATATTTGTGTGGAGTTCTGCAGTGGTACGTTCCAGTGAGACAGGGAGGTTATGGTCGGGTACAGGTTCAGGGCATATTTGTGCGTAGTTCTGCATTGGTACGTTCCAGTGAGACAGTGAGGTTATGGAGGGTACAGGTTCAGGGCATATTTGTGTGGAGTTCTGTGTTGGTGTATTCCAGTGTGACAAGGATCTTATGGGCGGGTAAACGTTCCGGGCATATTTGTGTGGAATTCTGCAGTGGTACGTTCCAGTGAGACAGGGAGGTTATGGTCGGGTACAGGTGCAGGGCATATTTGTGTGGAGTTCTGCATTGGGACTTTCCTGTGAGACAGGGAAGTTATGGAAGGGTACAGGTTCAGGGCATATTTGTGCGTAGTTCTGCTTTGCTACGTTCCAGTGAGACAGGGAGGTTATGGAGGGTACAGGTTCAGGGCATATTTGTGTGGAGTTCTGCAGTGGTACGTTCCAGTGAGACAGGGTGGTTATGGTCGGGTACAGGATCAGGGCATATTTGAGTGGAGTTCGGCTTTTGTGCGTTCCAGTGAGACAGGGAGGTTATGGAGAGGTACAGGTTCAGGGCATACTTGTGTGGAGTTCTGCATTGGTACGTTCCAGTGAGACAGGGAGGTTATGGAGGTTACCGGTTCAGGGCAAATTTGTGTGGAGTTCTGCATTGGTGTGTTCCAGTGAGACAAGGATGTTATGGGCGGGCACACGTTCAGAGCATATTTGTGTGGAATTCTGCATTGGTATGTTCCAGTGAGACAGGGAGGTTATGGAGGGTACCGGTTCAGGGCATATTTGTGTGGAGTTCTGCATTGGTACGTTCCAGTGAGACAGGGAGGTTATGGAGGGTTACAGGTACAGGGCATATTTGTGTGGAGTTCTGCATTGGTACGTTCCAGTGAGACAGGGAGGTTATGGAGGTGTACATGTTCAGGGCATATTTGTGTGGAGTTCTGCAATGGTACGTTCCTGTGAGAAAGGGAGGTTATGGTCGGGTACAGGTTCAGGGCATATTTGTGTGGAGTTCTGCATTGGTACTTTCCAGTGAGACAGGGAAGTTATGGAGGGGTACAGGTTCAGGGCATATTTGTGTGGAGTTCTGCATTGGTACGTTCTAATGAGAGATGGAGGTTATGGAGGGGTACAGGTTCAGGGCATATTTGCGTGTAGTTCTGCATTGGTACGTTCCAGTGAGACAGGGAGGTTATGGAGGGTACAGGTTCAGGGCATATTTGTGTGGAGTTCTGCAGTGGTACGTTCCAGTGAGACAGGGAGGTTATGGTCGGGTACAGGTTCAGGGCATATTTGTGCGTAGTTCTGCATTGGTACGTTCCAGTGAGACAGTGAGGTTATGGAGGGTACAGGTTCAGGGCATATTTGTGTGGAGTTCTGTGTTGGTGTATTCCAGTGTGACAAGGATCTTATGGGCGGGTAAACGTTCCGGGCATATTTGTGTGGAATTCTGCAGTGGTACGTTCCAGTGAGACAGGGAGGTTATGGTCGGGTACAGGTGCAGGGCATATTTGTGTGGAGTTCTGCATTGGGACTTTCCTGTGAGACAGGGAAGTTATGGAAGGGTACAGGTTCAGGGCATATTTGTGCGTAGTTCTGCTTTGCTACGTTCCAGTGAGACAGGGAGGTTATGGAGGGTACAGGTTCAGGGCATATTTGTGTGGAGTTCTGCAGTGGTACGTTCCAGTGAGACAGGGAGGTTATGGTCGGGTACAGGTTCAGGGCATATTTGTGCGTAGTTCTGCATTGGTACGTTCCAGTGAGACAGTGAGGTTATGGAGGGTTCAGGTTCAGGGCATATTCGTGTGGAGTTCTGTGTTGGTGTGTTGCAGTGTGACAAGGATCTTATGGGCGGGTAAACGTTCCGGGCATATTTGTGTGGAGTTCTGCAGTGGTACGTTCCAGTGAGACAGGGAAGTTATGGTCGGGTACAGGTTCAGGGCATATTTGTGTGGAGTTCTGCATTGGGACTTTCCTGTGAGACAGGGAAGTTATGGAAGGGTACAGGTTCAGGGCACATTTGTGTGGAGTTCTGCATTGGTACGTTCCAGTGAGACAGGGAGGTTATGGAGGGGTGCAGGTTCAGGGCATATTTGTGTGTAGTTCTGCATTGGTACGTTCCAGTGAGACAGGGAGGTTATGGAGGGTACAGGTTCAGGGCATATTTGTGTGGAGTTCTGCAGTGGTACGTTCCAGTGAGACAGGGAAGTTATGGTCGGGTACAGGTTCAGGGCATATTTGTGCGTAGTTCTGCTTTGGTACGTTCCAGTGAGACAGGGAGGATATGGAGGGTACAGGTTCAGGGCATATTTGTGTGGAGTTCTGCGTTGGTACGTTCCAGTGAGACAAGGATCTTATGGGCGGGTACAGGTTCAGGGCATATTTGTGTGGTGTTCTGCAATGTTACGTTCCAGTGAGACTGGGAGGATATGGGCGGGTACACTTTCAGGGCATATTTGAGTGGAGTTCGGCATTGGTGCGTTCCAGTGAGACAGTGAAGTTATGGAGGGGTACAGGTTCAGGGCATATTTGTGTGGAGTTCTGCATTGGTACGTTCCAGTGAGACAGGGAGGTTATGGAGGGGTACAGGTTCAGGGCAAATTTGTGTGGAGTTCTGCATTGGTGCGTTCCAGTGAGACAGGGAGGTTATGGAGGTGTACATGTTCAGGGCATATTTGTGTGGAGTTCTGCATTGGTACATTCTAGTGAGACAGGGAGGTTATGGAGGGGTACAGGTTCAGGGCATATTTGTGTGTAGGTCTGCATTGGTATGTTCCAGTGAGACAGGGAGATTATGGAGTGTACAGGTTCAGGGCATATTTGAGTGGAGTTCTGCAGTGGTACGTTCCAGTGAGACAGGGAGGTTATGGTCGGGTACAGGTTCAGGGCATATTTGTTTGGAGTTCTGCATTGGGACTTTCGTATGAGACAGGGAAGTTATGGAAGGGTACAGGTTCACGGCACATTTGTGTGGAGTTCTGCAGTGGCACGTTCCAGTGAGACAGGGATGTTATGGAGGGTACAGGTTCAGGGCATATTTGTGTGGAGTTCTGCGTTGGTACGTTCCAGTGAGACAAGGAGCTTATGGGCGGGTACACGTTCAGGGCATATTTGTGTGGTGTTCTGCAATGGTACGTTCCAGTGAGACTGGGAGGTAATGGAGGGGTACAGGTTAGGGCATATTTGAGTGTAGTTCTGCATTTGTACGTTCCAGTGAGTCAGGGAGGTTATGGAGTGTACAGGTTCAGGGCACATTTGTGTGGAGTTCTGCATTGGTACTTTCCAGTGAGACAGGGAAGTTATGGAGGGGTACAGGTTCAGGGCATATTTGTGTGTAGTTCTGCATTGGTACGTTCCAGTGAGACAGGGAGGTTATTGGTGGTACAGGCTCAGGGCATATTTGTGTGGAGTTCTGCAGTGGTACGTTCCAGTGAGTCAGTGAGGTTATGGTCGGGTACAGGATCAGGGCATATTTGAGTGGAGTTCGGCATTGGTGCTTTCCAGTGAGACAGGGAGGTTATGGAGGGGTACAGGTTCAGGGCATACTTGTGTGGAGTTCTGCATTGGTGCGTTCCAGTGAGACCAGGAGGTTATGGGCGGGTACACGTTCAGGGCATATTTGTGTGGAATTCTGCATTGGTACATTCCAGTGAGACTGGGAGGTTATGGAGGGTACCGGTTCAGGGCATATTTGTGTGGAGTTCTGCATTGGTACGTTCCAGTGAGACAGGGAGGTTATGGAGGGTTACAGGTTCAGGGCATATTTGTGTGGAGTTCTGCATTGGTACGGTCCAGTGAGACAGGGAGGTTATGGAGGTGTACAGGTTCAGGGCACATTTGTCTGGAGTTCTGCATTGGTACGTTCCAGTGAGACAGGGAGGTTATGGAGGTGTACAGGTTCAGGGCATATTTGTGTGGAGTTCTGCATTGGTACGTTCCAGTGAGACAGGGAGGTTATGGAGGGGTACAGGTTCAGGGCATATTTGTGTGTAGTTCTGCATTGGTACGTTCCAGTGAGACAGGGAGGTTATGGACGGTACAGGTTCAGGGCATATTTGTGTGGAGTTCTGCAGTGGTACGTTCCAGTGAGACAGGGTGGTTATGGTCGGGTACAGGATCAGGGCATATTTGAGTGGAGTTCGGCTATTGTGCGTTCCAGTGAGACAGGGAGGTTATGGAGAGGTACAGGTTCAGGGTATACTTGTGTGGAGTTCTGCATTGGTGTGTTCCAGTGAGACAAGGTTGTTATGGGCGGGCACACGTTCAGAGCATATTTGTGTGGAATTCTGCATTGGTATGTTCCAGTGAGACAGGGAGGTTATGGAGGGTACCGGTTCAGGGCATATTTGTGTGGAGTTCTGCATTGGTACGTTCCAGTGAGACAGGGAGGTTATGGAGGGTTACAGGTTCAGGGCATATTTGTGTGGAGTTCTGCATTGGTACGTTCCGGTGTGACAGGGAGGTTATGGAGGTGTACATGTTCAGGGCATTTTTGTGTGGAGTTCTGCAATGGTACGTTCCTGTGAGAAAGGGAGGTTATGGTCGGGTACAGGTTCAGGGCATATTTGTGTGGAGTTTTGCATTGGTACTTTCCAGTGAGACAGGGAAGTTATGGAGGGGTACAGGTTCAGGGCATATTTGTGTGGAGTTCTGCATTGGTACGTTCTAATGAGAGATGGAGGTTATGGAGGGGTACAGGTTCAGGGCATATTTGTGTGTAGTTCTGCATTGGTACGTTCCAGTGAGACAGGGAGGTTATGGAGGGTACAGGTTCAGGGCATATTTGTGTGGAGTTCTGCAGTGGTACGTTCCAGTGAGACAGGGAGGTTATGGTCGGGTACAGGTTCAGGGCATATTTGTGCGTAGTTCTGCATTGGTACGTTCCAGTGAGACAGTGAGGTTATGGAGGGTACAGGTTCAGGGCATATTTGTGTGGAATTCTGCAGTGGTACGTTCCAGTGAGACAGGGAGGTTATGGTCGGGTACAGGTGCAGGGCATATTTGTGTGGAGTTCTGCATTGGGACTTTACTGTGAGACAGGGAAGTTATGGAAGGGTACAGGTTCAGGGCATATTTGTGCGTAGTTCTGCTTTGCTACGTTCCAGTGAGACAGGGAGGTTATGGAGGGTACAGGTTCAGGGCATATTTGTGTGGAGTTCTGCAGTGGTACGTTCCAGTGAGACAGGGAGGTTATGGTCGGGTACAGGTTCAGGGCATATTTGTGCGTAGTTCTGCATTGGTACGTTCCAGTGAGACAGTGAGGTTATGGAGGGTACAGGTTCAGGGCATATTTGTGTGGAATTCTGCAGTGGTACGTTCCAGTGAGACAGGGAGGTTATGGTCGGGTACAGGTGCAGGGCATATTTGTGTGGAGTTCTGCATTGGGACTTTCCTGTGAGACAGGGAAGTTATGGAAGGGTACAGGTTCAGGGCATATTTGTGCGTAGTTCTGCTTTGCTACGTTCCAGTGAGACAGGGAGGTTATGGAGGGTACAGGTTCAGGGCATATTTGTGTGGAGTTCTGCGTTGGTACGTTCCAGTGAGACAAGGATCTTATGGGCGGGTACAGGTTCAGGGCATATTTGTGTGGTGTTCTGCAATGGTACGTTCCAGTGAGACTGGTAGGATATGGGCGGGTACACTTTCAGGGCATATTTGAGTGGAGTTCGGCATTGGTGCGTTCCAGTGAGACAGGGAAGTTATGGAGGGGTACAGGTTCAGGGCATATTTGTGTGGAGTTCTGCATTGGTACGTTCCAGTGAGACAGGGAGGTTATGGAGGGGTACAGGTTCAGGGCAAATTTGTGTGGAGTTCTGCATTGGTGCGTTCCAGTGAGACAAGGAGGATATGGGCGGGTACACTGTCAGGGCATATTTGAGTGGAGTTCGGCATTGGTGCGTTCCAGTGAGACAGGGAAGTTATGGAGGTGTACAGGTTCAGGGCATATTTGTGTGGAGTTCTGCATTGTTACTTTCCAGTGAGACAGGGAGGTTATGGAGGGGTACAGGTTCAGGGCATATTTGTGTGGAGTTCTGCATTGGTACGTTCTAATGAGAGATGGAGGTTATGGAGGGGTACAGGTTCAGGGCATATTTGTGTGGAATTCTGCAGTGGTACGTTCCAGTGAGACAGGGAGGTTATGGAGGGTACAGGTTCAGGGCATATTTGTGTGGAGTTCTGCAGTGGTACGTTCCAGTGGGACAGGGAGGTTATGGTCGGGTACAGGTTCAGGGCATATTTGTGCGTAGTTCTGCATTGGTACGTTCCAGTGAGACAGTGAGGTTATGGAGGGTACAGGTTCAGGGCATATTTGTGTGGAATTCTGCAGTGGTACGTTCCAGTGAGACAGGGAGGTTATGGTCGGGTACAGGTGCAGGGCATATTTGTGTGGAGTTCTGCATTGGGACTTTCCTGTGAGACAGGGAAGTTATGGAAGGGTACAGGTTCAGGGCATATTTGTGCGTAGTTCTGCTTTGCTACGTTCCAGTGAGACAGGGAGGTTATGGAGGGTACAGGTTCAGGGCATATTTGTGTGGAGTTCTGCAGTGGTACGTTCCAGTGAGACAGGGAGGTTATGGTCGGGTACAGGTTCAGGGCATATTTGTGCGTAGTTCTGCATTGGTACGTTCCAGTGAGACAGTGAGGTTATGGAGGGTACAGGTTCAGGGCATATTTGTGTGGAATTCTGCAGTGGTACGTTCCAGTGAGACAGGGAGGTTATGGTCGGGTACAGGTGCAGGGCATATTTGTGTGGAGTTCTGCATTGGGACTTTCCTGTGAGACAGGGAAGTTATGGAAGGGTACAGGTTCAGGGCATATTTGTGCGTAGTTCTGCTTTGCTACGTTCCAGTGAGACAGGGAGGTTATGGAGGGTACAGGTTCAGGGCATATTTGTGTGGAGTTCTGCGTTGGTACGTTCCAGTGAGACAAGGATCTTATGGGCGGGTACAGGTTCAGGGCATATTTGTGTGGAGTTCTGCATTGGTACGTTCCAGTGTGACAGGGAGGTTATGGAGGTGTACATGTTCAGGGCATATTTGTGTGGAGTTCTGCAATGGTACGTTCCTGTGAGAAAGGGAGGTTATGGTCGGGTACAGGTTCAGGGCATATTTGTGTGGAGTTTTGCATTGGTACTTTCCAGTGAGACAGGGAAGTTATGGAGGGGTACAGGTTCAGGGCATATTTGTGTGGAGTTCTGCATTGGTACGTTCTAATGAGAGATGGAGGTTATGGAGGGGTACCGGGTCAGGGCATATTTGTGTGTAGTTCTGCATTGGTACGTTCCAGTGAGACAGGGAGGTTATGGAGGGTACAGGTTCAGGGCATATTTGTGTGGAGTTCTGCAGTGGTACGTTCCAGTGAGACAGGGAGGTTATGGTCGGGTACAGGTTCAGGGCATATTTGTGCGTAGTTCTGCATTGGTACGTTCCAGTGAGACAGTGAGGTTATGGAGGGTACAGGTTCAGGGCATATTTGTGTGGAATTCTGCATTGGTACGTTCCAGTGTGACAGGGAGGTTATGGAGGTGTACATGTTCAGGGCATATTTGTGTGGAGTTCTGCAATGGTACGTTCCTGTGAGAAAGGGAGGTTATGGTCGGGTACAGGTTCAGGGCATATTTGTGTGGAGTTTTGCATTGGTACTTTCCAGTGAGACAGGGAAGTTATGGAGGGGTACAGGTTCAGGGCATATTTGTGTGGAGTTCTGCATTGGTACGTTCTAATGAGAGATGGAGGTTATGGAGGGGTACAGGTTCAGGGCATATTTGTGTGTAGTTCTGCATTGGTACGTTCCAGTGAGACAGGGAGGTTATGGAGGGTACAGGTTCAGGGCATATTTGTGTGGAGTTCTGCAGTGGTACGTTCCAGTGAGACAGGGAGGTTATGGTCGGGTACAGGTTCAGGGCATATTTGTGCGTAGTTCTGCATTGGTACGTTCCAGTGAGACAGTGAGGTTATGGAGGGTACAGGTTCAGGGCATATTTGTGTGGAGTTCTGTGTTGGTGTATTCCAGTGTTACAAGGATCTTATGGGCGGGTAAACGTTCCGGGCATATTTGTGTGGAATTCTGCAGTGGTACGTTCCAGTGAGACAGGGAGGTTATGGTCGGGTACAGGTGCAGGGCATATTTGTGTGGAGTTCTGCATTGGGACTTTCCTGTGAGACAGGGAAGTTATGGAAGTGTACAGGTTCAGGGCATATTTGTGCGTAGTTCTGCTTTGCTACGTTCCAGTGAGACAGGGAGGTTATGGAGGGTACAGGTTCAGGGCATATTTGTGTGGAGTTCTGCGTTGGTACGTTCCAGTGAGACAAGGATCTTATGGGCGGGTACAGGTTCAGGGCATATTTGTGTGGTGTTCTGCAATGGTACGTTCCAGTGAGACTGGGAGGATATGGGCGGGTACACTTTCAGGGCATATTTGAGTGGAGTTCGGCATTGGTGCGTTCCAGTGAGACAGGGAAGTTATGGAGGGGTACAGGTTCAGGGCATATTTGTGTGGAGTTCTGCATTGGTACGTTCCAGTGAGACAGGGAGGTTATGGAGGGGTACAGGTTCAGGGCAAATTTGTGTGGAGTTCTGCATTGGTGCGTTCCAGTGAGACAAGGAGGATATGGGCGGGTACACTGTCAGGGCATATTTGAGTGGAGTTCGGCATTGGTGCGTTCCAGTGAGACAGGGAAGTTATGGAGGGGTACAGGTTCAGGGCATATTTGTGTGGAGTTCTGCATTGTTACTTTCCAGTGAGACAGGGAGGTTATGGAGGGGTACAGGTTCAGGGCATATTTGTGTGTAGTTCTGCATTGGGACGTTCCAGTGAGACAGGGAGGTTATGGAGGGTACAGGTTCAGGGCATATTTGTGTGGAGTTCTGCAGTGGTACGTTCCAGTGAGACAGGGAGGTTATGAGCGGGTACAGGATCAGGGCATATTTGAGTGGAGTTCGGCATTGGTGCGTTCCAGTGAGACAGGGAGGTTATGGAGGGGTACAGGTTCAGAGCATATTTGTGTGTAGGTCGGCATTTGTATATTCCAGTGATACAGGGAGGTTATGGAGGGTTACAGGTTCAGGGCATATTTGTGTGGAGTTCTGCATTGCTACGGTCCAGTGAGACAGGGAGGTTATGGAGGTGTACAGGTTCAGGGCACATTTGTCTGGAGTTCTGCATTGGTACGTTCCAGTGAGACAGGGAGGTTATGGAGGGTACAGGTTCAGGGCATATTTGTGTGGAGTTCTGCAGTGGTACGTTCCAGTGAGACAGGGAAGTTATGGTCGGGTACAGGTTCAGGGCATATTTGTGCGTAGTTCTGCTTTGGTACGTTCCAGTGAGACAGGGAGGTTATGGAGGGTACAGGTTCAGGGCATATTTGTGTGGAGTTCTGCGTTGGTACGTTCCAGTGAGACAAGGATCTTATGGGCGGGTACAGGTTCAGGGCATATTTGTGTGGTGTTCTGCAATGGTACGTTCCAGTGAGACTGGGAGGTTATGGTCGGGTACAGGTGCAGGGCATATTTGTGTGGAGTTCTGCATTGGGACTTTCCTGTGAGACAGGGAAGTTATGGAAGGGTACAGGTTCAGGGCATATTTGTGCGTAGTTCTGCTTTGCTACGTTCCAGTGAGACAGGGAGGTTATGGAGGGTACAGGTTCAGGGCATATTTGTGTGGAGTTCTGCGTTGGTACGTTCCAGTGAGACAATGATCTTATGGGCGGGTACAGGTTCAGGGCATATTTGTGTGGTGTTCTGCAATGGTACGTTCCAGTGAGACTGGGAGGATATGGGCGGGTACACTTTCAGGGCATATTTGAGTGGAGTTCGGCATTGGTGCGTTCCAGTGAGACAGGGAAGTTATGGAGGGGTACAGGTTCAGGGCATATTTGTGTGGAGTTCTGCATTGGTACGTTCCAGTGAGACAGGGAGGTTATGGTCGGGTACAGGTTCAGGGCATATTTGTTTGGAGTTCTGCATTGGTACGTTCCAGTGAGACAGGGAGGTTATGGAGGGTACAGGTTCAGGGCATATTTGTGTGGAGTTCTGCAGTGGTACGTTCCAGTGAGACAGGGATGTTATGGAGGGTACAGGTTCAGGGCATATTTGTGTGGAGTTCTGCGTTGGTACGTTCCAGTGAGACAAGGAGCTTATGGGCGGGTACACGTTTAGGGCATATTTGTGTGGTGTTCTGCAATGGTACGTTCCAGTGAGACTGGGAGGTAATGGAGGGGTACAGGTTAGGGCATATTTGAGTGTAGTTCTGCATTTGTACGTTCCAGTGAGTCAGGGAGGTTATGGAGTGTACAGGTTCAGGGCACATTTGTGTGGAGTTCTGCCTTGGTACTTTCCAGTGAGACAGGGAGGTTATGGAGGGTTACAGGTTCAGGGCATATTTGTGTGGAGTTCTGCATTGGTACGGTCCAGTGAGACAGGGAGGTTATGGAGGTGTACAGGTTCAGGGCACATTTGTCTGGAGTTCTGCATTGGTACGTTCCAGTGAGACAGGGAGGTTATGGAGGTGTACAGGTTCAGGGCATATTTGTGTGGAGTTCTGCATTGGTACGTTCCAGTGAGACAGGGAGGTTATGGAGGGGTACAGGTTCAGGGCATATTTGTGTGTAGTTCTGCATTGGTACGTTCCAGTGAGACAGGGAGGTTATGGAGGGTACAGGTTCAGGGCATATTTGTGTGGAGTTCTGCAGTGGTACGTTCCAGTGAGACAGTGTGGTTATGGTCGGGTACAGGATCAGGGCATATTTGAGTGGAGTTCGGCTTTTGTGCGTTCCAGTGAGACAGGGAGGTTATGGAGAGGTACAGGTTCAGGGCATATTTGTGCGTAGTTCTGCATTGGTACGTTCCAGTGAGACAGTGAGGTTATGGAGGGTACAGGTTCAGGGCAAATTTGTGTGGAGTTCTGCAATGGTACGTTCCAGTGAGACAAGGATCTGATGGGCGGGTACAGGTTCAGGGCATATTTGTGTTGTGTTCTGCAATGGTACGTTCCAGTGAGACTGGGAGGATATGGGCGGGTACACTTTCAGGGCATATTTGAGTGGAGTTCGGCATTGGTGCGTTCCAGTGAGACAGGGAAGTTATGGAGGGGTACAGGTTCAGGGCATATTTGTGTGGAGTTCTGCATTGGTACGTTCCAGTGAGACAGGGAGGTTATGGAGGGTACAGGTTCAGGGCATATTTGTTTAGAGTTCTGCATTGGTACGTTCCAGTGAGACAGGAGGTTATGGAGGTGTACAGGTTCAGGGCAAATTTGTGTGGAGTTCTGCATTGGTGCGTTCCAGTGAGACAGGGAGGTTATGGAGGTGTACATGTTCAGGGCATATTTGTGTGGAGTTCTGCAATGGTACGTTCCAGTGAGACAGGGAGGTTATGGAGGGTACAGGTTCAGGGCATATTTGTGTGGAGTTCTGTGTTGGTATGTTCCAGTGAGACAACGATCTTATGGGCGGGTAAACGTTCAGGGCATATTTGTGTGGAGTTCTGCAGTGGTACGTTCCAGTGAGACAGGGAGGTTATGGTCGGGTACAGGTTCAGGGCATATTTGTTTGGAGTTCTGCATTGGGACTTTCGTATGAGACAGGGAAGTTATGGAAGGGTACAGGTTCACAGCACATTTGTGTGGAGTTCTGCATTGGTACGTTCCAGTGAGACAGGGAGGTTATGGAGGGGTACAGGTTCAGGGCATATTTGTGTGTAGTTCTGCATTGGTACGTTCCAGTGAGACAGGGAGGTTATGGAGGGTACAGGTTCAGGGCATATTTGTGTGGAGTTCTGCAGTGGTACGTTCCAGTGAGACAGGGATGTTATGGAGGGTACCGGTTCAGGGCATATTTGTGTGGAGTTCTGCATTGGTACGTTCCAGTGAGACAGGGAGGTTATGGAGGGTTACAGGTTCAGGGCATATTTGTGTGGAGTTCTGCATTGGTACGGTCCAGTGAGACAGGGAGGTTATGGAGGTGTACAGGTTCAGGGCACATTTGTCTGGAGTTCTGCATTGGTACGTTCCAGTGAGACAGGGAGGTTATGGAGGTGTACAGGTTCAGGGCATATTTGTGTGGAGTTCTGCATTGGTACGTTCCAGTGAGACAGGGAGGTTATGGAGGGGTACAGGTTCAGGGCATATTTGTGTGTAGTTCTGCATTGGTACGTTCCAGTGAGACAGGGAGGTTATGGAGGGTACAGGTTCAGGGCATATTTGTGTGGAGTTCTGCAGTGGTACGTTCCAGTGAGACAGGGTGGTTATGGTCGGGTACAGGATCAGGGCATATTTGAGTGGAGTTCGGCTTTTGTGCGTTCCAGTGAGACAGGGAGGTTATGGAGAGGTATAGGTTCAGGTCATACTTGTGTGGAGTTCTGCATTGGTACGTTCCAGTGAGACAGGGAGGTTATGGAGGGTACCGGTTCAGGGCATATTTGTGTGGAGTTCTGCATTGGTGTGTTCCAGTGAGACAAGGAGGTTATGGGCGGGTACACGTTCAGGGCATATTTGTGTGGAATTCTGCATTGGTATGTTCCAGTGAGACAGGGAGGTTATGGAGGGTACCGGTTCAGGGCATATTTGTGTGGAGTTCTGCATTGGTACGTTCCAGTGAGACAGGGAGGTTATGGAGGGTTACAGGTTCAGGGCATATTTGTGTGGAGTTCTGCATTGGTACGTTCCAGTGAGACAGGGAGGTTATGGAGGTGTACATGTTCAGGGCATATTTGTGTGGAGTTCTGCAATGGTACGTTCCAGTGAGAAAGGGAGGTTATGGTCGGGTACAGGTTCAGGGCATATTTGTGTGGAGTTCTGCATTGGTACTTTCCAGTGAGACAGGGAAGTTATGGAGGGGTACAGGTTCAGGGCATATTTGTGTGGAGTTCTGCATTGGTACGTTCTAATGAGAGATGGAGGTTATGGAGGGGTACAGGTTCAGGGCATATTTGTGTGTAGTTCTGCATTGGTACGTTCCAGTGAGACAGGGAGGTTATGGAGGGTACAGGTTCAGGGCATATTTGTGTGGAGTTCTGCAGTGGTACGTTCCAGTGAGACAGGGAGGTTATGGTCGGGTACAGGTTCAGGGCATATTTGTGCGTAGTTCTGCATTGGTACGTTCCAGTGAGACAGTGAGGTTATGGAGGGTACAGGTTCAGGGCATATTTGTGTGGAGTTCTGTGTTGGTGTATTCCAGTGTGACAAGGATCTTATGGGCGGGTAAACGTTCCGGGCATATTTGTGTGGAGTTCTGCAGTGGTACGTTCCAGTGAGACAGGGAGGTTATGGAGGGGTACAGGTTCAGCGCAAATTTGTGTGGAGTTCTGCATTGGTGCGTTCCAGTGAGACAAGGAGGATATGGGCGGGTACACTTTCAGGGCATATTTGAGTGGAGTTCGGCATTGGTGCGTTCCAGTGAGACAGGGAAGTTATGGAGGGGTACAGGTTCAGGGCATATTTGTGTGGAGTTCTGCATTGTTACTTTCCAGTGAGACAGGGAGGTTATGGAGGGGTACAGGTTCAGGGCATATTTGTGTGTAGTTCTGCATTGGGACGTTCCAGTGAGACAGGGAGGTTATGGAGGGTACAGGTTCAGGGCATATTTGTGTGGAGTTCTGCAGTGGTACGTTCCAGTGAGACAGGGAGGTTATGAGCGGGTACAGGATCAGGGCATATTTGAGTGGAGTTCGGCATTGGTGCGTTCCAGTGAGACAGGGAGGTTATGGTGGGGTACAGGTTCAGAGCATATTTGTGTGTAGTTCGGCATTTGTACATTCCAGTGATACAGGGAGGTTATGGAGGGGTACAGGTTCAGGGCATATTTGTGTGTAGTTCTGCATTGGTACGTTCCAGTGAGACTGGGAGGATATGGGCGGGTACACTTTCAGGGCATATTTGAGTGGAGTTCGGCATTGGTGCGTTCCAGTGAGACAGGGAAGTTATGGAGGGGTACAGGTTCAGGGCATATTTGTGTGTAGTTCTGCATTGGTACGTTCCAGTGAGACAGGGAGGTTATGGAGGGTACAGGTTCAGGGCATATTTGTGTGGAGTTCTGCAGTGGTACGTTCCAGTGAGACAGGGAGGTTATGGTCGGGTACAGGTTCAGGGCATATTTGTGCGTAGTTCTGCATTGGTACGTTCCAGTGAGACAGTGAGGTTATGGAGGGTACAGGTTCAGGGCAAATTTGTGTGGAGTTCTGCATTGGTGCGTTCCAGTGAGACAGGGAGGTTATGGAGGTGTACATGTTCAGGGCATATTTGTGTGGAGTTCTGCAATGGTACGTTCCAGTGAGACAGGGAGGTTATGGTCGGGTACAGGTTCAGGGCATATTTGTGTGGAGTTCTGCATTGGTACTTTCCAGTGAGACAGGGAAGTTATGGAGGGGTACAGGTTCAGGGCATATTTGTGTGGAGTTCTGCATTGGTACATTCTAGTGAGACAGGGAGGTTATGGAGGGGTACAGGTTCAGGGCATATTTCTGTGTAGGTCTGCATTGGTACGTTCCAGTGAGACAGGGAGATTATGGAGTGTACAGGTTCAGGGCATATTTGTGTGGAGTTCTGCAGTGGTACGTTCCAGTGAGACAGGGAGGTTATGGTCGGGTACAGGTTCAGGGCATATTTTTGCGTAGTTCTGCATTGGTACTTTCCAGTGAGACAGGGAGGTTATGGAGGGTACAGGTTCAGGGCATATTTGTGTGGAGTTCTGTGTTGGTATGTTCCAGTGAGACAAGGATCTTATGGGCGGGTAAACGTTCAGGGCATATTTGTGTGGAGTTCTGCAGTGGTACGTTCCAGTGAGACAGGGAGGTTATGGTCGGGTACAGGTTCAGGGCATATTTGTTTGGAGTTCTGCATTGGGACTTTCGTATGAGACAGGGAAGTTATGGAAGGGTACAGGTTCACGGCACATTTGTGTGGAGTTCTGCATTGGTACGTTCCAGTGAGACAGGGAGGTTATGGAGGGGTACAGGTTCAGGGCATATTTGTGTGTAGTTCTGCATTGGTACGTTCCAGTGAGACAGGGAGGTTATGGAGGGTACAGGTTCAGGGCATATTTGTGTGGAGTTCTGCAGTGGTACGTTCCAGTGAGACAGGGATGTTATGGAGGGTACAGGTTCAGGGCATATTTGTGTGGAGTTCTGCGTTGGTACGTTCCCGTGAGACAAGGAGCTTATGGGCGGGTACACGTTCAGGGCATATTTGTGTGGTGTTCTGCAATGGTACGTTCCAGTGAGACTGGGAGGTAATGGAGGGGTACAGGTTAGGGCATATTTGAGTGTAGTTCTGCATTTGTACGTTCCAGTGAGTCAGGGAGGTTATGGAGTGTACAGGTTCAGGGCACATTTGTGTGGAGTTCTGCATTGGTACTTTCCAGTGAGACAGGGAAGTTATGGAGGGGTACAGGTTCAGGGCATATTTGTGTGTAGTTCTGCATTGGTACGTTCCAGTGAGACAGGGAGGTTATTGGTGGTACAGGCTCAGGGCATATTTGTGTGGAGTTCTGCAGTGGTACGTTCCAGTGAGTCAGGGAGGTTATGGTCGGGTACAGGATCAGGGCATATTTGAGTGGAGTTCGGCATTTGTGCGTTCCAGTGAGACAGGGAGGTTATGGAGGGGTACAGGTTCAGGGCATACTTGTGTGGAGTTCTGCATTGGTGCGTTCCAGTGAGACAAGGAGGTTATGGGCGGGTACACATTCAGGGCATATTTGTGTGGAATTCTGCATTGTTACATTCCAGTGAGACTGGGAGGTTATGGAGGGTACCGGTTCAGGGCATATTTGTGTGGAGTTCTGCATTGGTACGTTCCAGTGAGACAGGGACTTTATGGAGGGTTACAGGTTCAGGGCATATTTGTGTGGAGTTCTGCATTGGTACGGTCCAGTGAGACAGGGAGGTTATGGAGGTGTACAGGTTCAGGGCACATTTGTCTGGAGTTCTGCATTGGTACGTTCCAGTGAGACAGGGAGGTTATGGAGGTGTACAGGTTGAGGGCATATTTGTGTGGAGTTCTGCATTGGTACGTTCCAGTGAGACTGGGAGGATATGGGCGGGTACACTTTCAGGGCATATTTGTGTGGAGTTCGGCATTGGTGCGTTCCAGTGAGACAGGGAAGTTATGGAGGGGTACAGGTTCAGGGCATATTTGTGTGTAGTTCTGCATTGGTACGTTCCAGTGAGACAGGGAGGTTATGGAGGGTACAGGTTCAGGGCATATTTGTGTGGAGTTCTGCAGTGGTACGTTCCAGTGAGACAGGGAGGTTATGGTCGGGTACAGGTTCAGGGCATATTTGTGCGTAGTTCTGCATTGGTACGTTCCAGTGAGACAGTGAGGTTATGGAGGGTACAGGTTCAGGGCAAATTTGTGTGGAGTTCTGCATTGGTGCGTTCCAGTGAGACAGGAAGGTTATGGAGGTGTACATGTTCAGGGCATATTTGTGTGGAGTTCTGCAATGGTACGTTCCAGTGAGACAGGGAGGTTATGGTCGGGTACAGGTTCAGGGCATATTTGTGTGGAGTTCTGCATTGGTACTTTCCAGTGAGACAGGGAAGTTATGGAGGGGTACAGGTTCAGGGCATATTTGTGTGGAGTTCTGCATTGGTACGTTCCAGTGAGACAGGGAGATTATGGAGTGTACAGGTTCAGGGCATATTTGTGTGGAGTTCTGCAGTGGTACGTTCCAGTGAGACAGGGAGGTTATGGTCGGGTACAGGTTCAGGGCATATTTTTGCGTAGTTCTGCATTGGTACTTTCCAGTGAGACAGGGAGGTTATGGAGGGTACAGGTTCAGGGCATATTTGTGTGGAGTTCTGTGTTGGTATGTTCCAGTGAGACAAGGATCTTATGGGCGGGTAAACGTTCAGGGCATATTTGTGTGGAGTTCTGCGTTGGTACGTTCCCGTGAGACAAGGAGCTTATGGGCGGGTACACGTTCAGGGCATATTTGTGTGGTGTTCTGCAATGGTACGTTCCAGTGAGACTGGGAGGTAATGGAGGGGTACAGGTTAGGGCATATTTGAGTGTAGTTCTGCATTTGTACGTTCCAGTGAGTCAGGGAGGTTATGGAGTGTACAGGTTCAGGGCACATTTGTGTGGAGTTCTGCATTGGTACTTTCCAGTGAGACAGGGAAGTTATGGAGGGGTACAGGTTCAGGGCATATTTGTGTGTAGTTCTGCATTGGTACGTTCCAGTGAGACAGGGAGGTTATTGGTGGTACAGGCTCAGGGCATATTTGTGTGGAGTTCTGCAGTGGTACGTTCCAGTGAGTCAGGGAGGTTATGGTCGGGTACAGGATCAGGGCATATTTGAGTGGAGTTCGGCATTTGTGCGTTCCAGTGAGACAGGGAGGTTATGGAGGGGTACAGGTTCAGGGCATACTTGTGTGGAATTCTGCATTGGTACATTCCAGTGAGACTGGGAGGTTATGGAGGGTACCGGTTCAGGGCATCTTTGTGTGGAGTTCTGCATTGGTACGTTCCAGTGAGACAGGGAGGTTATGGAGGGTTACAGGTTCAGGGCATATTTGTGTGGAGTTCTGCATTGGTACGGTCCAGTGAGACAGGGAGGTTATGGAGGTGTACAGGTTCAGGGCACATTTGTCTGGAGTTCTGCATTGGTACGTTCCAGTGAGACAGGGAGGTTATGGAGGTGTACAGGTTCAGGGCATATTTGTGTGGAGTTCTGCATTGGTACGTTCCAGTGAGACAGGGAGGTTATGGAGGGGTACAGGTTCAGGGCATATTTGTGTGTAGTTCTGCATTGGTACGTTCCAGTGAGACAGGGAGGTTATGGAGGGGTACAGGTTCAGGGCATATTTGTGTGTAGTTCTGCAGTGGTACGTTCCAGTGAGACAGGGTGGTTATGGTCGGGTACAGGATCAGGGCATATTTGAGTGGAGTTCGGCTTTTGTGCGTTCCAGTGAGACAGGGAGGTTATGGAGAGGTATAGGTTCAGGTCATACTTGTGTGGAGTTCTGCATTGGTACGTTCCAGTGAGACAGGGAGGTTATGGAGGGTACCGGTTCAGGGCAAATTTGTGTGGAGTTCTGCATTGGTGTGTTCCAGTGAGACAAGGAGGTTATGGGCGGGTACACGTTCAGGGCATATTTGTGTGGAATTCTGCATTGGTATGTTCCAGTGAGACAGGGAGGTTATGGAGGGTACCGGTTCAGGGCATATTTGTGTGGAGTTCTGCATTGGTACGTTCCAGTGAGACAGGGAGGTTATGGAGGGTTACAGGTTCAGGGCATATTTGTGTGGAGTTCTGCATTGGTACGTTCCAGTGAGACAGGGAGGTTATGGAGGTGTACATGTTCAGGGCATATTTGTGTGGAGTTGTGCAATGGTACGTTCCAGTGAGAAAGGGAGGTTATGGTCGGGTACAGGTTCAGGGCATATTTGTGTGGAGTTCTGCATTGGTACTTTCCAGTGAGACAGGGAAGTTATGGAGGGGTACAGGTTCAGGGCATATTTGTGTGGAGTTCTGCATTGGTACGTTCTAATGAGAGATGGAGGTTATGGAGGGTACAGGTTCAGGGCATATTTGTGTGGAGTTCTGCAGTGGTACGTTCCAGTGAGACAGGGAGGTTATGGTCGGGTACAGGTTCAGGGCATATTTGTGCGTAGTTCTGCATTGGTACGTTCCAGTGAGACAGTGAGGTTATGGAGGGTACAGGTTCAGGGCATATTTGTGTGGAGTTCTGTGTTGGTGTATTCCAGTGTGACAAGGATCTTATGGGCGGGTAAACGTTCCGGGCATATTTGTGTGGAGTTCTGCAGTGGTACGTTCCAGTGAGACAGGGAGGTTATGGTCGGGTACAGGTGCAGGGCATATTTGTGTGGAGTTCTGCATTGGGACTTTCCTGTGAGACAGGGAAGTTATGGAAGGGTACAGGTTCAGGGCACATTTGTGTGGAGTTCTGCATTGGTACGTTCCAGTGAGAGAGGGAGGTTATGGAGGGGTGCAGCTTCAGGGTATATTTGTGTGTAGTTCTGCATTGGTACGTTCCAGTGAGACAGGGAGGTTATGGAGGGTACAGGTTCAGGGCATATTTGTGTGGAGTTCTGCAGTTGTACGTTCCAGTGAGACAGGGAAGTTATGGTCGGGTACAGGTTCAGGGCATATTTGTGCGTAGTCCTGCTTTGCTACGTTCCAGTGAGACAGGGAGGTTATGGAGGGTACAGGTTCAGGGCATATTTGTGTGGAGTTCTGCGTTGGTACGTTCCAGTGAGACAAGGATCTTATGGGCGGGTACAGGTTCAGGGCATATTTGTGTGGTGTACTGCAATGGTACGTTCCAGTGAGACTGGGAGGATATGGGCGGGTACACTTTCAGGGCATATTTGAGTGGAGTACGGCATTGGTGCGTTCCAGTGAGACAGGGAAGTTATGGAGGGGTACAGGTTCAGGGCATATTTGTGTGGAGTTCTGCATTGGTACGTTCCAGTGAGACTTGGAGGTTATGGAGGGTACAGGTTCAGGGCATATTTGTTTAGAGTTCTGCATTGGTACGTTCCAGTGAGACAGGGAGGTTATGGAGGGGTACAGGTTCAGGGCAAATTTGTGTGGAGTTCTGCATTGGTGCGTTCCAGTGAGACAAGGAGGATATGGGCGGGTACACTTTCAGGGCATATTTGAGTGGAGTTCGGCATTGGTGCGTTCCAGTGAGACAGGGAAGTTATGGAGGGGTACAGGTTCAGGGCATATTTGTGTGGAGTTCTGCATTGTTACTTTCCAGTGAGACAGGGAGGTTATGGAGGGGTACAGGTTCAGGGCATATTTGTGTGTAGTTCTGCATTGGGACGTTCCAGTGAGACAGGGAGGTTATGGAGGGTACAGGTTCAGGGCATATTTGTGTGGAGTTCTGCAGTGGTACGTTCCAGTGTGACAGGGAGGTTATGAGCGGGTACAGGATCAGGGCATATTTGAGTGGAGTTCGGCATTGGTGCGTTCCAGTGAGACAGGGAGGTTATGGAGGGGTACAGGTTCAGAGCATATTTGTGTGTAGTTCGGCATTTGTATATTGCAGTGATACAGGGAGGTTATGGAGGGGTACAGGTTCAGTGCATATTTGTGTGTAGTTCTGCATTGGTACGTTCCAGTGAGACAGGGAGGTTATGGAGGGTACAGGTTCAGGGCATATTTGTGTGGAGTTCTGCAGTGGTACTTTCCAGTGAGACAGGGAGGTAATTGTCGGGTACAGGTTCAGGGCATATTTGTGTGGAGTTCTGCATTCGTACTTTCCAGTGAGACAGAGAGGTTATGGAGGGTACCGGTTCATGGCATTTTTGTGTGGAGTTCTGCAGTGGTACGTTCCAGTGAGTCAGGGAGGTTTTGGAGGGTTACAGGTTCAGGGCATATTTGTGTGGAGTTCTGCATTGGTACGTTCCAGTGAGACAGTGAGGGTATGGCGGGGTACAGGTTCAGGGCATATTTGTGTGGTGTTCTGCAATGGTACGTTCCAGTGAGACAGGGATATTATGCACGGTACAGGATCAGGGCATATTTGAGTGGAGTTCGGCATTGGTGCGTTCCAGTGAGTCAGGCAGGTTATGGTTGGGTACAGGTTCAGGGCATATTTGTGTGGAGTTCTGCATTGGTACGTTACAGTGAGACAGGGAGGCTATGGAGGGTACAGCTTCAGGGCATATTTGTGTGGAGTTCTGCGTTGGTACGTTCCAGTGAGACAGGGAGGTTATGGAGGGTACAGGTTCAGGGCATATTTGTGTGGAGTTCTGCAGTTGTACGTTCCAGTGAGACAGGGAAGTTATGGTCGGGTACAGGTTCAGGGCATATTTGTGCGTAGTCCTGCTTTGCTACGTTCCAGTGAGACAGGGAGGTTATGGAGGGTACAGGTTCAGGGCATATTTGTGTGGAGTTCTGCGTTGGTACGTTCCAGTGAGACAAGGATCTTATGGGCGGGTACAGGTTAAGGGCATATTTGTGTGGTGTACTGCAATGGTACGTTCCAGTGAGACTGGGAGGATATGGGCGGGTACACTTTCAGGGCATATTTGAGTGGAGTTCGGCATTGGTGCGTTCCAGTGAGACAGGGAAGTTATGGAGGGGTACAGGTTCAGGGCATATTTGTGTGGAGTTCTGCATTGGTACGTTCCAGTGAGACTTGGAGGTTATGGAGGGTACAGGTTCAGGGCATATTTGTTTAGAGTTCTGCATTGGTACGTTCCAGTGAGACAGGGAGGTTATGGAGGGGTACAGGTTCAGGGCAAATTTGTGTGGAGTTCTGCATTGGTGCGTTCCAGTGAGACAAGGAGGATATGGGCGGGTACACTTTCAGGGCATATTTGAGTGGAGTTCGGCATTGGTGCGTTCCAGTGAGACAGGGAAGTTATGGAGGGGTACAGGTTCAGGGCATATTTGTGTGGAGTTCTGCATTGTTACTTTCCAGTGAGACAGGGAGGTTATGGAGGGGTACAGGTTCAGGGCATATTTGTGTGTAGTTCTGCATTGGGACGTTCCAGTGAGACAGGGAGGTTATGGAGGGTACAGGTTCAGGGCATATTTGTGTGGAGTTCTGCAGTGGTACGTTCCAGTGTGACAGGGAGGTTATGAGCGGGTACAGGATCAGGGCATATTTGAGTGGAGTTCGGCATTGGTGCGTTCCAGTGAGACAGGGAGGTTATGGAGGGGTACAGGTTCAGAGCATATTTGTGTGTAGTTCGGCATTTGTATATTGCAGTGATACAGGGAGGTTATGGAGGGGTACAGGTTCAGTGCATATTTGTGTGTAGTTCTGCATTGGTACGTTCCAGTGAGACAGGGAGGTTATGGAGGGTACAGGTTCAGGGCATATTTGTGTGGAGTTCTGCAGTGGTACTTTCCAGTGAGACAGGGAGGTAATTGTCGGGTACAGGTTCAGGGCATATTTGTGTGGAGTTCTGCATTCGTACTTTCCAGTGAGACAGGGAGGTTATGGAGGGTACCGGTTCATGGCATTTTTGTGTGGAGTTCTGCAGTGGTACGTTCCAGTGAGTCAGGGAGGTTTTGGAGGGTTACAGGTTCAGGGCATATTTGTGTGGAGTTCTGCATTGGTACGTTCCAGTGAGACAGTGAGGGTATGGCGGGGTACAGGTTCAGGGCATATTTGTGTGGTGTTCTGCAATGGTACGTTCCAGTGAGACAGGGATATTATGCACGGTACAGGATCAGGGCATATTTGAGTGGAGTTCGGCATTGGTGCGTTCCAGTGAGTCAGGCAGGTTATGGTTGGGTACAGGTTCAGGGCATATTTGTGTGGAGTTCTGCATTGGTACGTTACAGTGAGACAGGGAGACTATGGAGGGTACAGCTTCAGGGCATATTTGTGTGGAGTTCTGCGTTGGTACGTTCCAGTGAGACAAGGAGCTTATGGGCGGGTACACGTTCAGGGCATATTTGTGTGGTGTTCTGCAATGGTACGTTCCAGTGAGACTGGGAGGTTATGGAGGGGTACAGGTTCAGGGCATATTTGTGTGTAGTTCTGCATTGGTACGTTCCAGTGAGACAGGGAGGTTATGGAGGGTACAGGTTCAGGGCATATTTGTGTGGAGTTCTGCAGTGGTACGTTCCAGTGAGACAGGGTGGTTATGGTCGGGTACAGGATCAGGGCATATTTGAGTGGAGTTCGGCTTTTGTGCGTTCCAGTGAGACAGGGAGGTTATGGAGAGGTACAGGTTCAGGGCATACTTGTGTGGAGTTCTGCATTGGTACGTTCCAGTGAGACAGGGAGGTTATGGAGGGTACCGGTTCAGGGCAAATTTGTGTGGAGTTCTGCATTGGTGTGTTCCAGTGAGACAAGGAGGTTATGGGCGGGTACACGTTCAGGGCATATTTGTGTGGAATTCTGCATTGGTATGTTCCAGTGAGACAGGGAGGTTATGGAGGGTACCGGTTCAGGGCATATTTGTGTGGAGTTCTGCATTGGTACGTTCCAGTGAGACAGGGAGGTTATGGAGGGTTACATGTTCAGGGCATATTTGTGTGGAGTTCTGCATTGGTACGTTCCAGTGAGACAGGGAGGTTATGGAGGTGTACATGTTCAGGGCATATTTGTGTGGAGTTCTGCAATGGTACGTTCCAGTAAGACAGGGAGGTTATGGTCGAGTACAGGTTCAGGGCATATTTGTGTGGAGTTCTGCATTGGTACTTTCCAGTGAGACAGGGAAGTTATGGAGGGGTACAGGTTCAGGGCATATTTGTGTGGAGTTCTGCAGTGGTACGTTCCAGTGAGACAGGGAGGTTATGGTCGGGTACAGGTTCAGGGCATATTTTTGCGTAGTTCTGCATTGGTACGTTCCAGTGAGACAGGGAGGTTATGGAGGGTACAGGTTCAGGGCATATTTGTGTGGAGTTCTGTGTTGGTATGTTCCAGTGAGACACGGATCTTATGGGCGGGTAAACGTTCAGGGCATATTTGTGTGGAGTTCTGCAGTGGTACGTTCCAGTGAGACAGGGAGGTTATGGTCGGGTACAGGTTCAGGGCATATTTGTGTGGAGTTCTGCATTGGGACTTTCGTATGAGACAGGGAAGTTATGGAAGGGTACAGGTTCACGGCACATTTGTGTGGAGTTCTGCATTGGTACGTTCCAGTGAGACAGGGAGGTTATGGAGGGGTACAGGTTCAGGGCATATTTGTGTGTAGTTCTGCATTGGTACGTTCCAGTGAGACAGGGAGGTTATGGAGGGTACAGGTTCATGGCATATTTGTGTGGAGTTCTGCAGTGGTACGTTCCAGTGATACAGGGAGTTTATGCACGGTAGAGGATCAGGGGATATTTGAGTGGAGTTCGGCATTGGTGCGTTCCAGTGAGATAGGGAGGTTATGGTCGGGTACAGGTTCAGGGCATATTTGTGTGGAGTTCTGCATTGGTACGTTCCAGTGAGACAGGGATGTTATGGAGGGTACAGGTTCAGGGCATATTTGTGTGGAGTTCTGCGTTGGTACGTTCCAGTGAGACAAGGAGCTTATGGGCGGGTACACGTTCAGGGCATATTTGTGTGGTGTTCTGCAATGGTACGTTCCAGTGAGACTGGGAGGTTATGGAGGGTACCGGTTCAGGGCATATTTGTCTGGAGTTCTGCATTGGTACGTTCCAGTGAGACAGGGAGGTTATGGAGGGTACAGGTTCAGGGCATATTTGTATGTAGTTCTGCATTGGTACGTTCCAGTGAGACAGGGAGGTTATGGAGGGTACAGGTTCAGGGCATATTTGTGTGGAGTTCTGCAGTGGTACGTTCCAGTGCGACAGGGTGGTTATGGTCGGGTACAGGATCAGGGCATATTTGAGTGGAGTTCGGCTTTTGTGCGTTCCAGTGAGACAGGGAGGTTATGGAGAGGTACAGGTTCAGGGCATACTTGTGTGGAGTTCTGCATTGGTACGTTCCAGTGAGACAGGGAGGTTATGGAGGGTACCGGTTCAGGGCAAATTTGTGTGGAGTTCTGCATTGGTGTGTTCCAGTGAGACAAGGAGGTTATGGGCGTGTACACGTTCAGGGCATATTTGTGTGGAATTCTGCATTGGTATGTTCCAGTGAGACAGGGAGGTTATGGAGGGTACCGGTTCATGGCATATTTGTGTGGAGTTCTGCATTGGTACGTTCCAGTGAGACAGGGAGGTTATGGAGGGTTACAGGTTCAGGGCATATTTGTGTGGAGTTCTGCATTGGTACGTTCCAGTGAGACAGGGAGGTTATGGAGGTGTACATGTTCAGGGCATATTTGTGTGGAGTTCTGCAATGGTACGTTCCAGTGAGAAAGGGAGGTTATGGTCGGGTACAGGTTCAGGGCATATTTGTGTGGAGTTCTGCATTGGTACTTTCCAGTGAGACAGGGAAGTTATGGAGGGGTACAGGTTCAGGGCATATTTGTGTGGAGTTCTGCAGTGGTACGTTCCAGTGAGACAGGGAGGTTATGGTCGGGTACAGGTTCAGGGCATATTTTTGCGTAGTTCTGCATTGGTACGTTCCAGTGAGACAGGGAGGTTATGGAGGGTACAGGTTCAGGGCATATTTGTGTGGAGTTCTGTGTTGGTATGTTCCAGTGAGACACGGATCTTATGGGCGGGTAAACGTTCAGGGCATATTTGTGTGGAGTTCTGCAGTGGTACGTTCCAGTGAGACAGGGAGGTTATGGTCGGGTACAGGTTCAGGGCATATTTGTGTGGAGTTCTGCATTGGGACTTTCGTATGAGACAGGGAAGTTATGGAAGGGTACAGGTTCACGGCACATTTGTGTGGAGTTCTGCATTGGTACGTTCCAGTGAGACAGGGAGGTTATGGAGGGGTACAGGTTCAGGGCATATTTGTGTGTAGTTCTGCATTGGTACGTTCCAGTGAGACAGGGAGGTTATGGAGGGTACAGGTTCATGGCATATTTGTGTGGAGTTCTGCAGTGGTACGTTCCAGTGATACAGGGAGTTTATGCACGGTAGAGGATCAGGGGATATTTGAGTGGAGTTCGGCATTGGTGCGTTCCAGTGAGATAGGGAGGTTATGGTCGGGTACAGGTTCAGGGCATATTTGTGTGGAGTTCTGCATTGGTACGTTCCAGTGAGACAGGGATGTTATGGAGGGTACAGGTACAGGGCATATTTGTGTGGAGTTCTGCGTTGGTACGTTCCAGTGAGACAAGGAGCTTATGGGCGGGTACACGTTCAGGGCATATTTGTGTGGTGTTCTGCAATGGTACGTTCCAGTGAGACTGGGAGGTTATGGAGGGTACCGGTTCAGGGCATATTTGTCTGGAGTTCTGCATTGGTACGTTCCAGTGAGACAGGGAGGTTATGGAGGGTACAGGTTCAGGGCATATTTGTGTGTAGTTCTGCATTGGTACGTTCCAGTGAGACAGGGAGGTTATGGAGGGTACAGGTTCAGGGCATATTTGTGTGGAGTTCTGCAGTGGTACGTTCCAGTGCGACAGGGTGGTTATAGTCGGGTACAGGATCAGGGCATATTTGAGTGGAGTTCGGCTTTTGTGCGTTCCAGTGAGACAGGGAGGTTATGGAGAGGTACAGGTTCAGGGCATACTTGTGTGGAGTTCTGCATTGGTACGTTCCAGTGAGACAGGGAGGTTATGGAGGGTACCGGTTCAGGGCAAATTTGTGTGGAGTTCTGCATTGGTGTGTTCCAGTGAGACAAGGAGGTTATGGGCGTGTACACGTTCAGGGCATATTTGTGTGGAATTCTGCATTGGTATGTTCCAGTGAGACAGGGAGGTTATGGAGGGTACCGGTTCATGGCATATTTGTGTGGAGTTCTGCATTGGTACGTTCCAGTGAGACAGGGAGGTTATGGAGGGTTACAGGTTCAGGGCATATTTGTGTGGAGTTCTGCATTGGTACGTTCCAGTAAGACAGGGAGGTTATGGTAGGGTACCGGTTCAGGGCAAATTTGTGTGGAGTTCTGCATTGGTGTGTTCCAGTGAGACAAGGAGGTTATGGGCGGGTACACGTTCAGGGCATATTTGTGTGGAATTCTGCATTGGTATGTTCCAGTGAGACAGGGAGGTTATGGAGGGTACCGGTTCAGGGCATATTTGTGTGGAGTTCTGCATTGGTACGTTCCAGTGAGACAGGGAGGTTATGGAGGGTTACAGGTTCAGGGCATATTTGTGTGGAGTTCTGCATTGGTACGTTCCAGTGAGACAGGGAGGTTATGGAGGTGTACATGTTCAGGGCATATTTGTGTGGAGTTCTGCAATGGTACGTTCCAGTGAGAAAGGGAGGTTATGGTCGGGTACAGGTTCAGGGCATATTTGTGTGGAGTTCTGCATTGGTACTTTCCAGTGAGACAGGGAAGTTATGGAGGGGTACAGGTTCAGGGCATATTTGTGTGGAGTTCTGCATTGGTACGTTCTAATGAGAGATGGAGGTTATGGAGGGGTACAGGTTCAGGGCATATTTGTGTGTAGTTCTGCATTGGTACGTTCCAGTGAGACAGGGAGGTTAGATAGATAGATAGATAGATAGATAGATAGATACTTTATTCATCCCCATGGGGAAATTCAACATTTTTTTCCAATGTCCCATACACTTGTTGTAGCAAAAACTCATTACATACAATACAATACTTAACTCAGTAATAATATGATATGCATCTAAATCACTAGCTCAAAAAGCATTAATAATAGCTTTAAAAAGTTCTTAAGTCCTGGCAGTTGAATTGTAAAGCCTAATGGCATTGGGGAGTATTGACCTCTTCATCCTGTCTGAGGAGCATTGCATCGACAGTAACCTGTCGCTGAAACTGCTTCTCTGTCTCTGGATGGTGCTATGTAGAGGATGTTCAGGGTTTTCCATAATTGACCGTAGCCTACTCAGCGCCCTTCGCTCAGCTACCGATGTTAAACTCTCCAGTACTTTGCCCACGACAGAGCCCGCCTTCCTTATCAGCTTATTAAGACGTGAGGCGTCCTTCTTCTTAATGCTTCCTCCCCAACACGCCAACACAAAGAAGAGGGCGCTCTCAACAACTGACCTATAGAACATCTTCAGCATCTCACTGCAGACGTTGAATGACGCCAACCTTCTAAGGAAGTACAGTCGACTCTGTGCCTTCCTGCACAAGGCATCTGTGTTTTCAGTCCAGTCTAGCTTCTCGTCCAACTATACTCCCAGATACTTGTAGGTCTTAACCTGCTCCACACATTCTCCATTAATGATCACTGGCTCCATATGAGTCCTAGATCTCCTAAAGTCCACCACCATCTCCTTGGATAGTGAGACAGGGAGGTTATGGAGGGTACAGGTTCAGGGCATATTTGTGTGGAGTTCTGCAGTTGTACGTTCCAGTGAGACAGGGAAGTTATGGTCGGGTACAGGTTCAGGGCATATTTGTGCGTAGTTCTGCTTTGCTACGTTCCAGTGAGACAGGGTCGGGTACAGGTTCAGGGCATATTTGTGCGTAGTTCTGCTTTGCTACGTTCCAGTGAGACAGGGAGGTTATGGAGGGTACAGGTTCAGGGCATATTTGTGTGGAGTTCTGCGTTGGTACGTTCCAGTGAGACAAGGATCTTATGGGCGGGTACAGGTTCAGGGCATATTTGTGTGGTGTGCTGCAATGGTACGTTCCAGTGAGACTGGGAGGATATGGGCGGGTACACTTTCAGGGCATATTTGAGTGGAGTTCGGCATTGGTGCGTTCCAGTGAGACAGGGAAGTTATGGAGGGGTACAGGTTCAGGGCATATTTGTGTGGAGTTCTGCATTGGTACGTTCCAGTGAGACAGGGAGGTTATGGAGGGTACAGGTTCAGGGCATATTTGTTTAGAGTTCTGCATTGGTACGTTCCAGTGAGACAGGGAGGTTATGGAGGGGTACAGGTTCAGGGCAAATTTGTGTGGAGTTCTGCATTGGTGCGTTCCAGTGAGACAAGGAGGATATGGGCGGGTACACTTTCAGGGCATATTTGAGTGGAGTTCGGCATTGGTGCGTTCCAGTGAGACAGGGAAGTTATGGAGGGGTACAGGTTCAGGGCATATTTGTGTGGAGTTCTGCATTGTTACTTTCCAGTGAGACAGGGAGGTTATGGAGGGGTACAGGTTCAGGGCATATTTGTGTGTAGTTCTGCATTGGGACGTTCCAGTGAGACAGGGAGGTTATGGAGGGTACAGGTTCAGGGCATATTTGTGTGGAGTTCTGCAGTGGTACGTTCCAGTGAGACAGGGAGGTTATGAGCGGGTACAGGATCAGGGCATATTTGAGTGGAGTTCGGCATTGGTGCGTTCCAGTGAGACAGGGAGGTTATGGAGGGGTACAGGTTCAGAGCATATTTGTGTGTAGTTCGGCATTTGTACATTCCAGTGATACAGGGAAGTTATGGAGGGGTACAGGTTCAGGGCATATTTGTGTGTAGTTCTGCATTGGTACGTTCCAGTGAGACAGGGAGGTTATGGAGGGTACAGGTTCAGGGCATATTTGTGTGGAGTTCTGCAGTGGTACTTTCCAGTGAGACAGGGAGGTAATTGTCGGGTACAGGTTCAGGGCATATTTGTGTGGAGTTCTGCATTCGTACTTTCCAGTGAGACAGGGAGGTTATGGAGGGTACCGGTTCATGGCATTTTTGTGTGGAGTTCTGCAGTGGTACGTTCCAGTGAGTCAGGGAGGTTTTGGAGGGTTACAGGTTCAGGGCATATTTGTGTGGAGTTCTGCATTGGTACGTTCCAGTGAGACAGTGAGGGTATGGCGGGGTACAGGTTCAGGGCATATTTGTGTGGTGTCCTGCAATGGTACGTTCCAGTGAGACAGGGATATTATGCACGGTACAGGATCAGGGCATATTTGAGTGGAGTTCGGCATTGGTGCGTTCCAGTGAGTCAGGCAGGTTATGGTTGGGTACAGGTTCAGGGCATATTTGTGAGGAGTTCTGCATTGGTACGTTACAGTGAGAAAGGGAGGTTATGGAGGGTACAGCTTCAGGGCATATTTGTGTGGAGTTCTGCGTTGGTACGTTCCAGTGAGACAAGGAGCTTATGGGCGGGTACACGTTCAGGGCATATTTGTGTGGAGTTCTGCAATGGTACGTTCCAGTGAGACTGGGAGGTTATGGAGGGGTACAGGTTCAGGGCATATTTGTGTGTAGTTCTGCATTGGTACGTTCCAGTGAGACAGGGAGGTTATGGAGGGTACAGGTTCAGGGCATATTTGTGTGGAGTTCTGCAGTGGTACGTTCCAGTGAGACAGGGTGGTTATGGTCGGGTACAGGATCAGGGCATATTTGAGTGGAGTTCGGCCTTTGTGCGTTCCAGTGAGACTGGGAGGTTATGGAGAGGTACAGGTTCAGGGCATACTTGTGTGGAGTTCTGCATTGGTACGTTCCAGTGAGACAGGGAGGTTATGGAGGGTACCGGTTCAGGGCAAATTTGTGTGGAGTTCTGCATTGGTGTGTTCCAGTGAGACAAGGAGGTTATGGGCGGGTACACGTTCAGGGCATATTTGTGTGGAATTCTGCATTGGTATGTTCCAGTGAGACAGGGAGGTTATGGAGGGTACCGGTTCAGGGCATATTTGTGTGGAGTTCTGCATTGGTACGTTCCAGTGAGACAGGGAGGTTATGGAGGGTTACAGGTTCAGGGCATATTTGTGTGGAGTTCTGCATTGGTACGTTCCAGTGAGACAGGGAGGTTATGGAGGTGTACATGTTCAGGGCATATTTGTGTGGAGTTCTGCAATGGTACGTTCCAGTAAGACAGGGAGGTTATGGTCGAGTACAGGTTCAGGGCATATTTGTGTGGAGTTCTGCATTGGTACTTTCCAGTGAGACAGGGAAGTTATGGAGGGGTACAGGTTCAGGGCATATTTGTGTGGAGTTCTGCAGTGGTACGTTCCAGTGAGACAGGGAGGTTATGGTCGGGTACAGGTTCAGGGCATATTTTTGCGTAGTTCTGCATTGGTACGTTCCAGTGAGACAGGGAGGTTATGGAGGGTACAGGTTCAGGGCATATTTGTGTGGAGTTCTGTGTTGGTATGTTCCAGTAAGACACGGATCTTATGGGCGGGTAAACGTTCAGGGCATATTTGTGTGGAGTTCTGCAGTGGTACGTTCCAGTGAGACAGGGAGGTTATGGTCGGGTACAGGTTCAGGGCATATTTGTGTGGAGTTCTGCATTGGGACTTTCGTATGAGACAGGGAAGTTATGGAAGGGTACAGGTTCACGGCACATTTGTGTGGAGTTCTGCATTGGTACGTTCCAGTGAGACAGGGAGGTTATGGAGGGGTACAGGTTCAGGGCATATTTGTGTGTAGTTCTGCATTGGTACGTTCCAGTGAGACAGGGAGGTTATGGAGGGTACAGGTTCATGGCATATTTGTGTGGAGTTCTGCAGTGGTACGTTCCAGTGAGACAGGGAGTTTATGCACGGTAGAGGATCAGGGGATATTTGAGTGGAGTTCGGCATTGGTGCGTTCCAGTGAGATAGGGAGGTTATGGTCGGGTACAGGTTCAGGGCATATTTGTGTGTAGTTATGCATTGGTACGTTCCAGTGAGACAGGGAGGATATGGAGGGTACAGGTTCAGGGCATATTTGTGTGGAGTTCTGCAGTGGTACGTTCCAGTGCGACAGGGTGGTTATGGTCGGGTACAGGATCAGGGCATATTTGAGTGGAGTTCGGCTTTTGTGCGTTCCAGTGAGACAGGGAGGTTATGGAGAGGTACAGGTTCAGGGCATACTTGTGTGGAGTTCTGCATTGGTACGTTCCAGTGAGACAGGGAGGTTATGGAGGGTACCGGTTCAGGGCAAATTTGTGTGGAGTTCTGCATTGGTGTGTTCCAGTGAGACAAGGAGGTTATGGGCGTGTACACGTTCAGGGCATATTTGTGTGGAATTCTGCATTGGTATGTTCCAGTGAGACAGGGAGGTTATGGAGGGTACCGGTTCAGGGCATATTTGTGTGGAGTTCTGCATTCGTACTTTCCAGTGAGACAGGGAGGTTATGGTGGGTACCGGTTCATGGCATTTTTGTGTGGAGTTCTGCAGTGGTACGTTCCAGTGAGACAGGGAGGTTATGGAGGTGTACATGTTCAGGGCATATTTGTGTGGAGTTCTGCAATGGTACGTTCCAGTGAGAAAGGGAGGTTATGGTCGGGTACAGGTTCAGGGCATATTTGTGTGGAGTTCTGCATTGGTACTTTCCAGTGAGACAGGGAAGTTATGGAGAGGTACAGGTTCAGGGCATATTTGTCTGGAGTTCTGCATTGGTACGTTCCAGTGAGACAGGGAGGTTATGGAGGGTACAGGTTCAGGGCATATTTGTGTGTAGTTATGCATTGGTACGTTCCAGTGAGACAGGGAGGTTATGGAGGGTACAGGTTCAGGGCATATTTGTGTGGAGTTCTGCAGTGGTACGTTCCAGTGCGACAGGGTGGTTATGGTCGGGTACAGGTTCAGGGCATATTTGTGCGTAGTTCTGCATTGGTACGTTCCAGTGAGACAGTGAGGTTATGGAGGGTACAGGTTCAGGGCATATTTGTGTGGAGTTCTGTGTTGGTGTATTCCAGTGTGACAAGGATCTTATGGGCGGGTAAACGTTCCGGGCATATTTGTGTGGAGTTCTGCAGTGGTACGTTCCAGTGAGACAGGGAGGTTATGGTCGGGTACAGGTGCAGGGCATATTTGTGTGGAGTTCTGCATTGGTACGTTCCAGTGAGAGAGGGAGGTTAATGGGGGGTGCAGGTTCAGGGCATATTTGTGTGTAGTTCTGCATTGGTACGTTCCAGTGAGACAGGGAGGTTATGGAGGGTACAGGTTCAGGGCATATTTGTGTGGAGTTCTGCAGTTGTACGTTCCAGTGAGACAGGGAAGTTATGGTCGGGTACAGGTTCAGGGCATATTTGTGTGGTGTGCTGCAATGGTACGTTCCAGTGAGACTGGGAGGATATGGGCGGGTACACTTTCAGGGCATATTTGAGTGGAGTTCGGCATTGGTGCGTTCCAGTGAGACAGGGAAGTTATGGAGGGGTACAGGTTCAGGGCATATTTGTGTGGAGTTCTGCGTTGGTACGTTCCAGTGAGACAAGGATCTTATGGGCGGGTACAGGTTCAGGGCATATTTGTGTGGTGTGCTGCAATGGTACGTTCCAGTGAGACTGGGAGGATATGGGCGGGTACACTTTCAGGGCATATTTGAGTGGAGTTCGGCATTGGTGCGTTCCAGTGAGACAGGGAAGTTATGGAGGGGTACAGGTTCAGGGCATATTTGTGTGGAGTTCTGCATTGGTACGTTCCAGTGAGACAGGGAGGTTATGGAGGGTACAGGTTCAGGGCATATTTGTTTAGAGTTCTGCATTGGTACGTTCCAGTGAGACAGGGAGGTTATGGAGGGGTACAGGTTCAGGGCAAACTTGTGTGGAGTTCTGCATTGGTGCGTTCCAGTGAGACCAGGAGGATATGGGCGGGTACACTTTCAGGGCATATTTGAGTGGAGTTCGGCATTGGTGCGTTCCAGTGAGACAGGGAAGTTATGGAGGGGTACAGGTTCAGGGCATATTTGTGTGGAGTTCTGCATTGTTACTTTCCAGTGAGACAGGGAGGTTATGGAGGGGTACAGGTTCAGGGCATATTTGTGTGTAGTTCTGCATTGGGATGTTCCAGTGAGACAGGGAGGTTATGGAGGGTACAGGTTCAGGGCATATTTGTGTGGAGTTCTGCAGTGGTACGTTCCAGTGAGACAGGGAGGTTATGAGCGGGTCCAGGATCAGGGCATATTTGAGTGGAGTTCGGCATTGGTGCGTTCCAGTGAGACAGGGAGGTTATGGAGGGGTACAGGTTCAGAGCATATTTGTGTGTAGTTCGGCATTTGTACATTCCAGTGATACAGGGAGGTTATGGAGGGGTACAGGTTCAGGGCATATTTGTGTGTAGTTCTGCATTGGTACGTTCCAGTGAGACAGGGAGTTTATGGAGGGTACAGGTTCAGGGCATATTTGTGTGGAGTTCTGCAGTGATACTTTCCAGTGAGACAGGGAGGTAATTGTCGGGTACAGGTTCAGGGCATATTTGTGTGGAGTTCTGCATTTGGTACTTTCCAGTGAGACAGGGAGGTTATGGAGGGTACCGGTTCATGGCATTTTTGTGTGGAGTTCTGCAGTGGTACGTTCCAGTGAGTCAGGGAGGTTTTGGAGGGTTACAGGTTCAGGGCATATTTGTGTGTAGTTCTGCATTGGTACGTTCCAGTGAGACAGTGAGGGTATGGCGGGGTACAGGTTCAGGGCATATTTGTGTGGTGTTCTGCAATGGTACGTTCCAGTGAGACAGGGATATTATGCACGGTACAGGATCAGGGCATATTTGAGTGGAGTTCGGCATTGGTGCGTTCCAGTGAGTCAGGGAGGTTATGGTTGGGTACAGGTTCAGGGCATATTTGTGTGGAGTTCTGCATTGGTACGTTCCAGTGAGACAGGGAGGTTATGGAGGGTACAGCTTCAGGGCATATTTGTGTGGAGTTCTGCGTTGGTACGTTCCAGTGAGACAAGGAGCTTATGGGCGGGTACACGTTCAGGGCATATTTGTGTGGTGTTCTGCAATGGTACGTTCCAGTGAGACTGGGAGGTTATGGAGGGGTACAGGTTCAGGGCATATTTGTGTGTAGTTCTGCATTGGTACGTTCCAGTGAGACAGGGAGGTTATGGAGGGTACAGGTTCAGGGCATATTTGTGTGGAGTTCTGCAGTGGTACGTTCCAGTGAGACAGGGTGGTTATGGTCGGGTACAGGCTCAGGGCATATTTGAGTGGAGTTCGGCTTTTGTGCGTTCCAGTGAGACAGGGAGGTTATGGAGAGGTACAGGTTCAGGGCATACTTGTGTGGAGTTCTGCATTGGTACGTTCCAGTGAGACAGGGAGGTTATGGAGGGTACCGGTTCAGGGCAAATTTGTGTGGAGTTCTGCATTGGTGTGTTCCAGTGAGACAAGGAGGTTATGGGCGGGGACACGTTCAGGGCATATTTGTGTGGAATTCTGCATTGGTATGTTCCAGTGAGACAGGGAGGTTTTGGAGGGTACCGGTTCAGGGCATATTTGTGTGGAGTTCTGCAGTGGTACGTTCCAGTGAGACAGGGAGGTTATGGAGGTGTACATGTTCAGGGCATATTTGTGTGGAGTTCTGCAATGGTACGTTCCAGTAAGACAGGGAGGTTATGGTCGAGTACAGGTTCAGGGCATATTTGTGTGGAGTTCTGCATTGGTACTTTCCAGTGAGACAGGGAAGTTATGGAGGGGTACAGGTTCAGGGCATATTTGTGTGGAGTTCTGCATTAGTACGTTCTAATGAGAGATGGAGGTTATGGAGGGGTACAGGTTCAGGGCATATTTGTGTGTAGTTCTGCATTGGTACGTTCCAGTGAGACAGGGAGGTTATGGAGGGAACAGGTTCAGGGCATATTTGTGTGGCGTTCTGCAGTGGTACGTTCCAGTGAGACAGGGAGGTTATGGTCGAGTACAGGTTCAGGGCATATTTGTGTGGAGTTCTGTGTTGGTGTATTCCTGTGTGACAAGGATCTTATGGGCGGGTAAACGTTCCGGGCATATTTGTGTGGAGTTCTGCAGTGGTACGTTCCAGTGAGACAGGGAGGTTATGGTCGGGTACAGGTGCAGGGCATATTTGTGTGGAGTTCTGCATTGGGACTTTCCTGTGAGACAGGGAAGTTATGGAAGGGTACAGGTTCAGGGCACATTTGTGTGGAGTTCTGCATTGGTACGTTCCAGTGAGAGAGGGAGGTTATGGAGGGGTGCAGGTTCAGGGCATATTTGTGTGTAGTTCTGCATTGGTACGTTCCAGTGAGACAGGGAGGTTATGGAGGGTACAGGTTCAGGGCATATTTGTGCGGAGTTCTGCAGTTGTACGTTCCAGTGAGACAGGGAAGTTATGGTCGGGTACAGGTTCAGGGCATATTTGTGCGTAGTTCTGCTTTGCTACGTTCCAGTGAGACAGGGAGGTTATGGAGGGTACAGGTTCAGGGCATATTCGTGTGGAGTTCTGTGTTGGTATGTTCCAGTAAGACACGGATCTTATGGGCGGGTAAACGTTCAGGGCATATTTGTGTGGAGTTCTGCAGTGGTACGTTCCAGTGAGACAGGGAGGTTATGGTCGGGTACAGGTTCAGGGCATATTTGTGTGGAGTTCTGCATTGGGACTTTCGTATGAGACAGGGAAGTTATGGAAGGGTACAGGTTCACGGCACATTTGTGTGGAGTTCTGCATTGGTACGTTCCAGTGAGACAGGGAGGTTATGGATGGGTACAGGTTCAGGGCATATTTGTGTGTAGTTCTGCATTGGTACGTTCCAGTGAGACAGGGAGGTTATGGAGGGTACAGGTTCATGGCATATTTGTGTGGAGTTCTGCAGTGGTACGTTCCAGTGAGACAGGGAGTTTATGCACGGTAGAGGATCAGGGGATATTTGAGTGGAGTTCGGCATTGGTGCGTTCCAGTGAGATAGGGAGGTTATGGTCGGGTACAGGTTCAGGGCATATTTGTGTGTAGTTATGCATTGGTACGTTCCAGTGAGACAGGGAGGATATGGAGGGTACAGGTTCAGGGCATATTTGTGTGGAGTTCTGCAGTGGTACGTTCCAGTGCGACAGGGTGGTTATGGTCGGGTACAGGATCAGGGCATATTTGAGTGGAGTTCGGCTTTTGTGCGTTCCAGTGAGACAGGGAGGTTATGGAGAGGTACAGGTTCAGGGCATACTTGTGTGGAGTTCTGCATTGGTACGTTCCAGTGAGACAGGGAGGTTATGGAGGGTACCGGTTCAGGGCAAATTTGTGTGGAGTTCTGCATTGGTGTGTTCCAGTGAGACAAGGAGGTTATGGGCGTGTACACGTTCAGGGCATATTTGTGTGGAATTCTGCATTGGTATGTTCCAGTGAGACAGGGAGGTTATGGAGGGTACCGGTTCAGGGCATATTTGTGTGGAGTTCTGCATTCGTACTTTCCAGTGAGACAGGGAGGTTATGGTGGGTACCGGTTCATGGCATTTTTGTGTGGAGTTCTGCAGTGGTACGTTCCAGTGAGACAGGGAGGTTATGGAGGTGTACATGTTCAGGGCATATTTGTGTGGAGTTCTGCAATGGTACGTTCCAGTGAGAAAGGGAGGTTATGGTCGGGTACAGGTTCAGGGCATATTTGTGTGGAGTTCTGCATTGGTACTTTCCAGTGAGACAGGGAAGTTATGGAGGGGTACAGGTTCAGGGCATATTTGTCTGGAGTTCTGCATTGGTACGTTCCAGTGAGACAGGGAGGTTATGGAGGGTACAGGTTCAGGGCATATTTGTGTGTAGTTATGCATTGGTACGTTCCAGTGAGACAGGGAGGTTATGGAGGGTACAGGTTCAGGGCATATTTGTGTGGAGTTCTGCAGTGGTACGTTCCAGTGCGACAGGGTGGTTATGGTCGGGTACAGGTTCAGGGCATATTTGTGCGTAGTTCTGCATTGGTACGTTCCAGTGAGACAGTGAGGTTATGGAGGGTACAGGTTCAGGGCATATTTGTGTGGAGTTCTGTGTTGGTGTATTCCAGTGTGACAAGGATCTTATGGGCGGGTAAACGTTCCGGGCATATTTGTGTGGAGTTCTGCAGTGGTACGTTCCAGTGAGACAGGGAGGTTATGGTCGGGTACAGGTGCAGGGCATATTTGTGTGGAGTTCTGCATTGGTACGTTCCAGTGAGAGAGGGAGGTTAATGGGGGGTGCAGGTTCAGGGCATATTTGTGTGTAGTTCTGCATTGGTACGTTCCAGTGAGACAGGGAGGTTATGGAGGGTACAGGTTCAGGGCATATTTGTGTGGAGTTCTGCAGTTGTACGTTCCAGTGAGACAGGGAAGTTATGGTCGGGTACAGGTTCAGGGCATATTTGTGTGGTGTGCTGCAATGGTACGTTCCAGTGAGACTGGGAGGATATGGGCGGGTACACTTTCAGGGCATATTTGAGTGGAGTTCGGCATTGGTGCGTTCCAGTGAGACAGGGAAGTTATGGAGGGGTACAGGTTCAGGGCATATTTGTGTGGAGTTCTGCGTTGGTACGTTCCAGTGAGACAAGGATCTTATGGGCGGGTACAGGTTCAGGGCATATTTGTGTGGTGTGCTGCAATGGTACGTTCCAGTGAGACTGGGAGGATATGGGCGGGTACACTTTCAGGGCATATTTGAGTGGAGTTCGGCATTGGTGCGTTCCAGTGAGACAGGGAAGTTATGGAGGGGTACAGGTTCAGGGCATATTTGTGTGGAGTTCTGCATTGGTACGTTCCAGTGAGACAGGGAGGTTATGGAGGGTACAGGTTCAGGGCATATTTGTTTAGAGTTCTGCATTGGTACGTTCCAGTGAGACAGGGAGGTTATGGAGGGGTACAGGTTCAGGGCAAACTTGTGTGGAGTTCTGCATTGGTGCGTTCCAGTGAGACCAGGAGGATATGGGCGGGTACACTTTCAGGGCATATTTGAGTGGAGTTCGGCATTGGTGCGTTCCAGTGAGACAGGGAAGTTATGGAGGGGTACAGGTTCAGGGCATATTTGTGTGGAGTTCTGCATTGTTACTTTCCAGTGAGACAGGGAGGTTATGGAGGGGTACAGGTTCAGGGCATATTTGTGTGTAGTTCTGCATTGGGATGTTCCAGTGAGACAGGGAGGTTATGGAGGGTACAGGTTCAGGGCATATTTGTGTGGAGTTCTGCAGTGGTACGTTCCAGTGAGACAGGGAGGTTATGAGCGGGTCCAGGATCAGGGCATATTTGAGTGGAGTTCGGCATTGGTGCGTTCCAGTGAGACAGGGAGGTTATGGAGGGGTACAGGTTCAGAGCATATTTGTGTGTAGTTCGGCATTTGTACATTCCAGTGATACAGGGAGGTTATGGAGGGGTACAGGTTCAGGGCATATTTGTGTGTAGTTCTGCATTGGTACGTTCCAGTGAGACAGGGAGGTTATGGAGGGTACGGGTTCAGGGCATATTTGTGTGGAGTTCTGCAGTGATACTTTCCAGTGAGACAGGGAGGTAATTGTCGGGTACAGGTTCAGGGCATATTTGTGTGGAGTTCTGCATTTGGTACTTTCCAGTGAGACAGGGAGGTTATGGAGGGTACCGGTTCATGGCATTTTTGTGTGGAGTTCTGCAGTGGTACGTTCCAGTGAGACAGGGAGGTTATGGAGGTGTACATGTTCAGGGCATATTTGTGTGGAGTTCTGCAATGGTACGTTCCAGTGAGAAAGGGAGGTTATGGTCGGGTACAGGTTCAGGGCATATTTGTGTGGAGTTCTGCATTGGTACTTTCCAGTGAGACAGGGAAGTTATGGAGGGGTACAGGTTCAGGGCATATTTGTCTGGAGTTCTGCATTGGTACGTTCCAGTGAGACAGGGAGGTTATGGAGGGTACAGGTTCAGGGCATATTTGTGTGTAGTTATGCATTGGTACGTTCCAGTGAGACAGGGAGGTTATGGAGGGTACAGGTTCAGGGCATATTTGTGTGGAGTTCTGCAGTGGTACGTTCCAGTGCGACAGGGTGGTTATGGTCGGGTACAGGTTCAGGGCATATTTGTGCGTAGTTCTGCATTGGTACGTTCCAGTGAGACAGTGAGGTTATGGAGGGTACAGGTTCAGGGCATATTTGTGTGGAGTTCTGTGTTGGTGTATTCCAGTGTGACAAGGATCTTATGGGCGGGTAAACGTTCCGGGCATATTTGTGTGGAGTTCTGCAGTGGTACGTTCCAGTGAGACAGGGAGGTTATGGTCGGGTACAGGTGCAGGGCATATTTGTGTGGAGTTCTGCATTGGTACGTTCCAGTGAGAGAGGGAGGTTAATGGGGGGTGCAGGTTCAGGGCATATTTGTGTGTAGTTCTGCATTGGTACGTTCCAGTGAGACAGGGAGGTTATGGAGGGTACAGGTTCAGGGCATATTTGTGTGGAGTTCTGCAGTTGTACGTTCCAGTGAGACAGGGAAGTTATGGTCGGGTACAGGTTCAGGGCATATTTGTGTGGTGTGCTGCAATGGTACGTTCCAGTGAGACTGGGAGGATATGGGCGGGTACACTTTCAGGGCATATTTGAGTGGAGTTCGGCATTGGTGCGTTCCAGTGAGACAGGGAAGTTATGGAGGGGTACAGGTTCAGGGCATATTTGTGTGGAGTTCTGCGTTGGTACGTTCCAGTGAGACAAGGATCTTATGGGCGGGTACAGGTTCAGGGCATATTTGTGTGGTGTGCTGCAATGGTACGTTCCAGTGAGACTGGGAGGATATGGGCGGGTACACTTTCAGGGCATATTTGAGTGGAGTTCGGCATTGGTGCGTTCCAGTGAGACAGGGAAGTTATGGAGGGGTACAGGTTCAGGGCATATTTGTGTGGAGTTCTGCATTGGTACGTTCCAGTGAGACAGGGAGGTTATGGAGGGTACAGGTTCAGGGCATATTTGTTTAGAGTTCTGCATTGGTACGTTCCAGTGAGACAGGGAGGTTATGGAGGGGTACAGGTTCAGGGCAAACTTGTGTGGAGTTCTGCATTGGTGCGTTCCAGTGAGACCAGGAGGATATGGGCGGGTACACTTTCAGGGCATATTTGAGTGGAGTTCGGCATTGGTGCGTTCCAGTGAGACAGGGAAGTTATGGAGGGGTACAGGTTCAGGGCATATTTGTGTGGAGTTCTGCATTGTTACTTTCCAGTGAGACAGGGAGGTTATGGAGGGGTACAGGTTCAGGGCATATTTGTGTGTAGTTCTGCATTGGGATGTTCCAGTGAGACAGGGAGGTTATGGAGGGTACAGGTTCAGGGCATATTTGTGTGGAGTTCTGCAGTGGTACGTTCCAGTGAGACAGGGAGGTTATGAGCGGGTCCAGGATCAGGGCATATTTGAGTGGAGTTCGGCATTGGTGCGTTCCAGTGAGACAGGGAGGTTATGGAGGGGTACAGGTTCAGAGCATATTTGTGTGTAGTTCGGCATTTGTACATTCCAGTGATACAGGGAGGTTATGGAGGGGTACAGGTTCAGGGCATATTTGTGTGTAGTTCTGCATTGGTACGTTCCAGTGAGACAGGGAGGTTATGGAGGGTACGGGTTCAGGGCATATTTGTGTGGAGTTCTGCAGTGATACTTTCCAGTGAGACAGGGAGGTAATTGTCGGGTACAGGTTCAGGGCATATTTGTGTGGAGTTCTGCATTTGGTACTTTCCAGTGAGACAGGGAGGTTATGGAGGGTACCGGTTCATGGCATTTTTGTGTGGAGTTCTGCAGTGGTACGTTCCAGTGAGTCAGGGAGGTTTTGGAGGGTTACAGGTTCAGGGCATATTTGTGTGTAGTTCTGCATTGGTACGTTCCAGTGAGACAGTGAGGGTATGGCGGGGTACAGGTTCAGGGCATATTTGTGTGGTGTTCTGCAATGGTACGTTCCAGTGAGACAGGGATATTATGCACGGTACAGGATCAGGGCATATTTGAGTGGAGTTCGGCATTGGTGCGTTCCAGTGAGTCAGGGAGGTTATGGTTGGGTACAGGTTCAGGGCATATTTGTGTGGAGTTCTGCATTGGTACGTTACAGTGAGACAGGGAGGTTATGGAGGGTACAGCTTCAGGGCATATTTGTGTGGAGTTCTGCGTTGGTACGTTCCAGTGAGACAAGGAGCTTATGGGCGGGTACACGTTCAGGGCATATTTGTGTGGTGTTCTGCAATGGTACGTTCCAGTGAGACTGGGAGGTTATGGAGGGGTACAGGTTCAGGGCATATTTGTGTGTAGTTCTGCATTGGTACGTTCCAGTGAGACAGGGAGGTTATGGAGGGTACAGGTTCAGGGCATATTTGTGTGGAGTTCTGCAGTGGTACGTTCCAGTGAGACAGGGTGGTTATGGTCGGGTACAGGCTCAGGGCATATTTGAGTGGAGTTCGGCTTTTGTGCGTTCCAGTGAGACAGGGAGGTTATGGAGAGGTACAGGTTCAGGGCATACTTGTGTGGAGTTCTGCATTGGTACGTTCCAGTGAGACAGGGAGGTTATGGAGGGTACCGGTTCAGGGCAAATTTGTGTGGAGTTCTGCATTGGTGTGTTCCAGTGAGACAAGGAGGTTATGGGCGGGGACACGTTCAGGGCATATTTGTGTGGAATTCTGCATTGGTATGTTCCAGTGAGACAGGGAGGTTTTGGAGGGTACCGGTTCAGGGCATATTTGTGTGGAGTTCTGCAGTGGTACGTTCCAGTGAGACAGGGAGGTTATGGAGGTGTACATGTTCAGGGCATATTTGTGTGGAGTTCTGCAATGGTACGTTCCAGTAAGACAGGGAGGTTATGGTCGAGTACAGGTTCAGGGCATATTTGTGTGGAGTTCTGCATTGGTACTTTCCAGTGAGACAGGGAAGTTATGGAGGGGTACAGGTTCAGGGCATATTTGTGTGGAGTTCTGCATTAGTACGTTCTAATGAGAGATGGAGGTTATGGAGGGGTACAGGTTCAGGGCATATTTGTGTGTAGTTCTGCATTGGTACGTTCCAGTGAGACAGGGAGGTTATGGAGGGAACAGGTTCAGGGCATATTTGTGTGGCGTTCTGCAGTGGTACGTTCCAGTGAGACAGGGAGGTTATGGTCGAGTACAGGTTCAGGGCATATTTGTGTGGAGTTCTGTGTTGGTGTATTCCTGTGTGACAAGGATCTTATGGGCGGGTAAACGTTCCGGGCATATTTGTGTGGAGTTCTGCAGTGGTACGTTCCAGTGAGACAGGGAGGTTATGGTCGGGTACAGGTGCAGGGCATATTTGTGTGGAGTTCTGCATTGGGACTTTCCTGTGAGACAGGGAAGTTATGGAAGGGTACAGGTTCAGGGCACATTTGTGTGGAGTTCTGCATTGGTACGTTCCAGTGAGAGAGGGAGGTTATGGAGTGGTGCAGGTTCAGGGCATATTTGTGTGTAGTTCTGCATTGGTACGTTCCAGTGAGACAGGGAGGTTATGGAGGGTACAGGTTCAGGGCATATTTGTGCGGAGTTCTGCAGTTGTACGTTCCAGTGAGACAGGGAAGTTATGGTCGGGTACAGGTTCAGGGCATATTTGTGCGTAGTTCTGCTTTGCTACGTTCCAGTGAGACAGGGAGGTTATGGAGGGTACAGGTTCAGGGCATATTCGTGTGGAGTTCTGCGTTGGTACGTTCCAGTGAGACAAGGATCTTATGGGCGGGTACAGGTTCAGGGCCTATTTGTGTGGTGTGCTGCAATGGTACGTTCCAGTGAGACTGGGAGGATATGGGCGGGTACACTTTCAGGGCATATTTGAGTGGAGTTCGGCATTGGTGCGTTCCAGTGAGACAGGGAAGTTATGGAGGGGTACAGGTTCAGGGCATATTTGTGTGGAGTTCTGCATTGGTACGTTCCAGTGAGACAGGGACGTTATGGAGGGTACAGGTTCAGGGCATATTTGTTTAGAGTTCTGCATTGGTACGTTCCAGTGAGACAGGGAGGTTATGGAGGGGTACAGGTTCAGGGCAAACTTGTGTGGAGTTCTGCATTGGTGCGTTCCAGTGAGACAAGGAGGATATGGGCGGGTACACTTTCAGGGCATATTTGAGTGGAGTTCGGCATTGGTGCGTTCCAGTGAGACAGGGAAGTTATGGAGGGGTACAGGTTCAGGGCATATTTGTGTGGAGTTCTGCATTGTTACTTTCCAGTGAGACAGGGAGGTTATGGAGGGGTACAGGTTCAGGGCATATTTGTGTGTAGTTCTGCATTGGGATGTTCCAGTGAGACAGGGAGGTTATGGAGGGTACAGGTTCAGGGCATATTTGTGTGGAGTTCTGCAGTGGTACGTTCCAGTGAAACAGGGAGGTTATGAGCGGGTACAGGATCAGGGCATATTTGAGTGGAGTTCGGCATTGGTGCGTTCCAGTGAGACAGGGAGGTTATGGAGGGGTACAGGTTCAGAGCATATTTGTGTGTAGTTCGGCATTTGTACATTCCAGTGATACAGGGAGGTTATGGAGGGGTGCAGGTTCAGGGCATATTTGTGTGTAGTTCTGCATTGGTACGTTCCAGTCAGACAGGGAGTTTATGGAGGGTACAGGTTCAGGACATATTTGTGTGGAGTTCTGCAGTGATACTTTCCAGTGAGACAGGGAGGTAATTGTCGGGTACAGGTTCAGGGCATATTTGTGTGGAGTTCTGCATTGGTATTTTCCAGTGAGACAGGGAGGTTATGGAAGGTACCGGTTCATGGCATTTTTGTGTGGAGTTCTGCAGCGGTACGTTCCAGTGAGTCAGGGAGGTTTTGGAGGGTTACAGGTTCAGGGCATATTTGTGTGGAGTTCTGCATTGGTACGTTCCAGTGAGACAGTGAGGGTATGGCGGGGTAGAGGTTCAGGGCATATTTGTGTGGTGTTCTGCAATGGTACGTTCCAGTGAGACAGGGATATTATGCACGGTACAGGATCAGGGCATATTTGTGTGGAGTTCTGCATTGGTACGTTCCAGTGAGACAGGGAGGTTATGGAGGGTTACAGGTTCAGGGCATATTTGTGTGGAGTTCTGCATTGGTACGTTCCAGTGAGACAGGGAGGTTATGGAGGTGTACATGTTCAGGGCATATTTGTGTGGAGTTCTGCAATGGTACGTTCCAGTAAGACAGGGAGGTTATGGTCGAGTACAGGTTCAGGGCATATTTGTGTGGAGTTCTGTGTTGGTGTATTCCAGTGTGACAAGGATCTTATGGGCGGGTAAACGTTCCGGGCATATTTGTGTGGAGTTCTGCAGTGGTACGTTCCAGTGAGACAGGGAGGTTATGGTCGGGTACAGGTGCAGGGCATATTTGTGTGGAGTTCTGCATTGGGACTTTCCTGTGAGACAGGGAAGTTATGGAAGGGTACAGGTTCAGGGCACATTTGTGTCGAGTTCTGCATTGGTACGTTCCAGTGAGAGAGGGAGGTTATGGAGGGGTGCAGGTTCAGGGCATATTTGTGTGTAGTTCTGCTTTGCTACGTTCCAGTGAGACAGGGAGGTTATGGAGGGTACAGGTTCAGGGCATATTTGTGCGTAGTTCTGCTTTGCTACGTTCCAGTGAGACAGGGAGGTTATGGAGGGTACAGGTTCAGGGCATATTCGTGTGGAGTTCTGCGTTGGTACGTTCCAGTGAGACAAGGATCTTATGGGCGGGTACAGGTTCAGGGCATATTTGTGTGGTGTGCTGCAATGGTACGTTCCAGTGAGACTGGGAGGATATGGGCGGGTACACTTTCAGGGCATATTTGAGTGGAGTTCGGCATTGGTGCGTTCCAGTGAGACAGGGAAGTTATGGAGGGGTACAGGTTCAGGGCATATTTGTGTGGAGTTCTGCATTGGTACGTTCCAGTGAGACAGGGACGTTATGGAGGGTACAGGTTCAGGGCATATTTGTTTAGAGTTCTGCATTGGTACGTTCCAGTGAGACAGGGAGGTTATGGAGGGGTACAGGTTCAGGGCAAACTTGTGTGGAGTTCTGCATTGGTGCGTTCCAGTGAGACAAGGAGGATATGGGCGGGTACACTTTCAGGGCATATTTGAGTGGAGTTCGGCATTGGTGCGTTCCAGTGAGACAGGGAAGTTATGGAGGGGTACAGGTTCAGGGCATATTTGTGTGGAGTTCTGCATTGTTACTTTCCAGTGAGACAGGGAGGTTATGGAGGGGTACAGGTTCAGGGCATATTTGTGTGTAGTTCTGCATTGGGATGTTCCAGTGAGACAGGGAGGTTATGGAGGGTACAGGTTCAGGGCATATTTGTGTGGAGTTCTGCAGTGGTACGTTCCAGTGAAACAGGGAGGTTATGAGCGGGTACAGGATCAGGGCATATTTGAGTGGAGTTCGGCATTGGTGCGTTCCAGTGAGACAGGGAGGTTATGGAGGGGTACAGGTTCAGAGCATATTTGTGTGTAGTTCGGCATTTGTACATTCCAGTGATACAGGGAGGTTATGGAGGGGTGCAGGTTCAGGGCATATTTGTGTGTAGTTCTGCATTGGTACGTTCCAGTCAGACAGGGAGGTTATGGAGGGTACAGGTTCAGGGCATATTTGTGTGGAGTTCTGCAGTGATACTTTCCAGTGAGACAGGGAGGTAATTGTCGGGTACAGGTTCAGGGCATATTTGTGTGGAGTTCTGCATTGGTATTTTCCAGTGAGACAGGGAGGTTATGGAGGGTACCGGTTCATGGCATTTTTGAGTGGAGTTCTGCAGCGGTACGTTCCAGTGAGTCAGGGAGGTTTTGGAGGGTTACAGGTTCAGGGCATATTTGTGTGGAGTTCTGCATTGGTACGTTCCAGTGAGACAGTGAGGGTATGGCGGGGTAGAGGTTCAGGGCATATTTGTGTGGTGTTCTGCAATGGTACGTTCCAGTGAGACAGGGATATTATGCACGGTACAGGATCAGGGCATATTTGTGTGGAGTTCTGCATTGGTACGTTCCAGTGAGACAGGGAGGTTATGGAGGGTTACAGGTTCAGGGCATATTTGTGTGGAGTTCTGCATTGGTACGTTCCAGTGAGACAGGGAGGTTATGGAGGTGTACATGTTCAGGGCATATTTGTGTGGAGTTCTGCAATGGTACGTTCCAGTAAGACAGGGAGGTTATGGTCGAGTACAGGTTCAGGGCATATTTGTGTGGAGTTCTGCATTGGTACTTTCCAGTGAGACAGGGAAGTTATGGAGGGGTACAGGTTCAGGGCATATTTGTGTGGAGTTCTGCATTGGTACGTTCTAATGAGAGATGGAGGTTATGGAGGGGTACAGGTTCAGGGCATATTTGTGTGTAGTTCTGCATTTGTACGTTCCAGTGAGACAGGGAGGTTATGGAGGGTACAGGTTCAGGGCATATTTGTGTGGAGTTCTGCAGTGGTACGTTCCAGTGAGACAGGGAGGTTATGGTGGGGTACAGGTTCAGGGCATATTTGTGTGGAGTTCTGCATTGTTACTTTCCAGTGAGACAGGGAGGTTATGGAGGGGTACAGGTTCAGGGCATATTTGTGTGTAGTTCTGCATTGGGATGTTCCAGTGAGACAGGGAGGTTATGGAGGGTACAGGTTCAGGGCATATTTGTGTGGAGTTCTGCAGTGGTACGTTCCAGTGAGACAGTGAGGTTATGAGCGGGTCCAGGATCAGGGCATATTTGAGTGGAGTTCGGCATTGGTGCGTTCCAGTGAGACAGGGAGGTTATGGAGGGGTACAGGTTCAGAGCATATTTGTGTGTAGTTCGGCATTTGTACATTCCAGTGATACAGGGAGGTTATGGAGGGGTACAGGTTCAGGGCATATTTGTGTGTAGTTCTGCATTGGTACGTTCCAGTGAGACAGGGAGGTTATGGAGGGTACAGATTCAGGGCATATTTGTGTGGAGTTCTGCAGTGATACTTTCCAGTGAGACAGGGAGGTAATAGTCGGGTACAGGTTTAGGGCATATTTGTGTGGAGTTCTGCATTGGTACTTTCCAGTGAGACAGGGAGGTTATGGAGGGTACCGGTTCATGGCATTTTTGTGTGGAGTTCTGCAGTGGTACGTTCCAGTGAGTCAGGGAGGTTTTGGAGGGTTACAGGTTCAGGGCATATTTGTGTGGAGTTCTGCATTGGTACGTTCCAGTGAGACAGTGAGGGTATGGCGGGGTACAGGTTCAGGGCATATTTGTGTGGTGTTCTGCAATGGTACGTTCCAGTGAGACAGGGATATTATGCACGGTACAGGATCAGGGCATATTTGAGTGGAGTTCGGCATTGGTGCGTTCCAGTGAGTCAGGGAGGTTATGGTTGGGTACAGGTTCAGGGCATATTTGTGTGGAGTTCTGCATTGGTACGTTACAGTGAGACAGGGAGGTTATGGAGGGTACAGCTTCAGGGCATATTTGTGTGGAGTTCTGCGTTGGTACGTTCCAGTGAGACAAGGAGCTTATGGGCGGGTACACGTTCAGGGCATATTTGTGTGGTGTTCTGCAATGGTACGTTCCAGTGAGACTGGGAGGTTATGGAGGGGTACAGGTTCAGGGCATATTTGTGTGTAGTTCTGCATTGGTACGTTCCAATGAGACAGGGAGGTTATGGAGGGTACAGGTTCAGGGCATATTTGTGTGGAGTTCTGCAGTGGTACGTTCCAGTGAGACAGGGTGGTTATGGTCGGGTACAGGCTCAGGGCATATTTGAGTGGAGTTCGGCTTTTGTGCGTTCCAGTGAGACAGGGAGGTTATGGAGAGGTACAGGTTCAGGGCATACTTGTGTGGAGTTCTGCATTGGTACGTTCCAGTGAGACTGGGAGTTTATGGAGGGTACCGGTTCAGGGCAAATTTGTGTGGAGTTCTGCATTGGTGTGTTCCAGTGAGACAAGGAGGTTATGGGCGGGTACACGTTCAGGGCATATTTGTGTGGAATTCTGCATTGGTATGTTCCAGTGAGACAGGGAGGTTATGGAGGGTACCGGTTCAGGGCATATTTGTGTGGAGTTCTGCATTGGTACGTTCCAGTGAGACAGGGAGGTTATGGAGGGTTACAGGTTCAGGGCATATTTCTGTGGAGTTCTGCATTGGTACGTTCCATGAGACAGGGAGGTTATGGAGGTGTACATGTTCAGGGCATATTTGTGTGGAGTTCTGCAATGGTACGTTCCAGTAAGACAGGGAGGTTATGGTCGAGTACAGGTTCAGGGCATATTTGTGTGGAGTTCTGCATTGGGACTTTCCTGTGAGACAGGGAAGTTATGGAAGGGTACAGGTTCAGGGTACATTTGTGTGGAGTTCTGCATTGGTACGTTCCAGTGAGAGAGGGAGGTTATGGAGGGGTGCAGGTTCAGGGCATATTTGTGTGTAGTTCTGCATTGGTACGTTCCAGTGAGACAGGGAGGTTATGGAGGGTACAGGTTCAGGGCATATTTGTGTGGAGTTCTGCAGTTGTACGTTCCAGTGAGACAGGGAAGTTATGGTCGGGTACAGGTTCAGGGCATATTTGTGCGTAGTTCTGCAGTGGTACGTTCCAGTGAGACAGGGAGGTTATGGAGGGTACAGGTTCAGGGCATATTCGTGTGGAGTTCTGCGTTGGTACGTTCCAGTGTGACAAGGATCTTATGGGCGGGTACAGGTTCAGGGCATATTTGTGTGGTGTGCTGCAATGGTACGTTCCAGTGAGACTGGGAGGATATGGGCGGGTACACTTTCAGGGCATATTTGAGTGGAGTTCGGCATTGGTGCGTTCCAGTGAGACAGGGAAGTTATGGAGGGGTACAGGTTCAGGGCATATTTGTGTGGAGTTCTGCATTGGTACGTTCCAGTGAGACAGGGACGTTATGGAGGGTACAGGTTCAGGGCATATTTGTTTAGAGTTCTGCATTGGTACGTTCCAGTGAGACAGGGAGGTTATGGAGGGGTACAGGTTCAGGGCAAACTTGTGTGGAGTTCTGCATTGGTGCGTTCCAGTGAGACAAGGAGGATATGGGCGGGTACACTTTCAGGGCATATTTGAGTGGAGTTCGGCATTGGTGCGTTCCAGTGAGACAGGGAAGTTATGGAGGGGTACAGGTTCAGGGCATATTTGTGTGGAGTTCTTCATTGTTACTTTCCAGTGAGACAGGGAGGTTATGGAGGGGTACAGGTTCAGGGCATATTTGTGTGTAGTTCTGCATTGGGATGTTCCAGTGAGACAGGGAGGTTATGGAGGGTACAGGTTCAGGGCATATTTGTGTGGAGTTCTGCAGTGGTACGTTCCAGTGAAACAGGGAGGTTATGAGCGGGTACAGGATCAGGGCATATTTGTGTGGAGTTCTGCAGTGGTACGTTCCAGTGAGACAGGGAGGTTATGGTGGGGTACAGGTTCAGGGCATATTTGTGCGTAGTTCTGCATTGGTACGTTCCAGTGAGACAGTGAGTTTATGGAGGGTACAGGTTCAGGGCATACTTGTGTGGAGTTCTGCATTGGTACGTTCCAGTGAGACTGGGAGTTTATGGAGGGTACCGGTTCAGGGCAAATTTGTGTGGAGTTCTGCATTGGTGTGTTCCAGTGAGACAAGGAGGTTATGGGCGGGTACACGTTCAGGGCATATTTGTGTGGAATTCTGCATTGGTATGTTCCAGTGAGACAGGGAGGTTATGGAGGGTACCGGTTCAGGGCATATTTGTGTGGAGTTCTGCATTGGTACGTTCCAGTGAGACAGGGAGGTTATGGAGGGTTACAGGTTCAGGGCATATTTCTGTGGAGTTCTGCATTGGTACGTTCCATGAGACAGGGAGGTTATGGAGGTGTACATGTTCAGGGCATATTTGTGTGGAGTTCTGCAATGGTACGTTCCAGTAAGACAGGGAGGTTATGGTCGAGTACAGGTTCAGGGCATATTTGTGTGGAGTTCTGCATTGGTACTTTCCAGTGAGACAGGGAAGTTATGGAGGGGTACAGGTTCAGGGCATTTTTGTGTGGAGTTCTGCATTGGTACGTTCTAATGAGAGATGGAGGTTATGGAGGGGTACAGGTTCAGGGCATATTTGTGTGTAGTTCTGCATTGGTACGTTCCAGTGAGACAGGGAGGTTATGGAGGGTACAGGTTCAGGGCATATTTGTGTGGAGTTCTGCAGTGGTACGTTCCAGTGAGACAGGGAGGTTATGGTGGGGTACAGGTTCAGGGCATATTTGTGCGTAGTTCTGCATTGGTACGTTCCAGTGAGACAGTGAGTTTATGGAGGGTACAGGTTCAGGGCATATTTGTGTGGAGTTCTGTGTTGGTGTATTCCAGTGTGACAAGGATCTTATGGGCGGGTAAACGTTCCGGGCATATTTGTGTGGAGTTCTGCAGTGGTACGTTCCAGTGAGACAGGGAGGTTATGGTCGGGTACAGGTGCAGGGCATATTTGTGTGGAGTTCTGCATTGGGACTTTCCTGTGAGACAGGGAAGTTATGGAAGGGTACAGGTTCAGGGCACATTTGTGTGGAGTTCTGCATTGGTACGTTCCAGTGAGAGAGGGAGGTTATGGAGGGGTGCAGGTTCAGGGCATATTTGTGTGTAGTTCTGCATTGGTACGTTCCAGTGAGACAGGGAGGTTATGGAGGGTACAGGTTCAGGGCATATTTGTGTGGAGTTCTGCAGTTGTACGTTCCAGTGAGACAGGGAAGTTATGGTAGGGTACAGGTTCAGGGCATATTTGTGCGTAGTTCTGCTTTGCTACGTTCCAGTGAGACAGGGAGGTTATGGAGGGTACAGGTTCAGGGCATATTCGTGTGGAGTTCTGCGTTGGTACGTTCCAGTGAGACAAGGATCTTATGGGCGGGTACAGGTTCAGGGCATATTTGTGTGGTGTGCTGCAATGGTACGTTCCAGTGAGACTGGGAGGATATGAGCGGGTACACTTTCAGGGCATATTTGAGTGGAGTTCGGCATTGGTGCGTTCCAGTGAGACAGGGAAGTTATGGAGGGGTACAGGTTCAGGGCATATTTGTGTGGAGTTCTGCATTGGTACGTTCCAGTGAGACAGGGACGTTATGGAGGGTACAGGTTCAGGGCATATTTGTTTAGAGTTCTGCATTGGTACGTTCCAGTGAGACAGGGAGGTTATGGAGGGGTACAGGTTCAGGGCAAACTTGTGTGGAGTTCTGCATTGGTGCGTTCCAGTGAGACAAGGAGGATATGGGCGGGTACACGTTCAGGGCATATTTGAGTGGAGTTCGGCATTGGTGCGTTCCAGTGAGACAGGGAAGTTATGGAGGGGTACAGGTTCAGGGCATATTTGTGTGGAGTTCTGCATTGTTACTTTCCAGTGAGACAGGGAGGTTATGGAGGGGTACAGGTTCAGGGCATATTTGTGTGTAGTTCTGCATTGGGATTTTCCAGTGAGACAGGGAGGTTATGGAGGGTACAGGTTCAGGGCATATTTGTGTGGAGTTCTGCAGTGGTACGTTCCAGTGAAACAGGGAGGTTATGAGCGGGTACAGGATCAGGGCATATTTGAGTGGAGTTCGGCATTGGTGCGTTCCAGTGAGACAGGGAGGTTATGGAGGGGTACAGGTTCAGAGCATATTTGTGTGTAGTTCGGCATTTGTACATTCCAGTGATACAGGGAGATTATGGAGGGGTACAGGTTCAGGGCATATTTGTGTGTAGTTCTGCATTGGTACGTTCCAGTGAGACAGGGAGGTTATGGAGGGTACAGGTTCAGGGCATATTTGTGTGGAGTTCTGCAGTGATACTTTCCAGTGAGACAGGGAGGTAATTGTCGGGTACAGGTTCAGGGCATATTTGTGTGGAGTTCTGCATTGGTACTTTCCAGTGAGACAGGGAGGTTATGGAGGTTACCGGTTCATGGCATTTTTGTGTGGAGTTCTGCAGTGGTACGTTCCAGTCAGTCAGGGAGGTTTTGGAGGGTTACAGGTTCAGGGCATATTTGTGTGGAGTTCTGCATTGGTACGTTCCAGTGAGACAGTGAGGGTATGGCGGGGTAGAGGTTCAGGGCATATTTGTGTGGTGTTCTGCAATGGTACGTTCCAGTGAGACAGGGATATTATGCACGGTACAGGATCAGGGCATATTTGTGTGGAGTTCTGCAGTTGTACGTTCCAGTGAGACAGGGAAGTTATGGTCGGGTACAGGTTCAGGGCATATTTGTGCGTAGTTCTGCTTTGCTACGTTCCAGTGAGACAGGGAGGTTATGGAGGGTACAGGTTCAGGGCATATTCGTGTGGAGTTCTGCGTTGGTACGTTCCAGTGAGACAAGGATCTTATGGGCGGGTACAGGTTCAGGGCATATTTGTGTGGTGTGCTGCAATGGTACGTTCCAGTGAGACTGGGAGGATATGGGCGGGTACACTTTCAGGGCATATTTGAGTGGAGTTCGGCATTGGTGCGTTCCAGTGAGACAGGGAAGTTATGGAGGGGTACAGGTTCAGGGCATATTTGTGTGGAGTTCTGCATTGGTACGTTCCAGTGAGACAGGGACGTTATGGAGGGTACAGGTTCAGGGCATATTTGTTTAGAGTTCTGCATTGGTACGTTCCAGTGAGACAGGGAGGTTATGGAGGGGTACAGGTTCAGGGCAAACTTGTGTGGAGTTCTGCATTGGTGCGTTCCAGTGAGACAAGGAGGATATGGGCGGGTACACTTTCAGGGCATATTTGAGTGGAGTTCGGCATTGGTGCGTTCCAGTGAGACAGGGAAGTTATGGAGGGGTACAGGTTCAGGGCATATTTGTGTGGAGTTCTTCATTGTTACTTTCCAGTGAGACAGGGAGGTTATGGAGGGGTACAGGTTCAGGGCATATTTGTGTGTAGTTCTGCATTGGGATGTTCCAGTGAGACAGGGAGGTTATGGAGGGTACAGGTTCAGGGCATATTTATGTGGAGTTCTGCAGTGGTACGTTCCAGTGAAACAGGGAGGTTATGAGCGGGTACAGGATCAGGGCATATTTGTGTGGAGTTCTGCAGTGGTACGTTCCAGTGAGACAGGGAGGTTATGGTGGGGTACAGGTTCAGGGCATATTTGTGCGTAGTTCTGCATTGGTACGTTCCAGTGAGACAGTGAGTTTATGGAGGGTACAGGTTCAGGGCATACTTGTGTGGAGTTCTGCATTGGTACGTTCCAGTGAGACTGGGAGTTTATGGAGGGTACCGGTTCAGGGCAAATTTGTGTGGAGTTCTGCATTGGTGTGTTCCAGTGAGACAAGGAGGTTATGGGCGGGTACACGTTCAGGGCATATTTGTGTGGAATTCTGCATTGGTATGTTCCAGTGAGACAGGGAGGTTATGGAGGGTACCGGTTCAGGGCATATTTGTGTGGAGTTCTGCATTGGTACGTTCCAGTGAGACAGGGAGGTTATGGAGGGTTACAGGTTCAGGGCATATTTCTGTGGAGTTCTGCATTGGTACGTTCCATGAGACAGGGAGGTTATGGAGGTGTACATGTTCAGGGCATATTTGTGTGGAGTTCTGCAATGGTACGTTCCAGTAAGACAGGGAGGTTATGGTCGAGTACAGGTTCAGGGCATATTTGTGTGGAGTTCTGCATTGGTACTTTCCAGTGAGACAGGGAAGTTATGGAGGGGTACAGGTTCAGGGCATTTTTGTGTGGAGTTCTGCATTGGTACGTTCTAATGAGAGATGGAGGTTATGGAGGGGTACAGGTTCAGGGCATATTTGTGTGTAGTTCTGCATTGGTACGTTCCAGTGAGACAGGGAGGTTATGGAGGGTACAGGTTCAGGGCATATTTGTGTGGAGTTCTGCAGTGGTACGTTCCAGTGAGACAGGGAGGTTATGGTGGGGTACAGGTTCAGGGCATATTTGTGCGTAGTTCTGCATTGGTACGTTCCAGTGAGACAGTGAGTTTATGGAGGGTACAGGTTCAGGGCATATTTGTGTGGAGTTCTGTGTTGGTGTATTCCAGTGTGACAAGGATCTTATGGGCGGGTAAACGTTCCGGGCATATTTGTGTGGAGTTCTGCAGTGGTACGTTCCAGTGAGACAGGGAGGTTATGGTCGGGTACAGGTGCAGGGCATATTTGTGTGGAGTTCTGCATTGGGACTTTCCTGTGAGACAGGGAAGTTATGGAAGGGTACAGGTTCAGGGCACATTTGTGTGGAGTTCTGCATTGGTACGTTCCAGTGAGAGAGGGAGGTTATGGAGGGGTGCAGGTTCAGGGCATATTTGTGTGTAGTTCTGCATTGGTACGTTCCAGTGAGACAGGGAGGTTATGGAGGGTACAGGTTCAGGGCATATTTGTGTGGAGTTCTGCAGTTGTACGTTCCAGTGAGACAGGGAAGTTATGGTAGGGTACAGGTTCAGGGCATATTTGTGCGTAGTTCTGCTTTGCTACGTTCCAGTGAGACAGGGAGGTTATGGAGGGTACAGGTTCAGGGCATATTCGTGTGGAGTTCTGCGTTGGTACGTTCCAGTGAGACAAGGATCTTATGGGCGGGTACAGGTTCAGGGCATATTTGTGTGGTGTGCTGCAATGGTACGTTCCAGTGAGACTGGGAGGATATGAGCGGGTACACTTTCAGGGCATATTTGAGTGGAGTTCGGCATTGGTGCGTTCCAGTGAGACAGGGAAGTTATGGAGGGGTACAGGTTCAGGGCATATTTGTGTGGAGTTCTGCATTGGTACGTTCCAGTGAGACAGGGACGTTATGGAGGGTACAGGTTCAGGGCATATTTGTTTAGAGTTCTGCATTGGTACGTTCCAGTGAGACAGGGAAGTTATGGAGGGGTACAGGTTCAGGGCATATTTGTGTGGAGTTCTGCATTGTTACTTTCCAGTGAGACAGGGAGGTTATGGAGGGGTACAGGTTCAGGGCATATTTGTGTGTAGTTCTGCATTGGGATGTTCCAGTGAGACAGGGAGGTTATGGAGGGTACAGGTTCAGGGCATATTTGTGTGGAGTTCTGCAGTGGTACGTTCCAGTGAAACAGGGAGGTTATGAGCGGGTACAGGATCAGGGCATATTTGAGTGGAGTTCGGCATTGGTGCGTTCCAGTGAGACAGGGAGGTTATGGAGGGGTACAGGTTCAGAGCATATTTGTGTGTAGTTCGGCATTTGTACATTCCAGTGATACAGGGAGATTATGGAGGGGTACAGGTTCAGGGCATATTTGTGTGTAGTTCTGCATTGGTACGTTCCAGTGAGACAGGGAGGTTATGGAGGGTACAGGTTCAGGGCATATTTGTGTGGAGTTCTGCAGTGATACTTTCCAGTGAGACAGGGAGGTAATTGTCGGGTACAGGTTCAGGGCATATTTGTGTGGAGTTCTGCATTGGTACTTTCCAGTGAGACAGGGAGGTTATGGAGGTTACCGGTTCATGGCATTTTTGTGTGGAGTTCTGCAGTGGTACGTTCCAGTCAGTCAGGGAGGTTTTGGAGGGTTACAGGTTCAGGGCATATTTGTGTGGAGTTCTGCATTGGTACGTTCCAGTGAGACAGTGAGGGTATGGCGGGGTAGAGGTTCAGGGCATATTTGTGTGGTGTTCTGCAATGGTACGTTCCAGTGAGACAGGGATATTATGCACGGTACAGGATCAGGGCATATTTGTGTGGAGTTCTGCAGTTGTACGTTCCAGTGAGACAGGGAAGTTATGGTCGGGTACAGGTTCAGGGCATATTTGTGCGTAGTTCTGCTTTGCTACGTTCCAGTGAGACAGGGAGGTTATGGAGGGTACAGGTTCAGGGCATATTCGTGTGGAGTTCTGCGTTGGTACGTTCCAGTGAGACAAGGATCTTATGGGCGGGTACAGGTTCAGGGCATATTTGTGTGGTGTGCTGCAATGGTACGTTCCAGTGAGACTGGGAGGATATGGGCGGGTACACTTTCAGGGCATATTTGAGTGGAGTTCGGCATTGGTGCGTTCCAGTGAGACAGGGAAGTTATGGAGGGGTACAGGTTCAGGGCATATTTGTGTGGAGTTCTGCATTGGTACGTTCCAGTGAGACAGGGACGTTATGGAGGGTACAGGTTCAGGGCATATTTGTTTAGAGTTCTGCATTGGTACGTTCCAGTGAGACAGGGAGGTTATGGAGGGGTACAGGTTCAGGGCAAACTTGTGTGGAGTTCTGCATTGGTGCGTTCCAGTGAGACAAGGAGGATATGGGCGGGTACACTTTCAGGGCATATTTGAGTGGAGTTCGGCATTGGTGCGTTCCAGTGAGACAGGGAAGTTATGGAGGGGTACAGGTTCAGGGCATATTTGTGTGGAGTTCTGCATTGTTACTTTCCAGTGAGACAGGGAGGTTATGGAGGGGTACAGGTTCAGGGCATATTTGTGTGTAGTTCTGCATTGGGATGTTCCAGTGAGACAGGGAGGTTATGGAGGGTACAGGTTCAGGGCATATTTGTGTGGAGTTCTGCAGTGGTACGTTCCAGTGAAACAGGGAGGTTATGAGCGGGTACAGGATCAGGGCATATTTGAGTGGAGTTCGGCATTGGTGCGTTCCAGTGAGACAGGGAGGTTATGGAGGGGTACAGGTTCAGAGCATATTTGTGTGTAGTTCGGCATTTGTACATTCCAGTGATACAGGGAGATTATGGAGGGGTACAGGTTCAGGGCATATTTGTGTGTAGTTCTGCATTGGTACGTTCCAGTGAGACAGGGAGGTTATGGAGGGTACAGGTTCAGGGCATATTTGTGTGGAGTTCTGCAGTGATACTTTCCAGTGAGACAGGGAGGTAATTGTCGGGTACAGGTTCAGGGCATATTTGTGTGGAGTTCTGCATTGGTACTTTCCACTGAGACAGGGAGGTTATGGAGGGTACCGGTTCATGGCATTTTTGTGTGGAGTTCTGCAGTGGTACGTTCCAGTCAGTCAGGGAGGTTTTGGAGGGTTACAGGTTCAGGGCATATTTGTGTGGAGTTCTGCATTGGTACGTTCCAGTGAGACAGTGAGGGTATGGCGGGGTAGAGGTTCAGGGCATATTTGTGTGGTGTTCTGCAATGGTACGTTCCAGTGAGACAGGGATATTATGCACGGTACAGGATCAGGGCATATTTGTGTGGAGTTCTGCATTGGTACTTTCCAGTGAGACAGGGAGGTTATGGTCGGGTACAGGTTCAGGGCAAACTTGTGTGGAGTTCTGCATTGGTGCGTTCCAGTGAGACAAGGAGGATATGGGCGGGTACACTTTCAGGGCATATTTGAGTGGAGTTCGGCATTGGTGCGTTCCAGTGAGACAGGGAAGTTATGGAGGGGTACAGGTTCAGGGCATATTTGTGTGGAGTTCTGCATTGGTACGTTCCAGTGAGACAGGGAGGTTATGGAGGGGTACAGGTTCAGGGCAAACTTGTGTGGAGTTCTGCATTGGTGCGTTCCAGTGAGACAAGGAGGATATGGGCGGGTACACTTTCAGGGCATATTTGAGTGGAGTTCGGCATTGGTGCGTTCCAGTGAGACAGGGAAGTTATGGAGGGGTACAGGTTCAGGGCATATTTGTGTGGAGTTCTGCATTGTTACTTTCCAGTGAGACAGGGAGGTTATGGAGGGGTACAGGTTCAGGGCATATTTGTGTGTAGTTCTGCATTGGGATGTTCCAGTGAGACAGGGAGGTTATGGAGGGTACAGGTTCAGGGCATATTTGTGTGGAGTTCGGCAGTGGTACGTTCCAGTGAGACAGGGAGGTTATGAGCGGGTACAGGATCAGGGCATATTTGAGTGGAGTTCGGCATTGGTGCGTTCCAGTGAGACAGGGAGGTTATGGAGGGGTACAGGTTCAGGGCATATTTGTGTGGTGTGCTGCAATGGTACGTTCCAGTGAGACTGGGAGGATATGGGCGGGTACACGTTCAGGGCATATTTGAGTGGAGTTCGGCATTGGTGCGTTCCAGTGAGACAGGGAAGTTATGGAGGGGTACAGGTTCAGGGCATATTTGTGTGGAGTTCTGCATTGGTACGTTCCAGTGAGACAGGGACGTTATGGAGGGTACAGGTTCAGGGCATATTTGTTTAGAGTTCTGCATTGGTACGTTCCAGTGAGACAGGGAGGTTATGGAGGGGTACAGGTTCAGGGCAAACTTGTGTGGAGTTCTGCATTGGTGCGTTCCAGTGAGACAAGGAGGATATGGGCGGGTACACTTTCAGGGCATATTTGAGTGGAGTTCGGCATTGGTGCGTTCCAGTGAGACAGGGAAGTTATGGAGGGGTACAGGTTCAGGGCATATTTGTGTGGAGTTCTGCATTGTTACTTTCCAGTGAGACAGGGAGGTTATGGTCGGGTACATGTTCAGGGCATATTTGTGTGGAGTTCTGCATTGGGACTTTCCTGTGAGACAGGGAAGTTATGGAAGGGTACAGGTTCAGGGCACATTTGTGTGGAGTTCTGCATTGGTACGTTCCAGTGAGACAGGGAGGTTATGGAGGGGTGCAGGTTCAGGGCATATTTGTGTGTAGTTCTGCATTGGTACGTTCCAGTCAGACAGGGATGTTATGGAGGGTACAGGTTCAGGGCATATTTGTGTGGAGTTCTGCGTTGGTACGTTCCAGTGAGACAAGGAGCTTATGGGCGGGTACACGTTCAGGGCATATTTGTGTGGTGTTCTGCAATGGTACGTTCCAGTGAGACAGGGAGGTTATGCACGGTAGAGGATCAGGGCATATTTGAGTGGAGTTCGGCATTGGTGCGTTCCAGTGAGACAGGGAGGTTATGGTCGGGTACAGGTTCAGGGCATATTTGTGTGGAGTTCTGCATTGGTACGTTCCAGTGAGACAGGGATGTTATGGAGGGTACAGGTTCAGGGCATATTTGTGTGGAGTTCTGCGTTGGTACGTTCCAGTGAGACAAGGAGCTTATGGGCGGGTACACGTTCAGGGCATATTTGTGTGCTGTTCTGCAATGGTACGTTCCAGTGAGACTGGGAGGTAATGGAGGGGTACAGGTTAGGGCATATTTGAGTGTAGTTCTGCATTTGTACGTTCCAGTGAGTCAGGGAGGTTATTGGTGGTACAGGCTCAGGGCATATTTGTGTGGAGTTCTGCAGTGGTACGTTCCAGTGAGTCAGGGAGGTTATGGTCGGGTACAGGATCAGGGTATATTTGAGTGGAGTTCGGCATTGGTGCGTTCCAGTGAGACAGGGAGGTTATGGAGGGGTACATGTTCAGGGCATACTTGTGTGGAGTTCTGCATTGGTGCGTTCCAGTGAGACAAGGAGTTTATGGGCGGGTACACGTTCAGGGCATATTTGTGTGGAATTCTGCATTGGTACGTTCCAGTGAGACTGGGAGGTTATGGAGGGTACCGGTTCAGGGCATATTTGTGTGGAGATCTGCATTGGTACGTTCCAGCGAGACAGGGAGGTTATGGAGGGTTACAGGTTCAGGGCATATTTGTGTGGAGTTCTGCATTGGTACGGTCCAGTGAGACAGGGAGGTTATGGAGTTGTACAGGTTCAGGGCACATTCTTCTGGAGTTCTGCATTGGTACGTTCCAGTGAGACAGGGAGGTTATGGAGGTGTACAGGTTCAGGGCATATTTGTGTGGAGTTCTGCATTGGTACGTTCCAGTGACACAGGGAGGTTATGGAGGGGTACAGGTTCAGGGCATATTTGTGTGTAGTTCTGCATTGGTACGTTCCAGTGAGACAGGGAGGTTATGGAGGGTACAGGTTCAGGGCATATTTGTGTGGAGTTCTGCAGTGGTACGTTCCAGTGAGACAGGGTGGTTATGGTCGGGTACAGGATCAGGGCATATTTGAGTGGAGTTCGGCTTTTGTGCGTTCCAGTGAGACAGGGAGGTTATGGAGAGGTACAGGTTCAGGGCATACTTGTGTGGAGTTCTGCATTGGTACGTTCCAGTGAGACAGGGAGGTTATGGAGGGTACAGGTTCAGGGCATATTTGTTTAGAGTTCTGCATTGGTACGTTCCAGTGAGACAGGGAGGTTATGGAGGGGTACAGGTTCAGGGCAAATTTGTGTGGAGTTCTGCATTGGTGCGTTCCAGTGAGACAAGGAGGATATGGGCGGGTACACTTTCAGGGCATATTTGAGTGGAGTTCGGCATTAGTGCGTTCCAGTGAGACAGGGAAGTTATGGAGGGGTACAGGTTCAGGGCATATTTGTGTGGAGTTCTGCATTGTTACTTTCCAGTGAGACAGGGAGGTTATGGAGGGGTACAGGTTCAGGGCATATTTGTGTGTAGTTCTGCATTGGGACGTTCCAGTGAGACAGGGAGGTTATGGAGGGTACAGGTTCAGGGCATATTTGTGTGGAGTTCTGCATTGGTACGTTCCAGTGAGACAGGGAGGTTATGGAGGGTACAGGTTCAGGGCATATTTGTGTGGAGTTCTGCAGTGGTACGTTCCAGTGAGACAGGGAGGTTATGCACGGTAGAGGATCAGGGCATATATGAGTGGAGTTCGGCATTGGTGCGTTCCAGTGAGACAGGGAGGTTATGGTCGGGTACAGGTTCAGGGCATATTTGTGTGGAGTTCTGCATTGGTACGTTCCAGTGAGACAGGGATGTTATGGAGGGTACAGGTTCAGGGCATATTTGTGTGGAGTTCGGCGTTGGTACGTTCCAGTGAGACAAGGAGCTTATGGGCGGGTACACGTTCAGGGCATATTTGTGTGGTGTTCTGCAATGGTACGTTCCAGTGAGACAGGGAGGTTATGCACGTTAGAGGATCAGGGCATATTTGAGTGGAGCTCTGCATTGGTGCGTTCCAGTGAGACAGGGAGGTTATGGTCGGGTACAGGCTCAGGGCATATTTGTGTGGAGTTCTGCATTGGTACGTTCCAGTGAGACAGGGATGTTATGGAGGGTACAGGTTCAGGGCATATTTGTGTGGAGTTCTGCGTTGGTACGTTCCAGTGAGACAAGGAGCTTATGGGCGGGTACACGTTCAGGGCATATTTGTGTGGTGTTCTGCAATGGTACGTTCCAGTGAGACTGGGAGGTTATGGTCGGGTACAGGTTCAGGGCATATTTGTGCGTAGTTCTGCATTGGTACGTTGCAGTGAGACAGTGAGGTTATGGAGGGTACAGGTTCAGGGCATATTTGTGTGGAGTTCTGTGTTGGTGTGTTCCAGTGTGACAAGGATCTTATGGGCGGGTAAACGTTCCGGGCATATTTGTGTGGAGTTCTGCAGAGGTACGTTCCAGTGAGACAGGGAGGTTATGGTCGGGTACATGTTCAGGGCATATTTGTGTGGAGTTCTGCATTGGGACTTTCCTGTGAGACAGGGAAGTTATGGAGGGGTGCAGGTTCAGGGCATATTTGTGTGTAGTTCTGCATTGGTACGTTCCAGTGAGACAGGGATGTTATGGAGGGTACAGGTTCAGGGCATATTTGTGTGGAGTTCTGCGTTGGTACGTTCCAGTGAGACAAGGAGCTTATGGGCGGGTACACGTTCAGGGCATATTTGTGTGGTGTTCTGCAATGGTACGTTCCAGTGAGACAGGGAGGTTATGCACGGTAGAGGATCAGGGCATATTTGAGTGGAGTTCGGCATTGGTGCGTTCCAGTGAGACAGGGAGGTTATGGTCGGGTACAGGTTCAGGGCATATTTGTGTGGAGTTCTGCATTGGTACGTTCCAGTGAGACAGGGATGTTATGGAGGGTACAGGTTCAGGGCATATTTGTGTGGAGTTCTGCGTTGGTACGTTCCAGTGAGACAAGGAGCTTATGGGCGGGTACACGTTCAGGGCATATTTGTGTGGTGTTCTGCAATGGTACGTTCCAGTGAGACTGGGAGGTAATGGAGGGGTACAGGTTAGGGCATATTTGAGTGTAGTTCTGCATTTGTACGTTCCAGTGAGTCAGGGAGGTTATTGGTGGTACAGGTTCAGGGCATATTTGTGTGGAGTTCTGCATTGGTACGTTCCAGTGAGACAGGAATGTTATGGAGGGTACAGGTTCAGGGCATATTTGTGTGGAGTTCTGCGTTGGTACGTTCCAGTGAGACAGGGAGGTTATGGAGGGGTACCGGTTCAGGGCAAATTTGTGTGGAGTTCTGCATTGGTGTGTTCCAGTGAGAGAAGGAGGTTATGGGCGGGTACACGTTCAGGGCATATTTGTGTGGAATTCTGCATTGGTATGTTCCAGTGAGACAGGGAGGTTATGGAGGGTACCGGTTCAGGGCATATTTGTGTGGAGTTCTGCATTGGTACGTTGCAGTGAGACAGTGAGGTTATGGCGGGGTACAGGTTCAGGGCATATTTGTGTGGTGTTCTGCAATGGTACATTCCAGTGAGACAGGGAGGTTATGCACGGTACAGGATCAGGGCATATTTGAGTGGAGTTCGGCATTGGTGCGTTCCTTTGAGACAGGGAGGTTATGGTCGGCTACAGGTTCAGGGCATATTTGTGTGGAGTTCTGCATTGGTACTTTCCAGTGAGACAGGGAAGTTATGGAGGGGTACAGGTTCAGGGCATATTTGTGTGGAGTTCTGCATTGGTACGTTCTAGTGAGAGAGGGAGGTTATGGAGGGGTACAGGTTCAGGGCATATTTGTGTGTAGTTCTGCATTGGTACGTTCCAGTGAGACAGGGAGGTTATGGAGGGTACAGGTTCAGGGCATATTTGTGTGGAGTTCTGCAGTGGTACGTTCCAGTGAGACAGGGAGGTTATGGTCGGGTACAGGTTCAGGGCATATTTGTGCGTCGTTCTGCATTGGTACGTTCCAGTGAGACAGTGAGGTTATGGAGGGTACAGGTTCAGGGCATATTTGTGTGGAGTTCTGTGTTGGTGTGTTCCAGTGTGACAAGGATCTTATGGGCGGGTAAACGTTCCGGGCATATTTGTGTGGAGTTCTGCATTGGGACTTTCCTGTGAGACAGGGAAGTTATGGAAGGGTACAGGTTCAGGGCACATTTGTGTGGAGTTCTGCATTGGTACGTTCCAGTGAGACAGGGAGGTTATGGAGGGGTGCAGGTTCAGGGCATATTTGTGTGTAGTTCTGCATTGGTACGTTCCAGTGAGACAGGGAGGTTATGGAGGGTACAGGTTCAGGGCATATTTGTGTGGAGTTCTGCAGTGGTACGTTCCAGTGAGACAGGGAAGTTATGGTCGGGTACAGGTTCAGGGCATATTTGTGCGTAGTTCTGCTTTGGTACGTTCCAGTGAGACAGGGAGGTTATGGAGGGTACAGGTTCAGGGCATATTTGTGTGGAGTTCTGCGTTGGTACGTTCCAGTGAGACAAGGATCTTATGGGCGGGTACAGGTTCAGGGCATATTTGTGTGGTGTTCTGCAATGGTACGTTCCAGTGAGACTGGGAGGATATGGGCGGGTACACTTTCAGGGCGTATTTGAGTGGAGTTCGGCATTGGTGCGTTCCATTGAGACAGGGAAGTTATGGAGGGGTACAGGTTCAGGGCATATTTGTGTGGAGTTCTGCATTGGTACGTTCCAGTGAGACAGGGAGGTTATGGAGGGTACAGGTTCAGGGCATATTTGTTTAGAGTTCTGCATTGGTACGTTCCAGTGAGACAGGGAGGTTATGGAGGGGTACAGGTTCAGGGCAAATTTGTGTGGAGTTCTGCATTGGTGCGTTCCAGTGAGACAAGGAGGATATGGGCGGGTACACTTTCAGGGCATATTTGAGTGGAGTTCGGCATTAGTGCGTTCCAGTGAGACAGGGAAGTTATGGAGGGGTACAGGTTCAGGGCATATTTGTTTGGAGTTCTGCATTGTTACTTTCCAGTGAGACAGGGAGGTTATGGAGGGGTACAGGTTCAGGGCATATTTGTGTGTAGTTCTGCATTGGGACGTTCCAGTGAGACAGGGAGGTTATGGAGGGTACAGGTTCAGGGCATATTTGTGTGGAGTTCTGCATTGGTACGTTCCAGTGAGACAGCGAGGTTATGGAGGGTACAGGTTCAGGGCATATTTGTGTGGAGTTCTGCAGTGGTACGTTCCAGTGAGACAGGGAGGTTATGCACGGTAGAGGATCAGGGCATATTTGAGTGGAGTTCGGCATTGGTGCGTTCCAGTGAGACAGGGAGGTTATGGTCGGGTACAGGTTCAGGGCATATTTGTGTGGAGTTCTGCATTGGTACGTTCCAGTGAGACAGGGATGTTATGGAGGGTACAGGTTCAGGGCATATTTGTGTGGAGTTCGGCGTTGGTACGTTCCAGTGAGACAAGGAGCTTATGGGCGGGTAAACGTTCAGGGCATATTTGTGTGGTGTTCTGCAATGGTACGTTCCAGTGAGACAGGGAGGTTATGCACGGTAGAGGATCAGGGCATATTTGAGTGGAGCTCTGCATTGGTGCGTTCCAGTGAGACAGGGAGGTTATGGTCGGGTACCGGTTCAGGGCATATTTGTGTGGAGATCTGCATTGGTACGTTCCAGCGAGACAGGGAGGTTATGGAGGGTTACAGGTTCAGGGCATATTTGTGTGGAGTTCTGCATTGGTACGGTCCAGTGAGACAGGGAGGTTATGGAGGTGTACAGGTTCAGGGCACATTTGTCTGGAGTTCTGCATTGGTACGTTCCAGTGAGACAGGGAGGTTATGGAGGTGTACAGGTTCAGGGCATATTTGTGTGTAGTTCTGCATTGGTACGTTCCAGTGAGACAGGGAGGTTATGGAGGGTACAGGTTCAGGGCATATTTGTGTGGAGTTCTGCAGTGGTACGTTCCAGTGAGACAGGGTGGTTATGGTCGGGTACAGGATCAGGGCATATTTGAGTGGAGTTCGGCTTTTGTGCGTTCCAGTGAGACAGGGAGGTTATGGAGAGGTACAGGTTCAGGGCATACTTGTGTGGAGTTCTGCATTGGTACGTTCCAGTGAGACAGGGAGGTTATGGAGGGTACCGGTTCAGGGCAAATTTGTGTGGAGTTCTGCATTGGTGTGTTCCAGTGACAAAAGGAGGTTATGGGCGGGTACACGTTCAGGGCATATTTGTGTGGAATTCTGCATTGGTATGTTCCAGTGAGACAGGGAGGTTATGGAGGTGTACATGTTCAGGGCATATTTGTGTGGAGTTCTGCAATGGTACGTTCCAGTGAGACAGGGAGGTTATGGTCGGGTACAGGTTCAGGGCATATTTGTGTGGAGTTCTGCATTGGTACTTTCCAGTGAGACAGGGAAGTTATGGAGGGGTACAGGTTCAGGGCATATTTGTGTGGAGTTCTGCATTGGTACGTTCTAGTGAGAGAGGGAGGTTATGGAGGGGTACGGGTTCAGGGCATATTTGTGCGTAGTTCTGCATTGGTACGTTGCAGTGAGACAGTGAGGTTATGGAGGGTACAGGTTCAGGGCATATTTGTGTGGAGTTCTGTGTTGGTGTGTTCCTGTGTGACAAGGATCTTATGGGCGGGTAAACGTTCCGGGCATATTTGTGTGGAGTTCTGCAGAGGTACGTTCCAGTGAGACAGGGAGGTTATGGTCGGGTACATGTTCAGGGCATATTTGTGTGGAGTTCTGCATTGGGACTTTCCTGTGAGACAGGGAAGTTATGGAAGGGTACAGGTTCAGGGCACATTTGTGTGGAGTTCTGCATTGGTACGTTCCAGTGAGACAGGGAGGTTATGGAGGGGTGCAGGTTCAGGGCATATTTGTGTGTAGTTCTGCATTGGTACGTTCCAGTGAGACAGGGATGTTATGGAGGGTACAGGTTCAGGGCATATTTGTGTGGAGTTCTGCGTTGGTACGTTCCAGTGAGACAAGGAGCTTATGGGCGGGTACACGTTCAGGGCATATTTGTGTGGTGTTCTGCAATGGTACGTTCCAGTGAGACAGGGAGGTTATGCACGGTAGAGGATCAGGGCATATTTGAGTGGAGTTCGGCATTGGTGCGTTCCAGTGAGACAGGGAGGTTATGGTCGGGTACAGGTTCAGGGCATATTTGTGTGGAGTTCTGCATTGGTACGTTCCAGTGAGACAGGGATGTTATGGAGGGTACAGGTTCAGGGCATATTTGTGTGGAGTTCTGCGTTGGTACGTTCCAGTGAGACAAGGAGCTTATGGGCGGGTACACGTTCAGGGCATATTTGTGTGCTGTTCTGCAATGGTACGTTCCAGTGAGACTGGGAGGTAATGGAGGGGTACAGGTTAGGGCATATTTGAGTGTAGTTCTGCATTTGTACGTTCCAGTGAGTCAGGGAGGTTATTGGTGGTACAGGCTCAGGGCATATTTGTGTGGAGTTCTGCAGTGGTACGTTCCAGTGAGTCAGGGAGGTTATGGTCGGGTACAGGATCAGGGTATATTTGAGTGGAGTTCGGCATTGGTGCGTTCCAGTGAGACAGGGAGGTTATGGAGGGGTACATGTTCAGGGCATACTTGTGTGGAGTTCTGCATTGGTGCGTTCCAGTGAGACAAGGAGTTTATGGGCGGGTACACGTTCAGGGCATATTTGTGTGGAATTCTGCATTGGTACGTTCCAGTGAGACTGGGAGGTTATGGAGGGTACCGGTTCAGGGCATATTTGTGTGGAGATCTGCATTGGTACGTTCCAGCGAGACAGGGAGGTTATGGAGGGTTACAGGTTCAGGGCATATTTGTGTGGAGTTCTGCATTGGTACGGTCCAGTGAGACAGGGAGGTTATGGAGTTGTACAGGTTCAGGGCACATTTGTCTGGAGTTCTGCATTGGTACGTTCCAGTGAGACAGGGAGGTTATGGAGGTGTACAGGTTCAGGGCATATTTGTGTGGAGTTCTGCATTGGTACGTTCCAGTGACACAGGGAGGTTATGGAGGGGTACAGGTTCAGGGCATATTTGTGTGTAGTTCTGCATTGGTACGTTCCAGTGAGACAGGGAGGTTATGGAGGGTACAGGTTCAGGGCATATTTGTGTGGAGTTCTGCAGTGGTACGTTCCAGTGAGACAGGGTGGTTATGGTCGGGTACAGGATCAGGGCATATTTGAGTGGAGTTCGGCTTTTGTGCGTTCCAGTGAGACAGGGAGGTTATGGAGAGGTACAGGTTCAGGGCATACTTGTGTGGAGTTCTGCATTGGTACGTTCCAGTGAGACAGGGAGGTTATGGAGGGTACAGGTTCAGGGCATATTTGTTTAGAGTTCTGCATTGGTACGTTCCAGTGAGACAGGGAGGTTATGGAGGGGTACAGGTTCAGGGCAAATTTGTGTGGAGTTCTGCATTGGTGCGTTCCAGTGAGACAAGGAGGATATGGGCGGGTACACTTTCAGGGCATATTTGAGTGGAGTTCGGCATTAGTGCGTTCCAGTGAGACAGGGAAGTTATGGAGGGGTACAGGTTCAGGGCATATTTGTGTGGAGTTCTGCATTGTTACTTTCCAGTGAGACAGGGAGGTTATGGAGGGGTACAGGTTCAGGGCATATTTGTGTGTAGTTCTGCATTGGGACGTTCCAGTGAGACAGGGAGGTTATGGAGGGTACAGGTTCAGGGCATATTTGTGTGGAGTTCTGCATTGGTACGTTCCAGTGAGACAGGGAGGTTATGGAGGGTACAGGTTCAGGGCATATTTGTGTGGAGTTCTGCAGTGGTACGTTCCAGTGAGACAGGGAGGTTATGCACGGTAGAGGATCAGGGCATATTTGAGTGGAGTTCGGCATTGGTGCGTTCCAGTGAGACAGGGAGGTTATGGTCGGGTACAGGTTCAGGGCATATTTGTGTGGAGTTCTGCATTGGTACGTTCCAGTGAGACAGGGATGTTATGGAGGGTACAGGTTCAGGGCATATTTGTGTGGAGTTCGGCGTTGGTACGTTCCAGTGAGACAAGGAGCTTATGGGCGGGTACACGTTCAGGGCATATTTGTGTGGTGTTCTGCAATGGTACGTTCCAGTGAGACAGGGAGGTTATGCACGTTAGAGGATCAGGGCATATTTGAGTGGAGCTCTGCATTGGTGCGTTCCAGTGAGACAGGGAGGTTATGGTCGGGTACAGGCTCAGGGCATATTTGTGTGGAGTTCTGCATTGGTACGTTCCAGTGAGAGAGGGATGTTATGGAGGGTACAGGTTCAGGGCATATTTGTGTGGAGTTCTGCGTTGGTACGTTCCAGTGAGACAAGGAGCTTATGGGCGGGTACACGTTCAGGGCATATTTGTGTGGTGTTCTGCAATGGTACGTTCCAGTGAGACTGGGAGGTAATGGAGGGGCACAGGTTAGGGCATATTTGAGTGTAGTTCTGCATTTGTACGTTCCAGTGAGTCAGGGAGGTTATGGAGTGTACAGGTTCAGGGCACATTTGTGTGGAGTTCTGCATTGGTACTTTCCAGTGAGACAGGGAAGTTATGGAGGGGTACAGGTTCAGGGCATATTTGTGTGTAGTTCTGCATTGGTACGTTCCAGTGAGACAGGGAGGTTATTGGTGGTACAGGCTCAGGGCATATTTGTGTGGAGTTCTGCAGTGGTACGTTCCAGTGAGTCAGGGAGGTTATGGTCGGGTACAGGATCAGGGTATATTTGAGTGGAGTTCGGCATTGGTGCGTTCCAGTGAGACAGGGAGGTTATGGAGGGGTACATGTTCAGGGCATACTTGTGTGGAGTTCTGCATTGGTGCGTTCCAGTGAGACAAGGAGTTTATGGGCGGGTACACGTTCAGGGCATATTTGTGTGGAATTCTGCATTGGTACGTTCCAGTGAGACTGGGAGGTTATGGAGGGTACCGGTTCAGGGCATATTTGTGTGGAGATCTGCATTGGTACGTTCCAGCGAGACAGGGAGGTTATGGAGGGTTACAGGTTCAGGGCATATTTGTGTGGAGTTCTGCATTGGTACGGTCCAGTGAGACAGGGAGGTTATGGAGTTGTACAGGTTCAGGGCACATTTGTCTGGAGTTCTGCATTGGTACGTTCCAGTGAGACAGGGAGGTTATGGAGGTGTACAGGTTCAGGGCATATTTGTGTGGAGTTCTGCATTGGTACGTTCCAGTGACACAGGGAGGTTATGGAGGGGTACAGGTTCAGGGCATATTTGTGTGTAGTTCTGCATTGGTACGTTCCAGTGTGACAGGGAGGTTATGGAGGGTACAGGTTCAGGGCATATTTGTGTGGAGTTCTGCAGTGGTACGTTCCAGTGAGACAGGGTGGTTATGGTCGGGTACAGGATCAGGGCATATTTGAGTGGAGTTCGGCTTTTGTGCGTTCCAGTGAGACAGGGAGGTTATGGTGAGGTACAGGTTCAGGGCATACTTGTGTGGAGTTCTGCATTGGTACGTTCCAGTGAGACAGGGAGGTTATGGAGGGTACAGGTTCAGGGCATATTTGTTTAGAGTTCTGCATTGGTACGTTCCAGTGAGACAGGGAGGTTATGGAGGGGTACAGGTTCAGGGCAAATTTGTGTGGAGTTCTGCATTGGTGCGTTCCAGTGAGACAAGGAGGATATGGGCGGGTACACTTTCAGGGCATATTTGAGTGGAGTTCGGCATTAGTGCGTTCCAGTGAGACAGGGAAGTTATGGAGGGGTACAGGTTCAGGGCATATTTGTGTGGAGTTCTGCATTGTTACTTTCCAGTGAGACAGGGAGGTTATGGAGGGGTACAGGTTCAGGGCATATTTGTGTGTAGTTCTGCATTGGGACGTTCCAGTGAGACAGGGAGGTTATGGAGGGTACAGGTTCAGGGCATATTTGTGTGGAGTTCTGCATTGGTACGTTCCAGTGAGACAGGGAGGTTATGGAGGGTACAGGTTCAGGGCATATTTGTGTGGAGTTCTGCAGTGGTACGTTCCAGTGAGACAGGGAGGTTATGCACGGTAGAGGATCAGGGCATATTTGACTGGAGTTCGGCATTGGTGCGTTCCAGTGAGACAGGGAGGTTATGGTCGGGTACAGGTTCAGGGCATATTTGTGTGGAGTTCTGCATTGGTACGTTCCAGTGAGACAGGGATGTTATGGAGGGTACAGGTTCAGGGCATATTTGTGTGGAGTTCGGCGTTGGTACGTTCCAGTGAGACAAGGAGCTTATGGGCGGGTACACGTTCAGGGCATATTTGTGTGGTGTTCTGCAATGGTACGTTCCAGTGAGACAGGGAGGTTATGCACGGTAGAGGATCAGGGCATATTTGAGTGGAGCTCTGCATTGGTGCGTTCCAGTGAGACAGGGAGGTTATGGTCGGGTACAGGTTCAGGGCATATTTGTGTGGAGTTCTGCATTGGTACGTTCCAGTGAGACAGGGATGTTATGGAGGGTACAGGTTCAGGGCATATTTGTGTGGAGTTCTGCGTTGGTACGTTCCAGTGAGACAAGGAGCTTATGGGCGGGTACACGTTCATGGCATATTTGTGTGGTGTTCTGCAATGGTACGTTCCAGTGAGACTGGGAGGTAATGGAGGGGCACAGGTTAGGGCATATTTGAGTGTAGTTCTGCATTTGTACGTTCCAGTGAGTCAGGGAGGTTATGGAGTGTACAGGTTCAGGGCACATTTGTGTGGAGTTCTGCATTGGTACTTTCCAGTGAGACAGGGAAGTTATGGAGGGGTACAGGTTCAGGGCATATTTGTGTGTAGTTCTGCATTGGTACGTTCCAGTGAGACAGGGAGGTTATTGGTGGTACAGGCACAGGGCATATTTGTGTGGAGTTCTGCAGTGGTACGTTCCAGTGAGTCAGGGAGGTTATGGTCGGGTACAGGATCAGGGTATATTTGAGTGGAGTTCGGCATTGGTGCGTTCCAGTGAGACAGGGAGGTTATGGAGGGGTACATGTTCAGGGCATACTTGTGTGGAGTTCTGCATTGGTGCGTTCCAGTGAGACAAGGAGTTTATGGGCGGGTACACGTTCAGGGCATATTTGTGTGGAATTCTGCATTGGTACGTTCCAGTGAGACTGGGAGGTTATGGAGGGTACCGGTTCAGGGCATATTTGTGTGGAGATCTGCATTGGTACGTTCCAGCGAGACAGGGAGGTTATGGAGGGTTACAGGTTCAGGGCATATTTGTGTGGAGTTCTGCATTGGTACGGTCCAGTGAGACAGGGAGGTTATGGAGGTGTACAGGTTCAGGGCACATTTGTCTGGAGTTCTGCATTGGTACGTTCCAGTGAGACAGGGAGGTTATGGAGGTGTACAGGTTCAGGGCATATTTGTGTGGAGTTCTGCATTGGTACGTTCCAGTGAGACAGGGAGGTTATGGAGGGGTACAGGTTCAGGGCATATTTGTGTGTAGTTCTGCATTGGTACGTTCCAGTGAGACAGGGAGGTTATGGAGGGTACAGGTTCAGGGCATATTTGTGTGGAGTTCTGCAGTGGTACGTTCCAGTGAGACAGGGTGGTTATGGTCGGGTACAGGATCAGGGCATATTTGAGTGGAGTTCGGCTTTTGTGCGTTCCAGTGAGACAGGGAGGTTATGGAGAGGTACAGGTTCAGGGCATACTTGTGTGGAGTTCTGCATTGGTACGTTCCAGTGAGACAGGGAGGTTATGGAGGGTACCGGTTCAGGGCAAATTTGTGTGGAGTTCTGCATTGGTGTGTTCCAGTGAGAAAAGGAGGTTATGGGCGGGTACACGTTCAGGGCATATTTGTGTGGAATTCTGCATTGGTATGTTCCAGTGAGACAGGGAGGTTATGGAGGTGTACATGTTCAGGGCATATTTGTGTGGAGTTCTGCAATGTTACGTTCCAGTGAGACAGGGAGGTTATGGAGGGGTGCAGGTTCAGGGCATATTTGTGTGTAGTTCTGCATTGGTACGTTCCAGTGAGACAGGGATGTTATGGAGGGTACAGGTTCAGGGCATATTTGTGTGGAGTTCTGCGTTGGTACGTTCCAGTGAGACAAGGAGCTTATGGGCGGGTACACGTTCAGGGCATATTTGTGTGGTGTTCTGCAATGGTACGTTCCAGTGAGACAGGGAGGTTATGCACGGTAGAGGATCAGGGCATATTTGAGTGGAGTTCGGCATTGGTGCGTTCCAGTGAGACAGGGAGGTTATGGTCGGGTACAGGTTCAGGGCATATTTGTGTGGAGTTCTGCATTGGTACGTTCCAGTGAGACAGGGATGTTATGGAGGGTACAGGTTCAGGGCATATTTGTGTGGAGTTCTGCGTTGGTACGTTCCAGTGAGACAAGGAGCTTATGGGCGGGTACACGTTCAGGGCATATTTGTGTGCTGTTCTGCAATGGTACGTTCCAGTGAGACTGGGAGGTAATGGAGGGGTACAGGTTAGGGCATATTTGAGTGTAGTTCTGCATTTGTACGTTCCAGTGAGTCAGGGAGTTTATTGGTGGTACAGGCTCAGGGCATATTTGTGTGGAGTTCTGCAGTGGTACGTTCCAGTGAGTCAGGGAGGTTATGGTCGGGTACAGGATCAGGGTATATTTGAGTGGAGTTCGGCATTGGTGCGTTCCAGTGAGACAGGGAGGTTATGGAGGGGTACATGTTCAGGGCATACTTGTGTGGAGTTCTGCATTGGTGCGTTCCAGTGAGACAAGGAGTTTATGGGCGGGTACACGTTCAGGGCATATTTGTGTGGAATTCTGCATTGGTACGTTCCAGTGAGACTGGGAGGTTATGGAGGGTACCGGTTCAGGGCATATTTGTGTGGAGATCTGCATTGGTACGTTCCAGCGAGACAGGGAGGTTATGGAGGGTTACAGGTTCAGGGCATATTTGTGTGGAGTTCTGCATTGGTACGGTCCAGTGAGACAGGGAGGTTATGGAGTTGTACAGGTTCAGGGCACATTTGTCTGGAGTTCTGCATTGGTACGTTCCAGTGAGACAGGGAGGTTATGGAGGTGTACAGGTTCAGGGCATATTTGTGTGGAGTTCTGCATTGGTACGTTCCAGTGACACAGGGAGGTTATGGAGGGGTACAGGTTCAGGGCATATTTGTGTGTAGTTCTGCATTGGTACGTTCCAGTGAGACAGGGAGGTTATGGAGGGTACAGGTTCAGGGCATATTTGTGTGGAGTTCTGCAGTGGTACGTTCCAGTGAGACAGGGTGGTTATGGTCGGGTACAGGATCAGGGCATATTTGAGTGGAGTTCGGCTTTTGTGCGTTCCAGTGAGACAGGGAGGTTATGGAGAGGTACAGGTTCAGGGCATACTTGTGTGGAGTTCTGCATTGGTACGTTCCAGTGAGACAGGGAGGTTATGGAGGGTACAGGTTCAGGGCATATTTGTTTAGAGTTCTGCATTGGTACGTTCCAGTGAGACAGGGAGGTTATGGAGGGGTACAGGTTCAGGGCAAATTTGTGTGGAGTTCTGCATTGGTGCGTTCCAGTGAGACAAGGAGGATATGGGCGGGTACACTTTCAGGGCATATTTGAGTGGAGTTCGGCATTAGTGCGTTCCAGTGAGACAGGGAAGTTATGGAGGGGTACAGGTTCAGGGCATATTTGTGTGGAGTTCTGCATTGTTACTTTCCAGTGAGACAGGGAGGTTATGGAGGGGTACAGGTTCAGGGCATATTTGTGTGTAGTTCTGCATTGGGACGTTCCAGTGAGACAGGGAGGTTATGGAGGGTACAGGTTCAGGGCATATTTGTGTGGAGTTCTGCATTGGTACGTTCCAGTGAGACAGGGAGGTTATGGAGGGTACAGGTTCAGGGCATATTTGTGTGGAGTTCTGCAGTGGTACGTTCCAGTGAGACAGGGAGGTTATGCACGGTAGAGGATCAGGGCATATTTGAGTGGAGTTCGGCATTGGTGCGTTCCAGTGAGACAGGGAGGTTATGGTCGGGTACAGGTTCAGGGCATATTTGTGTGGAGTTCTGCATTGGTACGTTCCAGTGAGACAGGGATGTTATGGAGGGTACAGGTTCAGGGCATATTTGTGTGGAGTTCGGCGTTGGTACGTTCCAGTGAGACAAGGAGCTTATGGGCGGGTACACGTTCAGGGCATATTTGTGTGGTGTTCTGCAATGGTACGTTCCAGTGAGACAGGGAGGTTATGCACGTTAGAGGATCAGGGCATATTTGAGTGGAGCTCTGCATTGGTGCGTTCCAGTGAGACAGGGAGGTTATGGTCGGGTACAGGCTCAGGGCATATTTGTGTGGAGTTCTGCATTGGTACGTTCCAGTGAGAGAGGGATGTTATGGAGGGTACAGGTTCAGGGCATATTTGTGTGGAGTTCTGCGTTGGTACGTTCCAGTGAGACAAGGAGCTTATGGGCGGGTACACGTTCAGGGCATATTTGTGTGGTGTTCTGCAATGGTACGTTCCAGTGAGACTGGGAGGTAATGGAGGGGCACAGGTTAGGGCATATTTGAGTGTAGTTCTGCATTTGTACGTTCCAGTGAGTCAGGGAGGTTATGGAGTGTACAGGTTCAGGGCACATTTGTGTGGAGTTCTGCATTGGTACTTTCCAGTGAGACAGGGAAGTTATGGAGGGGTACAGGTTCAGGGCATATTTGTGTGTAGTTCTGCATTGGTACGTTCCAGTGAGACAGGGAGGTTATTGGTGGTACAGGCTCAGGGCATATTTGTGTGGAGTTCTGCAGTGGTACGTTCCAGTGAGTCAGGGAGGTTATGGTCGGGTACAGGATCAGGGTATATTTGAGTGGAGTTCGGCATTGGTGCGTTCCAGTGAGACAGGGAGGTTATGGAGGGGTACATGTTCAGGGCATACTTGTGTGGAGTTCTGCATTGGTGCGTTCCAGTGAGACAAGGAGTTTATGGGCGGGTACACGTTCAGGGCATATTTGTGTGGAATTCTGCATTGGTACGTTCCAGTGAGACTGGGAGGTTATGGAGGGTACCGGTTCAGGGCATATTTGTGTGGAGATCTGCATTGGTACGTTCCAGCGAGACAGGGAGGTTATGGAGGGTTACAGGTTCAGGGCATATTTGTGTGGAGTTCTGCATTGGTACGGTCCAGTGAGACAGGGAGGTTATGGAGTTGTACAGGTTCAGGGCACATTTGTCTGGAGTTCTGCATTGGTACGTTCCAGTGAGACAGGGAGGTTATGGAGGTGTACAGGTTCAGGGCATATTTGTGTGGAGTTCTGCATTGGTACGTTCCAGTGACACAGGGAGGTTATGGAGGGGTACAGGTTCAGGGCATATTTGTGTGTAGTTCTGCATTGGTACGTTCCAGTGTGACAGGGAGGTTATGGAGGGTACAGGTTCAGGGCATATTTGTGTGGAGTTCTGCAGTGGTACGTTCCAGTGAGACAGGGTGGTTATGGTCGGGTACAGGATCAGGGCATATTTGAGTGGAGTTCGGCTTTTGTGCGTTCCAGTGAGACAGGGAGGTTATGGTGAGGTACAGGTTCAGGGCATACTTGTGTGGAGTTCTGCATTGGTACGTTCCAGTGAGACAGGGAGGTTATGGAGGGTACAGGTTCAGGGCATATTTGTTTAGAGTTCTGCATTGGTACGTTCCAGTGAGACAGGGAGGTTATGGAGGGGTACAGGTTCAGGGCAAATTTGTGTGGAGTTCTGCATTGGTGCGTTCCAGTGAGACAAGGAGGATATGGGCGGGTACACTTTCAGGGCATATTTGAGTGGAGTTCGGCATTAGTGCGTTCCAGGGAGACAGGGAAGTTATGGAGGGGTACAGGTTCAGGGCATATTTGTGTGGAGTTCTGCATTGTTACTTTCCAGTGAGACAGGGAGGTTATGGAGGGGTACAGGTTCAGGGCATATTTGTGTGTAGTTCTGCATTGGGACGTTCCAGTGAGACAGGGAGGTTATGGAGGGTACAGGTTCAGGGCATATTTGTGTGGAGTTCTGCATTGGTACGTTCCAGTGAGACAGGGAGGTTATGGAGGGTACAGGTTCAGGGCATATTTGTGTGGAGTTCTGCAGTGGTACGTTCCAGTGAGACAGGGAGGTTATGCACGGTAGAGGATCAGGGCATATTTGACTGGAGTTCGGCATTGGTGCGTTCCAGTGAGACAGGGAGGTTATGGTCGGGTACAGGTTCAGGGCATATTTGTGTGGAGTTCTGCATTGGTACGTTCCAGTGAGACAGGGATGTTATGGAGGGTACAGGTTCAGGGCATATTTGTGTGGAGTTCGGCGTTGGTACGTTCCAGTGAGACAAGGAGCTTATGGGCGGGTACACGTTCAGGGCATATTTGTGTGGTGTTCTGCAATGGTACGTTCCAGTGAGACAGGGAGGTTATGCACGGTAGAGGATCAGGGCATATTTGAGTGGAGCTCTGCATTGGTGCGTTCCAGTGAGACAGGGAGGTTATGGTCGGGTACAGGTTCAGGGCATATTTGTGTGGAGTTCTGCATTGGTACGTTCCAGTGAGACAGGGATGTTATGGAGGGTACAGGTTCAGGGCATATTTGTGTGGAGTTCTGCGTTGGTACGTTCCAGTGAGACAAGGAGCTTATGGGCGGGTACACGTTCATGGCATATTTGTGTGGTGTTCTGCAATGGTACGTTCCAGTGAGACTGGGAGGTAATGGAGGGGCACAGGTTAGGGCATATTTGAGTGTAGTTCTGCATTTGTACGTTCCAGTGAGTCAGGGAGGTTATGGAGTGTACAGGTTCAGGGCACATTTGTGTGGAGTTCTGCATTGGTACTTTCCAGTGAGACAGGGAAGTTATGGAGGGGTACAGGTTCAGGGCATATTTGTGTGTAGTTCTGCATTGGTACGTTCCAGTGAGACAGGGAGGTTATTGGTGGTACAGGCACAGGGCATATTTGTGTGGAGTTCTGCAGTGGTACGTTCCAGTGAGTCAGGGAGGTTATGGTCGGGTACAGGATCAGGGTATATTTGAGTGGAGTTCGGCATTGGTGCGTTCCAGTGAGACAGGGAGGTTATGGAGGGGTACATGTTCAGGGCATACTTGTGTGGAGTTCTGCATTGGTGCGTTCCAGTGAGACAAGGAGTTTATGGGCGGGTACACGTTCAGGGCATATTTGTGTGGAATTCTGCATTGGTACGTTCCAGTGAGACTGGGAGGTTATGGAGGGTACCGGTTCAGGGCATATTTGTGTGGAGATCTGCATTGGTACGTTCCAGCGAGACAGGGAGGTTATGGAGGGTTACAGGTTCAGGGCATATTTGTGTGGAGTTCTGCATTGGTACGGTCCAGTGAGACAGGGAGGTTATGGAGGTGTACAGGTTCAGGGCACATTTGTCTGGAGTTCTGCATTGGTACGTTCCAGTGAGACAGGGAGGTTATGGAGGTGTACAGGTTCAGGGCATATTTGTGTGGAGTTCTGCATTGGTACGTTCCAGTGAGACAGGGAGGTTATGGAGGGGTACAGGTTCAGGGCATATTTGTGTGTAGTTCTGCATTGGTACGTTCCAGTGAGACAGGGAGGTTATGGAGGGTACAGGTTCAGGGCATATTTGTGTGGAGTTCTGCAGTGGTACGTTCCAGTGAGACAGGGTGGTTATGGTCGGGTACAGGATCAGGGCATATTTGAGTGGAGTTCGGCTTTTGTGCGTTCCAGTGAGACAGGGAGGTTATGGAGAGGTACAGGTTCAGGGCATACTTGTGTGGAGTTCTGCATTGGTACGTTCCAGTGAGACAGGGAGGTTATGGAGGGTACCGGTTCAGGGCAAATTTGTGTGGAGTTCTGCATTGGTGTGTTCCAGTGAGAAAAGGAGGTTATGGGCGGGTACACGTTCAGGGCATATTTGTGTGGAATTCTGCATTGGTATGTTCCAGTGAGACAGGGAGGTTATGGAGGTGTACATGTTCAGGGCATATTTGTGTGGAGTTCTGCAATGTTACGTTCCAGTGAGACAGGGAGGTTATGGTCGGGTACAGGTTCAGGGCATATTTGTGTGGAGTTCGGCATTGGTACTTTCCACTGAGACAGGGAAGTTATGGAGGGGTACAGGTTCAGGGCATATTTGTGTGGAGTTCTGCATTGGTACGTTCTAGTGAGAGAGGGAGGTTATGGAGGGGTACAGGTTCAGGGCATATTTGTGTGTAGTTCTGCATTGGTACGTTCCAGTGAGACAGGGAGGTTATGGAGGGTACAGGTTCAGGGCATATTTGTGTGGAGTTCTGCAGTGGTACGTTCCAGTGAGACAGGGAGGTTATGGTCGGGTACAGGTTCAGGGCATATTTGTGCGTAGTTCTGCATTGGTACGTTGCAGTGAGACAGTGAGGTTATGGAGGGTACAGGTTCAGGGCATATTTGTGTGGAGTTCTGTGTTGGTGTGTTCCAGTGTGACAAGGATCTTATGGGCGGGTAAACGTTCCGGGCATATTTGTGTGGAGTTCTGCAGAGGTACGTTCCAGTGAGACAGGGAGGTTATGGTCGGGTACATGTTCAGGGCATATTTGTGTGGAGTTCTGCATTGGGACTTTCCTGTGAGACAGGGAAGTTATGGAGGGGTGCAGGTTCAGGGCATATTTGTGTGTAGTTCTGCATTGGTACGTTCCAGTGAGACAGGGATGTTATGGAGGGTACAGGTTCAGGGCATATTTGTGTGGAGTTCTGCGTTGGTACGTTCCAGTGAGACAAGGAGCTTATGGGCGGGTACACGTTCAGGGCATATTTGTGTGGTGTTCTGCAATGGTACGTTCCAGTGAGACAGGGAGGTTATGCACGGTAGAGGATCAGGGCATATTTGAGTGGAGTTCGGCATTGGTGCGTTCCAGTGAGACAGGGAGGTTATGGTCGGGTACAGGTTCAGGGCATATTTGTGTGGAGTTCTGCATTGGTACGTTCCAGTGAGACAGGGATGTTATGGAGGGTACAGGTTCAGGGCATATTTGTGTGGAGTTCTGCGTTGGTACGTTCCAGTGAGACAAGGAGCTTATGGGCGGGTACACGTTCAGGGCATATTTGTGTGGTGTTCTGCAATGGTACGTTCCAGTGAGACTGGGAGGTAATGGAGGGGTACAGGTTAGGGCATATTTGAGTGTAGTTCTGCATTTGTACGTTCCAGTGAGTCAGGGAGGTTATTGGTGGTACAGGTTCAGGGCATATTTGTGTGGAGTTCTGCATTGGTACGTTCCAGTGAGACAGGAATGTTATGGAGGGTACAGGTTCAGGGCATATTTGTGTGGAGTTCTGCGTTGGTACGTTCCAGTGAGACAGGGAGGTTATGGAGGGGTACCGGTTCAGGGCAAATTTGTGTGGAGTTCTGCATTGGTGTGTTCCAGTGAGAGAAGGAGGTTATGGGCGGGTACACGTTCAGGGCATATTTGTGTGGAATTCTGCATTGGTATGTTCCAGTGAGACAGGGAGGTTATGGAGGGTACCGGTTCAGGGCATATTTGTGTGGAGTTCTGCATTGGTACGTTGCAGTGAGACAGTGAGGTTATGGCGGGGTACAGGTTCAGGGCATATTTGTGTGGTGTTCTGCAATGGTACATTCCAGTGAGACAGGGAGGTTATGCACGGTACAGGATCAGGGCATATTTGAGTGGAGTTCGGCATTGGTGCGTTCCAGTGAGACAGGGAGGTTATGGTCGGGTACAGGTTCAGGGCATATTTGTGTGGAGTTCTGCATTGGTACGTTCCAGTGAGACAGGGATGTTATGGAGGGTACAGGTTCAGGGCATATTTGTGTGGAGTTCTGCGTTGGTACGTTCCAGTGAGACAAGGAGCTTATGGGCGGGTACACGTTCAGGGCATATTTGTGTGGTGTTCTGCAATGGTACGTTCCAGTGAGACTGGGAGGTAATGGAGGGGTACAGGTTAGGGCATATTTGAGTGTAGTTCTGCATTTGTACGTTCCAGTGAGTCAGGGAGGTTATTGGTGGTACAGGTTCAGGGCATATTTGTGTGGAGTTCTGCATTGGTACGTTCCAGTGAGACAGGAATGTTATGGAGGGTACAGGTTCAGGGCATATTTGTGTGGAGTTCTGCGTTGGTACGTTCCAGTGAGACAGGGAGGTTATGGAGGGGTACCGGTTCAGGGCAAATTTGTGTGGAGTTCTGCATTGGTGTGTTCCAGTGAGAGAAGGAGGTTATGGGCGGGTACACGTTCAGGGCATATTTGTGTGGAATTCTGCATTGGTATGTTCCAGTGAGACAGGGAGGTTATGGAGGGTACCGGTTCAGGGCATATTTGTGTGGAGTTCTGCATTGGTACGTTGCAGTGAGACAGTGAGGTTATGGCGGGGTACAGGTTCAGGGCATATTTGTGTGGTGTTCTGCAATGGTACATTCCAGTGAGACAGGGAGGTTATGCACGGTACAGGATCAGGGCATATTTGAGTGGAGTTCGGCATTGGTGCGTTCCTTTGAGACAGGGAGGTTATGGTCGGCTACAGGTTCAGGGCATATTTGTGTGGAGTTCTGCATTGGTACTTTCCAGTGAGACAGGGAAGTTATGGAGGGGTACAGGTTCAGGGCATATTTGTGTGGAGTTCTGCATTGGTACGTTCTAGTGAGAGAGGGAGGTTATGGAGGGGTACAGGTTCAGGGCATATTTGTGTGTAGTTCTGCATTGGTACGTTCCAGTGAGACAGGGAGGTTATGGAGGGTACAGGTTCAGGGCATATTTGTGTGGAGTTCTGCAGTGGTACGTTCCAGTGAGACAGGGAGGTTATGGTCGGGTACAGGTTCAGGGCATATTTGTGCGTAGTTCTGCATTGGTACGTTGCAGTGAGACAGTGAGGTTATGGAGGGTACAGGTTCAGGGCATATTTGTGTGGAGTTCTGTGTTGGTGTGTTCCAGTGTGACAAGGATCTTATGGGCGGGTAAACGTTCCGGGCATATTTGTGTGGAGTTCTGCAGAGGTACGTTCCAGTGAGACAGGGAGGTTATGGTCGGGTACATGTTCAGGGCATATTTGTGTGGAGTTCTGCATTGGGACTTTCCTGTGAGACAGGGAAGTTATGGAGGGGTGCAGGTTCAGGGCATATTTGTGTGTAGTTCTGCATTGGTACGTTCCAGTGAGACAGGGATGTTATGGAGGGTACAGGTTCAGGGCATATTTGTGTGGAGTTCTGCGTTGGTACGTTCCAGTGAGACAAGGAGCTTATGGGCGGGTACACGTTCAGGGCATATTTGTGTGGTGTTCTGCAATGGTACGTTCCAGTGAGACAGGGAGGTTATGCACGGTAGAGGATCAGGGCATATTTGAGTGGAGTTCGGCATTGGTGCGTTCCAGTGAGACAGGGAGGTTATGGTCGGGTACAGGTTCAGGGCATATTTGTGTGGAGTTCTGCATTGGTACGTTCCAGTGAGACAGGGATGTTATGGAGGGTACAGGTTCAGGGCATATTTGTGTGGAGTTCTGCGTTGGTACGTTCCAGTGAGACAAGGAGCTTATGGGCGGGTACACGTTCAGGGCATATTTGTGTGGTGTTCTGCAATGGTACGTTCCAGTGAGACTGGGAGGTAATGGAGGGGTACAGGTTAGGGCATATTTGAGTGTAGTTCTGCATTTGTACGTTCCAGTGAGTCAGGGAGGTTATTGGTGGTACAGGTTCAGGGCATATTTGTGTGGAGTTCTGCATTGGTACGTTCCAGTGAGACAGGAATGTTATGGAGGGTACAGGTTCAGGGCATATTTGTGTGGAGTTCTGCGTTGGTACGTTCCAGTGAGACAGGGAGGTTATGGAGGGGTACCGGTTCAGGGCAAATTTGTGTGGAGTTCTGCATTGGTGTGTTCCAGTGAGAGAAGGAGGTTATGGGCGGGTACACGTTCAGGGCATATTTGTGTGGAATTCTGCATTGGTATGTTCCAGTGAGACAGGGAGGTTATGGAGGGTACCGGTTCAGGGCATATTTGTGTGGAGTTCTGCATTGGTACGTTGCAGTGAGACAGTGAGGTTATGGCGGGGTACAGGTTCAGGGCATATTTGTGTGGTGTTCTGCAATGGTACATTCCAGTGAGACAGGGAGGTTATGCACGGTACAGGATCAGGGCATATTTGAGTGGAGTTCGGCATTGGTGCGTTCCAGTGAGACAGGGAGGTTATGGTCGGGTACAGGTTCAGGGCATATTTGTGTGGAGTTCTGCATTGGTACGTTCCAGTGAGACAGGGATGTTATGGAGGGTACAGGTTCAGGGCATATTTGTGTGGAGTTCTGCGTTGGTACGTTCCAGTGAGACAAGGAGCTTATGGGCGGGTACACGTTCAGGGCATATTTGTGTGGTGTTCTGCAATGGTACGTTCCAGTGAGACTGGGAGGTAATGGAGGGGTACAGGTTAGGGCATATTTGAGTGTAGTTCTGCATTTGTACGTTCCAGTGAGTCAGGGAGGTTATTGGTGGTACAGGTTCAGGGCATATTTGTGTGGAGGTCTGCACTGGTACGTTCCAGTGAGACAGGAATGTTATGGAGGGTACAGGTTCAGGGCATATTTGTGTGGAGTTCTGCGTTGGTACGTTCCAGTGAGACAGGGAGGTTATGGAGGGGTACCGGTTCAGGGCAAATTTGTGTGGAGTTCTGCATTGGTGTGTTCCAGTGAGAGAAGGAGGTTATGGGCGGGTACACGTTCAGGGCATATTTGTGTGGAATTCTGCATTGGTATGTTCCAGTGAGACAGGGAGGTTATGGAGGGTACCGGTTCAGGGCATATTTGTGTGGAGTTCTGCATTGGTACGTTGCAGTGAGACAGTGAGGTTATGGCGGGGTACAGGTTCAGGGCATATTTGTGTGGTGTTCTGCAATGGTACATTCCAGTGAGACAGGGAGGTTATGCACGGTACAGGATCAGGGCATATTTGAGTGGAGTTCGGCATTGGTGCGTTCCTTTGAGACAGGGAGGTTATGGTCGGCTACAGGTTCAGGGCATATTTGTGTGGAGTTCTGCATTGGTACTTTCCAGTGAGACAGGGAAGTTATGGAGGGGTACAGGTTCAGGGCATATTTGTGTGGAGTTCTGCATTGGTACGTTCTAGTGAGAGAGGGAGGTTATGGAGGGGTACAGGTTCAGGGCATATTTGTGTGTATTTCTGCATTGGTACGTTCCAGTGAGACAGGGAGGTTATGGAGGGTACAGGTTCAGGGCATATTTGTGTGGAGTTCTGCAGTGGTACGTTCCAGTGAGACAGGGAGGTTATGGTCGGGTACAGGTTCAGGGCATATTTGTGCGTAGTTCTGCATGGGTACGTTCCAGTGAGACAGTGAGGTTATGGAGGGTACAGGTTCAGGGCATATTTGTGTGGAGTTCTGTGTTGGTGTGTTCCAGTGTGACAAGGATCTTATGGGCGGGTAAACGTTCCGGGCATATTTGTGTGGAGTTCTGCATTGGGACTTTCCTGTGAGACAGGGAAGTTATGGTCGGGTACATGTTCAGGGCATATTTGTGTGGAGTTCTGCATTGGGACTTTCCTGTGAGACAGGGAAGTTATGGAAGGGTACAGGTTCAGGGCACATTTGTGTGGAGTTCTGCATTGGTACGTTCCAGTGAGACAGGGAGGTTATGGAGGGGTGCAGGTTCAGGGCATATTTGTGTGTAGTTCTGCATTGGTACGTTCCAGTAAGACAGGGAGGTTATGGAGGGTACAGGATCAGGGCATATTTGTGTGGAGTTCTGCAGTGGTACGTTCCAGTGAGACAGGGAAGTTATGGTCGGGTACAGGTTCAGGGCATATTTGTGCGTAGTTCTGCTTTGGTACGTTCCAGTGAGACAGGGAGGTTATGGAGGGTACAGGTTCAGGGCATATTTGTGTGGAGTTCTGCAGTGGTACGTTCCAGTGAGACAGGGAGGTTATGAGCGGCTACAGGTTCAGGGCATATTTGAGTGTAGTTCTGCATTTGTACGTTCCAGTGAGTCAGGGAGGTTATGGAGTGTACAGGTTCAGGGCACATTTGTGTGGAGTTCTGCATTGGTACTTTCCAGTGAGACAGGGAAGTTATGGAGGGGTACAGGTTCAGGGCATATTTGTGTGTAGTTCTGCATTGGTACGTTCCAGTGAGACAGGGAGGTTATTGGTGGTACAGGCTCAGGGCATATTTGTGTGGAGTTCTGCAGTGGTACGTTCCAGTGAGTCAGGGAGGTTATGGTCGGGTACAGGATCAGGGTATATTTGAGTGGAGTTCGGCATTGGTGCGTTCCAGTGTGACAGGGAGGTTATGGAGGGGTACATGTTCAGGGCATACTTGTGTGGAGTTCTGCATTGGTGCGTTCCAGTGAGACAAGGAGTTTATGGGCGGGTACACGTTCAGGGCATATTTGTGTGGAATTCTGCATTGGTACGTTCCAGTGAGACTGGGAGGTTATGGAGGGTACCGGTTCAGGGCATATTTGTGTGGAGATCTGCATTGGTACGTTCCAGCGAGACAGGGAGGTTATGGAGGGTTACAGGTTCAGGGCATATTTGTGTGGAGTTCTGCATTGGTACGGTCCAGTGAGACAGGGAGGTTATGGAGGTGTACAGGTTCAGGGCACATTTGTCTGGAGTTCTGCACTGGTACGTTCCAGTGAGACAGGGAGGTTATGGAGGTGTACAGGTTCAGGGCATATTTGTGTGGAGTTCTGCATTGGTACGTTCCAGTGAGACAGGGAGGTTATGGAGGGGTACAGGTTCAGGGCATATTTGTGTGTAGTTCTGCATTGGTACGTTCCAGTGAGACAGGGAGGTTATGGAGGGTACAGGTTCAGGGCATATTTGTGTGGAGTTCTGCAGTGGTACGTTCCAGTGAGACAGGGTTGTTATGGTCGGGTACAGGATCAGGGCATATTTGAGTGGAGTTCGGCTTTTGTGCGTTCCAGTGAGACAGGGAGGTTATGGAGAGGTACAGGTTCAGGGCATACTTGTGTGGAGTTCTGCATTGGTACGTTCCAGTGAGACAGGGAGGTTATGGAGGGTACCGGTTCAGGGCAAATTTGTGTGGAGTTCTGCATTGGTGTGTTCCAGTGAGACAAGGAGGTTATGGGCGGGTACACGTTCAGGGCATATTTGTGTGTAGTTCTGCATTGGTACGTTCCAGTGAGACAGGGAGGTTATGGAGGGTACAGGTTCAGGGCATATTTGTGTGGAGTTCTGCAGTGGTACGTTCCAGTGAGACAGGGAGGTTATGGTCGGGTACAGGTTCAGGGCATATTTGTGCGTAGTTCTGCAGAGGTACGTTCCAGTGAGACAGTGAGGTTATGGAGGGTACAGGTTCAGGGCATATTTGTGTGGAGTTCTGTGTTGGTGTGTTCCAGTGTGACAAGGATCTTATGGGCGGGTAAACGTTCCGGGCATATTTGTGTGGAGTTCTGCAGAGGTACGTTCCAGTGAGACAGGGAGGTTATGGTCGGGTACATGTTCAGGGCATATTTGTGTGGAGTTCTGCATTGGGACTTTCCTGTGAGACAGGGAAGTTATGGAAGGGTACAGGTTCAGGGCACATTTGTGTGGAGTTCTGCATTGGTATGTTCCAGTGAAACAGGGAGGTTATGGAGGGGTGCAGGTTCAGGGCATATTTGTGTGGAGTTCTGCAGTGGTACGTTCCAGTGAGACAGGGTTGTTATGGTCGGGTACAGGATCAGGGCATATTTGAGTGGAGTTCGGCTTTTGTGCGTTCCAGTGAGACAGGGAGGTTATGGAGAGGTACAGGTTCAGGGCATACTTGTGTGGAGTTCTGCATTGGTACGTTCCAGTGAGACAGGGAGGTTATGGAGGGTACCGGTTCAGGGCAAATTTGTGTGGAGTTCTGCATTGGTGTGTTCCAGTGAGACAAGGAGGTTATGGGCGGGTACACGTTCAGGGCATATTTGTGTGTAGTTCTGCATTGGTACGTTCCAGTGAGACAGGGAGGTTATGGAGGGTACAGGTTCAGGGCATATTTGTGTGGAGTTCTGCAGTGGTACGTTCCAGTGAGACAGGGAGGTTATGGTCGGGTACAGGTTCAGGGCATATTTGTGCGTAGTTCTGCAGAGGTACGTTCCAGTGAGACAGTGAGGTTATGGAGGGTACAGGTTCAGGGCATATTTGTGTGGAGTTCTGTGTTGGTGTGTTCCAGTGTGACAAGGATCTTATGGGCGGGTAAACGTTCCGGGCATATTTGTGTGGAGTTCTGCAGAGGTACGTTCCAGTGAGACAGGGAGGTTATGGTCGGGTACATGTTCAGGGCATATTTGTGTGGAGTTCTGCATTGGGACTTTCCTGTGAGACAGGGAAGTTATGGAAGGGTACAGGTTCAGGGCACATTTGTGTGGAGTTCTGCATTGGTATGTTCCAGTGAAACAGGGAGGTTATGGAGGGGTGCAGGTTCAGGGCATATTTGTGTGTAGTTCTGCATTGGTACGTTCCAGTGAGACAGGGAGGTTATGGAGGGTACAGGATCAGGGCATATTTGTGTGGAGTTCTGCAGTGGTACGTTCCAGTGAGACAGGGAAGTTATGGTCGGGTACAGGTTCAGGGCATATTTGTGCGTAGTTCTGCTTTGGTACGTTCCAGTGAGACAGGGAGGTTATGGAGGGTACAGGTTCAGGGCATATTTGTGTGGAGTTCTGCGTTGGTACGTTCCAGTGAGACAAGGATCTTATGGGCGGGTACAGGTTCAGGGCATATTTGTGTGGTGTTCTGCAATGGTACGTTCCAGTGAGACTGGGAGGATATGGGCGGGTACACTTTCAGGGCATATTTGAGTGGAGTTCGGCATTGGTGCGTTCCAGTGAGACAGGGAAGTTATGGAGGGGTACAGGTTCAGGGCATATTTGTGTGGAGTTCTGCATTGTTACTTTCCAGTGAGACAGGGAGGTTATGGAGGGGTACAGGTTCAGGGCATATTTGTGTGTAGTTCTGCATTGGGACGTTCCAGTGAGACAGGGAGGTTATGGAGGGTACAGGTTCAGGGCATATTTGTGTGGAGTTCTGCAGTGGTACGTTCCAGTGAGACAGGGAGGTTATGAGCGGCTACAGGTTCAGTGCATATTTGTGTGGAGTTCTGCGTTGGTACGTTCCAGTGAGACAAGGAGCTTATGGGCGGGTACACGTTCAGGGCATATTTGTGTGGTGTTCTGCAATGGTACGTTCCAGTGAGACAGGGAGGATATGCACGGTAGAGGATCAGGGCATATTTGAGTGGAGTTTGGCATTGGTGCGTTCCAGTGAGACAGGGAGGTTATGGTCGGGTACAGGTTCAGGGCATATTTGTGTGGAGTTCTGCATTGGTACGTTCCAGTGAGACAGGGATGTTATGGAGGGTACAGGTTCAGGGCATATTTGTGTGGAGTTCTGCGTTGGTACGTTCCAGTGAGACAAGGAGCTTATGGGCGGGTACACGTTCAGGGCATATTTGTGTGGTGTTCTGCAATGGTACGTTCCAGTGAGACTGGGAGGTAATGGAGGGGTACAGGTTAGGGCATATTTGAGTGTAGTTCTGCATTTGTACGTTCCAGTGAGTCAGGGAGGTTATGGAGTGTACAGGTTCAGGGCACATTTGTGTGGAGTTCTGCATTGGTACTTTCCAGTGAGACAGGGAAGTTATGGAGGGGTACAGGTTCAGGGCATATTTGTGTGTAGTTCTGCATTGGTACGTTCCAGTGAGACAGGGAGGTTATTGGTGGTACAGGCTCAGGGCATATTTGTGTGGAGTTCTGCAGTGGTACGTTCCAGTGAGTCAGGGAGGTTATGGTCGGGTACAGGATCAGGGTATATTTGAGTGGAGTTCGGCATTGGTGCGTTCCAGTGTGACAGGGAGGTTATGGAGGGGTACATGTTCAGGGCATACTTATGTGGAGTTCTGCATTGGTGCGTTCCAGTGAGACAAGGAGTTTATGGGCGGGTACACGTTCAGGGCATATTTGTGTGGAATTCTGCATTGGTACGTTCCAGTGAGACTGGGAGGTTATGGAGGGTACCGGTTCAGGGCATATTTGTGTGGAGATCTGCATTGGTACGTTCCAGCGAGACAGGGAGGTTATGGAGGGTTACAGGTTCAGGGCATATTTGTGTGGAGTTCTGCATTGGTACGGTCCAGTGAGACAGGGAGGTTATGGAGGTGTACAGGTTCAGGGCACATTTGTCTGGAGTTCTGCATTGGTACGTTCCAGTGAGACAGGGAGGTTATGGAGGTGTACAGGTTCAGGGCATATTTGTGTGGAGTTCTGCATTGGTACGTTCCAGTGAGACAGGGAGGTTATGGAGGGGTACAGGTTCAGGGCATATTTGTGTGTAGTTCTGCATTGGTACGTTCCAGTGAGACAGGGAGGTTATGGAGGGTACAGGTTCAGGGCATATTTGTGTGGAGTTCTGCAGTGGTACGTTCCAGTGAGACAGGGTTGTTATGGTCGGGTACAGGATCAGGGCATATTTGAGTGGAGTTCGGCTTTTGTGCGTTCCAGTGAGACAGGGAGGTTATGGAGAGGTACAGGTTCAGGGCATACTTGTGTGGAGTTCTGCATTGGTACGTTCCAGTGAGACAGGGAGGTTATGGAGGGTACCGGTTCAGGGCAAATTTGTGTGGAGTTCTGCATTGGTGTGTTCCAGTGAGACAAGGAGGTTATGGGCGGGTACACGTTCAGGGCATATTTGTGTGTAGTTCTGCATTGGTACGTTCCAGTGAGACAGGGAGGTTATGGAGGGTACAGGTTCAGGGCATATTTGTGTGGAGTTCTGCAGTGGTACGTTCCAGTGAGACAGGGAGGTTATGGTCGGGTACAGGTTCAGGGCATATTTGTGCGTAGTTCTGCATGGGTACGTTCCAGTGAGACAGTGAGGTTATGGACGGTACAGGTTCAGGGCATATTTGTGTGGAGTTCTGTGTTGGTGTGTTCCAGTGTGACAAGGATCTTATGGGCGGGTAAACGTTCCGGGCATATTTGTGTGGAGTTCTGCAGAGGTACGTTCCAGTGAGACAGGGAGGTTATGGTCGGGTACATGTTCAGGGCATATTTGTGTGGAGTTCTGCATTGGGACTTTCCTGTGAGACAGGGAAGTTATGGAAGGGTACAGGTTCAGGGCACATTTGTGTGGAGTTCTGCATTGGTACGTTCCAGTGAAACAGGGAGGTTATGGAGGGGTGCAGGTTCAGGGCATATTTGTGTGTAGTTCTGCATTGGTACGTTCCAGTGAGACAGGGAGGTTATAGAGGGTACAGGATCAGGGCATATTTGTGTGGAGTTCTGCAGTGGTACGTTCCAGTGAGACAGGGAAGTTATGGTCGGGTACAGGTTCAGGGCATATTTGTGCGTAGTTCTGCTTTGGTACGTTCCAGTGAGACAGGGAGGTTATGGAGGGGACAGGTTCAGGGCATATTTGTGTGGAGTTCTGCGTTGGTACGTTCCAGTGAGACAAGGATCTTATGGGCGGGTACAGGTTCAGGGCATATTTGTGTGGTGTTCTGCAATGGTACGTTCCAGTGAGACTGGGAGGATATGGGCGGGTACACTTTCAGGGCATATTTGAGTGGAGTTCGGCATTGGTGCGTTCCAGTGAGACAGGGAAGTTATGGAGGGGTACAGGTTCAGGGCATATTTGTGTGGAGTTCTGCATTGTTACTTTCCAGTGAGACAGGGAGGTTATGGAGGGGTACAGGTTCAGGGCATATTTGTGTGTAGTTCTGCATTGGGACGTTCCAGTGAGACAGGGAGGTTATGGAGGGTACAGGTTCAGGGCATATTTGTGTGGAGTTCTGCAGCGGTACGTTCCAGTGAGACAGGGAGGTTATGAGCGGCTACAGGTTCAGTGCATATTTGTGTGGAGTTCTGCGTTGGTACGTTCCAGTGAGACAAGGAGCTTATGGGCGGGTACACGTTCAGGGCATATTTGTGTGGTGTTCTGCAATGGTACGTTCCAGTGAGACAGGGAGGATATGCACGGTAGAGGATCAGGGCATATTTGAGTGGAGTTTGGCATTGGTGCGTTCCAGTGAGACAGGGAGGTTATGGTCGGGTACAGGTTCAGGGCATATTTGTGTGGAGTTCTGCATTGGTACGTTCCAGTGAGACAGGGATGTTATGGAGGGTACAGGTTCAGGGCATATTTGTGTGGAGTTCTGCGTTGGTACGTTCCAGTGAGACAAGGAGCTTATGGGCGGGTACACGTTCAGGGCATATTTGTGTGGTGTTCTGCAATGGTACGTTCCAGTGAGACTGGGAGGTAATGGAGGGGTACAGGTTAGGGCATATTTGAGTGTAGTTCTGCATTTGTACGTTCCAGTGAGTCAGGGAGGTTATGGAGTGTACAGGTTCAGGGCACATTTGTGTGGAGTTCTGCATTGGTACTTTCCAGTGAGACAGGGAAGTTATGGAGTGGTACAGGTTCAGGGCATATTTGTGTGTAGTTCTGCATTGGTACGTTCCAGTGAGACAGGGAGGTTATTGATGGTACAGGCTCAGGGCATATTTGTGTGGAGTTCTGCAGTGGTACGTTCCAGTGAGTCAGGGAGGTTATGGTCGGGTACAGGATCAGGGTATATTTGAGTGGAGTTCGGCATTGGTGCGTTCCAGTGAGACAGGGAGGTTATGGAGGGGTACATGTTCAGGGCATACTTGTGTGGAGTTCTGCATTGGTGCGTTCCAGTGAGACAAGGAGTTTATGGGCGGGTACACGTTCAGGGCATATTTGTGTGGAATTCTGCATTGGTACGTTCCAGTGAGACTGGGAGGTTATGGAGGGTACCGGTTCAGGGCATATTTGTGTGGAGATCTGCATTGGTACGTTCCAGCGAGACAGGGAGGTTATGGAGGGTTACAGGTTCAGGGCATATTTGTGTGGAGTTCTGCATTGGTACGGTCCAGTGAGACAGGGAGGTTATGGAGGTGTACAGGTTCAGGGCACATTTGTCTGGATTTCTGCATTGGTACGTTCCAGTGAGACAGGGAGGTTATGGAGGTGTACAGGTTCAGGGCATATTTGTGTGGAGTTCTGCATTGGTACGTTCCAGTGAGACAGGGAGGTTATGGAGGGGTACAGGTTCAGGGCATATTTGTGTGTAGTTCTGCATTGGTACGTTCCAGTGAGACAGGGAGGTTATGGAGGGTACAGGTTCAGGGCATATTTGTGTGGAGTTCTGCAGTGGTACGTTCCAGTGAGACAGGGTTGTTATGGAGGTGTACAGGTTCAGGGCACATTTGTCTGGAGTTCTGCATTGGTACGTTCCAGTGAGACAGGGAGGTTATGGAGGTGTACAGGTTCAGGGCATATTTGTGTGGAGTTCTGCATTGGTACGTTCCAGTGAGACAGGGAGGTTATGGAGGGGTACAGGTTCAGGGCATATTTGTGTGTAGTTCTGCATTGGTACGTTCCAGTGAGACAGGGAGGTTATGGAGGGTACAGGTTCAGGGCATATTTGTGTGGAGTTCTGCAGTGGTACGTTCCAGTGAGACAGGGTTGTTATGGTCGGGTACAGGATCAGGGCATATTTGAGTGGAGTTCGGCTTTTGTGCGTTCCAGTGAGACAGGGAGGTTATGGAGAGGTACAGGTTCAGGGCATACTTGTGTGGAGTTCTGCATTGGTACGTTCCAGTGAGACAGGGAGGTTATGGAGGGTACCGGTTCAGGGCAAATTTGTGTGGAGTTCTGCATTGGTGTGTTCCAGTGAGACAAGGAGGTTATGGGCGGGTACACGTTCAGGGCATATTTGTGTGTAGTTCTGCATTGGTACGTTCCAGTGAGACAGGGAGGTTATGGAGGGTACAGGTTCAGGGCATATTTGTGTGGAGTCCTGCAGTGGTACGTTCCAGTGAGACAGGGAGGTTATGGACGGTACAGGTTCAGGGCATATTTGTGTGGAGTTCTGTGTTGGTGTGTTCCAGTGTGACAAGGATCTTATGGGCGGGTAAACGTTCCGGGCATATTTGTGTGGAGTTCTGCAGAGGTACGTTCCAGTGAGACAGGGAGGTTATGGTCGGGTACATGTTCAGGGCATATTTGTGTGGAGTTCTGCATTGGGACTTTCCTGTGAGACAGGGAAGTTATGGAAGGGTACAGGTTCAGGGCACATTTGTGTGGAGTTCTGCATTGGTACGTTCCAGTGAAACAGGGAGGTTATGGAGGGGTGCAGGTTCAGGGCATATTTGTGTGTAGTTCTGCATTGGTACGTTCCAGTGAGACAGGGAGGTTATGGTCGGGTACAGGTTCAGGGCATATTTGTGCGTAGTTCTGCATGGGTACGTTCCAGTGAGACAGTGAGGTTATGGACGGTACAGGTTCAGGGCATATTTGTGTGGAGTTCTGTGTTGGTGTGTTCCAGTGTGACAAGGATCTTATGGGCGGGTAAACGTTCCGGGCATATTTGTGTGGAGTTCTGCAGAGGTACGTTCCAGTGAGACAGGGAGGTTATGGTCGGGTACATGTTCAGGGCATATTTGTGTGGAGTTCTGCATTGGGACTTTCCTGTGAGACAGGGAAGTTATGGAAGGGTACAGGTTCAGGGCACATTTGTGTGGAGTTCTGCATTGGTACGTTCCAGTGAAACAGGGAGGTTATGGAGGGGTGCAGGTTCAGGGCATATTTGTGTGTAGTTCTGCATTGGTACGTTCCAGTGAGACAGGGAGGTTATAGAGGGTACAGGATCAGGGCATATTTGTGTGGAGTTCTGCAGTGGTACGTTCCAGTGAGACAGGGAAGTTATGGTCGGGTACAGGTTCAGGGCATATTTGTGCGTAGTTCTGCTTTGGTACGTTCCAGTGAGACAGGGAGGTTATGGAGGGGACAGGTTCAGGGCATATTTGTGTGGAGTTCTGCGTTGGTACGTTCCAGTGAGACAAGGATCTTATGGGCGGGTACAGGTTCAGGGCATATTTGTGTGGTGTTCTGCAATGGTACGTTCCAGTGAGACTGGGAGGATATGGGCGGGTACACTTTCAGGGCATATTTGAGTGGAGTTCGGCATTGGTGCGTTCCAGTGAGACAGGGAAGTTATGGAGGGGTACAGGTTCAGGGCATATTTGTGTGGAGTTCTGCATTGTTACTTTCCAGTGAGACAGGGAGGTTATGGAGGGGTACAGGTTCAGGGCATATTTGTGTGTAGTTCTGCATTGGGACGTTCCAGTGAGACAGGGAGGTTATGGAGGGTACAGGTTCAGGGCATATTTGTGTGGAGTTCTGCAGTGGTACGTTCCAGTGAGACAGGGAGGTTATGAGCGGCTACAGGTTCAGTGCATATTTGTGTGGAGTTCTGCGTTGGTACGTTCCAGTGAGACAAGGAGCTTATGGGCGGGTACACGTTCAGGGCATATTTGTGTGGTGTTCTGCAATGGTACGTTCCAGTGAGACAGGGAGGATATGCACGGTAGAGGATCAGGGCATATTTGAGTGGAGTTTGGCATTGGTGCGTTCCAGTGAGACAGGGAGGTTATGGTCGGGTACAGGTTCAGGGCATATTTGTGTGGAGTTCTGCATTGGTACGTTCCAGTGAGACAGGGATGTTATGGAGGGTACAGGTTCAGGGCATATTTGTGTGGAGTTCTGCGTTGGTACGTTCCAGTGAGACAAGGAGCTTATGGGCGGGTACACGTTCAGGGCATATTTGTGTGGTGTTCTGCAATGGTACGTTCCAGTGAGACAGGGAGGTTATGGTCGGGTACAGGTTCAGGGCATATTTGTGCGTAGTTCTGCATGGGTACGTTCCAGTGAGACAGTGAGGTTATGGACGGTACAGGTTCAGGGCATATTTGTGTGGAGTTCTGTGTTGGTGTGTTCCAGTGTGACAAGGATCTTATGGGCGGGTAAACGTTCCGGGCATATTTGTGTGGAGTTCTGCAGAGGTACGTTCCAGTGAGACAGGGAGGTTATGGTCGGGTACATGTTCAGGGCATATTTGTGTGGAGTTCTGCATTGGGACTTTCCTGTGAGACAGGGAAGTTATGGAAGGGTACAGGTTCAGGGCACATTTGTGTGGAGTTCTGCATTGGTACGTTCCAGTGAAACAGGGAGGTTATGGAGGGGTGCAGGTTCAGGGCATATTTGTGTGTAGTTCTGCATTGGTACGTTCCAGTGAGACAGGGAGGTTATAGAGGGTACAGGATCAGGGCATATTTGTGTGGAGTTCTGCAGTGGTACGTTCCAGTGAGACAGGGAAGTTATGGTCGGGTACAGGTTCAGGGCATATTTGTGCGTAGTTCTGCTTTGGTACGTTCCAGTGAGACAGGGAGGTTATGGAGGGGACAGGTTCAGGGCATATTTGTGTGGAGTTCTGCGTTGGTACGTTCCAGTGAGACAAGGATCTTATGGGCGGGTACAGGTTCAGGGCATATTTGTGTGGTGTTCTGCAATGGTACGTTCCAGTGAGACTGGGAGGATATGGGCGGGTACACTTTCAGGGCATATTTGAGTGGAGTTCGGCATTGGTGCGTTCCAGTGAGACAGGGAAGTTATGGAGGGGTACAGGTTCAGGGCATATTTGTGTGGAGTTCTGCAGTGGTACGTTCCAGTGAGACAGGGAGGTTATGGTCGGGTACAGGTTCAGGGCATATTTGTGCGTAGTTCTGCAGAGGTACGTTCCAGTGAGACAGTGAGGTTATGGAGGGTACAGGTTCAGGGCATATTTGTGTGGAGTTCTGTGTTGGTGTGTTCCAGTGTGACAAGGATCTTATGGGCGGGTAAACGTTCCGGGCATATTTGTGTGGAGTTCTGCAGAGGTACGTTCCAGTGAGACAGGGAGGTTATGGTCGGGTACATGTTCAGGGCATATTTGTGTGGAGTTCTGCATTGGGACTTTCCTGTGAGACAGGGAAGTTATGGAAGGGTACAGGTTCAGGGCACATTTGTGTGGAGTTCTGCATTGGTATGTTCCAGTGAAACAGGGAGGTTATGGAGGGGTGCAGGTTCAGGGCATATTTGTGTGTAGTTCTGCATTGGTACGTTCCAGTGAGACAGGGAGGTTATGGAGGGTACAGGATCAGGGCATATTTGTGTGGAGTTCTGCAGTGGTACGTTCCAGTGAGACAGGGAAGTTATGGTCGGGTACAGGTTCATGGCATATTTGTGCGTAGTTCTGCTTTGGTACGTTCCAGTGAGACAGGGAGGTTATGGAGGGTACAGGTTCAGGGCATATTTGTGTGGAGTTCTGCGTTGGTACGTTCCAGTGAGACAAGGATCTTATGGGCGGGTACAGGTTCAGGGCATATTTGTGTGGTGTTCTGCAATGGTACGTTCCAGTGAGACTGGGAGGATATGGGCGGGTACACTTTCAGGGCATATTTGAGTGGAGTTCGGCATTGGTGCGTTCCAGTGAGACAGGGAAGTTATGGAGGGGTACAGGTTCAGGGCATATTTGTGTGGAGTTCTGCATTGTTACTTTCCAGTGAGACAGGGAGGTTATGGAGGGGTACAGGTTCAGGGCATATTTGTGTGTAGTTCTGCATTGGGACGTTCCAGTGAGACAGGGAGGTTATGGAGGGTACAGGTTCAGGGCATATTTGTGTGGAGTTCTGCAGTGGTACGTTCCAGTGAGACAGGGAGGTTATGAGCGGCTACAGGTTCAGTGCATATTTGTGTGGAGTTCTGCGTTGGTACGTTCCAGTGAGACAAGGAGCTTATGGGCGGGTACACGTTCAGGGCATATTTGTGTGGTGTTCTGCAATGGTACGTTCCAGTGAGACAGGGAGGATATGCACGGTAGAGGATCAGGGCATATTTGAGTGGAGTTTGGCATTGGTGCGTTCCAGTGAGACAGGGAGGTTATGGTCGGGTACAGGTTCAGGGCATATTTGTGTGGAGTTCTGCATTGGTACGTTCCAGTGAGACAGGGATGTTATGGAGGGTACAGGTTCAGGGCATATTTGTGTGGAGTTCTGCGTTGGTACGTTCCAGTGAGACAAGGAGCTTATGGGCGGGTACACGTTCAGGGCATATTTGTGTGGTGTTCTGCAATGGTACGTTCCAGTGAGACTGGGAGGTAATGGAGTGGTACAGGTTAGGGCATATTTGAGTGTAGTTCTGCATTTGTACGTTCCAGTGAGTCAGGGAGGTTATGGAGTGTACAGGTTCAGGGCACATTTGTGTGGAGTTCTGCATTGGTACTTTCCAGTGAGACAGGGAAGTTATGGAGGGGTACAGGTTCAGGGCATATTTGTGTGTAGTTCTGCATTGGTACGTTCCAGTGAGACAGGGAGGTTATTGGTGGTACAGGCTCAGGGCATATTTGTGTGGAGTTCTGCAGTGGTACGTTCCAGTGAGTCAGGGAGGTTATGGTCGGGTACAGGATCAGGGTATATTTGAGTGGAGTTCGGCATTGGTGCGTTCCAGTGTGACAGGGAGGTTATGGAGGGGTACATGTTCAGGGCATACTTGTGTGGAGTTCTGCATTGGTGCGTTCCAGTGAGACAAGGAGTTTATGGGCGGGTACACGTTCAGGGCATATTTGTGTGGAATTCTGCATTGGTACGTTCCAGTGAGACTGGGAGGTTATGGAGGGTACCGGTTCAGGGCATATTTGTGTGGAGATCTGCATTGGTACGTTCCAGCGAGACAGGGAGGTTATGGAGGGTTACAGGTTCAGGGCATATTTGTGTGGAGTTCTGCATTGGTACGGTCCAGTGAGACAGGGAGGTTATGGAGGTGTACAGGTTCAGGGCACATTTGTCTGGAGTTCTGCATTGGTACGTTCCAGTGAGACAGGGAGGTTATGGAGGTGTACAGGTTCAGGGCATATTTGTGTGGAGTTCTGCATTGGTACGTTCCAGTGAGACAGGGAGGTTATGGAGGGGTACAGGTTCAGGGCATATTTGTGTGTAGTTCTGCATTGGTACGTTCCAGTGAGACAGGGAGGTTATGGAGGGTACAGGTTCAGGGCATATTTGTGTGGAGTTCTGCAGTGGTACGTTCCAGTGAGACAGGGTTGTTATGGTCGGGTACAGGATCAGGGCATATTTGAGTGGAGTTCGGCTTTTGTGCGTTCCAGTGAGACAGGGAGGTTATGGAGAGGTACAGGTTCAGGGCATACTTGTGTGGAGTTCTGCATTGGTACGTTCCAGTGAGACAGGGAGGTTATGGAGGGTACCGGTTCAGGGCAAATTTGTGTGGAGTTCTGCATTGGTGTGTTCCAGTGAGACAAGGAGGTTATGGGCGGGTACACGTTCAGGGCATATTTGTGTGTAGTTCTGCATTGGTACGTTCCAGTGAGACAGGGAGGTTATGGAGGGTACAGGTTCAGGGCATATTTGTGTGGAGTTCTGCAGTGGTACGTTCCAGTGAGACAGGGAGGTTATGGTCGGGTACAGGTTCAGGGCATATTTGTGCGTAGTTCTGCAGAGGTACGTTCCAGTGAGACAGGGAGGTTATGGTCGGGTACATGTTCAGGGCATATTTGTGTGGAGTTCTGCATTGGGACTTTCCTGTGAGACAGGGAAGTTATGGAAGGGTACAGGTTCAGGGCACATTTGTGTGGAGTTCTGCATTGGTACGTTCCAGTGAAACAGGGAGGTTATGGAGGGGTGCAGGTTCAGGGCATATTTGTGTGTAGTTCTGCATTGGTACGTTCCAGTGAGACAGGGAGGTTATAGAGGGTACAGGATCAGGGCATATTTGTGTGGAGTTCTGCAGTGGTACGTTCCAGTGAGACAGGGAAGTTATGGTCGGGTACAGGTTCAGGGCATATTTGTGCGTAGTTCTGCTTTGGTACGTTCCAGTGAGACAGGGAGGTTATGGAGGGGACAGGTTCAGGGCATATTTGTGTGGAGTTCTGCGTTGGTACGTTCCAGTGAGACAAGGATCTTATGGGCGGGTACAGGTTCAGGGCATATTTGTGTGGTGTTCTGCAATGGTACGTTCCAGTGAGACTGGGAGGATATGGGCGGGTACACTTTCAGGGCATATTTGAGTGGAGTTCGGCATTGGTGCGTTCCAGTGAGACAGGGAAGTTATGGAGGGGTACAGGTTCAGGGCATATTTGTGTGGAGTTCTGCATTGTTACTTTCCAGTGAGACAGGGAGGTTATGGAGGGGTACAGGTTCAGGGCATATTTGTGTGTAGTTCTGCATTGGGACGTTCCAGTGAGACAGGGAGGTTATGGAGGGTACAGGTTCAGGGCATATTTGTGTGGAGTTCTGCAGCGGTACGTTCCAGTGAGACAGGGAGGTTATGAGCGGCTACAGGTTCAGTGCATATTTGTGTGGAGTTCTGCGTTGGTACGTTCCAGTGAGACAAGGAGCTTATGGGCGGGTACACGTTCAGGGCATATTTGTGTGGTGTTCTGCAATGGTACGTTCCAGTGAGACAGGGAGGATATGCACGGTAGAGGATCAGGGCATATTTGAGTGGAGTTTGGCATTGGTGCGTTCCAGTGAGACAGGGAGGTTATGGTCGGGTACAGGTTCAGGGCATATTTGTGTGGAGTTCTGCATTGGTACGTTCCAGTGAGACAGGGATGTTATGGAGGGTACAGGTTCAGGGCATATTTGTGTGGAGTTCTGCGTTGGTACGTTCCAGTGAGACAAGGAGCTTATGGGCGGGTACACGTTCAGGGCATATTTGTGTGGTGTTCTGCAATGGTACGTTCCAGTGAGACTGGGAGGTAATGGAGGGGTACAGGTTAGGGCATATTTGAGTGTAGTTCTGCATTTGTACGTTCCAGTGAGTCAGGGAGGTTATGGAGTGTACAGGTTCAGGGCACATTTGTGTGGAGTTCTGCATTGGTACTTTCCAGTGAGACAGGGAAGTTATGGAGTGGTACAGGTTCAGGGCATATTTGTGTGTAGTTCTGCATTGGTACGTTCCAGTGAGACAGGGAGGTTATTGATGGTACAGGCTCAGGGCATATTTGTGTGGAGTTCTGCAGTGGTACGTTCCAGTGAGTCAGGGAGGTTATGGTCGGGTACAGGATCAGGGTATATTTGAGTGGAGTTCGGCATTGGTGCGTTCCAGTGAGACAGGGAGGTTATGGAGGGGTACATGTTCAGGGCATACTTGTGTGGAGTTCTGCATTGGTGCGTTCCAGTGAGACAAGGAGTTTATGGGCGGGTACACGTTCAGGGCATATTTGTGTGGAATTCTGCATTGGTACGTTCCAGTGAGACTGGGAGGTTATGGAGGGTACCGGTTCAGGGCATATTTGTGTGGAGATCTGCATTGGTACGTTCCAGCGAGACAGGGAGGTTATGGAGGGTTACAGGTTCAGGGCATATTTGTGTGGAGTTCTGCATTGGTACGGTCCAGTGAGACAGGGAGGTTATGGAGGTGTACAGGTTCAGGGCACATTTGTCTGGATTTCTGCATTGGTACGTTCCAGTGAGACAGGGAGGTTATGGAGGTGTACAGGTTCAGGGCATATTTGTGTGGAGTTCTGCATTGGTACGTTCCAGTGAGACAGGGAGGTTATGGAGGGGTACAGGTTCAGGGCATATTTGTGTGTAGTTCTGCATTGGTACGTTCCAGTGAGACAGGGAGGTTATGGAGGGTACAGGTTCAGGGCATATTTGTGTGGAGTTCTGCAGTGGTACGTTCCAGTGAGACAGGGTTGTTATGGAGGTGTACAGGTTCAGGGCACATTTGTCTGGAGTTCTGCATTGGTACGTTCCAGTGAGACAGGGAGGTTATGGAGGTGTACAGGTTCAGGGCATATTTGTGTGGAGTTCTGCATTGGTACGTTCCAGTGAGACAGGGAGGTTATGGAGGGGTACAGGTTCAGGGCATATTTGTGTGTAGTTCTGCATTGGTACGTTCCAGTGAGACAGGGAGGTTATGGAGGGTACAGGTTCAGGGCATATTTGTGTGGAGTTCTGCAGTGGTACGTTCCAGTGAGACAGGGTTGTTATGGTCGGGTACAGGATCAGGGCATATTTGAGTGGAGTTCGGCTTTTGTGCGTTCCAGTGAGACAGGGAGGTTATGGAGAGGTACAGGTTCAGGGCATACTTGTGTGGAGTTCTGCATTGGTACGTTCCAGTGAGACAGGGAGGTTATGGAGGGTACCGGTTCAGGGCAAATTTGTGTGGAGTTCTGCATTGGTGTGTTCCAGTGAGACAAGGAGGTTATGGGCGGGTACACGTTCAGGGCATATTTGTGTGTAGTTCTGCATTGGTACGTTCCAGTGAGACAGGGAGGTTATGGAGGGTACAGGTTCAGGGCATATTTGTGTGGAGTTCTGCAGTGGTACGTTCCAGTGAGACAGGGAGGTTATGGACGGTACAGGTTCAGGGCATATTTGTGTGGAGTTCTGTGTTGGTGTGTTCCAGTGTGACAAGGATCTTATGGGCGGGTAAACGTTCCGGGCATATTTGTGTGGAGTTCTGCAGAGGTACGTTCCAGTGAGACAGGGAGGTTATGGTCGGGTACATGTTCAGGGCATATTTGTGTGGAGTTCTGCATTGGGACTTTCCTGTGAGACAGGGAAGTTATGGAAGGGTACAGGTTCAGGGCACATTTGTGTGGAGTTCTGCATTGGTACGTTCCAGTGAAACAGGGAGGTTATGGAGGGGTGCAGGTTCAGGGCATATTTGTGTGTAGTTCTGCATTGGTACGTTCCAGTGAGACAGGGAGGTTATGGTCGGGTACAGGTTCAGGGCATATTTGTGCGTAGTTCTGCATGGGTACGTTCCAGTGAGACAGTGAGGTTATGGACGGTACAGGTTCAGGGCATATTTGTGTGGAGTTCTGTGTTGGTGTGTTCCAGTGTGACAAGGATCTTATGGGCGGGTAAACGTTCCGGGCATATTTGTGTGGAGTTCTGCAGAGGTACGTTCCAGTGAGACAGGGAGGTTATGGTCGGGTACATGTTCAGGGCATATTTGTGTGGAGTTCTGCATTGGGACTTTCCTGTGAGACAGGGAAGTTATGGAAGGGTACAGGTTCAGGGCACATTTGTGTGGAGTTCTGCATTGGTACGTTCCAGTGAAACAGGGAGGTTATGGAGGGGTGCAGGTTCAGGGCATATTTGTGTGTAGTTCTGCATTGGTACGTTCCAGTGAGACAGGGAGGTTATAGAGGGTACAGGATCAGGGCATATTTGTGTGGAGTTCTGCAGTGGTACGTTCCAGTGAGACAGGGAAGTTATGGTCGGGTACAGGTTCAGGGCATATTTGTGCGTAGTTCTGCTTTGGTACGTTCCAGTGAGACAGGGAGGTTATGGAGGGGACAGGTTCAGGGCATATTTGTGTGGAGTTCTGCGTTGGTACGTTCCAGTGAGACAAGGATCTTATGGGCGGGTACAGGTTCAGGGCATATTTGTGTGGTGTTCTGCAATGGTACGTTCCAGTGAGACTGGGAGGATATGGGCGGGTACACTTTCAGGGCATATTTGAGTGGAGTTCGGCATTGGTGCGTTCCAGTGAGACAGGGAAGTTATGGAGGGGTACAGGTTCAGGGCATATTTGTGTGGAGTTCTGCATTGTTACTTTCCAGTGAGACAGGGAGGTTATGGAGGGGTACAGGTTCAGGGCATATTTGTGTGTAGTTCTGCATTGGGACGTTCCAGTGAGACAGGGAGGTTATGGAGGGTACAGGTTCAGGGCATATTTGTGTGGAGTTCTGCAGTGGTACGTTCCAGTGAGACAGGGAGGTTATGAGCGGCTACAGGTTCAGTGCATATTTGTGTGGAGTTCTGCGTTGGTACGTTCCAGTGAGACAAGGAGCTTATGGGCGGGTACACGTTCAGGGCATATTTGTGTGGTGTTCTGCAATGGTACGTTCCAGTGAGACAGGGAGGATATGCACGGTAGAGGATCAGGGCATATTTGAGTGGAGTTTGGCATTGGTGCGTTCCAGTGAGACAGGGAGGTTATGGTCGGGTACAGGTTCAGGGCATATTTGTGTGGAGTTCTGCATTGGTACGTTCCAGTGAGACAGGGATGTTATGGAGGGTACAGGTTCAGGGCATATTTGTGTGGAGTTCTGCGTTGGTACGTTCCAGTGAGACAAGGAGCTTATGGGCGGGTACACGTTCAGGGCATATTTGTGTGGTGTTCTGCAATGGTACGTTCCAGTGAGACAGGGAGGTTATGGTCGGGTACAGGTTCAGGGCATATTTGTGCGTAGTTCTGCATGGGTACGTTCCAGTGAGACAGTGAGGTTATGGACGGTACAGGTTCAGGGCATATTTGTGTGGAGTTCTGTGTTGGTGTGTTCCAGTGTGACAAGGATCTTATGGGCGGGTAAACGTTCCGGGCATATTTGTGTGGAGTTCTGCAGAGGTACGTTCCAGTGAGACAGGGAGGTTATGGTCGGGTACATGTTCAGGGCATATTTGTGTGGAGTTCTGCATTGGGACTTTCCTGTGAGACAGGGAAGTTATGGAAGGGTACAGGTTCAGGGCACATTTGTGTGGAGTTCTGCATTGGTACGTTCCAGTGAAACAGGGAGGTTATGGAGGGGTGCAGGTTCAGGGCATATTTGTGTGTAGTTCTGCATTGGTACGTTCCAGTGAGACAGGGAGGTTATAGAGGGTACAGGATCAGGGCATATTTGTGTGGAGTTCTGCAGTGGTACGTTCCAGTGAGACAGGGAAGTTATGGTCGGGTACAGGTTCAGGGCATATTTGTGCGTAGTTCTGCTTTGGTACGTTCCAGTGAGACAGGGAGGTTATGGAGGGGACAGGTTCAGGGCATATTTGTGTGGAGTTCTGCGTTGGTACGTTCCAGTGAGACAAGGATCTTATGGGCGGGTACAGGTTCAGGGCATATTTGTGTGGTGTTCTGCAATGGTACGTTCCAGTGAGACTGGGAGGATATGGGCGGGTACACTTTCAGGGCATATTTGAGTGGAGTTCGGCATTGGTGCGTTCCAGTGAGACAGGGAAGTTATGGAGGGGTACAGGTTCAGGGCATATTTGTGTGGAGTTCTGCATTGTTACTTTCCAGTGAGACAGGGAGGTTATGGAGGGGTACAGGTTCAGGGCATATTTGTGTGTAGTTCTGCATTGGGACGTTCCAGTGAGACAGGGAGGTTATGGAGGGTACAGGTTCAGGGCATATTTGTGTGGAGTTCTGCAGTGGTACGTTCCAGTGAGACAGGGAGGTTATGAGCGGCTACAGGTTCAGTGCATATTTGTGTGGAGTTCTGCGTTGGTACGTTCCAGTGAGACAAGGAGCTTATGGGCGGGTACACGTTCAGGGCATATTTGTGTGGTGTTCTGCAATGGTACGTTCCAGTGAGACAGGGAGGATATGCACGGTAGAGGATCAGGGCATATTTGAGTGGAGTTTGGCATTGGTGCGTTCCAGTGAGACAGGGAGGTTATGGTCGGGTACAGGTTCAGGGCATATTTGTGTGGAGTTCTGCATTGGTACGTTCCAGTGAGACAGGGATGTTATGGAGGGTACAGGTTCAGGGCATATTTGTGTGGAGTTCTGCGTTGGTACGTTCCAGTGAGACAAGGAGCTTATGGGCGGGTACACGTTCAGGGCATATTTGTGTGGTGTTCTGCAATGGTACGTTCCAGTGAGACTGGGAGGTAATGGAGGGGTACAGGTTAGGGCATATTTGAGTGTAGTTCTGCATTTGTACGTTCCAGTGAGTCAGGGAGGTTATGGAGTGTACAGGTTCAGGGCACATTTGTGTGGAGTTCTGCATTGGTACTTTCCAGTGAGACAGGGAAGTTATGGAGTGGTACAGGTTCAGGGCATATTTGTGTGTAGTTCTGCATTGGTACGTTCCAGTGAGACAGGGAGGTTATTGATGGTACAGGCTCAGGGCATATTTGTGTGGAGTTCTGCAGTGGTACGTTCCAGTGAGTCAGGGAGGTTATGGTCGGGTACAGAATCAGGGTATATTTGAGTGGAGTTCGGCATTGGTGCGTTCCAGTGAGACAGGGAGGTTATGGAGGGGTACATGTTCAGGGCATACTTGTGTGGAGTTCTGCATTGGTGCGTTCCAGTGAGACAAGGAGTTTATGGGCGGGTACACGTTCAGGGCATATTTGTGTGGAATTCTGCATTGGTACGTTCCAGTGAGACTGGGAGGTTATGGAGGGTACCGGTTCAGGGCATATTTGTGTGGAGATCTGCATTGGTACGTTCCAGCGAGACAGGGAGGTTATGGAGGGTTACAGGTTCAGGGCATATTTGTGTGGAGTTCTGCATTGGTACGGTCCAGTGAGACAGGGAGGTTATGGAGGTGTACAGGTTCAGGGCACATTTGTCTGGATTTCTGCATTGGTACGTTCCAGTGAGACAGGGAGGTTATGGAGGTGTACAGGTTCAGGGCATATTTGTGTGGAGTTCTGCATTGGTACGTTCCAGTGAGACAGGGAGGTTATGGAGGGGTACAGGTTCAGGGCATATTTGTGTGTAGTTCTGCATTGGTACGTTCCAGTGAGACAGGGAGGTTATGGAGGGTACAGGTTCAGGGCATATTTGTGTGGAGTTCTGCAGTGGTACGTTCCAGTGAGACAGGGTTGTTATGGTCGGGTACAGGATCAGGGCATATTTGAGTGGAGTTCGGCTTTTGTGCGTTCCAGTGAGACAGGGAGGTTATGGAGAGGTACAGGTTCAGGGCATAATTGTGAGGAGTTCTGCATTGGTACGTTCCAGTGAGACAGGGAGGTTATGGAGGGTACCGGTTCAGGGCAAATTTGTGTGGAGTTCTGCATTGGTACGTTCCAGTGAGACAGGGAGGTTATGGAGGGTTACAGGTTCACGGCATATTTGTGTGGAGTTCTGCATTGGTACGTTCCAGTGAGACAGGGAGGTTATGGAGGTGTACATGTTCAGGGCATATTTGTGTGGAGTTCTGCAATGGTACGTTCCAGTGAGACAGGGAGGTTATGGTCGGGTACAGGTTCAGGGCATATTTGTGTGGAGTTCTGCATTGGTACTTTCCAGTGAGACAGGGAAGTTATGGAGGGGTACAGGTTCAGGGCATATTTGTGTGGAGTTCTGCATTGGTACGTTCTAGTCAGAGAGGGAGGTTATGGAGGGGTACAGGTTCAGGGCATATTTGTGTGTAGTTCTGCATTGGTACGTTCCAGTGAGACAGGGAGGTTATGGAGGTTACAGGTTCAGGGCATATTTGTGTGGAGTTCTGCAGTGGTACGTTCCAGTGAGACAGGGAGGTTATGGTCGGGTACAGGTTCAGGGCATATTTGTGCGTAGTTCTGCATTGGTACGTTCCAGTGAGACAGTGAGGTTATGGAGGGTACAGGTTCAGGGCATATTTGTGTGGAGTTCTGTGTTGGTGTATTCCAGTGTGACAAGGATCTTATGGGCGGGTAAACGTTCCGGGCATATTTGTGTGGAGTTCTGCAGAGGTACGTTCCAGTGAGACAGGGAGGTTATGGTCGGGTACATGTTCAGGGCATATTTGTGTTGAGTTCTGCATTGGGACTTTCCTGTGAGACAGGGAAGTTATGGAAGCGTACAGGTTCACGGCACATTTGTGTGGAGTTCTGCATTGGTACGTTCCAGTGAGACAGGGAGGTTATGGAGGGGTGCAGGTTCAGGGCATATTTGTGTGTAGTTCTGCATTGGTACGTTCCAGTGAGACAGGGAGGTTATGGAGGGTACAGGTTCAGGGCATATTTGTGTGGAGTTCTGCAGTGGTACTTTCCAGTGAGACAGGGAAGTTATGGTCGGGTACAGGTTCAGGGCATATTTGTGCGTAGTTCTGCTTTGGTACGTTCCAGTGAGACATGGAGGTTATGGAGGGTACAGGTTCAGGGCATATTTGTGTGGAGTTCTGCGTTGGTACGTTCCAGTGAGACAAGGATCTTATGGGCGGGTACAGGTTCAGGGCATATTTGTGTGGTGTTCTGCAATGGTACGTTCCAGTGAGACTGGGAGGATATGGGCGGGTACACTTTCAGGGCATATTTGAGTGGAGTTCGGCATTGGTGCGTTCCATTGAGACAGGGAAGTTATGGAGGGGTACAGGTTCAGGGCATATTTGTGTGGAGTTCTGCATTGGTACGTTCCAGTGAGACAGGGAGGTTATGGAGGGTACAGGTTCAGGGCATATTTGTTTAGAGTTCTGCATTGGTACGTTCCAGTGAGACAGGGAGGTTATGGAGGGGTACAGGTTCAGGGCAAATTTGTGTGGAGTTCTGCATTGGTGCGTTCCAGTGAGACAAGGAGGATATGGGCGGGTACACTTTCAGGGCATATTTGAGTGGAGTTCGGCATTGGTGCGTTCCAGTGAGACAGGGAAGTTATGGAGGGGTACAGGTTCAGGGCATATTTGTGTGCAGTTCTGAATTGTTACTTTCCAGTGAGACAGGGAGGTTATGGAGGGGTACAGGTTCAGGGCATATTTGTGTGTAGTTCTGCATTGGGACGTTCCAGTGAGACAGGGAGGTTATGGAGGGTACAGGTTCAGGGCATATTTGTGTGGAGTTCTGCAGTGGTACGTTCCAGTGAGACAGGGAGGTTATGAGCGGGTACAGGATCAGGGCATATTTGAGTGGAGTTCGGCATTGGTGCGTTCCAGTGAGACAGGGAGGTTATGGAGGGGTACAGGTTCAGTGCATATTTGTGTGTTGTTCGGCATTTGTACATTCCAGTGATACAGGGAGGTTATGGAGGGGTACAGGTTCAGGGCATATTTGTGTGTAGTTCTGCATTGGTACGTTCCAGTGAGACAGGGAGGTTATGAAGGGGTACCGGTTCAGGGCAAATTTGTGTGGAGTTCTGCATTGGTGTGTTCCAGTGAGAGAAGGAGGTTATGGGCGGGTACACGTTCAGGGCATATTTGTGTGGAATTCTGCATTGGTATGTTCCAGTGAGACAGGGAGGTTATGGAGGGTACCGGTTCAGGGCATATTTGTGTGGAGTTCTGCATTGGTACGTTCCAGTGAGACAGTGAGGTTATGGCGGGGTACAGGTTCAGGGCATATTTGTGTGGTGTTCTGCAATGGTACGTTCCAGTGAGACAGGGAGGTTATGCACGGTACAGGATCAGGGCATATTTGAGTGGAGTTCGGCATTGGTGCGTTCCAGTGAGACAGGGAGGTTATGGTCGGGTAAAGGTTCAGGGCATATTTGTGTGGAGTTCTGCATTGGTACTTTCCAGTGAGACAGGGAAGTTATGGAGGGGTACCGGTTCAGGGCATATTTGTGTGGAGATCTGCATTGGTACGTTCCAGCGAGACAGGGAGGTTATGGAGGGTTACAGGTTCAGGGCATATTTGTGTGGAGTTCTGCATTGGTACGGTCCAGTGAGACAGGGAGGTTATGGAGGAGTACAGGTTCAGGGCACATTTGTCTGGAGTTCTGCATTGGTACGTTCCAGTGAGACAGGGAGGTTATGGAGGTGTACAGGTTCAGGGCATATTTGTGTGGAGTTCTGCATTGGTACGTTCCAGTGAGACAGGGAGGTTATGGAGGGGTACAGGTTCAGGGCATATTTGTGTGTAGTTCTGCATTGGTACGTTCCAGTGAGACAGGGAGGTTATGGAGGTGTACAGGTTCAGGGCATATTTGTGTGGAGTTCTGCATTGGTACGTTCCAGTGAGACAGGGAGGTTATGGAGGGGTACACGTTCCGGGCATATTTGTGTGGAGTTCTGCAGTGGTACGTTCCAGTGAGACAGGGAGGTTATGGAGGGGTGCAGGTTCAGGGCATATTTGTGTGTAGTTCTGCATTGGTACGTTCCAGTGAGACAGGGAGGTTATGGAGGGTACAGGTTCAGGGCATATTTGTGTGGAGTTCTGCAGTGGTACTTTCCAGTGAGACAGGGAAGTTATGGTCGGGTACAGGTTCAGGGCATATTTGTGCGTAGTTCTGCTTTGGTACGTTCCAGTGAGACAGGGAGGTTATGGAGGAGTACAGGTTCAGGGCACATTTGTCTGGAGTTCTGCATTGGTACGTTCCAGTGAGACAGGGAGGTTATGGAGGTGTACAGGTTCAGGGCATATTTGTGTGGAGTTCTGCATTGGTACGTTCCAGTGAGACAGGGAGGTTATGGAGGGGTACAGGTTCAGGGCATATTTGTGTGTAGTTCTGCATTGGTACGTTCCAGTGAGACAGGGAGGTTATGGAGGTGTACAGGTTCAGGGCATATTTGTGTGGAGTTCTGCATTGGTACGTTCCAGTGAGACAGGGAGGTTATGGAGGGGTACACGTTCCGGGCATATTTGTGTGGAGTTCTGCAGTGGTACGTTCCAGTGAGACAGGGAGGTTATGGAGGGGTGCAGGTTCAGGGCATATTTGTGTGTAGTTCTGCATTGGTACGTTCCAGTGAGACAGGGAGGTTATGGAGGGTACAGGTTCAGGGCATATTTGTGTGGAGTTCTGCAGTGGTACTTTCCAGTGAGACAGGGAAGTTATGGTCGGGTACAGGTTCAGGGCATATTTGTGCGTAGTTCTGCTTTGGTACGTTCCAGTGAGACAGGGAGGTTATGGAGGGTACAGGTTCAGGGCATATTTGTGTGGAGTTCTGCGTTGGTACGTTCCAGTGAGACAAGGATCTTATGGGCGGGTACAGGTTCAGGGCATATTTGTGTGGTGTTCTGCAATGGTACGTTCCAGTGAGACTGGGAGGATATGGGCGGGTACACTTTCAGGGCATATTTGAGTGGAGTTCGGCATTGGTGCGTTCCATTGAGACAGGGAAGTTATGGAGGGGTACAGGTTCAGGGCATATTTGTGTGGAGTTCTGCATTGGTACGTTCCAGTGAGACAGGGAGGTTATGGAGGGTTACAGGTTCACGGCATATTTGTGTGGAGTTCTGCATTGGTACGTTCCAGTGAGACAGGGAGGTTATGGAGGTGTACATGTTCAGGGCATATTTGTGTGGAGTTCTGCAATGGTACGTTCCAGTGAGACAGGGAGGTTATGGTCGGGTACAGGTTCAGGGCATATTTGTGTGGAGTTCTGCATTGGTACTTTCCAGTGAGACAGGGAAGTTATGGAGGGGTACAGGTTCAGGGCATATTTGTGTGGAGTTCTGCATTGGTACGTTCTAGTCAGAGAGGGAGGTTATGGAGGGGTACAGGTTCAGGGCATATTTGTGTGTAGTTCTGCATTGGTACGTTCCAGTGACACAGGGAGGTTATGGAGGTTACAGGTTCAGGGCATATTTGTGTGGAGTTCTGCAGTGGTACGTTCCAGTGAGACAGGGAGGTTATGGTCGGGTACAGGTTCAGGGCATATTTGTGCGTAGTTCTGCATTGGTACGTTCCAGTGAGACAGTGAGGTTATGGAGGGTACAGGTTCAGGGCATATTTGTGTGGAGTTCTGTGTTGGTGTATTCCAGTGTGACAAGGATCTTATGGGCGGGTAAACGTTCCGGGCATATTTGTGTGGAGTTCTGCAGAGGTACGTTCCAGTGAGACAGGGAGGTTATGGTCGGGTACATGTTCAGGGCATATTTGTGTTGAGTTCTGCATTGGGACTTTCCTGTGAGACAGGGAAGTTATGGAAGGGTACAGGTTCAGGGCACATTTGTGTGGAGTTCTGCATTGGTACGTTCCAGTGAGACAGGGAGGTTATGGAGGGGTGCAGGTTCAGGGCATATTTGTGTGTAGTTCTGCATTGGTACGTTCCAGTGAGACAGGGAGGTTATGGAGGGTACAGGTTCAGGGCATATTTGTGTGGAGTTCTGCATTGGTACGTTCCAGTGAGACAGGGAGGTTATGGAGGGTACAGGTTCAGGGCATATTTGTTTAGAGTTCTGCATTGGTACGTTCCAGTGAGACAGGGAGGTTATGGAGGGGTACAGGTTCAGGGCAAATTTGTGTGGAGTTCTGCATTGGTGCGTTCCAGTGAGACAAGGAGGATATGGGCGGGTACACTTTCAGGGCATATTTGAGTGGAGTTCGGCATTGGTGCGTTCCAGTGAGACAGGGAAGTTATGGAGGGGTACAGGTTCAGGTCATATTTGTGTGCAGTTCTGAATTGTTACTTTCCAGTGAGACAGGGAGGTTATGGAGGGGTACAGGTTCAGGGCATATTTGTGTGTAGTTCTGCATTGGGACGTTCCAGTGAGACAGGGAGGTTATGGAGGGTACAGGTTCAGGGCATATTTGTGTGGAGTTCTGCAGTGGTACGTTCCAGTGAGACAGGGAGGTTATGAGCGGGTACAGGATCAGGGCATATTTGAGTGGAGTTCGGCATTGGTGCGTTCCAGTGAGACAGGGAGGTTATGGAGGGGTACAGGTTCAGTGCATATTTGTGTGTTGTTCGGCATTTGTACATTCCAGTGATACAGGGAGGTTATGGAGGGGTACAGGTTCAGGGCATATTTGTGTGTAGTTCTGCATTGGTACGTTCCAGTGAGACAGGGAGGTTATGAAGGGGTACCGGTTCAGGGCAAATTTGTGTGGAGTTCTGCATTGGTGTGTTCCAGTGAGAGAAGGAGGTTATGGGCGGGTACACGTTCAGGGCATATTTGTGTGGAATTCTGCATTGGTATGTTCCAGTGAGACAGGGAGGTTATGGAGGGTACCGGTTCAGGGCATATTTGTGTGGAGTTCTGCATTGGTACGTTCCATTGAGACAGTGAGGTTATGGCGGGGTACAGGTTCAGGGCATATTTGTGTGGTGTTCTGCAATGGTACGTTCCAGTGAGACAGGGAGGTTATGCACGGTACAGGATCAGGGCATATTTGAGTGGAGTTCGGCATTGGTGCGTTCCAGTGAGACAGGGAGGTTATGGTCGGGTAAAGGTTCAGGGCATATTTGTGTGGAGTTCTGCATTGGTACTTTCCAGTGAGACAGGGAAGTTATGGAGGGGTACCGGTTCAGGTCATATTTGTGTGGAGATCTGCATTGGTACGTTCCAGCGAGACAGGGAGGTTATGGAGGGTTACAGGTTCAGGGCATATTTGTGTGGAGTTCTGCATTGGTACGGTCCAGTGAGACAGGGAGGTTATGGAGGAGTACAGGTTCAGGGCACATTTGTCTGGAGTTCTGCATTGGTACGTTCCAGTGAGACAGGGAGGTTATGGAGGTGTACAGGTTCAGGGCATATTTGTGTGGAGTTCTGCATTGGTACGTTCCAGTGAGACAGGGAGGTTATGGAGGGGTACAGGTTCAGGGCATATTTGTGTGTAGTTCTGCATTGGTACGTTCCAGTGAGACAGGGAGGTTATGGAGGTGTACAGGTTCAGGGCATATTTGTGTGGAGTTCTGCATTGGTACGTTCCAGTGAGACAGGGAGGTTATGGAGGGGTACACGTTCCGGGCATATTTGTGTGGAGTTCTGCATTGGTACTTTCCAGTGAGACAGGGAAGTTATGGAGGGGTACAGGTTCAGGGCATATTTGTGTGGAGTTCTGCATTGGTACGTTCTAGTCAGAGAGGGAGGTTATGGAGGGGTACAGGTTCAGGGCATATTTGTGTGTAGTTCTGCATTGGTACGTTCCAGTGAGACAGGGAGGTTATGGAGGTTACAGGTTCAGGGCATATTTGTGTGGAGTTCTGCAGTGGTACGTTCCAGTGAGACAGGGAGGTTATGGTCGGGTACAGGTTCAGGGCATATTTGTGCGTAGTTCTGCATTGGTACGTTCCAGTGAGACAGTGAGGTTATGGAGGGTACAGGTTCAGTGCATATTTGTGTGGAGTTCTGTGTTGGTGTATTCCAGTGTGACAAGGATCTTATGGGCGGGTAAACGTTCCGGGCATATTTGTGTGGAGTTCTGCAGAGGTACGTTCCAGTGAGACAGGGAGGTTATGGTCGGGTACATGTTCAGGGCATATTTGTGTTGAGTTCTGCATTGGGACTTTCCTGTGAGACAGGGAAGTTATGGAAGGGTACAGGTTCACGGCACATTTGTGTGGAGTTCTGCATTGGTACGTTCCAGTGAGACAGGGAGGTTATGGAGGGGTGCAGGTTCAGGGCATATTTGTGTGTAGTTCTGCATTGGTACGTTCCAGTGAGACAGGGAGGTTATGGAGGGTACAGGTTCAGGGCATATTTGTGTGGAGTTCTGCATTGGTACGTTCCAGTGAGACAGGGAGGTTATGGAGGGTACAGGTTCAGGGCATATTTGTTTAGAGTTCTGCATTGGTACGTTCCAGTGAGACAGGGAGGTTATGGAGGGGTACAGGTTCAGGGCAAATTTGTGTGGAGTTCTGCATTGGTGCGTTCCAGTGAGACAAGGAGGATATGGGCGGGTACACTTTCAGGGCATATTTGAGTGGAGTTCGGCATTGGTGCGTTCCAGTGAGACAGGGAAGTTATGGAGGGGTACAGGTTCAGGGCATATTTGTGTGCAGTTCTGAATTGTTACTTTCCAGTGAGACAGGGAGGTTATGGAGGGGTACAGGTTCAGGGCATATTTGTGTGTAGTTCTGCATTGGGACGTTCCAGTGAGACAGGGAGGTTATGGAGGGTACAGGTTCAGGGCATATTTGTGTGGAGTTCTGCAGTGGTACGTTCCAGTGAGACAGGGAGGTTATGAGCGGGTACAGGATCAGGGCATATTTGAGTGGAGTTCGGCATTGGTGCGTTCCAGTGAGACAGGGAGGTTATGGAGGGGTACAGGTTCAGTGCATATTTGTGTGTTGTTCGGCATTTGTACATTCCAGTGATACAGGGAGGTTATGGAGGGGTACAGGTTCAGGGCATATTTGTGTGTAGTTCTGCATTGGTACGTTCCAGTGAGACAGGGAGGTTATGAAGGGGTACCGGTTCAGGGCAAATTTGTGTGGAGTTCTGCATTGGTGTGTTCCAGTGAGAGAAGGAGGTTATGGGCGGGTACACGTTCAGGGCATATTTGTGTGGAATTCTGCATTGGTATGTTCCAGTGAGACAGGGAGGTTATGGAGGGTACCGGTTCAGGGCATATTTGTGTGGAGTTCTGCATTGGTACGTTCCAGTGAGACAGTGAGGTTATGGCGGGGTACAGGTTCAGGGCATATTTGTGTGGTGTTCTGCAATGGTACGTTCCAGTGAGACAGGGAGGTTATGCACGGTACAGGATCAGGGCATATTTGAGTGGAGTTCGGCATTGGTGCGTTCCAGTGAGACAGGGAGGTTATGGTCGGGTAAAGGTTCAGGGCATATTTGTGTGGAGTTCTGCATTGGTACTTTCCAGTGAGACAGGGAAGTTATGGAGGGGTACCGGTTCAGGTCATATTTGTGTGGAGATCTGCATTGGTACGTTCCAGCGAGACAGGGAGGTTATGGAGGGTTACAGGTTCAGGGCATATTTGTGTGGAGTTCTGCATTGGTACGGTCCAGTGAGACAGGGAGGTTATGGAGGAGTACAGGTTCAGGGCACATTTGTCTGGAGTTCTGCATTGGTACGTTCCAGTGAGACAGGGAGGTTATGGAGGTGTACAGGTTCAGGGCATATTTGTGTGGAGTTCTGCATTGGTACGTTCCAGTGAGACAGGGAGGTTATGGAGGGGTACAGGTTCAGGGCATATTTGTGTGTAGTTCTGCATTGGTACGTTCCAGTGAGACAGGGAGGTTATGGAGGTGTACAGGTTCAGGGCATATTTGTGTGGAGTTCTGCATTGGTACGTTCCAGTGAGACAGGGAGGTTATGGAGGGGTACACGTTCCGGGCATATTTGTGTGGAGTTCTGCAGAGGTACGTTCCAGTGAGACAGGGAGGTTATGGTCGGGTACATGTTCAGGGCATATTTGTGTGGAGTTCTGCATTGGGACTTTCCTGTGAGACAGGGAAGTTATGGAAGGGTACAGGTTCAGGGCACATTTGTGTGGAGTTCTGCATTGGTACGTTCCAGTGAGACAGGGAGGTTATGGAGGGGTGCAGGTTCAGGGCATATTTGTGTGTAGTTCTGCATTGGTACGTTCCAGTGAGACAGGGAGGTTATGGAGGGTACAGGTTCAGGGCATATTTGTGTGGAGTTCTGCAGTGGTACTTTCCAGTGAGACAGGGAAGTTATGGTCGGGTACAGGTTCAGGGCATATTTGTGCGTAGTTCTGCTTTGGTACGTTCCAGTGAGACAGGGAGGTTATGGAGGGTACAGGTTCAGGGCATATTTGTGTGGAGTTCTGCGTTGGTACGTTCCAGTGAGACAAGGATCTTATGGGCGGGTACAGGTTCAGGGCATATTTGTGTGGTGTTCTGCAATGGTACGTTCCAGTGAGACTGGGAGGATATGGGCGGGTACACTTTCAGGGCATATTTGAGTGGAGTTCGGCATTGGTGCGTTCCATTGAGACAGGGAAGTTATGGAGGGGTACAGGTTCAGGGCATATTTGTGTGGAGTTCTGCATTGGTACGTTCCAGTGAGACAGGGAGGTTATGGAGGGGTACAGGTTCAGGGCTAATTTGTGTGGAGTTCTGCATTGGTGCGTTCCAGTGAGACAAGGAGGATATGGGCGGGTACACTTTCAGGGCATATTTGAGTGGAGTTCGGCATTGGTGCGTTCCAGTGAGACAGGGAAGTTATGGAGGGGTACAGGTTCAGGGCATATTTGTGTGCAGTTCTGAATTGTTACTTTCCAGTGAGACAGGGAGGTTATGGAGGGGTACAGGTTCAGGGCATATTTGTGTGTAGTTCTGCATTGGGACGTTCCAGTGAGACAGGGAGGTTATGGAGGGTACAGGTTCAGGGCATATTTGTGTGGAGTTCTGCAGTGGTACGTTCCAGTGAGACAGGGAGGTTATGAGCGGGTACAGGATCAGGGCATATTTGAGTGGAGTTCGGCATTGGTGCGTTCCAGTGAGACAGGGAGGTTATGGAGGGGTACAGGTTCAGTGCATATTTGTGTGTTGTTCGGCATTTGTACATTCCAGTGATACAGGGAGGTTATGGAGGGGTACAGGTTCAGGGCATATTTGTGTGTAGTTCTGCATTGGTACGTTCCAGTGAGACAGGGAGGTTATGAAGGGGTACCGGTTCAGGGCAAATTTGTGTGGAGTTCTGCATTGGTGTGTTCCAGTGAGAGAAGGAGGTTATGGGCGGCTACACGTTCAGGGCATATTTGTGTGGAATTCTGCATTGGTATGTTCCAGTGAGACAGGGAGGTTATGGAGGGTACCGGTTCAGGGCATATTTGTGTGGAGTTCTGCATTGGTACGTTCCAGTGAGACAGTGAGGTTATGGCGGGGTACAGGTTCAGGGCATATTTGTGTGGTGTTCTGCAATGGTACGTTCCAGTGAGACAGGGAGGTTATGCACGGTACAGGATCAGGGCATATTTGAGTGGAGTTCGGCATTGGTGCGTTCCAGTGAGACAGGGAGGGTATGGTCGGGTAAAGGTTCAGGGCATATTTGTGTGGAGTTCTGCATTGGTACTTTCCAGTGAGAGAGGGAAGTTATGGAGGGGTACCGGTTCAGGGCATATTTGTGTGGAGATCTGCATTGGTACGTTCCAGCGAGACAGGGAGGTTATGGAGGGTTACAGGTTCAGGGCATAGTTGTGTGGAGTTCTGCATTGGTACGGCCCAGTGAGACAGGGAGGTTATGGAGGTGTACAGGTTCAGGGCACATTTGTCTGGAGTTCTGCATTGGTACGTTCCAGTGAGACAGGGAGGTTATGGAGGTGTACAGGTTCAGGGCATATTTGTGTGGAGTTCTGCATTGGTACGTTCCAGTGAGACAGGGAGGTTATGGAGGGGTACAGGTTCAGGGCATATTTGTGTGTAGTTCTGCATTGGTACGTTCCAGTGAGACAGGGAGGTTATGGAGGGTACAGGTTCAGGGCATATTTGTGTGGAGTTCTGCAGTGGTACGTTCCAGTGAGACAGGGTGGTTATGGTCGGGTACAGGATCAGGGCATATTTGAGTGGAGTTCGGCTTTTGTGCGTTCCAGTGAGACAGGGAGGTTATGGAGAGGTACAGGTTCAGGGCATACTTGTGTGGAGTTCTGCATTGGTACGTTCCAGTGAGACAGGGAGGTTATGGAGGGTACCGGTTCAGGGCAAATTTGTGTGGAGTTCTGCATTGGTGTGTTCCAGTGAGAAAAGGAGGTTATGGGCGGGTACACGTTCAGGGCATATTTGTGTGGAATTCTGCATTGGTATGTTCCAGTGAGACAGGGAGGTTATGGAGGTGTACATGTTCAGGGCATATTTGTGGGGAGTTCTGCAATGGTACGTTCCAGTGAGACAGGGAGGTTATGGTCGGGTACAGGTTCAGGGCATATTTGTGTGGAGTTCTGCATTGGTACTTTCCAGTGAGACAGGGAAGTTATGGAGGGGTACAGGTTCAGGGCATATTTGTGTGGAGTTCTGCATTGGTACGTTCTAGTGAGAGAGGGAGGTTATGGAGGGGTACAGGTTCAGGGCATATTTGTGTGTAGTTCTGCATTGGTACGTTCCAGTGAGACAGGGAGGTTATGGAGGGTACAGTTTCAGGGCATATTTGTGTGGAGTTCTGCAGTGGTACGTTCCAGTGAGACAGGGAGGTTATGGTCGGGTACAGGTTCAGGGCATATTTGTGCGTAGTTCTGCATTGGTACGTTGCAGTGAGACAGTGAGGTTATGGAGGGTACAGGTTCAGGGCATATTTGTGTGGAGTTCTGTGTTGGTGTGTTCCAGTGTGACAAGGATCTTATGGGCGGGTAAACGTTGCGGGCATATTTGTGTGGAGTTCTGCAGAGGTACGTTCCAGTGAGAGAGGGAGGTTATGGTCGGGTACATGTTCAGGGCATATTTGTGTGGAGTTCTGCATTGGGACTTTCCTGTGAGACAGGGAAGTTATGGAGGGGTACAGGTTCAGGGCATATTTGTGTGGAGTTCTGCATTGGTACGTTCTAGTGAGAGAGGGAGGTTATGGAGGGGTACAGGTTCAGGGCATATTTGTGTGTAGTTCTGCATTGGTACGTTCCAGTGAGACAGGGAGGTTATGGAGGGTACAGTTTCAGGGCATATTTGTGTGGAGTTCTGCAGTGGTACGTTCCAGTGAGACAGGGAGGTTATGGTCGGGTACAGGTTCAGGGCATATTTGTGCGTAGTTCTGCATTGGTACGTTGCAGTGAGACAGTGAGGTTATGGAGGGTACAGGTTCAGGGCATATTTGTGTGGAGTTCTGTGTTGGTGTGTTCCAGTGTGACAAGGATCTTATGGGCGGGTAAACGTTCCGGGCATATTTGTGTGGAGTTCTGCAGAGGTACGTTCCAGTGAGAGAGGGAGGTTATGGTCGGGTACATGTTCAGGGCATATTTGTGTGGAGTTCTGCATTGGGACTTTCCTGTGAGACAGGGAAGTTATGGAAGGGTACAGGTTCAGGGCATATTTGTGTGGTGTTTTGCAATGGTACGTTCCAGTGAGACAGGGAGGTTATGCACGGTAGAGGATCAGGGCATATTTGAGTGGAGTTCGGCATTGGTGCGTTCCAGTGAGACAGGGAGGTTATGGTCGGGTACAGGTTCAGGGCATATTTGTGTGGAGTTCTGCATTGGTACGTTCCAGTGAGACAGGGATGTTATGGAGGGTACAGGTTCAGGGCATATTTGTGTGGAGTTCTGCGTTGGTACGTTCCAGTGAGACAAGGAGCTTATGGGCGGGTACACGTTCAGGGCATATTTGTGTGGTGTTCTGCAATGGTACGTTCCAGTGAGACTGGGAGGTAATGGAGGGGTACAGTTTAGGGCATATTTGAGTGTAGTTCTGCATTTGTACGTTCCAGTGAGTCAGGGAGGTTATTGGTGGTACAGGCTCAGGGCATATTTGTGTGGAGTTCTGCAGTGGTACGTTCCAGTGAGTCAGGGAGGTTATGGTCGGGTACAGGATCAGGGTATATTTGAGTGGAGTTCGGCATTGGTGCGTTCCAGTGAGACAGGGAGGTTATGGAGGGGTACATGTTCAGGGCATACTTGTGTGGAGTTCTGCATTGGTGCGTTCCAGTGAGACAAGGAGTTTATGGGCGGGTACACGTTCAGGGCATATTTGTGTGGAATTCTGCATTGGTACGTTCCAGTGAGACTGGGAGGTTATGGAGGGTACCGGTTCAGGGCATATTTGTCTGGAGTTCTGCATTGGTACGTTCCAGTGAGACAGGGAGGTTATGGAGGTGTACAGGTTCAGGGCATATTTGTGTGGAGTTCTGCATTGGTACGTTCCAGTGACACAGGGAGGTTATGGAGGGGTACAGGTTCAGGGCATATTTGTGTGTAGTTCTGCATTGGTACGTTCCAGTGAGACAGGGAGGTTATGGAGGGTACAGGTTCAGGGCATATTTGTGTGGAGTTCTGCAGTGGTACGTTCCAGTGAGACAGGGTGGTTATGGTCGGGTACAGGATCAGGGCATATTTGAGTGGAGTTCGGCTTTTGTGCGTTCCAGTGAGACAGGGAGGTTATGGAGAGGTACAGGTTCAGGGCATACTTGTGTGGAGTTCTGCATTGGTACGTTCCAGTGAGACAGGGAGGTTATGGAGGGTACCGGTTCAGGGCAAATTTGTGTGGAGGTCTGCATTGGTGTGTTCCAGTGAGACAAGGAGGTTATGGGCGGGTACACGTTCAGGGCATATTTGTGTGGAATTCTGCATTGGTATGTTCCAGTGAGACAGGGAGGTTATGGAGTGTACCGGTTCAGGGCATATTTGTGTGGAGTTCTGCAGTGGTACGTTCCAGTGAGACAGGGAGGTTATGAGCGGGTACAGGATCAGGGCATATTTGAGTGGAGTTCGGCATTGGTGCGTTCCAGTGAGACAGGGAGGTTATGGTCGGGTACAGGTTCAGGGCATATTTGTGTGGAGTTCTGCATTGGTACGTTCCAGTGAGACAGGGATGTTATGGAGGGTACAGGTTCAGGGCATATTTGTGTGGAGTTCTGCGTTGGTACGCTCCTGTGAGACAAGGAGCTTATGGGCGGGTACACGTTCAGGGCATATTTGTGTGGTGTTCTGCAATGGTACGTTCCAGTGAGACAGGGAGGATATGCACGGTAGAGGATCAGGGCATATTTGAGTGGAGTTCGGCATTGGTGCGTTCCAGTGAGACAGGGAGGTTATGGTCGGGTACAGGTTCAGGGCATATTTGTGTGGAGTTCTGCATTGGTACGTTCCAGTGAGACAGGGATGTTATGGAGGGGTACAGGTTCAGGGCATATTTGTGTGGAGTTCTGCGTTGGTACGTTCCAGTGAGACAGGGATGTTATGGAGGGGTACAGGTTCAGGGCACATTTGTGTGGAGTTCTGCATTGGTACTTTCCAGTGAGACAGGGAAGTTATGGAGGGGTACAGGTTCAGGGCATATTTGTGTGTAGTTCTGCATTGGTACGTTCCAGTGAGACAGGGAGGTTATTGGTGGTACAGGCTCAGGGCATATTTGTGTGGAGTTCTGCAGTGGTACGTTCCAGTGAGTCAGGGAGGTTATGGTCGGGTACAGGATCAGGGTATATTTGAGTGGAGTTCGGCATTGGTGCGTTCCAGTGAGACAGGGAGGTTATGGAGGGGTACATGTTCAGGGCATACTTGTGTGGAGTTCTGCATTGGTGCGTTCCAGTGAGACAAGGAGTTTATGGGCGGGTACACGTTCAGGGCATATTTGTGTGGAATTCTGCATTGGTACGTTCCAGTGAGACTGGGAGGTTATGGAGGGTACCGTTTCAGGGCATATTTGTGTGGAGATCTGCATTGGTACGTTCCAGCGAGACAGGGAGGTTATGGAGGGTTACAGGTTCAGGGCATATTTGTGTGGAGTTCTGCATTGATACGGTCCAGTGAGACAGGGAGGTTATGGAGGTGTACAGGTTCAGGGCACATTTGTCTGGAGTGCTGCATTGGTACGTTCCAGTGAGACAGGGAGGTTATGGAGGTGTACAGGTTCAGGGCATATTTGTGCGGAGTTCTGCATTGGTACGTTCCAGTGACACAGGGAGGTTATGGAGGGGTACAGGTTCAGGGCATATTTGTGTGTAGTTCTGCATTGGTACGTTCCAGTGAGACAGGGAGGTTATGGAGGGTACAGTTTCAGGGCATATTTGTGTGGAGTTCTGCAGTGGTAGGTTCCAGTGAGACAGGGTGGTTATGGTCGGGTACAGGATCAGGGCATATTTGAGTGGAGTTCGGCTTTTGTGCGTTCCAGTGAGACAGGGAGGTTATGGAGAGGTACAGGTTCAGGGCATACTTGTGTGGAGTTCTGCATTGGTACGTTCCAGTGAGACAGGGAGGTTATGGAGGGTACCGGTTCAGGGCAAATTTGTGTGGAGTTCTGCATTGGTGTGTTCCAGTGAGACAAGGAGGTTATGGGCGGGTACACGTTCAGGGCATATTTGTGTGGAATTCTGCATTGGTATGTTCCAGTGAGACAGGGAGGTTATGGAGTGTACCGGTTCAGGGCATATTTGTGTGGAGTTCTGCATTGGTACGTTCCAGTGAGACAGGGAGGTTATGGAGGTGTACATGTTCAGGGCATATTTGTGTGGAGTTCTGCAATGGTACGTTCCAGTGAGACAGGGAGGTTATGGTCGGGTACAGGTTCAGGGCATATTTGTGTGGAGTTCTGCATTGGTACTTTCCAGTGAGACAGGGAAGTTATGGAGGGGTACAGGTTCAGGGCATATTTGTGTGGAGTTCTGCATTGGTACGTTCTAGTGAGAGAGGGAGGTTATGGAGGGGTACAGGTTCAGGGCATATTTGTGCGTAGTTCTGCACTGGTACGTTCCAGTGAGACAGTGAGGTTATGGAGGGTACAGGTTCAGGGCATATTTGTGTGGAGTTCTGTGTTGGTGTGTTCCAGTGTGACAAGGATCTTATGGGCGGGTAAACGTTCCGGGCATATTTGTGTGGAGTTCTGCAGAGGTACGTTCCAGTGAGACAGGGAGGTTATGGTCGGGTACATGTTCAGGGCATATTTGTGTGGAGTTCTGCATTGGGACTTTCCTGTGAGACAGGGAAGTTATGGAAGGGTACAGGTTCAGGGCACATTTGTGTGGAGTTCTGCATTGGTACGTTCCAGGGAGACAGGGAGGTTATGGAGGGGTGCAGGTTCAGGGCATATTTGTGTGTAGTTCTGCATTGGTACGTTCCAGTGAGACAGGGAGGTTATGGAGGGTACAGGTTCAGGGCATATTTGTTTAGAGTTCTGCATTGGTACGTTCCAGTGAGACAGGGAGGTTATGGAGGGGTACAGGTTCAGGGCAAATTTGTGTGGAGTTCTGCATTGGTGCGTTCCAGTGAGACAAGGAGGATATGGGCGGGTATACTTTCAGGGCATATTTGAGTGGAGTTCGGCATTGGTGCGTTCCAGTGAGACAGGGAAGTTATGGAGGGGTACAGATTCAGGGCCTATTTGTGTGGAGTTCTGCATTGTTACTTTCCAGTGAGACAGGGAGGTTATGGAGGGGTACAGGTTCAGGGCATATTTGTGTGTAGTTCTGCATTGGGACGTTCCAGTGAGAAAGGGAGGTTATGGAGGGTACAGGTTCAGGGCATATTTGTGTGGAGTTCTGCAGTGGTACGTTCCAGTGAGACAGGGAGGTTATGAGCGGGTACAGGATCAGGGCATATTTGAGTGGAGTTCGGCATTGGTGCGTTCCAGTGAGACAGGGAGGTTATGGAGGGGTACAGGTTCAGTGCATATTTGTGTGTAGTTCGGCATTTGTACATTCCAGTGATACAGGGAGGTTATGGAGGGGTTCAGGTTCAGGGCATATTTGTGTGTAGTTCTGCATTGGTACGTTCCAGTGAGACAGGGAGGTTATGGAGGGGTACCGGTTCAGGGCAAATTTGTGTGGAGTTCTGCATTGGTGTGTTCCAGTGAGAGAAGGAGGTTATGGGCGGGTACACGTTCAGGGCATATTTGTGTGGAATTCTGCATTGGTATGTTCCAGTGAGACAGGGAGGTTATGGAGGGTACCGGTTCAGGGCATATTTGTGTGGAGTTCTGCATTTGTACGTTCCAGTGAGACAGTGAGGTTATGGCGGGGTACAGGTTCAGGGCATATTTGTGTGGTGTTCTGCAATGGTACGTTCCAGTGAGACAGGGAGGTTATGCACGGTACAGGATCAGGGCATATTTGAGTGGAGTTCGGCATTGGTGCGTTCCATTGAGACAGGGAGGTTATGGTCGGCTACAGGTTCAGGGCATATTTGTGTGGAGTTCTGCGTTGGTACGTTCCAGTGAGACAAGGATCTTATGGGCGGGTACAGGTTCAGGGCATATTTGTGTGGTGTTCTGCAATGGTACGTTCCAGTGAGACTGGGAGGATATGGGCGGGTACACTTTCAGGGCATATTTGAGTGGAGTTCGGCATTGGTGCGTTCCATTGAGACAGGGAAGTTATGGAGGGGTACAGATTCAGGGCATATTTGTGTGGAGTTCTGCATTGTTACTTTCCAGTGAGACAGGGAGGTTATGGAGGGGTACAGGTTCAGGGCATATTTGTGTGTAGTTCTGCATTGGGACGTTCCAGTGAGAAAGGGAGGTTATGGAGGGTACAGGTTCAGGGCATATTTGTGTGGAGTTCTGCAGTGGTACGTTCCAGTGAGACAGGGATGTTATGGAGGGGTACAGGATCAGGGCATATTTGTGTGGAGTTCTGCGTTGGTACGTTCCAGTGAGACAGGGATGTTATGGAGGGGTACAGGTTCAGGGCATATTTGTGTGGAGTTCTGCATTGGTACGTTCCAGTGAGACAAGGAGCTTGTGGGCGGGTACACGTTCAGGGCATATTTGTGTGGTGTTCTGCAATGGTACGTTCCAGTGAGACTGGGAGGTAATGGAGGGGTACAGGTTAGGGCATATTTGAGTGTAGTTCTGCATTTGTACGTTCCAGTGAGTCAGGGAGGTTATGGAGGGTTACAGGTTCAGGGCACATTTGTGTGGAGTTCTGCATTGGTACTTTCCAGTGAGACAGGGAAGTTATGGAGGGGTACAGGTTCAGGGCATATTTGTGTGTAGTTCTGCATTGGTACGTTCCAGTGAGACAGGGAGGTTATTGGTGGTACAGGCTCAGGGCATATTTGTGTGGAGTTCTGCAGTGGTACGTTCTAGTGAGTCAGGGAGGTGATGGTCGGGTACAGGATCAGGGTATATTTGAGTGGAGTTCGGCATTGGTGCGTTCCAGTGAGACAGGGAGGTTATGGAGGGGTACATGTTCAGGGCATACTTGTGTGGAGTTCTGCATTGGTGCGTTCCAGTGAGACAAGGAGTTTATGGGCGGGTACACGTTCAGGGCATATTTGTGTGGAATTCTGCATTGGTACGTTCCAGTGAGACTGGGAGGTTATGGAGGGTACCGTTTCAGGGCATATTTGTGTGGAGATCTGCATTGGTACGTTCCAGCGAGACAGGGAGGTTATGGAGGGTTACAGGTTCAGGGCATATTTGTGTGGAGTTCTGCATTGATACGGTCCAGTGAGACAGGGAGGTTATGGAGGTGTACAGGTTCAGGGCACATTTGTCTGGAGTGCTGCATTGGTACGTTCCAGTGAGACAGGGAGGTTATGGAGGTGTACAGGTTCAGGGCATATTTGTGTGGAGTTCTGCATTGGTACGTTCCAGTGACACAGGGAGGTTATGGAGGGGTACAGGTTCAGGGCATATTTGTGTGTAGTTCTGCATTGGTACGTTCCAGTGAGACAGGGAGGTTATGGAGGGTACAGGTTCAGGGCATATTTGTGTGGAGTTCTGCAGTGGTAGGTTCCAGTGAGACAGGGTGGTTATGGTCGGGTACAGGATCAGGGCATATTTGAGTGGAGTTCGGCTTTTGTGCGTTCCAGTGAGACAGGGAGGTTATGGAGAGGTACAGGTTCAGGGCATACTTGTGTGGAGTTCTGCATTGGTACGTTCCAGTGAGACAGGGAGGTTATGGAGGGTACCGGTTCAGGGCAAATTTGTGTGGAGTTCTGCATTGGTGTGTTCCAGTGAGACAAGGAGGTTATGGGCGGGTACACGTTCAGGGCATATTTGTGTGGAATTCTGCATTGGTATGTTCCAGTGAGACAGGGAGGTTATGGAGTGTACCGGTTCAGGGCATATTTGTGTGGAGTTCTGCATTGGTACGTTCCAGTGAGACAGGGAGGTTATGGAGGTGTACATGTTCAGGGCATATTTGTGTGGAGTTCTGCAATGGTACGTTCCAGTGAGACAGGGAGGTTATGGTCGGGTACAGGTTCAGGGCATATTTGTGTGGAGTTCTGCATTGGTACTTTCCAGTGAGACAGGGAAGTTATGGAGGGGTACAGGTTCAGGGCATATTTGTGTGGAGTTCTGCATTGGTACGTTCTAGTGAGAGAGGGAGGTTATGGAGGGGTACAGGTTCAGGGCATATTTGTGCGTAGTTCTGCATTGGTACGTTCCAGTGAGACAGTGAGGTTATGGAGGGTACAGGTTCAGGGCATATTTGTGTGGAGTTCTGTGTTGGTGTGTTCCAGTGTGACAAGGATCTTATGGGCGGGTAAACGTTCCGGGCATATTTGTGTGGAGTTCTGCAGAGGTACGTTCCAGTGAGACAGGGAGGTTATGGTCGGGTACATGTTCAGGGCATATTTGTGTGGAGTTCTGCATTGGGACTTTCCTGTGAGACAGGGAAGTTATAGAAGGGTACAGGTTCAGGGCACATTTGTGTGGAGTTCTGCATTGGTACGTTCCAGTGAGACAGGGAGGTTATGGAGGGTACAGGTTCAGGGCATATTTGTGTGGAGTTCTGCAGTGGTACTTTCCAGTGAGACAGGGAAGTTATGGTCGGGTAAACGTTCAGGGCATATTTGTGCGTAGTTCTGCTTTGGTACGTTCCAGTGAGACAGGGAGTTTATGGAGGGTACAGGTTCAGGGCATATTTGTTTAGAGTTCTGCATTGGTACGTTCCAGTGAGACAGGGAGGTTATGGAGGGGTACAGGTTCAGGGCAAATTTGTGTGGAGTTCTGCATTGGTGCGTTCCAGTGAGACAAGGAGGATATGGGCGGGTATACTTTCAGGGCATATTTGAGTGGAGTTCGGCATTGGTGCGTTCCAGTGAGACAGGGAAGTTATGGAGGGGTACAGATTCAGGGCATATTTGTGTGGAGTTCTGCATTGTTACTTTCCAGTGAGACAGGGAGGTTATGGAGGGGTACAGGTTCAGGGCATATTTGTGTGTAGTTCTGCATTGGGACGTTCCAGTGAGAAAGGGAGGTTATGGAGTGTACAGGTTCAGGGCATATTTGTGTGGAGTTCTGCAGTGGTACGTTCCAGTGAGACAGGGAAGTTATGGAGGGGTACACTTTCAGGGCATATTTGAGTGGAGTTCGGCATTGGTGCGTTCCATTGAGACAGGGAAGTTATGGAGGGGTACAGATTCAGGGCATATTTGTGTGGAGTTCTGCATTGTTACTTTCCAGTGAGACAGGGAGGTTATGGAGGGGTACAGGTTCAGGGCATATTTGTGTGTAGTTCTGCATTGGGACGTTCCAGTGAGAAAGGGAGGTTATGGAGGGTACAGGTTCAGGGCATATTTGTGTGGAGTTCTGCAGTGGTACGTTCCAGTGAGACAGGGATGTTATGGAGGGGTACAGGATCAGGGCATATTTGTGTGGAGTTCTGCGTTGGTACGTTCCAGTGAGACAGGGATGTTATGGAGGGGTACAGGTTCAGGGCATATTTGTGTGGAGTTCTGCATTGGTACGTTCCAGTGAGACAAGGAGCTTGTGGGCGGGTACACGTTCAGGGCATATTTGTGTGGTGTTCTGCAATGGTACGTTCCAGTGAGACTGGGAGGTAATGGAGGGGTACAGGTTAGGGCATATTTGAGTGTAGTTCTGCATTTGTACGTTCCAGTGAGTCAGGGAGGTTATGGAGGGTTACAGGTTCAGGGCACATTTGTGTGGAGTTCTGCATTGGTACTTTCCAGTGAGACAGGGAAGTTATGGAGGGGTACAGGTTCAGGGCATATTTGTGTGTAGTTCTGCATTGGTACGTTCCAGTGAGACAGGGAGGTTATTGGTGGTACAGGCTCAGGGCATATTTGTGTGGAGTTCTGCAGTGGTACGTTCTAGTGAGTCAGGGAGGTGATGGTCGGGTACAGGATCAGGGTATATTTGAGTGGAGTTCGGCATTGGTGCGTTCCAGTGAGACAGGGAGGTTATGGAGGGGTACATGTTCAGGGCATACTTGTGTGGAGTTCTGCATTGGTGCGTTCCAGTGAGACAAGGAGTTTATGGGCGGGTACACGTTCAGGGCATATTTGTGTGGAATTCTGCATTGGTACGTTCCAGTGAGACTGGGAGGTTATGGAGGGTACCGTTTCAGGGCATATTTGTGTGGAGTTCTGCATTGGTACGTTCCAGTGACACAGGGAGGTTATGGAGGGGTACAGGTTCAGGGCATATTTGTGTGTAGTTCTGCATTGGTACGTTCCAGTGAGACAGGGAGGTTATGGAGGGTACAGGTTCAGGGCATATTTGTGTGGAGTTCTGCAGTGGTAGGTTCCAGTGAGACAGGGTGGTTATGGTCGGGTACAGGATCAGGGCATATTTGAGTGGAGTTCGGCTTTTGTGCGTTCCAGTGAGACAGGGAGGTTATGGAGAGGTACAGGTTCAGGGCATACTTGTGTGGAGTTCTGCATTGGTACGTTCCAGTGAGACAGGGAGGTTATGGAGGGTACCGGTTCAGGGCAAATTTGTGTGGAGTTCTGCATTGGTGTGTTCCAGTGAGACAAGGAGGTTATGGGCGGGTACACGTTCAGGGCATATTTGTGTGGAATTCTGCATTGGTATGTTCCAGTGAGACAGGGAGGTTATGGAGTGTACCGGTTCAGGGCATATTTGTGTGGAGTTCTGCATTGGTACGTTCCAGTGAGACAGGGAGGTTATGGAGGTGTACATGTTCAGGGCATATTTGTGTGGAGTTCTGCAATGGTACGTTCCAGTGAGACAGGGAGGTTATGGTCGGGTACAGGTTCAGGGCATATTTGTGTGGAGTTCTGCATTGGTACTTTCCAGTGAGACAGGGAAGTTATGGAGGGGTACAGGTTCAGGGCATATTTGTGTGGAGTTCTGCATTGGTACGTTCTAGTGAGAGAGGGAGGTTATGGAGGGGTACAGGTTCAGGGCATATTTGTGCGTAGTTCTGCATTGGTACGTTCCAGTGAGACAGTGAGGTTATGGAGGGTACAGGTTCAGGGCATATTTGTGTGGAGTTCTGTGTTGGTGTGTTCCAGTGTGACAAGGATCTTATGGGCGGGTAAACGTTCCGGGCATATTTGTGTGGAGTTCTGCAGAGGTACGTTCCAGTGAGACAGGGAGGTTATGGTCGGGTACATGTTCAGGGCATATTTGTGTGGAGTTCTGCATTGGGACTTTCCTGTGAGACAGGGAAGTTATAGAAGGGTACAGGTTCAGGGCACATTTGTGTGGAGTTCTGCATTGGTACGTTCCAGTGAGACAGGGAGGTTATGGAGGGTACAGGTTCAGGGCATATTTGTGTGGAGTTCTGCAGTGGTACTTTCCAGTGAGACAGGGAAGTTATGGTCGGGTAAACGTTCAGGGCATATTTGTGCGTAGTTCTGCTTTGGTACGTTCCAGTGAGACAGGGAGGTTATGGAGGGTACAGGTTCAGGGCATATTTGTTTAGAGTTCTGCATTGGTACGTTCCAGTGAGACAGGGAGGTTATGGAGGGGTACAGGTTCAGGGCAAATTTGTGTGGAGTTCTGCATTGGTGCGTTCCAGTGAGACAAGGAGGATATGGGCGGGTATACTTTCAGGGCATATTTGAGTGGAGTTCGGCATTGGTGCGTTCCAGTGAGACAGGGAAGTTATGGAGGGGTACAGATTCAGGGCATATTTGTGTGGAGTTCTGCATTGTTACTTTCCAGTGAGACAGGGAGGTTATGGAGGGGTACAGGTTCAGGGCATATTTGTGTGTAGTTCTGCATTGGGACGTTCCAGTGAGAAAGGGAGGTTATGGAGTGTACAGGTTCAGGGCATATTTGTGTGGAGTTCTGCAGTGGTACGTTCCAGTGAGACAGGGAGGTTATGAGCGGGTACAGGATCAGGGCATATTTGAGTGGAGTTCGGCATTGGTGCGTTCCAGTGAGACAGGGAGGTTATGGAGGGGTACAGGTTCAGTGCATATTTGTGTGTAGTTCGGCATTTGTACATTCCAGTGATACAGGGAGGTTATGGAGGGGTTCAGGTTCAGGGCATATTTGTGTGTAGTTCTGCATTGGTACGTTCCAGTGAGACAGGGAGGTTATGGAGGGGTACCGGTTCAGGGCAAATTTGTGTGGAGTTCTGCATTGGTGTGTTCCAGTGAGAGAAGGAGGTTATGGGCGGGTACACGTTCAGGGCATATTTGTGTGGAATTCTGCATTGGTATGTTCCAGTGAGACAGGGAGGTTATGGAGGGTACCGGTTCAGGGCATATTTGTGTGGAGTTCTGCATTGGTACGTTCCAGTGAGACAGTGAGGTTATGGCGGGGTACAGGTTCAGGGCATATTTGTGTGGTGTTCTGCAATGGTACGTTCCAGTGAGACAGGGAGGTTATGCACGGTACAGGATCAGGGCATATTTGAGTGGAGTTCGGCATTGGTGCGTTCCATTGAGACAGGGAGGTTATGGTCGGCTACAGGTTCAGGGCATATTTGTGTGGAGTTCTGCGTTGGTACGTTCCAGTGAGACAAGGATCTTATGGGCGGGTACAGGTTCAGGGCATATTTGTGTGGTGTTCTGCAATGGTACGTTCCAGTGAGACTGGGAGGATATGGGCGGGTACACTTTCAGGGCATATTTGAGTGGAGTTCGGCATTGGTGCGTTCCATTGAGACAGGGAAGTTATGGAGGGGTACAGATTCAGGGCATATTTGTGTGGAGTTCTGCATTGTTACTTTCCAGTGAGACAGGGAGGTTATGGAGGGGTACAGGTTCAGGGCATATTTGTGTGTAGTTCTGCATTGGGACGTTCCAGTGAGAAAGGGAGGTTATGGAGGGTACAGGTTCAGGGCATATTTGTGTGGAGTTCTGCAGTGGTACGTTCCAGTGAGACAGGGATGTTATGGAGGGGTACAGGATCAGGGCATATTTGTGTGGAGTACTGCGTTGGTACGTTCCAGTGAGACAGGGATGTTATGGAGGGGTACAGGTTCAGGGCATATTTGTGTGGAGTTCTGCATTGGTACGTTCCAGTGAGACAAGGAGCTTGTGGGCGGGTACACGTTCAGGGCATATTTGTGTGGTGTTCTGCAATGGTACGTTCCAGTGAGACTGGGAGGTAATGGAGGGGTACAGGTTAGGGCATATTTGAGTGTAGTTCTGCATTTGTACGTTCCAGTGAGTCAGGGAGGTTATGGAGGGTTACAGGTTCAGGGCACATTTGTGTGGAGTTCTGCATTGGTACTTTCCAGTGAGACAGGGAAGTTATGGAGGGGTACAGGTTCAGGGCATATTTGTGTGTAGTTCTGCATTGGTACGTTCCAGTGAGACAGGGAGGTTATTGGTGGTACAGGCTCAGGGCATATTTGTGTGGAGTTCTGCAGTGGTACGTTCCAGTGAGTCAGGGAGGTTATGGTCGGGTACAGGATCAGGGTATATTTGAGTGGAGTTCGGCATTGGTGCGTTCCAGTGAGACAGGGAGGTTATGGAGGGGTACATGTTCAGGGCATACTTGTGTGGAGTTCTGCATTGGTGCGTTCCAGTGAGACAAGGAGTTTATGGGCGGGTACACGTTCAGGGCATATTTGTGTGGAATTCTGCATTGGTACGTTCCAGTGAGACTGGGAGGTTATGGAGGGTACCGTTTCAGGGCATATTTGTGTGGAGATCTGCATTGGTACGTTCCAGCGAGACAGGGAGGTTATGGAGGGTTACAGGTTCAGGGCATATTTGTGTGGAGTTCTGCATTGATACGGTCCAGTGAGACAGGGAGGTTATGGAGGTGTACAGGTTCAGGGCACATTTGTCTGGAGTGCTGCATTGGTACGTTCCAGTGAGACAGGGAGGTTATGGAGGGGTACAGGTTCAGGGCAAATTTGTGTGGAGTTCTGCATTGGTGCGTTCCAGTGAGACAAGGAGGATATGGGCGGGTATACTTTCAGGGCATATTTGAGTGGAGTTCGGCATTGGTGCGTTCCAGTGAGACAGGGAAGTTATGGAGGGGTACAGATTCAGGGCATATTTGTGTGGAGTTCTGCATTGTTACTTTCCAGTGAGACAGGGAGGTTATGGAGGGGTACAGGTTCAGGGCATATTTGTGTGTAGTTCTGCATTGGGACGTTCCAGTGAGAAAGGGAGGTTATGGAGTGTACAGGTTCAGGGCATATTTGTGTGGAGTTCTGCAGTGGTACGTTCCAGTGAGACAGGGAAGTTATGGAGGGGTACACTTTCAGGGCATATTTGAGTGGAGTTCGGCATTGGTGCGTTCCATTGAGACAGGGAAGTTATGGAGGGGTACAGATTCAGGGCATATTTGTGTGGAGTTCTGCATTGTTACTTTCCAGTGAGACAGGGAGGTTATGGAGGGGTACAGGTTCAGGGCATATTTGTGTGTAGTTCTGCATTGGGACGTTCCAGTGAGAAAGGGAGGTTATGGAGGGTACAGGTTCAGGGCATATTTGTGTGGAGTTCTGCAGTGGTACGTTCCAGTGAGACAGGGATGTTATGGAGGGGTACAGGATCAGGGCATATTTGTGTGGAGTTCTGCGTTGGTACGTTCCAGTGAGACAGGGATGTTATGGAGGGGTACAGGTTCAGGGCATATTTGTGTGGAGTTCTGCATTGGTACGTTCCAGTGAGACAAGGAGCTTGTGGGCGGGTACACGTTCAGGGCATATTTGTGTGGTGTTCTGCAATGGTACGTTCCAGTGAGACTGGGAGGTAATGGAGGGGTACAGGTTAGGGCATATTTGAGTGTAGTTCTGCATTTGTACGTTCCAGTGAGTCAGGGAGGTTATGGAGGGTTACAGGTTCAGGGCACATTTGTGTGGAGTTCTGCATTGGTACTTTCCAGTGAGACAGGGAAGTTATGGAGGGGTACAGGTTCAGGGCATATTTGTGTGTAGTTCTGCATTGGTACGTTCCAGTGAGACAGGGAGGTTATTGGTGGTACAGGCTCAGGGCATATTTGTGTGGAGTTCTGCAGTGGTACGTTCTAGTGAGTCAGGGAGGTGATGGTCGGGTACAGGATCAGGGTATATTTGAGTGGAGTTCGGCATTGGTGCGTTCCAGTGAGACAGGGAGGTTATGGAGGGGTACATGTTCAGGGCATACTTGTGTGGAGTTCTGCATTGGTGCGTTCCAGTGAGACAAGGAGTTTATGGGCGGGTACACGTTCAGGGCATATTTGTGTGGAATTCTGCATTGGTACGTTCCAGTGAGACTGGGAGGTTATGGAGGGTACCGTTTCAGGGCATATTTGTGTGGAGTTCTGCATTGGTACGTTCCAGTGACACAGGGAGGTTATGGAGGGGTACAGGTTCAGGGCATATTTGTGTGTAGTTCTGCATTGGTACGTTCCAGTGAGACAGGGAGGTTATGGAGGGTACAGGTTCAGGGCATATTTGTGTGGAGTTCTGCAGTGGTAGGTTCCAGTGAGACAGGGTGGTTATGGTCGGGTACAGGATCAGGGCATATTTGAGTGGAGTTCGGCTTTTGTGCGTTCCAGTGAGACAGGGAGGTTATGGAGAGGTACAGGTTCAGGGCATACTTGTGTGGAGTTCTGCATTGGTACGTTCCAGTGAGACAGGGAGGTTATGGAGGGTACCGGTTCAGGGCAAATTTGTGTGGAGTTCTGCATTGGTGTGTTCCAGTGAGACAAGGAGGTTATGGGCGGGTACACGTTCAGGGCATATTTGTGTGGAATTCTGCATTGGTATGTTCCAGTGAGACAGGGAGGTTATGGAGTGTACCGGTTCAGGGCATATTTGTGTGGAGTTCTGCATTGGTACGTTCCAGTGAGACAGGGAGGTTATGGAGGTGTACATGTTCAGGGCATATTTGTGTGGAGTTCTGCAATGGTACGTTCCAGTGAGACAGGGAGGTTATGGTCGGGTACAGGTTCAGGGCATATTTGTGTGGAGTTCTGCATTGGTACTTTCCAGTGAGACAGGGAAGTTATGGAGGGGTACAGGTTCAGGGCATATTTGTGTGGAGTTCTGCATTGGTACGTTCTAGTGAGAGAGGGAGGTTATGGAGGGGTACATTTTCAGGGCATATTTGTGCGTAGTTCTGCATTGGTACGTTCCAGTGAGACAGTGAGGTTATGGAGGGTACAGGTTCAGGGCATATTTGTGTGGAGTTCTGTGTTGGTGTGTTCCAGTGTGACAAGGATCTTATGGGCGGGTAAACGTTCCGGGCATATTTGTGTGGAGTTCTGCAGAGGTACGTTCCAGTGAGACAGGGAGGTTATGGTCGGGTACATGTTCAGGGCATATTTGTGTGGAGTTCTGCATTGGGACTTTCCTGTGAGACAGGGAAGTTATAGAAGGGTACAGGTTCAGGGCACATTTGTGTGGAGTTCTGCATTGGTACGTTCCAGTGAGACAGGGAGGTTATGGAGGGTACAGGTTCAGGGCATATTTGTGTGGAGTTCTGCAGTGGTACTTTCCAGTGAGACAGGGAAGTTATGGTCGGGTAAACGTTCAGGGCATATTTGTGCGTAGTTCTGCTTTGGTACGTTCCAGTGAGACAGGGAGGTTATGGAGGGTACAGGTTCAGGGCATATTTGTTTAGAGTTCTGCATTGGTACGTTCCAGTGAGACAGGGAGGTTATGGAGGGGTACAGGTTCAGGGCAAATTTGTGTGGAGTTCTGCATTGGTGCGTTCCAGTGAGACAAGGAGGATATGGGCGGGTATACTTTCAGGGCATATTTGAGTGGAGTTCGGCATTGGTGCGTTCCAGTGAGACAGGGAAGTTATGGAGGGGTACAGATTCAGGGCATATTTGTGTGGAGTTCTGCATTGTTACTTTCCAGTGAGACAGGGAGGTTATGGAGGGGTACAGGTTCAGGGCATATTTGTGTGTAGTTCTGCATTGGGACGTTCCAGTGAGAAAGGGAGGTTATGGAGTGTACAGGTTCAGGGCATATTTGTGTGGAGTTCTGCAGTGGTACGTTCCAGTGAGACAGGGAGGTTATGAGCGGGTACAGGATCAGGGCATATTTGAGTGGAGTTCGGCATTGGTGCGTTCCAGTGAGACAGGGAGGTTATGGAGGGGTACAGGTTCAGTGCATATTTGTGTGTAGTTCGGCATTTGTACATTCCAGTGATACAGGGAGGTTATGGAGGGGTTCAGGTTCAGGGCATATTTGTGTGTAGTTCTGCATTGGTACGTTCCAGTGAGACAGGGAGGTTATGGAGGGGTACCGGTTCAGGGCAAATTTGTGTGGAGTTCTGCATTGGTGTGTTCCAGTGAGAGAAGGAGGTTATGGGCGGGTACACGTTCAGGGCATATTTGTGTGGAATTCTGCATTGGTATGTTCCAGTGAGACAGGGAGGTTATGGAGGGTACCGGTTCAGGGCATATTTGTGTGGAGTTCTGCATTGGTACGTTCCAGTGAGACAGTGAGGTTATGGCGGGGTACAGGTTCAGGGCATATTTGTGTGGTGTTCTGCAATGGTACGTTCCAGTGAGACAGGGAGGTTATGCACGGTACAGGATCAGGGCATATTTGAGTGGAGTTCGGCATTGGTGCGTTCCATTGAGACAGGGAGGTTATGGTCGGCTACAGGTTCAGGGCATATTTGTGTGGAGTTCTGCGTTGGTACGTTCCAGTGAGACAAGGATCTTATGGGCGGGTACAGGTTCAGGGCATATTTGTGTGGTGTTCTGCAATGGTACGTTCCAGTGAGACTGGGAGGATATGGGCGGGTACACTTTCAGGGCATATTTGAGTGGAGTTCGGCATTGGTGCGTTCCATTGAGACAGGGAAGTTATGGAGGGGTACAGATTCAGGGCATATTTGTGTGGAGTTCTGCATTGTTACTTTCCAGTGAGACAGGGAGGTTATGGAGGGGTACAGGTTCAGGGCATATTTGTGTGTAGTTCTGCATTGGGACGTTCCAGTGAGAAAGGGAGGTTATGGAGGGTACAGGTTCAGGGCATATTTGTGTGGAGTTCTGCAGTGTTACGTTCCAGTGAGACAGGGATGTTATGGAGGGGTACAGGATCAGGGCATATTTGTGTGGAGTACTGCGTTGGTACGTTCCAGTGAGACAGGGATGTTATGGAGGGGTACAGGTTCAGGGCATATTTGTGTGGAGTTCTGCATTGGTACGTTCCAGTGAGACAAGGAGCTTGTGGGCGGGTACACGTTCAGGGCATATTTGTGTGGTGTTCTGCAATGGTACGTTCCAGTGAGACTGGGAGGTAATGGAGGGGTACAGGTTAGGGCATATTTGAGTGTAGTTCTGCATTTGTACGTTCCAGTGAGTCAGGGAGGTTATGGAGGGTTACAGGTTCAGGGCACATTTGTGTGGAGTTCTGCATTGGTACTTTCCAGTGAGACAGGGAAGTTATGGAGGGGTACAGGTTCAGGGCATATTTGTGTGTAGTTCTGCATTGGTACGTTCCAGTGAGACAGGGAGGTTATTGGTGGTACAGGCTCAGGGCATATTTGTGTGGAGTTCTGCAGTGGTACGTTCCAGTGAGTCAGGGAGGTTATGGTCGGGTACAGGATCAGGGTATATTTGAGTGGAGTTCGGCATTGGTGCGTTCCAGTGAGACAGGGAGGTTATGGAGGGGTACATGTTCAGGGCATACTTGTGTGGAGTTCTGCATTGGTGCGTTCCAGTGAGACAAGGAGTTTATGGGCGGGTACACGTTCAGGGCATATTTGTGTGGAATTCTGCATTGGTACGTTCCAGTGAGACTGGGAGGTTATGGAGGGTACCGTTTCAGGGCATATTTGTGTGGAGATCTGCATTGGTACGTTCCAGCGAGACAGGGAGGTTATGGAGGGTTACAGGTTCAGGGCATATTTGTGTGGAGTTCTGCATTGATACGGTCCAGTGAGACAGGGAGGTTATGGAGGTGTACAGGTTCAGGGCACATTTGTCTGGAGTGCTGCATTGGTACGTTCCAGTGAGACAGGGAGGTTATGGAGGTGTACAGGTTCAGGGCATATTTGTGTGGAGTTCTGCATTGGTACGTTCCAGTGACACAGGGAGGTTATGGAGGGGTACAGGTTCAGGGCATATTTGTGTGTAGTTCTGCATTGGTACGTTCCAGTGAGACAGGGAGGTTATGGAGGGTACAGGTTCAGGGCATATTTGTGTGGAGTTCTGCAGTGGTAGGTTCCAGTGAGACAGGGTGGTTATGGTCGGGTACAGGATCAGGGCATATTTGAGTGGAGTTCGGCTTTTGTGCGTTCCAGTGAGACAGGGAGGTTATGGAGAGGTACAGGTTCAGGGCATACTTGTGTGGAGTTCTGCATTGGTACGTTCCAGTGAGACAGGGAGGTTATGGAGGGTACCGGTTCAGGGCAAATTTGTGTGGAGTTCTGCATTGGTGTGTTCCAGTGAGACAAGGAGGTTATGGGCGGGTACACGTTCAGGGCATATTTGTGTGGAATTCTGCATTGGTATGTTCCAGTGAGACAGGGAGGTTATGGAGTGTACCGGTTCAGGGCATATTTGTGTGGAGTTCTGCATTGGTACGTTCCAGTGAGACAGGGAGGTTATGGAGGTGTACATGTTCAGGGCATATTTGTGTGGAGTTCTGCAATGGTACGTTCCAGTGAGACAGGGAGGTTATGGTCGGGTACAGGTTCAGGGCATATTTGTGTGGAGTTCTGCATTGGTACTTTCCAGTGAGACAGGGAAGTTATGGAGGGGTACAGGTTCAGGGCATATTTGTGTGGAGTTCTGCATTGGTACGTTCTAGTGAGAGAGGGAGGTTATGGAGGGGTACAGGTTCAGGGCATATTTGTGCGTAGTTCTGCATTGGTACGTTCCAGTGAGACAGTGAGGTTATGGAGGGTACAGGTTCAGGGCATATTTGTGTGGAGTTCTGTGTTGGTGTGTTCCAGTGTGACAAGGATCTTATGGGCGGGTAAACGTTCCGGGCATATTTGTGTGGAGTTCTGCAGAGGTACGTTCCAGTGAGACAGGGAGGTTATGGTCGGGTACATGTTCAGGGCATATTTGTGTGGAGTTCTGCATTGGGACTTTCCTGTGAGACAGGGAAGTTATAGAAGGGTACAGGTTCAGGGCACATTTGTGTGGAGTTCTGCATTGGTACGTTCCAGTGAGACAGGGAGGTTATGGAGGGTACAGGTTCAGGGCATATTTGTGTGGAGTTCTGCAGTGGTACTTTCCAGTGAGACAGGGAAGTTATGGTCGGGTACACGTTCAGGGCATATTTGTGCGTAGTTCTGCTTTGGTACGTTCCAGTGAGACAGGGAGGTTATGGAGGGTACAGGTTCAGGGCATATTTGTGTGGAGTTCTGCGTTGGTACGTTCCAGTGAGACAAGGATCTTATGGGCGGGTACAGGTTCAGGGCATATTTGTGTGGTGTTCTGCAATGGTACGTTCCAGTGAGACTGGGAGGATATGGGCGGGTACACTTTCAGGGCATATTTGAGTGGAGTTCGGCATTGGTGCGTTCCATTGAGACAGGGAAGTTATGGAGGGGTACAGGTTCAGGGCATATTTGTGTGGAGTTCTGCATTGGTACGTTCCAGTGAGACAGGGAGGTTATGGAGGGTACAGGTTCAGGGCATATTTGTTTAGAGTTCTGCATTGGTACGTTCCAGTGAGACAGGGAGGTTATGGAGGGGTACAGGTTCAGGGCAAATTTGTGTGGAGTTCTGCATTGGTGCGTTCCAGTGAGACAAGGAGGATATGGGCGGGTATACTTTCAGGGCATATTTGAGTGGAGTTCGGCATTGGTGCGTTCCAGTGAGACAGGGAAGTTATGGAGGGGTACAGGTTCAGGGCATATTTGTGTGGAGTTCTGCATTGTTACTTTCCAGTGAGACAGGGAGGTTATGGAGGGGTACAGGTTCAGGGCATATTTGTGTGTAATTCTGCATTGGGACGTTCCAGTGAGAAAGGGAGGTTATGGAGGGTACAGGTTCAGTGCATATTTGTGTGGAGTTCTGCAGTGGTACGTTCCAGTGAGACAGGGAGGTTATGAGCGGGTACAGGATCAGGGCATATTTGAGTGGAGTTCGGCATTGGTGCGTTCCAGTGAGACAGGGAGGTTATGGAGGGGTACAGGTTCAGTGCATATTTGTGTGTAGTTCGGCATTTGTACATTCCAGTGATACAGGGAGGTTATGGAGGGGTACAGGTTCAGGGCATATTTGTGTGTAGTTCTGCATTGGTACGTTCCAGTGAGACAGGGAGGTTATGGAGGGGTACCGGTTCAGGGCAAATTTGTGTGGAGTTCTGCATTGGTGTGTTCCAGTGAGAGAAGGAGGTTATTGGCGGGTACACGTTCAGGGCATATTTGTGTGGAATTCTGCATTGGTATGTTCCAGTGAGACAGGGAGGTTATGGAGGGTACCTGTTCAGGGCATATTTGTGTGGAGTTCTGCATTGGTACGTTCCAGTGAGACAGTGAGGTTATGGCGGGGTACAGGTTCAGGGCATATTTGTGTGGTGTTCTGCAATGGTACGTTCCAGTGAGACAGGGAGGTTATGCACGGTACAGGATCAGGGCATATTTGAGTGGAGTTCGGCATTGGTGCGTTCCATTGAGACAGGGAGGTTATGGTCGGCTACAGGTTCAGGGCATATTTGTGTGGAGTTCTGCGTTGGTACGTTCCAGTGAGACAAGGATCTTATGGGCGGGTACAGGTTCAGGGCATATTTGTGTGGTGTTCTGCAATGGTACGTTCCAGTGAGACTGGGAGGATATGGGCGGGTACACTTTCAGGGCATATTTGAGTGGAGTTCGGCATTGGTGCGTTCCATTGAGACAGGGAAGTTATGGAGGGGTACAGGTTCAGGGCATATTTGTGTGGAGTTCTGCATTGGTACGTTCCAGTGAGACAGGGAGGTTATGGAGGGTACAGGTTCAGGGCATATTTGTTTAGAGTTCTGCATTGGTACGTTCCAGTGAGACAGGGAGGTTATGGAGGGGTACAGGTTCAGGGCAAATTTGTGTCGAGTTCTGCATTGGTGCGTTCCAGTGAGACAAGGAGGATATGGGCGGGTATACTTTAAGGGCATATTTGAGTGGAGTTCGGCATTGGTGCGTTCCAGTGAGACAGGGAAGTTATGGAGGGGTACAGATTCAGGGCATATTTGTGTGGAGTTCTGCATTGTTACTTTCCAGTGAGACAGGGAGGTTATGGAGGGGTACAGGTTCAGGGCATATTTGTGTGTAGTTCTGCATTGGGACGTTCCAGTGAGAAAGGGAGGTTATGGAGGGTACAGGTTCAGGGCATATTTGTGTGGAGTTCTGCAGTGGTACGTTCCAGTGAGACAGGGAGGTTATGAGCGGGTACAGGATCAGGGCATATTTGAGTGGAGTTCGGCATTGGTGCGTTCCAGTGAGACAGGGAGGTTATGGAGGGGTACAGGTTCAGTGCATATTTGTGTGTAGTTCGGCATTTGTACATTCCAGTGATACAGGGAGGTTATGGAGGGGTACAGGTTCAGGGCATATTTGTGTGTAGTTCTGCATTGGTACATTCCAGTGAGACAGGGAGGTTATGGAGGGGTACCGGTTCAGGGCAAATTTGTGTGGAGTTCTGCATTGGTGTGTTCCAGTGAGAGAAGGAGGTTATGGGCGGGTACACGTTCAGGGCATATTTGTGTGGAATTCTGCATTGGTATGTTCCAGTGAGACAGGGAGGTTATGGAGGGTACCGGTTCAGGGCATATTTGTGTGGAGTTCTGCATTGGTACGTTCCAGTGAGACAGTGAGGTTATGGCGGGGTACAGGTTCAGGGCATATTTGTGTGGTGTTCTGCAATGGTACGTTCCAGTGAGACAGGGAGGTTATGCACGGTACAGGATCAGGGCATATTTGAGTGGAGTTCGGCATTGGTGCGTTCCATTGAGACAGGGAGGTTATGGTCGGCTACAGGTTCAGGGCATATTTGTGTGGAGTTCTGCGTTGGTACGTTCCAGTGAGACAAGGATCTTATGGGCGGGTACAGGTTCAGGGCATATTTGTGTGGTGTTCTGCAATGGTACGTTCCAGTGAGACTGGGAGGATATGGGCGGGTACACTTTCAGGGCATATTTGAGTGGAGTTCGGCATTGGTGCGTTCCATTGAGACAGGGAAGTTATGGAGGGGTACAGATTCAGGGCATATTTGTGTGGAGTTCTGCATTGTTACTTTCCAGTGAGACAGGGAGGTTATGGAGGGGTACAGGTTCAGGGCATATTTGTGTGTAGTTCTGCATTGGGACGTTCCAGTGAGAAAGGGAGGTTATGGAGGGTACAGGTTCAGGGCATATTTGTGTGGAGTTCTGCAGTGGTACGTTCCAGTGAGACAGGGAGGTTATGAGCGGGTACAGGATCAGGGCATATTTGAGTGGAGTTCGGCATTGGTGCGTTCCAGTGAGACAGGGAGGTTATGGAGGGGTACAGGTTCAGTGCATATTTGTGTGTAGTTCGGCATTTGTGCATTCCAGTGATACAGGGAGGTTATGGAGGGGTACACGTTCAGGGCATATTTGTGTGGAATTCTGCATTGGTATGTTCCAGTGAGACAGGGAGGTTATGGAGGGTACCGGTTCAGGGCATATTTGTGTGGAGTTCTGCATTGGTACGTTCCAGTGAGACAGTGAGGTTATGGCGGGGTACAGGTTCAGGGCATATTTGTGTGGTGTTCTGCAATGGTACGTTCCAGTGAGACAGGGAGGTTATGCACGGTACAGGATCAGGGCATATTTGAGTGGAGTTCGGCATTGGTGCGTTCCATTGAGACAGGGAGGTTATGGTCGGCTACAGGTTCAGGGCATATTTGTGTGTAGTTCTGCATTGGTACGTTCCAGTGAGACTGGGAGGATATGGGCGGGTACACTTTCAGGGCATATTTGAGTGGAGTTCGGCATTGGTGCGTTCCATTGAGACAGGGAAGTTATGGAGGGGTACAGGTTCAGGGCATATTTGTGTGGAGTTCTGCATTGGTACGTTCCAGTGAGACAGGGAGGTTATGGAGGGTACAGGTTCAGGGCATATTTGTTTAGAGTTCTGCATTGGTACGTTCCAGTGAGACAGGGAGGTTATGGAGGGGTACAGGTTCAGGGCAAATTTGTGTGGAGTTCTGCATTGGTGCGTTCCAGTGAGACAAGGAGGATATGGGCGGGTATACTTTCAGGGCATATTTGAGTGGAGTTCGGCATTGGTGCGTTCCAGTGAGACAGGGAAGTTATGGAGGGGTACAGGTTCAGGGCATATTTGTGTGGAGTTCTGCATTGTTACTTTCCAGTGAGACAGGGAGGTTATGGAGGGGTACAGGTTCAGGGCATATTTGTGTGTAGTTCTGCATTGGGACGTTCCAGTGAGAAAGGGAGGTTATGGAGGGTACAGGTTCAGGGCATATTTGTGTGGAGTTCTGCAGTGGTACGTTCCAGTGAGACAGGGAGGTTATGAGCGGGTACAGGATCAGGGCATATTTGAGTGGAGTTCGGCATTGGTGCGTTCCAGTGAGACAGGGAGGTTATGGAGGGGTACAGGTTCAGTACATATTTGTGTGTAGTTCGGCATTTGTACATTCCAGTGATACAGGGAGGTTATGGAGGGGTACAGGTTCAGGGCATATTTGTGTGTAGTTCTGCATTGGTACGTTCCAGTGAGACAGGGAGGTTATGGAGGGGTACCGGTTCAGGGCAAATTTGTGTGGAGTTCTGCATTGGTGTGTTCCAGTGAGAGAAGGAGGTTATGGGCGGGTACACGTTCAGGGCATATTTGTGTGGAATTCTGCATTGGTATGTTCCAGTGAGACAGGGAGGTTATGGAGGGTACCGGTTCAGGGCATATTTGTGTGGAGTTCTGCATTGGTACGTTCCAGTGAGACAGTGAGGTTATGGCGGGGTACAGGTTCAGGGCATATTTGTGTGGTGTTCTGCAATGGTACGTTCCAGTGAGACAGGGAGGTTATGCACGGTACAGGATCAGGGCATATTTGAGTGGAGTTCGGCATTGGTGCGTTCCATTGAGACAGGGAGGTTATGGTCGGCTACAGGTTCAGGGCATATTTGTGTGGAGTTCTGCATTGGTACTTTCCAGTGAGACAGGGAAGTTATGGAGGGGTACAGGTTCAGGGCATATTTGTGTGGAGTTCTGCATTGGTACGTTCTAGTGAGAGAGGGAGGTTATGGAGGGGTACAGGTTCAGGGCATATTTGTGTGTAGTTCTGCATTGGTACGTTCCAGTGAGACAGGGAGGTTATGGAGGGTACAGGTTCAGGGCATATTTGTGTGGAGTTCTGCAGTGGTACGTTCCAGTGAGACAGGGAGGTTATGGTCGGGTACAGGTTCAGGGCATATTTGTGTGGAGTTCTGTGTTGGTGTGTTCCAGTGTGACAAGGATCTTATGGGCGGGTAAACGTTCCGGGCATATTTGTGTGGAGTTCTGCAGAGGTACGTTCCAGTGAGACAGGGAGGTTATGGTCGGGTACATGTTCAGGGCATATTTGTGTGGAGTTCTGCATTGGGACTTTCCTGTGAGACAGGGAAGTTATGGAAGGGTACAGGTTCAGGGCACATTTGTGTGGAGTTCTGCATTGGTACGTTCCAGTGAGACAGGGAGGTTATGGAGGGTACAGGTTCAGGGCATATTTGTGTGGAGTTCTGCAGTGGTACGTTCCAGTGAGACAGGGAGGTTATGGAGGGTACAGGTTCAGGGCATATTTGTGTGGAGTTCTGTGTTGGTGTGTTCCAGTGTGACAAGGATCTTATGGGCGGGTAAACGTTCCGGGCATATTTGTGTGGAGTTCTGCAGAGGTACGTTCCAGTGAGACAGGGAGGTTATGGTCGGGTACATGTTCAGGGCATATTTGTGTGGAGTTCTGCATTGGGACTTTCCTGTGAGACAGGGAAGTTATGGAAGGGTACAGGTTCAGGGCACATTTGTGTGGAGTTCTGCATTGGTACGTTCCAGTGAGACAGGGAGGTTATGGAGGGGTGCAGGTTCAGGGCATATTTGTGTGTAGTTCTGCATTGGTACGTTCCAGTGAGACAGGGAGGTTATGGAGGGTACAGGATCAGGGCATATTTGTGTGGAGTTCTGCAGTGGTACGTTCCAGTGAGACAGGGAAGTTATGGTCGGGTACAGGTTCAGGGCATATTTGTGTGGAGTTCTTTGTTGGTGTGTTCCAGTGTGACAAGGATCTTATGGGCGGGTAAACGTTCCGGGCATATTTGTGTGGAGTTCTGCAGAGGTACGTTCCAGTGAGACAGGGAGGTTATGGTCGGGTACATGTTCAGGGCATATTTGTGTGGAGTTCTGCATTGGGACTTTCCTGTGAGACAGGGAAGTTATGGAAGGGTACAGGTTCAGGGCACATTTGTGTGGAGTTCTGCATTGGTACGTTCCAGTGAGACAGGGAGGTTATGGAGGGGTGCAGGTTCAGGGCATATTTGTGTGGAGTTCTGCAGTGGTACGTTCCAGTGAGACAGGGAGGTTATGGAGGGTATAGGTTCAGGGCATATTTGTGTGGAGTTCTGTGTTGGTGTGTTCCAGTGTGACAAGGATCTTATGGGCGGGTAAACGTTCCGGGCATATTTGTGTGGAGTTCTGCAGAGGTACGTTCCAGTGAGACAGGGAGGTTATGGTCGGGTACATGTTCAGGGCATATTTGTGTGGAGTTCTGCATTGGGACTTTCCTGTGAGACAGGGAAGTTATGGAAGGGTACAGGTTCAGGGCACATTTGTGTGGAGTTCTGCATTGGTACGTTCCAGTGAGACAGGGAGGTTATGGAGGGGTGCAGGTTCAGGGCATATTTGTGTGTAGTTCTGCATTGGTACGTTCCAGTGAGACAGGGAGGTTATGGAGGGTACAGGATCAGGGCATATTTGTGTGGAGTTCTGCAGTGGTACGTTCCAGTGAGACAGGGAAGTTATGGTCGGGTACAGGTTCAGGGCATATTTGTGCGTAGTTCTGCTTTGGTACGTTCCAGTGAGACAGGGAGGTTATGGAGGGTACAGGTTCAGGGCATATTTGTGTGGAGTTCTGCGTTGGTACGTTCCAGTGAGACAAGGATCTTATGGGCGGGTACAGGTTCAGGGCATATTTGTGTGGTGTTCTGCAATGGTACGTTCCAGTGAGACTGGGAAGATATGGGCGGGTACACTTTCAGGGCATATTTGAGTGGAGTTCGGCATTGGTGCGTTCCAGTGAGACAGGGAAGTTATGGAGGGGTACAGGTTCAGGGCATATTTGTGTGGAGTTCTGCATTGTTACTTTCCAGTGAGACAGGGAGGTTATGGAGGGGTACAGGTTCAGGGCATATTTGTGTGTAGTTCTGCATTGGGACGTTCCAGTGAGACAGGGAGGTTATGGAGGGTACAGGTTCAGGGCATATTTGTGTGGAGTTCTGCAGTGGTACGTTCCAGTGAGACAGGGAGGTTATGAGCGGGTACAGGTTCAGGGCATATTTGTGTGGAGTTCTGCGTTGGTACGTTCCAGTGAGACAAGGAGCTTATGGGCGGGTACACGTTCAGGGCATATTTGTGTGGTGTTCTGCAATGGTACGTTCCAGTGAGACAGGGAGGATATGCACGGTAGAGCATCAGGGCATATTTGAGTGGAGTTTGGCATTGGTGCGTTCCAGTGAGACAGGGAGGTTATGGTCGGGTACAGGTTCAGGGCATATTTGTGTGGAGTTCTGCATTGGTACGTTCCAGTGAGACAGGGATGTTATGGAGGGTACAGGTTCAGGGCATATTTGTGTGGAGTTCTGCGTTGGTACGTTCCAGTGAGACAAGGAGCTTATGGGCGGGTACACGTTCAGGGCATATTTGTGTGGTGTTCTGCATTGGTACGTTCCAGTGAGACAGGGATGTTATGGAGGGTACAGGTTCAGGGCATATTTGTGTGGAGTTCTGCGTTGGTACGTTCCAGTGAGACAAGGAGCTTATGGGCGGGTACACGTTCAGGGCATATTTGTGTGGTGTTCTGCAATGGTACGTTCCAGTGAGACTGGGAGGTAATGGAGGGGTACAGGTTAGGGCATATTTGAGTGTAGTTCTGCATTTGTACGTTCCAGTGAGTCAGGGAGGTTATGGAGTGTACAGGTTCAGGGCACATTTGTGTGGAGTTCTGCATTGGTACTTTCCAGTGAGACAGGGAAGTTATGGAGGGGTACAGGTTCAGGGCATATTTGTGTGTAGTTCTGCATTGGTACGTTCCAGTGAGACAGGGAGGTTATTGGTGGTACAGGCTCAGGGCATATTTGTGTGGAGTTCTGCAGTGGTACGTTCCAGTGAGTCAGGGAGGTTATGGTCGGGTACAGGATCAGGGTATATTTGAGTGGAGTTCGGCATTGGTGCGTTCCAGTGAGACAGGGAGGTTATGGAGGGGTACATGTTCAGGGCATACTTGTGTGGAGTTCTGCATTGGTGCGTTCCAGTGAGACAAGGAGTTTATGGGCGGGTACACGTTCAGGGCATATTTGTGTGGAATTCTGCATTGGTACGTTCCAGTGAGACTGGGAGGTTATGGAGGGTACCGGTTCAGGGCATATTTGTGTGGAGATCTGCATTGGTACGTTCCAGCGAGACAGGGAGGTTATGGAGGGTTACAGGTTCAGGGCATATTTGTGTGGAGTTCTGCATTGGTACGGTCCAGTGAGACAGGGAGGTTATGGAGGTGTACAGGTTCAGGGCACATTTGTCTGGAGTTCTGCATTGGTACGTTCCAGTGAGACAGGGAGGTTATGGAGGTGTACAGGTTCAGGGCATATTTGTGTGGAGTTCTGCATTGGTACGTTCCAGTGAGACAGGGAGGTTATGGAGGGGTACAGGTTCAGGGCATATTTGTGTGTAGTTCTGCATTGGTACGTTCCAGTGAGACAGGGAGGTTATGGAGGGTACAGGTTCAGGGCATATTTGTGTGGAGTTCTGCAGTGGTACGTTCCAGTGAGACAGGGTTGTTATGGTCGGGTACAGGATCAGGGCATATTTGAGTGGAGTTCGGCTTTTGTGCGTTCCAGTGAGACAGGGAGGTTATGGAGAGTTACAGGTTCAGGGCATACTTGTGTGGAGTTCTGCATTGGTACGTTCCAGTGAGACAGGGAGGTTATGGAGGGTACCGGTTCAGGGCAAATTTGTGTGGAGTTCTGCATTGGTGTGTTCCAGTGAGACAAGGAGGTTATGGGCGGGTACACGTTCAGGGCATATTTGTGTGGAATTCTGCATTGGTATGTTCCAGTGAGACAGGGAGGTTATGGAGGGTACCGGTTCAGGGCATAGTTGTGTGGAGTTCTGCATTGGTACGTTCCAGTGAGACAGGGAGGTTATGGAGGGTTACAGGTTCAGGGCATATTTGTGTGGAGTTCTGCATTGGTACTTTCCAGTGAGACAGGGAAGTTATGGAGGGGTACAGGTTCAGGGCATATTTGTGTGGAGTTCTGCATTGGTACGTTCTAGTCAGAGAGGGAGGTTATGGAGGGGTACAGGTTCAGGGCATATTTGTGTGTAGTTCTGCATTGGTACGTTCCAGTGAGACAGGGAGGTTATGGAGGTTACAGGTTCAGGGCATATTTGTGTGGAGTTCTGCAGTGGTACGTTCCAGTGAGACAGGGAGGTTATGGTCGGGTACAGGTTCAGGGCATATTTGTGCGTAGTTCTGCATTGGTACGTTCCAGTGAGACAGTGAGGTTATGGAGGGTACAGGTTCAGGGCATATTTGTGTGGAGTTCTGCAGTGGTACGTTCCAGTGAGACAGGGTTGTTATGGTCGGGTACAGGATCAGGGCATATTTGAGTGGAGTTCGGCTTTTGTGCGTTCCAGTGAGACAGGGAGGTTATGGAGAGGTACAGGTTCAGGGCATACTTGTGTGGAGTTCTGCATTGGTACGTTCCAGTGAGACAGGGAGGTTATGGAGGTGTACAGGTTCAGGGCACATTTGTCTGGAGTTCTGCATTGGTACGTTCCAGTGAGACAGGGAGGTTATGGAGGTGTACAGGTTCAGGGCATATTTGTGTGGAGTTCTGCATTGGTACGTTCCAGTGAGACAGGGAGGTTATGGAGAGGTACAGGTTCAGGGCATACTTGTGTGGAGTTCTGCATTGGTACGTTCCAGTGAGACAGGGAGGTTATGGAGGGTACAGGTTCAGGGCATATTTGTGTGGAGTTCTGCAGTGGTACTTTCCAGTGAGACAGGGAAGTTATGGTCGGGTACAGGTTCAGGGCATATTTGTGCGTAGTTCTGCTTTGGTACGTTCCAGTGAGACAGGGAGGTTATGGAGGGTACAGGTTCAGGGCATATTTGTGTGGAGTTCTGCGTTGGTACGTTCCAGTGAGACAAGGATCTTATGGGCGGTTACAGGTTCAGGGCATATTTGTGTGGTGTTCTGCAATGGTACGTTCCAGTGAGACTGGGAGGATATGGGCGGGTACACTTTCAGGGCATATTTGAGTGGAGTTCGGCATTGGTGCGTTCCATTGAGACAGGGAAGTTATGGAGGGGTACAGGTTCAGGGCATATTTGTGTGGAGTTCTGCATTGGTACGTTCCAGTGAGACAGGGAGGTTATGGAGGTGTACAGGTTCAGGGCAAATTTGTGTGGAGTTCTGCATTGGTGCGTTCCAGTGAGACAAGGAGGATATGGGCGGGTACACTTTCAGGGCATATTTGAGTGGAGTTCGGCATTGGTGCGTTCCAGTGAGACAGGGAAGTTATGGAGGGGTACAGGTTCAGGGCATATTTGTGTGGAGTTCTGCATTGGGACGTTCCAGTGAGACAGGGAGGTTATGGAGGGTACAGGTTCAGGGCATATTTGTGTGGAGTTCTGCAGTGGTACGTTCCAGTGAGACGGGGAGGTTATGAGCGGGTACAGGATCAGGGCATATTTGAGTGGAGTTCGGCATTGGTGCGTTCCAGTGAGACAGGGAGGTTATGGAGGGGTACAGGTTCAGTGCATATTTGTGTGTTGTTCGGCATTTGTACATTCCAGTGATACAGGGAGGTTATGGAGGGGTAAAGGTTCAGGGCATATTTGTGTGTAGTTCTGCATTGGTACGTTCCAGTGAGACAGGGAGGTTATGAAGGGGTACCGGTTCAGGGCAAATTTGTGTGGAGTTCTGCATTGGTGTGTTCCAGTGAGACAGGGAGGTTATGGAGGGTACAGGTTCAGGGCATATTTGTGTGGAGTTCTGCAGTGGTACTTTCCAGTGAGACAGGGAAGTTATGGTCGGGTACAGGTTCAGGGCATATTTGTGCGTAGTTCTGCTTTGGTACGTTCCAGTGAGACAGGGAGGTTATGGAGGGTACAGGTTCAGGGCATATTTGTGTGGAGTTCTGCGTTGGTACGTTCCAGTGAGACAAGGATCTTATGGGCGGTTACAGGTTCAGGGCATATTTGTGTGGTGTTCTGCAATGGTACGTTCCAGTGAGACTGGGAGGATATGGGCGGGTACACTTTCAGGGCATATTTGAGTGGAGTTCGGCATTGGTGCGTTCCATTGAGACAGGGAAGTTATGGAGGGGTACAGGTTCAGGGCATATTTGTGTGGAGTTCTGCATTGGTACGTTCCAGTGAGACAGGGAGGTTATGGAGGTGTACAGGTTCAGGGCAAATTTGTGTGGAGTTCTGCATTGGTGCGTTCCAGTGAGACAAGGAGGATATGGGCGGGTACACTTTCAGGGCATATTTGAGTGGAGTTCGGCATTGGTGCGTTCCAGTGAGACAGGGAAGTTATGGAGGGGTACAGGTTCAGGGCATATTTGTGTGGAGTTCTGCATTGGGACGTTCCAGTGAGACAGGGAGGTTATGGAGGGTACAGGTTCAGGGCATATTTGTGTGGAGTTCTGCAGTGGTACGTTCCAGTGAGACGGGGAGGTTATGAGCGGGTACAGGATCAGGGCATATTTGAGTGGAGTTCGGCATTGGTGCGTTCCAGTGAGACAGGGAGGTTATGGAGGGGTACAGGTTCAGTGCATATTTGTGTGTTGTTCGGCATTTGTACATTCCAGTGATACAGGGAGGTTATGGAGGGGTAAAGGTTCAGGGCATATTTGTGTGTAGTTCTGCATTGGTACGTTCCAGTGAGACAGGGAGGTTATGAAGGGGTACCGGTTCAGGGCAAATTTGTGTGGAGTTCTGCATTGGTGTGTTCCAGTGAGACAGGGAGGTTATGGAGGTTACAGGTTCAGGGCATATTTGTGTGGAGTTCTGCAGTGGTACGTTCCAGTGAGACAGGGAGGTTATGGTCGGGTACAGGTTCAGGGCATATTTGTGCGTAGTTCTGCATTGGTACGTTCCAGTGAGACAGTGAGGTTACGGAGGGTACAGGTTCAGGGCATATTTGTGTGGAGTTCTGTGTTGGTGTATTCCAGTGTGACAAGGATCTTATGGGCGGGTAAACGTTCCGGGCATATTTGTGTGGAGTGCTGCAGAGGTACGTTCCAGTGAGACAGGGAGGTTATGGTCGGGTACATGTTCAGGGCATATTTGTGTGGAGTTCTGCATTGGGACTTTCCTGTGAGACAGGGAAGTTATGGAAGGGTACAGGTTCAGGGCACATTTGTGTGGAGTTCTGCATTGGTACGTTCCAGTGAGACAGGGAGGTTATGGAGGGGTGCAGGTTCAGGGCATATTTGTGTGTAGTTCTGCATTGGTACGTTCCAGTGAGACAGGGAGGTTATGGAGGGTACAGGTTCAGGGCATATTTGTGTGGAGTTCTGCAGTGGTACTTTCCAGTGAGACAGGGAAGTTATGGTCGGGTACAGGTTCAGGGCATATTTGTGCGTAGTTCTGCTTTGGTACGTTCCAGTGAGACAGGGAGGTTATGGAGGGTACAGGTTCAGGGCATATTTGTGTGGAGTTCTGCGTTGGTACGTTCCAGTGAGACAAGGATCTTATGGGCGGGTACAGGTTCAGGGCATATTTGTGTGGTTTTCTGCAATGGTGCGTTCCAGTGAGACTGGGAGGATATGGGCGGGTACACTTTCAGGGCATATTTGAGTGGAGTTCGGCATTGGTGCGTTCCATTGAGACAGGGAAGTTATTGAGTGGTACAGGTTCAGGGCATATTTGTGTGGAGTTCTGCATTGGTACGTTCCAGTGAGACAGGGAGGTTATGGAGGGTACAGGTTCAGGGCATATTTGTTTAGAGTTCTGCATTTGTACGTTCCAGTGAGACAGGGAGGTTATGGAGGGGTACAGGTTCAGGGCAAATTTGTGTGGAGTTCTGCATTGGTGCGTTCCAGTGAGACAAGGAGGATATGGGCGGGTACACTTTCAGGGCATATTTGAGTGGAGTTCGGCATTGGTGCGTTCCAGTGAGACAGGGAAGTTATGGAGGGGTACAGGTTCAGGGCATATTTGTGTGGAGTTCTGAATTGTTACTTTCCAGTGAGACAGGGAGGTTATGGAGGGGTACAGGTTCAGGGCATATTTGTGTGTAGTTCTGCATTGGGACGTTCCAGTGAGACAGGGAGGTTATGGAGGGTACAGGTTCAGGGCATATTTGTGTGGAGTTCTGCAGTGGTACGTTCCAGTGAGACAGGGAGGTTATGAGCGGGTACAGGATCAGGGCATATTTGAGTGGAGTTCGGCATTGGTGCGTTCCAGTGAGACAGGGAGGTTATGGAGGGGTACAGGTTCAGTGCATATTTGTGTGTTGTTCGGCATTTGTACATTCCAGTGATACAGGGAGGTTATGGAGGGGTACAGGTTCAGGGCATATTTGTGTGTAGTTCTGCATTGGTACGTTCCAGTGAGACAGGGAGGTTATGAAGGGGTACCGGTTCAGGGAAAATTTGTGTGGAGTTCTGCATTGGTGTGTTCCAGTGAGAGAAGGAGGTTATGGGCGGGTACACGTTCAGGGCATATTTGTGTGGAATTCTGCATTGGTATGTTCCAGTGAGACAGGGAGGTTATGGAGGGTACCGGTTCAGGGCATATTTGTGTGGAGTTCTGCATTGGTACGTTCCAGTGAGACAGTGAGGTTATGGCGGGGTACTGGTTCAGGGCATATTTGTGTGGTGTTCTGCAATGGTACGTTCCAGTGAGACAGGGAGGTTATGCACGGTACAGGATCAGGGCATATTTGAGTGGAGTTCGGCATTGGTGCGTTCCAGTGAGACAGGGAGGTTATGGTCGGGTAAAGGTTCAGGGCATATTTGTGTGGAGTTCTGCATTGGTACTTTCCAGTGAGACAGGGAAGTTATGGAGGGGTACAGGTTCAGGGCATATTTGTGTGGAGTTCTGCATTGGTACGTTCTAGTGAGAGAGGGAGGTTATGGAGGGGTACAGGTTCAGGGCATATTTGTGTGTAGTTCTGCATTGGTACGTTCCAGTGAGACAGGGAGGTTATGGAGGGTACAGGTTCAGGGCTTATTTGTGTGGAGTTCTGTGTTGGTGTGTTCCAGTGTGACAAGGATCTTATGGGCGGGTAAACGTTCCGGGCATATTTGTGTGGAGTTCTGCAGAGGTACGTTCCAGTGAGACAGGGAGGTTATGGTCGGGTACATGTTCAGGGCATATTTGTGTGTAGTTCTGCATTGGGACTTTCCTGTGAGACAGGGAAGTTATGGAAGGGTACAGGTTCAGGGCACATTTGTGTGGAGTTCTGCATTGGTACGTTCCAGTGAGACAGGGAGGTTATGGAGGGGTGCAGGTTCAGGGCATATTTGTGTGTAGTTCTGCATTGGTACGTTCCAGTGAGACAGGGAGGTTATGGAGGGTACAGGTTCAGGGCATATTTGTGTGGAGTTCTGCAGTGGTACTTTCCAGTGAGACAGGGAAGTTATGGTCGGGTACAGGTTCAGGGCATATTTGTGCGTAGTTCTGCTTTGGTACGTTCCAGTGAGACAGGGAGGTTATGGAGGGTACAGGTTCAGGGCATATTTGTGTGGAGTTCTGCGTTGGTACGTTCCAGTGAGACAAGGATCTTATGGGCGGGTACAGGTTCAGGGCATATTTGTGTGGTTTTCTGCAATGGTGCGTTCCAGTGAGACTGGGAGGATATGGGCGGGTACACTTTCAGGGCATATTTGAGTGGAGTTCGGCATTGGTGCGTTCCATTGAGACAGGGAAGTTATTGAGTGGTACAGGTTCAGGGCATATTTGTGTGGAGTTCTGCATTGGTACGTTCCAGTGAGACAGGGAGGTTATGGAGGGTACAGGTTCAGGGCATATTTGTTTAGAGTTCTGCATTTGTACGTTCCAGTGAGACAGGGAGGTTATGGAGGGGTACAGGTTCAGGGCAAATTTGTGTGGAGTTCTGCATTGGTGCGTTCCAGTGAGACAAGGAGGATATGGGCGGGTACACTTTCAGGGCATATTTGAGTGGAGTTCGGCATTGGTGCGTTCCAGTGAGACAGGGAAGTTATGGAGGGGTACAGGTTCAGGGCATATTTGTGTGGAGTTCTGAATTGTTACTTTCCAGTGAGACAGGGAGGTTATGGAGGGGTACAGGTTCAGGGCATATTTGTGTGTAGTTCTGCATTGGGACGTTCCAGTGAGACAGGGAGGTTATGGAGGGTACAGGTTCAGGGCATATTTGTGTGGAGTTCTGCAGTGGTACGTTCCAGTGAGACAGGGAGGTTATGAGCGGGTACAGGATCAGGGCATATTTGAGTGGAGTTCGGCATTGGTGCGTTCCAGTGAGACAGGGAGGTTATGGAGGGGTACAGGTTCAGTGCATATTTGTGTGTTGTTCGGCATTTGTACATTCCAGTGATACAGGGAGGTTATGGAGGGGTACAGGTTCAGGGCATATTTGTGTGTAGTTCTGCATTGGTACGTTCCAGTGAGACAGGGAGGTTATGAAGGGGTACCGGTTCAGGGAAAATTTGTGTGGAGTTCTGCATTGGTGTGTTCCAGTGAGAGAAGGAGGTTATGGGCGGGTACACGTTCAGGGCATATTTGTGTGGAATTCTGCATTGGTATGTTCCAGTGAGACAGGGAGGTTATGGAGGGTACCGGTTCAGGGCATATTTGTGTGGAGTTCTGCATTGGTACGTTCCAGTGAGACAGTGAGGTTATGGCGGGGTACTGGTTCAGGGCATATTTGTGTGGTGTTCTGCAATGGTACGTTCCAGTGAGACAGGGAGGTTATGCACGGTACAGGATCAGGGCATATTTGAGTGGAGTTCGGCATTGGTGCGTTCCAGTGAGACAGGGAGGTTATGGTCGGGTAAAGGTTCAGGGCATATTTGTGTGGAGTTCTGCATTGGTACTTTCCAGTGAGACAGGGAAGTTATGGAGGGGTACAGGTTCAGGGCATATTTGTGTGGAGTTCTGCATTGGTACGTTCTAGTGAGAGAGGGAGGTTATGGAGGGGTACAGGTTCAGGGCATATTTGTGTGTAGTTCTGCATTGGTACGTTCCAGTGAGACAGGGAGGTTATGGAGGGTACAGGTTCAGGGCTTATTTGTGTGGAGTTCTGTGTTGGTGTGTTCCAGTGTGACAAGGATCTTATGGGCGGGTAAACGTTCCGGGCATATTTGTGTGGAGTTCTGCAGAGGTACGTTCCAGTGAGACAGGGAGGTTATGGTCGGGTACATGTTCAGGGCATATTTGTGTGTAGTTCTGCATTGGGACTTTCCTGTGAGACAGGGAAGTTATGGAAGGGTACAGGTTCAGGGCACATTTGTGTGGAGTTCTGCATTGGTACGTTCCAGTGAGACAGGGAGGTTATGGAGGGGTGCAGGTTCAGGGCATATTTGTGTGTAGTTCTGCATTGGTACGTTCCAGTGAGACAGGGAGGTTATGGAGGGTACAGGTTCAGGGCATATTTGTGTGGAGTTCTGCAGTGGTACTTTCCAGTGAGACAGGGAAGTTATGGTCGGGTACAGGTTCAGGGCATATTTGTGCGTAGTTCTGCTTTGGTACGTTCCAGTGAGACAGGGAGGTTATGGAGGGTACAGGGTCAGGGCATATTTGTGTGGAGTTCTGCGTTGGTACGTTCCAGTGAGACAAGGATCTTATGGTCGGGTACAGGTTCAGGGCATATTTGTGTGGTGTTCTGCAATGGTACGTTCCAGTGAGACTGGGAGGATATGGGCGGGTACACTTTCAGGGCATATTTGAGTGGAGTTCGGCATTGGTGCGTTCCATTGAGACAGGGAAGTTATGGAGGGGTACAGGTTCAGGGCATATTTGTGTGGAGTTCTGCATTGGTACGTTCCAGTGAGACAGGGAGGTTATGGAGGGTAAAGGTTCAGGGCATATTTGTTTAGAGTTTTGCATTGGTACGTTCCAGTGAGACAGGGAGGTTATGGAGGGGTACAGGTTCAGGGCAAATTTCTGTGGAGTTCTGCATTGGTGCGTTCCAGTGAGACAAGGAGGATATGGGCGGGTACACTTTCAGGGCATATTTGAGTGGAGTTCGGCATTGGTGCGTTCCAGTGAGACAGGGAAGTTATGGAGGGGTACAGGTTCAGGGCATATTTGTGTGGAGTTCTGAATTGTTACTTTCCAGTGAGACAGGGAGGTTATGGAGGGGTACAGGTTCAGGGCATATTTGTGTGTAGTTCTGCATTGGGACGTTCCAGTGAGACAGGGAGGTTATGGAGGGTACAGGTTCAGGGCATATTTGTGTGGAGTTCTGCAGTGGTACGTTCCAGTGAGACAGTGAGGTTATGGCGGGGTACAGGTTCAGGGCATATTTGTGTGGTGTTCTGCAATGGTACGTTCCAGTGAGACAGGGAGGTTATGCACGGTACAGGATCAGGGCATATTTGAGTGGAGTTCGGCATTGGTGCGTTCCAGTGAGACAGGGAGGTTATGGTCGGGTACAGGTTCAGGGCATATTTGTGTGGAGTTCTGCAGAGGTACGTTCCAGTGAGACAGGGAGGTTATGGTCGGGTACATGTTCAGGGCATATTTGTGTGGAGTTCTGCATTGGGACTTTCCTGTGAGACAGGGAAGTTATGGAAGGGTACAGGTTCAGGGCACATTTGTGTGGAGTTCTGCATTGGTACGTTCCAGTGAGACAGGGAGGTTATGGAGGGGTGCAGGTTCAGGGCATATTTGTGTGTAGTTCTGCATTGGTACGTTCCAGTGAGACAGGGAGGTTATGGAGGGTACAGGTTCAGGGCATATTTGTGTGGAGTTCTGCAGTGGTACTTTCCAGTGAGACAGGGAAGTTATGGTCGGGTACAGGTTCAGGGCATATTTGTGCGTAGTTCTGCTTTGGTACGTTCCAGTGAGACAGGGAGGTTATGGAGGGTACAGGTTCAGGGCATATTTGTGTGGAGTTCTGCGTTGGTACGTTCCAGTGAGACAAGGATCTTATGGGCGGGTACAGGTTCAGGGCATATTTGTATGGTGTTCTGCAATGGTACGTTCCAGTGAGACTGGGAGGATATGGGCGGGTACACTTTCAGGGCATATTTGAGTGGAGTTCGGCATTGGTGCGTTCCATTGAGACAGGGAAGTTATGGAGGGGTACAGGTTCAGGGCATATTTGTGTGGAGTTCTGCATTGGTACGTTCCAGTGAGACAGGGAGGTTATGGAGGGTAAAGGTTCAGGGCATATTTGTTTAGAGTTCTGCATTGGTACGTTCCAGTGAGACAGGGAGGTTATGGAGGGGTACAGGTTCAGGGCATATTTGTGTGTAGTTCTGCATTGGGACGTTCCAGTGAGACAGGGAGGTTATGGAGGGTACAGGTTCAGGGCATATTTGTGTGGAGTTCTGCAGTGGTACGTTCCAGTGAGACAGGGAGGTTATGAGCGGGTACAGGATCAGGGCATATTTGAGTGGAGTTCGGCATTGGTGCGTTCCAGTGAGACAGGGAGGTTATGGAGGGGTACAGGTTCAGTGCATATTTGTGTGTTGTTCGGCATTTGTACATTCCAGTGATACAGGGAGGTTATGGAGGGGTACAGGTTCAGGGCATATTTGTTTAGAGTTCTGCATTGGTACGTTCCAGTGAGACAGGGAGGTTATGAAGGGGTACCGGTTCAGGGCAAATTTGTGTGGAGTTCTGCATTGGTGTGTTCCAGTGAGAGAAGGAGGTTATGGGCGGGTACACGTTCAGGGCATATTTGTGTGGAATTCTGCATTGGTATGTTCCAGTGAGACAGGGAGGTTATGGAGGGTACCGGTTCAGGGCATATTTGTGTGGAGTTCTGCATTGGTACGTTCCAGTGAGACAGTGAGGTTATGGCGGGGTACTGGTTCAGGGCATATTTGTGTGGTGTTCTGCAATGGTACGTTCCAGTGAGACAGGGAGGTTATGCACGGTACAGGATCAGGGCATATTTGAGTGGAGTTCGGCATTGGTGCGTTCCAGTGAGACAGGGAGGTTATGGTCGGGTAAAGGTTCAGGGCATATTTGTGTGGAGTTCTGCATTGGTACTTTCCAGTGAGACAGGGAAGTTATGGAGGGGTACAGGTTCAGGGCATATTTGTGTGGAGTTCTGCATTGGTACGTTCTAGTGAGAGAGGGAGGTTATGGAGGGGTACAGGTTCAGGGCATATTTGTGTGTAGTTCTGCATTGGTACGTTCCAGTGAGACAGGGAGGTAATGGAGGGTACAGGTTCAGGGCATATTTGTGTGGAGTTCTGTGTTGGTGTGTTCCAGTGTGACAAGGATCTTATGGGCGGGTAAACGTTCCGGGCATATTTGTGTGGAGTTCTGCAGAGGTACGTTCCAGTGAGACAGGGAGTTTATGGTCGGGTACATGTTCAGGGCATATTTGTGTGGAGTTCTGCATTGGGACTTTCCTGTGAGACAGGGAAGTTATGGAAGGGTACAGGTTCAGGGCACATTTGTGTGGAGTTCTGCATTGGTACGTTCCAGTGAGACAGGGAGGTTATGGAGGGGTGCAGGTTCAGGGCATATTTGTGTGTAGTTCTGCATTGGTACGTTCCAGTGAGACAGGGAGGTTATGGAGGGTACAGGTTCAGGGCATATTTGTGTGGAGTTCTGCAGTGGTACGTTCCAGTGAGACAGGGAAGTTATGGTCGTGTACAGGTTCAGGGCATATTTGTGCGTAGTTCTGCTTTGGTACGTTCCAGTGAGACAGGGAGGTTATGGAGGGTACAGGTTCAGGGCATATTTGTGTGGAGTTCGGCATTGGTACGTTCCAGTGAGACAAGGATCTTATGGGCGGGTAAAGGTTCAGTGCATATTTGTGTGGTGTTCTGCAATGGTACGTTCCAGTGAGACTGCGAGGATATGGGCGGGTACACTTTCAGGGCATATTTGAGTGGAGTTCGGCATTGGTGCGTTCCATTCAGACAGGGAAGTTATGGAGGGGTACAGGTTCAGGGCATATTTGTGTGATGTTCTGCATTGGTACGTTCCAGTGAGACAGGGAGGTTATGGAGGGTACAGGCTCAGGGCATATTTGTTTAGAGTTCTGCATTGGTACTTTCCAGTGAGACAGGGAGGTTATGGAGGGGTACAGGTTCAGGGCAAATTTGTGTGGAGTTCTGCATTGGTGCGTTCCAGTGAGACAAGGAGGATATGGGCGGGTACACTTTCAGGGCATATTTGAGTGGAGTTCGGCATTGGTGCGTTCCAGTGAGACAGCGAGGTTATGAGCGGGTACAGGATCAGGGCATATTTGAGTGGAGTTCGGCATTGGTGCGTTCCAGTGAGACAGGGAGGTTATGGAGGGGTACAGGTTCAGTGCATATTTGTGTGTAGTTCGGCATTTGTACATTCCAGTGATACAGGGAGGTTATGGAGGGGTACAGGTTCAGGGCATATTTGTGTGTAGTTCTGCATTGGTACGTTCCAGTGAGACAGGGAGGTTATGGAGGGGTACCGGTTCAGGGCAAATTTGTGTGGAGTTCTGCATTGGTGTGTTCCAGTGAGAGAAGGAGGTTATGGGCGGGTACACGTTCAGGGCATATTTGTGTGGACTTCTGCATTGGTATGTTCCAGTGAGACAGGGAGGTTATGGAGGGTACCGGTTCAGGGCATATTTGTGTGGAGATCTGCATTGGTACGTTCCAGTGAGACAGTGAGGTTATGGCGGGGTACAGGTTCAGGGCATATTTGTGTGGTGTTCTGCAATGGTACGTTCCAGTGAGACAGGGAGGTTATGCACGGTACAGGATCAGGGCATATTTGAGTGGAGTTCGGCATTGGTGCGTTCCAGTGAGACAGGGAGGTTATGGTCGGGTACAGGTTCAGGGCATATTTGTGTGGAGTTCTGCATTGGTACGTTCCAGTGAGGCAGGGAGGTTATGGAGGGTACAGGTTCAGGGCATATTTGTGTGGAGTTCTGCGTTGGTACGTTCCAGTGAGAGAAGGAGCTTATGGGCGGGTACACGTTCAGGGCATATTTGTGTGGTGTTCTGCAATGGTACGTTCCAGTGAGACTGGGAGGTTATGGAGGGGTACAGGTTCAGGGCATATTTGAGTGTAGTTCTGCATTTGTATGTTACAGTGAGTCAGGGAGGTTATGGAGTGTACAGGTTCAGGGCACATTTGTCTGGAGTTCTGCATTGGTACGTTCCAGTGAGACAGCGAGGTTATGGACGGCACAGGTTCAGGGCATATTTGTGTGGAGCTCTGCAGTGGTACGTTCCAGTGAGACAGGGAGGTTATGGAGGGTACCGGTTCAGGGCATATTTGTGTGGAGTTCTGCATTGGTACGTTCCAGTGAGACAGGGAGGTTATGGAGGTGTACAGGTTCAGGGCACATTTGTCTGGAGTTCTGCATTGGTACGTTCCAGTGAGACAGGGAGGTTATGGAGGGTACAGGTTCAGGGCATATTTGTGCGTAGTTCTGCATTGGTACGTTCCAGTGAGACAGGGAGGTTATGGAGGTGTAGAGGTTCAGGGCACATTTGTGTGGAGTTCTGCAGTGGTACTTTCCAGTGAGACAGGGAAGTTATGGAGGGGTACAGGTTCAGGGCATATTTGTGTGGAGTTCTGCATTGGTACGTTCCAGTGAGACAGGGAGGTTATGGAGGGGTACAGGTTCAGGGCATATTTGTGTGTAGTTCTGCATTGGTACGTTCCAATGAGACAGGGAGTTTATGGAGGGTACAGGTTCAGGGCATATTTGTGTGGAGTTCTGCAGTGGTACGTTCCAGTGAGACAGTGAGGTTATGGCGGGGTACAGGTTCAGGGCATATTTGTGTGGTGTTATGCAATGGTACGTTCCAGTGAGACAGGGAGGTTATGCACGGTACAGGATCAGGGCATATTTGAGTGGAGTTCGGCATTGGTGCGTTCCAGTGAGACAGGGAGGTTATGGAGGGGTACAGGTTCAGTGCATATTTGTGTGTTGTTCGGCATTTGTACATTCCAGTGATACAGGGAGGTTATGGAGGGGTACAGGTTCAGGGCATATTTGTGTGTAGTTCTGCATTGGTACGTTCCAGTGAGACAGGGAGGTTATGAAGGGGTACCGGTTCAGGGCAAATTTGTGTGGAGTTCTGCATTGGTGTGTTCCAGTGAGAGAAGGAGGTTATGGGCGGGTACACGTTCAGGGCATATTTGTGTGGAATTCTGCATTGGTATGTTCCAGTGAGACAGGGAGGTTATGGAGGGTACCGGTTCAGGGCATATTTGTGTGGAGTTCTGCATTGGTACGTTCCAGTGAGACAGTGAGGTTATGGCGGGGTACTGGTTCAGGGCATATTTGTGTGGTGTTCTGCAATGGTACGTTCCAGTGAGACAGGGAGGTTATGCACGGTACAGGATCAGGGCATATTTGAGTGGAGTTCGGCATTGGTGCGTTCCAGTGAGACAGGGAGGTTATGGTCGGGTAAAGGTTCAGGGCATATTTGTGTGGAGTTCTGCATTGGTACTTTCCAGTGAGACAGGGAAGTTATGGAGGGGTACAGGTTCAGGGCATATTTGTGTGGAGTTCTGCATTGGTACGTTCTAGTGAGAGAGGGAGGTTATGGAGGGGTACAGGTTCAGGGCATATTTGTGTGTAGTTCTGCATTGGTACGTTCCAGTGAGACAGGGAGGTAATGGAGGGTACAGGTTCAGGGCATATTTGTGTGGAGTTCTGTGTTGGTGTGTTCCAGTGTGACAAGGATCTTATGGGCGGGTAAACGTTCCGGGCATATTTGTGTGGAGTTCTGCAGAGGTACGTTCCAGTGAGACAGGGAGTTTATGGTCGGGTACATGTTCAGGGCATATTTGTGTGGAGTTCTGCATTGGGACTTTCCTGTGAGACAGGGAAGTTATGGAAGGGTACAGGTTCAGGGCACATTTGTGTGGAGTTCTGCATTGGTACGTTCCAGTGAGACAGGGAGGTTATGGAGGGGTGCAGGTTCAGGGCATATTTGTGTGTAGTTCTGCATTGGTACGTTCCAGTGAGACAGGGAGGTTATGGAGGGTACAGGTTCAGGGCATATTTGTGTGGAGTTCTGCAGTGGTACGTTCCAGTGAGACAGGGAAGTTATGGTCGTGTACAGGTTCAGGGCATATTTGTGCGTAGTTCTGCTTTGGTACGTTCCAGTGAGACAGGGAGGTTATGGAGGGTACAGGTTCAGGGCATATTTGTGTGGTGTTCTGCAATGGTACGTTCCAGTGAGACTGCGAGGATATGGGCGGGTACACTTTCAGGGCATATTTGAGTGGAGTTCGGCATTGGTGCGTTCCATTCAGACAGGGAAGTTATGGAGGGGTACAGGTTCAGGGCATATTTGTGTGATGTTCTGCATTGGTACGTTCCAGTGAGACAGGGAGGTTATGGAGGGTACAGGCTCAGGGCATATTTGTTTAGAGTTCTGCATTGGTACTTTCCAGTGAGACAGGGAGGTTATGGAGGGGTACAGGTTCAGGGCAAATTTGTGTGGAGTTCTGCATTGGTGCGTTCCAGTGAGACAAGGAGGATATGGGCGGGTACACTTTCAGGGCATATTTGAGTGGAGTTCGGCATTGGTGCGTTCCAGTGAGACAGCGAGGTTATGAGCGGGTACAGGATCAGGGCATATTTGAGTGGAGTTCGGCATTGGTGCGTTCCAGTGAGACAGGGAGGTTATGGAGGGGTACAGGTTCAGTGCATATTTGTGTGTAGTTCGGCATTTGTACATTCCAGTGATACAGGGAGGTTATGGAGGGGTACAGGTTCAGGGCATATTTGTGTGTAGTTCTGCATTGGTACGTTCCAGTGAGACAGGGAGGTTATGGAGGGGTACCGGTTCAGGGCAAATTTGTGTGGAGTTCTGCATTGGTGTGTTCCAGTGAGAGAAGGAGGTTATGGGCGGGTACACGTTCAGGGCATATTTGTGTGGACTTCTGCATTGGTATGTTCCAGTGAGACAGGGAGGTTATGGAGGGTACCGGTTCAGGGCATATTTGTGTGGAGTTCTGCATTGGTACGTTCCAGTGAGACAGTGAGGTTATGGCGGGGTACAGGTTCAGGGCATATTTGTGTGGTGTTCTGCAATGGTACGTTCCAGTGAGACAGGGAGGTTATGCACGGTACAGGATCAGGGCATATTTGAGTGGAGTTCGGCATTGGTGCGTTCCAGTGAGACAGGGAGGTTATGGTCGGGTACAGGTTCAGGGCATATTTGTGTGGAGTTCTGCATTGGTACGTTCCAGTGAGGCAGGGAGGTTATGGAGGGTACAGGTTCAGGGCATATTTGTGTGGAGTTCTGCGTTGGTACGTTCCAGTGAGAGAAGGAGCTTATGGGCGGGTACACGTTCAGGGCATATTTGTGTGGTGTTCTGCAATGGTACGTTCCAGTGAGACTGGGAGGTTATGGAGGGGTACAGGTTCAGGGCATATTTGAGTGTAGTTCTGCATTTGTATGTTACAGTGAGTCAGGGAGGTTATGGAGTGTACAGGTTCAGGGCACATTTGTCTGGAGTTCTGCATTGGTACGTTCCAGTGAGACAGCGAGGTTATGGACGGCACAGGTTCAGGGCATATTTGTGTGGAGCTCTGCAGTGGTACGTTCCAGTGAGACAGGGAGGTTATGGAGGGTACCGGTTCAGGGCATATTTGTGTGGAGTTCTGCATTGGTACGTTCCAGTGAGACAGGGAGGTTATGGAGGTGTACAGGTTCAGGGCACATTTGTCTGGAGTTCTGCATTGGTACGTTCCAGTGAGACAGGGAGGTTATGGAGGGTACAGGTTCAGGGCATATTTGTGCGTAGTTCTGCATTGGTACGTTCCAGTGAGACAGGGAGGTTATGGAGGTGTAGAGGTTCAGGGCACATTTGTGTGGAGTTCTGCAGTGGTACTTTCCAGTGAGACAGGGAAGTTATGGAGGGGTACAGGTTCAGGGCATATTTGTGTGGAGTTCTGCATTGGTACGTTCCAGTGAGACAGGGAGGTTATGGAGGGGTACAGGTTCAGGGCATATTTGTGTGTAGTTCTGCATTGGTACGTTCCAATGAGACAGGGAGTTTATGGAGGGTACAGGTTCAGGGCATATTTGTGTGGAGTTCTGCAGTGGTACGTTCCAGTGAGACAGTGAGGTTATGGCGGGGTACAGGTTCAGGGCATATTTGTGTGGTGTTATGCAATGGTACGTTCCAGTGAGACAGGGAGGTTATGCACGGTACAGGATCAGGGCATATTTGAGTGGAGTTCGGCATTGGTGCGTTCCAGTGAGACAGGGAGGTTATGGTCGGGTAAAGGTTCAGGGCATATTTGTGTGGAGTTCTGCATTGGTACTTTCCAGTGAGACAGGGAAGTTATGGAGGGGTACAGGTTCAGGGCATATTTGTGTGGAGTTCTGCATTGGTACGTTCTAGTGAGAGAGGGAGGTTATGGAGGGGTACAGGTTCAGGGCATATTTGTGTGTAGTTCTGCATTGGTACGTTCCAGTGAGACAGGGAGGTTATGGAGGGTACAGGTTCAGGGCATATTTGTGTGGAGTTCTGTGTTGGTGTGTTCCAGTGTGACAAGGATCTTATGGGCGGGTAAACGTTCCGGGCATATTTGTGTGGAGTTCTGCAGAGGTACGTTCCAGTGAGACAGGGAGTTTATGGTCGGGTACATGTTCAGGGCATATTTGTGTGGAGTTCTGCATTGGGACTTTCCTGTGAGACAGGGAAGTTATGGAAGGGTACAGGTTCAGGGCACATTTGTGTGGAGTTCTGCATTGGTACGTTCCAGTGAGACAGGGAGGTTATGGAGGGGTGCAGGTTCAGGGCATATTTGTGTGTAGTTCTGCATTGGTACGTTCCAGTGAGACAGGGAGGTTATGGAGGGTACAGGTTCAGGGCATATTTGTGTGGAGTTCTGCAGTGGTACGTTCCAGTGAGACAGGGAAGTTATGGTCGTGTACAGGTTCAGGGCATATTTGTGCGTAGTTCTGCTTTGGTACGTTCCAGTGAGACAGGGAGGTTATGGAGGGTACAGGTTCAGGGCATATTTGTGTGGAGTTCTGCGTTGGTACGTTCCAGTGAGACAAGGATCTTATGGGCGGGTACAGGTTCAGTGCATATTTGTGTGGTGTTCTGCAATGGTACGTTCCAGTGAGACTGCGAGGATATGGGCGGGTACACTTTCAGGGCATATTTGAGTGGAGTTCGGCATTGGTGCGTTCCATTCAGACAGGGAAGTTATGGAGGGGTACAGGTTCAGGGCATATTTGTGTGAAGTTCTGCATTGGTACGTTCCAGTGAGACAGGGAGGTTATGGAGGGTACAGGCTCAGGGCATATTTGTTTAGAGTTCTGCATTGGTACTTTCCAGTGAGACAGGGAGGTTATGGAGGGGTACAGGTTCAGGGCAAATTTGTGTGGAGTTCTGCATTGGTGCGTTCCAGTGAGACAAGGAGGATATGGGCGGGTACACTTTCAGGGCATATTTGAGTGGAGTTCGGCATTGGTGCGTTCCAGTGAGACAGGGAGGTTATGAGCGGGTACAGGATCAGGGCATATTTGAGTGGAGTTCGGCATTGGTGCGTTCCAGTGAGACAGGGAGGTTATGGAGGGGTACAGGTTCAGTGCATATTTGTGTGTAGTTCGGCATTTGTACATTCCAGTGATACAGGGAGGTTATGGAGGGGTACAGGTTCAGGGCATATTTGTGTGTAGTTCTGCATTGGTACGTTCCAGTGAGACAGAGAGGTTATGGAGGGGTACCGGTTCAGGGCAAATTTGTGTGGAGTTCTGCATTGGTGTGTTCCAGTGAGAGAAGGAGGTTATGGGCGGGTACACGTTCAGGGCATATTTGTGTGGAATTCTGCATTGGTATGTTCCAGTGAGACAGGGAGGTTATGGAGGGTACCGGTTCAGGGCATATTTGTGTGGAGTTCTGCATTGGTACGTTCCAGTGAGACAGTGAGGTTATGGCGGGGTACAGGTTCAGGGCATATTTGAGTGGTGTTCTGCAATGGTACGTTCCAGTGAGACAAGGAGGTTATGCACGGTACAGGATCAGGGCATATTTGAGTGGAGTTCGGCATTGGTGCGTTCCAGTGAGACAGGGAGGTTATGGTCGGGTACAGGTTCAGGGCATATTTGTGTGGAGTTCTGCATTGGTACGTTCCAGTGAGGCAGGGAGGTTATGGAGGGTACAGGTTCTGGGCATATTTGTGTGGAGTTCTGCGTTGGTACGTTCCAGTGAGAGAAGGAGCTTATGGGCGGGTACACGTTCAGGGCATATTTGTGTGGTGTTCTGCAATGGTACGTTCCAGTGAGACTGGGAGGTTATGGAGGGGTACAGGTTCAGGGCATATTTGAGTGTAGTTCTGCATTTGTATGTTACAGTGAGTCAGGGAGGTTATGGAGTGTACAGGTTCAGGGCACATTTGTCTGGAGTTCTGCATTGGTACGTTCCAGTGAGACAGCGAGGTTATGGACGGCACAGGTTCAGGGCATATTTGTGTGGAGCTCTGCAGTGGTACGTTCCAGTGAGACAGGGAGGTTATGGAGGGTACCGGTTCAGGGCATATTTGTGTGGAGTTCTGCATTGGTACGTTCCAGTGAGACAGGGAGGTTATGGAGGTGTACAGGTTCAGGGCACATTTGTCTGGAGTTCTGCATTGGTACGTTCCAGTGAGACAGGGAGGTTATGGAGGGTACAGGTTCAGGGCATATTTGTGCGTAGTTCTGCATTGGTACGTTCCAGTGAGACAGGGAGGTTATGGAGGTGTAGACGTTCAGGGCACATTTGTGTGGAGTTCTGCAGTGGTACTTTCCAGTGAGACAGGGAAGTTATGGAGGGGTACAGGTTCAGGGCATATTTGTGTGGAGTTCTGCATTGGTACGTTCCAGTGAGACAGGGAGGTTATGGAGGGGTACAGGTTCAGGGCATATTTGTGTGTAGTTCTGCATTGGTACGTTCCAGTGAGACAGGGAGTTTATGGAGGGTACAGGTTCAGGGCATATTTGTGTGGAGTTCTGCAGTGGTACGTTCCAGTGAGACAGGGTGGTTATGGTCGGGTACAGGATCAGGGCATATTTGAGTGGAGTTCGGCTTTGGTGCGTTCCAGTGAGACAGGGAGGTTATGGAGGGGTACAGGTTCAGGGCATACTTGTGTGGAGTTCTGCATTGGTACGTTCCAGTGAGACAGGGAGGTTATGGAGGGTACCGGTTGAGGGCAAATTTGTGCGGAGTTCTGCATTGGTGTGTTCCAGTGAGACAAGGAGGTTATGGGCGGGTACACGTTCAGGACATATTTGTGTGGAGTTCTGCATTGGTACGTTCCAGTGAGACAGGGAGGTTATGGAGGAGTACATGTTCAGGGCATATTTGTGTGGAGTTCTGCAATGGTACGTTCCAGTGAGACAGGGTGGTTATGGTCGGGTACAGGTTCAGGGCATATTTGTGTGGAGTTCTGCATTGGTACTTTCCAGTGAGACAGGGAAGTTATGTAGTGGTACAGGTTCAGGGCATATTTGTGTGGAGTTCTGCATTGGTACATTCTAGTGAGACAGGGAGGTTATGGAGGGGTGCAGGTTCAGGGCATATTTGTGTGTAGGTCTGCATTGGTACGTTCCAGTGAGACAGGGAGATTATGGAGGGTACAGGTTCAGGGCATATTTGTGTGGAGTTCTGCAGTGGTACGTTCCAGTGAGACAGGGAGGTTATGGAGGGTACAGGTTCAGGGCATATTTGTGTGGAGTTCTGTGTTGGTATGTTCCAGTGAGACAAGGATCTTATGGGCGGGTAAACGTTCAGGGCATATTTGTGTGGAGTTCTGCAGTGGTACGTTCCAGTGAGACAGGGAGGTTATGGTCGGGTATAGGTTCAGGGCATATTTGTGTGGAGTTCTGCATTGGGACTTTCGTATGAGACAGGGAAGTTATGGAAGGGTACAGGTTCACGGCACATTTGTGTGGAGTTCTGCATTGGTACGTTCCAGTGAGACAGGGAGGTTATGGAGGGGTACAGGTTCAGGGCATATTTGTGTGTAGTTCTGCATTGGTACGTTCCAGTGAGACAGGGAGGTTATGGAGGGTACAGGTTCAGGGCATATTTGTGTAGAGTTCTGCATTGGTACGTTCCAGTGAGACAGGGAGGTTATGGAGGGTACAGGTTCAGGGCATATTTGTGTGGAGTTCTGCAGTGGTACGTTCCAGTGAGACTGGGAGGTAATGGAGGGGTACAGGTTAGGGCATATTTGAGTGTAGTTCTGCATTTGTACGTTCCAGTGAGTCAGGGAGGTTATGGAGTGTACAGGTTCAGGGCACATTTGTGTGGAGTTCTGCATTGGTACTTTCCAGTGAGACAGGGAAGTTATGGAGGGGTACAGGTTCAGGGGATATTTGTGTGTAGTTCTGCATTGGTACGTTCCAGTGAGACAGGGAGGTTATTGGTGGTACAGACTCAGGGCATATTTGTGTGGAGTTCTGCAGTGGTACGTTCCAGTGAGTCAGGCAGGTTATGGTCGGGTACAGGATCAGGGCATATTTGAGTGGAGTTCTGCATTGGTACGTTCCAGTGAGACTGGGAGGTTATGGAGGGTACCGGTTCAGGGCATATTTGTGTGGAGTTCTGCATTGGTACGTTCCAGCGAGACAGGGAGGTTATTGGAGGGTTACAGGTTCAGGGCATATTTGTGTGGAGTTCTGCATTGGTACGGTCCAGTGAGACAGGGAGGTTATGGAGGGGTACCGGTTCAGGGCAAATTTGTGTGGAGTTCTGCATTGGTGTGTTCCAGTGAGAGAAGGAGGTTATGGGCGGGTACACGTTCAGGGCATATTTGTGTGGAATTCTGCATTGGTATGTTCCAGTGAGACAGGGAGGTTATGGAGGGTACCGGTTCAGGGCATATTTGTGTGGAGTTCTGCATTGCTACGTTCCAGTGAGACAGTGAGGTTATGGCGGGGTACAGGTTCAGGGCATATTTGTGTGGTGTTCTGCAATGGTACGTTCCAGTGAGACAGGGAGGTTATGCACGGTACAGGATCAGGGCATATTTGAGTGGAGTTCGGCATTGGTGCGTTCCAGTGAGACAGGGAGGTTATGGTCGGGTACAGGTTCAGGGCATATTTGTGTGGAGTTCTGCATTGGTACGTTCCAGTGAGGCAGGGAGGTTATGGAGGGTACAGGTTCAGGGCATATTTGTGTGGAGTTCTGCATTGGTACTTTCCAGTGAGACAGGGAAGTTATGGAGGGGTACAGGTTCAGGGCATATTTGTGTGGAGTTCTGCATTGGTACGTTCTAGTGAGAGAGGGAGGTTATGGAGGGGTACAGGTTCAGGGCATATTTGTGTGTAGTTCTGCATTGGTACGTTCCAGTGAGACAGGGAGGTTATGGAGGGTACAGGTTCAGGGCATATTTGTGTGGAGTTCTGTGTTGGTGTGTTCCAGTGTGACAAGGATCTTATGGGCGGGTAAACGTTCCGGGCATATTTGTGTGGAGTTCTGCAGAGGTACGTTCCAGTGAGACAGGGAGTTTATGGTCGGGTACATGTTCAGGGCATATTTGTGTGGAGTTCTGCATTGGGACTTTCCTGTGAGACAGGGAAGTTATGGAAGGGTACAGGTTCAGGGCACATTTGTGTGGAGTTCTGCATTGGTACGTTCCAGTGAGACAGGGAGGTTATGGAGGGGTGCAGGTTCAGGGCATATTTGTGTGTAGTTCTGCATTGGTACGTTCCAGTGAGACAGGGAGGTTATGGAGGGTACAGGTTCAGGGCATATTTGTGTGGAGTTCTGCAGTGGTACGTTCCAGTGAGACAGGGAAGTTATGGTCGTGTACAGGTTCAGGGCATATTTGTGCGTAGTTCTGCTTTGGTACGTTCCAGTGAGACAGGGAGGTTATGGAGGGTACAGGTTCAGGGCATATTTGTGTGGAGTTCTGCGTTGGTACGTTCCAGTGAGACAAGGATCTTATGGGCGGGTACAGGTTCAGTGCATATTTGTGTGGTGTTCTGCAATGGTACGTTCCAGTGAGACTGCGAGGATATGGGCGGGTACACTTTCAGGGCATATTTGAGTGGAGTTCGGCATTGGTGCGTTCCATTCAGACAGGGAAGTTATGGAGGGGTACAGGTTCAGGGCATATTTGTGTGAAGTTCTGCATTGGTACGTTCCAGTGAGACAGGGAGGTTATGGAGGGTACAGGCTCAGGGCATATTTGTTTAGAGTTCTGCATTGGTACTTTCCAGTGAGACAGGGAGGTTATGGAGGGGTACAGGTTCAGGGCAAATTTGTGTGGAGTTCTGCATTGGTGCGTTCCAGTGAGACAAGGAGGATATGGGCGGGTACACTTTCAGGGCATATTTGAGTGGAGTTCGGCATTGGTGCGTTCCAGTGAGACAGGGAGGTTATGAGCGGGTACAGGATCAGGGCATATTTGAGTGGAGTTCGGCATTGGTGCGTTCCAGTGAGACAGGGAGGTTATGGAGGGGTACAGGTTCAGTGCATATTTGTGTGTAGTTCGGCATTTGTACATTCCAGTGATACAGGGAGGTTATGGAGGGGTACAGGTTCAGGGCATATTTGTGTGTAGTTCTGCATTGGTACGTTCCAGTGAGACAGAGAGGTTATGGAGGGGTACCGGTTCAGGGCAAATTTGTGTGGAGTTCTGCATTGGTGTGTTCCAGTGAGAGAAGGAGGTTATGGGCGGGTACACGTTCAGGGCATATTTGTGTGGAATTCTGCATTGGTATGTTCCAGTGAGACAGGGAGGTTATGGAGGGTACCGGTTCAGGGCATATTTGTGTGGAGTTCTGCATTGGTACGTTCCAGTGAGACAGTGAGGTTATGGCGGGGTACAGGTTCAGGGCATATTTGAGTGGTGTTCTGCAATGGTACGTTCCAGTGAGACAAGGAGGTTATGCACGGTACAGGATCAGGGCATATTTGAGTGGAGTTCGGCATTGGTGCGTTCCAGTGAGACAGGGAGGTTATGGTCGGGTACAGGTTCAGGGCATATTTGTGTGGAGTTCTGCATTGGTACGTTCCAGTGAGGCAGGGAGGTTATGGAGGGTACAGGTTCTGGGCATATTTGTGTGGAGTTCTGCGTTGGTACGTTCCAGTGAGAGAAGGAGCTTATGGGCGGGTACACGTTCAGGGCATATTTGTGTGGTGTTCTGCAATGGTACGTTCCAGTGAGACTGGGAGGTTATGGAGGGGTACAGGTTCAGGGCATATTTGAGTGTAGTTCTGCATTTGTATGTTACAGTGAGTCAGGGAGGTTATGGAGTGTACAGGTTCAGGGCACATTTGTCTGGAGTTCTGCATTGGTACGTTCCAGTGAGACAGCGAGGTTATGGACGGCACAGGTTCAGGGCATATTTGTGTGGAGCTCTGCAGTGGTACGTTCCAGTGAGACAGGGAGGTTATGGAGGGTACCGGTTCAGGGCATATTTGTGTGGAGTTCTGCATTGGTACGTTCCAGTGAGACAGGGAGGTTATGGAGGTGTACAGGTTCAGGGCACATTTGTCTGGAGTTCTGCATTGGTACGTTCCAGTGAGACAGGGAGGTTATGGAGGGTACAGGTTCAGGGCATATTTGTGCGTAGTTCTGCATTGGTACGTTCCAGTGAGACAGGGAGGTTATGGAGGTGTAGAGGTTCAGGGCACATTTGTGTGGAGTTCTGCAGTGGTACTTTCCAGTGAGACAGGGAAGTTATGGAGGGGTACAGGTTCAGGGCATATTTGTGTGGAGTTCTGCATTGGTACGTTCCAGTGAGACAGGGAGGTTATGGAGGGGTACAGGTTCAGGGCATATTTGTGTGTAGTTCTGCATTGGTACGTTCCAGTGAGACAGGGAGTTTATGGAGGGTACAGGTTCAGGGCATATTTGTGTGGAGTTCTGCAGTGGTACGTTCCAGTGAGACAGGGTGGTTATGGTCGGGTACAGGATCAGGGCATATTTGAGTGGAGTTCGGCTTTGGTGCGTTCCAGTGAGACAGGGAGGTTATGGAGGGGTACAGGTTCAGGGCATACTTGTGTGGAGTTCTGCATTGGTACGTTCCAGTGAGACAGGGAGGTTATGGAGGGTACCGGTTGAGGGCAAATTTGTGCGGAGTTCTGCATTGGTGTGTTCCAGTGAGACAAGGAGGTTATGGGCGGGTACACGTTCAGGACATATTTGTGTGGAGTTCTGCATTGGTACGTTCCAGTGAGACAGGGAGGTTATGGAGGAGTACATGTTCAGGGCATATTTGTGTGGAGTTCTGCAATGGTACGTTCCAGTGAGACAGGGTGGTTATGGTCGGGTACAGGTTCAGGGCATATTTGTGTGGAGTTCTGCATTGGTACTTTCCAGTGAGACAGGGAAGTTATGTAGTGGTACAGGTTCAGGGCATATTTGTGTGGAGTTCTGCATTGGTACATTCTAGTGAGACAGGGAGGTTATGGAGGGGTGCAGGTTCAGGGCATATTTGTGTGTAGGTCTGCATTGGTACGTTCCAGTGAGACAGGGAGATTATGGAGGGTACAGGTTCAGGGCATATTTGTGTGGAGTTCTGCAGTGGTACGTTCCAGTGAGACAGGGAGGTTATGGAGGGTACAGGTTCAGGGCATATTTGTGTGGAGTTCTGTGTTGGTATGTTCCAGTGAGACAAGGATCTTATGGGCGGGTAAACGTTCAGGGCATATTTGTGTGGAGTTCTGCAGTGGTACGTTCCAGTGAGACAGGGAGGTTATGGTCGGGTATAGGTTCAGGGCATATTTGTGTGGAGTTCTGCATTGGGACTTTCGTATGAGACAGGGAAGTTATGGAAGGGTACAGGTTCACGGCACATTTGTGTGGAGTTCTGCATTGGTACGTTCCAGTGAGACAGGGAGGTTATGGAGGGGTACAGGTTCAGGGCATATTTGTGTGTAGTTCTGCATTGGTACGTTCCAGTGAGACAGGGAGGTTATGGAGGGTACAGGTTCAGGGCATATTTGTGTAGAGTTCTGCATTGGTACGTTCCAGTGAGACAGGGAGGTTATGGAGGGTACAGGTTCAGGGCATATTTGTGTGGAGTTCTGCAGTGGTACGTTCCAGTGAGACTGGGAGGTAATGGAGGGGTACAGGTTAGGGCATATTTGAGTGTAGTTCTGCATTTGTACGTTCCAGTGAGTCAGGGAGGTTATGGAGTGTACAGGTTCAGGGCACATTTGTGTGGAGTTCTGCATTGGTACTTTCCAGTGAGACAGGGAAGTTATGGAGGGGTACAGGTTCAGGGGATATTTGTGTGTAGTTCTGCATTGGTACGTTCCAGTGAGACAGGGAGGTTATTGGTGGTACAGACTCAGGGCATATTTGTGTGGAGTTCTGCAGTGGTACGTTCCAGTGAGTCAGGCAGGTTATGGTCGGGTACAGGATCAGGGCATATTTGAGTGGAGTTCTGCATTGGTACGTTCCAGTGAGACTGGGAGGTTATGGAGGGTACCGGTTCAGGGCATATTTGTGTGGAGTTCTGCATTGGTACGTTCCAGCGAGACAGGGAGGTTATTGGAGGGTTACAGGTTCAGGGCATATTTGTGTGGAGTTCTGCATTGGTACGGTCCAGTGAGACAGGGAGGTTATGGAGGGGTACCGGTTCAGGGCAAATTTGTGTGGAGTTCTGCATTGGTGTGTTCCAGTGAGAGAAGGAGGTTATGGGCGGGTACACGTTCAGGGCATATTTGTGTGGAATTCTGCATTGGTATGTTCCAGTGAGACAGGGAGGTTATGGAGGGTACCGGTTCAGGGCATATTTGTGTGGAGTTCTGCATTGCTACGTTCCAGTGAGACAGTGAGGTTATGGCGGGGTACAGGTTCAGGGCATATTTGTGTGGTGTTCTGCAATGGTACGTTCCAGTGAGACAGGGAGGTTATGCACGGTACAGGATCAGGGCATATTTGAGTGGAGTTCGGCATTGGTGCGTTCCAGTGAGACAGGGAGGTTATGGTCGGGTACAGGTTCAGGGCATATTTGTGTGGAGTTCTGCATTGGTACGTTCCAGTGAGGCAGGGAGGTTATGGAGGGTACAGGTTCAGGGCATATTTGTGTGGAGTTCTGCGTTGGTACGTTCCAGTGAGAGAAGGAGCTTATGGGCGGGTACACGTTCAGGGCATATTTGTGTGGTGTTCTGCAATGGTACGTTCCAGTGAGACTGGGAGGTTATGGAGGGGTACAGGTTCAGGGCATATTTGAGTGTAGTTCTGCATTTGTATGTTACAGTGAGTCAGGGAGGTTATGGAGTGTACAGGTTCAGGGCACATTTGTCTGGAGTTCTGCATTGGTACGTTCCAGTGAGACAGCGAGGTTATGGACGGCACAGGTTCAGGGCATATTTGTGTGGAGCTCTGCAGTGGTACGTTCCAGTGAGACAGGGAGGTTATGGAGGGGTGCAGGTTCAGGGCATATTTGTGTGTAGTTCTGCATTGGTACGTTCCAGTGAGACAGGGAGGTTATGGAGGGTACAGGTTCAGGGCATATTTGTGTGGAGTTCTGCAGTGGTACGTTCCAGTGAGACAGGGAAGTTATGGTCGTGTACAGGTTCAGGGCATATTTGTGCGTAGTTCTGCTTTGGTACGTTCCAGTGAGACAGGGAGGTTATGGAGGGTACAGGTTCAGGGCATATTTGTGTGGAGTTCTGCGTTGGTACGTTCCAGTGAGACAAGGATCTTATGGGCGGGTACAGGTTCAGTGCATATTTGTGTGGTGTTCTGCAATGGTACGTTCCAGTGAGACTGCGAGGATATGGGCGGGTACACTTTCAGGGCATATTTGAGTGGAGTTCGGCATTGGTGCGTTCCATTCAGACAGGGAAGTTATGGAGGGGTACAGGTTCAGGGCATATTTGTGTGAAGTTCTGCATTGGTACGTTCCAGTGAGACAGGGAGGTTATGGAGGGTACAGGCTCAGGGCATATTTGTTTAGAGTTCTGCATTGGTACTTTCCAGTGAGACAGGGAGGTTATGGAGGGGTACAGGTTCAGGGCAAATTTGTGTGGAGTTCTGCATTGGTGCGTTCCAGTGAGACAAGGAGGATATGGGCGGGTACACTTTCAGGGCATATTTGAGTGGAGTTCGGCATTGGTGCGTTCCAGTGAGACAGGGAGGTTATGAGCGGGTACAGGATCAGGGCATATTTGAGTGGAGTTCGGCATTGGTGCGTTCCAGTGAGACAGGGAGGTTATGGAGGGGTACAGGTTCAGTGCATATTTGTGTGTAGTTCGGCATTTGTACATTCCAGTGATACAGGGAGGTTATGGAGGGGTACAGGTTCAGGGCATATTTGTGTGTAGTTCTGCATTGGTACGTTCCAGTGAGACAGAGAGGTTATGGAGGGGTACCGGTTCAGGGCAAATTTGTGTGGAGTTCTGCATTGGTGTGTTCCAGTGAGAGAAGGAGGTTATGGGCGGGTACACGTTCAGGGCATATTTGTGTGGAATTCTGCATTGGTATGTTCCAGTGAGACAGGGAGGTTATGGAGGGTACCGGTTCAGGGCATATTTGTGTGGAGTTCTGCATTGGTACGTTCCAGTGAGACAGTGAGGTTATGGCGGGGTACAGGTTCAGGGCATATTTGAGTGGTGTTCTGCAATGGTACGTTCCAGTGAGACAAGGAGGTTATGCACGGTACAGGATCAGGGCATATTTGAGTGGAGTTCGGCATTGGTGCGTTCCAGTGAGACAGGGAGGTTATGGTCGGGTACAGGTTCAGGGCATATTTGTGTGGAGTTCTGCATTGGTACGTTCCAGTGAGGCAGGGAGGTTATGGAGGGTACAGGTTCTGGGCATATTTGTGTGGAGTTCTGCGTTGGTACGTTCCAGTGAGAGAAGGAGCTTATGGGCGGGTACACGTTCAGGGCATATTTGTGTGGTGTTCTGCAATGGTACGTTCCAGTGAGACTGGGAGGTTATGGAGGGGTACAGGTTCAGGGCATATTTGAGTGTAGTTCTGCATTTGTATGTTACAGTGAGTCAGGGAGGTTATGGAGTGTACAGGTTCAGGGCACATTTGTCTGGAGTTCTGCATTGGTACGTTCCAGTGAGACAGCGAGGTTATGGACGGCACAGGTTCAGGGCATATTTGTGTGGAGCTCTGCAGTGGTACGTTCCAGTGAGACAGGGAGGTTATGGAGGGTACCGGTTCAGGGCATATTTGTGTGGAGTTCTGCATTGGTACGTTCCAGTGAGACAGGGAGGTTATGGAGGTGTACAGGTTCAGGGCACATTTGTCTGGAGTTCTGCATTGGTACGTTCCAGTGAGACAGGGAGGTTATGGAGGGTACAGGTTCAGGGCATATTTGTGCGTAGTTCTGCATTGGTACGTTCCAGTGAGACAGGGAGGTTATGGAGGTGTAGAGGTTCAGGGCACATTTGTGTGGAGTTCTGCAGTGGTACTTTCCAGTGAGACAGGGAAGTTATGGAGGGGTACAGGTTCAGGGCATATTTGTGTGGAGTTCTGCATTGGTACGTTCCAGTGAGACAGGGAGGTTATGGAGGGGTACAGGTTCAGGGCATATTTGTGTGTAGTTCTGCATTGGTACGTTCCAGTGAGACAGGGAGTTTATGGAGGGTACAGGTTCAGGGCATATTTGTGTGGAGTTCTGCAGTGGTACGTTCCAGTGAGACAGGGTGGTTATGGTCGGGTACAGGATCAGGGCATATTTGAGTGGAGTTCGGCTTTGGTGCGTTCCAGTGAGACAGGGAGGTTATGGAGGGGTACAGGTTCAGGGCATACTTGTGTGGAGTTCTGCATTGGTACGTTCCAGTGAGACAGGGAGGTTATGGAGGGTACCGGTTGAGGGCAAATTTGTGCGGAGTTCTGCATTGGTGTGTTCCAGTGAGACAAGGAGGTTATGGGCGGGTACACGTTCAGGACATATTTGTGTGGAGTTCTGCATTGGTACGTTCCAGTGAGACAGGGAGGTTATGGAGGAGTACATGTTCAGGGCATATTTGTGTGGAGTTCTGCAATGGTACGTTCCAGTGAGACAGGGTGGTTATGGTCGGGTACAGGTTCAGGGCATATTTGTGTGGAGTTCTGCATTGGTACTTTCCAGTGAGACAGGGAAGTTATGTAGTGGTACAGGTTCAGGGCATATTTGTGTGGAGTTCTGCATTGGTACATTCTAGTGAGACAGGGAGGTTATGGAGGGGTGCAGGTTCAGGGCATATTTGTGTGTAGGTCTGCATTGGTACGTTCCAGTGAGACAGGGAGATTATGGAGGGTACAGGTTCAGGGCATATTTGTGTGGAGTTCTGCAGTGGTACGTTCCAGTGAGACAGGGAGGTTATGGAGGGTACAGGTTCAGGGCATATTTGTGTGGAGTTCTGCGTTGGTACGTTCCAGTGAGACAAGGATCTTATGGGCGGGTACAGGTTCAGTGCATATTTGTGTGGTGTTCTGCAATGGTACGTTCCAGTGAGACTGCGAGGATATGGGCGGGTACACTTTCAGGGCATATTTGAGTGGAGTTCGGCATTGGTGCGTTCCATTCAGACAGGGAAGTTATGGAGGGGTACAGGTTCAGGGCATATTTGTGTGAAGTTCTGCATTGGTACGTTCCAGTGAGACAGGGAGGTTATGGAGGGTACAGGCTCAGGGCATATTTGTTTAGAGTTCTGCATTGGTACTTTCCAGTGAGACAGGGAGGTTATGGAGGGGTACAGGTTCAGGGCAAATTTGTGTGGAGTTCTGCATTGGTGCGTTCCAGTGAGACAAGGAGGATATGGGCGGGTACACTTTCAGGGCATATTTGAGTGGAGTTCGGCATTGGTGCGTTCCAGTGAGACAGGGAGGTTATGAGCGGGTACAGGATCAGGGCATATTTGAGTGGAGTTCGGCATTGGTGCGTTCCAGTGAGACAGGGAGGTTATGGAGGGGTACAGGTTCAGTGCATATTTGTGTGTAGTTCGGCATTTGTACATTCCAGTGATACAGGGAGGTTATGGAGGGGTACAGGTTCAGGGCATATTTGTGTGTAGTTCTGCATTGGTACGTTCCAGTGAGACAGAGAGGTTATGGAGGGGTACCGGTTCAGGGCAAATTTGTGTGGAGTTCTGCATTGGTGTGTTCCAGTGAGAGAAGGAGGTTATGGGCGGGTACACGTTCAGGGCATATTTGTGTGGAATTCTGCATTGGTATGTTCCAGTGAGACAGGGAGGTTATGGAGGGTACCGGTTCAGGGCATATTTGTGTGGAGTTCTGCATTGGTACGTTCCAGTGAGACAGTGAGGTTATGGCGGGGTACAGGTTCAGGGCATATTTGAGTGGTGTTCTGCAATGGTACGTTCCAGTGAGACAAGGAGGTTATGCACGGTACAGGATCAGGGCATATTTGAGTGGAGTTCGGCATTGGTGCGTTCCAGTGAGACAGGGAGGTTATGGTCGGGTACAGGTTCAGGGCATATTTGTGTGGAGTTCTGCATTGGTACGTTCCAGTGAGGCAGGGAGGTTATGGAGGGTACAGGTTCTGGGCATATTTGTGTGGAGTTCTGCGTTGGTACGTTCCAGTGAGAGAAGGAGCTTATGGGCGGGTACACGTTCAGGGCATATTTGTGTGGTGTTCTGCAATGGTACGTTCCAGTGAGACTGGGAGGTTATGGAGGGGTACAGGTTCAGGGCATATTTGAGTGTAGTTCTGCATTTGTATGTTACAGTGAGTCAGGGAGGTTATGGAGTGTACAGGTTCAGGGCACATTTGTCTGGAGTTCTGCATTGGTACGTTCCAGTGAGACAGCGAGGTTATGGACGGCACAGGTTCAGGGCATATTTGTGTGGAGCTCTGCAGTGGTACGTTCCAGTGAGACAGGGAGGTTATGGAGGGTACCGGTTCAGGGCATATTTGTGTGGAGTTCTGCATTGGTACGTTCCAGTGAGACAGGGAGGTTATGGAGGTGTACAGGTTCAGGGCACATTTGTCTGGAGTTCTGCATTGGTACGTTCCAGTGAGACAGGGAGGTTATGGAGGGTACAGGTTCAGGGCATATTTGTGCGTAGTTCTGCATTGGTACGTTCCAGTGAGACAGGGAGGTTATGGAGGTGTAGAGGTTCAGGGCACATTTGTGTGGAGTTCTGCAGTGGTACTTTCCAGTGAGACAGGGAAGTTATGGAGGGGTACAGGTTCAGGGCATATTTGTGTGGAGTTCTGCATTGGTACGTTCCAGTGAGACAGGGAGGTTATGGAGGGGTACAGGTTCAGGGCATATTTGTGTGTAGTTCTGCATTGGTACGTTCCAGTGAGACAGGGAGTTTATGGAGGGTACAGGTTCAGGGCATATTTGTGTGGAGTTCTGCAGTGGTACGTTCCAGTGAGACAGGGTGGTTATGGTCGGGTACAGGATCAGGGCATATTTGAGTGGAGTTCGGCTTTGGTGCGTTCCAGTGAGACAGGGAGGTTATGGAGGGGTACAGGTTCAGGGCATACTTGTGTGGAGTTCTGCATTGGTACGTTCCAGTGAGACAGGGAGGTTATGGAGGGTACCGGTTGAGGGCAAATTTGTGCGGAGTTCTGCATTGGTGTGTTCCAGTGAGACAAGGAGGTTATGGGCGGGTACACGTTCAGGACATATTTGTGTGGAGTTCTGCATTGGTACGTTCCAGTGAGACAGGGAGGTTATGGAGGAGTACATGTTCAGGGCATATTTGTGTGGAGTTCTGCAATGGTACGTTCCAGTGAGACAGGGTGGTTATGGTCGGGTACAGGTTCAGGGCATATTTGTGTGGAGTTCTGCATTGGTACTTTCCAGTGAGACAGGGAAGTTATGTAGTGGTACAGGTTCAGGGCATATTTGTGTGGAGTTCTGCATTGGTACATTCTAGTGAGACAGGGAGGTTATGGAGGGGTGCAGGTTCAGGGCATATTTGTGTGTAGGTCTGCATTGGTACGTTCCAGTGAGACAGGGAGATTATGGAGGGTACAGGTTCAGGGCATATTTGTGTGGAGTTCTGCAGTGGTACGTTCCAGTGAGACAGGGAGGTTATGGAGGGTACAGGTTCAGGGCATATTTGTGTGGAGTTCTGTGTTGGTATGTTCCAGTGAGACAAGGATCTTATGGGCGGGTAAACGTTCAGGGCATATTTGTGTGGAGTTCTGCAGTGGTACGTTCCAGTGAGACAGGGAGGTTATGGTCGGGTATAGGTTCAGGGCATATTTGTGTGGAGTTCTGCATTGGGACTTTCGTATGAGACAGGGAAGTTATGGAAGGGTACAGGTTCACGGCACATTTGTGTGGAGTTCTGCATTGGTACGTTCCAGTGAGACAGGGAGGTTATGGAGGGGTACAGGTTCAGGGCATATTTGTGTGTAGTTCTGCATTGGTACGTTCCAGTGAGACAGGGAGGTTATGGAGGGTACAGGTTCAGGGCATATTTGTGTGGAGTTCTGCATTGGTACGTTCCAGTGAGACAGGGAGGTTATGGAGGGTACAGGTTCAGGGCATATTTGTGTGGAGTTCTGCAGTGGTACGTTCCAGTGAGACTGGGAGGTAATGGAGGGGTACAGGTTAGGGCATATTTGAGTGTAGTTCTGCATTTGTACGTTCCAGTGAGTCAGGGAGGTTATGGAGTGTACAGGTTCAGGGCACATTTGTGTGGAGTTCTGCATTGGTACTTTCCAGTGAGACAGGGAAGTTATGGAGGGGTACAGGTTCAGGGGATATTTGTGTGTAGTTCTGCATTGGTACGTTCCAGTGAGACAGGGAGGTTATTGGTGGTACAGACTCAGGGCATATTTGTGTGGAGTTCTGCAGTGGTACGTTCCAGTGAGTCAGGCAGGTTATGGTCGGGTACAGGATCAGGGCATATTTGAGTGGAGTTCTGCATTGGTACGTTCCAGTGAGACTGGGAGGTTATGGAGGGTACCGGTTCAGGGCATATTTGTGTGGAGTTCTGCATTGGTACGTTCCAGCGAGACAGGGAGGTTATTGGAGGGTTACAGGTTCAGGGCATATTTGTGTGGAGTTCTGCATTGGTACGGTCCAGTGAGACAGGGAGGTTATGGAGGGGTACCGGTTCAGGGCAAATTTGTGTGGAGTTCTGCATTGGTGTGTTCCAGTGAGAGAAGGAGGTTATGGGCGGGTACACGTTCAGGGCATATTTGTGTGGAATTCTGCATTGGTATGTTCCAGTGAGACAGGGAGGTTATGGAGGGTACCGGTTCAGGGCATATTTGTGTGGAGTTCTGCATTGCTACGTTCCAGTGAGACAGTGAGGTTATGGCGGGGTACAGGTTCAGGGCATATTTGTGTGGTGTTCTGCAATGGTACGTTCCAGTGAGACAGGGAGGTTATGCACGGTACAGGATCAGGGCATATTTGAGTGGAGTTCGGCATTGGTGCGTTCCAGTGAGACAGGGAGGTTATGGTCGGGTACAGGTTCAGGGCATATTTGTGTGGAGTTCTGCATTGGTACGTTCCAGTGAGGCAGGGAGGTTATGGAGGGTACAGGTTCAGGGCATATTTGTGTGGAGTTCTGCGTTGGTACGTTCCAGTGAGAGAAGGAGCTTATGGGCGGGTACACGTTCAGGGCATATTTGTGTGGTGTTCTGCAATGGTACGTTCCAGTGAGACTGGGAGGTTATGGAGGGGTACAGGTTCAGGGCATATTTGAGTGTAGTTCTGCATTTGTATGTTACAGTGAGTCAGGGAGGTTATGGAGTGTACAGGTTCAGGGCACATTTGTCTGGAGTTCTGCATTGGTACGTTCCAGTGAGACAGCGAGGTTATGGACGGCACAGGTTCAGGGCATATTTGTGTGGAGCTCTGCAGTGGTACGTTCCAGTGAGACAGGGAGGTTATGGAGGGTACCGGTTCAGGGCATATTTGTGTGGAGTTCTGCATTGGTACGTTCCAGTGAGACAGGGAGGTTATGGAGGTGTACAGGTTCAGGGCACATTTGTCTGGAGTTCTGCATTGGTACGTTCCAGTGAGACAGGGAGGTTATGGAGGGGTACAGGTTCAGGGCAAATTTGTGTGGAGTTCTGCATTGGTGCGTTCCAGTGAGACAAGGAGGATATGGGCGGGTACACTTTCAGGGCATATTTGAGTGGAGTTCGGCATTGGTGCGTTCCAGTGAGACAGGGAGGTTATGAGCGGGTACAGGATCAGGGCATATTTGAGTGGAGTTCGGCATTGGTGCGTTCCAGTGAGACAGGGAGGTTATGGAGGGGTACAGGTTCAGTGCATATTTGTGTGTAGTTCGGCATTTGTACATTCCAGTGATACAGGGAGGTTATGGAGGGGTACAGGTTCAGGGCATATTTGTGTGTAGTTCTGCATTGGTACGTTCCAGTGAGACAGAGAGGTTATGGAGGGGTACCGGTTCAGGGCAAATTTGTGTGGAGTTCTGCATTGGTGTGTTCCAGTGAGAGAAGGAGGTTATGGGCGGGTACACGTTCAGGGCATATTTGTGTGGAATTCTGCATTGGTATGTTCCAGTGAGACAGGGAGGTTATGGAGGGTACCGGTTCTGGGCATATTTGTGTGGAGTTCTGCATTGGTACGTTCCAGTGAGACAGTGAGGTTATGGCGGGGTACAGGTTCAGGGCATATTTGAGTGGTGTTCTGCAATGGTACGTTCCAGTGAGACAAGGAGGTTATGCACGGTACAGGATCAGGGCATATTTGAGTGGAGTTCGGCATTGGTGCGTTCCAGTGAGACAGGGAGGTTATGGTCGGGTACAGGTTCAGGGCATATTTGTGTGGAGTTCTGCATTGGTACGTTCCAGTGAGGCAGGGAGGTTATGGAGGGTACAGGTTCTGGGCATATTTGTGTGGAGTTCTGCGTTGGTACGTTCCAGTGAGAGAAGGAGCTTATGGGCGGGTACACGTTCAGGGCATATTTGTGTGGTGTTCTGCAATGGTACGTTCCAGTGAGACTGGGAGGTTATGGAGGGGTACAGGTTCAGGGCATATTTGAGTGTAGTTCTGCATTTGTATGTTACAGTGAGTCAGGGAGGTTATGGAGTGTACAGGTTCAGGGCACATTTGTCTGGAGTTCTGCATTGGTACGTTCCAGTGAGACAGCGAGGTTATGGACGGCACAGGTTCAGGGCATATTTGTGTGGAGCTCTGCAGTGGTACGTTCCAGTGAGACAGGGAGGTTATGGAGGGTACCGGTTCAGGGCATATTTGTGTGGAGTTCTGCATTGGTACGTTCCAGTGAGACAGGGAGGTTATGGAGGTGTACAGGTTCAGGGCACATTTGTCTGGAGTTCTGCATTGGTACGTTCCAGTGAGACAGGGAGGTTATGGAGGGTACAGGTTCAGGGCATATTTGTGCGTAGTTCTGCATTGGTACGTTCCAGTGAGACAGGGAGGTTATGGAGGTGTAGAGGTTCAGGGCACATTTGTGTGGAGTTCTGCAGTGGTACTTTCCAGTGAGACAGGGAAGTTATGGAGGGGTACAGGTTCAGGGCATATTTGTGTGGAGTTCTGCATTGGTACGTTCCAGTGAGACAGGGAGGTTATGGAGGGGTACAGGTTCAGGGCATATTTGTGTGTAGTTCTGCATTGGTACGTTCCAGTGAGACAGGGAGTTTATGGAGGGTACAGGTTCAGGGCATATTTGTGTGGAGTTCTGCAGTGGTACGTTCCAGTGAGACAGGGTGGTTATGGTCGGGTACAGGATCAGGGCATATTTGAGTGGAGTTCGGCTTTGGTGCGTTCCAGTGAGACAGGGAGGTTATGGAGGGGTACAGGTTCAGGGCATACTTGTGTGGAGTTCTGCATTGGTACGTTCCAGTGAGACAGGGAGGTTATGGAGGGTACCGGTTGAGGGCAAATTTGTGCGGAGTTCTGCATTGGTGTGTTCCAGTGAGACAAGGAGGTTATGGGCGGGTACACGTTCAGGACATATTTGTGTGGAGTTCTGCATTGGTACGTTCCAGTGAGACAGGGAGGTTATGGAGGAGTACATGTTCAGGGCATATTTGTGTGGAGTTCTGCAATGGTACGTTCCAGTGAGACAGGGTGGTTATGGTCGGGTACAGGTTCAGGGCATATTTGTGTGGAGTTCTGCATTGGTACTTTCCAGTGAGACAGGGAAGTTATGTAGTGGTACAGGTTCAGGGCATATTTGTGTGGAGTTCTGCATTGGTACATTCTAGTGAGACAGGGAGGTTATGGAGGGGTGCAGGTTCAGGGCATATTTGTGTGTAGGTCTGCATTGGTACGTTCCAGTGAGACAGGGAGATTATGGAGGGTACAGGTTCAGGGCATATTTGTGTGGAGTTCTGCAGTGGTACGTTCCAGTGAGACAGGGAGGTTATGGAGGGTACAGGTTCAGGGCATATTTGTGTGGAGTTCTGTGTTGGTATGTTCCAGTGAGACAAGGATCTTATGGGCGGGTAAACGTTCAGGGCATATTTGTGTGGAGTTCTGCAGTGGTACGTTCCAGTGAGACAGGGAGGTTATGGTCGGGTATAGGTTCAGGGCATATTTGTGTGGAGTTCTGCATTGGGACTTTCGTATGAGACAGGGAAGTTATGGAAGGGTACAGGTTCACGGCACATTTGTGTGGAGTTCTGCATTGGTACGTTCCAGTGAGACAGGGAGGTTATGGAGGGGTACAGGTTCAGGGCATATTTGTGTGTAGTTCTGCATTGGTACGTTCCAGTGAGACAGGGAGGTTATGGAGGGTACAGGTTCAGGGCATATTTGTGTGGAGTTCTGCATTGGTACGTTCCAGTGAGACAGGGAGGTTATGGAGGGTACAGGTTCAGGGCATATTTGTGTGGAGTTCTGCAGTGGTACGTTCCAGTGAGACTGGGAGGTAATGGAGGGGTACAGGTTAGGGCATATTTGAGTGTAGTTCTGCATTTGTACGTTCCAGTGAGTCAGGGAGGTTATGGAGTGTACAGGTTCAGGGCACATTTGTGTGGAGTTCTGCATTGGTACTTTCCAGTGAGACAGGGAAGTTATGGAGGGGTACAGGTTCAGGGGATATTTGTGTGTAGTTCTGCATTGGTACGTTCCAGTGAGACAGGGAGGTTATTGGTGGTACAGACTCAGGGCATATTTGTGTGGAGTTCTGCAGTGGTACGTTCCAGTGAGTCAGGCAGGTTATGGTCGGGTACAGGATCAGGGCATATTTGAGTGGAGTTCTGCATTGGTACGTTCCAGTGAGACTGGGAGGTTATGGAGGGTACCGGTTCAGGGCATATTTGTGTGGAGTTCTGCATTGGTACGTTCCAGCGAGACAGGGAGGTTATTGGAGGGTTACAGGTTCAGGGCATATTTGTGTGGAGTTCTGCATTGGTACGGTCCAGTGAGACAGGGAGGTTATGGAGGGGTACCGGTTCAGGGCAAATTTGTGTGGAGTTCTGCATTGGTGTGTTCCAGTGAGAGAAGGAGGTTATGGGCGGGTACACGTTCAGGGCATATTTGTGTGGAATTCTGCATTGGTATGTTCCAGTGAGACAGGGAGGTTATGGAGGGTACCGGTTCAGGGCATATTTGTGTGGAGTTCTGCATTGCTACGTTCCAGTGAGACAGTGAGGTTATGGCGGGGTACAGGTTCAGGGCATATTTGTGTGGTGTTCTGCAATGGTACGTTCCAGTGAGACAGGGAGGTTATGCACGGTACAGGATCAGGGCATATTTGAGTGGAGTTCGGCATTGGTGCGTTCCAGTGAGACAGGGAGGTTATGGTCGGGTACAGGTTCAGGGCATATTTGTGTGGAGTTCTGCATTGGTACGTTCCAGTGAGGCAGGGAGGTTATGGAGGGTACAGGTTCAGGGCATATTTGTGTGGAGTTCTGCGTTGGTACGTTCCAGTGAGAGAAGGAGCTTATGGGCGGGTACACGTTCAGGGCATATTTGTGTGGTGTTCTGCAATGGTACGTTCCAGTGAGACTGGGAGGTTATGGAGGGGTACAGGTTCAGGGCATATTTGAGTGTAGTTCTGCATTTGTATGTTACAGTGAGTCAGGGAGGTTATGGAGTGTACAGGTTCAGGGCACATTTGTCTGGAGTTCTGCATTGGTACGTTCCAGTGAGACAGCGAGGTTATGGACGGCACAGGTTCAGGGCATATTTGTGTGGAGCTCTGCAGTGGTACGTTCCAGTGAGACAGGGAGGTTATGGAGGGTACCGGTTCAGGGCATATTTGTGTGGAGTTCTGCATTGGTACGTTCCAGTGAGACAGGGAGGTTATGGAGGTGTACAGGTTCAGGGCACATTTGTCTGGAGTTCTGCATTGGTACGTTCCAGTGAGACAGGGAGGTTATGGAGGGTACAGGTTCAGGGCATATTTGTGCGTAGTTCTGCATTGGTACGTTCCAGTGAGACAGGGAGGTTATGGAGGTGTAGAGGTTCAGGGCACATTTGTGTGGAGTTCTGCAGTGGTACTTTCCAGTGAGACAGGGAAGTTATGGAGGGGTACAGGTTCAGGGCATATTTGTGTGGAGTTCTGCATTGGTACGTTCCAGTGAGACAGGGAGTTTATGGAGGGGTACAGGTTCAGGGCATATTTGTGTGTAGTTCTGCATTGGTACGTTCCAGTGAGACAGGGAGTTTATGGAGGGTACAGGTTCAGGGCATATTTGTGTGGAGTTCTGCAGTGGTACGTTCCAGTGAGACAGGGTGGTTATGGTCGGGTACAGGATCAGGGCATATTTGAGTGGAGTTCGGCTTTGGTGCGTTCCAGTGAGACAGGGAGGTTATGGAGGGGTACAGGTTCAGGGCATACTTGTGTGGAGTTCTGCATTGGTACGTTCCAGTGAGACAGGGAGGTTATGGAGGGTACCGGTTGAGGGCAAATTTGTGCGGAGTTCTGCATTGGTGTGTTCCAGTGAGACAAGGAGGTTATGGGCGGGTACACGTTCAGGACATATTTGTGTGGAGTTCTGCATTGGTACGTTCCAGTGAGACAGGGAGGTTATGGAGGAGTACATGTTCAGGGCATATTTGTGTGGAGTTCTGCAATGGTACGTTCCAGTGAGACAGGGTGGTTATGGTCGGGTACAGGTTCAGGGCATATTTGTGTGGAGTTCTGCATTGGTACTTTCCAGTGAGACAGGGAAGTTATGTAGGGGTACAGGTTCAGGGCATATTTGTGTGGAGTTCTGCATTGGTACATTCTAGTGAGACAGGGAGGTTATGGAGGGGTACAGGTTCAGGGCATATTTGTGTGTAGGTCTGCATTGGTACGTTCCAGTGAGACAGGGAGATTATGGAGGGTACAGGTTCAGGGCATATTTGTGTGGAGTTCTGCAGTGGTACGTTCCAGTGAGACAGGGAGGTTATGGTCGGGTACAGGTTCAGGGCATATTTTTGCGTAGTTCTGCATTGGTACGTTCCAGTGAGACAGGGAGGTTATGGAGGGTACAGGTTCAGGGCATATTTGTGTGGAGTTCTGTGTTGGTATGTTCCAGTGAGACAAGGATCTTATGGGCGGGTAAACGTTCAGGGCATATTTGTGTGGAGTTCTGCAGTGGTACGTTCCAGTGAGACAGGGAGGTTATGGTCGGGTATAGGTTCAGGGCATATTTGTGTGGAGTTCTGCATTGGGACTTTCGTATGAGACAGGGAAGTTATGGAAGGGTACAGGTTCACGGCACATTTGTGTGGAGTTCTGCATTGGTACGTTCCAGTGAGACAGGGAGGTTATGGAGGGGTACAGGTTCAGGGCACATTTGTGTGTAGTTCTGCATTGGTACGTTCCAGTGAGACAGGGAGGTTATGGAGGGTACAGGTTCAGGGCATATTTGTGTGGAGTTCTGCATTGGTACGTTCCAGTGAGACAGGGAGGTTATGGAGGGTACAGGTTCAGGGCATATTTGTGTGGAGTTCTGCAGTGGTACGTTCCAGTGAGACTGGGAGGTAATGGAGGGGTACAGGTTAGGGCATATTTGAGTGTAGTTCTGCATTTGTACGTTCCAGTGAGTCAGGGAGGTTATGGAGTGTACAGGTTCAGGGCACATTTGTGTGGAGTTCTGCATTGGTACTTTCCAGTGAGACAGGGAAGTTATGGAGGGGTACAGGTTCAGGGGATATTTGTGTGTAGTTCTGCATTGGTACGTTCCAGTGAGACAGGGAGGTTATTGGTGGTACAGACTCAGGGCATATTTGTGTGGAGTTCTGCAGTGGTACGTTCCAGTGAGTCAGGCAGGTTATGGTCGGGTACAGGATCAGGGCATATTTGAGTGGAGTTCGGCTTTCGTGCGTTCCAGTGAGACAGGGAGGTTATGGAGGGGTACAGGTTCAGGGCATACTTGTGTGGAGTTCTGCATTGGTACGTTCCAGTGAGACTGGGAGGTTATGGAGGGTACCGGTTCAGGGCATATTTGTGTGGAGTTCTGCATTGGTACGTTCCAGCGAGACAGGGAGGTTATTGGAGGGTTACAGGTTCAGGGCATATTTGTGTGGAGTTCTGCATTGGTACGGTCCAGTGAGACAGGGAGGTTATGGAGGTGTACAGGTTCAGGGCACATTTGTCTGGAGTTCTGCATTGGTACGTTCCAGTGAGACAGGGAGGTTATGGAGGTGTACAGGTTCAGGGCATATTTGTGTGGAGTTCTGCATTGGTATGTTCCAGTGAGACAGGGAGGTTATGGAGGGGTACAGGTTCAGGGCATATTTGTGTATAGTTCTGCATTGGTACGTTCCAGTGAGACAGGGAGGTTATGGAGGTTACAGGTTCAGGGCATATTTGTGTGGAGTTCTGCAGTGGTACGTTCCAGTGAGACAGGGTGGTTATGGTCGGGTACAGGATCAGGGCATATTTGAGTGGAGTTCGGCTTTTGTGCGTTCCAGTGAGACAGGGAGGTTATGGAGAGGTACAGGTTCAGGGCATACTTGTGTGGAGTTCTGCATTGGTACGTTCCAGTGAGACAGGGAGGTTATGGCGGGTACCGGTTCAGGGCAAATTTGTGTGGAGTTCTGCATTGGTGTGTTCCAGTGAGACAAGGAGGTTATGGGCGGGTACACGTTCAGGGCATATTTGTGTGGAATTCTGCATTGGTATGTTCTAGTGAGACAGGGAGGTTATGGAGGGTACCGGTTCAGGGCATATTTGTGTGGAGTTCTGCATTGGTACGTTCCAGTGAGACAGGGAGGTTATGGAGGGTTACAGGTTCAGGGCATATTTGTGTGGAGTTCTGCATTGGTACGTTCCAGTGAGACAGGGAGGTTATGGAGGGTACCGGTTGAGGGCAAATTTGTGCGGAGTTCTGCATTGGTGTGTTCCAGTGAGACAAGGAGTTTATGGGCGGGTACACGTTCAGGACATATTTGTGTGGAGTTCTGCATTGGTACGTTCCAGTGAGACAGGGAGGTTATGGAGGAGTACATGTTCAGGGCATATTTGTGTGGAGTTCTGCAATGGTACTTTCCAGTGAGACAGGGTGGTTATGGTCGGGTACAGGTTCAGGGCATATTTGTGTGGAGTTCTACATTGGTACTTTCCAGTGAGACAGGGAAGTTATGTAGGGGTACAGGTTCAGGGCATATTTGTGTGGAGTTCTGCATTGGTACATTCTAGTGAGACAGGGAGGTTATGGAGGGGTACAGGTTCAGGGCATATTTGTGTGTATGTCTGCATTGGTACGTTCCAGTGAGACAGGGAGATTATGGAGGGTACAGGTTCAGGGCATATTTGTGTGGAGTTCTGCAGTGGTACGTTCCAGTGAGACAGGGAGGTTATGGTCGGGTACAGGTTCAGGGCATATTTTTGCGTAGTTCTGCATTGGTACGTTCCAGTGAGACAGGGATGTTATGGAGGGTACAGGTTCAGGGCATATTTGTGTGGAGTTCTGCATTGGTACGTTCCAGTGAGACAAGGAGGTTATGGAGGGTACAGGTTCAGGGCATATTTGTGTGGAGTTCTGTGTTGGTATGTTCCAGTGAGACAAGGATCTTATGGGCGGGTAAACGTTCAGGGCATATTTGTGTGGAGTTCTGCAGTGGTACGTTCCAGTGAGACAGGGAGGTTATGGTCGGGTATAGGTTCAGGGCATATTTGTGTGGAGTTCTGCATTGGGACTTTCGTATGAGACAGGGAAGTTATGGAAGGGTACAGGTTCACGGCACATTTGTGTGGAGTTCTGCATTGGTACGTTCCAGTGAGACAGGGAGGTTATGGAGAGGTACAGGTTCAGGGCATACTTGTGCGTAGTTCTGCATTGGTACGTTCCAGTGAGACAGGGAGGTTATGGAGGTGTAGAGGTTCAGGGCACATTTGTGTGGAGTTCTGCAGTGGTACTTTCCAGTGAGACAGGGAAGTTATGGAGGGGTACAGGTTCAGGGCATATTTGTGTGGAGTTCTGCATTGGTACGTTCCAGTGAGACAGGGAGTTTATGGAGGGGTACAGGTTCAGGGCATATTTGTGTGTAGTTCTGCATTGGTACGTTCCAGTGAGACAGGGAGTTTATGGAGGGTACAGGTTCAGGGCATATTTGTGTGGAGTTCTGCAGTGGTACGTTCCAGTGAGTCAGGCAGGTTATGGTCGGGTACAGGATCAGGGCATATTTGAGTGGAGTTCGGCTTTCGTGCGTTCCAGTGAGACAGGGAGGTTATGGAGGGGTACAGGTTCAGGGCATACTTGTGTGGAGTTCTGCATTGGTACGTTCCAGTGAGACTGGGAGGTTATGGAGGGTACCGGTTCAGGGCATATTTGTGTGGAGTTCTGCATTGGTACGTTCCAGCGAGACAGGGAGGTTATTGGAGGGTTACAGGTTCAGGGCATATTTGTGTGGAGTTCTGCATTGGTACGGTCCAGTGAGACAGGGAGGTTATGGAGGTGTACAGGTTCAGGGCACATTTGTCTGGAGTTCTGCATTGGTACGTTCCAGTGAGACAGGGAGGTTATGGAGGTGTACAGGTTCAGGGCATATTTGTGTGGAGTTCTGCATTGGTATGTTCCAGTGAGACAGGGAGGTTATGGAGGGGTACAGGTTCAGGGCATATTTGTGTATAGTTCTGCATTGGTACGTTCCAGTGAGACAGGGAGGTTATGGAGGTTACAGGTTCAGGGCATATTTGTGTGGAGTTCTGCAGTGGTACGTTCCAGTGAGACAGGGTGGTTATGGTCGGGTACAGGATCAGGGCATATTTGAGTGGAGTTCGGCTTTTGTGCGTTCCAGTGAGACAGGGAGGTTATGGAGAGGTACAGGTTCAGGGCATACTTGTGTGGAGTTCTGCATTGGTACGTTCCAGTGAGACAGGGAGGTTATGGCGGGTACCGGTTCAGGGCAAATTTGTGTGGAGTTCTGCATTGGTGTGTTCCAGTGAGACAAGGAGGTTATGGGCGGGTACACGTTCAGGGCATATTTGTGTGGAATTCTGCATTGGTATGTTCTAGTGAGACAGGGAGGTTATGGAGGGTACCGGTTCAGGGCATATTTGTGTGGAGTTCTGCATTGGTACGTTCCAGTGAGACAGGGAGGTTATGGAGGGTTACAGGTTCAGGGCATATTTGTGTGGAGTTCTGCATTGGTACGTTCCAGTGAGACAGGGAGGTTATGGAGGGTACCGGTTGAGGGCAAATTTGTGCGGAGTTCTGCATTGGTGTGTTCCAGTGAGACAAGGAGTTTATGGGCGGGTACACGTTCAGGACATATTTGTGTGGAGTTCTGCATTGGTACGTTCCAGTGAGACAGGGAGGTTATGGAGGAGTACATGTTCAGGGCATATTTGTGTGGAGTTCTGCAATGGTACTTTCCAGTGAGACAGGGTGGTTATGGTCGGGTACAGGTTCAGGGCATATTTGTGTGGAGTTCTACATTGGTACTTTCCAGTGAGACAGGGAAGTTATGTAGGGGTACAGGTTCAGGGCATATTTGTGTGGAGTTCTGCATTGGTACATTCTAGTGAGACAGGGAGGTTATGGAGGGGTACAGGTTCAGGGCATATTTGTGTGTATGTCTGCATTGGTACGTTCCAGTGAGACAGGGAGATTATGGAGGGTACAGGTTCAGGGCATATTTGTGTGGAGTTCTGCAGTGGTACGTTCCAGTGAGACAGGGAGGTTATGGTCGGGTACAGGTTCAGGGCATATTTTTGCGTAGTTCTGCATTGGTACGTTCCAGTGAGACAGGGATGTTATGGAGGGTACAGGTTCAGGGCATATTTGTGTGGAGTTCTGCATTGGTACGTTCCAGTGAGACAAGGAGATTATGGAGGGTACAGGTTCAGGGCATATTTGTGTGGAGTTCTGCAGTGGTACGTTCCAGTGAGACAGGGAGGTTATGGTCGGGTATAGGTTCAGGGCATATTTGTGTGGAGTTCTGCATTGGGACTTTCGTATGAGACAGGGAAGTTATGGAAGGGTACAGGTTCACGGCACATTTGTGTGGAGTTCTGCATTGGTACGTTCCAGTGAGACAGGGAGGTTATGGAGAGGTACAGGTTCAGGGCATACTTGTGCGTAGTTCTGCATTGGTACGTTCCAGTGAGACAGGGAGGTTATGGAGGTGTAGAGGTTCAGGGCACATTTGTGTGGAGTTCTGCAGTGGTACTTTCCAGTGAGACAGGGAAGTTATGGAGGGGTACAGGTTCAGGGCATATTTGTGTGGAGTTCTGCATTGGTACGTTCCAGTGAGACAGGGAGTTTATGGAGGGGTACAGGTTCAGGGCATATTTGTGTGTAGTTCTGCATTGGTACGTTCCAGTGAGACAGGGAGTTTATGGAGGGTACAGGTTCAGGGCATATTTGTGTGGAGTTCTGCAGTGGTACGTTCCAGTGAGACAGGGTGGTTATGGTCGGGTACAGGATCAGGACATATTTGAGTGGAGTTCGGCTTTGGTGCGTTCCAGTGAGACAGGGAGGTTATGGAGGGGTACAGGTTCAGGGCATACTTGTGTGGAGTTCTGCATTGGTACGTTCCAGTGAGACAGGGAGGTTATGGAGGGTACCGGTTGAGGGCAAATTTGTGCGGAGTTCTGCATTGGTGTGTTCCAGTGAGACAAGGAGGTTATGGGCGGGTACACGTTCAGGACATATTTGTGTGGAGTTCTGCATTGGTACGTTCCAGTGAGACAGGGAGGTTATGGAGGAGTACATGTTCAGGGCATATTTGTGTGGAGTTCTGCAATGGTACGTTCCAGTGAGACAGGGTGGTTATGGTCGGGTACAGGTTCAGGGCATATTTGTGTGGAGTTCTGCATTGGTACTTTCCAGTGAGACAGGGAAGTTATGTAGGGGTACAGGTTCAGGGCATATTTGTGTGGAGTTCTGCATTGGTACATTCTAGTGAGACAGGGAGGTTATGGAGGGGTACAGGTTCAGGGCATATTTGTGTGTAGGTCTGCATTGGTACGTTCCAGTGAGACAGGGAGATTATGGAGGGTACAGGTTCAGGGCATATTTGTGTGGAGTTCTGCAGTGGTACGTTCCAGTGAGACAGGGAGGTTATGGTCGGGTACAGGTTCAGGGCATATTTTTGCGTAGTTCTGCATTGGTACGTTCCAGTGAGACAGGGAGGTTATGGAGGGTACAGGTTCAGGGCATACTTGTGTGGAGTTCTGCATTGGTACGTTCCAGTGAGACAGGGAGGTTATGGAGGGTACCGGTTGAGGGCAAATTTGTGCGGAGTTCTGCATTGGTGTGTTCCAGTGAGACAAGGAGGTTATGGGCGGGTACACGTTCAGGACATATTTGTGTGGAGTTCTGCATTGGTACGTTCCAGTGAGACAGGGAGGTTATGGAGGAGTACATGTTCAGGGCATATTTGTGTGGAGTTCTGCAATGGTACGTTCCAGTGAGACAGGGTGGTTATGGTCGGGTACAGGTTCAGGGCATATTTGTGTGGAGTTCTGCATTGGTACTTTCCAGTGAGACAGGGAAGTTATGTAGGGGTACAGGTTCAGGGCATATTTGTGTGGAGTTCTGCATTGGTACATTCTAGTGAGACAGGGAGGTTATGGAGGGGTACAGGTTCAGGGCATATTTGTGTGTAGGTCTGCATTGGTACGTTCCAGTGAGACAGGGAGATTATGGAGGGTACAGGTTCAGGGCATATTTGTGTGGAGTTCTGCAGTGGTACATTCTAGTGAGACAGGGAGGTTATGGAGGGTACAGGTTCAGGGCATATTTGTGTGGAGTTCTGCAGTGGTACGTTCCAGTGAGACAGGGAGGTTATGGTCGGGTACAGGTTCAGGGCATATTTTTGCGTAGTTCTGCATTGGTACGTTCCAGTGAGACAGGGAGGTTATGGAGGGTACAGGTTCAGGGCATATTTGTGTGGAGTTCTGTGTTGGTATGTTCCAGTGAGACAAGGATCTTATGGGCGGGTAAACGTTCAGGGCATATTTGTGTGGAGTTCTGCAGTGGTACGTTCCAGTGAGACAGGGAGGTTATGGTCGGGTATAGGTTCAGGGCATATTTGTGTGGAGTTCTGCATTGGGACTTTCGTATGAGACAGGGAAGTTATGGAAGGGTACAGGTTCACGGCACATTTGTGTGGAGTTCTGCATTGGTACGTTCCAGTGAGACAGGGAGGTTATGGAGGGGTACAGGTTCAGGGCATATTTGTGTGTAGTTCTGCATTGGTACGTTCCAGTGAGACAGGGAGGTTATGGAGGGTACAGGTTCAGGGCATATTTGTGTGGAGTTCCGCATTGGTACGTTCCAGTGAGACAGGGAGGTTATGGAGGGTACAGGTTCAGGGCATATTTGTGTGGAGTTCTGCAGTGGTACGTTCCAGTGAGACTGGGAGGTAATGGAGGGGTACAGGTTAGGGCATATTTGAGTGTAGTTCTGCATTTGTACGTTCCAGTGAGTCAGGGAGGTTATGGAGTGTACAGGTTCAGGGCACATTTGTGTGGAGTTCTGCATTGGTACTTTCCAGTGAGACAGGGAAGTTATGGAGGGGTACAGGTTCAGGGGATATTTCTGTGTAGTTCTGCATTGGTACGTTCCAGTGAGACAGGGAGGTTATTGGTGGTACAGGCTCAGGGCATATTTGTGTGGAGTTCTGCAGTGGTACGTTCCAGTGAGTCAGGCAGGTTATGGTCGGGTACAGGATCAGGGCATATTTGAGTGGAGTTCGGCTTTCGTGCGTTCCAGTGAGACAGGGAGGTTATGGAGGGGTACAGGTTCAGGGCATACTTGTGTGGAGTTCTGCATTGGTACGTTCCAGTGAGACTGGGAGGTTATGGAGGGTACCGGTTCAGGGCATATTTGTGTGGAGTTCTGCATTGGTACGTTCCAGTGAGACAGGGAGGTTATTGGAGGGTTACAGGTTCAGGGCATATTTGTGTGGAGTTCTGCATTGGTACGGTCCAGTGAGACAGGGAGGTTATGGAGGTGTACAGGTTCAGGGCACATTTGTCTGGAGTTCTGCATTGGTACGTTCCAGTGAGACAGGGAGGTTATGGAGGTGTACAGGTTCAGGGCATATTTGTGTGGATTTCTGCATTGGTATGTTCCAGTGAGACAGGGAGGTTATGGAGGGGTACAGGTTCAGGGCATATTTGTGTGTAGTTCTGCATTGGTACGTTCCAGTGAGACAGGGAGGTTATGGAGGTTACAGGTTCAGGGCATATTTGTGTGGAGTTCTGCAGTGGTACGTTCCAGTGAGACAGGGAGGTTATGGTCGGGTACAGGATCAGGGCATATTTGAGTGGACTTCGGCTTTTGTGCGTTCCAGTGAGACAGGGAGGTTATGGAGAGGTACAGGTTCAGGGCATACTTGTGTGGAGTTCTGCATTGGTACGTTCCAGTGAGACAGGGAGGTTATGGAGGTGTAGAGGTTCAGGGCACATTTGTGTGGAGTTCTGCAGTGGTACTTTCCAGTGAGACAGGGAAGTTATGGAGGGGTACAGGTTCAGGGCATATTTGTGTGGAGTTCTGCATTGGTACGTTCCAGTGAGACAGGGAGGTTATGGAGGGGTACAGGTTCAGGGCATATTTGTGTGTAGTTCTGCATTGGTACGTTCCAGTGAGACAGGGAGTTTATGGAGGGTACAGGTTCAGGGCATATTTGTGTGGAGTTCTGCAGTGGTACGTTCCAGTGAGACAGGGTGGTTATGGTCGGGTACAGGATCAGGGCATATTTGAGTGGAGTTCGGCTTTGGTGCGTTCCAGTGAGACAGGGAGGTTATGGAGGGGTACAGGTTCAGGGCATACTTGTGTGGAGTTCTGCATTGGTACGTTCCAGTGAGACAGGGAGGTTATGGAGGGTACCGGTTGAGGGCAAATTTGTGCGGAGTTCTGCATTGGTGTGTTCCAGTGAGACAAGGAGGTTATGGGCGGGTACACGTTCAGGACATATTTGTGTGGAGTTCTGCATTGGTACGTTCCAGTGAGACAGGGAGGTTATGGAGGAGTACATGTTCAGGGCATATTTGTGTGGAGTTCTGCAATGGTACGTTCCAGTGAGACAGGGTGGTTATGGTCGGGTACAGGTTCAGGGCATATTTGTGTGGAGTTCTGCATTGGTACTTTCCAGTGAGACAGGGAAGTTATGTAGGGGTACAGGTTCAGGGCATATTTGTGTGGAGTTCTGCATTGGTACATTCTAGTGAGACAGGGAGGTTATGGAGGGGTACAGGTTCAGGGCATATTTGTGTGTAGGTCTGCATTGGTACGTTCCAGTGAGACAGGGAGATTATGGAGGGTACAGGTTCAGGGCATATTTGTGTGGAGTTCTGCAGTGGTACGTTCCAGTGAGACAGGGAGGTTATGGTCGGGTACAGGTTCAGGGCATATTTTTGCGTAGTTCTGCATTGGTACGTTCCAGTGAGACAGGGAGGTTATGGAGGGTACAGGTTCAGGGCATATTTGTGTGGAGTTCTGTGTTGGTATGTTCCAGTGAGACAAGGATCTTATGGGCGGGTAAACGTTCAGGGCATATTTGTGTGGAGTTCTGCAGTGGTAGGTTCCAGTGAGACAGGGAGGTTATGGTCGGGTATAGGTTCAGGGCATATTTGTGTGGAGTTCTGCATTGGGACTTTCGTATGAGACAGGGAAGTTATGGAAGGGTACAGGTTCACGGCACATTTGTGTGGAGTTCTGCATTGGTACGTTCCAGTGAGACAGGGAGGTTATGGAGGGGTACAGGTTCAGGGCATATTTGTGTGTAGTTCTGCATTGGTACGTTCCAGTGAGACAGGGAGGTTATGGAGGGTACAGGTTCAGGGCATATTTGTGTGGAGTTCTGCATTGGTACGTTCCAGTGAGACAGGGAGGTTATGGAGGGTACAGGTTCAGGGCATATTTGTGTGGAGTTCTGCAGTGGTACGTTCCAGTGAGACTGGGAGGTAATGGAGGGGTACAGGTTAGGGCATATTTGAGTGTAGTTCTGCATTTGTACGTTCCAGTGAGTCAGGGAGGTTATGGAGTGTACAGGTTCAGGGCACATTTGTGTGGAGTTCTGCATTGGTACTTTCCAGTGAGACAGGGAAGTTATGGAGGGGTACAGGTTCAGGGGATATTTGTGTGTAGTTCTGCATTGGTACGTTCCAGTGAGACAGGGAGGTTATTGGTGGTACAGGCTCAGGGCATATTTGTGTGGAGTTCTGCAGTGGTACGTTCCAGTGAGTCAGGCAGGTTATGGTCGGGTACAGGATCAGGGCATATTTGAGTGGAGTTCGGCTTTCGTGCGTTCCAGTGAGACAGGGAGGTTATGGAGGGGTACAGGTTCAGGGCATACTTGTGTGGAGTTCTGCATTGGTACGTTCCAGTGAGACTGGGAGGTTATGGAGGGTACCGGTTCAGGGCATATTTGTGTGGAGTTCTGCATTGGTACGTTCCAGTGAGACAGGGAGGTTATTGGAGGGTTACAGGTTCAGGGCATATTTGTGTGGAGTTCTGCATTGGTACGGTCCAGTGAGACAGGGAGGTTATGGAGGTGTACAGGTTCAGGGCACATTTGTCTGGAGTTCTGCATTGGTACGTTCCAGTGAGACAGGGAGGTTATGGAGGTGTACAGGTTCAGGGCATATTTGTGTGGATTTCTGCATTGGTATGTTCCAGTGAGACAGGGAGGTTATGGAGGGGTACAGGTTCAGGGCATATTTGTGTGTAGTTCTGCATTGGTACGTTCCAGTGAGACAGGGAGGTTATGGAGGTTACAGGTTCAGGGCATATTTGTGTGGAGTTCTGCAGTGGTACGTTCCAGTGAGACAGGGAGGTTATGGTCGGGTACAGGATCAGGGCATATTTGAGTGGACTTCGGCTTTTGTGCGTTCCAGTGAGACAGGGAGGTTATGGAGAGGTACAGGTTCAGGGCATACTTGTGTGGAGTTCTGCATTGGTACGTTCCAGTGAGACAGGGAGGTTATGGAGGTGTAGAGGTTCAGGGCACATTTGTGTGGAGTTCTGCAGTGGTACTTTCCAGTGAGACAGGGAAGTTATTGAGGGGTACAGGTTCAGGGCATATTTGTGTGGAGTTCTGCATTGGTACGTTCCAGTGAGACAGGGAGGTTATGGAGGGGTACAGGTTCAGGGCATATTTGTGTGTAGTTCTGCATTGGTACGTTCCAGTGAGACAGGGAGTTTATGGAGGGTACAGGTTCAGGGCATATTTGTGTGGAGTTCTGCAGTGGTACGTTCCAGTGAGACAGGGTGGTTATGGTCGGGTACAGGATCAGGGCATATTTGAGTGGAGTTCGGCTTTGGTGCGTTCCAGTGAGACAGGGAGGTTATGGAGGGGTACAGGTTCAGGGCATACTTGTGTGGAGTTCTGCATTGGTACGTTCCAGTGAGACAGGGAGGTTATGGAGGGTACCGGTTGAGGGCAAATTTGTGCGGAGTTCTGCATTGGTGTGTTCCAGTGAGACAAGGAGGTTATGGGCGGGTACACGTTCAGGACATATTTGTGTGGAGTTCTGCATTGGTACGTTCCAGTGAGACAGGGAGGTTATGGAGGAGTACATGTTCAGGGCATATTTGTGTGGAGTTCTGCAATGGTACGTTCCAGTGAGACAGGGTGGTTATGGTCGGGTACAGGTTCAGGGCATATTTGTGTGGAGTTCTGCATTGGTACTTTCCAGTGAGACAGGGAAGTTATGTAGGGGTACAGGTTCAGGGCATATTTGTGTGGAGTTCTGCATTGGTACATTCTAGTGAGACAGGGAGGTTATGGAGGGGTACAGGTTCAGGGCATATTTGTGTGTAGGTCTGCATTGGTACGTTCCAGTGAGACAGGGAGATTATGGAGGGTACAGGTTCAGGGCATATTTGTGTGGAGTTCTGCAGTGGTACGTTCCAGTGAGACAGGGAGGTTATGGTCGGGTACAGGTTCAGGGCATATTTTTGCGTAGTTCTGCATTGGTACGTTCCAGTGAGACAGGGAGGTTATGGAGGGTACAGGTTCAGGGCATATTTGTGTGGAGTTCTGTGTTGGTATGTTCCAGTGAGACAAGGATCTTATGGGCGGGTAAACGTTCAGGGCATATTTGTGTGGAGTTCTGCAGTGGTACGTTCCAGTGAGACAGGGAGGTTATGGTCGGGTATAGGTTCAGGGCATATTTGTGTGGAGTTCTGCATTGGGACTTTCGTATGAGACAGGGAAGTTATGGAAGGGTACAGGTTCACGGCACATTTGTGTGGAGTTCTGCATTGGTACGTTCCAGTGAGACAGGGAGGTTATGGAGGGGTACAGGTTCAGGGCACATTTGTGTGTAGTTCTGCATTGGTACGTTCCAGTGAGACAGGGAGGTTATGGAGGGTACAGGTTCAGGGCATATTTGTGTGGAGTTCTGCATTGGTACGTTCCAGTGAGACAGGGAGGTTATGGAGGGTACAGGTTCAGGGCATATTTGTGTGGAGTTCTGCAGTGGTACGTTCCAGTGAGACTGGGAGGTAATGGAGGGGTACAGGTTAGGGCATATTTGAGTGTAGTTCTGCATTTGTACGTTCCAGTGAGTCAGGGAGGTTATGGAGTGTACAGGTTCAGGGCACATTTGTGTGGAGTTCTGCATTGGTACTTTCCAGTGAGACAGGGAAGTTATGGAGGGGTACAGGTTCAGGGGATATTTGTGTGTAGTTCTGCATTGGTACGTTCCAGTGAGACAGGGAGGTTATTGGTGGTACAGACTCAGGGCATATTTGTGTGAAGTTCTGCAGTGGTACGTTCCAGTGAGTCAGGCAGGTTATGGTCGGGTACAGGATCAGGGCATATTTGAGTGGAGTTCGGCTTTCGTGCGTTCCAGTGAGACAGGGAGGTTATGGAGGGGTACAGGTTCAGGGCATACTTGTGTGGAGTTCTGCATTGGTACGTTCCAGTGAGACTGGGAGGTTATGGAGGGTACCGGTTCAGGGCATATTTGTGTGGAGTTCTGCATTGGTACGTTCCAGCGAGACAGGGAGGTTATTGGAGGGTTACAGGTTCAGGGCATATTTGTGTGGAGTTCTGCATTGGTACGGTCCAGTGAGACAGGGAGGTTATGGAGGTGTACAGGTTCAGGGCACATTTGTCTGGAGTTCTGCATTGGTACGTTCCAGTGAGACAGGGAGGTTATGGAGGTGTACAGGTTCAGGGCATATTTGTGTGGAGTTCTGCATTGGTATGTTCCAGTGAGACAGGGAGGTTATGGAGGGGTACAGGTTCAGGGCATATTTGTGTATAGTTCTGCATTGGTACGTTCCAGTGAGACAGGGAGGTTATGGAGGTTACAGGTTCAGGGCATATTTGTGTGGAGTTCTGCAGTGGTACGTTCCAGTGAGACAGGGTGGTTATGGTCGGGTACAGGATCAGGGCATATTTGAGTGGAGTTCGGCTTTTGTGCGTTCCAGTGAGACAGGGAGGTTATGGAGAGGTACAGGTTCAGGGCATACTTGTGTGGAGTTCTGCATTGGTACGTTCCAGTGAGACAGGGAGGTTATGGCGGGTACCGGTTCAGGGCAAATTTGTGTGGAGTTCTGCATTGGTGTGTTCCAGTGAGACAAGGAGGTTATGGGCGGGTACACGTTCAGGGCATATTTGTGTGGAATTCTGCATTGGTATGTTCTAGTGAGACAGGGAGGTTATGGAGGGTACCGGTTCAGGGCATATTTGTGTGGAGTTCTGCATTGGTACGTTCCAGTGAGACAGGGAGGTTATGGAGGGTTACAGGTTCAGGGCATATTTGTGTGGAGTTCTGCATTGGTACGTTCCAGTGAGACAGGGAGGTTATGGAGGGTACCGGTTGAGGGCAAATTTGTGCGGAGTTCTGCATTGGTGTGTTCCAGTGAGACAAGGAGTTTATGGGCGGGTACACGTTCAGGACATATTTGTGTGGAGTTCTGCATTGGTACGTTCCAGTGAGACAGGGAGGTTATGGAGGAGTACATGTTCAGGGCATATTTGTGTGGAGTTCTGCAATGGTACTTTCCAGTGAGACAGGGTGGTTATGGTCGGGTACAGGTTCAGGGCATATTTGTGTGGAGTTCTACATTGGTACTTTCCAGTGAGACTGGGAAGTTATGTAGGGGTACAGGTTCAGGGCATATTTGTGTGGAGTTCTGCATTGGTACATTCTAGTGAGACAGGGAGGTTATGGAGGGGTACAGGTTCAGGGCATATTTGTGTGTATGTCTGCATTGGTACGTTCCAGTGAGACAGGGAGATTATGGAGGGTACAGGTTCAGGGCATATTTGTGTGGAGTTCTGCAGTGGTACGTTCCAGTGAGACAGGGAGGTTATGGTCGGGTACAGGTTCAGGGCATATTTTTGCGTAGTTCTGCATTGGTACGTTCCAGTGAGACAGGGAGGTTATGGAGGGTACAGGTTCAGGGCATATTTGTGTGGAGTTCTGTGTTGGTATGTTCCAGTGAGACAAGGATCTTATGGGCGGGTAAACGTTCAGGGCATATTTGTGTGGAGTTCTGCAGTGGTACGTTCCAGTGAGACAGGGAGGTTATGGTCGGGTATAGGTTCAGGGCATATTTGTGTGGAGTTCTGCATTGGGACTTTCGTATGAGACAGGGAAGTTATGGAAGGGTACAGGTTCACGGCACATTTGTGTGGAGTTCTGCATTGGTACGTTCCAGTGAGACAGGGAGGTTATGGAGGGGTACAGGTTCAGGGCATATTTGTGTGTAGTTCTGCATTGGTACGTTCCAGTGAGACAGGGAGGTTATGGAGGGTACAGGTTCAGGGCATATTTGTGTGGAGTTCTGCATTGGTACGTTCCAGTGAGACAGGGAGGTTATGGAGGGTACAGGTTCAGGGCATATTTGTGTGGAGTTCTGCAGTGGTACGTTCCAGTGAGACTGGGAGGTAATGGAGGGGTACAGGTTAGGGCATATTTGAGTGTAGTTCTGCATTTGTACGTTCCAGTGAGTCAGGGAGGTTATGGAGTGTACAGGTTCAGGGCACATTTGTGTGGAGTTCTGCATTGGTACTTTCCAGTGAGACAGGGAAGTTATGGAGGGGTACAGGTTCAGGGGATATTTGTGTGTAGTTCTGCATTGGTACGTTCCAGTGAGACAGGGAGGTTATTGGTGGTACAGGCTCAGGGCATATTTGTGTGGAGTTCTGCAGTGGTACGTTCCAGTGAGTCAGGCAGGTTATGGTCGGGTACAGGATCAGGGCATATTTGAGTGGAGTTCGGCTTTCGTGCGTTCCAGTGAGACAGGGAGGTTATGGAGGGGTACAGGTTCAGGGCATACTTGTGTGGAGTTCTGCATTGGTACGTTCCAGTGAGACTGGGAGGTTATGGAGGGTACCGGTTCAGGGCATATTTGTGTGGAGTTCTGCATTGGTACGTTCCAGTGAGACAGTGAGGTTATTGGAGGGTTACAGGTTCAGGGCATATTTGTGTGGAGTTCTGCATTGGTACGGTCCAGTGAGACAGGGAGGTTATGGAGGTGTACAGGTTCAGGGCACATTTGTCTGGAGTTCTGCATTGGTACGTTCCAGTGAGACAGGGAGGTTATGGAGGTGTACAGGTTCAGGGCATATTTGTGTGGATTTCTGCATTGGTATGTTCCAGTGAGACAGGGAGGTTATGGAGGGGTACAGGTTCAGGGCATATTTGTGTGTAGTTCTGCATTGGTACGTTCCAGTGAGACAGGGAGGTTATGGAGGTTACAGGTTCAGGGCATATTTGTGTGGAGTTCTGCAGTGGTACGTTCCAGTGAGACAGGGAGGTTATGGTCGGGTACAGGATCAGGGCATATTTGAGTGGACTTCGGCTTTTGTGCGTTCCAGTGAGACAGGGAGGTTATGGAGAGGTACAGGTTCAGGGCATACTTGTGTGGAGTTCTGCATTGGTACGTTCCAGTGAGACAGGGAGGTTATGGAGGTGTAGAGGTTCAGGGCACATTTGTGTGGAGTTCTGCAGTGGTACTTTCCAGTGAGACAGGGAAGTTATGGAGGGGTACAGGTTCAGGGCATATTTGTGTGGAGTTCTGCATTGGTACGTTCCAGTGAGACAGGGAGGTTATGGAGGGGTACAGGTTCAGGGCATATTTGTGTGTAGTTCTGCATTGGTACGTTCCAGTGAGACAGGGAGTTTATGGAGGGTACAGGTTCAGGGCATATTTGTGTGGAGTTCTGCAGTGGTACGTTCCAGTGAGACAGGGTGGTTATGGTCGGGTACAGGATCAGGGCATATTTGAGTGGAGTTCGGCTTTGGTGCGTTCCAGTGAGACAGGGAGGTTATGGAGGGGTACAGGTTCAGGGCATACTTGTGTGGAGTTCTGCATTGGTACGTTCCAGTGAGACAGGGAGGTTATGGAGGGTACCGGTTGAGGGCAAATTTGTGCGGAGTTCTGCATTGGTGTGTTCCAGTGAGACAAGGAGGTTATGGGCGGGTACACGTTCAGGACATATTTGTGTGGAGTTCTGCATTGGTACGTTCCAGTGAGACAGGGAGGTTATGGAGGAGTACATGTTCAGGGCATATTTGTGTGGAGTTCTGCAATGGTACGTTCCAGTGAGACAGGGTGGTTATGGTCGGGTACAGGTTCAGGGCATATTTGTGTGGAGTTCTGCATTGGTACTTTCCAGTGAGACAGGGAAGTTATGTAGGGGTACAGGTTCAGGGCATATTTGTGTGGAGTTCTGCATTGGTACATTCTAGTGAGACAGGGAGGTTATGGAGGGGTACAGGTTCAGGGCATATTTGTGTGTAGGTCTGCATTGGTACGTTCCAGTGAGACAGGGAGATTATGGAGGGTACAGGTTCAGGGCATATTTGTGTGGAGTTCTGCAGTGGTACGTTCCAGTGAGACAGGGAGGTTATGGTCGGGTACAGGTTCAGGGCATATTTTTGCGTAGTTCTGCATTGGTACGTTCCAGTGAGACAGGGAGGTTATGGAGGGTACAGGTTCAGGGCATATTTGTGTGGAGTTCTGTGTTGGTATGTTCCAGTGAGACAAGGATCTTATGGGCGGGTAAACGTTCAGGGTATATTTGAGTGGAGTTCGGCTTTTGTGCGTTCCAGTGAGACAGGGAGGTTATGGAGAGGTACAGGTTCAGGGCATACTTGTGTGGAGTTCTGCATTGGTACGTTCCAGTGAGACAGGGAGGTTATGGCGGGTACCGGTTCAGGGCAAATTTGTGTGGAGTTCTGCATTGGTGTGTTCCAGTGAGACAAGGAGGTTATGGGCGGGTACACGTTCAGGGCATATTTGTGTGGAATTCTGCATTGGTATGTTCTAGTGAGACAGGGAGGTTATGGAGGGTACCGGTTCAGGGCATATTTGTGTGGAGTTCTGCATTGGTACGTTCCAGTGAGACAGGGAGGTTATGGAGGGTTACAGGTTCAGGGCATATTTGTGTGGAGTTCTGCATTGGTACGTTCCAGTGAGACAGGGAGGTTATGGAGGGTACCGGTTGAGGGCAAATTTGTGCGGAGTTCTGCATTGGTGTGTTCCAGTGAGACAAGGAGTTTATGGGCGGGTACACGTTCAGGACATATTTGTGTGGAGTTCTGCATTGGTACGTTCCAGTGAGACAGGGAGGTTATGGAGGAGTACATGTTCAGGGCATATTTGTGTGGAGTTCTGCAATGGTACTTTCCAGTGAGACAGGGTGGTTATGGTCGGGTACAGGTTCAGGGCATATTTGTGTGGAGTTCTACATTGGTACTTTCCAGTGAGACAGGGAAGTTATGTAGGGGTACAGGTTCAGGGCATATTTGTGTGGAGTTCTGCATTGGTACATTCTAGTGAGACAGGGAGGTTATGGAGGGGTACAGGTTCAGGGCATATTTGTGTGTATGTCTGCATTGGTACGTTCCAGTGAGACAGGGAGATTATGGAGGGTACAGGTTCAGGGCATATTTGTGTGGAGTTCTGCAGTGGTACGTTCCAGTGAGACAGGGAGGTTATGGTCGGGTACAGGTTCAGGGCATATTTTTGCGTAGTTCTGCATTGGTACGTTCCAGTGAGACAGGGAGGTTATGGAGGGTACAGGTTCAGGGCATATTTGTGTGGAGTTCTGTGTTGGTATGTTCCAGTGAGACAAGGATCTTATGGGCGGGTAAACGTTCAGGGCATATTTGTGTGGAGTTCTGCAGTGGTACGTTCCAGTGAGACAGGGAGGTTATGGTCGGGTATAGGTTCAGGGCATATTTGTGTGGAGTTCTGCATTGGGACTTTCGTATGAGACAGGGAAGTTATGGAAGGGTACAGGTTCACGGCACATTTGTGTGGAGTTCTGCATTGGTACGTTCCAGTGAGACAGGGAGGTTATGGAGGGGTACAGGTTCAGGGCATATTTGTGTGTAGTTCTGCATTGGTACGTTCCAGTGAGACAGGGAGGTTATGGAGGGTACAGGTTCAGGGCATATTTGTGTGGAGTTCTGCATTGGTACGTTCCAGTGAGACAGGGAGGTTATGGAGGGTACAGGTTCAGGGCATATTTGTGTGGAGTTCTGCAGTGGTACGTTCCAGTGAGACTGGGAGGTAATGGAGGGGTACAGGTTAGGGCATATTTGAGTGTAGTTCTGCATTTGTACGTTCCAGTGAGTCAGGGAGGTTATGGAGTGTACAGGTTCAGGGCACATTTGTGTGGAGTTCTGCATTGGTACTTTCCAGTGAGACAGGGAAGTTATGGAGGGGTACAGGTTCAGGGGATATTTGTGTGTAGTTCTGCATTGGTACGTTCCAGTGAGACAGGGAGGTTATTGGTGGTACAGGCTCAGGGCATATTTGTGTGGAGTTCTGCAGTGGTACGTTCCAGTGAGTCAGGCAGGTTATGGTCGGGTACAGGATCAGGGCATATTTGAGTGGAGTTCGGCTTTCGTGCGTTCCAGTGAGACAGGGAGGTTATGGAGGGGTACAGGTTCAGGGCATACTTGTGTGGAGTTCTGCATTGGTACGTTCCAGTGAGACTGGGAGGTTATGGAGGGTACCGGTTCAGGGCATATTTGTGTGGAGTTCTGCATTGGTACGTTCCAGTGAGACAGGGAGGTTATTGGAGGGTTACAGGTTCAGGGCATATTTGTGTGGAGTTCTGCATTGGTACGGTCCAGTGAGACAGGGAGGTTATGGAGGTGTACAGGTTTAGGGCACATTTGTCTGGAGTTCTGCATTGGTACGTTCCAGTGAGACAGGGAGGTTATGGAGGTGTACAGGTTCAGGGCATATTTGTGTGGATTTCTGCATTGGTATGTTCCAGTGAGACAGGGAGGTTATGGAGGGGTACAGGTTCAGGGCATATTTGTGTGTAGTTCTGCATTGGTACGTTCCAGTGAGACAGGGAGGTTATGGAGGTTACAGGTTCAGGGCATATTTGTGTGGAGTTCTGCAGTGGTACGTTCCAGTGAGACAGGGAGGTTATGGTCGGGTACAGGATCAGGGCATATTTGAGTGGACTTCGGCTTTTGTGCGTTCCAGTGAGACAGGGAGGTTATGGAGAGGTACAGGTTCAGGGCATACTTGTGTGGAGTTCTGCATTGGTACGTTCCAGTGAGACAGGGAGGTTATGGAGGTGTAGAGGTTCAGGGCACATTTGTGTGGAGTTCTGCAGTGGTACTTTCCAGTGAGACAGGGAAGTTATGGAGGGGTACAGGTTCAGGGCATATTTGTGTGGAGTTCTGCATTGGTACGTTCCAGTGAGACAGGGAGGTTATGGAGGGGTACAGGTTCAGGGCATATTTCTGTGTAGTTCTGCATTGGTACGTTCCAGTGAGACAGGGAGTTTATGGAGGGTACAGGTTCAGGGCATATTTGTGTGGAGTTCTGCAGTGGTACGTTCCAGTGAGACAGGGTGGTTATGGTCGGGTACAGGATCAGGGCATATTTGAGTGGAGTTCGGCTTTGGTGCGTTCCAGTGAGACAGGGAGGTTATGGAGGGGTACAGGTTCAGGGCATACTTGTGTGGAGTTCTGCATTGGTACGTTCCAGTGAGACAGGGAGGTTATGGAGGGTACCGGTTGAGGGCAAATTTGTGCGGAGTTCTGCATTGGTGTGTTCCAGTGAGACAAGGAGGTTATGGGCGGGTACACGTTCAGGACATATTTGTGTGGAGTTCTGCATTGGTACGTTCCAGTGAGACAGGGAGGTTATGGAGGAGTACATGTTCAGGGCATATTTGTGTGGAGTTCTGCAATGGTACGTTCCAGTGAGACAGGGTGGTTATGGTCGGGTACAGGTTCAGGGCATATTTGTGTGGAGTTCTGCATTGGTACTTTCCAGTGAGACAGGGAAGTTATGTAGGGGTACAGGTTCAGGGCATATTTGTGTGGAGTTCTGCATTGGTACATTCTAGTGAGACAGGGAGGTTATGGAGGGGTACAGGTTCAGGGCATATTTGTGTGTAGGTCTGCATTGGTACGTTCCAGTGAGACAGGGAGATTATGGAGGGTACAGGTTCAGGGCATATTTGTGTGGAGTTCTGCAGTGGTACGTTCCAGTGAGACAGGGAGGTTATGGTCGGGTACAGGTTCAGGGCATATTTTTGCGTAGTTCTGCATTGGTACGTTCCAGTGAGACAGGGAGGTTATGGAGGGTACAGGTTCAGGGCATATTTGTGTGGAGTTCTGTGTTGGTATGTTCCAGTGAGACAAGGATCTTATGGGCGGGTAAACGTTCAGGGCATATTTGTGTGGAGTTCTGCAGTGGTACGTTCCAGTGAGACAGGGAGGTTATGGTCGGGTATAGGTTCATGGCATATTTGTGTGGAGTTCTGCATTGGGACTTTCGTATGAGACAGGGAAGTTATGGAAGGGTACAGGTTCACGGCACATTTGTGTGGAGTTCTGCATTGGTACGTTCCAGTGAGACAGGGAGGTTATGGAGGGGTACAGGTTCAGGGCACATTTGTGTGTAGTTCTGCATTGGTACGTTCCAGTGAGACAGGGAGGTTATGGAGGGTACAGGTTCAGGGCATATTTGTGTGGAGTTCTGCATTGGTACGTTCCAGTGAGACAGGGAGGTTATGGAGGTTACAGGTTCAGGGCATATTTGTGTGGAGTTCTGCAGTGGTACGTTCCAGTGAGACTGGGAGGTAATGGAGGGGTACAGGTTAGGGCATATTTGAGTGTAGTTCTGCATTTGTACGTTCCAGTGAGTCAGGGAGGTTATGGAGTGTACAGGTTCAGGGCACATTTGTGTGGAGTTCTGCATTGGTACTTTCCAGTGAGACAGGGAAGTTATGGAGGGGTACAGGTTCAGGGGATATTTGTGTGTAGTTCTGCATTGGTACGTTCCAGTGAGACAGGGAGGTTATTGGTGGTACAGACTCAGGGCATATTTGTGTGGAGTTCTGCAGTGGTACGTTCCAGTGAGTCAGGCAGGTTATGGTCGGGTACAGGATCAGGGCATATTTGAGTGGAGTTCGGCTTTCGTGCGTTCCAGTGAGACAGGGAGGTTATGGAGGGGTACAGGTTCAGGGCATACTTGTGTGGAGTTCTGCATTGGTACGTTCCAGTGAGACTGGGAGGTTATGGAGGGTACCGGTTCAGGGCATATTTGTGTGGAGTTCTGCATTGGTACGTTCCAGCGAGACAGGGAGGTTATTGGAGGGTTACAGGTTCAGGGCATATTTGTGTGGAGTTCTGCATTGGTACGGTCCAGTGAGACAGGGAGGTTATGGAGGTGTACAGGTTCAGGGCACATTTGTCTGGAGTTCTGCATTGGTACGTTCCAGTGAGACAGGGAGGTTATGGAGGTGTACAGGTTCAGGGCATATTTGTGTGGAGTTCTGCATTGGTATGTTCCAGTGAGACAGGGAGGTTATGGAGGGGTACAGGTTCAGGGCATATTTGTGTATAGTTCTGCATTGGTACGTTCCAGTGAGACAGGGAGGTTATGGAGGTTACAGGTTCAGGGCATATTTGTGTGGAGTTCTGCAGTGGTACGTTCCAGTGAGACAGGGTGGTTATGGTCGGGTACAGGATCAGGGCATATTTGAGTGGAGTTCGGCTTTTGTGCGTTCCAGTGAGACAGGGAGGTTATGGAGAGGTACAGGTTCAGGGCATACTTGTGTGGAGTTCTGCATTGGTACGTTCCAGTGAGACAGGGAGGTTATGGCGGGTACCGGTTCAGGGCAAATTTGTGTGGAGTTCTGCATTGGTGTGTTCCAGTGAGACAAGGAGGTTATGGGCGGGTACACGTTCAGGGCATATTTGTGTGGAGTTCTGCATTGGTACGTTCCAGTGAGACAGGGAGGTTATGGAGGGTTACAGGTTCAGGGCATATTTGTGTGGAGTTCTGCATTGGTACGTTCCAGTGAGACAGGGAGGTTATGGAGGGTACCGGTTGAGGGCAAATTTGTGCGGAGTTCTGCATTGGTGTGTTCCAGTGAGACAAGGAGGTTATGGGCGGGTACACGTTCAGGACATATTTGTGTGGAGTTCTGCATTGGTACGTTCCAGTGAGACAGGGAGGTTATGGAGGGGTACCGGTTCAGGGCAAATTTGTGTGGAGTTCTGCATTGGTGTGTTCCAGTGAGAGAAGGAGGTTATGGGCGGGTACACGTTCAGGGCATATTTGTGTGGAATTCTGCATTGGTATGTTCCAGTGAGACAGGGAGGTTATGGAGGGTACCGGTTCAGGGCATATTTGTGTGGAGTTCTGCATTGGTACGTTCCAGTGAGACAGTGAGGTTATGGCGGGGTACTGGTTCAGGGCATATTTGTGTGGTGTTCTGCAATGGTACGTTCCAGTGAGACAGGGAGGTTATGCACGGTACAGGATCAGGGCATATTTGAGTGGAGTTCGGCATTGGTGCGTTCCAGTGAGACAGGGAGGTTATGGTCGGGTAAAGGTTCAGGGCATATTTGTGTGGAGTTCTGCATTGGTACTTTCCAGTGAGACAGGGAAGTTATGGAGGGGTACAGGTTCAGGGCATATTTGTGTGGAGTTCTGCATTGGTACGTTCTAGTGAGAGAGGGAGGTTATGGAGGGGTACAGGTTCAGGGCATATTTGTGTGTAGTTCTGCATTGGTACGTTCCAGTGAGACAGGGAGGTTATGGAGGGTACAGGTTCAGGGCTTATTTGTGTGGAGTTCTGTGTTGGTGTGTTCCAGTGTGACAAGGATCTTATGGGCGGGTAAACGTTCCGGGCATATTTGTGTGGAGTTCTGCAGAGGTACGTTCCAGTGAGACAGGGAGGTTATGGTCGGGTACATGTTCAGGGCATATTTGTGTGTAGTTCTGCATTGGGACTTTCCTGTGAGACAGGGAAGTTATGGAAGGGTACAGGTTCAGGGCACATTTGTGTGGAGTTCTGCATTGGTACGTTCCAGTGAGACAGGGAGGTTATGGAGGGGTGCAGGTTCAGGGCATATTTGTGTGTAGTTCTGCATTGGTACGTTCCAGTGAGACAGGGAGGTTATGGAGGGTACAGGTTCAGGGCATATTTGTGTGGAGTTCTGCAGTGGTACTTTCCAGTGAGACAGGGAAGTTATGGTCGGGTACAGGTTCAGGGCATATTTGTGCGTAGTTCTGCTTTGGTACGTTCCAGTGAGACAGGGAGGTTATGGAGGGTACAGGTTCAGGGCATATTTGTGTGGAGTTCTGCGTTGGTACGTTCCAGTGAGACAAGGATCTTATGGGCGGGTACAGGTTCAGGGCATATTTGTGTGGTGTTCTGCAATGGTACGTTCCAGTGAGACTGGGAGGATATGGGCGGGTACACTTTCAGGGCATATTTGAGTGGAGTTCGGCATTGGTGCGTTCCATTGAGACAGGGAAGTTATGGAGGGGTACAGGTTCAGGGCATATTTGTGTGGAGTTCTGCATTGGTACGTTCCAGTGAGACAGGGAGGTTACGGAGGGTAAAGGTTCAGGGCATATTTGTTTAGAGTTTTGCATTGGTACGTTCCAGTGAGACAGGGAGGTTATGGAGGGGTACAGGTTCAGGGCAAATTTGTGTGGAGTTCTGCATTGGTGCGTTCCAGTGAGACAAGGAGGATATGGGCGGGTACACTTTCAGGGCATATTTGAGTGGAGTTCGGCATTGGTGCGTTCCAGTGAGACAGGGAAGTTATGGAGGGGTACAGGTTCAGGGCATATTTGTGTGGAGTTCTGAATTGTTACTTTCCAGTGAGACAGGGAGGTTATGGAGGGGTACAGGTTCAGGGCATATTTGTGTGTAGTTCTGCATTGGGACGTTCCAGTGAGACAGGGAGGTTATGGAGGGTACAGGTTCAGGGCATATTTGTGTGGAGTTCTGCAGTGGTACGTTCCAGTGAGACAGTGAGGTTATGGCGGGGTACAGGTTCAGGGCATATTTGTGTGGTGTTCTGCAATGGTACGTTCCAGTGAGACAGGGAGGTTATGCACGGTACAGGATCAGGGCATATTTGAGTGGAGTTCGGCATTGGTGCGTTCCAGTGAGACAGGGAGGTTATGGTCGGGTACAGGTTCAGGGCATATTTGTGTGGAGTTCTGCAGAGGTACGTTCCAGTGAGACAGGGAGGTTATGGTCGGGTACATGTTCAGGGCATATTTGTGTGGAGTTCTGCATTGGGACTTTCCTGTGAGACAGGGAAGTTATGGAAGGGTACAGGTTCAGGGCACATTTGTGTGGAGTTCTGCATTGGTACGTTCCAGTGAGACAGGGAGGTTATGGAGGGGTGCAGGTTCAGGGCATATTTGTGTGTAGTTCTGCATTGGTACGTTCCAGTGAGACAGGGAGGTTATGGAGGGTACAGGTTCAGGGCATATTTGTGTGGAGTTCTGCAGTGGTACTTTCCAGTGAGACAGGGAAGTTATGGTCGGGTACAGGTTCAGGGCATATTTGTGCGTAGTTCTGCTTTGGTACGTTCCAGTGAGACAGGGAGGTTATGGAGGGTACAGGTTCAGGGCATATTTGTGTGGAGTTCTGCGTTGGTACGTTCCAGTGAGACAAGGATCTTATGGGCGGGTACAGGTTCAGGGCATATTTGTGTGGTGTTCTGCAATGGTACGTTCCAGTGAGACTGGGAGGATATGGGCGGGTACACTTTCAGGGCATATTTGAGTGGAGTTCGGCATTGGTGCGTTCCATTGAGACAGGGAAGTTATGGAGGGGTACAGGTTCAGGGCATATTTGTGTGGAGTTCTGCATTGGTACGTTCCAGTGAGACAGGGAGGTTATGGAGGGTAAAGGTTCAGGGCATATTTGTTTAGAGTTTTGCATTGGTACGTTCCAGTGAGACAGGGAGGTTATGGAGGGGTACAGGTTCAGGGCAAATTTCTGTGGAGTTCTGCATTGGTGCGTTCCAGTGAGACAAGGAGGATATGGGCGGGTACACTTTCAGGGCATATTTGAGTGGAGTTCGGCATTGGTGCGTTCCAGTGAGACAGGGAAGTTATGGAGGGGTACAGGTTCAGGGCATATTTGTGTGGAGTTCTGAATTGTTACTTTCCAGTGAGACAGGGAGGTTATGGAGGGGTACAGGTTCAGGGCATATTTGTGTGTAGTTCTGCATTGGGACGTTCCAGTGAGACAGGGAGGTTATGGAGGGTACAGGTTCAGGGCATATTTGTGTGGAGTTCTGCAGTGGTACGTTCCAGTGAGACAGTGAGGTTATGGCGGGGTACAGGTTCAGGGCATATTTGTGTGGTGTTCTGCAATGGTACGTTCCAGTGAGACAGGGAGGTTATGCACGGTACAGGATCAGGGCATATTTGAGTGGAGTTCGGCATTGGTGCGTTCCAGTGAGACAGGGAGGTTATGGTCGGGTACAGGTTCAGGGCATATTTGTGTGGAGTTCTGCAGAGGTACGTTCCAGTGAGACAGGGAGGTTATGGTCGGGTACATGTTCAGGGCATATTTGTGTGGAGTTCTGCATTGGGACTTTCCTGTGAGACAGGGAAGTTATGGAAGGGTACAGGTTCAGGGCACATTTGTGTGGAGTTCTGCATTGGTACGTTCCAGTGAGACAGGGAGGTTATGGAGGGGTGCAGGTTCAGGGCATATTTGTGTGTAGTTCTGCATTGGTACGTTCCAGTGAGACAGGGAGGTTATGGAGGGTACAGGTTCAGGGCATATTTGTGTGGAGTTCTGCAGTGGTACTTTCCAGTGAGACAGGGAAGTTATGGTCGGGTACAGGTTCAGGGCATATTTGTGCGTAGTTCTGCTTTGGTACGTTCCAGTGAGACAGGGAGGTTATGGAGGGTACAGGTTCAGGGCATATTTGTGTGGAGTTCTGCGTTGGTACGTTCCAGTGAGACAAGGATCTTATGGGCGGGTACAGGTTCAGGGCATATTTGTATGGTGTTCTGCAATGGTACGTTCCAGTGAGACTGGGAGGATATGGGCGGGTACACTTTCAGGGCATATTTGAGTGGAGTTCGGCATTGGTGCGTTCCATTGAGACAGGGAAGTTATGGAGGGGTACAGGTTCAGGGCATATTTGTGTGGAGTTCTGCATTGGTACGTTCCAGTGAGACAGGGAGGTTATGGAGGGTAAAGGTTCAGGGCATATTTGTTTAGAGTTCTGCATTGGTACGTTCCAGTGAGACAGGGAGGTTATGGAGGGGTACAGGTTCAGGGCAAATTTGTGTGGAGTTCTGCATTGGTGCGTTCCAGTGAGACAAGGAGGATATGGGCGGGTACACTTTCAGGGCATATTTGAGTGGAGTTCGGCATTGGTGCGTTCCAGTGAGACAGGGAAGTTATGGAGGGGTACAGGTTCAGGGCATATTTGTGTGGAGTTCTGAATTGTTACTTTCCAGTGAGACAGGGAGGTTATGGAGGGGTACAGGTTCAGGGCATATTTGTGTGTAGTTCTGCATTGGGACGTTCCAGTGAGACAGGGAGGTTATGGAGGGTACAGGTTCAGGGCATATTTGTGTGGAGTTCTGCAGTGGTACGTTCCAGTGAGACAGGGAGGTTATGAGCGGGTACAGGATCAGGGCATATTTGAGTGGAGTTCGGCATTGGTGCGTTCCAGTGAGACAGGGAGGTTATGGAGGGGTACAGGTTCAGTGCATATTTGTGTGTTGTTCGGCATTTGTACATTCCAGTGATACAGGGAGGTTATGGAGGGGTACAGGTTCAGGGCATATTTGTGTGTAGTTCTGCATTGGTACGTTCCAGTGAGACAGGGAGGTTATGAAGGGGTACCGGTTCAGGGCAAATTTGTGTGGAGTTCTGCATTGGTGTGTTCCAGTGAGAGAAGGAGGTTATGGGCGGGTACACGTTCAGGGCATATTTGTGTGGAATTCTGCATTGGTATGTTCCAGTGAGACAGGGAGGTTATGGAGGGTACCGGTTCAGGGCATATTTGTGTGGAGTTCTGCATTGGTACGTTCCAGTGAGACAGTGAGGTTATGGCGGGGTACTGGTTCAGGGCATATTTGTGTGGTGTTCTGCAATGGTACGTTCCAGTGAGACAGGGAGGTTATGCACGGTACAGGATCAGGGCATATTTGAGTGGAGTTCGGCATTGGTGCGTTCCAGTGAGACAGGGAGGTTATGGTCGGGTAAAGGTTCAGGGCATATTTGTGTGGAGTTCTGCATTGGTACTTTCCAGTGAGACAGGGAAGTTATGGAGGGGTACAGGTTCAGGGCATATTTGTGTGGAGTTCTGCATTGGTACGTTCTAGTGAGAGAGGGAGGTTATGGAGGGGTACAGGTTCAGGGCATATTTGTGTGTAGTTCTGCATTGGTACGTTCCAGTGAGACAGGGAGGTAATGGAGGGTACAGGTTCAGGGCATATTTGTGTGGAGTTCTGTGTTGGTGTGTTCCAGTGTGACAAGGATCTTATGGGCGGGTAAACGTTCCGGGCATATTTGTGTGGAGTTCTGCAGAGGTACGTTCCAGTGAGACAGGGAGTTTATGGTCGGGTACATGTTCAGGGCATATTTGTGTGGAGTTCTGCATTGGGACTTTCCTGTGAGACAGGGAAGTTATGGAAGGGTACAGGTTCAGGGCACATTTGTGTGGAGTTCTGCATTGGTACGTTCCAGTGAGACAGGGAGGTTATGGAGGGGTGCAGGTTCAGGGCATATTTGTGTGTAGTTCTGCATTGGTACGTTCCAGTGAGACAGGGAGGTTATGGAGGGTACAGGTTCAGGGCATATTTGTGTGGAGTTCTGCAGTGGTACGTTCCAGTGAGACAGGGAAGTTATGGTCGTGTACAGGTTCAGGGCATATTTGTGCGTAGTTCTGCTTTGGTACGTTCCAGTGAGACAGGGAGGTTATGGAGGGTACAGGTTCAGGGCATATTTGTGTGGAGTTCTGCGTTGGTACGTTCCAGTGAGACAAGGATCTTATGGGCGGGTAAAGGTTCAGTGCATATTTGTGTGGTGTTCTGCAATGGTACGTTCCAGTGAGACTGCGAGGATATGGGCGGGTACACTTTCAGGGCATATTTGAGTGGAGTTCGGCATTGGTGCGTTCCATTCAGACAGGGAAGTTATGGAGGGGTACAGGTTCAGGGCATATTTGTGTGATGTTCTGCATTGGTACGTTCCAGTGAGACAGGGAGGTTATGGAGGGTACAGGCTCAGGGCATATTTGTTTAGAGTTCTGCATTGGTACTTTCCAGTGAGACAGGGAGGTTATGGAGGGGTACAGGTTCAGGGCAAATTTGTGTGGAGTTCTGCATTGGTGCGTTCCAGTGAGACAAGGAGGATATGGGCGGGTACACTTTCAGGGCATATTTGAGTGGAGTTCGGCATTGGTGCGTTCCAGTGAGACAGCGAGGTTATGAGCGGGTACAGGATCAGGGCATATTTGAGTGGAGTTCGGCATTGGTGCGTTCCAGTGAGACAGGGAGGTTATGGAGGGGTACAGGTTCAGTGCATATTTGTGTGTAGTTCGGCATTTGTACATTCCAGTGATACAGGGAGGTTATGGAGGGGTACAGGTTCAGGGCATATTTGTGTGTAGTTCTGCATTGGTACGTTCCAGTGAGACAGGGAGGTTATGGAGGGGTACCGGTTCAGGGCAAATTTGTGTGGAGTTCTGCATTGGTGTGTTCCAGTGAGAGAAGGAGGTTATGGGCGGGTACACGTTCAGGGCATATTTGTGTGGACTTCTGCATTGGTATGTTCCAGTGAGACAGGGAGGTTATGGAGGGTACCGGTTCAGGGCATATTTGTGTGGAGTTCTGCATTGGTACGTTCCAGTGAGACAGTGAGGTTATGGCGGGGTACAGGTTCAGGGCATATTTGTGTGGTGTTCTGCAATGGTACGTTCCAGTGAGACAGGGAGGTTATGCACGGTACAGGATCAGGGCATATTTGAGTGGAGTTCGGCATTGGTGCGTTCCAGTGAGACAGGGAGGTTATGGTCGGGTACAGGTTCAGGGCATATTTGTGTGGAGTTCTGCATTGGTACGTTCCAGTGAGGCAGGGAGGTTATGGAGGGTACAGGTTCAGGGCATATTTGTGTGGAGTTCTGCGTTGGTACGTTCCAGTGAGAGAAGGAGCTTATGGGCGGGTACACGTTCAGGGCATATTTGTGTGGTGTTCTGCAATGGTACGTTCCAGTGAGACTGGGAGGTTATGGAGGGGTACAGGTTCAGGGCATATTTGAGTGTAGTTCTGCATTTGTATGTTACAGTGAGTCAGGGAGGTTATGGAGTGTACAGGTTCAGGGCACATTTGTCTGGAGTTCTGCATTGGTACGTTCCAGTGAGACAGCGAGGTTATGGACGGCACAGGTTCAGGGCATATTTGTGTGGAGCTCTGCAGTGGTACGTTCCAGTGAGACAGGGAGGTTATGGAGGGTACCGGTTCAGGGCATATTTGTGTGGAGTTCTGCATTGGTACGTTCCAGTGAGACAGGGAGGTTATGGAGGTGTACAGGTTCAGGGCACATTTGTCTGGAGTTCTGCATTGGTACGTTCCAGTGAGACAGGGAGGTTATGGAGGGTACAGGTTCAGGGCATATTTGTGCGTAGTTCTGCATTGGTACGTTCCAGTGAGACAGGGAGGTTATGGAGGTGTAGAGGTTCAGGGCACATTTGTGTGGAGTTCTGCAGTGGTACTTTCCAGTGAGACAGGGAAGTTATGGAGGGGTACAGGTTCAGGGCATATTTGTGTGGAGTTCTGCATTGGTACGTTCCAGTGAGACAGGGAGGTTATGGAGGGGTACAGGTTCAGGGCATATTTGTGTGTAGTTCTGCATTGGTACGTTCCAATGAGACAGGGAGTTTATGGAGGGTACAGGTTCAGGGCATATTTGTGTGGAGTTCTGCAGTGGTACGTTCCAGTGAGACAGTGAGGTTATGGCGGGGTACAGGTTCAGGGCATATTTGTGTGGTGTTATGCAATGGTACGTTCCAGTGAGACAGGGAGGTTATGCACGGTACAGGATCAGGGCATATTTGAGTGGAGTTCGGCATTGGTGCGTTCCAGTGAGACAGGGAGGTTATGGTCGAGTAAAGGTTCAGGGCATATTTGTGTGGAGTTCTGCATTGGTACTTTCCAGTGAGACAGGGAAGTTATGGAGGGGTACAGGTTCAGGGCATATTTGTGTGGAGTTCTGCATTGGTACGTTCTAGTGAGAGAGGGAGGTTATGGAGGGGTACAGGTTCAGGGCATATTTGTGTGTAGTTCTGCATTGGTACGTTCCAGTGAGACAGGGAGGTTATGGAGGGTACAGGTTCAGGGCATATTTGTGTGGAGTTCTGTGTTGGTGTGTTCCAGTGTGACAAGGATCTTATGGGCGGGTAAACGTTCCGGGCATATTTGTGTGGAGTTCTGCAGAGGTACGTTCCAGTGAGACAGGGAGTTTATGGTCGGGTACATGTTCAGGGCATATTTGTGTGGAGTTCTGCATTGGGACTTTCCTGTGAGACAGGGAAGTTATGGAAGGGTACAGGTTCAGGGCACATTTGTGTGGAGTTCTGCATTGGTACGTTCCAGTGAGACAGGGAGGTTATGGAGGGGTGCAGGTTCAGGGCATATTTGTGTGTAGTTCTGCATTGGTACGTTCCAGTGAGACAGGGAGGTTATGGAGGGTACAGGTTCAGGGCATATTTGTGTGGAGTTCTGCAGTGGTACGTTCCAGTGAGACAGGGAAGTTATGGTCGTGTACAGGTTCAGGGCATATTTGTGCGTAGTTCTGCTTTGGTACGTTCCAGTGAGACAGGGAGGTTATGGAGGGTACAGGTTCAGGGCATATTTGTGTGGAGTTCTGCGTTGGTACGTTCCAGTGAGACAAGGATCTTATGGGCGGGTACAGGTTCAGTGCATATTTGTGTGGTGTTCTGCAATGGTACGTTCCAGTGAGACTGCGAGGATATGGGCGGGTACACTTTCAGGGCATATTTGAGTGGAGTTCGGCATTGGTGCGTTCCATTCAGACAGGGAAGTTATGGAGGGGTACAGGTTCAGGGCATATTTGTGTGAAGTTCTGCATTGGTACGTTCCAGTGAGACAGGGAGGTTATGGAGGGTACAGGCTCAGGGCATATTTGTTTAGAGTTCTGCATTGGTACTTTCCAGTGAGACAGGGAGGTTATGGAGGGGTACAGGTTCAGGGCAAATTTGTGTGGAGTTCTGCATTGGTGCGTTCCAGTGAGACAAGGAGGATATGGGCGGGTACACTTTCAGGGCATATTTGAGTGGAGTTCGGCATTGGTGCGTTCCAGTGAGACAGGGAGGTTATGAGCGGGTACAGGATCAGGGCATATTTGAGTGGAGTTCGGCATTGGTGCGTTCCAGTGAGACAGGGAGGTTATGGAGGGGTACAGGTTCAGTGCATATTTGTGTGTAGTTCGGCATTTGTACATTCCAGTGATACAGGGAGGTTATGGAGGGGTACAGGTTCAGGGCATATTTGTGTGTAGTTCTGCATTGGTACGTTCCAGTGAGACAGAGAGGTTATGGAGGGGTACCGGTTCAGGGCAAATTTGTGTGGAGTTCTGCATTGGTGTGTTCCAGTGAGAGAAGGAGGTTATGGGCGGGTACACGTTCAGGGCATATTTGTGTGGAATTCTGCATTGGTATGTTCCAGTGAGACAGGGAGGTTATGGAGGGTACCGGTTCAGGGCATATTTGTGTGGAGTTCTGCATTGGTACGTTCCAGTGAGACAGTGAGGTTATGGCGGGGTACAGGTTCAGGGCATATTTGAGTGGTGTTCTGCAATGGTACGTTCCAGTGAGACAAGGAGGTTATGCACGGTACAGGATCAGGGCATATTTGAGTGGAGTTCGGCATTGGTGCGTTCCAGTGAGACAGGGAGGTTATGGTCGGGTACAGGTTCAGGGCATATTTGTGTGGAGTTCTGCATTGGTACGTTCCAGTGAGGCAGGGAGGTTATGGAGGGTACAGGTTCTGGGCATATTTGTGTGGAGTTCTGCGTTGGTACGTTCCAGTGAGAGAAGGAGCTTATGGGCGGGTACACGTTCAGGGCATATTTGTGTGGTGTTCTGCAATGGTACGTTCCAGTGAGACTGGGAGGTTATGGAGGGGTACAGGTTCAGGGCATATTTGAGTGTAGTTCTGCATTTGTATGTTACAGTGAGTCAGGGAGGTTATGGAGTGTACAGGTTCAGGGCACATTTGTCTGGAGTTCTGCATTGGTACGTTCCAGTGAGACAGCGAGGTTATGGACGGCACAGGTTCAGGGCATATTTGTGTGGAGCTCTGCAGTGGTACGTTCCAGTGAGACAGGGAGGTTATGGAGGGTACCGGTTCAGGGCATATTTGTGTGGAGTTCTGCATTGGTACGTTCCAGTGAGACAGGGAGGTTATGGAGGTGTACAGGTTCAGGGCACATTTGTCTGGAGTTCTGCATTGGTACGTTCCAGTGAGACAGGGAGGTTATGGAGGGTACAGGTTCAGGGCATATTTGTGCGTAGTTCTGCATTGGTACGTTCCAGTGAGACAGGGAGGTTATGGAGGTGTAGAGGTTCAGGGCACATTTGTGTGGAGTTCTGCAGTGGTACTTTCCAGTGAGACAGGGAAGTTATGGAGGGGTACAGGTTCAGGGCATATTTGTGTGGAGTTCTGCATTGGTACGTTCCAGTGAGACAGGGAGGTTATGGAGGGGTACAGGTTCAGGGCATATTTGTGTGTAGTTCTGCATTGGTACGTTCCAGTGAGACAGGGAGTTTATGGAGGGTACAGGTTCAGGGCATATTTGTGTGGAGTTCTGCAGTGGTACGTTCCAGTGAGACAGGGTGGTTATGGTCGGGTACAGGATCAGGGCATATTTGAGTGGAGTTCGGCTTTGGTGCGTTCCAGTGAGACAGGGAGGTTATGGAGGGGTACAGGTTCAGGGCATACTTGTGTGGAGTTCTGCATTGGTACGTTCCAGTGAGACAGGGAGGTTATGGAGGGTACCGGTTGAGGGCAAATTTGTGCGGAGTTCTGCATTGGTGTGTTCCAGTGAGACAAGGAGGTTATGGGCGGGTACACGTTCAGGACATATTTGTGTGGAGTTCTGCATTGGTACGTTCCAGTGAGACAGGGAGGTTATGGAGGAGTACATGTTCAGGGCATATTTGTGTGGAGTTCTGCAATGGTACGTTCCAGTGAGACAGGGTGGTTATGGTCGGGTACAGGTTCAGGGCATATTTGTGTGGAGTTCTGCATTGGTACTTTCCAGTGAGACAGGGAAGTTATGTAGTGGTACAGGTTCAGGGCATATTTGTGTGGAGTTCTGCATTGGTACATTCTAGTGAGACAGGGAGGTTATGGAGGGGTGCAGGTTCAGGGCATATTTGTGTGTAGGTCTGCATTGGTACGTTCCAGTGAGACAGGGAGATTATGGAGGGTACAGGTTCAGGGCATATTTGTGTGGAGTTCTGCAGTGGTACGTTCCAGTGAGACAGGGAGGTTATGGAGGGTACAGGTTCAGGGCATATTTGTGTGGAGTTCTGTGTTGGTATGTTCCAGTGAGACAAGGATCTTATGGGCGGGTAAACGTTCAGGGCATATTTGTGTGGAGTTCTGCAGTGGTACGTTCCAGTGAGACAGGGAGGTTATGGTCGGGTATAGGTTCAGGGCATATTTGTGTGGAGTTCTGCATTGGGACTTTCGTATGAGACAGGGAAGTTATGGAAGGGTACAGGTTCACGGCACATTTGTGTGGAGTTCTGCATTGGTACGTTCCAGTGAGACAGGGAGGTTATGGAGGGGTACAGGTTCAGGGCATATTTGTGTGTAGTTCTGCATTGGTACGTTCCAGTGAGACAGGGAGGTTATGGAGGGTACAGGTTCAGGGCATATTTGTGTGGAGTTCTGCATTGGTACGTTCCAGTGAGACAGGGAGGTTATGGAGGGTACAGGTTCAGGGCATATTTGTGTGGAGTTCTGCAGTGGTACGTTCCAGTGAGACTGGGAGGTAATGGAGGGGTACAGGTTAGGGCATATTTGAGTGTAGTTCTGCATTTGTACGTTCCAGTGAGTCAGGGAGGTTATGGAGTGTACAGGTTCAGGGCACATTTGTGTGGAGTTCTGCATTGGTACTTTCCAGTGAGACAGGGAAGTTATGGCGGGGTACAGGTTCAGGGCATATTTGTGTGGTGTTATGCAATGGTACGTTCCAGTGAGACAGGGAGGTTATGCACGGTACAGGATCAGGGCATATTTGAGTGGAGTTCGGCATTGGTGCGTTCCAGTGAGACAGGGAGGTTATGGTCGAGTAAAGGTTCAGGGCATATTTGTGTGGAGTTCTGCATTGGTACTTTCCAGTGAGACAGGGAAGTTATGGAGGGGTACAGGTTCAGGGCATATTTGTGTGGAGTTCTGCATTGGTACGTTCTAGTGAGAGAGGGAGGTTATGGAGGGGTACAGGTTCAGGGCATATTTGTGTGTAGTTCTGCATTGGTACGTTCCAGTGAGACAGGGAGGTTATGGAGGGTACAGGTTCAGGGCATATTTGTGTGGAGTTCTGTGTTGGTGTGTTCCAGTGTGACAAGGATCTTATGGGCGGGTAAACGTTCCGGGCATATTTGTGTGGAGTTCTGCAGAGGTACGTTCCAGTGAGACAGGGAGTTTATGGTCGGGTACATGTTCAGGGCATATTTGTGTGGAGTTCTGCATTGGGACTTTCCTGTGAGACAGGGAAGTTATGGAAGGGTACAGGTTCAGGGCACATTTGTGTGGAGTTCTGCATTGGTACGTTCCAGTGAGACAGGGAGGTTATGGAGGGGTGCAGGTTCAGGGCATATTTGTGTGTAGTTCTGCATTGGTACGTTCCAGTGAGACAGGGAGGTTATGGAGGGTACAGGTTCAGGGCATATTTGTGTGGAGTTCTGCAGTGGTACGTTCCAGTGAGACAGGGAAGTTATGGTCGTGTACAGGTTCAGGGCATATTTGTGCGTAGTTCTGCTTTGGTACGTTCCAGTGAGACAGGGAGGTTATGGAGGGTACAGGTTCAGGGCATATTTGTGTGGAGTTCTGCGTTGGTACGTTCCAGTGAGACAAGGATCTTATGGGCGGGTACAGGTTCAGTGCATATTTGTGTGGTGTTCTGCAATGGTACGTTCCAGTGAGACTGCGAGGATATGGGCGGGTACACTTTCAGGGCATATTTGAGTGGAGTTCGGCATTGGTGCGTTCCATTCAGACAGGGAAGTTATGGAGGGGTACAGGTTCAGGGCATATTTGTGTGAAGTTCTGCATTGGTACGTTCCAGTGAGACAGGGAGGTTATGGAGGGTACAGGCTCAGGGCATATTTGTTTAGAGTTCTGCATTGGTACTTTCCAGTGAGACAGGGAGGTTATGGAGGGGTACAGGTTCAGGGCAAATTTGTGTGGAGTTCTGCATTGGTGCGTTCCAGTGAGACAAGGAGGATATGGGCGGGTACACTTTCAGGGCATATTTGAGTGGAGTTCGGCATTGGTGCGTTCCAGTGAGACAGGGAGGTTATGAGCGGGTACAGGATCAATGCATATTTGAGTGGAGTTCGGCATTGGTGCGTTCCAGTGAGACAGGGAGGTTATGGAGGGGTACAGGTTCAGTGCATATTTGTGTGTAGTTCGGCATTTGTACATTCCAGTGATACAGGGAGGTTATGGAGGGGTACAGGTTCAGGGCATATTTGTGTGTAGTTCTGCATTGGTACGTTCCAGTGAGACAGAGAGGTTATGGAGGGGTACCGGTTCAGGGCAAATTTGTGTGGAGTTCTGCATTGGTGTGTTCCAGTGAGAGAAGGAGGTTATGGGCGGGTACACGTTCAGGGCATATTTGTGTGGAATTCTGCATTGGTATGTTCCAGTGAGACAGGGAGGTTATGGAGGGTACCGGTTCAGGGCATATTTGTGTGGAGTTCTGCATTGGTACGTTCCAGTGAGACAGTGAGGTTATGGCGGGGTACAGGTTCAGGGCATATTTGAGTGGTGTTCTGCAATGGTACGTTCCAGTGAGACAAGGAGGTTATGCACGGTACAGGATCAGGGCATATTTGAGTGGAGTTCGGCATTGGTGCGTTCCAGTGAGACAGGGAGGTTATGGTCGGGTACAGGTTCAGGGCATATTTGTGTGGAGTTCTGCATTGGTACGTTCCAGTGAGGCAGGGAGGTTATGGAGGGTACAGGTTCTGGGCATATTTGTGTGGAGTTCTGCGTTGGTACGTTCCAGTGAGAGAAGGAGCTTATGGGCGGGTACACGTTCAGGGCATATTTGTGTGGTGTTCTGCAATGGTACGTTCCAGTGAGACTGGGAGGTTATGGAGGGGTACAGGTTCAGGGCATATTTGAGTGTAGTTCTGCATTTGTATGTTACAGTGAGTCAGGGAGGTTATGGAGTGTACAGGTTCAGGGCACATTTGTCTGGAGTTCTGCATTGGTACGTTCCAGTGAGACAGCGAGGTTATGGACGGCACAGGTTCAGGGCATATTTGTGTGGAGCTCTGCAGTGGTACGTTCCAGTGAGACAGGGAGGTTATGGAGGGTACCGGTTCAGGGCATATTTGTGTGGAGTTCTGCATTGGTACGTTCCAGTGAGACAGGGAGGTTATGGAGGTGTACAGGTTCAGGGCACATTTGTCTGGAGTTCTGCATTGGTACGTTCCAGTGAGACAGGGAGGTTATGGAGGGTACAGGTTCAGGGCATATTTGTGCGTAGTTCTGCATTGGTACGTTCCAGTGAGACAGGGAGGTTATGGAGGTGTAGAGGTTCAGGGCACATTTGTGTGGAGTTCTGCAGTGGTACTTTCCAGTGAGACAGGGAAGTTATGGAGGGGTACAGGTTCAGGGCATATTTGTGTGGAGTTCTGCATTGGTACGTTCCAGTGAGACAGGGAGGTTATGGAGGGGTACAGGTTCAGGGCATATTTGTGTGTAGTTCTGCATTGGTACGTTCCAGTGAGACAGGGAGTTTATGGAGGGTACAGGTTCAGGGCATATTTGTGTGGAGTTCTGCAGTGGTACGTTCCAGTGAGACAGGGTGGTTATGGTCGGGTACAGGATCAGGGCATATTTGAGTGGAGTTCGGCTTTGGTGCGTTCCAGTGAGACAGGGAGGTTATGGAGGGGTACAGGTTCAGGGCATACTTGTGTGGAGTTCTGCATTGGTACGTTCCAGTGAGACAGGGAGGTTATGGAGGGTACCGGTTGAGGGCAAATTTGTGCGGAGTTCTGCATTGGTGTGTTCCAGTGAGACAAGGAGGTTATGGGCGGGTACACGTTCAGGACATATTTGTGTGGAGTTCTGCATTGGTACGTTCCAGTGAGACAGGGAGGTTATGGAGGAGTACATGTTCAGGGCATATTTGTGTGGAGTTCTGCAATGGTACGTTCCAGTGAGACAGGGTGGTTATGGTCGGGTACAGGTTCAGGGCATATTTGTGTGGAGTTCTGCATTGGTACTTTCCAGTGAGACAGGGAAGTTATGTAGTGGTACAGGTTCAGGGCATATTTGTGTGGAGTTCTGCATTGGTACATTCTAGTGAGACAGGGAGGTTATGGAGGGGTGCAGGTTCAGGGCATATTTGTGTGTAGGTCTGCATTGGTACGTTCCAGTGAGACAGGGAGATTATGGAGGGTACAGGTTCAGGGCATATTTGTGTGGAGTTCTGCAGTGGTACGTTCCAGTGAGACAGGGAGGTTATGGAGGGTACAGGTTCAGGGCATATTTGTGTGGAGTTCTGTGTTGGTATGTTCCAGTGAGACAAGGATCTTATGGGCGGGTAAACGTTCAGGGCATATTTGTGTGGAGTTCTGCAGTGGTACGTTCCAGTGAGACAGGGAGGTTATGGTCGGGTATAGGTTCAGGGCATATTTGTGTGGAGTTCTGCATTGGGACTTTCGTATGAGACAGGGAAGTTATGGAAGGGTACAGGTTCACGGCACATTTGTGTGGAGTTCTGCATTGGTACGTTCCAGTGAGACAGGGAGGTTATGGAGGGGTACAGGTTCAGGGCATATTTGTGTGTAGTTCTGCATTGGTACGTTCCAGTGAGACAGGGAGGTTATGGAGGGTACAGGTTCAGGGCATATTTGTGTGGAGTTCTGCATTGGTACGTTCCAGTGAGACAGGGAGGTTATGGAGGGTACAGGTTCAGGGCATATTTGTGTGGAGTTCTGCAGTGGTACGTTCCAGTGAGACTGGGAGGTAATGGAGGGGTACAGGTTAGGGCATATTTGAGTGTAGTTCTGCATTTGTACGTTCCAGTGAGTCAGGGAGGTTATGGAGTGTACAGGTTCAGGGCACATTTGTGTGGAGTTCTGCATTGGTACTTTCCAGTGAGACAGGGAAGTTATGGAGGGGTACAGGTTCAGGGGATATTTGTGTGTAGTTCTGCATTGGTACGTTCCAGTGAGACAGGGAGGTTATTGGTGGTACAGACTCAGGGCATATTTGTGTGGAGTTCTGCAGTGGTACGTTCCAGTGAGTCAGGCAGGTTATGGTCGGGTACAGGATCAGGGCATATTTGAGTGGAGTTCTGCATTGGTACGTTCCAGTGAGACTGGGAGGTTATGGAGGGTACCGGTTCAGGGCATATTTGTGTGGAGTTCTGCATTGGTACGTTCCAGCGAGACAGGGAGGTTATTGGAGGGTTACAGGTTCAGGGCATATTTGTGTGGAGTTCTGCATTGGTACGGTCCAGTGAGACAGGGAGGTTATGGAGGGGTACCGGTTCAGGGCAAATTTGTGTGGAGTTCTGCATTGGTGTGTTCCAGTGAGAGAAGGAGGTTATGGGCGGGTACACGTTCAGGGCATATTTGTGTGGAATTCTGCATTGGTATGTTCCAGTGAGACAGGGAGGTTATGGAGGGTACCGGTTCAGGGCATATTTGTGTGGAGTTCTGCATTGCTACGTTCCAGTGAGACAGTGAAGTTATGGAGGGGTACAGGTTCAGGGCATATTTGTGTGGAGTTCTGCATTGGTACGTTCCAGTGAGACAGGGAGGTTATGGAGGGGTACAGGTTCAGGGCATATTTGTGTGTAGTTCTGCATTGGTACGTTCCAGTGAGACAGGGAGTTTATGGAGGGTACAGGTTCAGGGCATATTTGTGTGGAGTTCTGCAGTGGTACGTTCCAGTGAGACAGGGTGGTTATGGTCGGGTACAGGATCAGGGCATATTTGAGTGGAGTTCGGCTTTGGTGCGTTCCAGTGAGACAGGGAGGTTATGGAGGGGTACAGGTTCAGGGCATACTTGTGTGGAGTTCTGCATTGGTACGTTCCAGTGAGACAGGGAGGTTATGGAGGGTACCGGTTGAGGGCAAATTTGTGCGGAGTTCTGCATTGGTGTGTTCCAGTGAGACAAGGAGGTTATGGGCGGGTACACGTTCAGGACATATTTGTGTGGAGTTCTGCATTGGTACGTTCCAGTGAGACAGGGAGGTTATGGAGGAGTACATGTTCAGGGCATATTTGTGTGGAGTTCTGCAATGGTACGTTCCAGTGAGACAGGGTGGTTATGGTCGGGTACAGGTTCAGGGCATATTTGTGTGGAGTTCTGCATTGGTACTTTCCAGTGAGACAGGGAAGTTATGTAGTGGTACAGGTTCAGGGCATATTTGTGTGGAGTTCTGCATTGGTACATTCTAGTGAGACAGGGAGGTTATGGAGGGGTGCAGGTTCAGGGCATATTTGTGTGTAGGTCTGCATTGGTACGTTCCAGTGAGACAGGGAGATTATGGAGGGTACAGGTTCAGGGCATATTTGTGTGGAGTTCTGCAGTGGTACGTTCCAGTGAGACAGGGAGGTTATGGAGGGTACAGGTTCAGGGCATATTTGTGTGGAGTTCTGTGTTGGTATGTTCCAGTGAGACAAGGATCTTATGGGCGGGTAAACGTTCAGGGCATATTTGTGTGGAGTTCTGCAGTGGTACGTTCCAGTGAGACAGGGAGGTTATGGTCGGGTATAGGTTCAGGGCATATTTGTGTGGAGTTCTGCATTGGGACTTTCGTATGAGACAGGGAAGTTATGGAAGGGTACAGGTTCACGGCACATTTGTGTGGAGTTCTGCATTGGTACGTTCCAGTGAGACAGGGAGGTTATGGAGGGGTACAGGTTCAGGGCATATTTGTGTGTAGTTCTGCATTGGTACGTTCCAGTGAGACAGGGAGGTTATGGAGGGTACAGGTTCAGGGCATATTTGTGTGGAGTTCTGCATTGGTACGTTCCAGTGAGACAGGGAGGTTATGGAGGGTACAGGTTCAGGGCATATTTGTGTGGAGTTCTGCAGTGGTACGTTCCAGTGAGACTGGGAGGTAATGGAGGGGTACAGGTTAGGGCATATTTGAGTGTAGTTCTGCATTTGTACGTTCCAGTGAGTCAGGGAGGTTATGGAGTGTACAGGTTCAGGGCACATTTGTGTGGAGTTCTGCATTGGTACTTTCCAGTGAGACAGGGAAGTTATGGAGGGGTACAGGTTCAGGGGATATTTGTGTGTAGTTCTGCATTGGTACGTTCCAGTGAGACAGGGAGGTTATTGGTGGTACAGACTCAGGGCATATTTGTGTGGAGTTCTGCAGTGGTACGTTCCAGTGAGTCAGGCAGGTTATGGTCGGGTACAGGATCAGGGCATATTTGAGTGGAGTTCTGCATTGGTACGTTCCAGTGAGACTGGGAGGTTATGGAGGGTACCGGTTCAGGGCATATTTGTGTGGAGTTCTGCATTGGTACGTTCCAGCGAGACAGGGAGGTTATTGGAGGGTTACAGGTTCAGGGCATATTTGTGTGGAGTTCTGCATTGGTACGGTCCAGTGAGACAGGGAGGTTATGGAGGGGTACCGGTTCAGGGCAAATTTGTGTGGAGTTCTGCATTGGTGTGTTCCAGTGAGAGAAGGAGGTTATGGGCGGGTACACGTTCAGGGCATATTTGTGTGGAATTCTGCATTGGTATGTTCCAGTGAGACAGGGAGGTTATGGAGGGTACCGGTTCAGGGCATATTTGTGTGGAGTTCTGCATTGCTACGTTCCAGTGAGACAGTGAGGTTATGGCGGGGTACAGGTTCAGGGCATATTTGTGTGGTGTTCTGCAATGGTACGTTCCAGTGAGACAGGGAGGTTATGCACGGTACAGGATCAGGGCATATTTGAGTGGAGTTCGGCATTGGTGCGTTCCAGTGAGACAGGGAGGTTATGGTCGGGTACAGGTTCAGGGCATATTTGTGTGGAGTTCTGCATTGGTACGTTCCAGTGAGGCAGGGAGGTTATGGAGGGTACAGGTTCAGGGCATATTTGTGTGGAGTTCTGCGTTGGTACGTTCCAGTGAGAGAAGGAGCTTATGGGCGGGTACACGTTCAGGGCATATTTGTGTGGTGTTCTGCAATGGTACGTTCCAGTGAGACTGGGAGGTTATGGAGGGGTACAGGTTCAGGGCATATTTGAGTGTAGTTCTGCATTTGTATGTTACAGTGAGTCAGGGAGGTTATGGAGTGTACAGGTTCAGGGCACATTTGTCTGGAGTTCTGCATTGGTACGTTCCAGTGAGACAGCGAGGTTATGGACGGCACAGGTTCAGGGCATATTTGTGTGGAGCTCTGCAGTGGTACGTTCCAGTGAGACAGGGAGGTTATGGAGGGTACCGGTTCAGGGCATATTTGTGTGGAGTTCTGCATTGGTACGTTCCAGTGAGACAGGGAGGTTATGGAGGTGTACAGGTTCAGGGCACATTTGTCTGGAGTTCTGCATTGGTACGTTCCAGTGAGACAGGGAGGTTATGGAGGGTACAGGTTCAGGGCATATTTGTGCGTAGTTCTGCATTGGTACGTTCCAGTGAGACAGGGAGGTTATGGAGGTGTAGAGGTTCAGGGCACATTTGTGTGGAGTTCTGCAGTGGTACTTTCCAGTGAGACCGGGAAGTTATGGAGGGGTACAGGTTCAGGGCATATTTGTGTGGAGTTCCGCATTGGTACGTTCCAGTGAGACAGGGAGTTTATGGAGGGGTACAGGTTCAGGGCATATTTGTGTGTAGTTCTGCATTGGTACGTTCCAGTGAGACAGGGAGTTTATGGAGGGTACAGGTTCAGGGCATATTTGTGTGGAGTTCTGCAGTGGTACGTTCCAGTGAGACAGGGTGGTTATGGTCGGGTACAGGATCAGGGCATATTTGAGTGGAGTTCGGCTTTGGTGCGTTCCAGTGATACAGGGAGGTTATGGAGGGGTACAGGTTCAGGGCATACTTGTGTGGAGTTCTGCATTGGTACGTTCCAGTGAGACAGGGAGGTTATGGAGGGTACCGGTTGAGGGCAAATTTGTGCGGAGTTCTGCATTGGTGTGTTCCAGTGAGACAAGGAGGTTATGGGCGGGTACACGTTCAGGACATATTTGTGTGGAGTTCTGCATTGGTACGTTCCAGTGAGACAGGGAGGTTATGGAGGAGTACATGTTCAGGGCATATTTGTGTGGAGTTCTGCAATGGTACGTTCCAGTGAGACAGGGTGGTTATGGTCGGGTACAGGTTCAGGGCATATTTGTGTGGAGTTCTGCATTGGTACTTTCCAGTGAGACAGGGAAGTTATGTAGGGGTACAGGTTCAGGGCATATTTGTGTGGAGTTCTGCATTGGTACATTCTAGTGAGACAGGGAGGTTATGGAGGGGTACAGGTTCAGGGCATATTTGTGTGTAGGTCTGCATTGGTACGTTCCAGTGAGACAGGGAGATTATGGAGGGTACAGGTTCAGGGCATATTTGTGTGGAGTTCTGCAGTGGTACGTTCCAGTGAGACAGGGAGGTTATGGTCGGGTACAGGTTCAGGGCATATTTTTGCGTAGTTCTGCATTGGTACGTTCCAGTGAGACAGGGAGGTTATGGAGGGTACAGGTTCAGGGCATATTTGTGTGGAGTTCTGTGTTGGTATGTTCCAGTGAGACAAGGATCTTATGGGCGGGTAAACGTTCAGGGCATATTTGTGTGGAGTTCTGCAGTGGTACGTTCCAGTGAGACAGGGAGGTTATGGTCGGGTATAGGTTCAGGGCATATTTGTGTGGAGTTCTGCATTGGGACTTTCGTATGAGACAGGGAAGTTATGGAAGGGTACAGGTTCACGGCACATTTGTGTGGAGTTCTGCATTGGTACGTTCCAGTGAGACAGGGAGGTTATGGAGGGGTACAGGTTCAGGGCACATTTGTGTGTAGTTCTGCATTGGTACGTTCCAGTGAGACAGGGAGGTTATGGAGGGTACAGGTTCAGGGCATATTTGTGTGGAGTTCTGCATTGGTACGTTCCAGTGAGACAGGGAGGTTATGGAGGGTACAGGTTCAGGGCATATTTGTGTGGAGTTCTGCAGTGGTACGTTCCAGTGAGACTGGGAGGTAATGGAGGGGTACAGGTTAGGGCATATTTGAGTGTAGTTCTGCATTTGTACGTTCCAGTGAGTCAGGGAGGTTATGGAGTGTACAGGTTCAGGGCACATTTGTGTGGAGTTCTGCATTGGTACTTTCCAGTGAGACAGGGAAGTTATGGAGGGGTACAGGTTCAGGGGATATTTGTGTGTAGTTCTGCATTGGTACGTTCCAGTGAGACAGGGAGGTTATTGGTGGTACAGACTCAGGGCATATTTGTGTGGAGTTCTGCAGTGGTACGTTCCAGTGAGTCAGGCAGGTTATGGTCGGGTACAGGATCAGGGCATATTTGAGTGGAGTTCGGCTTTCGTGCGTTCCAGTGAGACAGGGAGGTTATGGAGGGGTACAGGTTCAGGGCATACTTGTGTGGAGTTCTGCATTGGTACGTTCCAGTGAGACTGGGAGGTTATGGAGGGTACCGGTTCAGGGCATATTTGTGTGGAGTTCTGCATTGGTACGTTCCAGCGAGACAGGGAGGTTATTGGAGGGTTACAGGTTCAGGGCATATTTGTGTGGAGTTCTGCATTGGTACGGTCCAGTGAGACAGGGAGGTTATGGAGGTGTACAGGTTCAGGGCACATTTGTCTGGAGTTCTGCATTGGTACGTTCCAGTGAGACAGGGAGGTTATGGAGGTGTACAGGTTCAGGGCATATTTGTGTGGAGTTCTGCATTGGTATGTTCCAGTGAGACAGGGAGGTTATGGAGGGGTACAGGTTCAGGGCATATTTGTGTATAGTTCTGCATTGGTACGTTCCAGTGAGACAGGGAGGTTATGGAGGTTACAGGTTCAGGGCATATTTGTGTGGAGTTCTGCAGTGGTACGTTCCAGTGAGACAGGGTGGTTATGGTCGGGTACAGGATCAGGGCATATTTGAGTGGAGTTCGGCTTTTGTGCGTTCCAGTGAGACAGGGAGGTTATGGAGAGGTACAGGTTCAGGGCATACTTGTGTGGAGTTCTGCATTGGTACGTTCCAGTGAGACAGGGAGGTTATGGCGGGTACCGGTTCAGGGCAAATTTGTGTGGAGTTCTGCATTGGTGTGTTCCAGTGAGACAAGGAGGTTATGGGCGGGTACACGTTCAGGGCATATTTGTGTGGAATTCTGCATTGGTATGTTCTAGTGAGACAGGGAGGTTATGGAGGGTACCGGTTCAGGGCATATTTGTGTGGAGTTCTGCATTGGTACGTTCCAGTGAGACAGGGAGGTTATGGAGGGTTACAGGTTCAGGGCATATTTGTGTGGAGTTCTGCATTGGTACGTTCCAGTGAGACAGGGAGGTTATGGAGGGTACCGGTTGAGGGCAAATTTGTGCGGAGTTCTGCATTGGTGTGTTCCAGTGAGACAAGGAGTTTATGGGCGGGTACACGTTCAGGACATATTTGTGTGGAGTTCTGCATTGGTACGTTCCAGTGAGACAGGGAGGTTATGGAGGAGTACATGTTCAGGGCATATTTGTGTGGAGTTCTGCAATGGTACTTTCCAGTGAGACAGGGTGGTTATGGTCGGGTACAGGTTCAGGGCATATTTGTGTGGAGTTCTACATTGGTACTTTCCAGTGAGACAGGGAAGTTATGTAGGGGTACAGGTTCAGGGCATATTTGTGTGGAGTTCTGCATTGGTACATTCTAGTGAGACAGGGAGGTTATGGAGGGGTACAGGTTCAGGGCATATTTGTGTGTATGTCTGCATTGGTACGTTCCAGTGAGACAGGGAGATTATGGAGGGTACAGGTTCAGGGCATATTTGTGTGGAGTTCTGCAGTGGTACGTTCCAGTGAGACAGGGAGGTTATGGTCGGGTACAGGTTCAGGGCATATTTTTGCGTAGTTCTGCATTGGTACGTTCCAGTGAGACAGGGAGGTTATGGAGGGTACAGGTTCAGGGCATATTTGTGTGGAGTTCTGTGTTGGTATGTTCCAGTGAGACAAGGATCTTATGGGCGGGTAAACGTTCAGGGCATATTTGTGTGGAGTTCTGCAGTGGTACGTTCCAGTGAGACAGGGAGGTTATGGTCGGGTATAGGTTCAGGGCATATTTGTGTGGAGTTCTGCATTGGGACTTTCGTATGAGACAGGGAAGTTATGGAAGGGTACAGGTTCACGGCACATTTGTGTGGAGTTCTGCATTGGTACGTTCCAGTGAGACAGGGAGGTTATGGAGAGGTACAGGTTCAGGGCATACTTGTGCGTAGTTCTGCATTGGTACGTTCCAGTGAGACAGGGAGGTTATGGAGGTGTAGAGGTTCAGGGCACATTTGTGTGGAGTTCTGCAGTGGTACTTTCCAGTGAGACAGGGAAGTTATGGAGGGGTACAGGTTCAGGGCATATTTGTGTGGAGTTCTGCATTGGTACGTTCCAGTGAGACAGGGAGTTTATGGAGGGGTACAGGTTCAGGGCATATTTGTGTGTAGTTCTGCATTGGTACGTTCCAGTGAGACAGGGAGTTTATGGAGGGTACAGGTTCAGGGCATATTTGTGTGGAGTTCTGCAGTGGTACGTTCCAGTGAGACAGGGTGGTTATGGTCGGGTACAGGATCAGGGCATATTTGAGTGGAGTTCGGCTTTGGTGCGTTCCAGTGAGACAGGGAGGTTATGGAGGGGTACAGGTTCAGGGCATACTTGTGTGGAGTTCTGCATTCGTACGTTCCAGTGAGACAGGGAGGTTATGGAGGGTACCGGTTGAGGGCAAATTTGTGCGGAGTTCTGCATTGGTGTGTTCCAGTGAGACAAGGAGGTTATGGGCGGGTACACGTTCAGGACATATTTGTGTGGAGTTCTGCATTGGTACGTTCCAGTGAGACAGGGAGGTTATGGAGGAGTACATGTTCAGGGCATATTTGTGTGGAGTTCTGCAATGGTACGTTCCAGTGAGACAGGGTGGTTATGGTCGGGTACAGGTTCAGGGCATATTTGTGTGGAGTTCTGCATTGGTACTTTCCAGTGAGACAGGGAAGTTATGTAGGGGTACAGGTTCAGGGCATATTTGTGTGGAGTTCTGCATTGGTACATTCTAGTGAGACAGGGAGGTTATGGAGGGGTACAGGTTCAGGGCATATTTGTGTGTAGGTCTGCATTGGTACGTTCCAGTGAGACAGGGAGATTATGGAGGGTACAGGTTCAGGGCATATTTGTGTGGAGTTCTGCAGTGGTACGTTCCAGTGAGACAGGGAGGTTATGGTCGGGTACAGGTTCAGGGCATATTTTTGCGTAGTTCTGCATTGGTACGTTCCAGTGAGACAGGGAGGTTATGGAGGGTACAGGTTCAGGGCATACTTGTGTGGAGTTCTGCATTGGTACGTTCCAGTGAGACAGGGAGGTTATGGAGGGTACCGGTTGAGGGCAAATTTGTGCGGAGTTCTGCATTGGTGTGTTCCAGTGAGACAAGGAGGTTATGGGCGGGTACACGTTCAGGACATATTTGTGTGGAGTTCTGCATTGGTACGTTCCAGTGAGACAGGGAGGTTATGGAGGAGTACATGTTCAGGGCATATTTGTGTGGAGTTCTGCAATGGTACGTTCCAGTGAGACAGGGTGGTTATGGTCGGGTACAGGTTCAGGGCATATTTGTGTGGAGTTCTGCATTGGTACTTTCCAGTGAGACAGGGAAGTTATGTAGGGGTACAGGTTCAGGGCATATTTGTGTGGAGTTCTGCATTGGTACATTCTAGTGAGACAGGGAGGTTATGGAGGGGTACAGGTTCAGGGCATATTTGTGTGTAGGTCTGCATTGGTACGTTCCAGTGAGACAGGGAGATTATGGAGGGTACAGGTTCAGGGCATATTTGTGTGGAGTTCTGCAGTGGTACATTCTAGTGAGACAGGGAGGTTATGGAGGGGTACAGGTTCAGGGCATATTTGTGTGTATGTCTGCATTGGTACGTTCCAGTGAGACAGGGAGATTATGGAGGGTACAGGTTCAGGGCATATTTGTGTGGAGTTCTGCAGTGGTACGTTCCAGTGAGACAGGGAGGTTATGGTCGGGTACAGGTTCAGGGCATATTTTTGCGTAGTTCTGCATTGGTACGTTCCAGTGAGACAGGGAGGTTATGGAGGGTACAGGTTCAGGGCATATTTGTGTGGAGTTCTGTGTTGGTATGTTCCAGTGAGACAAGGATCTTATGGGCGGGTAAACGTTCAGGGCATATTTGTGTGGAGTTCTGCAGTGGTACGTTCCAGTGAGACAGGGAGGTTATGGTCGGGTATAGGTTCAGGGCATATTTGTGTGGAGTTCTGCATTGGGACTTTCGTATGAGACAGGGAAGTTATGGAAGGGTACAGGTTCACGGCACATTTGTGTGGAGTTCTGCATTGGTACGTTCCAGTGAGACAGGGAGGTTATGGAGGGGTACAGGTTCAGGGCATATTTGTGTGTAGTTCTGCATTGGTACGTTCCAGTGAGACAGGGAGGTTATGGAGGGTACAGGTTCAGGGCATATTTGTGTGGAGTTCTGCATTGGTACGTTCCAGTGAGACAGGGAGGTTATGGAGGGTACAGGTTCAGGGCATATTTGTGTGGAGTTCTGCAGTGGTACGTTCCAGTGAGACTGGGAGGTAATGGAGGGGTACAGGTTAGGGCATATTTGAGTGTAGTTCTGCATTTGTACGTTCCAGTGAGTCAGGGAGGTTATGGAGTGTACAGGTTCAGGGCACATTTGTGTGGAGTTCTGCATTGGTACTTTCCAGTGAGACAGGGAAGTTATGGAGGGGTACAGGTTCAGGGGATATTTGTGTGTAGTTCTGCATTGGTACGTTCCAGTGAGACAGGGAGGTTATTGGTGGTACAGGCTCAGGGCATATTTGTGTGGAGTTCTGCAGTGGTACGTTCCAGTGAGTCAGGCAGGTTATGGTCGGGTACAGGATCAGGGCATATTTGAGTGGAGTTCGGCTTTCGTGCGTTCCAGTGAGACAGGGAGGTTATGGAGGGGTACAGGTTCAGGGCATACTTGTGTGGAGTTCTGCATTGGTACGTTCCAGTGAGACTGGGAGGTTATGGAGGGTACCGGTTCAGGGCATATTTGTGTGGAGTTCTGCATTGGTACGTTCCAGTGAGACAGGGAGGTTATTGGAGGGTTACAGGTTCAGGGCATATTTGTGTGGAGTTCTGCATTGGTACGGTCCAGTGAGACAGGGAGGTTATGGAGGTGTACAGGTTCAGGGCACATTTGTCTGGAGTTCTGCATTGGTACGTTCCAGTGAGACAGGGAGGTTATGGAGGTGTACAGGTTCAGGGCATATTTGTGTGGATTTCTGCATTGGTATGTTCCAGTGAGACAGGGATGTTATGGAGGGGTACAGGTTCAGGGCATATTTGTGTGTAGTTCTGCATTGGTACGTTCCAGTGAGACAGGGAGGTTATGGAGGTTACAGGTTCAGGGCATATTTGTGTGGAGTTCTGCAGTGGTACGTTCCAGTGAGACAGGGAGGTTATGGTCGGGTACAGGATCAGGGCATATTTGAGTGGACTTCGGCTTTTGTGCGTTCCAGTGAGACAGGGAGGTTATGGAGAGGTACAGGTTCAGGGCATACTTGTGTGGAGTTCTGCATTGGTACGTCCCAGTGAGACAGGGAGGTTATGGAGGTGTAGAGGTTCAGGGCACATTTGTGTGGAGTTCTGCAGTGGTACTTTCCAGTGAGACAGGGAAGTTATGGAGGGGTACAGGTTCAGGGCATATTTGTGTGGAGTTCTGCATTGGTACGTTCCAGTGAGACAGGGAGGTTATGGAGGGGTACAGGTTCAGGGCATATTTGTGTGTAGTTCTGCATTGGTACGTTCCAGTGAGACAGGGAGTTTATGGAGGGTACAGGTTCAGGGCATATTTGTGTGGAGTTCTGCAGTGGTACGTTCCAGTGAGACAGGGTGGTTATGGTCGGGTACAGGATCAGGGCATATTTGAGTGGAGTTCGGCTTTGGTGCGTTCCAGTGAGACAGGGAGGTTATGGAGGGGTACAGGTTCAGGGCATACTTGTGTGGAGTTCTGCATTGGTACGTTCCAGTGAGACAGGGAGGTTATGGAGGGTACCGGTTGAGGGCAAATTTGTGCGGAGTTCTGCATTGGTGTGTTCCAGTGAGACAAGGAGGTTATGGGCGGGTACACGTTCAGGACATATTTGTGTGGAGTTCTGCATTGGTACGTTCCAGTGAGACAGGGAGGTTATGGAGGAGTACATGTTCAGGGCATATTTGTGTGGAGTTCTGCAATGGTACGTTCCAGTGAGACAGGGTGGTTATGGTCGGGTACAGGTTCAGGGCATATTTGTGTGGAGTTCTGCATTGGTACTTTCCAGTGAGACAGGGAAGTTATGTAGGGGTACAGGTTCAGGGCATATTTGTGTGGAGTTCTGCATTGGTACATTCTAGTGAGACAGGGAGGTTATGGAGGGGTACAGGTTCAGGGCATATTTGTGTGTAGGTCTGCATTGGTACGTTCCAGTGAGACAGGGAGATTATGGAGGGTACAGGTTCAGGGCATATTTGTGTGGAGTTCTGCAGTGGTACGTTCCAGTGAGACAGGGAGGTTATGGTCGGGTACAGGTTCAGGGCATATTTTTGCGTAGTTCTGCATTGGTACGTTCCAGTGAGACAGGGAGGTTATGGAGGGTACAGGTTCAGGGCATATTTGTGTGGAGTTCTGTGTTGGTATGTTCCAGTGAGACAAGGATCTTATGGGCGGGTAAACGTTCAGGGCATATTTGTGTGGAGTTCTGCAGTGGTACGTTCCAGTGAGACAGGGAGGTTATGGTCGGGTATAGGTTCAGGGCATATTTGTGTGGAGTTCTGCATTGGGACTTTCGTATGAGACAGGGAAGTTATGGAAGGGTACAGGTTCACGGCACATTTGTGTGGAGTTCTGCATTGGTACGTTCCAGTGAGACAGGGAGGTTATGGAGGGGTACAGGTTCAGGGCACATTTGTGTGTAGTTCTGCATTGGTACGTTCCAGTGAGACAGGGAGGTTATGGAGGGTACAGGTTCAGGGCATATTTGTGTGGAGTTCTGCATTGGTACGTTCCAGTGAGACAGGGAGGTTATGGAGGGTACAGGTTCAGGGCATATTTGTGTGGAGTTCTGCAGTGGTACGTTCCAGTGAGACTGGGAGGTAATGGAGGGGTACAGGTTAGGGCATATTTGAGTGTAGTTCTGCATTTGTACGTTCCAGTGAGTCAGGGAGGTTATGGAGTGTACAGGTTCAGGGCACATTTGTGTGGAGTTCTGCATTGGTACTTTCCAGTGAGACAGGGAAGTTATGGAGGGGTACAGGTTCAGGGGATATTTGTGTGTAGTTCTGCATTGGTACGTTCCAGTGAGACAGGGAGGTTATTGGTGGTACAGACTCAGGGCATATTTGTGTGGAGTTCTGCAGTGGTACGTTCCAGTGAGTCAGGCAGGTTATGGTCGGGTACAGGATCAGGGCATATTTGAGTGGAGTTCGGCTTTCGTGCGTTCCAGTGAGACAGGGAGGTTATGGAGGGGTACAGGTTCAGGGCATACTTGTGTGGAGTTCTGCATTGGTACGTTCCAGTGAGACTGGGAGGTTATGGAGGGTACCGGTTCAGGGCATATTTGTGTGGAGTTCTGCATTGGTACGTTCCAGCGAGACAGGGAGGTTATTGGAGGGTTACAGGTTCAGGGCATATTTGTGTGGAGTTCTGCATTGGTACGGTCCAGTGAGACAGGGAGGTTATGGAGGTGTACAGGTTCAGGGCACATTTGTCTGGAGTTCTGCATTGGTACGTTCCAGTGAGACAGGGAGGTTATGGAGGTGTACAGGTTCAGGGCATATTTGTGTGGAGTTCTGCATTGGTATGTTCCAGTGAGACAGGGAGGTTATGGAGGGGTACAGGTTCAGGGCATATTTGTGTATAGTTCTGCATTGGTACGTTCCAGTGAGACAGGGAGGTTATGGAGGTTACAGGTTCAGGGCATATTTGTGTGGAGTTCTGCAGTGGTACGTTCCAGTGAGACAGGGTGGTTATGGTCGGGTACAGGATCAGGGCATATTTGAGTGGAGTTCGGCTTTTGTGCGTTCCAGTGAGACAGGGAGGTTATGGAGAGGTACAGGTTCAGGGCATACTTGTGTGGAGTTCTGCATTGGTACGTTCCAGTGAGACAGGGAGGTTATGGCGGGTACCGGTTCAGGGCAAATTTGTGTGGAGTTCTGCATTGGTGTGTTCCAGTGAGACAAGGAGGTTATGGGCGGGTACACGTTCAGGGCATATTTGTGTGGAATTCTGCATTGGTATGTTCTAGTGAGACAGGGAGGTTATGGAGGGTACCGGTTCAGGGCATATTTGTGTGGAGTTCTGCATTGGTACGTTCCAGTGAGACAGGGAGGTTATGGAGGGTTACAGGTTCAGGGCATATTTGTGTGGAGTTCTGCATTGGTACGTTCCAGTGAGACAGGGAGGTTATGGAGGGTACCGGTTGAGGGCAAATTTGTGCGGAGTTCTGCATTGGTGTGTTCCAGTGAGACACGGAGTTTATGGGCGGGTACACGTTCAGGACATATTTGTGTGGAGTTCTGCATTGGTACGTTCCAGTGAGACAGGGAGGTTATGGAGGAGTACATGTTCAGGGCATATTTGTGTGGAGTTCTGCAATGGTACTTTCCAGTGAGACAGGGTGGTTATGGTCGGGTACAGGTTCAGGGCATATTTGTGTGGAGTTCTACATTGGTACTTTCCAGTGAGACAGGGAAGTTATGTAGGGGTACAGGTTCAGGGCATATTTGTGTGGAGTTCTGCATTGGTACATTCTAGTGAGACAGGGAGGTTATGGAGGGGTACAGGTTCAGGGCATATTTGTGTGTATGTCTGCATTGGTACGTTCCAGTGAGACAGGGAGATTATGGAGGGTACAGGTTCAGGGCATATTTGTGTGGAGTTCTGCAGTGGTACGTTCCAGTGAGACAGGGAGGTTATGGTCGGGTACAGGTTCAGGGCATATTTTTGCGTAGTTCTGCATTGGTACGTTCCAGTGAGACAGGGAGGTTATGGAGGGTACAGGTTCAGGGCATATTTGTGTGGAGTTCTGTGTTGGTATGTTCCAGTGAGACAAGGATCTTATGGGCGGGTAAACGTTCAGGGCATATTTGTGTGGAGTTCTGCAGTGGTACGTTCCAGTGAGACAGGGAGGTTATGGTCGGGTATAGGTTCAGGGCATATTTGTGTGGAGTTCTGCATTGGGACTTTCGTATGAGACAGGGAAGTTATGGAAGGGTACAGGTTCACGGCACATTTGTGTGGAGTTCTGCATTGGTACGTTCCAGTGAGACAGGGAGGTTATGGAGGGGTACAGGTTCAGGGCATATTTGTGTGTAGTTCTGCATTGGTACGTTCCAGTGAGACAGGGAGGTTATGGAGGGTACAGGTTCAGGGCATATTTGTGTGGAGTTCTGCATTGGTACGTTCCAGTGAGACAGGGAGGTTATGGAGGGTACAGGTTCAGGGCATATTTGTGTGGAGTTCTGCAGTGGTACGTTCCAGTGAGACTGGGAGGTAATGGAGGGGTACAGGTTAGGGCATATTTGAGTGTAGTTCTGCATTTGTACGTTCCAGTGAGTCAGGGAGGTTATGGAGTGTACAGGTTCAGGGCACATTTGTGTGGAGTTCTGCATTGGTACTTTCCAGTGAGACAGGGAAGTTATGGAGGGGTACAGGTTCAGGGGATATTTGTGTGTAGTTCTGCATTGGTACGTTCCAGTGAGACAGGGGGGTTATTGGTGGTACAGGCTCAGGGCATATTTGTGTGGAGTTCTGCAGTGGTACGTTCCAGTGAGTCAGGCAGGTTATGGTCGGGTACAGGATCAGGGCATATTTGAGTGGAGTTCGGCTTTCGTCCGTTCCAGTGAGACAGGGAGGTTATGGAGGGGTACAGGTTCAGGGCATACTTGTGTGGAGTTCTGCATTGGTACGTTCCAGTGAGACTGGGAGGTTATGGAGGGTACCGGTTCAGGGCATATTTGTGTGGAGTTCTGCATTGGTACGTTCCAGTGAGACAGGGAGGTTATTGGAGGGTTACAGGTTCAGGGCATATTTGTGTGGAGTTCTGCATTGGTACGGTCCAGTGAGACAGGGAGGTTATGGAGGTGTACAGGTTCAGGGCACATTTGTCTGGAGTTCTGCATTGGTACGTTCCAGTGAGACAGGGAGGTTATGGAGGTGTACAGGTTCAGGGCATATTTGTGTGGATTTCTGCATTGGTATGTTCCAGTGAGACAGGGAGGTTATGGAGGGGTACAGGTTCAGGGCATATTTGTGTGTAGTTCTGCATTGGTACGTTCCAGTGAGACAGGGAGGTTATGGAGGTTACAGGTTCAGGGCATATTTGTGTGGAGTTCTGCAGTGGTACGTTCCAGTGAGACAGGGAGGTTATGGTCGGGTACAGGATCAGGGCATATTTGAGTGGACTTCGGCATTTGTGCGTTCCAGTGAGACAGGGAGGTTATGGAGAGGTACAGGTTCAGGGCATACTTGTGTGGAGTTCTGCATTGGTACGTTCCAGTGAGACAGGGAGGTTATGGAGGTGTAGAGGTTCAGGGCACATTTGTGTGGAGTTCTGCAGTGGTACTTTCCAGTGAGACAGGGAAGTTATGGAGGGGTACAGGTTCAGGGCATATTTGTGTGGAGTTCTGCATTGGTACGTTCCAGTGAGACAGGGAGGTTATGGAGGGGTACAGGTTCAGGGCATATTTGTGTGTAGTTCTGCATTGGTACGTTCCAGTGAGACAGGGAGTTTATGGAGGGTACAGGTTCAGGGCATATTTGTGTGGAGTTCTGCAGTGGTACGTTCCAGTGAGACAGGGTGGTTATGGTCGGGTACAGGATCAGGGCATATTTGAGTGGAGTTCGGCTTTGGTGCGTTCCAGTGAGACAGGGAGGTTATGGAGGGGTACAGGTTCAGGGCATACTTGTGTGGAGTTCTGCATTGGTACGTTCCAGTGAGACAGGGAGGTTATGGAGGGTACCGGTTGAGGGCAAATTTGTGCGGAGTTCTGCATTGGTGTGTTCCAGTGAGACAAGGAGGTTATGGGCGGGTACACGTTCAGGACATATTTGTGTGGAGTTCTGCATTGGTACGTTCCAGTGAGACAGGGAGGTTATGGAGGAGTACATGTTCAGGGCATATTTGTGTGGAGTTCTGCAATGGTACGTTCCAGTGAGACAGGGTGGTTATGGTCGGGTACAGGTTCAGGGCATATTTGTGTGGAGTTCTGCATTGGTACTTTCCAGTGAGACAGGGAAGTTATGTAGGGGTACAGGTTCAGGGCATATTTGTGTGGAGTTCTGCATTGGTACATTCTAGTGAGACAGGGAGGTTATGGAGGGGTACAGGTTCAGGGCATATTTGTGTGTAGGTCTGCATTGGTACGTTCCAGTGAGACAGGGAGATTATGGAGGGTACAGGTTCAGGGCATATTTGTGTGGAGTTCTGCAGTGGTACGTTCCAGTGAGACAGGGAGGTTATGGTCGGGTACAGGTTCAGGGCATATTTTTGCGTAGTTCTGCATTGGTACGTTCCAGTGAGACAGGGAGGTTATGGAGGGTACAGGTTCAGGGCATATTTGTGTGGAGTTCTGTGTTGGTATGTTCCAGTGAGACAAGGATCTTATGGGCGGGTAAACGTTCAGGGCATATTTGAGTGGAGTTCGGCTTTTGTGCGTTCCAGTGAGACAGGGAGGTTATGGAGAGGTACAGGTTCAGGGCATACTTGTGTGGAGTTCTGCATTGGTACGTTCCAGTGAGACAGGGAGGTTATGGCGGGTACCGGTTCAGGGCAAATTTGTGTGGAGTTCTGCATTGGTGTGTTCCAGTGAGACAAGGAGGTTATGGGCGGGTACACGTTCAGGGCATATTTGTGTGGAATTCTGCATTGGTATGTTCTAGTGAGACAGGGAGGTTATGGAGGGTACCGGTTCAGGGCATATTTGTGTGGAGTTCTGCATTGGTACGTTCCAGTGAGACAGGGAGGTTATGGAGGGTTACAGGTTCAGGGCATATTTGTGTGGAGTTCTGCATTGGTACGTTCCAGTGAGACAGGGAGGTTATGGAGGGTACCGGTTGAGGGCAAATTTGTGCGGAGTTCTGCATTGGTGTGTTCCAGTGAGACAAGGAGTTTATGGGCGGGTACACGTTCAGGACATATTTGTGTGGAGTTCTGCATTGGTACGTTCCAGTGAGACAGGGAGGTTATGGAGGAGTACATGTTCAGGGCATATTTGTGTGGAGTTCTGCAATGGTACTTTCCAGTGAGACAGGGTGGTTATGGTCGGGTACAGGTTCAGGGCATATTTGTGTGGAGTTCTACATTGGTACTTTCCAGTGAGACAGGGAAGTTATGTAGGGGTACAGGTTCAGGGCATATTTGTGTGGAGTTCTGCATTGGTACATTCTAGTGAGACAGGGAGGTTATGGAGGGGTACAGGTTCAGGGCATATTTGTGTGTATGTCTGCATTGGTACGTTCCAGTGAGACAGGGAGATTATGGAGGGTACAGGTTCAGGGCATATTTGTGTGGAGTTCTGCAGTGGTACGTTCCAGTGAGACAGGGAGGTTATGGTCGGGTACAGGTTCAGGGCATATTTTTGCGTAGTTCTGCATTGGTACGTTCCAGTGAGACAGGGAGGTTATGGAGGGTACAGGTTCAGGGCATATTTGTGTGGAGTTCTGTGTTGGTATGTTCCAGTGAGACAAGGATCTTATGGGCGGGTAAACGTTCAGGGCATATTTGTGTGGAGTTCTGCAGTGGTACGTTCCAGTGAGACAGGGAGGTTATGGTCGGGTATAGGTTCAGGGCATATTTGTGTGGAGTTCTGCATTGGGACTTTCGTATGAGACAGGGAAGTTATGGAAGGGTACAGGTTCACGGCACATTTGTGTGGAGTTCTGCATTGGTACGTTCCAGTGAGACAGGGAGGTTATGGAGGGGTACAGGTTCAGGGCATATTTGTGTGTAGTTCTGCATTGGTACGTTCCAGTGAGACAGGGAGGTTATGGAGGGTACAGGTTCAGGGCATATTTGTGTGGAGTTCTGCATTGGTACGTTCCAGTGAGACAGGGAGGTTATGGAGGGTACAGGTTCAGGGCATATTTGTGTGGAGTTCTGCAGTGGTACGTTCCAGTGAGACTGGGAGGTAATGGAGGGGTACAGGTTAGGGCATATTTGAGTGTAGTTCTGCATTTGTACGTTCCAGTGAGTCAGGGAGGTTATGGAGTGTACAGGTTCAGGGCACATTTGTGTGGAGTTCTGCATTGGTACTTTCCAGTGAGACAGGGAAGTTATGGAGGGGTACAGGTTCAGGGGATATTTGTGTGTAGTTCTGCATTGGTACGTTCCAGTGAGACAGGGAGGTTATTGGTGGTACAGGCTCAGGGCATATTTGTGTGGAGTTCTGCAGTGGTACGTTCCAGTGAGTCAGGCAGGTTATGGTCGGGTACAGGATCAGGGCATATTTGAGTGGAGTTCGGCTTTCGTGCGTTCCAGTGAGACAGGGAGGTTATGGAGGGGTACAGGTTCAGGGCATACTTGTGTGGAGTTCTGCATTGGTACGTTCCAGTGAGACTGGGAGGTTATGGAGGGTACCGGTTCAGGGCATATTTGTGTGGAGTTCTGCATTGGTACGTTCCAGTGAGACAGGGAGGTTATTGGAGGGTTACAGGTTCAGGGCATATTTGTGTGGAGTTCTGCATTGGTACGGTCCAGTGAGACAGGGAGGTTATGGAGGTGTACAGGATCAGGGCACATTTGTCTGGAGTTCTGCATTGGTACGTTCCAGTGAGACAGGGAGGTTATGGAGGTGTACAGGTTCAGGGCATATTTGTGTGGATTTCTGCATTGGTATGTTCCAGTGAGACAGGGAGGTTATGGAGGGGTACAGGTTCAGGGCATATTTGTGTGTAGTTCTGCATTGGTACGTTCCAGTGAGACAGGGAGGTTATGGAGGTTACAGGTTCAGGGCATATTTGTGTGGAGTTCTGCAGTGGTACGTTCCAGTGAGACAGGGAGGTTATGGTCGGGTACAGGATCAGGGCATATTTGAGTGGACTTCGGCTTTTGTGCGTTCCAGTGAGACAGGGAGGTTATGGAGAGGTACAGGTTCAGGGCATACTTGTGTGGAGTTCTGCATTGGTACGTTCCAGTGAGACAGGGAGGTTATGGAGGTGTAGAGGTTCAGGGCACATTTGTGTGGAGTTCTGCAGTGGTACTTTCCAGTGAGACAGGGAAGTTATGGAGGGGTACAGGTTCAGGGCATATTTGTGTGGAGTTCTGCATTGGTACGTTCCAGTGAGACAGGGAGGTTATGGAGGGGTACAGGTTCAGGGCATATTTGTGTGTAGTTCTGCATTGGTACGTTCCAGTGAGACAGGGAGTTTATGGAGGGTACAGGTTCAGGGCATATTTGTGTGGAGTTCTGCAGTGGTACGTTCCAGTGAGACAGGGTGGTTATGGTCGGGTACAGGATCAGGGCATATTTGAGTGGAGTTCGGCTTTGGTGCGTTCCAGTGAGACAGGGAGGTTATGGAGGGGTACAGGTTCAGGGCATACTTGTGTGGAGTTCTGCATTGGTACGTTCCAGTGAGACAGGGAGGTTATGGAGGGTACCGGTTGAGGGCAAATTTGTGCGGAGTTCTGCATTGGTGTGTTCCAGTGAGACAAGGAGGTTATGGGCGGGTACACGTTCAGGACATATTTGTGTGGAGTTCTGCATTGGTACGTTCCAGTGAGACAGGGAGGTTATGGAGGAGTACATGTTCAGGGCATATTTGTGTGGAGTTCTGCAATGGTACGTTCCAGTGAGACAGGGTGGTTATGGTCGGGTACAGGTTCAGGGCATATTTGTGTGGAGTTCTGCATTGGTACTTCCCAGTGAGACAGGGAAGTTATGTAGGGGTACAGGTTCAGGGCATATTTGTGTGGAGTTCTGCATTGGTACATTCTAGTGAGACAGGGAGGTTATGGAGGGGTACAGGTTCAGGGCATATTTGTGTGTAGGTCTGCATTGGTACGTTCCAGTGAGACAGGGAGATTATGGAGGGTACAGGTTCAGGGCATATTTGTGTGGAGTTCTGCAGTGGTACGTTCCAGTGAGACAGGGAGGTTATGGTCGGGTACAGGTTCAGGGCATATTTTTGCGTAGTTCTGCATTGGTACGTTCCAGTGAGACAGGGAGGTTATGGAGGGTACAGGTTCAGGGCATATTTGTGTGGAGTTCTGTGTTGGTATGTTCCAGTGAGACAAGGATCTTATGGGCGGGTAAACGTTCAGGGCATATTTGTGTGGAGTTCTGCAGTGGTACGTTCCAGTGAGACAGGGAGGTTATGGTCGGGTATAGGTTCATGGCATATTTGTGTGGAGTTCTGCATTGGGACTTTCGTATGAGACAGGGAAGTTATGGAAGGGTACAGGTTCACGGCACATTTGTGTGGAGTTCTGCATTGGTACGTTCCAGTGAGACAGGGAGGTTATAGAGGGGTACAGGTTCAGGGCACATTTGTGTGTAGTTCTGCATTGGTACGTTCCAGTGAGACAGGGAGGTTATGGAGGGTACAGGTTCAGGGCATATTTGTGTGGAGTTCTGCATTGGTACGTTCCAGTGAGACAGGGAGGTTATGGAGGGTACAGGTTCAGGGCATATTTGTGTGGAGTTCTGCAGTGGTACGTTCCAGTGAGACTGGGAGGTAATGGAGGGGTACAGGTTAGGGCATATTTGAGTGTAGTTCTGCATTTGTACGTTCCAGTGAGTCAGGGAGGTTATGGAGTGTACAGGTTCAGGGCACATTTGTGTGGAGTTCTGCATTGGTACTTTCCAGTGAGACAGGGAAGTTATGGAGGGGTACAGGTTCAGGGGATATTTGTGTGTAGTTCTGCATTGGTACGTTCCAGTGAGACAGGGAGGTTATTGGTGGTACAGACTCAGGGCATATTTGTGTGGAGTTCTGCAGTGGTACGTTCCAGTGAGTCAGGCAGGTTATGGTCGGGTACAGGATCAGGGCATATTTGAGTGGAGTTCGGCTTTCGTGCGTTCCAGTGAGACAGGGAGGTTATGGAGGGGTACAGGTTCAGGGCATACTTGTGTGGAGTTCTGCATTGGTACGTTCCAGTGAGACTGGGAGGTTATGGAGGGTACCGGTTCAGGGCATATTTGTGTGGAGTTCTGCATTGGTACGTTCCAGCGAGACAGGGAGGTTATTGGAGGGTTACAGGTTCAGGGCATATTTGTGTGGAGTTCTGCATTGGTACGGTCCAGTGAGACAGGGAGGTTATGGAGGTGTACAGGTTCAGGGCACATTTGTCTGGAGTTCTGCATTGGTACGTTCCAGTGAGACAGGGAGGTTATGGAGGTGTACAGGTTCAGGGCATATTTGTGTGGAGTTCTGCATTGGTATGTTCCAGTGAGACAGGGAGGTTATGGAGGGGTACAGGTTCAGGGCATATTTGTGTATAGTTCTGCATTGGTACGTTCCAGTGAGACAGGGAGGTTATGGAGGTTACAGGTTCAGGGCATATTTGTGTGGAGTTCTGCAGTGGTACGTTCCAGTGAGACAGGGTGGTTATGGTCGGGTACAGGATCAGGGCATATTTGAGTGGAGTTCGGCTTTTGTGCGTTCCAGTGAGACAGGGAGGTTATGGAGAGGTACAGGTTCAGGGCATACTTGTGTGGAGTTCTGCATTGGTACGTTCCAGTGAGACAGGGAGGTTATGGCGGGTACCGGTTCAGGGCAAATTTGTGTGGAGTTCTGCATTGGTGTGTTCCAGTGAGACAAGGAGGTTATGGGCGGGTACACGTTCAGGGCATATTTGTGTGGAATTCTGCATTGGTATGTTCCAGTGAGACAGGGAGGTTATGGAGGGTACCGGTTCAGGGCATATTTGTGTGGAGTTCTGCATTGGTACGTTCCAGTGAGACAGGGAGGTTATGGAGGGTTACAGGTTCAGGGCATATTTGTGTGGAGTTCTGCATTGGTACGTTCCAGTGAGACAGGGAGGTTATGGAGGGTACCGGTTGAGGGCAAATTTGTGCGGAGTTCTGCATTGGTGTGTTCCAGTGAGACAAGGAAGTTATGGGCGGGTACACGTTCAGGACATATTTGTGTGGAGTTCTGCATTGGTACGTTCCAGTGAGACAGGGAGGTTATGGAGGGGTACCGGTTCAGGGCAAATTTGTGTGGAGTTCTGCATTGGTGTGTTCCAGTGAGAGAAGGAGGTTATGGGCGGGTACACGTTCAGGGCATATTTGTGTGGAATTCTGCATTGGTATGTTCCAGTGAGACAGGGAGGTTATGGAGGGTACCGGTTCAGGGCATATTTGTGTGGAGTTCTGCATTGGTACGTTCCAGTGAGACAGTGAGGTTATGGCGGGGTACTGGTTCAGGGCATATTTGTGTGGTGTTCTGCAATGGTACGTTCCAGTGAGACAGGGAGGTTATGCACGGTACAGGATCAGGGCATATTTGAGTGGAGTTCGGCATTGGTGCGTTCCAGTGAGACAGGGAGGTTATGGTCGGGTAAAGGTTCAGGGCATATTTGTGTGGAGTTCTGCATTGGTACTTTCCAGTGAGACAGGGAAGTTATGGAGGGGTACAGGTTCAGGGCATATTTGTGTGGAGTTCTGCATTGGTACGTTCTAGTGAGAGAGGGAGGTTATGGAGGGGTACAGGTTCAGGGCATATTTGTGTGTAGTTCTGCATTGGTACGTTCCAGTGAGACAGGGAGGTTATGGAGGGTACAGGTTCAGGGCTTATTTGTGTGGAGTTCTGTGTTGGTGTGTTCCAGTGTGACAAGGATCTTATGGGCGGGTAAACGTTCCGGGCATATTTGTGTGGAGTTCTGCAGAGGTACGTTCCAGTGAGACAGGGAGGTTATGGTCGGGTACATGTTCAGGGCATATTTGTGTGTAGTTCTGCATTGGGACTTTCCTGTGAGACAGGGAAGTTATGGAAGGGTACAGGTTCAGGGCACATTTGTGTGGAGTTCTGCATTGGTACGTTCCAGTGAGACAGGGAGGTTATGGAGGGGTGCAGGTTCAGGGCATATTTGTGTGTAGTTCTGCATTGGTACGTTCCAGTGAGACAGGGAGGTTATGGAGGGTACAGGTTCAGGGCATATTTGTGTGGAGTTCTGCAGTGGTACTTTCCAGTGAGACAGGGAAGTTATGGTCGGGTACAGGTTCAGGGCATATTTGTGCGTAGTTCTGCTTTGGTACGTTCCAGTGAGACAGGGAGGTTATGGAGGGTACAGGTTCAGGGCATATTTGTGTGGAGTTCTGCGTTGGTACGTTCCAGTGAGACAAGGATCTTATGGGCGGGTACAGGTTCAGGGCATATTTGTGTGGTGTTCTGCAATGGTACGTTCCAGTGAGACTGGGAGGATATGGGCGGGTACACTTTCAGGGCATATTTGAGTGGAGTTCGGCATTGGTGCGTTCCATTGAGACAGGGAAGTTATGGAGGGGTACAGGTTCAGGGCATATTTGTGTGGAGTTCTGCATTGGTACGTTCCAGTGAGACAGGGAGGTTATGGAGGGTAAAGGTTCAGGGCATATTTGTTTAGAGTTTTGCATTGGTACGTTCCAGTGAGACAGGGAGGTTATGGAGGGGTACAGGTTCAGGGCAAATTTGTGTGGAGTTCTGCATTGGTGCGTTCCAGTGAGACAAGGAGGATATGGGCGGGTACACTTTCAGGGCATATTTGAGTGGAGTTCGGCATTGGTGCGTTCCAGTGAGACAGGGAAGTTATGGAGGGGTACAGGTTCAGGGCATATTTGTGTGGAGTTCTGAATTGTTACTTTCCAGTGAGACAGGGAGGTTATGGAGGGGTACAGGTTCAGGGCATATTTGTGTGTAGTTCTGCATTGGGACGTTCCAGTGAGACAGGGAGGTTATGGAGGGTACAGGTTCAGGGCATATTTGTGTGGAGTTCTGCAGTGGTACGTTCCAGTGAGACAGTGAGGTTATGGCGGGGTACAGGTTCAGGGCATATTTGTGTGGTGTTCTGCAATGGTACGTTCCAGTGAGACAGGGAGGTTATGCACGGTACAGGATCAGGGCATATTTGAGTGGAGTTCGGCATTGGTGCGTTCCAGTGAGACAGGGAGGTTATGGTCGGGTACAGGTTCAGGGCATATTTGTGTGGAGTTCTGCAGAGGTACGTTCCAGTGAGACAGGGAGGTTATGGTCGGGTACATGTTCAGGGCATATTTGTGTGGAGTTCTGCATTGGGACTTTCCTGTGAGACAGGGAAGTTATGGAAGGGTACAGGTTCAGGGCACATTTGTGTGGAGTTCTGCATTGGTACGTTCCAGTGAGACAGGGAGGTTATGGAGGGGTGCAGGTTCAGGGCATATTTGTGTGTAGTTCTGCATTGGTACGTTCCAGTGAGACAGGGAGGTTATGGAGGGTACAGGTTCAGGGCATATTTGTGTGGAGTTCTGCAGTGGTACTTTCCAGTGAGACAGGGAAGTTATGGTCGGGTACAGGTTCAGGGCATATTTGTGCGTAGTTCTGCTTTGGTACGTTCCAGTGAGACAGGGAGGTTATGGAGGGTACAGGTTCAGGGCATATTTGTGTGGAGTTCTGCGTTGGTACGTTCCAGTGAGACAAGGATCTTATGGGCGGGTACAGGTTCAGGGCATATTTGTATGGTGTTCTGCAATGGTACGTTCCAGTGAGACTGGGAGGATATGGGCGGGTACACTTTCAGGGCATATTTGAGTGGAGTTCGGCATTGGTGCGTTCCATTGAGACAGGGAAGTTATGGAGGGGTACAGGTTCAGGGCATATTTGTGTGGAGTTCTGCATTGGTACGTTCCAGTGAGACAGGGAGGTTATGGAGGGTAAAGGTTCAGGGCATATTTGTTTAGAGTTCTGCATTGGTACGTTCCAGTGAGACAGGGAGGTTATGGAGGGGTACAGGTTCAGGGCAAATTTGTGTGGAGTTCTGCATTGGTGCGTTCCAGTGAGACAAGGAGGATATGGGCGGGTACACTTTCAGGGCATATTTGAGTGGAGTTCGGCATTGGTGCGTTCCAGTGAGACAGGGAAGTTATGGAGGGGTACAGGTTCAGGGCATATTTGTGTGGAGTTCTGAATTGTTACTTTCCAGTGAGACAGGGAGGTTATGGAGGGGTACAGGTTCAGGGCATATTTGTGTGTAGTTCTGCATTGGGACGTTCCAGTGAGACAGGGAGGTTATGGAGGGTACAGGTTCAGGGCATATTTGTGTGGAGTTCTGCAGTGGTACGTTCCAGTGAGACAGGGAGGTTATGAGCGGGTACAGGATCAGGGCATATTTGAGTGGAGTTCTGAATTGTTACTTTCCAGTGAGACAGGGAGGTTATGGAGGGGTACAGGTTCAGGGCATATTTGTGTGTAGTTCTGCATTGGGACGTTCCAGTGAGACAGGGAGGTTATGGAGGGTACAGGTTCAGGGCATATTTGTGTGGAGTTCTGCAGTGGTACGTTCCAGTGAGACAGTGAGGTTATGGCGGGGTACAGGTTCAGGGCATATTTGTGTGGTGTTCTGCAATGGTACGTTCCAGTGAGACAGGGAGGTTATGCACGGTACAGGATCAGGGCATATTTGAGTGGAGTTCGGCATTGGTGCGTTCCAGTGAGACAGGGAGGTTATGGTCGGGTACAGGTTCAGGGCATATTTGTGTGGAGTTCTGCAGAGGTACGTTCCAGTGAGACAGGGAGGTTATGGTCGGGTACATGTTCAGGGCATATTTGTGTGGAGTTCTGCATTGGGACTTTCCTGTGAGACAGGGAAGTTATGGAAGGGTACAGGTTCAGGGCACATTTGTGTGGAGTTCTGCATTGGTACGTTCCAGCGAGACAGGGAGGTTATGGAGGGGTGCAGGTTCAGGGCATATTTGTGTGTAGTTCTGCATTGGTACGTTCCAGTGAGACAGGGAGGTTATGGAGGGTACAGGTTCAGGGCATATTTGTGTGGAGTTCTGCAGTGGTACTTTCCAGTGAGACAGGGAAGTTATGGTCGGGTACAGGTTCAGGGCATATTTGTGCGTAGTTCTGCTTTGGTACGTTCCAGTGAGACAGGGAGGTTATGGAGGGTACAGGTTCAGGGCATATTTGTGTGGAGTTCTGCGTTGGTACGTTCCAGTGAGACAAGGATCTTATGGGCGGGTACAGGTTCAGGGCATATTTGTATGGTGTTCTGCAATGGTACGTTCCAGTGAGACTGGGAGGATATGGGCGGGTACACTTTCAGGGCATATTTGAGTGGAGTTCGGCATTGGTGCGTTCCATTGAGACAGGGAAGTTATGGAGGGGTACAGGTTCAGGGCATATTTGTGTGGAGTTCTGCATTGGTACGTTCCAGTGAGACAGGGAGGTTATGGAGGGTAAAGGTTCAGGGCATATTTGTTTAGAGTTCTGCATTGGTACGTTCCAGTGAGACAGGGAGGTTATGGAGGGGTACAGGTTCAGGGCAAATTTGTGTGGAGTTCTGCATTGGTGCGTTCCAGTGAGACAAGGAGGATATGGGCGGGTACACTTTCAGGGCATATTTGAGTGGAGTTCGGCATTGGTGCGTTCCAGTGAGACAGGGAAATTATGGAGGGTACCGGTTCAGGGCATATTTGTGTGGAGTTCTGCATTGGTACGTTCCAGTTAGACAGGGAGGTTATGGAGGGTTACAGGTTCAGGGCATATTTGTGTGGAGTTCTGCATTGGTACGTTCCAGTGAGACAGGGAGGTTATGGAGGGTACCGGTTGAGGGCAAATTTGTGCGGAGTTCTGCATTGGTGTGTTCCAGTGAGACAAGGAGTTTATGGGCGGGTACACGTTCAGGACATATTTGTGTGGAGTTCTGCATTGGTACGTTCCAGTGAGACAGGGAGGTTATGGAGGAGTACATGTTCAGGGCATATTTGTGTGGAGTTCTGCAATGGTACTTTCCAGTGAGACAGGGTGGTTATGGTCGGGTACAGGTTCAGGGCATATTTGTGTGGAGTTCTACATTGGTACTTTCCAGTGAGACAGGGAAGTTATGTAGGGGTACAGGTTCAGGGCATATTTGTGTGGAGTTCTGCATTGGTACATTCTAGTGAGACAGGGAGGTTATGGAGGGGTACAGGTTCAGGGCATATTTGTGTGTATGTCTGCATTGGTACGTTCCAGTGAGACAGGGAGATTATGGAGGGTACAGGTTCAGGGCATATTTGTGTGGAGTTCTGCAGTGGTACGTTCCAGTGAGACAGGGAGGTTATGGTCGGGTACAGGTTCAGGGCATATTTTTGCGTAGTTCTGCATTGGTACGTTCCAGTGAGACAGGGAGGTTATGGAGGGTACAGGTTCAGGGCATATTTGTGTGGAGTTCTGTGTTGGTATGTTCCAGTGAGACAAGGATCTTATGGGCGGGTAAACGTTCAGGGCATATTTGTGTGGAGTTCTGCAGTGGTACGTTCCAGTGAGACAGGGAGGTTATGGTCGGGTATAGGTTCAGGGCATATTTGTGTGGAGTTCTGCATTGGGACTTTCGTATGAGACAGGGAAGTTATGGAAGGGTACAGGTTCACGGCACATTTGTGTGGAGTTCTGCATTGGTACGTTCCAGTGAGACAGGGAGGTTATGGAGGGGTACAGGTTCAGGGCATTTTTGTGTGTAGTTCTGCATTGGTACGTTCCAGTGAGACAGGGAGGTTATGGAGGGTACAGGTTCAGGGCATATTTGTGTGGAGTTCTGCATTGGTACGTTCCAGTGAGACAGGGAGGTTATGGAGGGTACAGGTTCAGGGCATATTTGTGTGGAGTTCTGCAGTGGTACGTTCCAGTGAGACTGGGAGGTAATGGAGGGGTACAGGTTAGGGCATATTTGAGTGTAGTTCTGCATTTGTACGTTCCAGTGAGTCAGGGAGGTTATGGAGTGTACAGGTTCAGGGCACATTTGTGTGGAGTTCTGCATTGGTACTTTCCAGTGAGACAGGGAAGTTATGGAGGGGTACAGGTTCAGGGGATATTTGTGTGTAGTTCTGCATTGGTACGTTCCAGTGAGACAGGGAGGTTATTGGTGGTACAGGCTCAGGGCATATTTGTGTGGAGTTCTGCAGTGGTACGTTCCAGTGAGTCAGGCAGGTTATGGTCGGGTACAGGATCAGGGCATATTTGAGTGGAGTTCGGCTTTCGTGCGTTCCAGTGAGACAGGGAGGTTATGGAGGGGTACAGGTTCAGGGCATACTTGTGTGGAGTTCTGCATTGGTACGTTCCAGTGAGACTGGGAGGTTATGGAGGGTACCGGTTCAGGGCATATTTGTGTGGAGTTCTGCATTGGTACGTTCCAGTGAGACAGGGAGGTTATTGGAGGGTTACAGGTTCAGGGCATATTTGTGTGGAGTTCTGCATTGGTACGGTCCAGTGAGACAGGGAGGTTATGGAGGTGTACAGGATCAGGGCACATTTGTCTGGAGTTCTGCATTGGTACGTTCCAGTGAGACAGGGAGGTTATGGAGGTGTACAGGTTCAGGGCATATTTGTGTGGATTTCTGCATTGGTATGTTCCAGTGAGACAGGGAGGTTATGGAGGGGTACAGGTTCAGGGCATATTTGTGTGTAGTTCTGCATTGGTACGTTCCAGTGAGACAGGGAGGTTATGGAGGTTACAGGTTCAGGGCATATTTGTGTGGAGTTCTGCAGTGGTACGTTCCAGTGAGACAGGGAGGTTATGGTCGGGTACAGGATCAGGGCATATTTGAGTGGACTTCGGCTTTTGTGCGTTCCAGTGAGACAGGGAGGTTATGGAGAGGTACAGGTTCAGGGCATACTTGTGTGGAGTTCTGCATTGGTACGTTCCAGTGAGACAGGGAGGTTATGGAGGTGTAGAGGTTCAGGGCACATTTGTGTGGAGTTCTGCAGTGGTACTTTCCAGTGAGACAGGGAAGTTATGGAGGGGTACAGGTTCAGGGCATATTTGTGTGGAGTTCTGCATTGGTACGTTCCAGTGAGACAGGGAGGTTATGGAGGGGTACAGGTTCAGGGCATATTTGTGTGTAGTTCTGCATTGGTACGTTCCAGTGAGACAGGGAGTTTATGGAGGGTACAGGTTCAGGGCATATTTGTGTGGAGTTCTGCAGTGGTACGTTCCAGTGAGACAGGGTGGTTATGGTCGGGTACAGGATCAGGGCATATTTGAGTGGAGTTCGGCTTTGGTGCGTTCCAGTGAGACAGGGAGGTTATGGAGGGGTACAGGTTCAGGGCATACTTGTGTGGAGTTCTGCATTGGTACGTTCCAGTGAGACAGGGAGGTTATGGAGGGTACCGGTTGAGGGCAAATTTGTGCGGAGTTCTGCATTGGTGTGTTCCAGTGAGACAAGGAGGTTATGGGCGGGTACACGTTCAGGACATATTTGTGTGGAGTTCTGCATTGGTACGTTCCAGTGAGACAGGGAGGTTATGGAGGAGTACATGTTCAGGGCATATTTGTGTGGAGTTCTGCAATGGTACGTTCCAGTGAGACAGGGTGGTTATGGTCGGGTACAGGTTCAGGGCATATTTGTGTGGAGTTCTGCATTGGTACTTTCCAGTGAGACAGGGAAGTTATGTAGGGGTACAGGTTCAGGGCATATTTGTGTGGAGTTCTGCATTGGTACATTCTAGTGAGACAGGGAGGTTATGGAGGGGTACAGGTTCAGGGCATATTTGTGTGTAGGTCTGCATTGGTACGTTCCAGTGAGACAGGGAGATTATGGAGGGTACAGGTTCAGGGCATATTTGTGTGGAGTTCTGCAGTGGTACGTTCCAGTGAGACAGGGAGGTTATGGTCGGGTACAGGTTCAGGGCATATTTTTGCGTAGTTCTGCATTGGTACGTTCCAGTGAGACAGGGAGGTTATGGAGGGTACAGGTTCAGGGCATATTTGTGTGGAGTTCTGTGTTGGTATGTTCCAGTGAAACAAGGATCTTATGGGCGGGTAAACGTTCAGGGCATATTTGTGTGGAGTTCTGCAGTGGTACGTTCCAGTGAGACAGGGAGGTTATGGTCGGGTATACGTTCATGGCATATTTGTGTGGAGTTCTGCATTGGGACTTTCGTATGAGACAGGGAAGTTATGGAAGGGTACAGGTTCACGGCACATTTGTGTGGAGTTCTGCATTGGTACGTTCCAGTGAGACAGGGAGGTTATAGAGGGGTACAGGTTCAGGGCACATTTGTGTGTAGTTCTGCATTGGTACGTTCCAGTGAGACAGGGAGGTTATGGAGGGTACAGGTTCAGGGCATATTTGTGTGGAGTTCTGCATTGGTACGTTCCAGTGAGACAGGGAGGTTATGGAGGGTACAGGTTCAGGGCATATTTGTGTGGAGTTCTGCAGTGGTACGTTCCAGTGAGACTGGGAGGTAATGGAGGGGTACAGGTTAGGGCATATTTGAGTGTAGTTCTGCATTTGTACGTTCCAGTGAGTCAGGGAGGTTATGGAGTGTACAGGTTCAGGGCACATTTGTGTGGAGTTCTGCATTGGTACTTTCCAGTGAGACAGGGAAGTTATGGAGGGGTACAGGTTCAGGGGATATTTGTGTGTAGTTCTGCATTGGTACGTTCCAGTGAGACAGGGAGGTTATTGGTGGTACAGACTCAGGGCATATTTGTGTGGAGTTCTGCAGTGGTACGTTCCAGTGAGTCAGGCAGGTTATGGTCGGGTACAGGATCAGGGCATATTTGAGTGGAGTTCGGCTTTCGTGCGTTCCAGTGAGACAGGGAGGTTATGGAGGGGTACAGGTTCAGGGCATACTTGTGTGGAGTTCTGCATTGGTACGTTCCAGTGAGACTGGGAGGTTATGGAGGGTACCGGTTCAGGGCATATTTGTGTGGAGTTCTGCATTGGTACGTTCCAGCGAGACAGGGAGGTTATTGGAGGGTTACAGGTTCAGGGCATATTTGTGTGGAGTTCTGCATTGGTACGGTCCAGTGAGACAGGGAGGTTATGGAGGTGTACAGGTTCAGGGCACATTTGTCTGGAGTTCTGCATTGGTACGTTCCAGTGAGACAGGGAGGTTATGGAGGTGTACAGGTTCAGGGCATATTTGTGTGGAGTTCTGCATTGGTATGTTCCAGTGAGACAGGGAGGTTATGGAGGGGTACAGGTTCAGGGCATATTTGTGTATAGTTCTGCATTGGTACGTTCCAGTGAGACAGGGAGGTTATGGAGGTTACAGGTTCAGGGCATATTTGTGTGGAGTTCTGCAGTGGTACGTTCCAGTGAGACAGGGTGGTTATGGTCGGGTACAGGATCAGGGCATATTTGAGTGGAGTTCGGCTTTTGTGCGTTCCAGTGAGACAGGGAGGTTATGGAGAGGTACAGGTTCAGGGCATACTTGTGTGGAGTTCTGCATTGGTACGTTCCAGTGAGACAGGGAGGTTATGGCGGGTACCGGTTCAGGGCAAATTTGTGTGGAGTTCTGCATTGGTGTGTTCCAGTGAGACAAGGAGGTTATGGGCGGGTACACGTTCAGGGCATATTTGTGTGGAATTCTGCATTGGTATGTTCCAGTGAGACAGGGAGGTTATGGAGGGTACCGGTTCAGGGCATATTTGTGTGGAGTTCTGCATTGGTACGTTCCAGTGAGACAGGGAGGTTATGGAGGGTTACAGGTTCAGGGCATATTTGTGTGGAGTTCTGCATTGGTACGTTCCAGTGAGACAGGGAGGTTATGGAGGGTACCGGTTGAGGGCAAAGTTGTGCGGAGTTCTGCATTGGTGTGTTCCAGTGAGACAAGGAGGTTATGGGCGGGTACACGTTCAGGACATATTTGTGTGGAGTTCTGCATTGGTACGTTCCAGTGAGACAGGGAGGTTATGGAGGGGTACCGGTTCAGGGCAAATTTGTGTGGAGTTCTGCATTGGTGTGTTCCAGTGAGAGAAGGAGGTTATGGGCGGGTACACGTTCAGGGCATATTTGTGTGGAATTCTGCATTGGTATGTTCCAGTGAGACAGGGAGGTTATGGAGGGTACCGGTTCAGGGCATATTTGTGTGGAGTTCTGCATTGGTACGTTCCAGTGAGACAGTGAGGTTATGGCGGGGTACTGGTTCAGGGCATATTTGTGTGGTGTTCTGCAATGGTACGTTCCAGTGAGACAGGGAGGTTATGCACGGTACAGGATCAGGGCATATTTGAGTGGAGTTCGGCATTGGTGCGTTCCAGTGAGACAGGGAGGTTATGGTCGGGTAAAGGTTCAGGGCATATTTGTGTGGAGTTCTGCATTGGTACTTTCCAGTGAGACAGGGAAGTTATGGAGGGGTACAGGTTCAGGGCATATTTGTGTGGAGTTCTGCATTGGTACGTTCTAGTGAGAGAGGGAGGTTATGGAGGGGTACAGGTTCAGGGCATATTTGTGTGTAGTTCTGCATTGGTACGTTCCAGTGAGACAGGGAGGTTATGGAGGGTACAGGTTCAGGGCATATTTGTGTGGAGTTCTGCATTGGTACGTTCCAGTGAGACAGGGAGGTTATGGAGGGTACAGGTTCAGGGCATATTTGTGTGGAGTTCTGCAGTGGTACGTTCCAGTGAGACTGGGAGGTAATGGAGGGGTACAGGTTAGGGCATATTTGAGTGTAGTTCTGCATTTGTACGTTCCAGTGAGTCAGGGAGGTTATGGAGTGTACAGGTTCAGGGCACATTTGTGTGGAGTTCTGCATTGGTACTTTCCAGTGAGACAGGGAAGTTATGGAGGGGTACAGGTTCAGGGGATATTTGTGTGTAGTTCTGCATTGGTACGTTCCAGTGAGACAGGGAGGTTATTGGTGGTACAGACTCAGGGCATATTTGTGTGGAGTTCTGCAGTGGTACGTTCCAGTGAGTCAGGCAGGTTATGGTCGGGTACAGGATCAGGGCATATTTGAGTGGAGTTCGGCTTTCGTGCGTTCCAGTGAGACAGGGAGGTTATGGAGGGGTACAGGTTCAGGGCATACTTGTGTGGAGTTCTGCATTGGTACGTTCCAGTGAGACTGGGAGGTTATGGAGGGTACCGGTTCAGGGCATATTTGTGTGGAGTTCTGCATTGGTACGTTCCAGCGAGACAGGGAGGTTATTGGAGGGTTACAGGTTCAGGGCATATTTGTGTGGAGTTCTGCATTGGTACGGTCCAGTGAGACAGGGAGGTTATGGAGGTGTACAGGTTCAGGGCACATTTGTCTGGAGTTCTGCATTGGTACGTTCCAGTGAGACAGGGAGGTTATGGAGGTGTACAGGTTCAGGGCATATTTGTGTGGAGTTCTGCATTGGTATGTTCCAGTGAGACAGGGAGGTTATGGAGGGGTACAGGTTCAGGGCATATTTGTGTATAGTTCTGCATTGGTACGTTCCAGTGAGACAGGGAGGTTATGGAGGTTACAGGTTCAGGGCATATTTGTGTGGAGTTCTGCAGTGGTACGTTCCAGTGAGACAGGGTGGTTATGGTCGGGTACAGGATCAGGGCATATTTGAGTGGAGTTCGGCTTTTGTGCGTTCCAGTGAGACAGGGAGGTTATGGAGAGGTACAGGTTCAGGGCATACTTGTGTGGAGTTCTGCATTGGTACGTTCCAGTGAGACAGGGAGGTTATGGCGGGTACCGGTTCAGGGCAAATTTGTGTGGAGTTCTGCATTGGTGTGTTCCAGTGAGACAAGGAGGTTATGGGCGGGTACACGTTCAGGGCATATTTGTGTGGAATTCTGCATTGGTATGTTCCAGTGAGACAGGGAGGTTATGGAGGGTACCGGTTCAGGGCATATTTGTGTGGAGTTCTGCATTGGTACGTTCCAGTGAGACAGGGAGGTTATGGAGGGTTACAGGTTCAGGGCATATTTGTGTGGAGTTCTGCATTGGTACGTTCCAGTGAGACAGGGAGGTTATGGAGGGTACCGGTTGAGGGCAAAGTTGTGCGGAGTTCTGCATTGGTGTGTTCCAGTGAGACAAGGAGGTTATGGGCGGGTACACGTTCAGGACATATTTGTGTGGAGTTCTGCATTGGTACGTTCCAGTGAGACAGGGAGGTTATGGAGGGGTACCGGTTCAGGGCAAATTTGTGTGGAGTTCTGCATTGGTGTGTTCCAGTGAGAGAAGGAGGTTATGGGCGGGTACACGTTCAGGGCATATTTGTGTGGAATTCTGCATTGGTATGTTCCAGTGAGACAGGGAGGTTATGGAGGGTACCGGTTCAGGGCATATTTGTGTGGAGTTCTGCATTGGTACGTTCCAGTGAGACAGTGAGGTTATGGCGGGGTACTGGTTCAGGGCATATTTGTGTGGTGTTCTGCAATGGTACGTTCCAGTGAGACAGGGAGGTTATGCACGGTACAGGATCAGGGCATATTTGAGTGGAGTTCGGCATTGGTGCGTTCCAGTGAGACAGGGAGGTTATGGTCGGGTAAAGGTTCAGGGCATATTTGTGTGGAGTTCTGCATTGGTACTTTCCAGTGAGACAGGGAAGTTATGGAGGGGTACAGGTTCAGGGCATATTTGTGTGGAGTTCTGCATTGGTACGTTCTAGTGAGAGAGGGAGGTTATGGAGGGGTACAGGTTCAGGGCATATTTGTGTGTAGTTCTGCATTGGTACGTTCCAGTGAGACAGGGAGGTTATGGAGGGTACAGGTTCAGGGCTTATTTGTGTGGAGTTCTGTGTTGGTGTGTTCCAGTGTGACAAGGATCTTATGGGCGGGTAAACGTTCCGGGCATATTTGTGTGGAGTTCTGCAGAGGTACGTTCCAGTGAGACAGGGAGGTTATGGTCGGGTACATGTTCAGGGCATATTTGTGTGTAGTTCTGCATTGGGACTTTCCTGTGAGACAGGGAAGTTATGGAAGGGTACAGGTTCAGGGCACATTTGTGTGGAGTTCTGCATTGGTACGTTCCAGTGAGACAGGGAGGTTATGGAGGGGTGCAGGTTCAGGGCATATTTGTGTGTAGTTCTGCATTGGTACGTTCCAGTGAGACAGGGAGGTTATGGAGGGTACAGGTTCAGGGCATATTTGTGTGGAGTTCTGCAGTGGTACTTTCCAGTGAGACAGGGAAGTTATGGTCGGGTACAGGTTCAGGGCATATTTGTGCGTAGTTCTGCTTTGGTACGTTCCAGTGAGACAGGGAGGTTATGGAGGGTACAGGTTCAGGGCATATTTGTGTGGAGTTCTGCGTTGGTACGTTCCAGTGAGACAAGGATCTTATGGGCGGGTACAGGTTCAGGGCATATTTGTGTGGTGTTCTGCAATGGTACGTTCCAGTGAGACTGGGAGGATATGGGCGGGTACACTTTCAGGGCATATTTGAGTGGAGTTCGGCATTGGTGCGTTCCATTGAGACAGGGAAGTTATGGAGGGGTACAGGTTCAGGGCATATTTGTGTGGAGTTCTGCATTGGTACGTTCCAGTGAGACAGGGAGGTTATGGAGGGTAAAGGTTCAGGGCATATTTGTTTAGAGTTTTGCATTGGTACGTTCCAGTGAGACAGGGAGGTTATGGAGGGGTACAGGTTCAGGGCAAATTTGTGTGGAGTTCTGCATTGGTGCGTTCCAGTGAGACAAGGAGGATATGGGCGGGTACACTTTCAGGGCATATTTGAGTGGAGTTCGGCATTGGTGCGTTCCAGTGAGACAGGGAAGTTATGGAGGGGTACAGGTTCAGGGCATATTTGTGTGGAGTTCTGAATTGTTACTTTCCAGTGAGACAGGGAGGTTATGGAGGGGTACAGGTTCAGGGCATATTTGTGTGTAGTTCTGCATTGGGACGTTCCAGTGAGACAGGGAGGTTATGGAGGGTACAGGTTCAGGGCATATTTGTGTGGAGTTCTGCAGTGGTACGTTCCAGTGAGACAGTGAGGTTATGGCGGGGTACAGGTTCAGGGCATATTTGTGTGGTGTTCTGCAATGGTACGTTCCAGTGAGACAGGGAGGTTATGCACGGTACAGGATCAGGGCATATTTGAGTGGAGTTCGGCATTGGTGCGTTCCAGTGAGACAGGGAGGTTATGGTCGGGTACAGGTTCAGGGCATATTTGTGTGGAGTTCTGCAGAGGTACGTTCCAGTGAGACAGGGAGGTTATGGTCGGGTACATGTTCAGGGCATATTTGTGTGGAGTTCTGCATTGGGACTTTCCTGTGAGACAGGGAAGTTATGGAAGGGTACAGGTTCAGGGCACATTTGTGTGGAGTTCTGCATTGGTACGTTCCAGTGAGACAGGGAGGTTATGGAGGGGTGCAGGTTCAGGGCATATTTGTGTGTAGTTCTGCATTGGTACGTTCCATTGAGACAGGGAGGTTATGGAGGGTACAGGTTCAGGGCATATTTGTGTGGAGTTCTGCAGTGGTACTTTCCAGTGAGACAGGGAAGTTATGGTCGGGTACAGGTTCAGGGCATATTTGTGCGTAGTTCTGCTTTGGTACGTTCCAGTGAGACAGGGAGGTTATGGAGGGTACAGGTTCAGGGCATATTTGTGTGGAGTTCTGCGTTGGTACGTTCCAGTGAGACAAGGATCTTATGGGCGGGTACAGGTTCAGGGCATATTTGTATGGTGTTCTGCAATGGTACGTTCCAGTGAGACTGGGAGGATATGGGCGGGTACACTTTCAGGGCATATTTGAGTGGAGTTCGGCATTGGTGCGTTCCATTGAGACAGGGAAGTTATGGAGGGGTACAGGTTCAGGGCATATTTGTGTGGAGTTCTGCATTGGTACGTTCCAGTGAGACAGGGAGGTTATGGAGGGTAAAGGTTCAGGGCATATTTGTTTAGAGTTCTGCATTGGTACGTTCCAGTGAGACAGGGAGGTTATGGAGGGGTACAGGTTCAGGGCAAATTTGTGTGGAGTTCTGCATTGGTGCGTTCCAGTGAGACAAGGAGGATATGGGCGGGTACACTTTCAGGGCATATTTGAGTGGAGTTCGGCATTGGTGCGTTCCAGTGAGACAGGGAAGTTATGGAGGGGTACAGGTTCAGGGCATATTTGTGTGGAGTTCTGAATTGTTACTTTCCAGTGAGACAGGGAGGTTATGGAGGGGTACAGGTTCAGGGCATATTTGTGTGTAGTTCTGCATTGGGACGTTCCAGTGAGACAGGGAGGTTATGGAGGGTACAGGTTCAGGGCATATTTGTGTGGAGTTCTGCAGTGGTACGTTCCAGTGAGACAGGGAGGTTATGAGCGGGTACAGGATCAGGGCATATTTGAGTGGAGTTCTGAATTGTTACTTTCCAGTGAGACAGGGAGGTTATGGAGGGGTACAGGTTCAGGGCATATTTGTGTGTAGTTCTGCATTGGGACGTTCCAGTGAGACAGGGAGGTTATGGAGGGTACAGGTTCAGGGCATATTTGTGTGGAGTTCTGCAGTGGTACGTTCCAGTGAGACAGTGAGGTTATGGCGGGGTACAGGTTCAGGGCATATTTGTGTGGTGTTCTGCAATGGTACGTTCCAGTGAGACAGGGAGGTTATGCACGGTACAGGATCAGGGCATATTTGAGTGGAGTTCGGCATTGGTGCGTTCCAGTGAGACAGGGAGGTTATGGTCGGGTACAGGTTCAGGGCATATTTGTGTGGAGTTCTGCAGAGGTACGTTCCAGTGAGACAGGGAGGTTATGGTCGGGTACATGTTCAGGGCATATTTGTGTGGAGTTCTGCATTGGGACTTTCCTGTGAGACAGGGAAGTTATGGAAGGGTACAGGTTCAGGGCACATTTGTGTGGAGTTCTGCATTGGTACGTTCCAGTGAGACAGGGAGGTTATGGAGGGGTGCAGGTTCAGGGCATATTTGTGTGTAGTTCTGCATTGGTACGTTCCAGTGAGACAGGGAGGTTATGGAGGGTACAGGTTCAGGGCATATTTGTGTGGAGTTCTGCAGTGGTACTTTCCAGTGAGACAGGGAAGTTATGGTCGGGTACAGGTTCAGGGCATATTTGTGCGTAGTTCTGCTTTGGTACGTTCCAGTGAGACAGGGAGGTTATGGAGGGTACAGGTTCAGGGCATATTTGTGTGGAGTTCTGCGTTGGTACGTTCCAGTGAGACAAGGATCTTATGGGCGGGTACAGGTTCAGGGCATATTTGTATGGTGTTCTGCAATGGTACGTTCCAGTGAGACTGGGAGGATATGGGCGGGTACACTTTCAGGGCATATTTGAGTGGAGTTCGGCATTGGTGCGTTCCATTGAGACAGGGAAGTTATGGAGGGGTACAGGTTCAGGGCATATTTGTGTGGAGTTCTGCATTGGTACGTTCCAGTGAGACAGGGAGGTTATGGAGGGTAAAGGTTCAGGGCATATTTGTTTAGAGTTCTGCATTGGTACGTTCCAGTGAGACAGGGAGGTTATGGAGGGGTACAGGTTCAGGGCAAATTTGTGTGGAGTTCTGCATTGGTGCGTTCCAGTGAGACAAGGAGGATATGGGCGGGTACACTTTCAGGGCATATTTGAGTGGAGTTCGGCATTGGTGCGTTCCAGTGAGACAGGGAAGTTATGGAGGGGTACAGGTTCAGGGCATATTTGTGTGGAGTTCTGAATTGTTACTTTCCAGTGAGACAGGGAGGTTATGGAGGGGTACAGGTTCAGGGCATATTTGTGTGTAGTTCTGCATTGGGACGTTCCAGTGAGACAGGGAGGTTATGGAGGGTACAGGTTCAGGGCATATTTGTGTGGAGTTCTGCAGTGGTACGTTCCAGTGAGACAGGGAGGTTATGAGCGGGTACAGGATCAGGGCATATTTGAGTGGAGTTCGGCATTGGTGCGTTCCAGTGAGACAGGGAGGTTATGGAGGGGTACAGGTTCAGTGCATATTTGTGTGTTGTTCGGCATTTGTACATTCCAGTGATACAGGGAGGTTATGGAGGGGTACAGGTTCAGGGCATATTTGTGTGTAGTTCTGCATTGGTACGTTCCAGTGAGACAGGGAGGTTATGAAGGGGTACCGGTTCAGGGCAAATTTGTGTGGAGTTCTGCATTGGTGTGTTCCAGTGAGAGAAGGAGGTTATGGGCGGGTACACGTTCAGGGCATATTTGTGTGGAATTCTGCATTGGTATGTTCCAGTGAGACAGGGAGGTTATGGAGGGTACCGGTTCAGGGCATATTTGTGTGGAGTTCTGCATTGGTACGTTCCAGTGAGACAGTGAGGTTATGGCGGGGTACTGGTTCAGGGCATATTTGTGTGGTGTTCTGCAATGGTACGTTCCAGTGAGACAGGGAGGTTATGCACGGTACAGGATCAGGGCATATTTGAGTGGAGTTCGGCATTGGTGCGTTCCAGTGAGACAGGGAGGTTATGGTCGGGTAAAGGTTCAGGGCATATTTGTGTGGAGTTCTGCATTGGTACTTTCCAGTGAGACAGGGAAGTTATGGAGGGGTACAGGTTCAGGGCATATTTGTGTGGAGTTCTGCATTGGTACGTTCTAGTGAGAGAGGGAGGTTATGGAGGGGTACAGGTTCAGGGCATATTTGTGTGTAGTTCTGCATTGGTACGTTCCAGTGAGACAGGGAGGTAATGGAGGGTACAGGTTCAGGGCATATTTGTGTGGAGTTCTGTGTTGGTGTGTTCCAGTGTGACAAGGATCTTATGGGCGGGTAAACGTTCCGGGCATATTTGTGTGGAGTTCTGCAGAGGTACGTTCCAGTGAGACAGGGAGTTTATGGTCGGGTACATGTTCAGGGCATATTTGTGTGGAGTTCTGCATTGGGACTTTCCTGTGAGACAGGGAAGTTATGGAAGGGTACAGGTTCAGGGCACATTTGTGTGGAGTTCTGCATTGGTACGTTCCAGTGAGACAGGGAGGTTATGGAGGGGTGCAGGTTCAGGGCATATTTGTGTGTAGTTCTGCATTGGTACGTTCCAGTGAGACAGGGAGGTTATGGAGGGTACAGGTTCAGGGCATATTTGTGTGGAGTTCTGCAGTGGTACGTTCCAGTGAGACAGGGAAGTTATGGTCGTGTACAGGTTCAGGGCATATTTGTGCGTAGTTCTGCTTTGGTACGTTCCAGTGAGACAGGGAGGTTATGGAGGGTACAGGTTCAGGGCATATTTGTGTGGAGTTCTGCGTTGGTACGTTCCAGTGAGACAAGGATCTTGTGGGCGGGTAAAGGTTCAGTGCATATTTGTGTGGTGTTCTGCAATGGTACGTTCCAGTGAGACTGCGAGGATATGGGCGGGTACACTTTCAGGGCATATTTGAGTGGAGTTCGGCATTGGTGCGTTCCATTCAGACAGGGAAGTTATGGAGGGGTACAGGTTCAGGGCATATTTGTGTGATGTTCTGCATTGGTACGTTCCAGTGAGACAGGGAGGTTATGGAGGGTACAGGCTCAGGGCATATTTGTTTAGAGTTCTGCATTGGTACTTTCCAGTGAGACAGGGAGGTTATGGAGGGGTACAGGTTCAGGGCAAATTTGTGTGGAGTTCTGCATTGGTGCGTTCCAGTGAGACAAGGAGGATATGGGCGGGTACACTTTCAGGGCATATTTGAGTGGAGTTCGGCATTGGTGCGTTCCAGTGAGACAGCGAGGTTATGAGCGGGTACAGGATCAGGGCATATTTGAGTGGAGTTCGGCATTGGTGCGTTCCAGTGAGACAGGGAGGTTATGGAGGGGTACAGGTTCAGTGCATATTTGTGTGTAGTTCGGCATTTGTACATTCCAGTGATACAGGGAGGTTATGGAGGGGTACAGGTTCAGGGCATATTTGTGTGTAGTTCTGCATTGGTACGTTCCAGTGAGACAGGGAGGTTATGGAGGGGTACCGGTTCAGGGCAAATTTGTGTGGAGTTCTGCATTGGTGTGTTCCAGTGAGAGAAGGAGGTTATGGGCGGGTACACGTTCAGGGCATATTTGTGTGGACTTCTGCATTGGTATGTTCCAGTGAGACAGGGAGGTTATGGAGGGTACCGGTTCAGGGCATATTTGTGTGGAGTTCTGCATTGGTACGTTCCAGTGAGACACTGAGGTTATGGCGGGGTACAGGTTCAGGGCATATTTGTGTGGTGTTCTGCAATGGTACGTTCCAGTGAGACAGGGAGGTTATGCACGGTACAGGATCAGGGCATATTTGAGTGGAGTTCGGCATTGGTGCGTTCCAGTGAGACAGGGAGGTTATGGTCGGGTACAGGTTCAGGGCATATTTGTGTGGAGTTCTGCATTGGTACGTTCCAGTGAGGCAGGGAGGTTATGGAGGGTACAGGTTCAGGGCATATTTGTGTGGAGTTCTGCGTTGGTACGTTCCAGTGAGAGAAGGAGCTTATGGGCGGGTACACGTTCAGGGCATATTTGTGTGGTGTTCTGCAATGGTACGTTCCAGTGAGACTGGGAGGTTATGGAGGGGTACAGGTTCAGGGCATATTTGAGTGTAGTTCTGCATTTGTATGTTACAGTGAGTCAGGGAGGTTATGGAGTGTACAGGTTCAGGGCACATTTGTCTGGAGTTCTGCATTGGTACGTTCCAGTGAGACAGCGAGGTTATGGACGGCACAGGTTCAGGGCATATTTGTGTGGAGCTCTGCAGTGGTACGTTCCAGTGAGACAGGGAGGTTATGGAGGGTACCGGTTCAGGGCATATTTGTGTGGAGTTCTGCATTGGTACGTTCCAGTGAGACAGGGAGGTTATGGAGGTGTACAGGTTCAGGGCACATTTGTCTGGAGTTCTGCATTGGTACGTTCCAGTGAGACAGGGAGGTTATGGAGGGTACAGGTTCAGGGCATATTTGTGCGTAGTTCTGCATTGGTACGTTCCAGTGAGACAGGGAGGTTATGGAGGTGTAGAGGTTCAGGGCACATTTGTGTGGAGTTCTGCAGTGGTACTTTCCAGTGAGACAGGGAAGTTATGGAGGGGTACAGGTTCAGGGCATATTTGTGTGGAGTTCTGCATTGGTACGTTCCAGTGAGACAGGGAGGTTATGGAGGGGTACAGGTTCAGGGCATATTTGTGTGTAGTTCTGCATTGGTACGTTCCAATGAGACAGGGAGTTTATGGAGGGTACAGGTTCAGGGCATATTTGTGTGGAGTTCTGCAGTGGTACGTTCCAGTGAGACAGTGAGGTTATGGCGGGGTACAGGTTCAGGGCATATTTGTGTGGTGTTCTGCAATGGTACGTTCCAGTGAGACAGGGAGGTTATGCACGGTACAGGATCAGGGCATATTTGAGTGGAGTTCGGCATTGGTGCGTTCCAGTGAGACAGGGAGGTTATGGTCGGGTAAAGGTTCAGGGCATATTTGTGTGGAGTTCTGCATTGGTACTTTCCAGTGAGACAGGGAAGTTATGGAGGGGTACAGGTTCAGGGCATATTTGTGTGGAGTTCTGCATTGGTACGTTCTAGTGAGAGAGGGAGGTTATGGAGGGTACAGGTTCAGGGCATATTTGTGTGGAGTTCTGTGTTGGTGTGTTCCAGTGTGACAAGGATCTTATGGGCGGGTAAACGTTCCGGGCATATTTGTGCGTAGTTCTGCTTTGGTACGTTCCAGTGAGACAGGGAGGTTATGGAGGGTACAGGTTCAGGGCATATTTGTGTGGAGTTCTGCGTTGGTACGTTCCAGTGAGACAAGGATCTTATGGGCGGGTACAGGTTCAGTGCATATTTGTGTGGTGTTCTGCAATGGTACGTTCCAGTGAGACTGCGAGGATATGGGCGGGTACACTTTCAGGGCATATTTGAGTGGAGTTCGGCATTGGTGCGTTCCATTCAGACAGGGAAGTTATGGAGGGGTACAGGTTCAGGGCATATTTGTGTGAAGTTCTGCATTGGTACGTTCCAGTGAGACAGGGAGGTTATGGAGGGTACAGGCTCAGGGCATATTTGTTTAGAGTTCTGCATTGGTACTTTCCAGTGAGACAGGGAGGTTATGGAGGGGTACAGGTTCAGGGCAAATTTGTGTGGAGTTCTGCATTGGTGCGTTCCAGTGAGACAAGGAGGATATGGGCGGGTACACTTTCAGGGCATATTTGAGTGGAGTTCGGCATTGGTGCGTTCCAGTGAGACAGGGAGGTTATGAGCGGGTACAGGATCAGGGCATATTTGAGTGGAGTTCGGCATTGGTGCGTTCCAGTGAGACAGGGAGGTTATGGAGGGGTACAGGTTCAGTGCATATTTGTGTGTAGTTCGGCATTTGTACATTCCAGTGATACAGGGAGGTTATGGAGGGGTACAGGTTCAGGGCATATTTGTGTGTAGTTCTGCATTGGTACGTTCCAGTGAGACAGAGAGGTTATGGAGGGGTACCGGTTCAGGGCAAATTTGTGTGGAGTTCTGCATTGGTGTGTTCCAGTGAGAGAAGGAGGTTATGGGCGGGTACACGTTCAGGGCATATTTGTGTGGAATTCTGCATTGGTATGTTCCAGTGAGACAGGGAGGTTATGGAGGGTACCGGTTCAGGGCATATTTGTGTGGAGTTCTGCATTGGTACGTTCCAGTGAGACAGTGAGGTTATGGCGGGGTACAGGTTCAGGGCATATTTGAGTGGTGTTCTGCAATGGTACGTTCCAGTGAGACAAGGAGGTTATGCACGGTACAGGATCAGGGCATATTTGAGTGGAGTTCGGCATTGGTGCGTTCCAGTGAGACAGGGAGGTTATGGTCGGGTACAGGTTCAGGGCATATTTGTGTGGAGTTCTGCATTGGTACGTTCCAGTGAGGCAGGGAGGTTATGGAGGGTACAGGTTCTGGGCATATTTGTGTGGAGTTCTGCGTTGGTACGTTCCAGTGAGAGAAGGAGCTTATGGGCGGGTACACGTTCAGGGCATATTTGTGTGGTGTTCTGCAATGGTACGTTCCAGTGAGACTGGGAGGTTATGGAGGGGTACAGGTTCAGGGCATATTTGAGTGTAGTTCTGCATTTGTATGTTACAGTGAGTCAGGGAGGTTATGGAGTGTACAGGTTCAGGGCACATTTGTCTGGAGTTCTGCATTGGTACGTTCCAGTGAGACAGCGAGGTTATGGACGGCACAGGTTCAGGGCATATTTGTGTGGAGCTCTGCAGTGGTACGTTCCAGTGAGACAGGGAGGTTATGGAGGGTACCGGTTCAGGGCATATTTGTGTGGAGTTCTGCATTGGTACGTTCCAGTGAGACAGGGAGGTTATGGAGGTGTACAGGTTCAGGGCACATTTGTCTGGAGTTCTGCATTGGTACGTTCCAGTGAGACAGGGAGGTTATGGAGGGTACAGGTTCAGGGCATATTTGTGCGTAGTTCTGCATTGGTACGTTCCAGTGAGACAGGGAGGTTATGGAGGTGTAGAGGTTCAGGGCACATTTGTGTGGAGTTCTGCAGTGGTACTTTCCAGTGAGACAGGGAAGTTATGGAGGGGTACAGGTTCAGGGCATATTTGTGTGGAGTTCTGCATTGGTACGTTCCAGTGAGACAGGGAGGTTATGGAGGGGTACAGGTTCAGGGCATATTTGTGTGTAGTTCTGCATTGGTACGTTCCAGTGAGACAGGGAGTTTATGGAGGGTACAGGTTCAGGGCATATTTGTGTGGAGTTCTGCAGTGGTACGTTCCAGTGAGACAGGGTGGTTATGGTCGGGTACAGGATCAGGGCATATTTGAGTGGAGTTCGGCTTTGGTGCGTTCCAGTGAGACAGGGAGGTTATGGAGGGGTACAGGTTCAGGGCATACTTGTGTGGAGTTCTGCATTGGTACGTTCCAGTGAGACAGGGAGGTTATGGAGGGTACCGGTTGAGGGCAAATTTGTGCGGAGTTCTGCATTGGTGTGTTCCAGTGAGACAAGGAGGTTATGGGCGGGTACACGTTCAGGACATATTTGTGTGGAGTTCTGCATTGGTACGTTCCAGTGAGACAGGGAGGTTATGGAGCAGTACATGTTCAGGGCATATTTGTGTGGAGTTCTGCAATGGTACGTTCCAGTGAGACAGGGTGGTTATGGTCGGGTACAGGTTCAGGGCATATTTGTGTGGAGTTCTGCATTGGTACTTTCCAGTGAGACAGGGAAGTTATGTAGAGGTACAGGTTCAGGGCATATTTGTGTGGAGTTCTGCATTGGTACATTCTAGTGAGACAGGGAGGTTATGGAGGGGTGCAGGTTCAGGGCATATTTGTGTGTAGGTCTGCATTGGTACGTTCCAGTGAGACAGGGAGATTATGGAGGGTACAGGTTCAGGGCATATTTGTGTGGAGTTCTGCAGTGGTACGTTCCAGTGAGACAGGGAGGTTATGGAGGGTACAGGTTCAGGGCATATTTGTGTGGAGTTCTGTGTTGGTATGTTCCAGTGAGACAAGGATCTTATGGGCGGGTAAACGTTCAGGGCATATTTGTGTGGAGTTCTGCAGTGGTACGTTCCAGTGAGACAGGGAGGTTATGTTCGGGTATAGGTTCAGGGCATATTTGTGTGGAGTTCTGCATTGGGACTTTCGTATGAGACAGGGAAGTTATGGAAGGGTACAGGTTCACGGCACATTTGTGTGGAGTTCTGCATTGGTACGTTCCAGTGAGACAGGGAGGTTATGGAGGGGTACAGGTTCAGGGCATATTTGTGTGTAGTTCTGCATTGGTACGTTCCAGTGAGACAGGGAGGTTATGGAGGGTACAGGTTCAGGGCATATTTGTGTGGAGTTCTGCATTGGTACGTTCCAGTGAGACAGGGAGGTTATGGAGGGTACAGGTTCAGGGCATATTTGTGTGGAGTTCTGCAGTGGTACGTTCCAGTGAGACTGGGAGGTAATGGAGGGGTACAGGTTAGGGCATATTTGAGTGTAGTTCTGCATTTGTACGTTCCAGTGAGTCAGGGAGGTTATGGAGTGTACAGGTTCAGGGCACATTTGTGTGGAGTTCTGCATTGGTACTTTCCAGTGAGACAGGGAAGTTATGGAGGGGTACAGGTTCAGGGGATATTTGTGTGTAGTTCTGCATTGGTACGTTCCAGTGAGACAGGGAGGTTATTGGTGGTACAGACTCAGGGCATATTTGTGTGGAGTTCTGCAGTGGTACGTTCCAGTGAGTCAGGCAGGTTATGGTCGGGTACAGGATCAGGGCATATTTGAGTGCAGTTCTGCATTGGTACGTTCCAGTGAGACTGGGAGGTTATGGAGGGTACCGGTTCAGGGCATATTTGTGTGGAGTTCTGCATTGGTACGTTCCAGCGAGACAGGGAGGTTATTGGAGGGTTACAGGTTCAGGGCATATTTGTGTGGAGTTCTGCATTGGTACGGTCCAGTGAGACAGGGAGGTTATGGAGGGGTACCGGTTCAGGGCAAATTTGTGTGGAGTTCTGCATTGGTGTGTTCCAGTGAGAGAAGGAGGTTATGGGCGGGTACACGTTCAGGGCATATTTGTGTGGAATTCTGCATTGGTATGTTCCAGTGAGACAGGGAGGTTATGGAGGGTACCGGTTCAGGGCATATTTGTGTGGAGTTCTGCATTGCTACGTTCCAGTGAGACAGTGAGGTTATGGCGGGGTACAGGTTCAGGGCATATTTGTGTGGTGTTCTGCAATGGTACGTTCCAGTGAGACAGGGAGGTTATGCACGGTACAGGATCAGGGCATATTTGAGTGGAGTTCGGCATTGGTGCGTTCCAGTGAGACAGGGAGGTTATGGTCGGGTACAGGTTCAGGGCATATTTGTGTGGAGTTCTGCATTGGTACGTTCCAGTGAGGCAGGGAGGTTATGGAGGGTACAGGTTCAGGGCATATTTGTGTGGAGTTCTGCGTTGGTACGTTCCAGTGAGAGAAGGAGCTTATGGGCGGGTACACGTTCAGGGCATATTTGTGTGGTGTTCTGCAATGGTACGTTCCAGTGAGACTGGGAGGTTATGGAGGGGTACAGGTTCAGGGCATATTTGAGTGTAGTTCTGCATTTGTATGTTACAGTGAGTCAGGGAGGTTATGGAGTGTACAGGTTCAGGGCACATTTGTCTGGAGTTCTGCATTGGTACGTTCCAGTGAGACAGCGAGGTTATGGACGGCACAGGTTCAGGGCATATTTGTGTGGAGCTCTGCAGTGGTACGTTCCAGTGAGACAGGGAGGTTATGGAGGGTACCGGTTCAGGGCATATTTGTGTGGAGTTCTGCATTGGTACGTTCCAGTGAGACAGGGAGGTTATGGAGGTGTACAGGTTCAGGGCACATTTGTCTGGAGTTCTGCATTGGTACGTTCCAGTGAGACAGGGAGGTTATGGAGGGTACAGGTTCAGGGCATATTTGTGCGTAGTTCTGCATTGGTACGTTCCAGTGAGACAGGGAGGTTATGGAGGTGTAGAGGTTCAGGGCACATTTGTGTGGAGTTCTGCAGTGGTACTTTCCAGTGAGACAGGGAAGTTATGGAGGGGTACAGGTTCAGGGCATATTTGTGTGGAGTTCTGCATTGGTACGTTCCAGTGAGACAGGGAGTTTATGGAGGGGTACAGGTTCAGGGCATATTTGTGTGTAGTTCTGCATTGGTACGTTCCAGTGAGACAGGGAGTTTATGGAGGGTACAGGTTCAGGGCATATTTGTGTGGAGTTCTGCAGTGGTACGTTCCAGTGAGACAGGGTGGTTATGGTCGGGTACAGGATCAGGGCATATTTGAGTGGAGTTCGGCTTTGGTGCGTTCCAGTGAGACAGGGAGGTTATGGAGGGGTACAGGTTCAGGGCATACTTGTGTGGAGTTCTGCATTGGTACGTTCCAGTGAGACAGGGAGGTTATGGAGGGTACCGGTTGAGGGCAAATTTGTGCGGAGTTCTGCATTGGTGTGTTCCAGTGAGACAAGGAGGTTATGGGCGGGTACACGTTCAGGACATATTTGTGTGGAGTTCTGCATTGGTACGTTCCAGTGAGACAGGGAGGTTATGGAGGAGTACATGTTCAGGGCATATTTGTGTGGAGTTCTGCAATGGTACTTTCCAGTGAGACAGGGTGGTTATGGTCGGGTACAGGTTCAGGGCATATTTGTGTGGAGTTCTGCATTGGTACTTTCCAGTGAGACAGGGAAGTTATGTAGGGGTACAGGTTCAGGGCATATTTGTGTGGAGTTCTGCATTGGTACATTCTAGTGAGACAGGGAGGTTATGGAGGGGTACAGGTTCAGGGCATATTTGTGTGTAGGTCTGCATTGGTACGTTCCAGTGAGACAGGGAGATTATGGAGGGTACAGGTTCAGGGCATATTTGTGTGGAGTTCTGCAGTGGTACGTTCCAGTGAGACAGGGAGGTTATGGTCGGGTACAGGTTCAGGGCATATTTTTGCGTAGTTCTGCATTGGTACGTTCCAGTGAGACAGGGAGGTTATGGAGGGTACAGGTTCAGGGCATATTTGTGTGGAGTTCTGTGTTGGTATGTTCCAGTGAGACAAGGATCTTATGGGCGGGTAAACGTTCAGGGCATATTTGTGTGGAGTTCTGCAGTGGTACGTTCCAGTGAGACAGGGAGGTTATGGTCGGGTATAGGTTCAGGGCATATTTGTGTGGAGTTCTGCATTGGGACTTTCGTATGAGACAGGGAAGTTATGGAAGGGTACAGGTTCACGGCACATTTGTGTGGAGTTCTGCATTGGTACGTTCCAGTGAGACAGGGAGGTTATGGAGGGGTACAGGTTCAGGGCACATTTGTGTGTAGTTCTGCAGTGGTACGTTCCAGTGAGACTGGGAGGTTATGGAGGGTACAGGTTCAGGGCATATTTGTGTGGAGTTCTGCATTGGTACGTTCCAGTGAGACAGGGAGGTTATGGAGGGTACAGGTTCAGGGCATATTTGTGTGGAGTTCTGCAGTGGTACGTTCCAGTGAGACTGGGAGGTAATGGAGGGGTACAGGTTAGGGCATATTTGAGTGTAGTTCTGCATTTGTACGTTCCAGTGAGTCAGGGAGGTTATGGAGTGTACAGGTTCAGGGCACATTTGTGTGGAGTTCTGCATTGGTACTTTCCAGTGAGACAGGGAAGTTATGGAGGGGTACAGGTTCAGGGGATATTTGTGTGTAGTTCTGCATTGGTACGTTCCAGTGAGACAGGGAGGTTATTGGTGGTACAGACTCAGGGCATATTTGTGTGGAGTTCTGCAGTGGTACGTTCCAGTGAGTCAGGCAGGTTATGGTCGGGTACAGGATCAGGGCATATTTGAGTGCAGTTCGGCTTTCGTGCGTTCCAGTGAGACAGGGAGGTTATGGAGGGGTACAGGTTCAGGGCATACTTGTGTGGAGTTCTGCATTGGTACGTTCCAGTGAGACTGGGAGGTTATGGAGGGTACCGGTTCAGGGCATATTTGTGTGGAGTTCTGCATTGGTACGTTCCAGCGAGACAGGGAGGTTATTGGAGGTTTACAGGTTCAGGGCATATTTGTGTGGAGTTCTGCATTGGTACGGTCCAGTGAGACAGGGAGGTTATGGAGGTGTACAGGTTCAGGGCACATTTGTCTGGAGTTCTGCATTGGTACGTTCCAGTGAGACAGGGAGGTTATGGAGGTGTACAGGTTCAGGGCATATTTGTGTGGAGTTCTGCATTGGTATGTTCCAGTGAGACAGGGAGGTTATGGAGGGGTACAGGTTCAGGGCATATTTGTGTATAGTTCTGCATTGGTACGTTCCAGTGAGACAGGGAGGTTATGGAGGTTACAGGTTCAGGGCATATTTGTGTGGAGTTCTGCAGTGGTACGTTCCAGTGAGACAGGGTGGTTATGGTCGGGTACAGGATCAGGGCATATTTGAGTGGAGTTCGGCTTTTGTGCGTTCCAGTGAGACAGGGAGGTTATGGAGAGGTACAGGTTCAGGGCATACTTGTGTGGAGTTCTGCATTGGTACGTTCCAGTGAGACAGGGAGGTTATGGCGGGTACCGGTTCAGGGCAAATTTGTGTGGAGTTCTGCATTGGTGTGTTCCAGTGAGACAAGGAGGTTATGGGCGGGTACACGTTCAGGGCATATTTGTGTGGAATTCTGCATTGGTATGTTCTAGTGAGACAGGGAGGTTATGGAGGGTACCGGTTCAGGGCATATTTGTGTGGAGTTCTGCATTGGTACGTTCCAGTGAGACAGGGAGGTTATGGAGGGTTACAGGTTCAGGGCATATTTGTGTGGAGTTCTGCATTGGTACGTTCCAGTGAGACAGGGAGGTTATGGAGGGTACCGGTTGAGGGCAAATTTGTGCGGAGTTCTGCATTGGTGTGTTCCAGTGAGACAAGGAGTTTATGGGCGGGTACACGTTCAGGACATATTTGTGTGGAGTTCTGCATTGGTACGTTCCAGTGAGACAGGGAGGTTATGGAGGAGTACATGTTCAGGGCATATTTGTGTGGAGTTCTGCAATGGTACTTTCCAGTGAGACAGGGTGGTTATGGTCGGGTACAGGTTCAGGGCATATTTGTGTGGAGTTCTACATTGGTACTTTCCAGTGAGACAGGGAAGTTATGTAGGGGTACAGGTTCAGGGCATATTTGTGTGGAGTTCTGCATTGGTACATTGTAGTGAGACAGGGAGGTTATGGAGGGGTACAGGTTCAGGGCATATTTGTGTGTATGTCTGCATTGGTACGTTCCAGTGAGACAGGGAGATTATGGAGGGTACAGGTTCAGGGCATATTTGTGTGGAGTTCTGCAGTGGTACGTTCCAGTGAGACAGGGAGGTTATGGTCGGGTACAGGTTCAGGGCATATTTTTGCGTAGTTCTGCATTGGTACGTTCCAGTGAGACAGGGAGGTTATGGAGGGTACAGGTTCAGGGCATATTTGTGTGGAGTTCTGTGTTGGTATGTTCCAGTGAGACAAGGATCTTATGGGCGGGTAAACGTTCAGGGCATATTTGTGTGGAGTTCTGCAGTGGTACGTTCCAGTGAGACAGGGAGGTTATGGTCGGGTATAGGTTCAGGGCATATTTGTGTGGAGTTCTGCATTGGGACTTTCGTATGAGACAGGGAAGTTATGGAAGGGTACAGGTTCACGGCACATTTGTGTGGAGTTCTGCATTGGTACGTTCCAGTGAGACAGGGAGGTTATGGAGGGGTACAGGTTCAGGGCATATTTGTGTGTAGTTCTGCATTGGTACGTTCCAGTGAGACAGGGAGGTTATGGAGGGTACAGGTTCAGGGCATATTTGTGTGGAGTTCTGCATTGGTACGTTCCAGTGAGACAGGGAGGTTATGGAGGGTACAGGTTCAGGGCATATTTGTGTGGAGTTCTGCAGTGGTACGTTCCAGTGAGACTGGGAGGTAATGGAGGGGTACAGGTTAGGGCATATTTGAGTGTAGTTCTGCATTTGTACGTTCCAGTGAGTCAGGGAGGTTATGGAGTGTACAGGTTCAGGGCACATTTGTGTGGAGTTCTGCATTGGTACTTTCCAGTGAGACAGGGAAGTTATGGAGGGGTACAGGTTCAGGGGATATTTGTGTGTAGTTCTGCATTGGTACGTTCCAGTGAGACAGGGAGGTTATTGGTGGTACAGGCTCAGGGCATATTTGTGTGGAGTTCTGCAGTGGTACGTTCCAGTGAGTCAGGCAGGTTATGGTCGGGTACAGGATCAGGGCATATTTGAGTGGAGTTCGGCTTTCGTGCGTTCCAGTGAGACAGGGAGGTTATGGAGGGGTACAGGTTCAGGGCATACTTGTGTGGAGTTCTGCATTGGTACGTTCCAGTGAGACTGGGAGGTTATGGAGGGTACCGGTTCAGGGTATATTTGTGTGGAGTTCTGCATTGGTACGTTCCAGTGAGACAGGGAGGTTATTGGAGGGTTACAGGTTCAGGGCATATTTGTGTGGAGTTCTGCATTGGTACGGTCCAGTGAGACAGGGAGGTTATGGAGGTGTACAGGTTCAGGGCACATTTGTCTGGAGTTCTGCATTGGTACGTTCCAGTGAGACAGGGAGGTTATGGAGGTGTACAGGTTCAGGGCATATTTGTGTGGATTTCTGCATTGGTATGTTCCAGTGAGACAGGGAGGTTATGGAGGGGTACAGGTTCAGGGCATATTTGTGTGTAGTTCTGCATTGGTACGTTCCAGTGAGACAGGGAGGTTATGGAGGTTACAGGTTCAGGGCATATTTGTGTGGAGTTCTGCAGTGGTACGTTCCAGTGAGACAGGGAGGTTATGGTCGGGTACAGGATCAGGGCATATTTGAGTGGACTTCGGCTTTTGTGCGTTCCAGTGAGACAGGGAGGTTATGGAGAGGTACAGGTTCAGGGCATACTTGTGTGGAGTTCTGCATTGGTACGTTCCAGTGAGACAGGGAGGTTATGGAGGTGTAGAGGTTCAGGGCACATTTGTGTGGAGTTCTGCAGTGGTACTTTCCAGTGAGACAGGGAAGTTATGGAGGGGTACAGGTTCAGGGCATATTTGTGTGGAGTTCTGCATTGGTACGTTCCAGTGAGACAGGGAGGTTATGGAGGGGTACAGGTTCAGGGCATATTTGTGTGTAGTTCTGCATTGGTACGTTCCAGTGAGACAGGGAGTTTATGGAGGGTACAGGTTCAGGGCATATTTGTGTGGAGTTCTGCAGTGGTACGTTCCAGTGAGACAGGGTGGTTATGGTCGGGTACAGGATCAGGGCATATTTGAGTGGAGTTCGGCTTTGGTGCGTTCCAGTGAGACAGGGAGGTTATGGAGGGGTACAGGTTCAGGGCATACTTGTGTGGAGTTCTGCATTGGTACGTTCCAGTGAGACAGGGAGGTTATGGAGGGTACCGGTTGAGGGCAAATTTGTGCGGAGTTCTGCATTGGTGTGTTCCAGTGAGACAAGGAGGTTATGGGCGGGTACACGTTCAGGACATATTTGTGTGGAGTTCTGCATTGGTACGTTCCAGTGAGACAGGGAGGTTATGGAGGAGTACATGTTCAGGGCATATTTGTGTGGAGTTCTGCAATGGTACGTTCCAGTGAGACAGGGTGGTTATGGTCGGGTACAGGTTCAGGGCATATTTGTGTGGAGTTCTGCATTGGTACTTTCCAGTGAGACAGGGAAGTTATGTAGGGGTACAGGTTCAGGGCATATTTGTGTGGAGTTCTGCATTGGTACATTCTAGTGAGACAGGGAGGTTATGGAGGGGTACAGGTTCAGGGCATATTTGTGTGTAGGTCTGCATTGGTACGTTCCAGTGAGACAGGGAGATTATGGAGGGTACAGGTTCAGGGCATATTTGTGTGGAGTTCTGCAGTGGTACGTTCCAGTGAGACAGGGAGGTTATGGTCGGGTACAGGTTCAGGGCATATTTTTGCGTAGTTCTGCATTGGTACGTTCCAGTGAGACAGGGAGGTTATGGAGGGTACAGGTTCAGGGCATATTTGTGTGGAGTTCTGTGTTGGTATGTTCCAGTGAGACAAGGATCTTATGGGCGGGTAAACGTTCAGGGCATATTTGTGTGGAGTTCTGCAGTGGTACGTTCCAGTGAGACAGGGAGGTTATGGTCGGGTATAGGTTCAGGGCATATTTGTGTGGAGTTCTGCATTGGGACTTTCGTATGAGACAGGGAAGTTATGGAAGGGTACAGGTTCACGGCACATTTGTGTGGAGTTCTGCATTGGTACGTTCCAGTGAGACAGGGAGGTTATGGAGGGGTACAGGTTCAGGGCACATTTGTGTGTAGTTCTGCATTGGTACGTTCCAGTGAGACAGGGAGGTAATGGAGGGTACAGGTTCAGGGCATATTTGTGTGGAGTTCTGCATTGGTACGTTCCAGTGAGACAGGGAGGTTATGGAGGGTACAGGTTCAGGGCATATTTGTGTGGAGTTCTGCAGTGGTACGTTCCAGTGAGACTGGGAGGTAATGGAGGGGTACAGGTTAGGGCATATTTGAGTGTAGTTCTGCATTTGTACGTTCCAGTGAGTCAGGGAGGTTATGGAGTGTACAGGTTCAGGGCACATTTGTGTGGAGTTCTGCATTGGTACTTTCCAGTGAGACAGGGAAGTTATGGAGGGGTACAGGTTCAGGGGATATTTGTGTGTAGTTCTGCATTGGTACGTTCCAGTGAGACAGGGAGGTTATTGGTGGTACAGACTCAGGGCATATTTGTGTGGAGTTCTGCAGTGGTACGTTCCAGTGAGTCAGGCAGGTTATGGTCGGGTACAGGATCAGGGCATATTTGAGTGGAGTTCGGCTTTCGTGCGTTCCAGTGAGACAGGGAGGTTATGGAGGGGTACAGGTTCAGGGCATACTTGTGTGGAGTTCTGCATTGGTACGTTCCAGTGAGACTGGGAGGTTATGGAGGGTACCGGTTCAGGGCATATTTGTGTGGAGTTCTGCATTGGTACGTTCCAGTGAGACAGGGAGGTTATGGAGGGTACCGGTTGAGGGCAAATTTGTGCGGAGTTCTGCATTGGTGTGTTCCAGTGAGACAAGGAGGTTATGGGCGGGTACACGTTCAGGACATATTTGTGTGGAGTTCTGCATTGGTACGTTCCAGTGAGACAGGGAGGTTATGGAGGAGTACATGTTCAGGGCATATTTGTGTGGAGTTCTGCAATGGTACGTTCCAGTGAGACAGGGTGGTTATGGTCGGGTACAGGTTCAGGGCATATTTGTGTGGAGTTCTGCATTGGTACTTTCCAGTGAGACAGGGAAGTTATGTAGGGGTACAGGTTCAGGGCATATTTGTGTGGAGTTCTGCATTGGTACATTCTAGTGAGACAGGGAGGTTATGGAGGGGTACAGGTTCAGGGCATATTTGTGTGTAGGTCTGCATTGGTACGTTCCAGTGAGACAGGGAGATTATGGAGGGTACAGGTTCAGGGCATATTTGTGTGGAGTTCTGCAGTGGTACGTTCCAGTGAGACAGGGAGGTTATGGTCGGGTACAGGTTCAGGGCATATTTTTGCGTAGTTCTGCATTGGTACGTTCCAGTGAGACAGGGAGGTTATGGAGGGTACAGGTTCAGGGCATATTTGTGTGGAGTTCTGTGTTGGTATGTTCCAGTGAGACAAGGATCTTATGGGCGGGTAAACGTTCAGGGCATATTTGTGTGGAGTTCTGCAGTGGTACGTTCCAGTGAGACAGGGAGGTTATGGTCGGGTATAGGTTCAGGGCATATTTGTGTGGAGTTCTGCATTGGGACTTTCGTATGAGACAGGGAAGTTATGGAAGGGTACAGGTTCACGGCACATTTGTGTGGAGTTCTGCATTGGTACGTTCCAGTGAGACAGGGAGGTTATGGAGGGGTACAGGTTCAGGGCACATTTGTGTGTAGTTCTGCATTGGTACGTTCCAGTGAGACAGGGAGGTAATGGAGGGTACAGGTTCAGGGCATATTTGTGTGGAGTTCTGCATTGGTACGTTCCAGTGAGACAGGGAGGTTATGGAGGGTACAGGTTCAGGGCATATTTGTGTGGAGTTCTGCAGTGGTACGTTCCAGTGAGACTGGGAGATAATGGAGGGGTACAGGTTAGGGCATATTTGAGTGTAGTTCTGCATTTGTACGTTCCAGTGAGTCAGGGAGGTTATGGAGTGTACAGGTTCAGGGCACATTTGTGTGGAGTTCTGCATTGGTACTTTCCAGTGAGACAGGGAAGTTATGGAGGGGTACAGGTTCAGGGGATATTTGTGTGTAGTTCTGCATTGGTACGTTCCAGTGAGACAGGGAGGTTATTGGTGGTACAGACTCAGGGCATATTTGTGTGGAGTTCTGCAGTGGTACGTTCCAGTGAGTCAGGCAGGTTATGGTCGGGTACAGGATCAGGGCATATTTGAGTGGAGTTCGGCTTTCGTGCGTTCCAGTGAGACAGGGAGGTTATGGAGGGGTACAGGTTCAGGGCATACTTGTGTGGAGTTCTGCATTGGTACGTTCCAGTGAGACTGGGAGGTTATGGAGGGTACCGGTTCAGGGCATATTTGTGTGGAGTTCTGCATTGGTACGTTCCAGCGAGACAGGGAGGTTATTGGAGGGTTACAGGTTCAGGGCATATTTGTGTGGAGTTCTGCATTGGTACGGTCCAGTGAGACAGGGAGGTTATGGAGGTGTACAGGTTCAGGGCACATTTGTCTGGAGTTCTGCATTGGTACGTTCCAGTGAGACAGGGAGTTTATGGAGGTGTACAGGTTCAGGGCATATTTGTGTGGAGTTCGGCATTGGTATGTTCCAGTGAGACAGGGAGGTTATGGAGGGGTACTGGTTCAGGGCATATATGTGTATAGTTCTGCATTGGTACGTTCCAGTGAGACAGGGAGGTTATGGAGGTTACAGGTTCAGGGCATATTTGTGTGGAGTTCTGCAGTGGTACGTTCCAGTGAGACAGGGTGGTTATGGTCGGGTACAGGATCAGGGCATATTTGAGTGGAGTTCGGCTTTTGTGCGTTCCAGTGAGACAGGGAGGTTATGGAGAGGTACAGGTTCAGGGCATACTTGTGTGGAGTTCTGCATTGGTACGTTCCAGTGAGACAGGGAGGTTATGGCGGGTACCGGTTCAGGGCAAATTTGTGTGGAGTTCTGCATTGGTGTGTTCCAGTGAGACAAGGAGGTTATGGGCGGGTACACGTTCAGGGCATATTTGTGTGGAATTCTGCATTGGTATGTTCCAGTGAGACAGGGAGGTTATGGAGGGTACCGGTTCAGGGCATATTTGTGTGGAGTTCTGCATTGGTACGTTCCAGTGAGACAGGGAGGTTATGGAGGGTTACAGGTTCAGGGCATATTTGTGTGGAGTTCTGCATTGGTACGTTCCAGTGAGACAGGGAGGTTATGGAGGGTACCGGTTGAGGGCAAATTTGTGCGGAGTTCTGCATTGGTGTGTTCCAGTGAGACAAGGAGGTTATGGGCGGGTACACGTTCAGGACATATTTGTGTGGAGTTCTGCATTGGTACGTTCCAGTGAGACAGGGAGGTTATGGAGGAGTACATGTTCAGGGCATATTTGTGTGGAGTTCTGCAATGGTACTTTCCAGTGAGACAGGGTGGTTATGGTCGGGTACAGGTTCAGGGCATATTTGTGTGGAGTTCTACATTGGTACTTTCCAGTGAGACAGGGAAGTTATGTAGGGGTACAGGTTCAGGGCATATTTGTGTGGAGTTCTGCATTGGTACATTCTAGTGAGACAGGGAGGTTATGGAGGGGTACAGGTTCAGGGCATATTTGTGTGTATGTCTGCATTGGTACGTTCCAGTGAGACAGGGAGATTATGGAGGGTACAGGTTCAGGGCATATTTGTGTGGAGTTCTGCAGTGGTACGTTCCAGTGAGACAGGGAGGTTATGGTCGGGTACAGGTTCAGGGCATATTTTTGCGTAGTTCTGCATTGGTACGTTCCAGTGAGACAGGGAGGTTATGGAGGGTACAGGTTCAGGGCATATTTGTGTGGAGTTCTGTGTTGGTATGTTCCAGTGAGACAAGGATCTTATGGGCGGGTAAACGTTCAGGGCATATTTGTGTGGAGTTCTGCAGTGGTACGTTCCAGTGAGACAGGGAGGTTATGGTCGGGTATAGGTTCAGGGCATATTTGTGTGGAGTTCTGCATTGGGACTTTCGTATGAGACAGGGAAGTTATGGAAGGGTACAGGTTCACGGCACATTTGTGTGGAGTTCTGCATTGGTACGTTCCAGTGAGACAGGGAGGTTATGGAGGGGTACAGGTTCAGGGCATATTTGTGTGTAGTTCTGCATTGGTACGTTCCAGTGAGACAGGGAGGTTATGGAGGGTACAGGTTCAGGGCATATTTGTGTGGAGTTCTGCATTGGTACGTTCCAGTGAGACAGGGAGGTTATGGAGGGTACAGGTTCAGGGCATATTTGTGTGGAGTTCTGCAGTGGTACGTTCCAGTGAGACTGGGAGGTAATGGAGGGGTACAGGTTAGGGCATATTTGAGTGTAGTTCTGCATTTGTACGTTCCAGTGAGTCAGGGAGGTTATGGAGTGTACAGGTTCAGGGCACATTTGTGTGGAGTTCTGCATTGGTACTTTCCAGTGAGACAGGGAAGTTATAGAGGGGTACAGGTTCAGGGGATATTTGTGTGTAGTTCTGCATTGGTACGTTCCAGTGAGACAGGGAGGTTATTGGTGGTACAGGCTCAGGGCATATTTGTGTGGAGTTCTGCAGTGGTACGTTCCAGTGAGTCAGGCAGGTTATGGTCGGGTACAGGATCAGGGCATATTTGAGTGGAGTTCGGCTTTCGTGCGTTCCAGTGAGACAGGGAGGTTATGGAGGGGTACAGGTTCAGGGCATACTTGTGTGGAGTTCTGCATTGGTACGTTCCAGTGAGACTGGGAGGTTATGGAGGGTACCGGTTCAGGGCATATTTGTGTGGAGTTCTGCATTGGTACGTTCCAGTGAGACAGGGAGGTTATTGGAGGGTTACAGGTTCAGGGCATATTTGTGTGGAGTTCTGCATTGGTACGGTCCAGTGAGACAGGGAGGTTATGGAGGTGTACAGGTTCAGGGCACATTTGTCTGGAGTTCTGCATTGGTACGTTCCAGTGAGACAGGGAGGTTATGGAGGTGTACAGATTCAGGGCATATTTGTGTGGATTTCTGCATTGGTATGTTCCAGTGAGACAGGGAGGTTATGGAGGGGTACAGGTTCAGGGCATATTTGTGTGTAGTTCTGCATTGGTACGTTCCAGTGAGACAGGGAGGTTATGGAGGTTACAGGTTCAGGGCATATTTGTGTGGAGTTCTGCAGTGGTACGTTCCAGTGAGACAGGGGGGTTATGGTCGGGTACAGGATCAGGGCATATTTGAGTGGACTTCGGCTTTTGTGCGTTCCAGTGAGACAGGGAGGTTATGGAGAGGTACAGGTTCAGGGCATACTTGTGTGGAGTTCTGCATTGGTACGTTCCAGTGAGACAGGGAGGTTATGGAGGGTACCGGTTCAGGGCAAATTTGTGTGGAGTTCTGCATTGGTGTGTTCCAGTGAGACAAGGAGGTTATGGGCGGGTACACGTTCAGGGCATATTTGTGTGGAATTCTGCATTGGTATGTTCCAGTGAGACAGGGAGGTTATGGAGGGTACCGGTTCAGGGCATATTTGTGTGGAGTTCTGCATTGTTACGTTCCAGTGAGACAGGGAGGTTATGGAGGGTTACAGGTTCAGGGCATATTTGTGTGGAGTTCTGCATTGGTACGTTCCAGTGAGACAGGGAGGTTATGGAGGTGTACATGTTCAGGGCATATTTGTGTGGAGTTCTGCAATGATACGTCCCAGTGAGACAGGGAGGATATGGTCGAGTACAGGTTCAGGGCATATTTGTGTGGAGTTCTGCATTGGTACTTTCCAGTGAGACAGGGAGGTTATGCACGGTACAGGATCAGGGCATATTTGAGTGGAGTTCGGCATTGGTGCGTTCCAGTGAGACAGGGAGGTTATGGTCGGGTACAGGTTCAGGGCATATTTGTGTGGAGTTCTGCATTGGTACTCTCCAGTGAGACAGGGAAGTTATGGAGGGGTACAGGTTCAGGGCATATTTGTGTGGAGTTCTGCATTGGTACGTTCTAGTGAGAGAGGGAGGTTATGGAGGGGTACAGGTTCACGGCATATTTGTGTGTAGTTCTGCATTGGTACGTTCCAGTGAGACAGGGAGGTTATGGAGGGTACAGGTTCAGGGCATATTTGTGTGGAGTTCTGCAGTGGTACGTTCCAGTGAGACAGGGAGTTTATGGTCGGGTACAGGTTCAGGGCATATTTGTGCGTAGTTCTGCATGGGTACGTTCCAGTGAGACAGTGAGGTTATGGAGGGTACAGGTTCAGGGCATATTTGTGTGGAGTTCTGGGTTGGTGTGTTCCAGTGTGACAAGGATCTTATGGGCGGGTAAACGTTCCGGGCATATTTGTGTGGAGTTCTGCAGAGGTACGTTCCAGTGAGACAGGGAGGTTATGGTCCGGTACATGTTCAGGGCATATTTGTGTGGAGTTCTGCATTGGGACTTTCCTGTGAGACAGGGAAGTTATGGAAGGGTACAGGTTCAGGGCACATTTGTGTGGAGTTCTGCATTGGTACGTTCCAGTGAGACAGGGAGGTTATGGAGGGGTGCAGGTTCAGGGCATATTTGTGTGTAGTTCTGCATTGGTACGTTCCAGTGAGACAGGGAGGTTATGGAGGGTACAGGTTCAGGGCATATTTGTGTGGAGTTCTGCAGTGGGACGTTCCAGTGAGACAGGGAAGTTATGGTCGGGTACAGGTTCAGGGCATATTTGTGCGTAGTTCTGCTTTGGTACGTTCCAGTCAGACAAGGATCTTATGGGCGGGTACAGGTTCAGGGCATATTTGTGTGGTGTTCTGCAATGGTACGTTCCAGTGAGACTGGGAGGATATGGGCGGGTACACTTTCAGGGCATATTTGAGTGGAGTTCGGCATTGGTGCGTTCCATTGAGACAGGGAAGTTATGGAGGGGTACAGGTTCAGGGCATATTTGTGTGGAGTTCTGCATTGGTACGTTCCAGTGAGATAGGGAGGTTATGGAGGGTACAGGCTCAGGGCATATTTGTGTGGAGTTCTGCATTGTTACTTTCCAGTGAGACAGGGAGGTTATGGAGGGGTACAGGTTCAGGGCATATTTGTGTGTAGTTCTGCATTGGGACGTTCCAGTGAGACAGGGAGGTTATGGAGGGTACAGGTTCAGGGCATATTTGTGTGGAGTTCTGCAGTGGTACGTTCCAGTGAGACAGGGAGGTTATGAGCGGGTACAGGATCAGGGCATATTTGAGTGGAGTTCGGCATTGGTGCGTTCCAGTGAGACAGGGAGGTTATGGAGGGGTACAGTTTCAGTGCATATTTGTGTGTAGTTCGGCATTTGTACATTCCAGTGATACAGGGAGGTTATGGAGGGGTACAGGTTCAGGGCATATTTGTGTGTAGTTCTGCATTGGTACGTTCCAGTGAGACAGGGAGGTTATGGAGGGGTACCGGTTCAGGGCAAATTTGTGTGGAGTTCTGCATCGGTGTGTTCCAGTGAGAGAAGGAGGTTATGGGCGGGTACACGTTCAGGGCATATTTGTGTGGAATTCTGCATTGGTATGTTCCAGTGAGACAGGGAGGTTATGGAGGGTACCGGTTCAGGGCATATTTGTGTGGAGTTCTGCATTGGTACGTTCCAGTGAGACAGTGAGGTTATGGCGTGGTACAGGTTCAGGGCATATTTGTGTGGTGTTCTGCAATGGTACGTTCCAGTGAGACAGGGAGGTTATGGAGGGGTACCGGTTCAGGGCAAATTTGTGTGGAGTTCTGCATTGGTGTGTTCCAGTGAGAGAAGGAGGTTATGGGCGGGTACACGTTCAGGGCATATTTGTGTGGAATTCTGCATTGGTATGTTCCAGTGAGACAGGGAGGTTATGGAGGGTACCGGTTCAGGGCATATTTGTGTGGAGTTCGGCATTTGTACATTCCAGTGATACAGGGAGGTTATGGAGGGGTACAGGTTCAGGGCATATTTGTGTGTAGTTCTGCATTGGTACGTTCCAGTGAGACAGGGAGGTTATGGAGGGGTACCGGTTCAGGGCAAATTTGTGTGGAGTTCTGCATTGTTACTTTCCAGTGAGACAGGGAGGTTATGGAGGGGTACAGGTTCAGGGCATATTTGTGTGTAGTTCTGCATTGGGACGTTCCAGTGAGACAGGGAGGTTATGGAGGGTACAGGTTCAGGGCATATTTGTTTAGAGTTCTGCATTGGTACGTTCCAGTGAGACAGGGAGGTTATGGAGGGGTACAGGTTCAGTGCATATTTGTGTGTAGTTCGGCATTTGTACATTCCAGTGATACAGGGAGGTTATGGAGGGGTACAGGTTCAGGGCATATTTGTGTGTAGTTCTGCATTGGTACGTTCCAGTGAGACAGGGAGGTTATGGAGGGGTACCGGTTCAGGGCAAATTTGTGTGGAGTTCTGCATTGGTGTGTTCCAGTGAGAGAAGGAGGTTATGGGCGGGTACACGTTCAGGGCATATTTGTGTGGAATTCTGCATTGGTACGTTCCAGTGAGACAGTGAGGTTATGGCGTGGTACAGGTTCAGGGCATATTTGTGTGGTGTTCTGCAATGGTACGTTCCAGTGAGACAGGGAGGTTATGCACGGTACAGGATCAGTGCATATTTGAGTGGAGTTCGGCATTGGTGCGTTCCAGTGAGACAGGGAGGTTATGGTTGGGTACAGGTTCAGGGCATATTTGTGTGGCGTTCTGCATTGGTACGTTCCAGTGAGACACGGAGGTTATGGAGGGTACAGGTTCAGGGCATATTTGTGTGGAGTTCTGCGTTGGTACGTCCAGTGAGAGAAGGAGCTTATTGGCGGGTACACGTTCAGGGCATATTTGTGTGGTGTTCTGCAATGGTACGTTCCAGTGAGACTGGGAGGTTATGGAGGGTTACAGGTTCAGGGCATATTTGAGTGTAGTTCTGCATTTGTATGTTACAGTGAGTCAGGGAGGTTATGGAGTGTACAGGTTCAGGGCACATTTGTCTGGAGTTCTGCATTGGTACGTTCCAGTGAGACAGCGAGGTTATGGACGGCACAGGTTCAGGGCATATTTGCGTGGAGCTCTGCAGTGGTACGTTCCAGTGAGACAGGGAGGTTATGGAGGGAACCGGTTCAGGGCATATTTGTGTGGAGTTCTGCATTGGTACGTTCCAGTGAGACAGGGAGGTTATGGAGGTGTACAGGTTCAGGGCACATTTGTCTGGAGTTCTGCATTGGTACGTTCCAGTGAGACAGGGAGGTTATGGAGGGTACAGGTTCAGGGCATATTTGTGCGTAGTTCTGCATTGGTACGTTCCAGTGAGACAGGGAGGTTATGGAGGTGTAGAGGTTCAGGGCACATTTGTGTGGAGTTCTGCAGTGGTACTTTCCAGTGAGACAGGGAAGTTATGGAGGGGTACAGGTTCAGGGCATATTTGTGTGGAGTTCTGCATTGGTACGTTCCAGTGAGACAGGGAGGTTATGGAGGGTACAGGTTCAGGGCATATTTGTGTGTAGTTCTGCATTGGTACGTTCCAGTGAGACAGGGAGGTTATGGAGGGTACAGGTTCAGGGCATATTTGTGTGGAGTTCTGCAGTGGTACGTTCCAGTGAGACAGGGTGGTTATGGTCGGGTACAGGATCAGGGCATATTTGAGTGGAGTTCGGCTTTGGTGCGTTCCAGTGAGACAGGGAGTTTATGGTCGGGTACAGGTTCAGGGCATATTTGTGCGTAGTTCTGCATGGGTACGTTCCAGTGAGACAGTGAGGTTATGGAGGGTACAGGTTCAGGGCATATTTGTGTGGAGCTCTGGGTTGGTGTGTTCCAGTGTGACAAGGATCTTATGGGCGGGTAAACGTTCCGGGCATATTTGTGTGGAGTTCTGCAGAGGTACGTTCCAGTGAGACAGGGAGGTTATGGTCCGGTACATGTTCAGGGCATATTTGTGTGGAGTTCTGCATTGGGACTTTCCTGTGAGACAGGGAAGTTATGGAAGGGTACAGGTTCAGGGCACATTTGTGTGGAGTTCTGCATTGGTACGTTCCAGTGAGACAGGGAGGTTATGGAGGGGTGCAGGTTCAGGGCATATTTGTGTGTAGTTCTGCATTGGTACGTTCCAGTGAGACAGGGAGGTTATGGAGGGTACAGGTTCAGGGCATATTTGTGTGGAGTTCTGCAGTGGGACGTTCCAGTGAGACAGGGAAGTTATGGTCGGGTACAGGTTCAGGGCATATTTGTGCGTAGTTTTGCTTTGGTACGTTCCAGTCAGACAAGGATCTTATGGGCGGGTACAGGTTCAGGGCATATTTGTGTGGTGTTCTGCAATGGTACGTTCCAGTGAGACTGGGAGGATATGGGCGGGTACACTTTCAGGGCATATTTGAGTGGAGTTCGGCATTGGTGCGTTCCATTGAGACAGGGAAGTTATGGAGGGGTACAGGTTCAGGGCATATTTGTGTGGAGTTCTGCATTGGTACGTTCCAGTGAGATAGGGAGGTTATGGAGGGTACAGGCTCAGGGCATATTTGTGTGGAGTTCTGCATTGTTACTTTCCAGTGAGACAGGGAGGTTATGGAGGGGTACAGGTTCAGGGCATATTTGTGTGTAGTTCTGCATTGGGACGTTCCAGTGAGACAGGGAGGTTATGGAGGGTACAGGTTCAGGGCATATTTGTGTGGAGTTCTGCAGTGGTACGTTCCAGTGAGACAGGGAGGTTATGAGCGGGTACAGGATCAGGGCATATTTGAGTGGAGTTCGGCATTGGTGCGTTCCAGTGAGACAGGGAGGTTATGGAGGGGTACAGGTTCAGTGCATATTTGTGTGTAGTTCGGCATTTGTACATTCCAGTGATACAGGGAGGTTATGGAGGGGTACAGGTTCAGGGCATATTTGTGTGTAGTTCTGCATTGGTACGTTCCAGTGAGACAGGGAGGTTATGGAGGGGTACCGGTTCAGGGCAAATTTGTGTGGAGTTCTGCATTGGTGTGTTCCAGTGAGAGAAGGAGGTTATGGGCGGGTACACGTTCAGGGCATATTTGTGTGGAATTCTGCATTGGTATGTTCCAGTGAGACAGGGAGGTTATGGAGGGTACCGGTTCAGGGCATATTTGTGTGGAGTTCTGCATTGGTACGTTCCAGTGAGACAGTGAGGTTATGGCGTGGTACAGGTTCAGGGCATATTTGTGTGGTGTTCTGCAATGGTACGTTCCAGTGAGACAGGGAGGTTATGGAGGGGTACCGGTTCAGGGCAAATTTGTGTGGAGTTCTGCATTGGTGTGTTCCAGTGAGAGAAGGAGGTTATGGGCGGGTACACGTTCAGGGCATATTTGTGTGGAATTCTGCATTGGTATGTTCCAGTGAGACAGGGAGGTTATGGAGGGTACCGGTTCAGGGCATATTTGTGTGGAGTTCGGCATTTGTACATTCCAGTGATACAGGGAGGTTATGGAGGGGTACAGGTTCAGGGCATATTTGTGTGTAGTTCTGCATTGGTACGTTCCAGTGAGACAGGGAGGTTATGGAGGGGTACCGGTTCAGGGCAAATTTGTGTGGAGTTCTGCATTGTTACTTTCCAGTGAGACAGGGAGGTTATGGAGGGGTACAGGTTCAGGGCATATTTGTGTGTAGTTCTGCATTGGGACGTTCCAGTGAGACAGGGAGGTTATGGAGGGTACAGGTTCAGGGCATATTTGTTTAGAGTTCTGCATTGGTACGTTCCAGTGAGACAGGGAGGTTATGGAGGGGTACAGGTTCAGTGCATATTTGTGTGTAGTTCGGCATTTGTACATTCCAGTGATACAGGGAGGTTATGGAGGGGTACAGGTTCAGGGCATATTTGTGTGTAGTTCTGCATTGGTACGTTCCAGTGAGACAGGGAGGTTATGGAGGGGTACCGGTTCAGGGCAAATTTGTGTGGAGTTCTGCATTGGTGTGTTCCAGTGAGAGAAGGAGGTTATGGGCGGGTACACGTTCAGGGCATATTTGTGTGGAATTCTGCATTGGTATGTTCTAGTGAGACAGGGAGGTTATGGAGGGTACCGGTTCAGGGCATATTTGTGTGGAGTTCTGCATTGGTACGTTCCAGTGAGACAGTGAGGTTATGGCGTGGTACAGGTTCAGGGCATATTTGTGTGGTGTTCTGCAATGGTACGTTCCAGTGAGACAGGGAGGTTATGCACGGTACAGGATCAGTGCATATTTGAGTGGAGTTCGGCATTGGTGCGTTCCAGTGAGACAGGGAGGTTATGGTTGGGTACAGGTTCAGGGCATATTTGTGTGGCGTTCTGCATTGGTACGTTCCAGTGAGACAGGGAGGTTATGGAGGGTACAGGTTCAGGGCATATTTGTGTGGAGTTCTGCGTTGGTACGTCCAGTGAGAGAAGGAGCTTATTGGCGGGTACACGTTCAGGGCATATTTGTGTGGTGTTCTGCAATGGTACGTTCCAGTGAGACTGGGAGGTTATGGAGGGTTACAGGTTCAGGGCATATTTGAGTGTAGTTCTGCATTTGTATGTTACAGTGAGTCAGGGAGGTTATGGAGTGTACAGGTTCAGGGCACATTTGTCTGGAGTTCTGCATTGGTACGTTCCAGTGAGACAGCGAGGTTATGGACGGCACAGGTTCAGGGCATATTTGCGTGGAGCTCTGCAGTGGTACGTTCCAGTGAGACAGGGAGGTTATGGAGGGAACCGGTTCAGGGCATATTTGTGTGGAGTTCTGCATTGGTACGTTCCAGTGAGACAGGGAGGTTATGGAGGTGTACAGGTTCAGGGCACATTTGTCTGGAGTTCTGCATTGGTACGTTCCAGTGAGACAGGGAGGTTATGGAGGGTACAGGTTCAGGGCATATTTGTGCGTAGTTCTGCATTGGTACGTTCCAGTGAGACAGGGAGGTTATGGAGGTGTAGAGGTTCAGGGCACATTTGTGTGGAGTTCTGCAGTGGTACTTTCCAGTGAGACAGGGAAGTTATGGAGGGGTACAGGTTCAGGGCATATTTGTGTGGAGTTCTGCATTGGTACGTTCCAGTGAGACAGGGAGGTTATGGAGGGTACAGGTTCAGGGCATATTTGTGTGTAGTTCTGCATTGGTACGTTCCAGTGAGACAGGGAGGTTATGGAGGGTACAGGTTCAGGGCATATTTGTGTGGAGTTCTGCAGTGGTACGTTCCAGTGAGACAGGGTGGTTATGGTCGGGTACAGGATCAGGGCATATTTGAGTGGAGTTCGGCTTTGGTGCGTTCCAGTGAGACAGGGAGGTTATGGAGGGGTACAGGTTCAGGGCATACTTGTGTGGAGTTCTGCATTGGTACGTTCCAGTGAGACAGGGAGGTTATGGAGGGTACCGGTTCAGGGCAAATTTGTGCGGAGTTCTGCATTGGTGTGTTCCAGTGAGACAAGGAGGTTATGGGCGGGTACACGTTCAGGACATATTTGTGTGGAGTTCTGCATTGGTACGGTCCAGTGAGACAGGGAGGTTATGGAGGTGTACATGTTCAGGGCATATTTGTGTGGAGTTCTGCAATGGTACGTTCCAGTGAGACAGGGTGGTTATGGTCGGGTACAGGTTCAGGGCATATTTGTGTGGAGTTCTGCATTGGTACTTTCCAGTGAGACAGGGAAGTTATGGAGGGGTACAGGTTCAGGACATATTTGTGTGGAGTTCTGCATTGGTACATTCTAGTGAGGCAGGGAGGTTATGGAGGGGTACAGGTTCAGGGCATATTTGTGTGTAGGTCTGCATTGGTACGTTCCAGTGAGACAGGGAGATTATGGAGGGTACAGGTTCAGGGCATATTTGTGTGGAGTTCTGCATTGGTACGTTCCAGTGAGACAGGGAGGTTATTGGTGGTACAGGCTCAGGGCATATTTGTGTGGAGTTCTGCAGTGGTACGTTCCAGTGAGTCAGGCAGGTTATGGTCGGGTACAGGATCAGGGCATATTTGAGTGGAGTTCGGCTTTCGTGCGTTCCAGTGAGACTGGGAGGTTATGGAGGGGTACAGGTTCAGGGCATACTTGTGTGGAGTTCTGCATTGGTACGTTCCAGTGAGACTGGGAGGTTATGGAGGGTACCGGTTCAGGGCATATTTGTGTGGAGTTCTGCATTGGTACGTTCCAGTGAGACAGGGAGGTTATTGGAGGGTTACAGGTTCAGGGCATATTTGTGTGGAGTTCTGCATTGGTACGGTCCAGTGAGACAGGGAGGTTATGGAGGTGTACAGGTTCAGGGCACATTTGTCTGGAGTTCTGCATTGGTACGTTCCAGTGAGACAGGGAGGTTATGGAGGTGTACAGGTTCAGGGCATATTTGTGTGGAGTTCTGCATTGGTATGTTCCAGTGAGACAGGGAGGTTATGGAGGGGTACAGGTTCAGGGCATATTTGTGTGTAGTTCTGCATTGGTACGTTCCAGTGAGACAGGGAGGTTATGGAGGTTACAGGTTCAGGGCATATTTGTGTGGAGTTCTGCAGTGGTACGTTCCAGTGAGACAGGGTGGTTATGGTCGGGTACAGGATCAGGGCATACTTGTGTGGAGTTCTGCATTGGTACGTTCCAGTGAGACAGGGAGGTTATGGAGGGTACCGGTTCAGGGCAAATTTGTGTGGAGTTCTGCATTGGTGTGTTCCAGTGAGACAAGGAGGTTACGGGCGGGTACACGTTCAGGGCATATTTGTGTGGAATTCTGCATTGGTATGTTCCAGTGAGACAGGGAGGTTATGGAGGGTACCGGTTCAGGGCATATTTGTGTGGAGTTCTGCATTGGTACGTTCCAGTGAGACAGGGAGGTTATGGAGGGTTACAGGTTCAGGGCATATTTGTGTGGAGTTCTGCATTGGTACGTTCCAGTGAGACAGGGAGGTTATGGAGGTGTACATGTTCAGGGCATATTTGTGTGGAGTTCTGCAATGGTACGTCCCAGTGAGACAGGGAGGATATGGTCGGGTACAGGTTCAGGGCATATTTGTGTGGAGTTCTGCATTGGTACTTTCCAGTGAGACAGGGAGGTTATGCACGGTACAGGATCAGGGCATATTTGAGTGGAGTTCGGCATTGGTGCGTTCCAGTGAGACAGGGAGGTTATGGTCGGGTACAGGTTCAGGGCATATTTGTGTGGAGTTCTGCATTGGTACTTTCCAGTGAGACAGGGAAGTTATGGAGGGGTACAGGTTCAGGGCATATTTGTGTGGAGTTCTGCATTGGTACGTTCCAGTGAGACAGGGAGGTTATGGAGGGTACAGGTTCAGGGCATATTTGTGTGGAGTTCTGCAGTGGTACGTTCCAGTGAGACAGGGTGGTTATGGTCGGGTACAGGATCAGGGCATATTTGAGTGGAGTTCGGCTTTGGTGCGTTCCAGTGAGACAGGGAGGTTATGGAGGGGTACAGGTTCAGGGCATACTTGTGTGGAGTTCTGCATTGGTACGTTCCAGTGAGACAGGGAGGTTATGGAGGGTACCGGTTCAGGGCAAATTTGTGCGGAGTTCTGCATTGGTGTGTTCCAGTGAGACAAGGAGGTTATGGGCGGGTACACGTTCAGGACATATTTGTGTGGAGTTCTGCATTGGTACGGTCCAGTGAGACAGGGAGGTTATGGAGGTGTACATGTTCAGGGCATATTTGTGTGGAGTTCTGCAATGGTACGTTCCAGTGAGACAGGGTGGTTATGGTCGGGTACAGGTTCAGGGCATATTTGTGTGGAGTTCTGCATTGGTACTTTCCAGTGAGACAGGGAAGTTATGGAGGGGTACAGGTTCAGGACATATTTGTGTGGAGTTCTGCATTGGTACATTCTAGTGAGGCAGGGAGGTTATGGAGGGGTACAGGTTCAGGGCATATTTGTGTGTAGGTCTGCATTGGTACGTTCCAGTGAGACAGGGAGATTATGGAGGGTACAGGTTCAGGGCATATTTGTGTGGAGTTCTGCATTGGTACGTTCCAGTGAGACAGGGAGGTTATTGGTGGTACAGGCTCAGGGCATATTTGTGTGGAGTTCTGCAGTGGTACGTTCCAGTGAGTCAGGCAGGTTATGGTCGGGTACAGGATCAGGGCATATTTGAGTGGAGTTCGGCTTTCGTGCGTTCCAGTGAGACTGGGAGGTTATGGAGGGGTACAGGTTCAGGGCATACTTGTGTGGAGTTCTGCATTGGTACGTTCCAGTGAGACTGGGAGGTTATGGAGGGTACCGGTTCAGGGCATATTTGTGTGGAGTTCTGCATTGGTACGTTCCAGTGAGACAGGGAGGTTATTGGAGGGTTACAGGTTCAGGGCATATTTGTGTGGAGTTCTGCATTGGTACGGTCCAGTGAGACAGGGAGGTTATGGAGGTGTACAGGTTCAGGGCACATTTGTCTGGAGTTCTGCATTGGTACGTTCCAGTGAGACAGGGAGGTTATGGAGGTGTACAGGTTCAGGGCATATTTGTGTGGAGTTCTGCATTGGTATGTTCCAGTGAGACAGGGAGGTTATGGAGGGGTACAGGTTCAGGGCATATTTGTGTGTAGTTCTGCATTGGTACGTTCCAGTGAGACAGGGAGGTTATGGAGGTTACAGGTTCAGGGCATATTTGTGTGGAGTTCTGCAGTGGTACGTTCCAGTGAGACAGGGTGGTTATGGTCGGGTACAGGATCAGGGCATACTTGTGTGGAGTTCTGCATTGGTACGTTCCAGTGAGACAGGGAGGTTATGGAGGGTACCGGTTCAGGGCAAATTTGTGTGGAGTTCTGCATTGGTGTGTTCCAGTGAGACAAGGAGGTTACGGGCGGGTACACGTTCAGGGCATATTTGTGTGGAATTCTGCATTGGTATGTTCCAGTGAGACAGGGAGGTTATGGAGGGTACCGGTTCAGGGCATATTTGTGTGGAGTTCTGCATTGGTACGTTCCAGTGAGACAGGGAGGTTATGGAGGGTTACAGGTTCAGGGCATATTTGTGTGGAGTTCTGCATTGGTACGTTCCAGTGAGACAGGGAGGTTATGGAGGTGTACATGTTCAGGGCATATTTGTGTGGAGTTCTGCAATGGTACGTCCCAGTGAGACAGGGAGGATATGGTCGGGTACAGGTTCAGGGCATATTTGTGTGGAGTTCTGCATTGGTACTTTCCAGTGAGACAGGGAGGTTATGCACGGTACAGGATCAGGGCATATTTGAGTGGAGTTCGGCATTGGTGCGTTCCAGTGAGACAGGGAGGTTATGGTCGGGTACAGGTTCAGGGCATATTTGTGTGGAGTTCTGCATTGGTACTTTCCAGTGAGACAGGGAAGTTATGGAGGGGTACAGGTTCAGGGCATATTTGTGTGGAGTTCTGCATTGGTACGTTCTAGTGAGAGAGGGAGGTTATGGAGGGGTACAGGTTCAGGGCATATTTGTGTGTAGTTCTGCATTGGTACGTTCCAGTGAGACAGGGAGGTTATGGAGGGTACAGGTTCAGGGCATATTTGTGTGGAGTTCTGCAGTGGTACGTTCCAGTGAGACAGGGAGTTTATGGTCGGGTACAGGTTCAGGGCATATTTGTGCGTAGTTCTGCATGGGTACGTTCCAGTGAGACAGTGAGGTTATGGAGGGTACAGGTTCAGGGCATATTTGTGTGGAGTTCTGGGTTGGTGTGTTCCAGTGTGACAAGGATCTTATGGGCGGGTAAACGTTCCGGGCATATTTGTGTGGAGTTCTGCAGAGGTACGTTCCAGTGAGACAGGGAGGTTATGGTCGGGTACATGTTCAGGGCATATTTGTGTGGAGTTCTGCATTGGTACTTTCCTGTGAGACAGGGAAGTTATGGAAGGGTACAGGTTCAGGGCACATTTGTGTGGAGTTCTGCATTGGTACGGTACAGTGAGACAGGGAGGTTATGGAGAGGTACAGGTTCAGGGCATACTTGTGTGGAGTTCTGCATTGGTACGTTCCAGTGAGACAGGGAGGTTATGGAGGGTACCGGTTCAGGGCAAATTTGTGTGGAGTTCTGCATTGGTGTGTTCCAGTGAGACAAGGAGGTTATGGGCGGGTACACGTTCAGGGCATATTTGTGTGGAATTCTGCATTGGTATGTTCCAGTGAGACAGGGAGGTTATGGAGGGTACCGGTTCAGGGCATATTTGTGTGGAGTTCTGCATTGGTACGTTCCAGTGAGACAGGGAGGTTATGGAGGGTTACAGGTTCAGGGCATATTTGTGTGGAGTTCTGCATTGGTACGTTCCAGTGAGACAGGGAGGTTATGGAGGTGTACATGTTCAGGGCATATTTGTGTGGAGTTCTGCAATGGTACGTCCCAGTGAGACAGGGAGGATATGGTCGGGTACAGGTTCAGGGCATATTTGTGTGGAGTTCTGCATTGGTACTTTCCAGTGAGACAGGGAGGTTATGCACGGTACAGGATCAGGGCATATTTGAGTGGAGTTCGGCATTGGTGCGTTCCAGTGAGACAGGGAGGTTATGGTCGGGTACAGGTTCAGGGCATATTTGTGTGGAGTTCTGCATTGGTACTTTCCAGTGAGACAGGGAAGTTATGGAGGGGTACAGGTTCAGGGCATATTTGTGTGGAGTTCTGCATTGGTACGTTCTAGTGAGAGAGGGAGGTTATGGAGGGGTACAGGTTCACGGCATATTTGTGTGTAGTTCTGCATTGGTACGTTCCAGTGAGACAGGGAGGTTATGGAGGGTACAGGTTCAGGGCATATTTGTGTGGAGTTCTGCAGTGGTACGTTCCAGTGAGACAGGGAGTTTATGGTCGGGTACAGGTTCAGGGCATATTTGTGCGTAGTTCTGCATGGGTACGTTCCAGTGAGACAGTGAGGTTATGGAGGGTACAGGTTCAGGGCATATTTGTGTGGAGTTCTGGGTTGGTGTGTTCCAGTGTGACAAGGATCTTATGGGCGGGTAAACGTTCCGGGCATATTTGTGTGGAGTTCTGCAGAGGTACGTTCCAGTGAGACAGGGAGGTTATGGTCGGGTACATGTTCAGGGCATATTTGTGTGGAGTTCTGCATTGGGACTTTCCTGTGAGACAGGGAAGTTATGGAAGGGTACAGGTTCAGGGCACATTTGTGTGGAGTTCTGCATTGGTACGTTCCAGTGAGACAGGGAGGTTATGGAGGGGTGCAGGTTCAGGGCATATTTGTGTGTAGTTCTGCATTGGTACGTTCCAGTGAGACAGGGAGGTTATGGAGGGTACCGGTTCAGGGCAAATTTGTGTGGAGTTCTGCATTGGTGTGTTCCAGTGAGACAAGGAGGTTATGGGCGGGTACACGTTCAGGGCATATTTGTGTGGAATTCTGCATTGGTATGTTCCAATGAGACAGGGAGGTTATGGAGGGTACCGGTTCAGGGCATATTTGTGTGGAGTTCTGCATTGGTACGTTCCAGTGAGACAGGGAGGTTATGGAGGGTTACAGGTTCAGGGCATATTTGTGTGGAGTTCTGCATTGGTACGTTCCAGTGAGACAGGGAGGTTATGGAGGTGTACATGTTCAGGGCATATTTGTGTGGAGTTCTGCAATGGTACGTCCCAGTGAGACAGGGAGGATATGGTCGGGTACAGGTTCAGGGCATATTTGTGTGGAGTTCTGCATTGGTACTTTCCAGTGAGACAGGGAGGTTATGCACGGTACAGGATCAGGGCATATTTGAGTGGAGTTCGGCATTGGTGCGTTCCAGTGAGACAGGGAGGTTATGGTCGGGTACAGGTTCAGGGCATATTTGTGTGGAGTTCTGCATTGGTACTTTCCAGTGAGACAGGGAAGTTATGGAGGGGTACAGGTTCAGGGCATATTTGTGTGGAGTTCTGCATTGGTACGTTCTAGTGAGAGAGGGAGGTTATGGAGGGGTACAGGTTCACGGCATATTTGTGTGTAGTTCTGCATTGGTACGTTCCAGTGAGACAGGGAGGTTATGGAGGGTACAGGTTCAGGGCATATTTGTGTGGAGTTCTGCAGTGGTACGTTCCAGTGAGACAGGGAGTTTATGGTCGGGTACAGGTTCAGGGCATATTTGTGCGTAGTTCTGCATGGGTACGTTCCAGTGAGACAGTGAGGTTATGGAGGGTACAGGTTCAGGGCATATTTGTGTGGAGTTCTGGGTTCGTGTGTTCCAGTGTGACAAGGATCTTATGGGCGGGTAAACGTTCCGGGCATATTTGTGTGGAGTTCTGCAGAGGTACGTTCCAGTGAGACAGGGAGGTTATGGTCGGGTACATGTTCAGGGCATATTTCTGTGGAGTTCTGCATTGGGACTTTCCTGTGAGACAGGGAAGTTATGGAAGGGTACAGGTTCAGGGCACATTTGTGTGGAGTTCTGCATTGGTACGTTCCAGTGAGACAGGGAGGTTATGGAGGGGTGCAGGTTCAGGGCATATTTGTGTGTAGTTCTGCATTGGTACGTTCCAGTGAGACAGGGAGGTTATGGAGGGTACAGGTTCAGGGCATATTTGTGTGGAGTTCTGCAGTGGGACGTTCCAGTGAGACAGGGAAGTTATGGTCGGGTACAGGTTCAGGGCATATTTGTGCGTAGTTCTGCTTTGGTACGTTCCAGTCAGGCAAGGATCTAATGGGCGGGTACAGGTTCAGGGCATATTTGAGTGGAGTTCTGCATTGGTACGTTCCAGTGAGACTGGGAGGTTATGGAGGGGTACAGGTTCAGGGCAAATTTGTGTGGAGTTCTGCATTGGTGCGTTCCAGTGAGACAACGAGGATATGGGCGGGTACACTTTCAGGGCATATTTGAGTGGAGTTCGGCATTGGTGCGTTCCAGTGAGACAGGGAAGTTATGGAGGGGTACAGGTTCAGGGCATATTTGTGTGGAGTTCTGCATTGTTACTTTCCAGTGAGACAGGGAGGTTATGGAGGGGTACAGGTTCAGGCCATATTTGTGTGTAGTTCTGCATTGGGACGTTCCAGTGAGACAGGGAGGTTATGGAGGGTACAGGTTCAGGGCATATTTGTGTGGAGTTCTGCAGTGGTACGTTCCAGTGAGACAGGGAGGTTATGAGCGGGTACAGGATCAGGGCATATTTGAGTGGAGTTCGGCATTGGTGCGTTCCAGTGAGACAGGGAGGTTATGGAGGGGTACAGGTTCAGTGCATATTTGTGTGTAGTTCGGCATTTGTACATTCCAGTGATACAGGGAGGTTATGGAGGGGTGCAGGTTCAGGGCATATTTGTGTGTAGTTCTGCATTGGTACGTTCCAGTGAGACAGGGAGGTTATGGAGGGGTACCGGTTCAGGGCAAATTTGTGTGGAGTTCTGCATTGGTGTGTTCCAGTGAGAGAAGGAGGTTATGGGCGGGTACACGTTCAGGGCATATTTGTGTGGAATTCTGCATTGGTATGTTCCAGTGAGACAGGGAGGTTATGGAAGGTACCGGTTCAGGGCATATTTGTGTGGAGTTCTGCATTGGTACGTTCCAGTGAGACAGTGAGGTTATGGCGTGGTACAGGTTCAGGGCATATTTGTGTGGTGTTCTGCAATGGTACGTTCCAGTGAGACAGGGAGGTTATGCACGGTACAGGATCAGTGCATATTTGAGTGGAGTTCGGCATTGGTGCGTTCCAGTGAGACAGGGAGGTTATGGTTGGGTACAGGTTCAGGGCATATTTGTGTGGAGTTCTGCATTGGTACGTTCCAGTGAGACAGGGAGGTTATGGAGGTGTACATGTTCAGGGCATATTTGTGTGGAGTTCTGCAATGGTACGTCCCAGTGAGACAGGGAGGATATGGTCGGGTACAGGTTCAGGGCATATTTGTGTGGAGTTCTGCATTGGTACTTTCCAGTGAGACAGGGAGGTTATGCACGGTACAGGATCAGGGCATATTTGAGTGGAGTTCGGCATTGGTGCGTTCCAGTGAGACAGGGAGGTTATGGTCGGGTACAGGTTCAGGGCATATTTGTGTGGAGTTCTGCATTGGTACTTTCCAGTGAGACAGGGAAGTTATGGAGGGGTACAGGTTCAGGGCATATTTGTGTGGAGTTCTGCATTGGTACGTTCTAGTGAGAGAGGGAGGTTATGGAGGGGTACAGGTTCACGGCATATTTGTGTGTAGTTCTGCATTGGTACGTTCCAGTGAGACAGGGAGGTTATGGAGGGTACAGGTTCAGGGCATATTTGTGTGGAGTTCTGCAGTGGTACGTTCCAGTGAGACAGGGAGTTTATGGTCGGGTACAGGTTCAGGGCATATTTGTGCGTAGTTCTGCATGGGTACGTTCCAGTGAGACAGTGAGGTTATGGAGGGTACAGGTTCAGGGCATATTTGTGTGGAGTTCTGGGTTGGTGTGTTCCAGTGTGACAAGGATCTTATGGGCGGGTAAACGTTCCGGGCATATTTGTGTGGAGTTCTGCAGAGGTACGTTCCAGTGAGACAGGGAGGTTATGGTCGGGTACATGTTCAGGGCATATTTGTGTGGAGTTCTGCATTGGGACTTTCCTGTGAGACAGGGAAGTTATGGAAGGGTACAGGTTCAGGGCACATTTGTGTGGAGTTCTGCATTGGTACGTTCCAGTGAGACAGGGAGGTTATGGAGGGGTGCAGGTTCAGGGCATATTTGTGTGTAGTTCTGCATTGGTACGTTCCAGTGAGACAGGGAGGTTATGGAGGGTACCGGTTCAGGGCAAATTTGTGTGGAGTTCTGCATTGGTGTGTTCCAGTGAGACAAGGAGGTTATGGGCGGGTACACGTTCAGGGCATATTTGTGTGGAATTCTGCATTGGTATGTTCCAATGAGACAGGGAGGTTATGGAGGGTACCGGTTCAGGGCATATTTGTGTGGAGTTCTGCATTGGTACGTTCCAGTGAGACAGGGAGGTTATGGAGGGTTACAGGTTCAGGGCATATTTGTGTGGAGTTCTGCATTGGTACGTTCCAGTGAGACAGGGAGGTTATGGAGGTGTACATGTTCAGGGCATATTTGTGTGGAGTTCTGCAATGGTACGTCCCAGTGAGACAGGGAGGATATGGTCGGGTACAGGTTCAGGGCATATTTGTGTGGAGTTCTGCATTGGTACTTTCCAGTGAGACAGGGAGGTTATGCACGGTACAGGATCAGGGCATATTTGAGTGGAGTTCGGCATTGGTGCGTTCCAGTGAGACAGGGAGGTTATGGTCGGGTACAGGTTCAGGGCATATTTGTGTGGAGTTCTGCATTGGTACTTTCCAGTGAGACAGGGAAGTTATGGAGGGGTACAGGTTCAGGGCATATTTGTGTGGAGTTCTGCATTGGTACGTTCTAGTGAGAGAGGGAGGTTATGGAGGGGTACAGGTTCACGGCATATTTGTGTGTAGTTCTGCATTGGTACGTTCCAGTGAGACAGGGAGGTTATGGAGGGTACAGGTTCAGGGCATATTTGTGTGGAGTTCTGCAGTGGTACGTTGCAGTGAGACAGGGAGTTTATGGTCGGGTACAGGTTCAGGGCATATTTGTGCGTAGTTCTGCATGGGTACGTTCCAGTGAGACAGTGAGGTTATGGAGGGTACAGGTTCAGGGCATATTTGTGTGGAGTTCTGGGTTCGTGTGTTCCAGTGTGACAAGGATCTTATGGGCGGGTAAACGTTCCGGGCATATTTGTGTGGAGTTCTGCAGAGGTACGTTCCAGTGAGACAGGGAGGTTATGGTCGGGTACATGTTCAGGGCATATTTGTGTGGAGTTCTGCATTGGGACTTTCCTGTGAGACAGGGAAGTTATGGAAGGGTACAGGTTCAGGGCACATTTGTGTGGAGTTCTGCATTGGTACGTTCCAGTGAGACAGGGAGGTTATGGAGGGGTGCAGGTTCAGGGCATATTTGTGTGTAGTTCTGCATTGGTACGTTCCAGTGAGACAGGGAGGTTATGGAGGGTACAGGTTCAGGGCATATTTGTGTGGAGTTCTGCAGTGGGACGTTCCAGTGAGACAGGGAAGTTATGGTCGGGTACAGGTTCAGGGCATATTTGTGCGTAGTTCTGCTTTGGTACGTTCCAGTCAGACAAGGATCTTATGGGCGGGTACAGGTTCAGGGCATATTTGAGTGGAGTTCTGCATTGGTACGTTCCAGTGAGACTGGGAGGTTATGGAGGGGTACAGGTTCAGGGCAAATTTGTGTGGAGTTCTGCATTGGTGCGTTCCAGTGAGACAACGAGGATATGGGCGGGTACACTTTCAGGGCATATTTGAGTGGAGTTCGGCATTGGTGCGTTCCAGTGAGACAGGGAAGTTATGGAGGGGTACAGGTTCAGGGCATATTTGTGTGGAGTTCTGCATTGTTACTTTCCAGTGAGACAGGGAGGTTATGGAGGGGTACAGGTTCAGGCCATATTTGTGTGTAGTTCTGCATTGGGACGTTCCAGTGAGACAGGGAGGTTATGGAGGGTACAGGTTCAGGGCATATTTGTGTGGAGTTCTGCAGTGGTACGTTCCAGTGAGACAGGGAGGTTATGAGCGGGTACAGGATCAGGGCATATTTGAGTGGAGTTCGGCATTGGTGCGTTCCAGTGAGACAGGGAGGTTATGGAGGGGTACAGGTTCAGTGCATATTTGTGTGTAGTTCGGCATTTGTACATTCCAGTGATACAGGGAGGTTATGGAGGGGTACAGGTTCAGGGCATATTTGTGTGTAGTTCTGCATTGGTACGTTCCAGTGAGACAGGGAGGTTATGGAGGGGTACCGGTTCAGGGCAAATTTGTGTGGAGTTCTGCATTGGTGTGTTCCAGTGAGAGAAGGAGGTTATGGGCGGGTACACGTTCAGGGCATATTTGTGTGGAATTCTGCATTGGTATGTTCCAGTGAGACAGGGAGGTTATGGAGGGTACCGGTTCAGGGCATATTTGTGTGGAGTTCTGCATTGGTACGTTCCAGTGAGACAGTGAGGTTATGGCGTGGTACAGGTTCAGGGCATATTTGTGTGGTGTTCTGCAATGGTACGTTCCAGTGAGACAGGGAGGTTATGCACGGTACAGGATCAGTGCATATTTGAGTGGAGTTCGGCATTGGTGCGTTCCAGTGAGACAGGGAGGTTATGGTTGGGTACAGGTTCAGGGCATATTTGTGTGGAGTTCTGCATTGGTACGTTCCAGTGAGACAGGGAGGTTATGGAGGGTACAGGTTCAGGGCATATTTGTGTGGAGTTCTGCGTTGGTACGTCCAGTGAGAGAAGGAGCTTATTGGCGGGTACACGTTCAGGGCATATTTGTGTGGTGTTCTGCAATGGTACGTTCCAGTGAGACTGGGAGGTTATGGAGGGTTACAGGTTCAGGGCATATTTGAGTGTAGTTCTGCATTTGTATGTTACAGTGAGTCAGGGAGGTTATGGAGTGTACAGGTTCAGGGCACATTTGTCTGGAGTTCTGCATTGGTACGTTCCAGTGAGACAGCGAGGTTATGGACGGCACAGGTTCAGGGCATATTTGCGTGGAGCTCTGCAGTGGTACGTTCCAGTGAGACAGGGAGGTTATGGAGGGAACCGGTTCAGGGCATATTTGTGTGGAGTTCTGCATTGGTACGTTCCAGTGAGACAGGGAGGTTATGGAGGTGTACAGGTTCAGGGCACATTTGTCTGGAGTTCTGCATTGGTACGTTCCAGTGAGACAGGGAGGTTATGGAGGGTACAGGTTCAGGGCATATTTGTGCGTAGTTCTGCATTGGTACGTTCCAGTGAGACAGGGAGGTTATGGAGGTGTAGAGGTTCAGGGCACATTTGTGTGGAGTTCTGCAGTGGTACTTTCCAGTGAGACAGGGAAGTTATGGAGGGGTACAGGTTCAGGGCATATTTGTGTGGAGTTCTGCATTGGTACGTTCCAGTGAGACAGGGAAGTTATGGAAGGGTACAGGTTCAGGGCACATTTGTGTGGAGTTCTGCATTGGTACGTTCCAGTGAGACAGGGAGGTTATGGAGGGGTGCAGGTTCAGGGCATATTTGTGTGTAGTTCTGCATTGGTACGTTCCAGTGAGACAGGGAGGTTATGGAGGGTACCGGTTCAGGGCAAATTTGTGTGGAGTTCTGCATTGGTGTGTTCCAGTGAGACAAGGAGGTTATGGGCGGGTACACGTTCAGGGCATATTTGTGTGGAATTCTGCATTGGTATGTTCCAATGAGACAGGGAGGTTATGGAGGGTACCGGTTCAGGGCATATTTGTGTGGAGTTCTGCATTGGTACGTTCCAGTGAGACAGGGAGGTTATGGAGGGTTACAGGTTCAGGGCATATTTGTGTGGAGTTCTGCATTGGTACGTTCCAGTGAGACAGGGAGGTTATGGAGGTGTACATGTTCAGGGCATATTTGTGTGGAGTTCTGCAATGGTACGTCCCAGTGAGACAGGGAGGATATGGTCGGGTACAGGTTCAGGGCATATTTGTGTGGAGTTCTGCATTGGTACTTTCCAGTGAGACAGGGAGGTTATGCACGGTACAGGATCAGGGCATATTTGAGTGGAGTTCGGCATTGGTGCGTTCCAGTGAGACAGGGAGGTTATGGTCGGGTACAGGTTCAGGGCATATTTGTGTGGAGTTCTGCATTGGTACTTTCCAGTGAGACAGGGAAGTTATGGAGGGGTACAGGTTCAGGGCATATTTGTGTGGAGTTCTGCATTGGTACGTTCTAGTGAGAGAGGGAGGTTATGGAGGGGTACAGGTTCACGGCATATTTGTGTGTAGTTCTGCATTGGTACGTTCCAGTGAGACAGGGAGGTTATGGAGGGTACAGGTTCAGGGCATATTTGTGTGGAGTTCTGCAGTGGTACGTTCCAGTGAGACAGGGAGTTTATGGTCGGGTACAGGTTCAGGGCATATTTGTGCGTAGTTCTGCATGGGTACGTTCCAGTGAGACAGTGAGGTTATGGAGGGTACAGGTTCAGGGCATATTTGTGTGGAGTTCTGGGTTCGTGTGTTCCAGTGTGACAAGGATCTTATGGGCGGGTAAACGTTCCGGGCATATTTGTGTGGAGTTCTGCAGAGGTACGTTCCAGTGAGACAGGGAGGTTATGGTCGGGTACATGTTCAGGGCATATTTGTGTGGAGTTCTGCATTGGGACTTTCCTGTGAGACAGGGAAGTTATGGAAGGGTACAGGTTCAGGGCACATTTGTGTGGAGTTCTGCATTGGTACGTTCCAGTGAGACAGGGAGGTTATGGAGGGGTGCAGGTTCAGGGCATATTTGTGTGTAGTTCTGCATTGGTACGTTCCAGTGAGACAGGGAGGTTATGGAGGGTACAGGTTCAGGGCATATTTGTGTGGAGTTCTGCAGTGGGACGTTCCAGTGAGACAGGGAAGTTATGGTCGGGTACAGGTTCAGGGCATATTTGTGCGTAGTTCTGCTTTGGTACGTTCCAGTCAGACAAGGATCTTATGGGCGGGTACAGGTTCAGGGCATATTTGAGTGGAGTTCTGCATTGGTACGTTCCAGTGAGACTGGGAGGTTATGGAGGGGTACAGGTTCAGGGCAAATTTGTGTGGAGTTCTGCATTGGTGCGTTCCAGTGAGACAACGAGGATATGGGCGGGTAAACTTTCAGGGCATATTTGAGTGGAGTTCGGCATTGGTGCGTTCCAGTGAGACAGGGAAGTTATGGAGGGGTACAGGTTCAGGGCATATTTGTGTGGAGTTCTGCATTGTTACTTTCCAGTGAGACAGGGAGGTTATGGAGGGGTACAGGTTCAGGCCATATTTGTGTGCAGTTCTGCATTGGGACGTTCCAGTGAGACAGGGAGGTTATGGAGGGTACAGGTTCAGGGCATATTTGTGTGGAGTTCTGCAGTGGTACGTTCCAGTGAGACAGGGAGGTTATGAGCGGGTACAGGATCAGGGCATATTTGAGTGGAGTTCGGCATTGGTGCGTTCCAGTGAGACAGGGAGGTTATGGAGGGGTACAGGTTCAGTGCATATTTGTGTGTAGTTCGGCATTTGTACATTCCAGTGATACAGGGAGGTTATGGAGGGGTACAGGTTCAGGGCATATTTGTGTGTAGTTCTGCATTGGTACGTTCCAGTGAGACAGGGAGGTTATGGAGGGGTACCGGTTCAGGGCAAATTTGTGTGGAGTTCTGCATTGGTGTGTTCCAGTGAGAGAAGGAGGTTATGGGCGGGTACACGTTCAGGGCATATTTGTGTGGAATTCTGCATTGGTATGTTCCAGTGAGACAGGGAGGTTATGGAGGGTACCGGTTCAGGGCATATTTGTGTGGAGTTCTGCATTGGTACGTTCCAGTGAGACAGTGAGGTTATGGCGTGGTACAGGTTCAGGGCATATTTGTGTGGTGTTCTGCAATGGTACGTTCCAGTGAGACAGGGAGGTTATGCACGGTACAGGATCAGTGCATATTTGAGTGGAGTTCGGCATTGGTGCGTTCCAGTGAGACAGGGAGGTTATGGTTGGGTACAGGTTCAGGGCATATTTGTGTGGAGTTCTGCATTGGTACGTTCCAGTGAGACAGGGAGGTTATGGAGGGTACAGGTTCAGGGCATATTTGTGTGGAGTTCTGCGTTGGTACGTCCAGTGAGAGAAGGAGCTTATTGGCGGGTACACGTTCAGGGCATATTTGTGTGGTGTTCTGCAATGGTACGTTCCAGTGAGACTGGGAGGTTATGGAGGGTTACAGGTTCAGGGCATATTTGAGTGTAGTTCTGCATTTGTATGTTACAGTGAGTCAGGGAGGTTATGGAGTGTACAGGTTCAGGGCACATTTGTCTGGAGTTCTGCATTGGTACGTTCCAGTGAGACAGCGAGGTTATGGACGGCACAGGTTCAGGGCATATTTGCGTGGAGCTCTGCAGTGGTACGTTCCAGTGAGACAGGGAGGTTATGGAGGGAACCGGTTCAGGGCATATTTGTGTGGAGTTCTGCATTGGTACGTTCCAGTGAGACAGGGAGGTTATGGAGGTGTACAGGTTCAGGGCACATTTGTCTGGAGTTCTGCATTGGTACGTTCCAGTGAGACAGGGAGGTTATGGAGGGTACAGGTTCAGGGCATATTTGTGCGTAGTTCTGCATTGGTACGTTCCAGTGAGACAGGGAGGTTATGGAGGTGTAGAGGTTCAGGGCACATTTGTGTGGAGTTCTGCAGTGGTACTTTCCAGTGAGACAGGGAAGTTATGGAGGGGTACAGGTTCAGGGCATATTTGTGTGGAGTTCTGCATTGGTACGTTCCAGTGAGACAGGGAGGTTATGGAGGGTACAGGTTCAGGGCATATTTGTGTGTAGTTCTGCATTGGTACGTTCCAGTGAGACAGGGAGGTTATGGAGGGTACAGGTTCAGGGCATATTTGTGTGGAGTTCTGCAGTGGTACGTTCCAGTGAGACAGGGTGGTTATGGTCGGGTACAGGATCAGGGCATATTTGAGTGGAGTTCGGCTTTCGTGCGTTCCAGTGAGACAGGGAGGTTATGGAGGGGTACAGGTTCAGGGCATACTTGTGTGGAGTTCTGCATTGGTACGTTCCAGTGAGACAGGGAGGTTATGGAGGGTACCGGTTCAGGGCAAATTTGTGCGGAGTTCTGCATTGGTGTGTTCCAGTGAGACAAGGAGGTTATGGGCGGGTACACGTTCAGGACATATTTGTGTGGAGTTCTGCATTGGTACGGTCCAGTGAGACAGGAAGGTTATGGAGGTGTACATGTTCAGGGCATATTTGTGTGGAGTTCTGCAATGGTACGTTCCAGTGAGACAGGGTGGTTATGGTCGGGTACAGGTTCAGGGCATATTTGTGTGGAGTTCTGCATTGGTACTTTCCAGTGAGACAGGGAAGTTATGGAGGGGTACAGGTTCAGGACATATTTGTGTGGAGTTCTGCATTGGTACATTCTAGTGAGGCAGGGAGGTTATGGAGGGGTACAGGTTCAGGGCATATTTGTGTGTAGGTCTGCATTGGTACGTTCCAGTGAGACAGGGAGATTATGGAGGGTACAGGTTCAGGGCATATTTGTGTGGAGTTCTGCATTGGTACGTTCCAGTGAGACAGGGAGGTTATTGGTGGTACAGGCTCAGGGCATATTTGTGTGGAGTTCTGCAGTGGTACGTTCCAGTGAGTCAGGCAGGTTATGGTCGGGTACAGGATCAGGGCATATTTGAGTGGAGTTCGGCTTTCGTGCGTTCCAGTGAGACAGGGAGGTTATGGAGGGGTACAGGTTCAGGGCATACTTGTGTGGAGTTCTGCATTGGTACGTTCCAGTGAGACTGGGAGGTTATGGAGGGTACCGGTTCAGGGCATATTTGTGTGGAGTTCTGCATTGGTACGTTCCAGTGAGACAGGGAGGTTATTGGAGGGTTACAGGTTCAGGGCATATTTGTGTGGAGTTCTGCATTGGTACGGTCCAGTGAGACAGGGAGGTTATGGAGGTGTACAGGTTCAGGGCACATTTGTCTGGAGTTCTGCATTGGTACGTTCCAGTGAGACAGGGAGGTTATGGAGGTGTACAGGTTCAGGGCATATTTGTGTGGAGTTCTGCATTGGTATGTTCCAGTGAGACAGGGAGGTTATGGAGGGGTACAGGTTCAGGGCATATTTGTGTGTAGTTCTGCATTGGTACGTTCCAGTGAGACAGGGTGGTTATGGTCGGGTACAGGATCAGGGCATACTTGTGTGGAGTTCTGCATTGGTACGTTCCAGTGAGACAGGGAGGTTATGGATGGTACCGGTTCAGGGCAAATTTGTGTGGAGTTCTGCATTGGTGTGTTCCAGTGAGACAAGGAGGTTACGGGCGGGTACACGTTCAGGGCATATTTGTGTGGAATTCTGCATTGGTATGTTCCAGTGAGACAGGGAGGTTATGGAGGGTACCGGTTCAGGGCATATTTGTGTGGAGTTCTGCATTGGTACGTTCCAGTGAGACAGGGAGGTTATGGAGGGTTACAGGTTCAGGGCATATTTGTGTGGAGTTCTGCATTGGTACGTTCCAGTGAGACAGGGAGGTTATGGAGGTGTACATGTTCAGGGCATATTTGTGTGGAGTTCTGCAATGGTACGTCCCAGTGAGACAGGGAGGATATGGTCGGGTACAGGTTCAGGGCATATTTGTGTGGAGTTCTGCATTGGTACTTTCCAGTGAGACAGGGAGGTTATGCACGGTACAGGATCAGGGCATATTTGAGTGGAGTTCGGCATTGGTGCGTTCCAGTGAGACAGGGAGGTTATGGTCGGGTACAGGTTCAGGGCATATTTGTGTGGAGTTCTGCATTGGTACTTTCCAGTGAGACAGGGAAGTTATGGAGGGGTACAGGTTCAGGGCATATTTGTGTGGAGTTCTGCATTGGTACGTTCTAGTGAGAGAGGGAGGTTATGGAGGGGTACAGGTTCAGGGCATATTTGTGTGTAGTTCTGCATTGGTACGTTCCAGTGAGACAGGGAGGTTATGGAGGGTACAGGTTCAGGGCATATTTGTGTGGAGTTCTGCAGTGGTACGTTCCAGTGAGACAGGGAGTTTATGGAGGGTACAGGTTCAGGGCATATTTGTGTGGAGTTCTGGGTTGGTGTGTTCCAGTGTGACAAGGATCTTATGGGCGGGTAAACGTTCCGGGCATATTTGTGTGGAGTTCTGCAGAGGTACGTTCCAGTGAGACAGGGAGGTTATGGTCGGGTACATGTTCAGGGCATATTTGTGTGGAGTTCTGCATTGGTACTTTCCTGTGAGACAGGGAAGTTATGGAAGGGTACAGGTTCAGGGCACATTTGTGTGGAGTTCTGCATTGGTACGTTCCAGTGAGACAGGGAGGTTATGGAGGGGTGCAGGTTAAGGGCATATTTGTGTGTAGTTCTGCATTGGTACGTTCCAGTGAGACAGGGAGGTTATGGAGGGTACAGGTTCAGGGCATATTTGTGTGGAGTTCTGCAGTGGGACGTTCCAGTGAGACAGGGAAGTTATGGTCGGGTACAGGTTCAGGGCATATTTGTGCGTAGTTCTGCTTTGGTACGTTCCAGTCAGACAAGGATCTTATGGGCGGGTACAGGTTCAGGGCATATTTGTGTGGTGTTCTGCAATGGTACGTTCCAGTGAGACTGGGAGGATATGGGCGGGTACACTTTCAGGGCATATTTGAGTGGAGTTCGGCATTGGTGCGTTCCATTGAGACAGGGAAGTTATGGAGGGGTACAGGTTCAGGGCATATTTGTGTGGAGTTCTGCATTGGTACGTTCCAGTGAGACAGGGAGGTTATGGAGGGTACAGGCTCAGGGCATATTTGTTTAGAGTTCTGCATTGGTACGTTCCAGTGAGACAGGGAGGTTATGGAGGGGTACAGGTTCAGGGCAAATTTGTGTGGAGTTCTGCATTGGTGCGTTCCAGTGAGACAACGAGGATATGGGCGGGTACACTTTCAGGGCATATTTGAGTGGAGTTCGGCATTGGTGCGTTCCAGTGAGACAGGGAAGTTATGGAGGGGTACAGGTTCAGGGCATATTTGTGTGGAGTTCTGCATTGTTACTTTCCAGTGAGACAGGGAGGTTATGGAGGGGTACAGGTTCAGGACATATTTGTGTGTAGTTCTGCATTGGGACGTTCCAGTGAGACAGGGAGGTTATGGAGGGTACAGGTTCAGGGCATATTTGTGTGGAGTTCTGCAGTGGTACGTTCCAGTGAGACAGGGAGGTTATGAGCGGGTACAGGATCAGGGCATATTTGAGTGGAGTTCGGCATTGGTGCGTTCCAGTGAGACAGGGAGGTTATGGAGGGGTACAGGTTCAGTGCATATTTGTGTGTAGTTCGGCATTTGTACATTCCAGTGATACAGGGAGGTTATGGAGGGGTACAGGTTCAGGGCATATTTGTGTGTAGTTCTGCATTGGTACGTTCCAGTGAGACAGGGAGGTTATGGAGGGGTACCGGTTCAGGGCAAATTTGTGTGGAGTTCTGCATTGGTGTGTTCCAGTGAGAGAAGGAGGTTATGGGCGGGTACACGTTCAGGGCATATTTGTGTGGAATTCTGCATTGGTATGTTCCAGTGAGACAGGGAGGTTATGGAGGGTACCGGTTCAGGGCATATTTGTGTGGAGTTCTGCATTGGTACGTTCCAGTGAGACAGTGAGGTTATGGCGTGGTACAGGTTCAGGGCATATTTGTGTGGTGTTCTGCAATGGTACGTTCCAGTGAGACAGGGAGGTTATGCACGGTACAGGATCAGGGCATATTTGAGTGGAGTTCGGCATTGGTGCGTTCCAGTGAGACAGGGAGGTTATGGTTGGGTACAGGTTCAGGGCATATTTGTGTGGAGTTCTGCATTGGTACGTTCCAGTGAGACAGGGAGGTTATGGAGGGTACAGGTTCAGGGCATATTTGTGTGGAGTTCTGCGTTGGTACGTCCAGTGAGAGAAGGAGCTTATTGGCGGGTACACGTTCAGGGCATATTTGTGTGGTGTTCTGCAATGGTACGTTCCAGTGAGACTGGGAGGTTATGGAGGGTTACAGGTTCAGGGCATATTTGAGTGTAGTTCTGCATTTGTATGTTACAGTGAGTCAGGGAGGTTATGGAGTGTACAGGTTCAGGGCACATTTGTCTGGAGTTCTGCATTGGTACGTTCCAGTGAGACAGCGAGGTTATGGACGGCACAGGTTCAGGGCATATTTGTGTGGAGCTCTGCAGTGGTACGTTCCAGTGAGACAGGGAGGTTATGGAGGGAACCGGTTCAGGGCATATTTGTGTGGAGTTCTGCATTGGTACGTTCCAGTGAGACAGGGAGGTTATGGAGGTGTACAGGTTCAGGGCACATTTGTCTGGAGTTCTGCATTGGTACGTTCCAGTGAGACAGGGAGGTTATGGAGGGTACAGGTTCAGGGCATATTTGTGCGTAGTTCTGCATTGGTACGTTCCAGTGAGACAGGGAGGTTATGGAGGTGTAGAGGTTCAGGGCACATTTGTGTGGAGTTCTGCAGTGGTATTTTCCAGTGAGACAGGGAAGTTATGGAGGGGTACAGGTTCAGGGCATATTTGTGTGGAGTTCTGCATTGGTACGTTCCAGTGAGACAGGGAGGTTATGGAGGGTACAGGTTCAGGGCATATTTGTGTGTAGTTCTGCATTGGTACGTTCCAGTGAGACAGGGAGGTTATGGAGGGTACAGGTTCAGGGCATATTTGTGTGGAGTTCTGCAGTGGTACGTTCCAGTGAGACAGGGTGGTTATGGTCGGGTACAGGATCAGGGCATATTTGAGTGGAGTTCGGCTTTGGTGCGTTCCAGTGAGACAGGGAGGTTATGGAGGGGTACAGGTTCAGGGCATACTTGTGTGGAGTTCTGCATTGGTACGTTCCAGTGAGACAGGGAGGTTATGGAGGGTACCGGTTCAGGGCAAATTTGTGCGGAGTTCTGCATTGGTGTGTTCCAGTGAGACAAGGAGGTTATGGGCGGGTACACGTTCAGGACATATTTGTGTGGAGTTCTGCATTGGTACGGTCCAGTGAGACAGGGAGGTTATGGAGGTGTACATGTTCAGGGCATATTTGTGTGGAGTTCTGCAATGGTACGTTCCAGTGAGACAGGGTGGTTATGGTCGGGTACAGGTTCAGGGCATATTTGTGTGGAGTTCTGCATTGGTACTTTCCAGTGAGACAGGGAAGTTATGGAGGGGTACAGGTTCAGGACATATTTGTGTGGAGTTCAGCATTGGTACATTCTAGTGAGGCAGGGAGGTTATGGAGGGGTACAGGTTCAGGGCATATTTGTGTGTAGGTCTGCATTGGTACGTTCCAGTGAGACAGGGAGATTATGGAGGGTACAGGTTCAGGGCATATTTGTGTGGAGTTCTGCAGTGGTACTTTCCAGTGAGACAGGGAGGTTATGGTCGGGTACAGGTTCACGGCATATTTTTGCGAAGTTCTGCATTGGTACGTTCCAGTGAGACAGGGAGGTTATGGAGGGTACAGGTTCAGGGCATATTTGTGTGGAGTTCTGTGTTGGTATGTTCCAGTGAGACAAGGATCTTATGGGCGGGTAAACGTTCAGGGCATATTTGTGTGGAGTTCTGCAGTGGTACGTTCCAGTGAGACAGGGAGGTTATGGTCGGGTATAGGTTCAGGGCATATTTGTGTGGAGTTCTGCATTGGGACTTTCGTATGAGACAGGGAAGTTATGGAAGGGTACAGGTTCACGGCACATTTGTGTGGAGTTCTGCATTGGTACGTTCCAGTGAGACAGGGAGGTTATGGAGGGGTACAGGTTCAGGGCATATTTGTGTGTAGTTCTGCATTGGTACGTTCCAGTGAGACAGGGAGGTTATGGAGGGTACAGGTTCAGGGCATATTTGTGTGGAGTTCTGCATTGGTACGTTCCAGTGAGACAGGGAGGTTATGGAGGGTACAGGTTCAGGGCATATTTGTGTGGAGTTCTGCAGTGGTACGTTCCAGTGAGACTGGGAGGTAATGGAGGGGTACAGGTTAGGGCATATTTGAGTGTAGTTCTGCATTTGTACGTTCCAGTGAGTCAGGGAGGTTATGGAGTGTACAGGTTCAGGGCACATTTGTGTGGAGTTCTGCATTGGTACTTTCCAGTGAGACAGGGAAGTTATGGAGGGGTACAGGTTCAGGGGATATTTGTGTGTAGTTCTGCATTGGTACGTTCCAGTGAGACAGGAAGGTTATTGGTGGTACAGGCTCAGGGCATATTTGTGTGGAGTTCTGCAGTGGTACGTTCCAGTGAGTCAGGGAGGTTATGGTCGGGTACAGGATCAGGGCATATTTGAGTGGAGTTCGGCATTCGTGCGTTCCAGTGAGACAGGGAGGTTATGGAGGGGTACAGGTTCAGGGCATACTTGTGTGGAGTTCTGCATTGGTGCGTTCCAGTGAGACAAGGAGGTTATGGGCGGGTACACGTTCAGGGCATATTTGTGTGGAATTCTGCATTGGTACGTTCCAGTGAGACTGGGAGGTTATGGAGGGTACCGGTTCAGGGCATATTTGTGTGCAGTTCTGCATTGCTACTTTCCAGCGAGACAGGGAGGTTATGGAGGGTTACAGGTTCAGGGCATATTTGTGTGGAGTTCTGCATTGGTACGGTCCAGTGAGACAGGGAGGTTATGGAGGTGTACAGGTTCAGGGCACATTTGTCTGGAGTTCTGCATTGGTACGTTCCAGTGAGACAGGGAGGTTATGGAGGTGTACAGGTTCAGGGCATATTTGTGTGGAGTTCAGCATTGGTACGTTCCAGTGAGACAGGGAGGTTATGGAGGGGTACAGGTTCAGGGCATATTTGTGTGTAGTTCTGCATTGGTACGTTCCAGTGAGACAGGGAGGTTATGGAGGGTACAGGTTCAGGGCATATTTGTGTGGAGTTCTGCAGTGGTACGTTCCAGTGAGACAGGGTGGTTATGGTCGGGTACAGGATCAGGGCATATTTGAGTGGAGTTCTGCATTGGTATGTTCCAGTGAGACAGGGAGGTTATGGAGGGTACCGGTTCAGGGCATATTTGTGTGGAGTTCTGCATTGGTACGTTCCAGTGAGACAGGGAGGTTATGGAGGGTTACAGGTTCAGGGCATATTTGTGTGGAGTTCTGCATTGGTACGTTCCAGTGAGACAGGGAGGTTATGGAGGTGTACATGTTCAGGGCATATTTGTGTGGAGTTCTGCAATGGTACGTCCCAGTGAGACAGGGAGGATATGGTCGGGTACAGGTTCAGGGCATATTTGTGTGGAGTTCTGCATTGGTACTTTCCAGTGAGACAGGGAGGTTATGCACGGTACAGGATCAGGGCATATTTGAGTGGAGTTCGGCATTGGTGCGTTCCAGTGAGACAGGGAGGTTATGGTCGGGTACAGGTTCAGGGCATATTTGTGTGGAGTTCTGCATTGGTACTTTCCAGTGAGACAGGGAAGTTATGGAGGGGTACAGGTTCAGGGCATATTTGTGTGGAGTTCTGCATTGGTACGTTCTAGTGAGAGAGGGAGGTTATGGAGGGGTACAGGTTCAGGGCATATTTGTGTGTAGTTCTGCATTGGTACGTTCCAGTGAGACAGGGAGGTTATGGAGGGTACAGGTTCAGGGCATATTTGTGTGGAGTTCTGCAGTGGTACGTTCCAGTGAGACAGGGAGTTTATGGTCGGGTACAGGTTCAGGGCATATTTGTGCGTAGTTCTGCATGGGTACGTTCCAGTGAGACAGTGAGGTTATGGAGGGTACAGGTTCAGGGCATATTTGTGTGGAGTTCTGGGTTGGAGTGTTCCAGTGTGACAAGGATCTTATGGGCGGGTAAACGTTCCGGGCATATTTGTGTGGAGTTCTGCAGAGGTACGTTCCAGTGAGACAGGGAGGTTATGGTCGGGTACATGTTCAGGGCATATTTGTGTAGAGTTCTGCATTGGTACTTTCCTGTGAGACAGGGAAGTTATGGAAGGGTACAGGTTCAGGGCACATTTGTGTGGAGTTCTGCATTGGTACGTTCCAGTGAGACAGGGAGGTTATGGAGGGGTGCAGGTTCAGGGCATATTTGTGTGTAGTTCTGCATTGGTACGTTCCAGTGAGACAGGGAGGTTATGGAGGGTACAGGTTCTGGGCATATTTGTGTGGAGTTCTGCAGTGGGACGTTCCAGTGAGACAGGGAAGTTATGGTCGGGTACATGTTCAGGGCATATTTGTGCGTAGTTCTGCTTTGGTACGTTCCAGTCAGACAAGGATCTTATGGGCGGGTACAGGTTCAGGGCATATTTGTGTGGTGTTCTGCAATGGTACGTTCCAGTGAGACTGGGAGGATATGGGCGGGTACACTTTCAGGGCATATTTGAGTGGAGTTCGGCATTGGTGCGTTCCATTGAGACAGGGAAGTTATGGAGGGGTACAGGTTCAGGGCATATTTGTGTGGAGTTCTGCATTGGTACGTTCCAGTGAGACAGGGAGGTTATGGAGGGTACAGGCTCAGGGCATATTTGTTTAGAGTTCTGCATTGGTACGTTCCAGTGAGACAGGGAGGTTATGGAGGGGTACAGGTTCAGTGCAAATTTGTGTGCAGTTCTGCATTGGTGCGTTCCAGTGAGACAACGAGGATATGGGCGGGTACACTTTCAGGGCATATTTGAGTGGAGTTCGGCATTGGTGCGTTCCAGTGAGACAGGGAGGTTATGGAGGGGTACAGGTTCAGGGCATATTTGTGTGGAGTTCTGCATTGTTACTTTCCAGTGAGACAGGGAGGTTATGGAGGGGTACAGGTTCAGGGCATATTTGTGTGTAGTTCTGCATTGGGACGTTCCAGTGAGACAGGGAGGTTATGGAGGGTACAGGTTCAGGGCATATTTGTGTGGAGTTCTGCAGTGGTACGTTCCAGTGAGACAGGGAGGTCATGAGCGGGTACAGGATCAGGGCATATTTGAGTGGAGTTCGGCATTGGTGCGTTCCAGTGAGACAGGGAGGTTATGGAGGGGTACAGGTTCAGTGCATATTTGTGTGTAGTTCGGCATTTGTACATTCCAGTGATACAGGGAGGTTATGGAGGGGTACAGGTTCAGGGCATATTTGTGTGTAGTTCTGCATTGGTACGTTCCAGTGAGACAGGGAGGTTATGGAGGGGTACCGGTTCAGGGCAAATTTGTGTGGAGTTCTGCATTGGTGTGTTCCAGTGAGAGAAGGAGGTTATGGGCGGGTACACGTTCAGGGCATATTTGTGTGGAATTCTGCATTGGTATGTTCCAGTGAGACAGGGAGGTTATGGAGGGTACCGGTTCAGGGCATATTTGTGTGGAGTTCTGCATTGGTACGTTCCAGTGAGACAGTGAGGTTATGGCGTGGTACAGGTTCAGGGCATATTTGTGTGGTGTTCTGCAATGGTACGTTCCAGTGAGACAGGGAGGTTATGCACGGTACAGGATCAGGGCATATTTGAGTGGAGTTCGGCATTGGTGCGTTCCAGTGAGACAGGGAGGTTATGGTTGGGTACAGGTTCAGGGCATATTTGTGTGGAGTTCTGCATTGGTACGTTCCAGTGAGACAGGGAGGTTATGGAGGGTACAGGTTCAGGGCATATTTGTGTGGAGTTCTGCGTTGGTACGTCCAGTGAGAGAAGGAGCTTATTGGCGGGTACACGTTCAGGGCATATTTGTGTGGTGTTCTGCAATGGTACGTTCCAGTGAGACTGGGAGGTTATGGAGGGTTACAGGTTCAGGGCATATTTGAGTGTAGTTCTGCATTTGTATGTTACAGTGAGTCAGGGAGGTTATGGAGTGTACAGGTTCAGGGCACATTTGTCTGGAGTTCTGCATTGGTACGTTCCAGTGAGACAGCGAGGTTATGGACGGCACAGGTTCAGGGCATATTTGTGTGGAGCTCTGCAGTGGTACGTTCCAGTGAGACAGGGAGGTTATGGAGGGAACCGGTTCAGGGCATATTTGTGTGGAGTTCTGCATTGGTACGTTCCAGTGAGACAGGGAGGTTATGGAGGTGTACAGGTTCAGGGCACATTTGTCTGGAGTTCTGCATTGGTACGTTCCAGTGAGACAGGGAGGTTATGGAGGGTAGAGGTTCAGGGCATATTTGTGCGTAGTTCTGCATTGCTACGTTCCAGTGAGACAGGGAGGTTATGGAGGTGTAGAGGTTCAGGGCACATTTGTGTGGAGTTCTGCAGTGGTATTTTCCAGTGAGACAGGGAAGTTATGGAGGGGTACAGGTTCAGGGCATATTTGTGTGGAGTTCTGCATTGGTACGTTCCAGTGAGACAGGGAGGTTATGGAGGGTACAGGTTCAGGGCATATTTGTGTGTAGTTCTGCATTGGTACGTTCCAGTGAGACAGGGAGGTTATGGAGGGTACAGGTTCAGGGCATATTTGTGTGGAGTTCTGCAGTGGTACGTTCCAGTGAGACAGGGTGGTTATGGAGGGGTACAGGTTCAGGGCATACTTGTGTGGAGTTCTGCATTGGTACGGTCCAGTGAGACAGGGAGGTTATGGGCGGGTACACGTTCAGGACATATTTGTGTGGAGTTCTGCATTGGTACGGTCCAGTGAGACAGGGAGGTTATGGAGGTGTACATGTTCAGGGCATATTTGTGTGGAGTTCTGCAATGGTACGTTCCAGTGAGACAGGGTGGTTATGGTCGGGTACAGGTTCAGGGCATATTTGTGTGGAGTTCTGCATTGGTACTTTCCAGTGAGACAGGGAAGTTATGGAGGGGTACAGGTTCAGGACATATTTGTGTGGAGTTCTGCATTGGTACATTCTAGTGAGGCAGGGAGGTTATGGAGGGGTACAGGTTCAGGGCATATTTGTGTGTAGGTCTGCATTGGTACGTTCCAGTGAGACAGGGAGATTATGGAGGGTACAGGTTCAGGGCATATTTGTGTGGAGTTCTGCAGTGGTACGTTCCAGTGAGACAGGGAGGTTATGGTCGGGTACAGGTTCACGGCATATTTTTGCGAAGTTCTGCATTGGTACGTTCCAGTGAGACAGGGAGGTTATGGAGGGTACAGGTTCAGGGCATATTTGTGTGGAGTTCTGTGTTGGTATGTTCCAGTGAGACAAGGATCTTATGGGCGGGTAAACGTTCAGGGCATATTTGTGTGGAGTTCTGCAGTGGTACGTTCCAGTGAGACAGGGAGGTTATGGTCGGGAATAGGTTCAGGGCATATTTGTGTGGAGTTCTGCATTGGGACTTTCGTATGAGACAGGGAAGTTATGGAAGGGTACAGGTTCACGGCACATTTGTGTGGAGTTCTGCATTGGTACGTTCCAGTGAGACAGGGAGGTTATGGAGGGGTACAGGTTCAGGGCATATTTGTGTGTAGTTCTGCATTGGTACGTTCCAGTGAGACAGGGAGGTTATGGAGGGTACAGGTTCAGGGCATATTTGTGTGGAGTTCTGCATTGGTACGTTCCAGTGAGACAGGGAGGTTATGGAGGGTACAGGTTCAGGGCATATTTGTGTGGAGTTCTGCAGTGGTACGTTCCAGTGAGACTGGGAGGTAATGGAGGGGTACAGGTTAGGGCATATTTGAGTGTAGTTCTGCATTTGTACGTTCCAGTGAGTCAGGGAGGTTATGGAGTGTACAGGTTCAGGGCACATTTGTGTGGAGTTCTGCATTGGTACTTTCCAGTGAGACAGGGAAGTTATGGAGGGGTACAGGTTCAGGGGATATTTGTGTGTAGTTCTGCATTGGTACGTTCCAGTGAGACAGGAAGGTTATTGGTGGTACAGGCTCAGGGCATATTTGTGTGGAGTTCTGCAGTGGTACGTTCCAGTGAGTCAGGGAGGTTATGGTCGGGTACAGGATCAGGGCATATTTGAGTGGAGTTCGGCATTCGTGCGTTCCAGTGAGACAGGGAGGTTATGGAGGGGTACAGGTTCAGGGCATACTTGTGTGGAGTTCTGCATTGGTGCGTTCCAGTGAGACAAGGAGGTTATGGGCGGGTACACGTTCAGGACATATTTGTGTGGAATTCTGCATTGGTACGTTCCAGTGAGACTGGGAGGTTATGGAGGGTACCTGTTCAGGGCATATTTGTGTGCAGTTCTGCATTGGTACGTTCCAGCGAGACAGGGAGGTTATGGAGGGTTACAGGTTCAGGGCATATTTGTGTGGAGTTCTGCATTGGTACGGTCCAGTGAGACAGGGAGGTTATGGAGGTGTACAGGTTCAGGGCACATTTGTCTGGAGTTCTGCATTGGTACTTTCCAGTGAGACAGGGAGGTTATGGAGGTGTACAGGTTCAGGGCATATTTGTGTGGAGTTCTGCATTGGTACGTTCCAGTGAGACAGGGAGGTTATGGAGGGGTACAGGTTCAGGGCATATTTGTGTGTAGTTCTGCATTGGTACGTTCCAGTGAGACAGGGAGGTTATGGAGGGTACAGGTTCAGGGCATATTTGTGTGGAGTTCTGCAGTGGTACGTTCCAGTGAGACAGGGTGGTTATGGTCGGGTACAGGATCAGGGCATATTTGAGTGGAGTTCGGCTTTTGTGCGTTCCAGTGAGACAGGGAGGTTATGGAGAGGTACAGGTTCAGGGCATATTTGTGTGGAGTTCTGCATTGGTACGTTCCAGTGAGACAGGGAGGTTATGGAGGGTACCGGTTCAGGGCAAATTTGTGTGGAGTTCTGCATTGGTGTGTTCCAGTGAGACAAGGAGGTTATGGGCGGGTACACGTTCAGGGCATATTTGTGTGGAATTCTGCATTGGTACGTTCCAGTGAGACAGGGAGGTTATGGAGTGTACCGGTTCAGGGCATATTTGTGTGGAGTTCTGCATTGGTACGTTCCAGTGAGATAGGGAGGTTATGGAGGGTTACAGGTTCAGGGCATATTTGTGTGGAGTTCTGCATTGGTACGTTCCAGTGAGACAGGGAGGTTATGGAGCTACAGGCTCAGGGCATATTTGTGTGGAGTTCTGCAGTGGTACGTTCCAGTGAGTCAGGGAGGTTATGGTCGGGTACAGGATCAGGGCATATTTGAGTGGATTTCGGCATTGGTGCGTTCCAGTGAGACAGGGAGGTTATGGAGGGGTACAGGTTCAGGGCATACTTGTGTGGAGTTCTGCATTGGTGCGTTCCAGTGAGACAAGGAGGTTATGGAGGGTACCGGTTCAGGGCATATTTGTGTGAAGTTCTGCATTGGTGCGTTCCAGTGAGACAGGGAGGTTATGGAGGTGTACAGGTTCAGGGCATATTTGTGTGGAGTTCTGCATTGGTACGTTCCAGTGAGACAGGGAGGTTATGGAGGTGTACATGTTCAGGGCATATTTGTGTGGAGTTCTGCAATGGTACGTTCCAGTGAGACAGGGTGGTTATGGTCGGGTACAGGTTCAGGGCATATTTGTGTGGAGTTCTGCATTGGTACTTTCCAGTGAGACAGGGAAGTTATGGATGGGTACAGGTTCAGGACATATTTGTGTGGAGTTCTGCATTGGTACATTCTAGTGAGGCAGGGAGGTTATGGAGGGGTACAGGTTCAGGGCATATTTGTGTGTAGGTCTGCATTGGTACGTTCCATTGAGACAGGGAGATTATGGAGGGTACAGGTTCAGGGCATATTTGTGTGGAGTTCTGCAGTGGTACGTTCCAGTGAGACAGGGAGGTTATGGTCGGGTACAGGTTCACGGCATATTTTTGCGAAGTTCTGCATTGGTACGTTCCAGTGAGACAGGGAGGTTATGGAGGGTACAGGTTCAGGGCATATTTGTGTGGAGTTCTGTGTTCGTATGTTCCAGTGAGACAAGGATCTTATGGGCGGGTAAACGTTCAGGGCATATTTGTGTGGAGTTCTGCAGTGGTACGTTCCAGTGAGACAGGGAGGTTATGGTCGGGAATAGGTTCAGGGCATATTTGTGTGGAGTTCTGCATTGGGACTTTCGTATGAGACAGGGAAGTTATGGAAGGGTACAGGTTCACGGCACATTTGTGTGGAGTTCTGCATTGGTACGTTCCAGTGAGACAGGGAGGTTATGGAGGGGTACAGGTTCAGGGCATATTTGTGTGTAGTTCTGCATTGGTACGTTCCAGTGAGACAGGGAGGTTATGGAGGGTACAGGTTCAGGGCATATTTGTGTGGAGTTCTGCATTGGTACGTTCCAGTGAGACAGGGAGGTTATGGAGGGTACAGGTTCAGGGCATATTTGTGTGGAGTTCTGCAGTGGTACGTTCCAGTGAGACTGGGAGGTAATGGAGGGGTACAGGTTAGGGCATATTTGAGTGTAGTTCTGCATTTGTACGTTCCAGTGAGTCAGGGAGGTTATGGAGTGTACAGGTTCAGGGCACATTTGTGTGGAGTTCTGCATTGGTACTTTCCAGTGAGACAGGGAAGTTATGGAGGGGTACAGGTTCAGGGGATATTTGTGTGTAGTTCTGCATTGGTACGTTCCAGTGAGACAGGAAGGTTATTGGTGGTACAGGCTCAGGGCATATTTGTGTGGAGTTCTGCAGTGGTACGTTCCAGTGAGTCAGGGAGGTTATGGTCGGGTACAGGATCAGGGCATATTTGAGTGGAGTTCGGCATTCGTGCGTTCCAGTGAGACAGGGAGGTTATGGAGGGGTACAGGTTCAGGGCATACTTGTGTGGAGTTCTGCATTGGTGCGTTCCAGTGAGACAAGGAGGTTATGGGCGGGTACACGTTCAGGGCATATTTGTGTGGAATTCTGCATTGGTACGTTCCAGTGAGACTGGGAGGTTATGGAGGGTACCTGTTCAGGGCATATTTGTGTGCAGTTCTGCATTGGTACGTTCCAGCGAGACAGGGAGGTTATGGAGGGTTACAGGTTCAGGGCATATTTGTGTGGAGTTCTGCATTGGTACGGTCCAGTGAGACAGGGAGGTTATGGAGGTGTACAGGTTCAGGGCACATTTGTCTGGAGTTCTGCATTGGTACTTTCCAGTGAGACAGGGAGGTTATGGAGGTGTACAGGTTCAGGGCATATTTGTGTGGAGTTCTGCATTGGTACGTTCCAGTGAGACAGGGAGGTTATGGAGGGGTACAGGTTCAGGGCATATTTGTGTGTAGTTCTGCATTGGTACGTTCCAGTGAGACAGGGAGGTTATGGAGGGTACAGGTTCAGGGCATATTTGTGTGGAGTTCTGCAGTGGTACGTTCCAGTGAGACAGGGTGGTTATGGTCGGGTACAGGATCAGGGCATATTTGAGTGGAGTTCGGCTTTTGTGCGTTCCAGTGAGACAGGGAGGTTATGGAGAGGTACAGGTTCAGGGCATACTTGTGTGGAGTTCTGCATTGGTACGTTCCAGTGAGACAGGGAGGTTATGGAGGGTACCGGTTCAGGGCAAATTTGTGTGGAGTTCTGCATTGGTGTGTTCCAGTGAGACAAGGAGGTTATGGGCGGGTACACGTTCAGGGCATATTTGTGTGGAATTCTGCATTGGTACGTTCCAGTGAGACAGGGAGGTTATGGAGTGTACCGGTTCAGGGCATATTTGTGTGGAGTTCTGCATTGGTACGTTCCAGTGAGATAGGGAGGTTATGGAGGGTTACAGGTTCAGGGCATATTTGTGTGGAGTTCTGCATTGGTACGTTCCAGTGAGACAGGGAGGTTATGGAGCTACAGGCTCAGGGCATATTTGTGTGGAGTTCTGCAGTGGTACGTTCCAGTGAGTCAGGGAGGTTATGGTCGGGTACAGGATCAGGGCATATTTGAGTGGATTTCGGCATTGGTGCGTTCCAGTGAGACAGGGAGGTTATGGAGGGGTACAGGTTCAGGGCATACTTGTGTGGAGTTCTGCATTGGTGCGTTCCAGTGAGACAAGGAGGTTATGGAGGGTACCGGTTCAGGGCATATTTGTGTGAAGTTCTGCATTGGTGCGTTCCAGTGAGACAGGGAGGTTATGGAGGTGTACAGGTTCAGGGCATATTTGTGTGGAGTTCTGCATTGGTACATTCTAGTGAGACAGGGAGGTTATGGAGGGGTACAGGTTCAGGGCATATTTGTGTGTAGGTCTGCATTGGTACGTTCCAGTGAGACAGGGAGATTATGGAGGGTACAGGTTCAGGGCATATTTGTGTGGAGTTCTGCAGTGGTACGTTCCAGTGAGACAGGGAGGTTATGGTCGGGTACAGGTTCAGGGCATATTTTTGCGTAGTTCTGCATTGGTACGTTCCAGTGAGACAGGGAGGTTTTGGAGGGTACAGGTTCAGGGCATATTTTTGTGGACTTCTGTGTTGGTATGTTCCAGTGAGACAAGGATCTTATGGGCGGGTAAACGTTCAGGGCATATTTGTGTGGAGTTCTGCAGTGGTACGTTCCAGTGAGACAGGGAGGTTATGGTCGGGTATAGGTTCAGGCCATATTTGTGTGGAGTTCTGCATTGGGACTTTCGTATGAGACAGGGAAGTTATGGAAGGGTAGAGGTTCACGGCACATTTGTGTGGAGTTCTGCATTGGTACGTTCCAGTGAGACAGGGAGGTTATGGAGGGGTAGAGGTTCACGGCACATTTGTGTGGAGTTCTGCATTGGTACGTTCCAGTGAGACAGGGAGGTTATGGAGGGTACAGGTTCAGGGCATATTTGTGTGGAGTTCTGCATTGGTACATTCTAGTGAGACAGGGAGGTTATGGAGGGGTACAGGTTCAGGGCATATTTGTGTGTAGGTCTGCATTGGTACGTTCCAGTGAGACAGGGAGATTATGGAGGGTACAGGTTCAGGCCATATTTGTGTGGAGTTCTGCAGTGGTACGTTCCAGTGAGACAGGGAGGTTATGGTCGGGTACAGGTTCAGGGCATATTTTTGCGTAGTTCTGCATTGGTACGTTCCAGTGAGACAGGGAGGTTATGGAGGGTACAGGTTCAGTGCATATTTGTGTGGAGTTCTGTGTTGGTATGTTCCAGTGAGACAAGGATCTTATGGGCGGGTAAACGTTCAGGGCATATTTGTGTGGAGTTCTGCAGTGGTACGTTCCAGTGAGACAGGGAGGTTATGGTCGGGTACAGGTTCAGGGCATATTTATGTGGAGTTCTGCATTGGGACTTTCGTATGAGACAGGGAAGTTATGGAAGGGTACAGGTTCACGGCACATTTGTGTGGAGTTCTGCATTGGTACGTTCCAGTGAGACAGGGAGGTTATGGAGGGGTACAGGTTCAGGGCATATTTGTGTGTAGTTCTGCATTGGTACGTTCCAGTGAGACAGGGAGGTTATGGAGGGTACAGGTTCAGGGCATATTTGTGTGGAGTTCTGCAGTGGTACGTTCCAGTGAGACAGGGAGGTTATGCACGGTAGAGGATCAGGGGATATTTGAGTGGAGTTCGGCATTGGTGCGTTCCAGTGAGATAGGGTGGTTATGGTCGGGTACAGGTTCAGGGCATATTTGTGTGGAGTTCTGCATTGGTACGTTCCAGTGAGACAGGGATGTTACGGAGGGTACAGGTTCAGGGCATATTTGTGTGGAGTTCTGCGTTGGTACGTTCCAGTGAGACAAGGAGCTTATTGGCGGGTACACGTTCAGGGCATATTTGTGTGGTGTTCTGCAATGGTACGTTCCAGTGAGACTGGGAGGTAATGGAGGGGTACAGGTTAGGGCATATTTGAGTGTAGTTCTGCATTTGTACGTTCCAGTGAGTCAGGGATGTTATGGAGTGTACAGGTTCAGGGCACATTTGTGTGGAGTTCTGCATTGGTACTTTCCAGTGAGACAGGGAAGTTATGGAGGGGTACAGGTTCAGGGCATATTTGTGTGTAGTTCTGCATTGGTACGGTCCAGTGAGACAGGGAGGTTATTGGTGGTACAGGCTCAGGGCATATTTGTGTGGAGTTCTGCATTGCTACGTTCCAGTGAGACTGGGAGGTTATGGAGGGTACCGGTTCAGGGCATATTTGTGTGGAGTTCTGCATTGGTACGTTCCAGTGAGACAGGGAGTTTATGGAGGGTTACAGGTTCAGGGCATATTTGTGTGGAGTTCTGCATTGGTACGGTCCAGTGAGACAGGGAGGTTATGGAGGTGTACAGGTTCAGGGCACATTTGTCTGGAGTTCTGCATTGGTACGTTCCAGTGAGACAGGGAGGTTATGGAGGTGTACAGGTTCAGGGCATATTTGTGTGGAGTTCTGCATTGGTACGTTCCAGTGAGACAGGGAGGTTATGGAGGGGTACAGGTTCAGGGCATATTTGTGTGTAGTTCTGCATTGGTACGTTCCAGTGAGACAGGGAGGTTATGGAGGGTACAGGTTCAGGGCATATTTGTGTGGAGTTCTGCAGTGGTACGTTCCAGTGAGACAGGGTGGTTATGGAGGGTTACAGGTTCAGGGCATATTTGTGTGGAGTTCTGCATTGGTACGGTCCAGTGAGACAGGGAGGTTATGGAGGTGTACAGGTTCAGGGCACATTTGTCTGGAGTTCTGCAATGGTACGTTCCAGTGAGACAGGGAGGTTATGGAGGTGTACAGGTTCAGGGCATATTTGTGTGGAGTTCTGCATTGGTACGTTCCAGTGAGACAGGGAGGTTATGGAGGGGTACAGGTTCAGGGCATATTTGTGTGTAGTTCTGCATTGGTACGTTCCAGTGAGACAGGGAGGTTATGGAGGGTACAGGTTCAGGGCATATTTGTGTGGAGTTCTGCAGTGGTACGTTCCAGTGAGACAGGGTGGTTATGGTCGGGTACAGGATCAGGGCATATTTGAGTGGAGTTCGGCTTTTGTGCGTTCCAGTGAGACAGGGAGGTTATGGAGAGGTACAGGTTCAGGGCATACTTGTGTGGAGTTCTGCATTGGTACGTTCCAGTGAGACAGGGAAGTTATGGAGGGTACCGGTTCAGGGCAAATTTGTGTGGAGTTCTGCATTGGTGTGTTCCAGTGAGACAAGGAGGTTATGGGCGTGTACACGTTCAGGGCATATTTGTGTGGAATTCTGCATTGGTATGTTCCAGTGAGACAGGGAGGTTATGGAGGGTACCGGTTCAGGGCATATTTGTGTGGAGTTCTGCATTGGTACGTTCCAGTGAGACAGGGAGGTTATGAAGGGTTACAGGTTCAGGGCATATTTGTGTGGAGTTCTGCATTGGTAAGTTCCAGTGAGACAGAGAGCTTATGGAGGTGTACATGTTCAGGGCATATTTGTGTGGAGTTCTGCAATGGTACGTTCCAGTGAGACAGGGAGGTTATGGTCGGGTACAGGTTCAGGGCAAATTTGTGTGGAGTTCTGTGTTGGTGTGTTCCAGTGTGACAAGGATCTTATGGGCGGGTGAACGTTCCGGGCATATTTGTGTGGAGTTCTGCAGTGGTACCTTCCAGTGAGACAGGGTGGTTATGGTCGGGTACAGGATCAGGGCATATTTGAGTGGATTTCGGCATTGGTGCGTTCCAGTGAGACAGGGAGGTTATGGAGGGGTACAGGTTCAGGGCATACTTGTGTGGAGTTCTGCATTGGTGCGTTCCAGTGAGACAAGGAGGTTATGGGCGGGTACACGTTCAGGGCATATTTGTGTGGAATTCTGCATTGGTACGTTCCAGTGAGACTGGGAGGTTATGGAGGGTACCTGTTCAGGGCATATTTGTGTGCAGTTCTGCATTGGTACGTTCCAGCGAGACAGGGAGGTTATGGAGGGTTACAGGTTCAGGGCATATTTGTGTGGAGTTCTGCATTGGTACGGTCCAGTGAGACAGGGAGGTTATGGAGGTGTACAGGTTCAGGGCACATTTGTCTGGAGTTCTGCATTGGTACTTTCCAGTGAGACAGGGAGGTTATGGAGGTGTACAGGTTCAGGGCATATTTGTGTGGAGTTCTGCATTGGTACGTTCCAGTGAGACAGGGAGGTTATGGAGGGGTACAGGTTCAGGGCATATTTGTGTGTAGTTCTGCATTGGTACGTTCCAGTGAGACAGGGAGGTTATGGAGGGTACAGGTTCAGGGCATATTTGTGTGGAGTTCTGCAGTGGTACGTTCCAGTGAGACAGGGTGGTTATGGTCGGGTACAGGATCAGGGCATATTTGAGTGGAGTTCGGCTTTTGTGCGTTCCAGTGAGACAGGGAGGTTATGGAGAGGTACAGGTTCAGGGCATACTTGTGTGGAGTTCTGCATTGGTACGTTCCAGTGAGACAGGGAGGTTATGGAGGGTACCGGTTCAGGGCAAATTTGTGTGGAGTTCTGCATTGGTGTGTTCCAGTGAGACAAGGAGGTTATGGGCGGGTACACGTTCAGGGCATATTTGTGTGGAATTCTGCATTGGTACGTTCCAGTGAGACAGGGAGGTTATGGAGTGTACCGGTTCAGGGCATATTTGTGTGGAGTTCTGCATTGGTACGTTCCAGTGAGATAGGGAGGTTATGGAGGGTTACAGGTTCAGGGCATATTTGTGTGGAGTTCTGCATTGGTACGTTCCAGTGAGACAGGGAGGTTATGGAGCTACAGGCTCAGGGCATATTTGTGTGGAGTTCTGCAGTGGTACGTTCCAGTGAGTCAGGGAGGTTATGGTCGGGTACAGGATCAGGGCATATTTGAGTGGATTTCGGCATTGGTGCGTTCCAGTGAGACAGGGAGGTTATGGAGGGGTACAGGTTCAGGGCATACTTGTGTGGAGTTCTGCATTGGTGCGTTCCAGTGAGACAAGGAGGTTATGGAGGGTACCGGTTCAGGGCATATTTGTGTGAAGTTCTGCATTGGTGCGTTCCAGTGAGACAGGGAGGTTATGGAGGTGTACAGGTTCAGGGCATATTTGTGTGGAGTTCTGCATTGGTACATTCTAGTGAGACAGGGAGGTTATGGAGGGGTACAGGTTCAGGGCATATTTGTGTGTAGGTCTGCATTGGTACGTTCCAGTGAGACAGGGAGATTATGGAGGGTACAGGTTCAGGGCATATTTGTGTGGAGTTCTGCAGTGGTACGTTCCAGTGAGACAGGGAGGTTATGGTCGGGTACAGGTTCAGGGCATATTTTTGCGTAGTTCTGCATTGGTACGTTCCAGTGAGACAGGGAGGTTTTGGAGGGTACAGGTTCAGGGCATATTTTTGTGGACTTCTGTGTTGGTATGTTCCAGTGAGACAAGGATCTTATGGGCGGGTAAACGTTCAGGGCATATTTGTGTGGAGTTCTGCAGTGGTACGTTCCAGTGAGACAGGGAGGTTATGGTCGGGTATAGGTTCAGGCCATATTTGTGTGGAGTTCTGCATTGGGACTTTCGTATGAGACAGGGAAGTTATGGAAGGGTAGAGGTTCACGGCACATTTGTGTGGAGTTCTGCATTGGTACGTTCCAGTGAGACAGGGAGGTTATGGAGGGGTAGAGGTTCACGGCACATTTGTGTGGAGTTCTGCATTGGTACGTTCCAGTGAGACAGGGAGGTTATGGAGGGTACAGGTTCAGGGCATATTTGTGTGGAGTTCTGCATTGGTACATTCTAGTGAGACAGGGAGGTTATGGAGGGGTACAGGTTCAGGGCATATTTGTGTGTAGGTCTGCATTGGTACGTTCCAGTGAGACAGGGAGATTATGGAGGGTACAGGTTCAGGCCATATTTGTGTGGAGTTCTGCAGTGGTACGTTCCAGTGAGACAGGGAGGTTATGGTCGGGTACAGGTTCAGGGCATATTTTTGCGTAGTTCTGCATTGGTACGTTCCAGTGAGACAGGGAGGTTATGGAGGGTACAGGTTCAGTGCATATTTGTGTGGAGTTCTGTGTTGGTATGTTCCAGTGAGACAAGGATCTTATGGGCGGGTAAACGTTCAGGGCATATTTGTGTGGAGTTCTGCAGTGGTACGTTCCAGTGAGACAGGGAGGTTATGGTCGGGTACAGGTTCAGGGCATATTTATGTGGAGTTCTGCATTGGGACTTTCGTATGAGACAGGGAAGTTATGGAAGGGTACAGGTTCACGGCACATTTGTGTGGAGTTCTGCATTGGTACGTTCCAGTGAGACAGGGAGGTTATGGAGGGGTACAGGTTCAGGGCATATTTGTGTGTAGTTCTGCATTGGTACGTTCCAGTGAGACAGGGAGGTTATGGAGGGTACAGGTTCAGGGCATATTTGTGTGGAGTTCTGCAGTGGTACGTTCCAGTGAGACAGGGAGGTTATGCACGGTAGAGGATCAGGGGATATTTGAGTGGAGTTCGGCATTGGTGCGTTCCAGTGAGATAGGGTGGTTATGGTCGGGTACAGGTTCAGGGCATATTTGTGTGGAGTTCTGCATTGGTACGTTCCAGTGAGACAGGGATGTTACGGAGGGTACAGGTTCAGGGCATATTTGTGTGGAGTTCTGCGTTGGTACGTTCCAGTGAGACAAGGAGCTTATTGGCGGGTACACGTTCAGGGCATATTTGTGTGGTGTTCTGCAATGGTACGTTCCAGTGAGACTGGGAGGTAATGGAGGGGTACAGGTTAGGGCATATTTGAGTGTAGTTCTGCATTTGTACGTTCCAGTGAGTCAGGGATGTTATGGAGTGTACAGGTTCAGGGCACATTTGTGTGGAGTTCTGCATTGGTACTTTCCAGTGAGACAGGGAAGTTATGGAGGGGTACAGGTTCAGGGCATATTTGTGTGTAGTTCTGCATTGGTACGGTCCAGTGAGACAGGGAGGTTATTGGTGGTACAGGCTCAGGGCATATTTGTGTGGAGTTCTGCAGTGGTACGTTCCAGTGAGTCAGGGAGGTTATGGTCGGGTACAGGATCAGGGCATATTTGAGTGGAGTTCGGCATTGGTGCGTTCCAGTGAGACAGGGAGGTTATGGAGGGGTACAGGTTCAGGGCATACTTGTGTGGAGTTCTGCATTGGTACGTTCCAGTGAGACAGGGAGGTTATGGACGGGTACAGGATCAGGGCATATTTGAGTGGAGTTCGGCATTCGTGCGTTCCAGTGAGACAGGGAGGTTATGGAGGGGTACAGGTTCAGGGCATACTTGTGTGGAGTTCTGCATTGGTGCGTTCCAGTGAGACAAGGAGGTTATGGGCGGGTACACGTTCAGGGCATATTTGTGTGGAATTCTGCATTGGTACGTTCCAGTGAGACTGGGAGGTTATGGAGGGTACCTGTTCAGGGCATATTTGTGTGCAGTTCTGCATTGGTACGTTCCAGCGAGACAGGGAGGTTATGGAGGGTTACAGGTTCAGGGCATATTTGTGTGGAGTTCTGCATTGGTACGGTCCAGTGAGACAGGGAGGTTATGGAGGTGTACAGGTTCAGGGCACATTTGTCTGGAGTTCTGCATTGGTACTTTCCAGTGAGACAGGGAGGTTATGGAGGTGTACAGGTTCAGGGCATATTTGTGTGGAGTTCTGCATTGGTACGTTCCAGTGAGACAGGGAGGTTATGGAGGGGTACAGGTTCAGGGCATATTTGTGTGTAGTTCTGCATTGGTACGTTCCAGTGAGACAGGGAGGTTATGGAGGGTACAGGTTCAGGGCATATTTGTGTGGAGTTCTGCAGTGGTACGTTCCAGTGAGACAGGGTGGTTATGGTCGGGTACAGGATCAGGGCATATTTGAGTGGAGTTCGGCTTTTGTGCGTTCCAGTGAGACAGGGAGGTTATGGAGAGGTACAGGTTCAGGGCATACTTGTGTGGAGTTCTGCATTGGTACGTTCCAGTGAGACAGGGAGGTTATGGAGGGTACCGGTTCAGGGCAAATTTGTGTGGAGTTCTGCATTGGTGTGTTCCAGTGAGACAAGGAGGTTATGGGCGGGTACACGTTCAGGGCATATTTGTGTGGAATTCTGCATTGGTACGTTCCAGTGAGACAGGGAGGTTATGGAGTGTACCGGTTCAGGGCATATTTGTGTGGAGTTCTGCATTGGTACGTTCCAGTGAGATAGGGAGTTTATGGAGGGTTACAGGTTCAGGGCATATTTGTGTGGAGTTCTGCATTGGTACGTTCCAGTGAGACAGGGAGGTTATGGAGCTACAGGCTCAGGGCATATTTGTGTGGAGTTCTGCAGTGGTACGTTCCAGTGAGTCAGGGAGGTTATGGTCGGGTACAGGATCAGGGCATATTTGAGTGGATTTCGGCATTGGTGCGTTCCAGTGAGACAGGGAGGTTATGGAGGGGTACAGGTTCAGGGCATACTTGTGTGGAGTTCTGCATTGGTGCGTTCCAGTGAGACAAGGAGGTTATGGAGGGTACCGGTTCAGGGCATATTTGTGTGAAGTTCTGCATTGGTGCGTTCCAGTGAGACAGGGAGGTTATGGAGGTGTACAGGTTCAGGGCATATTTGTGTGGAGTTCTGCATTGGTACATTCTAGTGAGACAGGGAGGTTATGGAGGGGTACAGGTTCAGGGCATATTTGTGTGTAGGTCTGCATTGGTACGTTCCAGTGAGACAGGGAGATTATGGAGGGTACAGGTTCAGGGCATATTTGTGTGGAGTTCTGCAGTGGTACGTTCCAGTGAGACAGGGAGGTTATGGTCGGGTACAGGTTCAGGGCATATTTTTGCGTAGTTCTGCATTGGTACGTTCCAGTGAGACAGGGAGGTTTTGGAGGGTACAGGTTCAGGGCATATTTTTGTGGACTTCTGTGTTGGTATGTTCCAGTGAGACAAGGATCTTATGGGCGGGTAAACTTTCAGGGCATATTTGTGTGGAGTTCTGCAGTGGTACGTTCCAGTGAGACAGGGAGGTTATGGTCGGGTATAGGTTCAGGCCATATTTGTGTGGAGTTCTGCATTGGGACTTTCGTATGAGACAGGGAAGTTATGGAAGGGTAGAGGTTCACGGCACATTTGTGTGGAGTTCTGCATTGGTACGTTCCAGTGAGACAGGGAGGTTATGGAGGGGTAGAGGTTCACGGCACATTTGTGTGGAGTTCTGCATTGGTACGTTCCAGTGAGACAGGGAGGTTATGGAGGGTACAGGTTCAGGGCATATTTGTGTGGAGTTCTGCATTGGTACATTCTAGTGAGACAGGGAGGTTATGGAGGGGTACAGGTTCAGGGCATATTTGTGTGTAGGTCTGCATTGGTACGTTCCAGTGAGACAGGGAGATTATGGAGGGTACAGGTTCAGGCCATATTTGTGTGGAGTTCTGCAGTGGTACGTTCCAGTGAGACAGGGAGGTTATGGTCGGGTACAGGTTCAGGGCATATTTTTGCGTAGTTCTGCATTGGTACGTTCCAGTGAGACAGGGAGGTTATGGAGGGTACAGGTTCAGTGCATATTTGTGTGGAGTTCTGTGTTGGTATGTTCCAGTGAGACAAGGATCTTATGGGCGGGTAAACGTTCAGGGCATATTTGTGTGGAGTTCTGCAGTGGTACGTTCCAGTGAGACAGGGAGGTTATGGTCGGGTACAGGTTCAGGGCATATTTATGTGGAGTTCTGCATTGGGACTTTCGTATGAGACAGGGAAGTTATGGAAGGGTACAGGTTCACGGCACATTTGTGTGGAGTTCTGCATTGGTACGTTCCAGTGAGACAGGGAGGTTATGGAGGGGTACAGGTTCAGGGCATATTTGTGTGTAGTTCTGCATTGGTACGTTCCAGTGAGACAGGGAGGTTATGGAGGGTACAGGTTCAGGGCATATTTGTGTGGAGTTCTGCAGTGGTACGTTCCAGTGAGACAGGGAGGTTATGCACGGTAGAGGATCAGGGGATATTTGAGTGGAGTTCGGCATTGGTGCGTTCCAGTGAGATAGGGTGGTTATGGTCGGGTACAGGTTCAGGGCATATTTGTGTGGAGTTCTGCATTGGTACGTTCCAGTGAGACAGGGATGTTACGGAGGGTACAGGTTCAGGGCATATTTGTGTGGAGTTCTGCGTTGGTACGTTCCAGTGAGACAAGGAGCTTATTGGCGGGTACACGTTCAGGGCATATTTGTGTGGTGTTCTGCAATGGTACGTTCCAGTGAGACTGGGAGGTAATGGAGGGGTACAGGTTAGGGCATATTTGAGTGTAGTTCTGCATTTGTACGTTCCAGTGAGTCAGGGATGTTATGGAGTGTACAGGTTCAGGGCACATTTGTGTGGAGTTCTGCATTGGTACTTTCCAGTGAGACAGGGAAGTTATGGAGGGGTACAGGTTCAGGGCATATTTGTGTGTAGTTCTGCATTGGTACGGTCCAGTGAGACAGGGAGGTTATTGGTGGTACAGGCTCAGGGCATATTTGTGTGGAGTTCTGCATTGCTACGTTCCAGTGAGACTGGGAGGTTATGGAGGGTACCGGTTCAGGGCATATTTGTGTGGAGTTCTGCATTGGTACGTTCCAGTGAGACAGGGAGTTTATGGAGGGTTACAGGTTCAGGGCATATTTGTGTGGAGTTCTGCATTGGTACGGTCCAGTGAGACAGGGAGGTTATGGAGGTGTACAGGTTCAGGGCACATTTGTCTGGAGTTCGGCATTGGTACGTTCCAGTGAGACAGGGAGGTTATGGAGGTGTACAGGTTCAGGGCATATTTGTGTGGAGTTCTGCATTGGTACGTTCCAGTGAGACAGGGAGGTTATGGAGGGGTACAGGTTCAGGGCATATTTGTGTGTAGTTCTGCATTGGTACGTTCCAGTGAGACAGGGAGGTTATGGAGGGTACAGGTTCAGGGCATATTTGTGTGGAGTTCTGCAGTGGTACGTTCCAGTGAGACAGGGTGGTTATGGAGGGTTACAGGTTCAGGGCATATTTGTGTGGAGTTCTGCATTGGTACGGTCCAGTGAGACAGGGAGGTTATGGAGGTGTACAGGTTCAGGGCACATTTGTCTGGAGTTCTGCAATGGTACGTTCCAGTGAGACAGGGAGGTTATGGAGGTGTACAGGTTCAGGGCATATTTGTGTGGAGTTCTGCATTGGTACGTTCCAGTGAGACAGGGAGGTTATGGAGGGGTACAGGTTCAGGGCATATTTGTGTGTAGTTCTGCATTGGTACGTTCCAGTGAGACAGGGAGGTTATGGAGGGTACAGGTTCAGGGCATATTTGTGTGGAGTTCTGCAGTGGTACGTTCCAGTGAGACAGGGTGGTTATGGTCGGGTACAGGATCAGGGCATATTTGAGTGGAGTTCGGCTTTTGTGCGTTCCAGTGAGACAGGGAGGTTATGGAGAGGTACAGGTTCAGGGCATACTTGTGTGGAGTTCTGCATTGGTACGTTCCAGTGAGACAGGGAAGTTATGGAGGGTACCGGTTCAGGGCAAATTTGTGTGGAGTTCTGCATTGGTGTGTTCCAGTGAGACAAGGAGGTTATGGGCGTGTACACGTTCAGGGCATATTTGTGTGGAATTCTGCATTGGTATGTTCCAGTGAGACAGGGAGGTTATGGAGGGTACCGGTTCAGGGCATATTTGTGTGGAGTTCTGCATTGGTACGTTCCAGTGAGACAGGGAGGTTATGAAGGGTTACAGGTTCAGGGCATATTTGTGTGGAGTTCTGCATTGGTAAGTTCCAGTGAGACAGAGAGCTTATGGAGGTGTACATGTTCAGGGCATATTTGTGTGGAGTTCTGCAATGGTACGTTCCAGTGAGACAGGGAGGTTATGGTCGGGTACAGGTTCAGGGCAAATTTGTGTGGAGTTCTGTGTTGGTGTGTTCCAGTGTGACAAGGATCTTATGGGCGGGTGAACGTTCCGGGCATATTTGTGTGGAGTTCTGCAGTGGTACCTTCCAGTGAGACAGGGTGGTTATGGTCGGGTACAGGATCAGGGCATATTTGAGTGGATTTCGGCATTGGTGCGTTCCAGTGAGACAGGGAGGTTATGGAGGGGTACAGGTTCAGGGCATACTTGTGTGGAGTTCTGCATTGGTGCGTTCCAGTGAGACAAGGAGGTTATGGGCGGGTACACGTTCAGGGCATATTTGTGTGGAATTCTGCATTGGTACGTTCCAGTGAGACTGGGAGGTTATGGAGGGTACCTGTTCAGGGCATATTTGTGTGCAGTTCTGCATTGGTACGTTCCAGCGAGACAGGGAGGTTATGGAGGGTTACAGGTTCAGGGCATATTTGTGTGGAGTTCTGCATTGGTACGGTCCAGTGAGACAGGGAGGTTATGGAGGTGTACAGGTTCAGGGCACATTTGTCTGGAGTTCTGCATTGGTACTTTCCAGTGAGACAGGGAGGTTATGGAGGTGTACAGGTTCAGGGCATATTTGTGTGGAGTTCTGCATTGGTACGTTCCAGTGAGACAGGGAGGTTATGGAGGGGTACAGGTTCAGGGCATATTTGTGTGTAGTTCTGCATTGGTACGTTCCAGTGAGACAGGGAGGTTATGGAGGGTACAGGTTCAGGGCATATTTGTGTGGAGTTCTGCAGTGGTACGTTCCAGTGAGACAGGGTGGTTATGGTCGGGTACAGGATCAGGGCATATTTGAGTGGAGTTCGGCTTTTGTGCGTTCCAGTGAGACAGGGAGGTTATGGAGAGGTACAGGTTCAGGGCATACTTGTGTGGAGTTCTGCATTGGTACGTTCCAGTGAGACAGGGAGGTTATGGAGGGTACCGGTTCAGGGCAAATTTGTGTGGAGTTCTGCATTGGTGTGTTCCAGTGAGACAAGGAGGTTATGGGCGGGTACACGTTCAGGGCATATTTGTGTGGAATTCTGCATTGGTACGTTCCAGTGAGACAGGGAGGTTATGGAGTGTACCGGTTCAGGGCATATTTGTGTGGAGTTCTGCATTGGTACGTTCCAGTGAGATAGGGAGGTTATGGAGGGTTACAGGTTCAGGGCATATTTGTGTGGAGTTCTGCATTGGTACGTTCCAGTGAGACAGGGAGGTTATGGAGCTACAGGCTCAGGGCATATTTGTGTGGAGTTCTGCAGTGGTACGTTCCAGTGAGTCAGGGAGGTTATGGTCGGGTACAGGATCAGGGCATATTTGAGTGGATTTCGGCATTGGTGCGTTCCAGTGAGACAGGGAGGTTATGGAGGGGTACAGGTTCAGGGCATACTTGTGTGGAGTTCTGCATTGGTGCGTTCCAGTGAGACAAGGAGGTTATGGAGGGTACCGGTTCAGGGCATATTTGTGTGAAGTTCTGCATTGGTGCGTTCCAGTGAGACAGGGAGGTTATGGAGGTGTACAGGTTCAGGGCATATTTGTGTGGAGTTCTGCATTGGTACATTCTAGTGAGACAGGGAGGTTATGGAGGGGTACAGGTTCAGGGCATATTTGTGTGTAGGTCTGCATTGGTACGTTCCAGTGAGACAGGGAGATTATGGAGGGTACAGGTTCAGGGCATATTTGTGTGGAGTTCTGCAGTGGTACGTTCCAGTGAGACAGGGAGGTTATGGTCGGGTACAGGTTCAGGGCATATTTTTGCGTAGTTCTGCATTGGTACGTTCCAGTGAGACAGGGAGGTTTTGGAGGGTACAGGTTCAGGGCATATTTTTGTGGACTTCTGTGTTGGTATGTTCCAGTGAGACAAGGATCTTATGGGCGGGTAAACGTTCAGGGCATATTTGTGTGGAGTTCTGCAGTGGTACGTTCCAGTGAGACAGGGAGGTTATGGTCGGGTATAGGTTCAGGCCATATTTGTGTGGAGTTCTGCATTGGGACTTTCGTATGAGACAGGGAAGTTATGGAAGGGTAGAGGTTCACGGCACATTTGTGTGGAGTTCTGCATTGGTACGTTCCAGTGAGACAGGGAGGTTATGGAGGGGTAGAGGTTCACGGCACATTTGTGTGGAGTTCTGCATTGGTACGTTCCAGTGAGACAGGGAGGTTATGGAGGGTACAGGTTCAGGGCATATTTGTGTGGAGTTCTGCATTGGTACATTCTAGTGAGACAGGGAGGTTATGGAGGGGTACAGGTTCAGGGCATATTTGTGTGTAGGTCTGCATTGGTACGTTCCAGTGAGACAGGGAGATTATGGAGGGTACAGGTTCAGGCCATATTTGTGTGGAGTTCTGCAGTGGTACGTTCCAGTGAGACAGGGAGGTTATGGTCGGGTACAGGTTCAGGGCATATTTTTGCGTAGTTCTGCATTGGTACGTTCCAGTGAGACAGGGAGGTTATGGAGGGTACAGGTTCAGTGCATATTTGTGTGGAGTTCTGTGTTGGTATGTTCCAGTGAGACAAGGATCTTATGGGCGGGTAAACGTTCAGGGCATATTTGTGTGGAGTTCTGCAGTGGTACGTTCCAGTGAGACAGGGAGGTTATGGTCGGGTACAGGTTCAGGGCATATTTATGTGGAGTTCTGCATTGGGACTTTCGTATGAGACAGGGAAGTTATGGAAGGGTACAGGTTCACGGCACATTTGTGTGGAGTTCTGCATTGGTACGTTCCAGTGAGACAGGGAGGTTATGGAGGGGTACAGGTTCAGGGCATATTTGTGTGTAGTTCTGCATTGGTACGTTCCAGTGAGACAGGGAGGTTATGGAGGGTACAGGTTCAGGGCATATTTGTGTGGAGTTCTGCAGTGGTACGTTCCAGTGAGACAGGGAGGTTATGCACGGTAGAGGATCAGGGGATATTTGAGTGGAGTTCGGCATTGGTGCGTTCCAGTGAGATAGGGTGGTTATGGTCGGGTACAGGTTCAGGGCATATTTGTGTGGAGTTCTGCATTGGTACGTTCCAGTGAGACAGGGATGTTACGGAGGGTACAGGTTCAGGGCATATTTGTGTGGAGTTCTGCGTTGGTACGTTCCAGTGAGACAAGGAGCTTATTGGCGGGTACACGTTCAGGGCATATTTGTGTGGTGTTCTGCAATGGTACGTTCCAGTGAGACTGGGAGGTAATGGAGGGGTACAGGTTAGGGCATATTTGAGTGTAGTTCTGCATTTGTACGTTCCAGTGAGTCAGGGATGTTATGGAGTGTACAGGTTCAGGGCACATTTGTGTGGAGTTCTGCATTGGTACTTTCCAGTGAGACAGGGAAGTTATGGAGGGGTACAGGTTCAGGGCATATTTGTGTGTAGTTCTGCATTGGTACGGTCCAGTGAGACAGGGAGGTTATTGGTGGTACAGGCTCAGGGCATATTTGTGTGGAGTTCTGCAGTGGTACGTTCCAGTGAGTCAGGGAGGTTATGGTCGGGTACAGGATCAGGGCATATTTGAGTGGAGTTCGGCATTGGTGCGTTCCAGTGAGACAGGGAGGTTATGGAGGGGTACAGGTTCAGGGCATACTTGTGTGGAGTTCTGCATTGGTGCGTTCCAGTGAGACAAGGAGGTTATGGGCGGGTACACGTTCAGGGCATATTTGTGTGGAATTCTGCATTGCTACGTTCCAGTGAGACTGGGAGGTTATGGAGGGTACCGGTTCAGGGCATATTTGTGTGGAGTTCTGCATTGGTACGTTCCAGTGAGACAGGGAGTTTATGGAGGGTTACAGGTTCAGGGCATATTTGTGTGGAGTTCTGCATTGGTACGGTCCAGTGAGACAGGGAGGTTATGGAGGTGTACAGGTTCAGGGCACATTTGTCTGGAGTTCTGCATTGGTACGTTCCAGTGAGACAGGGAGGTTATGGAGGTGTACAGGTTCAGGGCATATTTGTGTGGAGTTCTGCATTGGTACGTTCCTGTGAGACAGGGAGGTTATGGAGGGGTACAGGTTCAGGGCATATTTGTGTGTAGTTCTGCATTGGTACGTTCCAGTGAGACAGGGAGGTTATGGAGGGTACAGGTTCAGGGCATATTTGTGTGGAGTTCTGCAGTGGTACGTTCCAGTGAGACAGGGTGGTTATGGAGGGTTACAGGTTCAGGGCATATTTGTGTGGAGTTCTGCATTGGTACGGTCCAGTGAGACAGGGAGGTTATGGAGGTGTACAGGTTCAGGGCACATTTGTCTGGAGTTCTGCAATGGTACGTTCCAGTGAGACAGGGAGGTTATGGAGGTGTACAGGTTCAGGGCATATTTGTGTGGAGTTCTGCATTGGTACGTTCCAGTGAGACAGGGAGGTTATGGAGGGGTACAGGTTCAGGGCATATTTGTGTGTAGTTCTGCATTGGTACGTTCCAGTGAGACAGGGAGGTTATGGAGGGTACAGGTTCAGGGCATATTTGTGTGGAGTTCTGCAGTGGTACGTTCCAGTGAGACAGGGTGGTTATGGTCGGGTACAGGATCAGGGCATGTTTGAGTGGAGTTCGGCTTTTGTGCGTTCCAGTGAGACAGGGAGGTTATGGAGAGGTACAGGTTCAGGGCATACTTGTGTGGAGTTCTGCATTGGTACGTTCCAGTGAGACAGGGAAGTTATGGAGGGTACCGGTTCAGGGCAAATTTGTGTGGAGTTCTGCATTGGTAAGTTCCAGTGAGACAGAGAGCTTATGGAGGTGTACATGTTCAGGGCATATTTGTGTGGAGTTCTGCAATGGTACGTTCCAGTGAGACAGGGAGGTTATGGTCGGGTACAGGTTCAGGGCAAATTTGTGTGGAGTTCTGTGTTGGTGTGTTCCAGTGTGACAAGGATCTTATGGGCGGGTGAACGTTCCGGGCATATTTGTGTGGAGTTCTGCAGTGGTACCTTCCAGTGAGACAGGGTGGTTATGGTCGGGTACAGGATCAGGGCATATTTGAGTGGATTTCGGCATTGGTGCGTTCCAGTGAGACAGGGAGGTTATGGAGGGGTACAGGTTCAGGGCATACTTGTGTGGAGTTCTGCATTGGTGCGTTCCAGTGAGACAAGGAGGTTATGGAGGGTACCGGTTCAGGGCATATTTGTGTGAAGTTCTGCATTGGTGCGTTCCAGTGAGACAGGGAGGTTATGGAGGTGTACAGGTTCAGGGCATATTTGTGTGGAGTTCTGCATTGGTACGTTCCAGTGAGACAGGGAGGTTATGGAGGGGTACAGGTTCAGGGCATATTTGTGTGTAGTTCTGCATTGCTACGTTCCAGTGAGACAGGGAGGTTATGGAGGGTACAGGTTCAGGGCATATTTGTGTGGAGTTCTGCAGTGGTACGTTCCAGTGAGACAGGGTGGTTATGGTCGGGTACAGGATCAGGGCATATTTGAGTAGAGTTCGGCTTTTGTGCGTTCCAGTGAGACAGGGAGGTTATGGAGAGGTACAGGTTCAGGGCTTACTTGTGTGGAGTTCTGCATTGGTACGTTCCAGTGAGACAGGGAGGTTATGGAGGGTACCGGTTCAGGGCAAATTTGTGTGGAGTTCTGCATTGGTGTTTTCCAGTGAGACAAGGAGGTTATGGGCGGGTACACGTTCAGGGCATATTTGTGTGGAATTCTGCATTGGTATGTTCCAGTGAGACAGGGAGGTTATGGAGGGTACCGGTTCAGGGCATATTTGTGTGGAGTTCTGCATTGGTACGTTCCAGTGAGACAGGGAGGTTATGGAGGGTTACAGGTTCAGGGCATATTTGTGTGGAGTTCTGCATTGGTACGTTCCAGTGAGACAGGGAGGTTATGGAGGTGTACATGTTCAGGGCATATTTGTGTGGAGTTCTGCAATGGTACGTTCCAGTGAGACAGGGAGGTTATGGTCGGGTACAGGTTCAGGGCATATTTGTGTGGAGTTCTGCATTGGTACTTTCCAGTGAGACAGGGAAGTTATGGAGGGGTACAGGTTCAGGGCATATTTGTGTGGAGTTCTGCATTGGTACGTTCTAGTGAGAGAGGGAGGTTATGGAGGGGTACAGGTTCAGGGCATATTTGTGTGTAGTTCTGCATTGGTACGTTCCAGTGAGACAGGGAGGTTATGGAGGGCACAGGTTCAGGGCATATTTGTGCGTAGTTCTGCATTGGTACGTTCCAGTGAGACAGGGAGATTATGGAGGGTACAGGTTCAGGCCATATTTGTGTGGAGTTCTGCAGTGGTACGTTCCAGTGAGACAGGGAGGTTATGGTCGGGTACAGGTTCAGGGCATATTTTTGCGTAGTTCTGCATTGGTACGTTCCAGTGAGACAGGGAGGTTATGGAGGGTACAGGTTCAGTGCATATTTGTGTGGAGTTCTGTGTTGGTATGTTCCAGTGAGACAAGGATCTTATGGGCGGGTAAACGTTCAGGGCATATTTGTGTGGAGTTCTGCAGTGGTACGTTCCAGTGAGACAGGGAGGTTATGGTCGGGTACAGGTTCAGGGCATATTTATGTGGAGTTCTGCATTGGGACTTTCGTATGAGACAGGGAAGTTATGGAAGGGTACAGGTTCACGGCACATTTGTGTGGAGTTCTGCATTGGTACGTTCCAGTGAGACAGGGAGGTTATGGAGGGGTACAGGTTCAGGGCATATTTGTGTGTAGTTCTGCATTGGTACGTTCCAGTGAGACAGGGAGGTTATGGAGGGTACAGGTTCAGGGCATATTTGTGTGGAGTTCTGCAGTGGTACGTTCCAGTGAGACAGGGAGGTTATGCACGGTAGAGGATCAGGGGATATTTGAGTGGAGTTCGGCATTGGTGCGTTCCAGTGAGATAGGGTGGTTATGGTCGGGTACAGGTTCAGGGCATATTTGTGTGGAGTTCTGCATTGGTACGTTCCAGTGAGACAGGGATGTTACGGAGGGTACAGGTTCAGGGCATATTTGTGTGGAGTTCTGCGTTGGTACGTTCCAGTGAGACAAGGAGCTTATTGGCGGGTACACGTTCAGGGCATATTTGTGTGGTGTTCTGCAATGGTACGTTCCAGTGAGACTGGGAGGTAATGGAGGGGTACAGGTTAGGGCATATTTGAGTGTAGTTCTGCATTTGTACGTTCCAGTGAGTCAGGGATGTTATGGAGTGTACAGGTTCAGGGCACATTTGTGTGGAGTTCTGCATTGGTACTTTCCAGTGAGACAGGGAAGTTATGGAGGGGTACAGGTTCAGGGCATATTTGTGTGTAGTTCTGCATTGGTACGGTCCAGTGAGACAGGGAGGTTATTGGTGGTACAGGCTCAGGGCATATTTGTGTGGAGTTCTGCATTGCTACGTTCCAGTGAGACTGGGAGGTTATGGAGGGTACCGGTTCAGGGCATATTTGTGTGGAGTTCTGCATTGGTACGTTCCAGTGAGACAGGGAGTTTATGGAGGGTTACAGGTTCAGGGCATATTTGTGTGGAGTTCTGCATTGGTACGGTCCAGTGAGACAGGGAGGTTATGGAGGTGTACAGGTTCAGGGCACATTTGTCTGGAGTTCGGCATTGGTACGTTCCAGTGAGACAGGGAGGTTATGGAGGTGTACAGGTTCAGGGCATATTTGTGTGGAGTTCTGCATTGGTACGTTCCAGTGAGACAGGGAGGTTATGGAGGGGTACAGGTTCAGGGCATATTTGTGTGTAGTTCTGCATTGGTACGTTCCAGTGAGACAGGGAGGTTATGGAGGGTACAGGTTCAGGGCATATTTGTGTGGAGTTCTGCAGTGGTACGTTCCAGTGAGACAGGGTGGTTATGGAGGGTTACAGGTTCAGGGCATATTTGTGTGGAGTTCTGCATTGGTACGGTCCAGTGAGACAGGGAGGTTATGGAGGTGTACAGGTTCAGGGCACATTTGTCTGGAGTTCTGCAATGGTACGTTCCAGTGAGACAGGGAGGTTATGGAGGTGTACAGGTTCAGGGCATATTTGTGTGGAGTTCTGCATTGGTACGTTCCAGTGAGACAGGGAGGTTATGGAGGGGTACAGGTTCAGGGCATATTTGTGTGTAGTTCTGCATTGGTACGTTCCAGTGAGACAGGGAGGTTATGGAGGGTACAGGTTCAGGGCATATTTGTGTGGAGTTCTGCAGTGGTACGTTCCAGTGAGACAGGGTGGTTATGGTCGGGTACAGGATCAGGGCATATTTGAGTGGAGTTCGGCTTTTGTGCGTTCCAGTGAGACAGGGAGGTTATGGAGAGGTACAGGTTCAGGGCATACTTGTGTGGAGTTCTGCATTGGTACGTTCCAGTGAGACAGGGAAGTTATGGAGGGTACCGGTTCAGGGCAAATTTGTGTGGAGTTCTGCATTGGTGTGTTCCAGTGAGACAAGGAGGTTATGGGCGTGTACACGTTCAGGGCATATTTGTGTGGAATTCTGCATTGGTATGTTCCAGTGAGACAGGGAGGTTATGGAGGGTACCGGTTCAGGGCATATTTGTGTGGAGTTCTGCATTGGTACGTTCCAGTGAGACAGGGAGGTTATGAAGGGTTACAGGTTCAGGGCATATTTGTGTGGAGTTCTGCATTGGTAAGTTCCAGTGAGACAGAGAGCTTATGGAGGTGTACATGTTCAGGGCATATTTGTGTGGAGTTCTGCAATGGTACGTTCCAGTGAGACAGGGAGGTTATGGTCGGGTACAGGTTCAGGGCAAATTTGTGTGGAGTTCTGTGTTGGTGTGTTCCAGTGTGACAAGGATCTTATGGGCGGGTGAACGTTCCGGGCATATTTGTGTGGAGTTCTGCAGTGGTACCTTCCAGTGAGACAGGGTGGTTATGGTCGGGTACAGGATCAGGGCATATTTGAGTGGATTTCGGCATTGGTGCGTTCCAGTGAGACAGGGAGGTTATGGAGGGGTACAGGTTCAGGGCATACTTGTGTGGAGTTCTGCATTGGTGCGTTCCAGTGAGACAAGGAGGTTATGGGCGGGTACACGTTCAGGGCATATTTGTGTGGAATTCTGCATTGGTACGTTCCAGTGAGACTGGGAGGTTATGGAGGGTACCTGTTCAGGGCATATTTGTGTGCAGTTCTGCATTGGTACGTTCCAGCGAGACAGGGAGGTTATGGAGGGTTACAGGTTCAGGGCATATTTGTGTGGAGTTCTGCATTGGTACGGTCCAGTGAGACAGGGAGGTTATGGAGGTGTACAGGTTCAGGGCACATTTGTCTGGAGTTCTGCATTGGTACTTTCCAGTGAGACAGGGAGGTTATGGAGGTGTACAGGTTCAGGGCATATTTGTGTGGAGTTCTGCATTGGTACGTTCCAGTGAGACAGGGAGGTTATGGAGGGGTACAGGTTCAGGGCATATTTGTGTGTAGTTCTGCATTGGTACGTTCCAGTGAGACAGGGAGGTTATGGAGGGTACAGGTTCAGGGCATATTTGTGTGGAGTTCTGCAGTGGTACGTTCCAGTGAGACAGGGTGGTTATGGTCGGGTACAGGATCAGGGCATATTTGAGTGGAGTTCGGCTTTTGTGCGTTCCAGTGAGACAGGGAGGTTATGGAGAGGTACAGGTTCAGGGCATACTTGTGTGGAGTTCTGCATTGGTACGTTCCAGTGAGACAGGGAGGTTATGGAGGGTACCGGTTCAGGGCAAATTTGTGTGGAGTTCTGCATTGGTGTGTTCCAGTGAGACAAGGAGGTTATGGGCGGGTACACGTTCAGGGCATATTTGTGTGGAATTCTGCATTGGTACGTTCCAGTGAGACAGGGAGGTTATGGAGTGTACCGGTTCAGGGCATATTTGTGTGGAGTTCTGCATTGGTACGTTCCAGTGAGATAGGGAGGTTATGGAGGGTTACAGGTTCAGGGCATATTTGTGTGGAGTTCTGCATTGGTACGTTCCAGTGAGACAGGGAGGTTATGGAGCTACAGGCTCAGGGCATATTTGTGTGGAGTTCTGCAGTGGTACGTTCCAGTGAGTCAGGGAGGTTATGGTCGGGTACAGGATCAGGGCATATTTGAGTGGATTTCGGCATTGGTGCGTTCCAGTGAGACAGGGAGGTTATGGAGGGGTACAGGTTCAGGGCATACTTGTGTGGAGTTCTGCATTGGTGCGTTCCAGTGAGACAAGGAGGTTATGGAGGGTACCGGTTCAGGGCATATTTGTGTGAAGTTCTGCATTGGTGCGTTCCAGTGAGACAGGGAGGTTATGGAGGTGTACAGGTTCAGGGCATATTTGTGTGGAGTTCTGCATTGGTACATTCTAGTGAGACAGGGAGGTTATGGAGGGGTACAGGTTCAGGGCATATTTGTGTGTAGGTCTGCATTGGTACGTTCCAGTGAGACAGGGAGATTATGGAGGGTACAGGTTCAGGGCATATTTGTGTGGAGTTCTGCAGTGGTACGTTCCAGTGAGACAGGGAGGTTATGGTCGGGTACAGGTTCAGGGCATATTTTTGCGTAGTTCTGCATTGGTACGTTCCAGTGAGACAGGGAGGTTTTGGAGGGTACAGGTTCAGGGCATATTTTTGTGGACTTCTGTGTTGGTATGTTCCAGTGAGACAAGGATCTTATGGGCGGGTAAACGTTCAGGGCATATTTGTGTGGAGTTCTGCAGTGGTACGTTCCAGTGAGACAGGGAGGTTATGGTCGGGTATAGGTTCAGGCCATATTTGTGTGGAGTTCTGCATTGGGACTTTCGTATGAGACAGGGAAGTTATGGAAGGGTAGAGGTTCACGGCACATTTGTGTGGAGTTCTGCATTGGTACGTTCCAGTGAGACAGGGAGGTTATGGAGGGGTAGAGGTTCACGGCACATTTGTGTGGAGTTCTGCATTGGTACGTTCCAGTGAGACAGGGAGGTTATGGAGGGTACAGGTTCAGGGCATATTTGTGTGGAGTTCTGCATTGGTACATTCTAGTGAGACAGGGAGGTTATGGAGGGGTACAGGTTCAGGGCATATTTGTGTGTAGGTCTGCATTGGAACGTTCCAGTGAGACAGGGAGATTATGGAGGGTACAGGTTCAGGCCATATTTGTGTGGAGTTCTGCAGTGGTACGTTCCAGTGAGACAGGGAGGTTATGGTCGGGTACAGGTTCAGGGCATATTTTTGCGTAGTTCTGCATTGGTACGTTCCAGTGAGACAGGGAGGTTATGGAGGGTACAGGTTCAGTGCATATTTGTGTGGAGTTCTGTGTTGGTATGTTCCAGTGAGACAAGGATCTTATGGGCGGGTAAACGTTCAGGGCATATTTGTGTGGAGTTCTGCAGTGGTACGTTCCAGTGAGACAGGGAGGTTATGGTCGGGTACAGGTTCAGGGCATATTTATGTGGAGTTCTGCATTGGGACTTTCGTATGAGACAGGGAAGTTATGGAAGGGTACAGGTTCACGGCACATTTGTGTGGAGTTCTGCATTGGTACGTTCCAGTGAGACAGGGAGGTTATGGAGGGGTACAGGTTCAGGGCATATTTGTGTGTAGTTCTGCATTGGTACGTTCCAGTGAGACAGGGAGGTTATGGAGGGTACAGGTTCAGGGCATATTTGTGTGGAGTTCTGCAGTGGTACGTTCCAGTGAGACAGGGAGGTTATGCACGGTAGAGGATCAGGGGATATTTGAGTGGAGTTCGGCATTGGTGCGTTCCAGTGAGATAGGGTGGTTATGGTCGGGTACAGGTTCAGGGCATATTTGTGTGGAGTTCTGCATTGGTACGTTCCAGTGAGACAGGGATGTTACGGAGGGTACAGGTTCAGGGCATATTTGTGTGGAGTTCTGCGTTGGTACGTTCCAGTGAGACAAGGAGCTTATTGGCGGGTACACGTTCAGGGCATATTTGTGTGGTGTTCTGCAATGGTACGTTCCAGTGAGACTGGGAGGTAATGGAGGGGTACAGGTTAGGGCATATTTGAGTGTAGTTCTGCATTTGTACGTTCCAGTGAGTCAGGGATGTTATGGAGTGTACAGGTTCAGGGCACATTTGTGTGGAGTTCTGCATTGGTACTTTCCAGTGAGACAGGGAAGTTATGGAGGGGTACAGGTTCAGGGCATATTTGTGTGTAGTTCTGCATTGGTACGGTCCAGTGAGACAGGGAGGTTATTGGTGGTACAGGCTCAGGGCATATTTGTGTGGAGTTCTGCAGTGGTACGTTCCAGTGAGTCAGGGAGGTTATGGTCGGGTACAGGATCAGGGCATATTTGAGTGGAGTTCGGCATTGGTGCGTTCCAGTGAGACAGGGAGGTTATGGAGGGGTACAGGTTCAGGGCATACTTGTGTGGAGTTCTGCATTGGTGCGTTCCAGTGAGACAAGGAGGTTATGGGCGGGTACACGTTCAGGGCATATTTGTGTGGAATTCTGCATTGCTACGTTCCAGTGAGACTGGGAGGTTATGGAGGGTACCGGTTCAGGGCATATTTGTGTGGAGTTCTGCATTGGTACGTTCCAGTGAGACAGGGAGTTTATGGAGGGTTACAGGTTCAGGGCATATTTGTGTGGAGTTCTGCATTGGTACGGTCCAGTGAGACAGGGAGGTTATGGAGGTGTACAGGTTCAGGGCACATTTGTCTGGAGTTCTGCATTGGTACGTTCCAGTGAGACAGGGAGGTTATGGAGGTGTACAGGTTCAGGGCATATTTGTGTGGAGTTCTGCATTGGTACGTTCCTGTGAGACAGGGAGGTTATGGAGGGGTACAGGTTCAGGGCATATTTGTGTGTAGTTCTGCATTGGTACGTTCCAGTGAGACAGGGAGGTTATGGAGGGTACAGGTTCAGGGCATATTTGTGTGGAGTTCTGCAGTGGTACGTTCCAGTGAGACAGGGTGGTTATGGAGGGTTACAGGTTCAGGGCATATTTGTGTGGAGTTCTGCATTGGTACGGTCCAGTGAGACAGGGAGGTTATGGAGGTGTACAGGTTCAGGGCACATTTGTCTGGAGTTCTGCAATGGTACGTTCCAGTGAGACAGGGAGGTTATGGAGGTGTACAGGTTCAGGGCATATTTGTGTGGAGTTCTGCATTGGTACGTTCCAGTGAGACAGGGAGGTTATGGAGGGGTACAGGTTCAGGGCATATTTGTGTGTAGTTCTGCATTGGTACGTTCCAGTGAGACAGGGAGGTTATGGAGGGTACAGGTTCAGGGCATATTTGTGTGGAGTTCTGCAGTGGTACGTTCCAGTGAGACAGGGTGGTTATGGTCGGGTACAGGATCAGGGCATGTTTGAGTGGAGTTCGGCTTTTGTGCGTTCCAGTGAGACAGGGAGGTTATGGAGAGGTACAGGTTCAGGGCATACTTGTGTGGAGTTCTGCATTGGTACGTTCCAGTGAGACAGGGAAGTTATGGAGGGTACCGGTTCAGGGCAAATTTGTGTGGAGTTCTGCATTGGTAAGTTCCAGTGAGACAGAGAGCTTATGGAGGTGTACATGTTCAGGGCATATTTGTGTGGAGTTCTGCAATGGTACGTTCCAGTGAGACAGGGAGGTTATGGTCGGGTACAGGTTCAGGGCAAATTTGTGTGGAGTTCTGTGTTGGTGTGTTCCAGTGTGACAAGGATCTTATGGGCGGGTGAACGTTCCGGGCATATTTGTGTGGAGTTCTGCAGTGGTACCTTCCAGTGAGACAGGGTGGTTATGGTCGGGTACAGGATCAGGGCATATTTGAGTGGATTTCGGCATTGGTGCGTTCCAGTGAGACAGGGAGGTTATGGAGGGGTACAGGTTCAGGGCATACTTGTGTGGAGTTCTGCATTGGTGCGTTCCAGTGAGACAAGGAGGTTATGGAGGGTACCGGTTCAGGGCATATTTGTGTGAAGTTCTGCATTGGTGCGTTCCAGTGAGACAGGGAGGTTACGGAAGTGTACAGGTTCAGGGCATATTTGTGTGGAGTTCTGCATTGGTACGTTCCAGTGAGACAGGGAGGTTATGGAGGGGTACAGGTTCAGGGCATATTTGTGTGTAGTTCTGCATTGCTACGTTCCAGTGAGACAGGGAGGTTATGGAGGGTACAGGTTCAGGGCATATTTGTGTGGAGTTCTGCAGTGGTACGTTCCAGTGAGACAGGGTGGTTATGGTCGGGTACAGGATCAGGGCATATTTGAGTAGAGTTCGGCTTTTGTGCGTTCCAGTGAGACAGGGAGGTTATGGAGAGGTACAGGTTCAGGGCTTACTTGTGTGGAGTTCTGCATTGGTACGTTCCAGTGAGACAGGGAGGTTATGGAGGGTACCGGTTCAGGGCAAATTTGTGTGGAGTTCTGCATTGGTGTTTTCCAGTGAGACAAGGAGGTTATGGGCGGGTACACGTTCAGGGCATATTTGTGTGGAATTCTGCATTGGTATGTTCCAGTGAGACAGGGAGGTTATGGAGGGTACCGGTTCAGGGCATATTTGTGTGGAGTTCTGCATTGGTACGTTCCAGTGAGACAGGGAGGTTATGGAGGGTTACAGGTTCAGGGCATATTTGTGTGGAGTTCTGCATTGGTACGTTCCAGTGAGACAGGGAGGTTATGGAGGTGTACATGTTCAGGGCATATTTGTGTGGAGTTCTGCAATGGTACGTTCCAGTGAGACAGGGAGGTTATGGTCGGGTACAGGTTCAGGGCATATTTGTGTGGAGTTCTGCATTGGTACTTTCCAGTGAGACAGGGAAGTTATGGAGGGGTACAGGTTCAGGGCATATTTGTGTGGAGTTCTGCATTGGTACGTTCTAGTGAGAGAGGGAGGTTATGGAGGGGTACAGGTTCAGGGCATATTTGTGTGTAGTTCTGCATTGGTACGTTCCAGTGAGACAGGGAGGTTATGGAGGGCACAGGTTCAGGGCATATTTGTGCGTAGTTCTGCATTGGTACGTTCCAGTGAGACAGTGAGGTTATGGAGGGTACAGGTTCAGGGCATATTTGTGTGGAGTTCTGTGTTGGTGTGTTCCAGTGTGACAAGGATCTTATGGGCGAGTAAACGTTCCGGGCATATTTGTGTGGAGTTCTGCAGTGGTACGTTCCAGTGAGACAGGGAGGTTATGGTCGGGTACAGGTTCAGGGCATATTTGTGTGGAGTTCTGCATTGGGACTTTCCTGTGAGACAGGGAAGTTATGGAAGGGTACAGGTTCAGGGCACATTTGTGTGGAGTTCTGCAATGGTACGTTCCAGTGAGACAGGGAAGTTATGGAGGGGTACAGGTTCAGGGCATATTTGTGTGTAGTTCTGCATTGGTACGGTCCAGTGAGACAGGGAGGTTATTGGTGGTACAGGCTCAGGGCATATTTGTGTGGAGTTCTGCAGTGGTACGTTCCAGTGAGTCAGGGAGGTTATGGTCGGGTACAGGATCAGGGCATATTTGAGTGGAGTTCGGCATTGGTGCGTTCCAGTGAGACAGGGAGGTTATGGAGGGGTACAGGTTCAGGGCATACTTGTGTGGAGTTCTGCATTGGTGCGTTCCAGTGAGACAATGAGGTTATGGGCGGGTACACGTTCAGGGCATATTTGTGTGGAATTCTGCATTGCTACGTTCCAGTGAGACTGGGAGGTTATGGAGGGTACCGGTTCAGGGCATATTTGTGTGGAGTTCTGCATTGATACGTTCCAGTGAGACAGGGAGTTTATGGAGGGTTACAGGTTCAGGGCATATTTGTGTGGAGTTCTGCATTGGTACGGTCCAGTGAGACAGGGAGGTTATGGAGGTGTACAGGTTCAGGGCACATTTGTCTGGAGTTCTGCATTGGTACGTTCCAGTGAGACAGGGAGGTTATGGAGGTGTACAGGTTCAGGGCATATTTGTGTGGAGTTCTGCATTGGTACGTTCCAGTGAGACAGGGAGGTTATGGAGGGGTACAGGTTCAGGGCATATTTGTGTGTAGTTCTGCATTGGTACGTTCCAGTGAGACAGGGAGGTTATGGAGGGTACAGGTTCAGGGCATATTTGTGTGTAGTTCTGCAGTGGTACGTTCCAGTGAGACAGGGTGGTTATGGTCGGGTACAGGATCAGGGCATATTTGAGTGGAGTTCGGCTTTTGTGCGTTCCAGTGAGATAGGGAGGTTATGGAGAGGTACAGGTTCAGGGCATACTTGTGTGGAGTTCTGCATTGGTACGTTCCAGTGAGACAGGGAGGTTATGGAGGGTACCGGTTCAGGGCAAATTTGTGTGGAGTTCTGCATTGGTGTGTTCCAGTGAGACAAGGAGGTTATGGGCGTGTACACGTTCAGGGCATATTTGTGTGGAATTCTGCATTGGTATGTTCCAGTGAGACAGGGAGGTTATGGAGGGTACCGGTTCAGGGCATATTTGTGTGGAGTTCTGCATTGGTACGTTCCAGTGAGACAGGGAGGTTATGGAGGGTTACAGGTTCAGGGCATATTTGTGTGGAGTTCTGCATTGGTACGTTCCAGTGAGACAGGGAGGTTATGGAGGTGTACATGTTCAGGGCTTATTTGTGTGGAGTTCTGCATTGGTATGTTCCAGTGAGACAGGGAGGTTATGGAGGTGTACAGGTTCAGGGCATATTTGTGTGGAGTTCTGCATTGGTACGTTCCAGTGAGACAGGGAGGTTATGGAGGGGTACAGGTTCAGGGCATATTTGTTTGTAGTTCTGCATTGATACGTTCCAGTGAGACAGGGAGGTTATGGAGGGTACAGGTTCAGGGCATATTTGTGTGGAGTTCATGCAGTGGTACGTTCCAGTGAGACAGGGTGGTTATGGTCGGGTACAGGATCAGGGCATATTTGAGTGGAGTTCTGCATTGGTGTGTTCCAGTGACACAAGGAGGTTATGGGCGTGTACACGTTCAGGGCATATTTGTGTGGAATTCTGCATTGGTATGTTCCAGTGAGACAGGGAGGTTATGGAGGGTACCGGTTCAGGGCATATTTGTGTGGAGTTCTGCATTGGTACGTTCCAGTGAGACAGGGAGGTTATGGAGGGTTACAGGTTCAGGGCATATTTGTGTGCAGTTCTGCATTGGTAAGTTCCAGTGAGACAGGGAGGTTATGGAGGTGTACATGTTCAGGGCATATTTGTGTGGAGTTCTGCAATGGTACGTTCCAGTGAGACAGGGAGGTTATGGTCGGGTACAGGTTCAGGGCATATTTGTGTGGAGTTCTGCATTGGTACTTTCCAGTGAGACAGGGAGGTTATGGAGGGGTGCAGGTTCAGGGCATATTTGTGTGTAGTTCTGCATTGGTACGTTCCAGTGAGACAGGGAGGTTATGGAGGGTACAGGTTCAGGGCATATTTGTGTGGAGTTCTGCAGTGGTACGTTCCAGTGAGACAGGGAGGTTATGGTCGGGTACAGGTTCAGGGCATATTTTTGCGTAGTTCTGCTTTGGTACGTTCCAGTGAGACAGGGAGGTTATGGAGGGTACAGGTTCAGGGCATATTTGTGTTGAGTTCTGCGTTGGTACGTTCCAGTGAGACAAGGATCTTATGGGCGGCTACAGGTTCAGGGCATATTTGTGTGGTGTTCTGCAATGGTACGTCCAGTGAGACTGGGAGGATATGGGCGGGTACACTTTCAGGGCACATTTGAGTGGAGTTCGGCATTGGTGCGTTCCAGTGAGACAGGGAAGTTATGGAGGGGTACAGGTTCAGGGCATATTTGTGTGGAGTTCTGCATTGGTACGTTCCAGTGAGACAGGGAGGTTATGGAGGGTACAGGTTCAGGGCATATTTGATTAGAGTTCTGCATTGGTACGTTCCAGTGAGATAGGGAGGTTATGGAGGGGTACAGGTTCAGGGCAAATTTGTGTGGAGGTCTGCATTGGTGCGTTCCAGTGAGACAAGGAGGATATGGGCGGGTACACTTTCAGGGCATATTTGAGTGGAGTTCGGCATTGGTGCGTTCCAGTGAGACAGGGAAGTTATGGAGGGGTACAGGTTCAGGGCATATTTGTGTGGAGTTCTGCATTGTTACGTTCCAGTGAGACAGGGAGGTTATGGAGAGGTACAGGTTCAGGGCATATTTGTTTGTAGTTCTGCATTGGGACGTTCCAGTGAGACAGGGAGGTTATGGAGGGTACAGGTTCAGGGCATATTTGTGTGGAGTTCTGCAGTGGTACGTTCCAGTGAGACAGGGAGTTTATGGGCGGGTACAGGATCAGGGCATATTTGAGTGGTGTTCGGCATTGGTACGTTCCAGTGAGACAGGGAGGTTATGGACGGTACAGGTTCAGGGCATATTTGTGTGGAGTTCTGCATTGGTACGTTCCAGTGAGACAGGGAGGTAATTGTCGGGTACAGGTTCAGGGCATATTTGTGTGGAGTTCTGCATTGGTACTTTCCAGTGAGACAGGGAGGTTATGGAGGGTACCGGTTCATGGCATTTTTGTGTGGAGTTCTGCAGTGGTACGTTCCAGTGAGTCAGGGAGGTTTTGGAGGGTTACAGGTTCAGGGCATATTTGTGTGGAGTTCTGCATTGGTACGTTCCAGTGAGACAGTGAGGTTATGGCGGGGTACAGGTTCAGGGCATATTTGTGTGGTGTTCTGCAATGGTACGTTCCAGTGAGACAGGGATATTATGCACGGTACAGGATCAGGGCATATTTGAGTGGAGTTCGGCATTGGTGCGTTCCGGTGAGACAGGGAGGTTATGGTCGGGTACAGGTTCAGGGCATATTTGTGTGTAGGTCTGCATTGGTACGTTCCAGTGAGACAGGGAGATTATGGAGGGTACAGGTTCAGGGCATATTTGTGTGGAGTTCTGCAGTGGTACGTTCCAGTGAGACAGGGAGTTTATGGGCGGGTACAGGATCAGGGCATATTTGAGTGGAGTTCGGCATTGGTGCGTTCCAGTGAGACAGGGAGGTTATGGAGGGGTACAGGTTCAGTGCATATTTGTGTGTAGTTCTGCATTGGTACATTCCAGTGATACAGCGAGGTTATGGAGGGGTACAGGTTCAGGGCATATTTGTGTGTAGTTCTGCATTGGTACGTTCCAGTGAGACAGGGAGGTTATGGACGGTACAGGTTCAGGGCATATTTGTGTGGAGTTCTGCATTGGTACGTTCCAGTGAGACAGGGATATTATGCACGGTACAGCTTCAGGGCATATTTGTGTGGAGTTCTGTGTTGGTATGTTCCAGTGAGACAAGGATCTTATGGGCGGGTAAACGTTCAGGGCATATTTGTGTGGAGTTCTGCAGTGGTACGTTCCAGTGAGACAGGGAGGTTATGGTCGGGTATAGGTTCAGGGCATATTTGTGTGGAGTTCTGCATTGGGACTTTCGTATGAGACAGGGAAGTTATGGAAGGGTACAGGTTCACGGCACATTTGTGTGGAGTTCTGCATTGGTACGTTCCAGTGAGACAGGGAGGTTATGGAGGGGTACAGGTTCAGGGCATATTTGTGTGTAGTTCTGCATTGGTACGTTCCAGTGAGACAGGGAGGTTATGGAGGGTACAGGTTCAGGGCATATTTGTGTGGAGTTCTGCATTGGTACGTTCCAGTGAGACAGGGAGGTTATGGAGGGTACAGGTTCAGGGCATATTTGTGTGGAGTTCTGCAGTGGTACGTTCCAGTGAGACTGGGAGGTAATGGAGGGGTACAGGTTAGGGCATATTTGAGTGTAGTTCTGCATTTGTACGTTCCAGTGAGTCAGGGAGGTTATGGAGTGTACAGGTTCAGGGCACATTTGTGTGGAGTTCTGCATTGGTACTTTCCAGTGAGACAGGGAAGTTATGGAGGGGTACAGGTTCAGGGGATATTTGTGTGTAGTTCTGCATTGGTACGTTTCAGTGAGACAGGGAGGTTATTGGTGGTATAGGCTCAGGGCATATTTGTGTGGAGTTCTGCAGTGGTACGTTCCAGTGAGTCAGGCAGGTTATGGTCGGGTACAGGATCAGGGCATATTTGAGTGGAGTTCGGCTTTCGTGCGTACCAGTGAGACAGGGAGGTTATGGAGGGGTACAGGTTCAGGGCATACTTGTGTGGAGTTCTGCATTGGTACGTTCCAGTGAGACTGGGAGGTTATGGAGGGTACCGGTTCAGGGCATATTTGTGTGGAGTTCTGCAGTGGTACGTTCCAGTGAGACAGGGAGGTTATGGTCGGGTATAGGTTCAGGGCATATTTGTGTGGAGTTCTGCATTGGGACTTTCGTATGAGACAGGGAAGTTATGGAAGGGTACAGGTTCACGGCACATTTGTGTGGAGTTCTGCATTGGTACGTTCCAGTGAGACAGGGAGGTTATGGAGGGGTACAGGTTCAGGGCATATTTGTGTGTAGTTCTGCATTGGTACGTTCCAGTGAGACAGGGAGGTTATGGAGGGTACAGGTTCAGGGCATATTTGTGTGGAGTTCTGCATTGGTACGTTCCAGTGAGACAGGGAGGTTATGGAGGGTACAGGTTCAGGGCATATTTGTGTGGAGTTCTGCAGTGGTACGTTCCAGTGAGACTGGGAGGTAATGGAGGGGTACAGGTTAGGGCATATTTGAGTGTAGTTCTGCATTTGTACGTTCCAGTGAGTCAGGGAGGTTATGGAGTGTACAGGTTCAGGGCACATTTGTGTGGAGTTCTGCATTGGTACTTTCCAGTGAGACAGGGAAGTTATGGAGGGGTACAGGTTCAGGGGATATTTGTGTGTAGTTCTGCATTGGTACGTTTCAGTGAGACAGGGAGGTTATTGGTGGTACAGGCTCAGGGCATATTTGTGTGGAGTTCTGCAGTGGTACGTTCCAGTGAGTCAGGCAGGTTATGGTCGGGTACAGGATCAGGGCATATTTGAGTGGAGTTCGGCTTTCGTGCGTACCAGTGAGACAGGGAGGTTATGGAGGGGTACAGGTTCAGGGCATACTTGTGTGGAGTTCTGCATTGGTACGTTCCAGTGAGACTGGGAGGTTATGGAGGGTACCGGTTCAGGGCATATTTGTGTGGAGTTCTGCATTGGTACGTTCCAGCGAGACAGGGAGGTTATGGAGGGTTACAGGTTCAGGGCATATTTGTGTGGAGTTCTGCATTGGTACGGTCCAGTGAGACAGGGAGGTTATGGAGGTGTACAGGTTCAGGGCACATTTGTCTGGAGTTCTGCATTGGTACGTTCCAGTGAGACAGGGAGGTTATGGAGGTGTACAGGTTCAGGGCATATTTGTGTGGAGTTCTGCATTGGTATGTTCCAGTGAGACAGGGAGGTTATGGAGGGGTACAGGTTCAGGGCATATTTGTGTGTAGTTCTGCATTGGTACGTTCCAGTGAGACAGGGAGGTTATGGAGGTTACAGGTTCAGGGCATATTTGTGTGGAGTTCTGCAGTGGTACGTTCCAGTGAGACAGGGTGGTTATGGTCGGGTACAGGATCAGGGCATATTTGAGTGGAGTTCGGCTTTTGTGCGTTCCAGTGAGACAGGGAGGTTATGGAGAGGTACAGGTTCAGGGCATACTTGTGTGGAGTTCTGCATTGGTACGTTCCAGTGAGACAGGGAGGTTATGGAGGGTACCGGTTCAGGGCAAATTTGTGTGGAGTTCTGCATTGGTGTGTTCCAGTGAGACAAGGAGGTTATGGGCGGGTACACGTTCAGGGCATATTTGAGTGGAGTTCGGCTTTTGTGCGTTCCAGTGAGACAGGGAGGTTATGGAGGGTACCGGTTCAGGGCATATTTGTGTGGAGTTCTGCATTGGTACGTTCCAGTGAGACAGGGAGGTAATTGTCGGGTACAGGTTCAGGGCATATTTGTGTGGAGTTCTGCATTGGTAAATTTCCAGTGAGACAGGGAGGTTATGGAGGGTACCGGTTCATGGCATTTTTGTGTGGAGTTCTGCAGTGGTACGTTCCAGTGAGTCAGGGAGGTTTTGGAGGGTTACAGGTTCAGGGCATATTTGTGTGGAGTTCTGCATTGGTACGTTCCAGTGAGACAGTGAGGTTATGGCGGGGTACAGGTTCAGGGCATATTTGTGTGGTGTTCTGCAATGGTACGTTCCAGTGAGACAGGGATATTATGCACGGTACAGGATCAGGGCATATTTGAGTGGAGTTCGGCATTGGTGCGTTCCGGTGAGACAGGGAGGTTATGGTCGGGTACAGGTTCAGGGCATATTTGTGTGTAGGTCTGCATTGGTACGTTCCAGTGAGACAGGGAGATTATGGAGGGTACAGGTTCAGGGCATATTTGTGTGGAGTTCTGCAGTGGTACGTTCCAGTGAGACAGGGAGTTTATGGGCGGGTACAGGATCAGGGCATATTTGAGTGGAGTTCGGCATTGGTGCGTTCCAGTGAGACAGGGAGGTTATGGAGGGGTACAGGTTCAGTGCATATTTGTGTGTAGTTCTGCATTGGTACATTCCAGTGATACAGCGAGGTTATGGAGGGGTACAGGTTCAGGGCATATTTGTGTGTAGTTCTGCATTGGTACGTTCCAGTGAGACAGGGAGGTTATGGACGGTACAGGTTCAGGGCATATTTGTGTGGAGTTCTGCATTGGTACGTTCCAGTGAGACAGGGATATTATGCACGGTACAGCTTCAGGGCATATTTGTGTGGAGTTCTGTGTTGGTATGTTCCAGTGAGACAAGGATCTTATGGGCGGGTAAACGTTCAGGGCATATTTGTGTGGAGTTCTGCAGTGGTACGTTCCAGTGAGACAGGGAGGTTATGGTCGGGTATAGGTTCAGGGCATATTTGTGTGGAGTTCTGCATTGGGACTTTCGTATGAGACAGGGAAGTTATGGAAGGGTACAGGTTCACGGCACATTTGTGTGGAGTTCTGCATTGGTACGTTCCAGTGAGACAGGGAGGTTATGGAGGGGTACAGGTTCAGGGCATATTTGTGTGTAGTTCTGCATTGGTACGTTCCAGTGAGACAGGGAGGTTATGGAGGGTACAGGTTCAGGGCATATTTGTGTGGAGTTCTGCATTGGTACGTTCCAGTGAGACAGTGAGGTTATGGAGGGTACAGGTTCAGGGCATATTTGTGTGGGGTTCTGCAGTGGTACGTTCCAGTGAGACTGGGAGGTAATGGAGGGGTACAGGTTAGGGCATATTTGAGTGTAGTTCTGCATTTGTACGTTCCAGTGAGTCAGGGAGGTTATGGAGTGTACAGGTTCAGGGCATATTTGTGTGGAGTTCTGCATTGGTACGTTCCAGCGAGACAGGGAGGTTATGGAGGGTCACAGGTTCAGGGCATATTTGTGTGGAGTTCTGCATTGGTACGGTCCAGTGAGACAGGGAGGTTATGGAGGTGTACAGGTTCAGGGCACATTTGTCTGGAGTTCTGCATTGGTACGTTCCAGTGAGACAGGGAGGTTATGGAGGTGTACAGGTTCAGGGCATATTTGTGTGGAGTTCTGCATTGGTATGTTCCAGTGAGACAGGGAGGTTATGGAGGGGTACAGGTTCAGGGCATATTTGTGTGTAGTTCTGCATTGGTACGTTCCAGTGAGACAGGGAGGTTATGGAGGTTACAGGTTCAGGGCATATTTGTGTGGAGTTCTGCAGTGGTACGTTCCAGTGAGACAGGGTGGTTATGGTCGGGTACAGGATCAGGGCATATTTGAGTGGAGTTCGGCTTTTGTGCGTTCCAGTGAGACAGGTAGGTTATGGAGAGGTACAGGTTCAGGGCATACTTGTGTGGAGTTCTGCATTGGTACGTTCCAGTGAGACAGGGAGGTTATGGAGGGTACCGGTTCAGGGCAAATTTGTGTGGAGTTCTGCATTGGTGTGTTCCAGTGAGACAAGGAGGTTATGGGCGGGTACACGTTCAGGGCATATTTGAGTGGAGTTCGGCTTTTGTGCGTTCCAGTGAGACAGGGAGGTTATGGAGGGTACCGGTTCAGGGCATATTTGTGTGGAGTTCTGCATTGGTACGTTCCAGTGAGACAGGGAGGTTACGGAGGGTTACAGGTACAGGGCATATTTGTGTGGAGTTCTGCATTGGTACGTTCCAGTGAGACAGGGAGGTTATGGAGGTGTACATGTTCAGGGCATATTTGTGTGGAGTTCTGCAATGGTACGTCCCAGTGAGACAGGGAGGATATGGTCGGGTACAGGTTCAGGGCATATTTGTGTGGAGTTCTGCATTGGTACTTTCCAGTGAGACAGGGAAGTTATGGAGGGGTACAGGTTCAGGGCATATTTCTGTGGAATTCTGCATTGGTATGTTCCAGTCAGACAGGGAGCTTATGGAGGGTACCGGTTCAGGGCATATTTGTGTGGAGTTCTGCATTGGTACGTTCCAGTGAGACAGTGAGGTTATGGCGGGGTACAGGTTCAGGGCATATTTGTGTGGTGTTCTGCAATGGTACGTTCCAGTGAGACAGGGAGGTTATGCACGGTACAGGATCAGGGCATATTTGAGTGGAGTTCGGCATTGGTGCGTTCCAGTGAGACAGGGAGGTTATGGTCGGGTACAGGTTCAGGGCATATTTGTGTGGAGTTCTGCATTGGTACTTTCCAGTGAGACAGGGAAGTTATGGTGGGGTACAGGTTCAGGGCATATTTGTGTGGAGTTCTGCATTGGTACGTTCTAGTGAGAGAGGGAGGTTATGGAGGGGTACAGGTTCAGGGCATATTTGTGTGTAGTTCTGCATTGGTACGTTCCAGTGAGACAGGGAGGTTATGGAGGGTACATGTTCAGGGCATATTTGTGTGGAGTTCTGCAGTGGTACGTTCCAGTGAGACAGGGAGTTTATGGTCGGGTACAGGTTCAGGGCATATTTGTGCGTAGTTCTGCATGGGTACGTTCCAGTGAGACAGTGAGGTTATGGAGGGTACAGGTTCAGGGCATATTTGTGTGGAGTTCTGTGTTGGTGTGTTCCAGTGTGACAAGGATCTTATGGGCGGGTAAACGTTCCGGGCATATTTGTGTGGAGTTCTGCAGAGGTACGTTCCAGTGAGACAGGGAGGTTATGGTCGGGTACATGTTCAGGGCATATTTGTGTGGAGTTCTGCATTGGGACTTTCCTGTGAGACAGGGAAGTTATGGAGGGGTGCAGGTTCAGGGCATATTTGTGTGTAGTTCTGCATTGGTACGTTCCAGTGAGACAGGGAGGTTATGGAGGGTACAGGTTCAGGGCATATTTGTGCGGAGTTCTGCAGTGGTACGTTCCAGTGAGACAGGGAAGTTATGGTCGGGTACAGGTTCAGGGCATATTTGTGCGTAGTTCTGCTTTGGTACGTTCCAGTCAGACAAGGATCTTATGGGCGGGTACAGGTTCAGGGCATATTTGTGTGGTGTTCTGCAATAGTACGTTCCAGTGAGACTGGGAGGATATGGGCGGGTACACTTTCAGGGCATATTTGAGTGGAGTTCGGCATTGGTGCGTTCCATTGAGACAGGGAAGTTATGGAGGGGTACAGGTTCAGGGCATATTTGTGTGGAGTTCTGCATTGGTACGTTCCAGTGAGACAGGGAGGTTATGGAGGGTACAGGCTCAGGGCATATTTGTTTAGAGTTCTGCATTGGTACGTTCCAGTGAGACAGGGAGGTTATGGAGGGGTACAGGTTCAGGGCAAATTTGTGTGGAGTTCTGCATGGGTACGTTCCAGTGAGACAGTGAGGTTATGGAGGGTACAGGTTCAGGGAATACTTGTGTGGAGTTCTGCATTGGTACGTTCCAGTGAGACAGGGAGGTTATGCAGGGTACCGGTTCAGGGCAAATTTGTGTGGAGTTCTGCATTGGTACTTTCCAGTGAGACAGGGAAGTTATGGAGGGGTACAGGTTCAGGGGATATTTGTGTGTAGTTCTGCATTGGTACGTTCCAGTGAGACAGGGAGGTTATTGGTGGTACAGGCTCAGGGCATATTTGTGTGGAGTTCTGCAGTGGTACGTTCCAGTGAGTCAGGCAGGTTATGGTCGGGTACAGGATCAGGGCATATTTGAGTGGAGTTCGGCTTTCGTGCGTACCAGTGAGACAGGGAGGTTATGGAGGGGTACAGGTTCAGGGCATACTTGTGTGGAGTTCTGCATTGGTACGTTCCAGTGAGACTGGGAGGTTATGGAGGGTACCGGTTCAGGGCATATTTGTGTGGAGTTCTGCATTGGTACGTTCCAGCGAGACAGGGAGGTTATGGAGGGTCACAGGTTCAGGGCATATTTGTGTGGAGTTCTGCATTGGTACGGTCCAGTGAGACAGGGAGGTTATGGAGGTGTACAGGTTCAGGGCACATTTGTCTGGAGTTCTGCATTGGTACGTTCCAGTGAGACAGGGAGGTTATGGAGGTGTACAGGTTCAGGGCATATTTGTGTGGAGTTCTGCATTGGTATGTTCCAGTGAGACAGGGAGGTTATGGAGGGGTACAGGTTCAGGGCATATTTGTGTGTAGTTCTGCATTGGTACGTTCCAGTGAGACAGGGAGGTTATGGAGGTTACAGGTTCAGGGCATATTTGTGTGGAGTTCTGCAGTGGTACGTTCCAGTGAGACAGGGTGGTTATGGTCGGGTACAGGATCAGGGCATATTTGAGTGGAGTTCGGCTTTTGTGCGTTCCAGTGAGACAGGTAGGTTATGGAGAGGTACAGGTTCAGGGCATACTTGTGTGGAGTTCTGCATTGGTACGTTCCAGTGAGACAGGGAGGTTATGGAGGGTACCGGTTCAGGGCAAATTTGTGTGGAGTTCTGCATTGGTGTGTTCCAGTGAGACAATGAGGTTATGGGCGGGTACACGTTCAGGGCATATTTGAGTGGAGTTCTGCAATGGTACGTCCCAGTGAGACAGGGAGGATATGGTCGGGTACAGGTTCAGGGCATATTTGTGTGGAGTTCTGCATTGGTACTTTCCAGTGAGACAGGGAAGTTATGGAGGGGTACAGGTTCAGGGCATATTTCTGTGGAATTCTGCATTGGTATGTTCCAGTGAGACAGGGAGCTTATGGAGGGTACCGGTTCAGGGCATATTTGTGTGGAGTTCTGCATTGGTACGTTCCAGTGAGACAGTGAGGTTATGGCGGGGTACAGGTTCAGGGCATATTTGTGTGGTGTTCTGCAATGGTACGTTCCAGTGAGACAGGGAGGTTATGCACGGTACAGGATCAGGGCATATTTGAGTGGAGTTCGGCATTGGTGCGTTCCAGTGAGACAGGGAGGTTATGGTCGGGTACAGGTTCAGGGCATATTTGTGTGGAGTTCTGCATTGGTACTTTCCAGTGAGACAGGGAAGTTATGGTGGGGTACAGGTTCAGGGCATATTTGTGTGGAGTTCTGCATTGGTACGTTCTAGTGAGAGAGGGAGGTTATGGAGGGGTACAGGTTCAGGGCATATTTGTGTGTAGTTCTGCATTGGTACGTTCCAGTGAGACAGGGAGGTTATGGAGGGTACATGTTCAGGGCATATTTGTGTGGAGTTCTGCAGTGGTACGTTCCAGTGAGACAGGGAGTTTATGGTCGGGTACAGGTTCAGGGCATATTTGTGCGTAGTTCTGCATGGGTACGTTCCAGTGAGACAGTGAGGTTATGGAGGGTACAGGTTCAGGGCATATTTGTGTGGAGTTCTGTGTTGGTGTGTTCCAGTGTGACAAGGATCTTATGGGCGGGTAAACGTTCCGGGCATATTTGTGTGGAGTTCTGCAGAGGTACGTTCCAGTGAGACAGGGAGGTTATGGTCGGGTACATGTTCAGGGCATATTTGTGTGGAGTTCTGCATTGGGACTTTCCTGTGAGACAGGGAAGTTATGGAGGGGTGCAGGTTCAGGGCATATTTGTGTGTAGTTCTGCATTGGTACGTTCCAGTGAGACAGGGAGGTTATGGAGGGTACAGGTTCAGGGCATATTTGTGCGGAGTTCTGCAGTGGTACGTTCCAGTGAGACAGGGAAGTTATGGTCGGGTACAGGTTCAGGGCATATTTGTGCGTAGTTCTGCTTTGGTACGTTCCAGTCAGACAAGGATCTTATGGGCGGGTACAGGTTCAGGGCATATTTGTGTGGTGTTCTGCAATAGTACGTTCCAGTGAGACTGGGAGGATATGGGCGGGTACACTTTCAGGGCATATTTGAGTGGAGTTCGGCATTGGTGCGTTCCATTGAGACAGGGAAGTTATGGAGGGGTACAGGTTCAGGGCATATTTGTGTGGAGTTCTGCATTGGTACGTTCCAGTGAGACAGGGAGGTTATGGAGGGTACAGGCTCAGGGCATATTTGTTTAGAGTTCTGCATTGGTACGTTCCAGTGAGACAGGGAGGTTATGGAGGGGTACAGGTTCAGGGCAAATTTGTGTGGAGTTCTGCATGGGTACGTTCCAGTGAGACAGTGAGGTTATGGAGGGTACAGGTTCAGGGAATACTTGTGTGGAGTTCTGCATTGGTACGTTCCAGTGAGACAGGGAGGTTATGCAGGGTACCGGTTCAGGGCAAATTTGTGTGGAGTTCTGCATTGGTGTGTTCCAGTGAGACAAGGAGGTTATGGGCGGGTACACGTTCAGGGCATATTTGAGTGGAGTTCGGCTTTTGTGCGTTCCAGTGAGACAGGGAGGTTATGGAGGGTACCGGTTCAGGGCATATTTGTGTGGAGTTCTGCATTGGTACGTTCCAGTGAGACAGGGAGGTTATGGAGGGTTACAGGTTCAGGGCATATTTGTGTGGAGTTCTGCATTGGTACGTTCCAGTGAGACAGGGAGGTTATGGAGGTGTACATGTTCAGGGCATATTTGTGTGGAGTTCTGCAATGGTACGTCCCAGTGAGACAGGGAGGATATGGTCGGGTACAGGTTCAGGGCATATTTGTGTGGAGTTCTGCATTGGTACTTTCCAGTGAGACAGGGAAGTTATGGAGGGGTACAGGTTCAGGGCATATTTCTGTGGAATTCTGCATTGGTATGTTCCAGTGAGACAGGGAGGTTATGGAGGGTACCGGTTCAGGGCATATTTGTGTGGAGTTCTGCATTGGTACGTTCCAGTGAGACAGTGAGGTTATGGAGGGTACAGGTTCAGGGCATATTTGTGTGGAGTTCTGTGTTGGTGTGTTCCAGTGTGACAAGGAGCTTCTGGGCGGGTAAACGTTCCGGGCATATTTGTGTGGAGTTCTGCAGAGGTACGTTCCAGTGAGACAGGGAGGTTATGGTCGGGTACATGTTCAGGGCATATTTGTGTGGAGTTCTGCATTGGGACTTTCCTGTGAGACAAGGAAGTTATGGAAGGGTACAGGTTCAGGGCACATTTGTGTGGAGTTCTGCATTGGTACGTTCCAGTGAGACAGGGAGGTTATGGAGGGGTGCAGGTTCAGGGCATATTTGTGTGTAGTTCTGCATTGGTACGTTCCAGTGAGACAGGGAGGTTATGGAGGGTACAGGTTCAGGGCATATTTGTGTGGAGTTCTGCAGTGGTACGTTCCAGTGAGACAGGGAAGTTATGGTCGGGTACAGGTTCAGGGCATATTTGTGCGTAGTTCTGCTTTGGTACGTTCCAGTCAGACAAGGATCATATGGGCGGGTACAGGTTCAGGGCATATTTGTGTGGTGTTCTGCAATGGTACGTTCCAGTGAGACTGGGAGGATATGGGCGGGTACACTTTCAGGGCATATTTGAGTGGAGTTCGGCATTGGTGCGTTCCATTGAGACAGGGAAGTTATGGAGGGGTACAGGTTCAAGGCATATTTGTGTGGAGTTCTGCATTGGTACGTTCCAGTGAGACAGGGAGGTTATGGAGGGTACAGGCTCAGGGCATATTTGTTTAGAGTTCTGCATTGGTACGTTCCAGTGAGACAGGGAGGTTATGGAGGGGTACAGGTTCAGGGCAAATTTGTGTGGAGTTCTGCATTGGTCCGTTCCAGTGAGACAACGAGGATATGGGCGGGTACACTTTCAGGGCATATTTGAGTGGAGTTCGGCATTGGTGCGTTCCAGTGAGACAGGGAAGTTATGGAGGGGTACAGGTTCAGGGCATATTTGTGTGGAGTTCTGCATTGTTACTTTCCAGTGAGACAGGGAGGTTATGGAGGGGTACAGGTTCAGGGCATATTTGTGTGTAGTTCTGCATTGGGACGTTCCAGTGAGACAGGGAGGTTATGGAGGGTACAGGTTCAGGGCATATTTGTGTGGAGTTCTGCAGTGGTACGTTCCAGTGAGACAGGGAGGTTATGAGCGGGTACAGGATCAGGGCATATTTGAGTGGAGTTCGGCATTGGTGCGTTCCAGTGAGACATGGAGGTTATGGAGGGGTACAGGTTCAGTGCATATTTGTGTGTAGTTCGGCATTTGTACATTCCAGTGATACAGGGAGGTTATGGAGGGGTACAGGTTCAGGGCATATTTGTGTGTAGTTCTGCATTGGTACGTTCCAGTGAGACAGGGAGGTTATGGAGGGGTACCGGTTCAGGGCAAATTTGTGTGGAGTTCTGCATTGGTGTGTTCCAGTGAGAGAAGGAGGTTATGGGCGGGTACACGTTCAGGGCACATTTGTGTGGAATTCTGCATTGGTATGTTCCAGTGAGACAGGGAGGTTATGGAGGGTACCGGTTCAGGGCATATTTGTGTGGAGTTCTGCATTGGTACGTTCCAGTGAGACAGTGAGGTTATGGCGTGGTACAGGTTCAGGGCATATTTGTGTGGTGTTCTGCAATGGTACGTTCCAGTGAGACAGGGAGGTTATGCACGGTACAGGATCAGGGCATATTTGAGTGGAGTTCGGCATTGGTGCGTTCCAGTGAGACAGGGAGGTTATGGTCGGGTACAGGTTCAGGGCATATTTGTGTGGAGTTCTGCATTGGTACGTTCCAGTGAGACAGGGAGGTTATGGAGGGTACAGGTTCAGGGCATATTTGTGTGGAGTTCTGCGTTGGTACGTCCAGTGAGAGAAGGAGCTTATTGGCGGGTACACGTTCAGGGCATATTTGTGTGGTGTTCTGCAATGGTACGTTCCAGTGAGACAGGGATATTATGCACGGTACAGGATCAGGGCATATTTGAGTGGAGTTCGGCATTGGTGCGTTCCGGTGAGACAGGGAGGTTATGGTCGGGTACAGGTTCAGGGCATATTTGTGTGTAGGTCTGCATTGGTACGTTCCAGTGAGACAGGGAGATTATGGAGGGTACAGGTTCAGGGCATATTTGTGTGGAGTTCTGCAGTGGTACGTTCCAGTGAGACAGGGAGTTTATGGGCGGGTACAGGATCAGGGCATATTTGAGTGGAGTTCGGCATTGGTGCGTTCCAGTGAGACAGGGAGGTTATGGAGGGGTACAGGTTCAGTGCATATTTGTGTGTAGTTCTGCATTGGTACGTTCCAGTGAGACAGGGAGGTTATGGACGGTACAGGTTCAGGGCATATTTGTGTGGAGTTCTGCATTGGTACGTTCCAGTGAGAGAAGGAGGTTATGGGCGGGTACACGTTCAGGGCACATTTGTGTGGAATTCTGCATTGGTATGTTCCAGTGAGACAGGGAGGTTATGGAGGGTACCGGTTCAGGGCATATTTGTGTGGAGTTCTGCATTGGTACGTTCCAGTGAGACAGTGAGGTTATGGCGTGGTACAGGTTCAGGGCATATTTGTGTGGTGTTCTGCAATGGTACGTTCCAGTGAGACAGGGAGGTTATGCACGGTACAGGATCAGGGCATATTTGAGTGGAGTTCGGCATTGGTGCGTTCCAGTGAGACAGGGAGGTTATGGTCGGGTACAGGTTCAGGGCATATTTGTGTGGAGTTCTGCATTGGTACGTTCCAGTGAGACAGGGATATTATGCACGGTACAGGTTCAGGGCATATTTGTGTGGAGTTCTGTGTTGGTATGTTCCAGTGAGACAAGGATCTTATGGGCGGGTAAACGTTCAGGGCATACTTGTGTGGAGTTCTGCAGTGGTACGTTCCAGTGAGACAGGGAGGTTATGGTCGGGTATAGGTTCAGGGCATATTTGTGTGGAGTTCTGCATTGGGACTTTCGTATGAGACAGGGAAGTTAAGGAAGGGTACAGGTTCACGGCACATTTGTGTGGAGTTCTGCATTGGTACGTTCCAGTGAGACAGGGAGGTTATGGAGGGGTACAGGTTCAGGGCATATTTGTGTGTAGTTCTGCATTGGTACGTTCCAGTGAGACAGGGAGGTTATGGAGGGTACAGGTTCAGGGCATATTTGTGTGGAGTTCTGCATTGGTACGTTCCAGTGAGACAGGGAGGTTATGGAGGGTACAGGTTCAGGGCATATTTGTGTGGAGTTCTGCAGTGGTACGTTCCAGTGAGACTGGGAGGTAATGGAGGGGTACAGGTTAGGGCATATTTGAGTGTAGTTCTGCATTTGTACGTTCCTGTGAGTCAGGGAGGTTATGGAGTGTACAGGTTCAGGGCACATTTGTGTGGAGTTCTGCATTGGTACTTTCCAGTGAGACAGGGAAGTTATGGAGGGGTACAGGTTCAGGGGATATTTGTGTGTAGTTCTGCATTGGTACGTTCCAGTGAGACAGGGAGGTTATTGGTGGTACAGGCTCAGGGCATATTTGTGTGGAGTTCTGCAGTGGTACGTTCCAGTGAGTCAGGCAGGTTATGGTCGGGTACAGGATCAGGGCATATTTGAGTGGAGTTCGGCTTTCGTGCGTACCAGTGAGACAGGGAGGTTATGGAGGGGTACAGGTTCAGGGCATACTTGTGTGGAGTTCTGCATTGGTACGTTCCAGTGAGACTGGGAGGTTATGGAGGGTACCGGTTCAGGGCATATTTGTGTGGAGTTCTGCATTGGTACGTTCCAGCGAGACAGGGAGGTTATGGAGGGTTACAGGTTCAGGGCATATTTGTGTGGAGTTCTGCATTGGTACGGTCCAGTGAGACAGGGAGGTTATGGAGGTGTACAGGTTCAGGGCACATTTGTCTGGAGTTCTGCATTGGTACGTTCCAGTGAGACAGGGAGGTTATGGAGGGGTACAGGTTCAGGGCATATTTGTGTGTAGTTCTGCATTGGTACGTTCCAGTGAGACAGGGAGGTTATGGAGGTTACAGGTTCAGGGCATATTTGTGTGGAGTTCTGCAGTGGTACGTTCCAGTGAGACAGGGTGGTTATGGTCGGGTACAGGATCAGGGCATATTTGAGTTGAGTTCGGCTTTTGTGCGTTCCAGTGAGACAGGGAGGTTATGGAGAGGTAGAGGTTCAGGGCATACTTGTGTGGAGTTCTGCATTGGTACGTTCCAGTGAGACAGGGAGGTTATGGAGGGTACCGGTTCAGGGCAAATTTGTGTGGAGTTCTGCATTGGTGTGTTCCAGTGAGACAAGGAGGTTATGGGCGGGTACACGTTCAGGGCATATTTGAGTGGAGTTCGGCTTTTGTGCGTTCCAGTGAGACAGGGAGGTTATGGAGGGTACCGGTTCAGGGCATATTTGTGTGGAGTTCTGCATTGGTACGTTCCAGTGAGACAGGGAGGTTATGGAGGGTTACAGGTTCAGGGCATATATGTGTGGAGTTCTGCATTGGTACGTTCCAGTGAGACAGGGAGGTTATGGAGGTGTACATGTTCAGGGCATATTTGTGTGGAGTTCTGCAATGGTACGTCCCAGTGAGACAGGGAGGATATGGTCGGGTACAGGTTCAGGGCATATTTGTGTGGAGTTCTGCATTGGTACTTTCCAGTGAGACAGGGAAGTTATGGAGGGGTACAGGTTCAGGGCATATTTCTGTGGAATTCTGCATTGGTACGTTCCAGTGAGACACGGTGGTTATGGAGGGTACCGGTTCAGGGCATATTTGTGTGGAGTTCTGCATTGGTACGTTCCAGTGAGACAGTGAGGTTATGGCGGGGTACAGGTTCAGGGCATATTTGTGTGGTGTTCTGCAATGGTACGTTCCAGTGAGACAGGGAGGTTATGCACGGTACAGGATCAGGGCATATTTGAGTGGAGTTCGGCATTGGTGCGTTCCAGTGAGACAGGGAGGTTATGGTCGGTTACAGGTTCAGGGCATATTTGTGTGGAGTTCTGCATTGGTACTTTCCAGTGAGACAGGGAAGTTATGGTGGGGTACAGGTTCAGGGCATATTTGTGTGGAGTTCTGCATTGGTACGTTCTAGTGAGAGAGGGAGGTTATGGAGGGGTACAGGTTCAGGGCATATTTGTGTGTAGTTCTGCATTGGTACGTTCCAGTGAGACAGGGAGGTTATGGAGGGTACAGGTTCAGGGCATATTTGTGTGGAGTTCTGCAGTGGTACGTTCCAGTGAGACAGGGAGTTTATGGTCGGGTACAGGTTCAGGGCATATTTGTGCGTAGTTCTGCATTGGTACGTTCCAGTGAGACAGTGAGGTTATGGAGGGTACAGGTTCAGGGCATATTTGTGTGGAGTTCTGTGTTGGTGTGTTCCAGTGTGACAAGGATCTTATGGGCGGGTAAACGTTCCGGGTATATTTGTGTGGAGTTCTGCAGAGGTACGTTCCAGTGAGACAGGGAGGTTATGGTCGGGTACATGTTCAGGGCATATTTGTGTAGAGTTCTGCATTGGGACTTTCCTGTGAGACAGGGAAGTTATGGAGGGGTGCAGGTTCAGGGCATATTTGTGTGTAGTTCTGCATTGGTACGTTCCAGTGAGACAGGGAGGTTATGGAGGGTACAGGTTCAGGGCATATTTGTGCGGAGTTCTGCAGTGGTACGTTCCAGTGAGACAGGGAAGTTATGGTCGGGTACAGGTTCAGGGCATATTTGTGCGTAGTTCTGCTTTGGTACGTTCCAGTCAGACAAGGATCTTATGGGCGGGTACAGGTTCAGGGCATATTTGTGTGGTGTTCTGCAATGGTACGTTCCAGTGAGACTGGGAGGATATGGGCGGGTACACTTTCAGGGCATATTTGAGTGGAGTTCGGCATTGGTGCGTTCCATTGAGACAGGGAAGTTATGGAGGGGTACAGGTTCAGGGCATATTTGTGTGGAGTTCTGCATTGGTACGTTCCAGTGAGACAGGGAGGTTATGGAGGGTACAGGCTCAGGGCATATTTGTTTAGAGTTCTGCATTGGTACGTTCCAGTGAGACAGGGAGGTTATGGAGGGGTACAGGTTCAGGGCAAATTTGTGTGGAGTTCTGCATGGGTACGTTCCAGTGAGACAGTGAGGTTATGGAGGGTACAGGTTCAGGGCATATTTGTGTGGAGTTCTGTGTTGGTGTGTTCCAGTGTGACAAGGATCTTATGGGCGGGTAAACGTTCCGGGCATATTTGTGTGGAGTTCTGCAGAGGTACGTTCCAGTGAGACAGGGAGTTTATGGTCGGGTACATGTTCAGGGCATATTTGTGTGGAGTTCTGCATTGGGACTTTCCTGTGAGACAAGGAAGTTATGGAAGGGTACAGGTTCAGGGCACATTTGTGTGGAGTTCTGCATTGGTACGTTCCAGTGAGACAGGGAGGTTATGGAGGGGTGCAGGTTCAGGGCATATTTGTGTGTAGTTCTGCATTGGTACGTTCCAGTGAGACAGGGAGGTTATGGAGGGTACAGGTTCAGGGCATATTTGTGTGGAGTTCTGCATTGGTGTGTTCCAGTGAGAGAAGGAGGTTATGGGCGGGTACACGTTCAGGGCACATTTGTGTGGAATTCTGCATTGGTATGTTCCAGTGAGACAGGGAGGTTATGGAGGGTACCGGTTCAGGGCATATTTGTGTGGAGTTCTGCATTGGTACGTTCCAGTGAGACAGGGAGGTTATGGAGGGTACAGGTTCAGGGCATATTTGTGTGGAGTTCTGCAGTGGTACGTTCCAGTGAGACAGGGAGGTTATGGTCGGGTATAGGTTCAGGGCATATTTGTGTGGAGTTCTGCATTGGGACTTTCGTATGAGACAGGGAAGTTAAGGAAGGGTACAGGTTCACGGCACATTTGTGTGGAGTTCTGCATTGGTACGTTCCAGTGAGACAGGGAGGTTATGGAGGGGTACAGGTTCAGGGCATATTTGTGTGTAGTTCTGCATTGGTACGTTCCAGTGAGACAGGGAGGTTATGGAGGGTACAGGTTCAGGGCATATTTGTGTGGAGTTCTGCATTGGTACGTTCCAGTGAGACAGGGAGGTTATGGAGGGTACAGGTTCAGGGCATATTTGTGTGGAGTTCTGCAGTGGTACGTTCCAGTGAGACTGGGAGGTAATGGAGGGGTACAGGTTAGGGCATATTTGAGTGTAGTTCTGCATTTGTACGTTCCTGTGAGTCAGGGAGGTTATGGAGTGTACAGGTTCAGGGCACATTTGTGTGGAGTTCTGCATTGGTACTTTCCAGTGAGACAGGGAAGTTATGGAGGGGTACAGGTTCAGGGGATATTTGTGTGTAGTTCTGCATTGGTACGTTCCAGTGAGACAGGGAGGTTATTGGTGGTACAGGCTCAGGGCATATTTGTGTGGAGTTCTGCAGTGGTACGTTCCAGTGAGTCAGGCAGGTTATGGTCGGGTACAGGATCAGGGCATATTTGAGTGGAGTTCGGCTTTCGTGCGTACCAGTGAGACAGGGAGGTTATGGAGGGGTACAGGTTCAGGGCATACTTGTGTGGAGTTCTGCATTGGTACGTTCCAGTGAGACTGGGAGGTTATGGAGGGTACCGGTTCAGGGCATATTTCTGTGGAGTTCTGCATTGGTACGTTCCAGCGAGACAGGGAGGTTATGGAGGGTTACAGGTTCAGGGCATATTTGTGTGGAGTTCTGCATTGGTACGGTCCAGTGAGACAGGGAGGTTATGGAGGTGTACAGGTTCAGGGCACATTTGTCTGGAGTTCTGCATTGGTACGTTCCAGTGAGACAGGGAGGTTATGGAGGGGTACAGGTTCAGGGCATATTTGTGTGTAGTTCTGCATTGGTACGTTCCAGTGAGACAGGGAGGTTATGGAGGTTACAGGTTCAGGGCATATTTGTGTGGAGTTCTGCAGTGGTACGTTCCAGTGAGACAGGGTGGTTATGGTCGGGTACAGGATCAGGGCATATTTGAGTGGAGTTCGGCTTTTGTGCGTTCCAGTGAGACAGGGAGGTTATGGAGAGGTAGAGGTTCAGGGCATACTTGTGTGGAGTTCTGCATTGGTACGTTCCAGTGAGACAGGGAGGTTATGGAGGGTACCGGTTCAGGGCAAATTTGTGTGGAGTTCTGCATTGGTGTGTTCCAGTGAGACAAGGAGGTTATGGGCGGGTACACGTTCAGGACATATTTGAGTGGAGTTCGGCTTTTGTGCGTTCCAGTGAGACAGGGAGGTTATGGAGGGTACCGGTTCAGGGCATATTTGTGTGGAGTTCTGCATTGGTACGTTCCAGTGAGACAGGGAGGTTATGGAGGGTTACAGGTTCAGGGCATATTTGTGTGGAGTTCTGCATTGGTACGTTCCAGTGAGACAGGGAGGTTATGGAGGTGTACATGTTCAGGGCATATTTGTGTGGAGTTCTGCAATGGTACGTCCCAGTGAGACAGGGAGGATATGGTCGGGTACAGGTTCAGGGCATATTTGTGTGGAGTTCTGCATTGGTACTTTCCAGTGAGACAGGGAAGTTATGGAGGGGTACAGGTTCAGGGCATATTTCTGTGGAATTCTGCATTGGTACGTTCCAGTGAGACACGGTGGTTATGGAGGGTACCGGTTCAGGGCATATTTGTGTGGAGTTCTGCATTGGTACGTTCCAGTGAGACAGTGAGGTTATGGCGGGGTACAGGTTCAGGGCATATTTGTGTGGTGTTCTGCAATGGTACGTTCCAGTGAGACAGGGAGGTTATGCACGGTACAGGATCAGGGCATATTTGAGTGGAGTTCGGCATTGGTGCGTTCCAGTGAGACAGGGAGGTTATGGTCGGGTACAGGTTCAGGGCATATTTGTGTGGAGTTCTGCATTGGTACTTTCCAGTGAGACAGGGAAGTTATGGTGGGGTACAGGTTCAGGGCATATTTGTGTGGAGTTCTGCATTGGTACGTTCTAGTGAGAGAGGGAGGTTATGGAGGGGTACAGGTTCAGGGCATATTTGTGTGTAGTTCTGCATTGGTACGTTCCAGTGAGACAGGGAGGTTATGGAGGGTACAGGTTCAGGGCATATTTGTGTGGAGTTCTGCAGTGGTACGTTCCAGTGAGACAGGGAGTTTATGGTCGGGTACAGGTTCAGGGCATATTTGTGCGTAGTTCTGCATTGGTACGTTCCAGTGAGACAGTGAGGTTATGGAGGGTACAGGTTCAGGGCATATTTGTGTGGAGTTCTGTGTTGGTGTGTTCCAGTGTGACAAGGATCTTATGGGCGGGTAAACGTTCCGGGTATATTTGTGTGGAGTTCTGCAGAGGTACGTTCCAGTGAGACAGGGAGGTTATGGTCGGGTACATGTTCAGGGCATATTTGTGTAGAGTTCTGCATTGGGACTTTCCTGTGAGACAGGGAAGTTATGGAGGGGTGCAGGTTCAGGGCATATTTGTGTGTAGTTCTGCATTGGTACGTTCCAGTGAGACAGGGAGGTTATGGAGGGTACAGGTTCAGGGCATATTTGTGCGGAGTTCTGCAGTGGTACGTTCCAGTGAGACAGGGAAGTTATGGTCGGGTACAGGTTCAGGGCATATTTGTGCGTAGTTCTGCTTTGGTACGTTCCAGTCAGACAAGGATCTTATGGGCGGGTACAGGTTCAGGGCATATTTGTGTGGTGTTCTGCAATGGTACGTTCCAGTGAGACTGGGAGGATATGGGCGGGTACACTTTCAGGGCATATTTGAGTGGAGTTCGGCATTGGTGCGTTCCATTGAGACAGGGAAGTTATGGAGGGGTACAGGTTCAGGGCATATTTGTGTGGAGTTCTGCATTGGTACGTTCCAGTGAGACAGGGAGGTTATGGAGTGTACAGGTTCAGGGCACATTTGTGTGGAGTTCTGCATTGGTACTTTCCAGTGAGACAGGGAAGTTATGGAGGGGTACAGGTTCAGGGGATATTTGTGTGTAGTTCTGCATTGGTACGTTCCAGTGAGACAGGGAGGTTATTGGTGGTACAGGCTCAGGGCATATTTGTGTGGAGTTCTGCAGTGGTACGTTCCAGTGAGTCAGGCAGGTTATGGTCGGGTACAGGATCAGGGCATATTTGAGTGGAGTTCGGCTTTCGTGCGTACCAGTGAGACAGGGAGGTTATGGAGGGGTACAGGTTCAGGGCATACTTGTGTGGAGTTCTGCATTGGTACGTTCCAGTGAGACTGGGAGGTTATGGAGGGTACCGGTTCAGGGCATATTTGTGTGGAGTTCTGCATTGGTACGTTCCAGCGAGACAGGGAGGTTATGGAGGGTTACAGGTTCAGGGCATATTTGTGTGGAGTTCTGCATTGGTACGGTCCAGTGAGACAGGGAGGTTATGGAGGTGTACAGGTTCAGGGCACATTTGTCTGGAGTTCTGCATTGGTACGTTCCAGTGAGACAGGGAGGTTATGGAGGGGTACAGGTTCAGGGCATATTTGTGTGTAGTTCTGCATTGGTACGTTCCAGTGAGACAGGGAGGTTATGGAGGTTACAGGTTCAGGGCATATTTGTGTGGAGTTCTGCAGTGGTACGTTCCAGTGAGACAGGGTGGTTATGGTCGGGTACAGGATCAGGGCATATTTGAGTTGAGTTCGGCTTTTGTGCGTTCCAGTGAGTCAGGGAGGTTATGGAGAGGTAGAGGTTCAGGGCATACTTGTGTGGAGTTCTGCATTGGTACGTTCCAGTGAGACAGGGAGGTTATGGAGGGTACCGGTTCAGGGCAAATTTGTGTGGAGTTCTGCATTGGTGTGTTCCAGTGAGACAAGGAGGTTATGGGCGGGTACACGTTCAGGGCATATTTGAGTGGAGTTCGGCTTTTGTGCGTTCCAGTGAGACAGGGAGGTTATGGAGGGTACCGGTTCAGGGCATATTTGTGTGGAGTTCTGCATTGGTACGTTCCAGTGAGACAGGGAGGTTATGGAGGGTTACAGGTTCAGGGCATATATGTGTGGAGTTCTGCATTGGTACGTTCCAGTGAGACAGGGAGGTTATGGAGGTGTACATGTTCAGGGCATATTTGTGTGGAGTTCTGCAATGGTACGTCCCAGTGAGACAGGGAGGATATGGTCGGGTACAGGTTCAGGGCATATTTGTGTGGAGTTCTGCATTGGTACTTTCCAGTGAGACAGGGAAGTTATGGAGGGGTACAGGTTCAGGGCATATTTCTGTGGAATTCTGCATTGGTACGTTCCAGTGAGACACGGTGGTTATGGAGGGTACCGGTTCAGGGCATATTTGTGTGGAGTTCTGCATTGGTACGTTCCAGTGAGACAGTGAGGTTATGGCGGGGTACAGGTTCAGGGCATATTTGTGTGGTGTTCTGCAATGGTACGTTCCAGTGAGACAGGGAGGTTATGCACGGTACAGGATCAGGGCATATTTGAGTGGAGTTCGGCATTGGTGCGTTCCAGTGAGACAGGGAGGTTATGGTCGGTTACAGGTTCAGGGCATATTTGTGTGGAGTTCTGCATTGGTACTTTCCAGTGAGACAGGGAAGTTATGGTGGGGTACAGGTTCAGGGCATATTTGTGTGGAGTTCTGCATTGGTACGTTCTAGTGAGAGAGGGAGGTTATGGAGGGGTACAGGTTCAGGGCATATTTGTGTGTAGTTCTGCATTGGTACGTTCCAGTGAGACAGGGAGGTTATGGAGGGTACAGGTTCAGGGCATATTTGTGTGGAGTTCTGCAGTGGTACGTTCCAGTGAGACAGGGAGTTTATGGTCGGGTACAGGTTCAGGGCATATTTGTGCGTAGTTCTGCATTGGTACGTTCCAGTGAGACAGTGAGGTTATGGAGGGTACAGGTTCAGGGCATATTTGTGTGGAGTTCTGTGTTGGTGTGTTCCAGTGTGACAAGGATCTTATGGGCGGGTAAACGTTCCGGGTATATTTGTGTGGAGTTCTGCAGAGGTACGTTCCAGTGAGACAGGGAGGTTATGGTCGGGTACATGTTCAGGGCATATTTGTGTAGAGTTCTGCATTGGGACTTTCCTGTGAGACAGGGAAGTTATGGAGGGGTGCAGGTTCAGGGCATATTTGTGTGTAGTTCTGCATTGGTACGTTCCAGTGAGACAGGGAGGTTATGGAGGGTACAGGTTCAGGGCATATTTGTGCGGAGTTCTGCAGTGGTACGTTCCAGTGAGACAGGGAAGTTATGGTCGGGTACAGGTTCAGGGCATATTTGTGCGTAGTTCTGCTTTGGTACGTTCCAGTCAGGCAAGGATCTTATGGGCGGGTACAGGTTCAGGGCATATTTGTGTGGTGTTCTGCAATGGTACGTTCCAGTGAGACTGGGAGGATATGGGCGGGTACACTTTCAGGGCATATTTGAGTGGAGTTCGGCATTGGTGCGTTCCATTGAGACAGGGAAGTTATGGAGGGGTACAGGTTCAGGGCATATTTGTGTGGAGTTCTGCATTGGTACGTTCCAGTGAGACAGGGAGGTTATGGAGGGTACAGGCTCAGGGCATATTTGTTTAGAGTTCTGCATTGGTACGTTCCAGTGAGACAGGGAGGTTATGGAGGGGTACAGGTTCAGGGCAAATTTGTGTGGAGTTCTGCATGGGTACGTTCCAGTGAGACAGTGAGGTTATGGAGGGTACAGGTTCAGGGCATATTTGTGTGGAGTTCTGTGTTGGTGTGTTCCAGTGTGACAAGGATCTTATGGGCGGGTAAACGTTCCGGGCATATTTGTGTGGAGTTCTGCAGAGGTACGTTCCAGTGAGACAGGGAGTTTATGGTCGGGTACATGTTCAGGGCATATTTGTGTGGAGTTCTGCATTGGGACTTTCCTGTGAGACAAGGAAGTTATGGAAGGGTACAGGTTCAGGGCACATTTGTGTGGAGTTCTGCATTGGTACGTTCCAGTGAGACAGGGAGGTTATGGAGGGGTGCAGGTTCAGGGCATATTTGTGTGTAGTTCTGCATTGGTACGTTCCAGTGAGACAGGGAGGTTATGGAGGGTACAGGTTCAGGGCATATTTGTGTGGAGTTCTGCATTGGTGTGTTCCAGTGAGAGAAGGAGGTTATGGGCGGGTACACGTTCAGGGCACATTTGTGTGGAATTCTGCATTGGTATGTTCCAGTGAGACAGGGAGGTTATGGAGGGTACCGGTTCAGGGCATATTTGTGTGGAGTTCTGCATTGGTACGTTCCAGTGAGACAGGGAGGTTATGGAGGGTACAGGTTCAGGGCATATTTGTGTGGAGTTCTGCAGTGGTACGTTCCAGTGAGACAGGGAGGTTATGGTCGGGTATAGGTTCAGGGCATATTTGTGTGGAGTTCTGCATTGGGACTTTCGTATGAGACAGGGAAGTTAAGGAAGGGTACAGGTTCACGGCACATTTGTGTGGAGTTCTGCATTGGTACGTTCCAGTGAGACAGGGAGGTTATGGAGGGGTACAGGTTCAGGGCATATTTGTGTGTAGTTCTGCATTGGTACGTTCCAGTGAGACAGGGAGGTTATGGAGGGTACAGGTTCAGGGCATATTTGTGTGGAGTTCTGCATTGGTACGTTCCAGTGAGACAGGGAGGTTATGGAGGGTACAGGTTCAGGGCATATTTGTGTGGAGTTCTGCAGTGGTACGTTCCAGTGAGACTGGGAGGTAATGGAGGGGTACAGGTTAGGGCATATTTGAGTGTAGTTCTGCATTTGTACGTTCCTGTGAGTCAGGGAGGTTATGGAGTGTACAGGTTCAGGGCACATTTGTGTGGAGTTCTGCATTGGTACTTTCCAGTGAGACAGGGAAGTTATGGAGGGGTACAGGTTCAGGGGATATTTGTGTGTAGTTCTGCATTGGTACGTTCCAGTGAGACAGGGAGGTTATTGGTGGTACAGGCTCAGGGCATATTTGTGTGGAGTTCTGCAGTGGTACGTTCCAGTGAGTCAGGCAGGTTATGGTCGGGTACAGGATCAGGGCATATTTGAGTGGAGTTCGGCTTTCGTGCGTACCAGTGAGACAGGGAGGTTATGGAGGGGTACAGGTTCAGGGCATACTTGTGTGGAGTTCTGCATTGGTACGTTCCAGTGAGACTGGGAGGTTATGGAGGGTACCGGTTCAGGGCATATTTCTGTGGAGTTCTGCATTGGTACGTTCCAGCGAGACAGGGAGGTTATGGAGGGTTACAGGTTCAGGGCATATTTGTGTGGAGTTCTGCATTGGTACGGTCCAGTGAGACAGGGAGGTTATGGAGGTGTACAGGTTCAGGGCACATTTGTCTGGAGTTCTGCATTGGTACGTTCCAGTGAGACAGGGAGGTTATGGAGGGGTACAGGTTCAGGGCATATTTGTGTGTAGTTCTGCATTGGTACGTTCCAGTGAGACAGGGAGGTTATGGAGGTTACAGGTTCAGGGCATATTTGTGTGGAGTTCTGCAGTGGTACGTTCCAGTGAGACAGGGTGGTTATGGTCGGGTACAGGATCAGGGCATATTTGAGTGGAGTTCGGCTTTTGTGCGTTCCAGTGAGACAGGGAGGTTATGGAGAGGTAGAGGTTCAGGGCATACTTGTGTGGAGTTCTGCATTGGTACGTTCCAGTGAGACAGGGAGGTTATGGAGGGTACCGGTTCAGGGCAAATTTGTGTGGAGTTCTGCATTGGTGTGTTCCAGTGAGACAAGGAGGTTATGGGCGGGTACACGTTCAGGACATATTTGAGTGGAGTTCGGCTTTTGTGCGTTCCAGTGAGACAGGGAGGTTATGGAGGGTACCGGTTCAGGGCATATTTGTGTGGAGTTCTGCATTGGTACGTTCCAGTGAGACAGGGAGGTTATGGAGGGTTACAGGTTCAGGGCATATTTGTGTGGAGTTCTGCATTGGTACGTTCCAGTGAGACAGGGAGGTTATGGAGGTGTACATGTTCAGGGCATATTTGTGTGGAGTTCTGCAATGGTACGTCCCAGTGAGACAGGGAGGATATGGTCGGGTACAGGTTCAGGGCATATTTGTGTGGAGTTCTGCATTGGTACTTTCCAGTGAGACAGGGAAGTTATGGAGGGGTACAGGTTCAGGGCATATTTCTGTGGAATTCTGCATTGGTACGTTCCAGTGAGACACGGTGGTTATGGAGGGTACCGGTTCAGGGCATATTTGTGTGGAGTTCTGCATTGGTACGTTCCAGTGAGACAGTGAGGTTATGGCGGGGTACAGGTTCAGGGCATATTTGTGTGGTGTTCTGCAATGGTACGTTCCAGTGAGACAGGGAGGTTATGCACGGTACAGGATCAGGGCATATTTGAGTGGAGTTCGGCATTGGTGCGTTCCAGTGAGACAGGGAGGTTATGGTCGGGTACAGGTTCAGGGCATATTTGTGTGGAGTTCTGCATTGGTACTTTCCAGTGAGACAGGGAAGTTATGGTGGGGTACAGGTTCAGGGCATATTTGTGTGGAGTTCTGCATTGGTACGTTCTAGTGAGAGAGGGAGGTTATGGAGGGGTACAGGTTCAGGGCATATTTGTGTGTAGTTCTGCATTGGTACGTTCCAGTGAGACAGGGAGGTTATGGAGGGTACAGGTTCAGGGCATATTTGTGTGGAGTTCTGCAGTGGTACGTTCCAGTGAGACAGGGAGTTTATGGTCGGGTACAGGTTCTGGGCATATTTGTGCGTAGTTCTGCATTGGTACGTTCCAGTGAGACAGTGAGGTTATGGAGGGTACAGGTTCAGGGCATATTTGTGTGGAGTTCTGTGTTGGTGTGTTCCAGTGTGACAAGGATCTTATGGGCGGGTAAACGTTCCGGGTATATTTGTGTGGAGTTCTGCAGAGGTACGTTCCAGTGAGACAGGGAGGTTATGGTCGGGTACATGTTCAGGGCATATTTGTGTAGAGTTCTGCATTGGGACTTTCCTGTGAGACAGGGAAGTTATGGAGGGGTGCAGGTTCAGGGCATATTTGTGTGTAGTTCTGCATTGGTACGTTCCAGTGAGACAGGGAGGTTATGGAGGGTACAGGTTCAGGGCATATTTGTGCGGAGTTCTGCAGTGGTACGTTCCAGTGAGACAGGGAAGTTATGGTCGGGTACAGGTTCAGGGCATATTTGTGCGTAGTTCTGCTTTGGTACGTTCCAGTCAGACAAGGATCTTATGGGCGGGTACAGGTTCAGGGCATATTTGTGTGGTGTTCTGCAATGGTACGTTCCAGTGAGACTGGGAGGATATGGGCGGGTACACTTTCAGGGCATATTTGAGTGGAGTTCGGCATTGGTGCGTTCCATTGAGACAGGGAAGTTATGGAGGGGTACAGGTTCAGGGCATATTTGTGTGGAGTTCTGCATTGGTACGTTCCAGTGAGACAGGGAGGTTATGGAGGGTACAGGCTCAGGGCATATTTGTTTAGAGTTCTGCATTGGTACGTTCCAGTGAGACAGGGAGGTTATGGAGGGGTACAGGTTCAGGGCAAATTTGTGTGGAGTTCTGCATGGGTACGTTCCAGTGAGACAGTGAGGTTATGGAGGGTACAGGTTCAGGGCATATTTGTGTGGAGTTCTGTGTTGGTGTGTTCCAGTGTGACAAGGATCTTATGGGCGGGTAAACGTTCCGGGCATATTTGTGTGGAGTTCTGCAGAGGTACGTTCCAGTGAGACAGGGAGTTTATGGTCGGGTACATGTTCAGGGCATATTTGTGTGGAGTTCTGCATTGGGACTTTCCTGTGAGACAAGGAAGTTATGGAAGGGTACAGGTTCAGGGCACATTTGTGTGGAGTTCTGCATTGGTACGTTCCAGTGAGACAGGGAGGTTATGGAGGGGTGCAGGTTCAGGGCATATTTGTGTGTAGTTCTGCATTGGTACGTTCCAGTGAGACAGGGAGGTTATGGAGGGTACAGGTTCAGGGCATATTTGTGTGGAGTTCTGCAGTGGTACGTTCCAGTGAGACAGGGAAGTTATGGTCGGGTACAGGTTCAGGGCATATTTGTGCGTAGTTCTGCTTTGGTACGTTCCAGTCAGACAAGGATCTTATGGGCGGGTACAGGTTCAGGGCATATTTGTGTGGTGTTCTGCAATGGTACGTTCCAGTGAGACTGGGAGGATATGGGCGGGTACACTTTCAGGGCATATTTGAGTGGAGTTCGGCATTGGTGCGTTCCATTGAGACAGGGAAGTTATGGAGGGGTACAGGTTCAGGGCATATTTGTGTGGAGTTCTGCATTGGTACGTTCCAGTGAGACAGGGAGGTTATGGAGGGTACAGGCTCAGGGCATATTTGTGTGGAGTTCTGTGTTGGTGTGTTCCAGTGTGACAAGGATCTTATGGGCGGGTAAACGTTCCGGGCATATTTGTGTGGAGTTCTGCAGAGGTACGTTCCAGTGAGACAGGGAGTTTATGGTCGGGTACATGTTCAGGGCATATTTGTGTGGAGTTCTGCATTGGGACTTTCCTGTGAGACAAGGAAGTTATGGAAGGGTACAGGTTCAGGGCACATTTGTGTGGAGTTCTGCATTGGTACGTTCCAGTGAGACAGGGAGGTTATGGAGGGGTGCAGGTTCAGGGCATATTTGTGTGTAGTTCTGCATTGGTACGTTCCAGTGAGACAGGGAGGTTATGGAGGGTACAGGTTCAGGGCATATTTGTGTGGAGTTCTGCATTGGTGTGTTCCAGTGAGAGAAGGAGGTTATGGGCGGGTACACGTTCAGGGCACATTTGTGTGGAATTCTGCATTGGTATGTTCCAGTGAGACAGGGAGGTTATGGAGGGTACCGGTTCAGGGCATATTTGTGTGGAGTTCTGCATTGGTACGTTCCAGTGAGACAGGGAGGTTATGGAGGGTACAGGTTCAGGGCATATTTGTGTGGAGTTCTGCAGTGGTACGTTCCAGTGAGACAGGGAGGTTATGGTCGGGTATAGGTTCAGGGCATATTTGTGTGGAGTTCTGCATTGGGACTTTCGTATGAGACAGGGAAGTTAAGGAAGGGTACAGGTTCACGGCACATTTGTGTGGAGTTCTGCATTGGTACGTTCCAGTGAGACAGGGAGGTTATGGAGGGGTACAGGTTCAGGGCATATTTGTGTGTAGTTCTGCATTGGTACGTTCCAGTGAGACAGGGAGGTTATGGAGGGTACAGGTTCAGGGCATATTTGTGTGGAGTTCTGCATTGGTACGTTCCAGTGAGACAGGGAGGTTATGGAGGGTACAGGTTCAGGGCATATTTGTGTGGAGTTCTGCAGTGGTACGTTCCAGTGAGACTGGGAGGTAATGGAGGGGTACAGGTTAGGGCATATTTGAGTGTAGTTCTGCATTTGTACGTTCCTGTGAGTCAGGGAGGTTATGGAGTGTACAGGTTCAGGGCACATTTGTGTGGAGTTCTGCATTGGTACTTTCCAGTGAGACAGGGAAGTTATGGAGGGGTACAGGTTCAGGGGATATTTGTGTGTAGTTCTGCATTGGTACGTTCCAGTGAGACAGGGAGGTTATTGGTGGTACAGGCTCAGGGCATATTTGTGTGGAGTTCTGCAGTGGTACGTTCCAGTGAGTCAGGCAGGTTATGGTCGGGTACAGGATCAGGGCATATTTGAGTGGAGTTCGGCTTTCGTGCGTACCAGTGAGACAGGGAGGTTATGGAGGGGTACAGGTTCAGGGCATACTTGTGTGGAGTTCTGCATTGGTACGTTCCAGTGAGACTGGGAGGTTATGGAGGGTACCGGTTCAGGGCATATTTCTGTGGAGTTCTGCATTGGTACGTTCCAGCGAGACAGGGAGGTTATGGAGGGTTACAGGTTCAGGGCATATTTGTGTGGAGTTCTGCATTGGTACGGTCCAGTGAGACAGGGAGGTTATGGAGGTGTACAGGTTCAGGGCACATTTGTCTGGAGTTCTGCATTGGTACGTTCCAGTGAGACAGGGAGGTTATGGAGGGGTACAGGTTCAGGGCATATTTGTGTGTAGTTCTGCATTGGTACGTTCCAGTGAGACAGGGAGGTTATGGAGGTTACAGGTTCAGGGCATATTTGTGTGGAGTTCTGCAGTGGTACGTTCCAGTGAGACAGGGTGGTTATGGTCGGGTACAGGATCAGGGCATATTTGAGTGGAGTTCGGCTTTTGTGCGTTCCAGTGAGACAGGGAGGTTATGGAGAGGTAGAGGTTCAGGGCATACTTGTGTGGAGTTCTGCATTGGTACGTTCCAGTGAGACAGGGAGGTTATGGAGGGTACCGGTTCAGGGCAAATTTGTGTGGAGTTCTGCATTGGTGTGTTCCAGTGAGACAAGGAGGTTATGGGCGGGTACACGTTCAGGACATATTTGAGTGGAGTTCGGCTTTTGTGCGTTCCAGTGAGACAGGGAGGTTATGGAGGGTACCGGTTCAGGGCATATTTGTGTGGAGTTCTGCATTGGTACGTTCCAGTGAGACAGGGAGGTTATGGAGGGTTACAGGTTCAGGGCATATTTGTGTGGAGTTCTGCATTGGTACGTTCCAGTGAGACAGGGAGGTTATGGAGGTGTACATGTTCAGGGCATATTTGTGTGGAGTTCTGCAATGGTACGTCCCAGTGAGACAGGGAGGATATGGTCGGGTACAGGTTCAGGGCATATTTGTGTGGAGTTCTGCATTGGTACTTTCCAGTGAGACAGGGAAGTTATGGAGGGGTACAGGTTCAGGGCATATTTCTGTGGAATTCTGCATTGGTACGTTCCAGTGAGACACGGTGGTTATGGAGGGTACCGGTTCAGGGCATATTTGTGTGGAGTTCTGCATTGGTACGTTCCAGTGAGACAGTGAGGTTATGGCGGGGTACAGGTTCAGGGCATATTTGTGTGGTGTTCTGCAATGGTACGTTCCAGTGAGACAGGGAGGTTATGCACGGTACAGGATCAGGGCATATTTGAGTGGAGTTCGGCATTGGTGCGTTCCAGTGAGACAGGGAGGTTATGGTCGGGTACAGGTTCAGGGCATATTTGTGTGGAGTTCTGCATTGGTACTTTCCAGTGAGACAGGGAAGTTATGGTGGGGTACAGGTTCAGGGCATATTTGTGTGGAGTTCTGCATTGGTACGTTCTAGTGAGAGAGGGAGGTTATGGAGGGGTACAGGTTCAGGGCATATTTGTGTGTAGTTCTGCATTGGTACGTTCCAGTGAGACAGGGAGGTTATGGAGGGTACAGGTTCAGGGCATATTTGTGTGGAGTTCTGCAGTGGTACGTTCCAGTGAGACAGGGAGTTTATGGTCGGGTACAGGTTCAGGGCATATTTGTGCGTAGTTCTGCATTGGTACGTTCCAGTGAGACAGTGAGGTTATGGAGGGTACAGGTTCAGGGCATATTTGTGTGGAGTTCTGTGTTGGTGTGTTCCAGTGTGACAAGGATCTTATGGGCGGGTAAACGTTCCGGGTATATTTGTGTGGAGTTCTGCAGAGGTACGTTCCAGTGAGACAGGGAGGTTATGGTCGGGTACATGTTCAGGGCATATTTGTGTAGAGTTCTGCATTGGGACTTTCCTGTGAGACAGGGAAGTTATGGAGGGGTGCAGGTTCAGGGCATATTTGTGTGTAGTTCTGCATTGGTACGTTCCAGTGAGACAGGGAGGTTATGGAGGGTACAGGTTCAGGGCATATTTGTGCGGAGTTCTGCAGTGGTACGTTCCAGTGAGACAGGGAAGTTATGGTCGGGTACAGGTTCAGGGCATATTTGTGCGTAGTTCTGCTTTGGTACGTTCCAGTCAGACAAGGATCTTATGGGCGGGTACAGGTTCAGGGCATATTTGTGTGGTGTTCTGCAATGGTACGTTCCAGTGAGACTGGGAGGATATGGGCGGGTACACTTTCAGGGCATATTTGAGTGGAGTTCGGCATTGGTGCGTTCCATTGAGACAGGGAAGTTATGGAGGGGTACAGGTTCAGGGCATATTTGTGTGGAGTTCTGCATTGGTACGTTCCAGTGAGACAGGGAGGTTATGGAGGGTACAGGCTCAGGGCATATTTGTTTAGAGTTCTGCATTGGTACGTTCCAGTGAGACAGGGAGGTTATGGAGGGGTACAGGTTCAGGGCAAATTTGTGTGGAGTTCTGCATGGGTACGTTCCAGTGAGACAGTGAGGTTATGGAGGGTACAGGTTCAGGGCATATTTGTGTGGAGTTCTGTGTTGGTGTGTTCCAGTGTGACAAGGATCTTATGGGCGGGTAAACGTTCCGGGCATATTTGTGTGGAGTTCTGCAGAGGTACGTTCCAGTGAGACAGGGAGTTTATGGTCGGGTACATGTTCAGGGCATATTTGTGTGTAGTTCTGCATTGGTACGTTCCAGTGAGACAGGGAGGTTATGGAGGGTACAGGTTCAGGGCATATTTGTGTGGAGTTCTGCAGTGGTACGTTCCAGTGAGACAGGGAAGTTATGGTCGGGTACAGGTTCAGGGCATATTTGTGCGTAGTTCTGCTTTGGTACGTTCCAGTCAGACAAGGATCTTATGGGCGGGTACAGGTTCAGGGCATATTTGTGTGGTGTTCTGCAATGGTACGTTCCAGTGAGACTGGGAGGATATGGGCGGGTACACTTTCAGGGCATATTTGAGTGGAGTTCGGCATTGGTGCGTTCCATTGAGACAGGGAAGTTATGGAGGGGTACAGGTTCAGGGCATATTTGTGTGGAGTTCTGCATTGGTACGTTCCAGTGAGACAGGGAGGTTATGGAGGGTACAGGCTCAGGGCATATTTGTTTAGAGTTCAGCATTGGTACGTTCCAGTGAGACAGGGAGGTTATGGAGGGGTACAGGTTCAGGGCAAATTTGTGTGGAGTTCTGCATTGGTCCGTTCCAGTGAGACAACGAGGATATGGGCGGGTACACTTTCAAGGCATATTTGAGTGGAGTTCGGCATTGGTGCGTTCCAGTGAGACAGGGAAGTTATGGAGGGGTACAGGTTCAGGGCATATTTGTGTGGAGTTCTGCATTGTTACTTTCCAGTGAGACAGGGAGGTTATGGAGGGGTACAGGTTCAGGGCATATTTGTGTGTAGTTCTGCATTGGGACGTTTCAGTGAGACAGGGAGGTTATGGAGGGTACAGGTTCAGGGCATATTTGTGTGGAGTTCTGCAGTGGTACGTTCCAGTGAGACAGGGAGGTTATGAGCGGGTACAGGATCAGGGCATATTTGAGTGGAGTTCGGCATTGTTGCGTTCCAGTGCGACAGGGAGGTTATGGAGGGGTACAGGTTCAGTGCATATTTGTGTGTAGTTCGGCATTTGTACATTCCAGTGATACAGGGAGGTTATGGAGGGGTACAGGTTCATGGCATATTTGTGTGTAGTTCTGTATTGGTACGTTCCAGTGAGACAGGGAGGTTATGGAGGGGTACCGGTTCAGGGCAAATTTGTGTGGAGTTCTGCATTGGTGTGTTCCAGTGAGAGAAGGAGGTTATGGGCGGGTACACGTTCAGGGCATATTTGTGTGGGATTCTGCATTGGTATGTTCCAGTGAGACAGGGAGGTTATGGAGGGTACCGGTTCAGGGCATATTTGTGTGGAGTTCTGCATTGGTACGTTCCAGTGAGACAGTGAGGTTATGGCGTGGTACAGGTTCAGGGCATATTTGTGTGGTGTTCTGCAATGGTACGTTCCAGTGAGACAGGGAGGTTATGCACGGTACAGGATCAGGGCATATTTGAGTGGAGTTCGGCATTGGTGCGTTCCAGTGAGACAGGGAGGTTATGGTCGGGTACAGGTTCAGGGCATATTTGTGTGGAGTTCTGCATTGGTACGTTCCAGTGAGACAGGGAGGTTATGGAGGGTACAGGTTCAGGGCATATTTGTGTGGAGTTCTGCGTTGGTACGTCCAGTGAGAGAAGGAGCTTATTGGCGGGTACACGTTCAGGGCATATTTGTGTGGTGTTCTGCAATGGTACGTTCCAGTGAGACTGGGAGGTTATGGAGGGTTACAGGTTCAGGGCATATTTGAGTGTAGTTCTGCATTTGTATGTTACAGTGAGTCAGGGAGGTTATGGAGTGTACAGGTTCAGGGCACATTTGTCTGGAGTTCTGCATTGGTACGTTCCAGTGAGACAGCGAGGTTATGGACGGCACAGGTTCAGGGCATATTTGTGTGGAGCTGTGCAGTGGTACGTTCCAGTGAGACAGGGAGGTTATGGAGGGTACCGGTTCAGGGCATATTTGTGTGGAGTTCTGCATTGGTACGTTCCAGTGAGACAGGGAGGTTATGGAGGTGTACAGGTTCAGGGCACATTTGTCTGGAGTTCTGCATTGGTACGTTCCAGTGAGACAGGGAGGTTATGGAGGGTACAGGTTCAGGACATATTTGTGCGTAGTTCTGCATTGGTACGTTCCAGTGAGACAGGGAGGTTATGGAGGTGTAGAGGTTCAGGGCACATTTGTGTGGAGTTCTGCAGTGGTACTTTCCAGTGAGACAGGGAAGTTATGGAGGGGTACAGGTTCAGGGCATATTTGTGTGGAGTTCTGCATTGGTACGTTCCAGTGAGACAGGGAGGTTATGGAGGGTACAGGTTCAGGGCATATTTGTGTGTAGTTCTGCATTGGTACGTTCCAGTGAGACAGGGAGGTTATGGAGGGTACAGGTTCAGGGCATATTTGTGTGGAGTTCTGCAGTGGTACGTTCCAGTGAGACAGGGTGGTTATGGTCGGGTACAGGATCAGGGCATATTTGAGTGGAGTTCGGCTTTTGTGCGTTCCAGTGAGACAGGGAGGTTATGGAGGGGTACAGGTTCAGGGCATACTTGTGTGGAGTTCTGCATTGGTACGTTCCAGTGAGACAGGGAGGTTATGGAGGGTACCGGTTCAGGGCAAATTTGTGCGGAGTTCTGCATTGGTGTGTTCCAGTGAGACAAGGAGGTTATGGGCGGGTACACGTTCAGGACATATTTGTGTGGAGTTCTGCATTGGTACGTTCCAGTGAGACAGGGAGGTTATGGAGGTGTACATGTTCAGGGCATATTTGTGTGGAGTTCTGCAATGGTACGTTCCAGTGAGACAGGGTGGTTATGGTCGGGTACAGGTTCAGGGCATATTTGTGTGTAGGTCTGCATTGGTACGTTCCAGTGAGACAGGGAGATTATGGAGGGTACAGGTTCAGGGCATATTTGTGTGGAGTTCTGCAGTGGTACGTTCCAGTGAGACAGGGAGGTTATGGTCGGGTACAGGTTCACGGCATATTTTTGCGTAGTTCTGCATTGGTACGTTCCAGTGAGACAGGGAGGTTATGGAGGGTACAGGTTCAGGGCATATTTGTGTGGAGTTCTGTGTTGGTATGTTCCAGTGAGACAAGGATCTTATGGGCGGGTAAACGTTCAGGGCATATTTGTGTGGAGTTCTGCAGTGGTACGTTCCAGTGAGACAGGGAGGTTATGGTCGGGTATAGGTTCAGGGCATATTTGTGTGGAGTTCTGCATTGGGACTTTCGTATGAGACAGGGAAGTTATGGAAGGGTACAGGTTCACGGCACATTTGTGTGGAGTTCTGCATTGGTACGTTCCAGTGAGACAGGGAGGTTATGGAGGGGTACAGGTTCAGGGCATATTTGTGTGTAGTTCTGCATTGGTACGTTCCAGTGAGACAGGGAGGTTATGGAGGGTACAGGTTCAGGGCATATTTGTGTGGAGTTCTGCATTGGTACGTTCCAGTGAGACAGGGAGGTTATGGAGGGTACAGGTTCAGGGCATATTTGTGTGGAGTTCTGCAGTGGTACGTTCCAGTGAGACTGGGAGGTAATGGAGGGGTACAGGTTAGGGCATATTTGAGTGTAGTTCTGCATTTGTACGTTCCAGAGAGTCAGGGAGGTTATGGAGTGTACAGGTTCAGGGCACATTTGTGTGGAGTTCTGCATTGGTACTTTCCAGTGAGACAGGGAAGTTATGGAGGGGTACAGGTTCAGGGGATATTTGTGTGTAGTTCTGCATTGGTACGTTCCAGTGAGACAGGGAGGTTATTGGTGGTACAGGCTCAGGGCATATTTGTGTGGAGTTCTGCAGTGGTACGTTCCAGTGAGTCAGGGAGGTTATGGTCGGGTACAGGATCAGGGCATATTTGAGTGCAGTTCGGCATTCGTGCGTTCCAGTGAGACAGGGACGTTATGGAGGGGTACAGGTTCAGGGCATACTTGTGTGGAGTTCTGCATTGGTGCGTTCCAGTGAGACAAGGAGGTTATGGGCGGGTACACGTTCAGGGCATATTTGTGTGGAATTCTGCATTGGTACGTTCCAGTGAGACTGGGAGGTTATGGAGGGTACCGGTTCAGGGCATATTTGTGTGCAGTTCTGCATTGGTACGTTCCAGCGAGACAGGGAGGTTATGGAGGGTTACAGGTTCAGGGCATATTTGTGTGGAGTTCTGCATTGGTACGGTCCAGTGAGACAGGGAGGTTATGGAGGTGTACAGGTTCAGGGCACATTTGTCTGGAGTTCTGCATTGGTACGTTCCAGTGAGACAGGGAGGTTATGGAGGTGTACAGGTTCAGGGCATATTTGTGTGGTGTTCTGCATTGGTACGTTCCAGTGAGACAGGGAGGTTATGGAGGGGTACAGGTTCAGGGCATATTTGTGTGTAGTTCTGCATTGGTACGTTCCAGTGAGACAGGGAGGTTATGGAGGGTACAGGTTCAGGGCATATTTGTGTGAAGTTCTGCAGTGGTACGTTCCAGTGAGAAAGGGTGGTTATGGTCGGGTACAGGATCAGGGCATATTTGAGTGGAGTTCGGCTTTTGTGCGTTCCAGTGAGACAGGGAGGTTATGGAGAGGTACAGGTTCAGGGCATACTTGTGTGGAGTTCTGCATTGGTACGTTCCAGTGAGACCGGGAGGTTATGGAGGGTACCGGTTCAGGGCAAATTTGTGTGGAGTTCTGCATTGGTGTGTTCCAGTGAGACAAGGAGGTTATGGGCGGGTACACGTTCAGGGCATATTTGTGTGGAATTCTGCATTGGTACGTTCCAGTGAGACAGGGAGGTTATGGAGGGTACCGGTTCAGGGCATATTTGTGTGGAGTTCTGCATTGGTACGTTCCAGTGAGACAGGGAGGTTATGGAGGGTTACAGGTTCAGGGCATATTTGTGTGGAGTTCTGCATTGGTACGTTCCAGTGAGACAGGGAGGTTATGGAGGTATACATGTTCAGGGCATATTTGTGTGGAGTTCTGCAATGGTACGTCCCAGTGAGACAGGGAGGATATGGTCGGGTACAGGTTCAGGGCATATTTGTGTGGAGTTCTGCATTGGTACTTTCCAGTGAGACAGGGAAGTTATGGAGGGGTACAGGTTCAGGGCATATTTGTGTGGAGTTCTGCATTGGTACGTTCTAGTGAGAGAGGGAGGTTATGGAGGGGTACAGGTTCAGGGCATATTTGTGTGGAGTTCTGCAGTGGTACGTTCCAGTGAGACAGGGAGGTTATGGTCGGCTACAGGTTCAGGGCATATTTTTGCATGGTTCTGCATTGGTACGTTCCAGTGAGACAGTGAGGTTATGGAGGGTATAGGTTCAGGGCATATTTGTGTGGAGTTCTGTGTTGGTGTGTTCCAGTGTGACAAGGATCTTATGGGCGGGTAAACGTTCCGGGCATATTTGTGTGGAGTTCTGCAGTGGTACGTTCCAGTGAGACAGGGAGGTTATGGTCGGGTACAGGTTCAGGGCATATTTGTGTGTAGTTCTGCATTGGTACGTTCCAGTGAGACAGGGAGGTTATTGGTGGTACAGTCTCAGGGCATATTTGTGTGGAGTTCTGCAGTGGTACGTTCCAGTGAGTCAGGGATGTTATGGTCGGGTACAGGATCAGGGCATATTTGTGTGGAGTTCTGCAGTGGTACGTTCCAGTGAGACAGGGAGGTTATGGAGGGTACCGGTTCAGGGCATATTTGTGTGGAGTTCTGCATTGGTACGTTCCAGTGAGACAGGGAGGTTATGGAGGGTTACAGGTTCAGGGCATATTTGTGTGGAGTTCTGCATTGGTACGTTCCAGTGAGACAGGGAGGTTATGGAGGTATACATGTTCAGGGCATATTTGTGTGGAGTTCTGCAATGGTACGTCCCAGTGAGACAGGGAGGATATGGTCGGGTACAGGTTCAGGGCATATTTGTGTGGAGTTCTGCATTGGTACTTTCCAGTGAGACAGGGAAGTTATGGAGGGGTACAGGTTCAGGGCATATTTGTGTGGAGTTCTGCATTGGTACGTTCTAGTGAGAGAGGGAGGTTATGGAGGGGTACAGGTTCAGGGCATATTTGTGTGGAGTTCTGCAGTGGTACGTTCCAGTGAGACAGGGAGGTTATGGTCGGCTACAGGTTCAGGGCATATTTTTGCATGGTTCTGCATTGGTACGTTCCAGTGAGACAGTGAGGTTATGGAGGGTATAGGTTCAGGGCATATTTGTGTGGAGTTCTGTGTTGGTGTGTTCCAGTGTGACAAGGATCTTATGGGCGGGTAAACGTTCCGGGCATATTTGTGTGGAGTTCTGCAGTGGTACGTTCCAGTGAGACAGGGAGGTTATGGTCGGGTACAGGTTCAGGGCATATTTGTGTGTAGTTCTGCATTGGTACGTTCCAGTGAGACAGGGAGGTTATTGGTGGTACAGGCTCAGGGCATATTTGTGTGGAGTTCTGCAGTGGTACGTTCCAGTGAGTCAGGGATGTTATGGTCGGGTACAGGATCAGGGCATATTTGAGTGGATTTCGGCATTGGTGCGTTCCAGTGAGACAGGGAGGTTATGGAGGGGTACAGGTTCAGGGCATACTTGTGTGGAGTTCTGCATTGGTGCGTTCCAGTGAGACAAGGAGGTTATGGAGGGTACCGGTTCAGGGCATATTTGTGTGGAGTTCTGCATTGGTACATTCTAGTGAGACAGGGAGGTTATGGAGGGGTACAGGTTCAGGGCATATTTGTGTGTAGGTCTGCATTGGTACGTTCCAGTGAGACAGGGAGATTATGGAGGGTACAGGTTCAGGGCATATTTGTGTGGAGTTCTGCAGTGGTACGTTCCAGTGAGACAGGGAGGTTATGGTCGGGTACAGGTTCAGGGCATATTTTTGCGTAGTTCTGCATTGGTACGTTCCAGTGAGACAGGGAGGTTATTGAGGGTACAGGTTCAGGGCATATTTGTGTGGAGTTCTGTGTTGGTATGTTCCAGTGAGACAAGGATCTTATGGGCGGGTAAACGTTCAGGGCATATTTGTGTGGAGTTCTGCAGTGGTACGTTCCAGTGAGACAGCGAGGTTATGGTCGGGTATAGGTTCAGGGCATATTTGTGTGGAGTTCTGCATTGGGACTTTCGTATGAGACAGGGAAGTTATGGAAGGGTAGAGGTTCACGGCACATTTGTGTGGAGTTCTGCATTGGTACGTTCCAGTGAGACAGGGAGGTTATGGAGGGGTAGAGGTTCACGGCACATTTGTGTGGAGTTCTGCATTGGTACGTTCCAGTGAGACAGGGAGGTTATGGAGGGTACAGGTTCAGGGCATATTTGTGTGGAGTTCTGCAGTGGTACGTTCCAGTGAGACTGGGAGGTAATGGAGGGGTACAGGTTAGGGCATATTTGAGTGTAGTTCTGCATTTGTACGTTCCAGTGAGTCAGGGAGGTTATGGTGTGTACAGGTTCAGGGCACATTTGTGTGGAGTTCTGCATTGGTACTTTCCAGTGAGACAGGGAAGTTATGGAGGGGTACAGGTTCTGGGGATATTTGTGTGTAGTTCTGCATTGGTACGTTCCAGTGAGACAGGGAGGTTATTGGTGGTACAGGCTCAGGGCATATTTGTGTGGAGTTCTGCAGTGGTACGTTCCAGTGAGTCAGGGAGGTTATGGTCGGGTACAGGATCAGGGCATATTTGAGTGGAGTTCGGCATTCGTGCGTTCCAGTGAGACAGGGAGGTTATGGAGGGGTACAGGTTCAGGGCATACTTGTGTGGAGTTCTGCATTGGTGCGTTCCAGTGAGACAAGGAGGTTATGGGCGGGTACACGTTCAGGGCATATTTGTGTGGAATTCTGCATTGGTACGTTCCAGTGAGACTGGGAGGTTATGGAGGGTACCGGTTCAGGGCATATTTGTGTGGAGTTCTGCATTGGTACGTTCCAGCGAGACAGGGAGGTTATGGAGGGTTACAGGTTCAGGGCATATTTGTGTGGAGTTCTGCATTGGTACGGTCCAGTGAGACAGGGAGGTTATGGAGGTGTACAGGTTCAGGGCACATTTGTCTGGAGTTCTGCATTGGTACGTTCCAGTGAGACAGGGAGGTTATGGAGGTGTACAGGTTCAGGGCATATTTGTGTGGAGTTCTGCATTGGTACGTTCCAGTGAGACAGGGAGGTTATGGAGGGGTACAGGTTCAGGGCATATTTGTGCGTAGTTCTGCATTGGTACGTCCCAGTGAGACAGTGAGGTTATGGAGGGTACAGGTTCAGGGCATATTTGTGTGGAGTTCTGTGTTGGTGTGTTCCAGTGTGACAAGGATCTTATGGGCGAGTAAACGTTCCGGGCATATTTGTGTGGAGTTCTGCAGTGGTACGTTCCAGTGAGACAGGGAGGTTATGGTCGGGTACAGGTTCAGGGCATATTTGTGTGGAGTTCTGCATTGGGACTTTCCTGTGAGACAGGGAAGTTATGGAAGGGTACAGGTTCAGGGCACATTTGTGTGGAGTTCTGCAATGGTACGTTCCAGTGAGACAGGGAGGTTATGGAGGGGTGCAGGTTCAGGGCATATTTGTGTGTAGTACTGCATTGGTACGTTCCAGTGAGACAGGGAGGTTATGGAGGGTACAGGTTCAGGGCATATTTGTGTGGACTTCTGCAGTGGTACGTTCCAGTGAGACAGGGAAGTTATGGTCGGGTACAGGTTCAGGGCATATTTGTGCGTAGTTCTGCTTTGGTACGTTCCAGTGAGACAGGGAGGTTATGGAGGGTACAGGTTCAGGGCATATTTGTGTGGAGTTCTGCGTTGGTACGTTCCAGTGAGACAAGGATCTTATGGGCGGGTACAGGTTCAGGGCATATTTGTGTGGTGTTCTGCAATGGTACGTTCCAGTGAGACTGGGAGGATATGGGCGGGTACACTTTCAGGGCATATTTGAGTGGAGTTCGGCATTGGTGCGTTCCAGTGAGACAGGGAAGTTATGGAGGGGTACAGGTTCAGGGCATATTTGTGTGGAGTTCTGCATTGGTACGTTCCAGTGAGACAGGGAGATTATGGAGGGTACAGGTTCAGGGCATATTTGTTTAGAGTTCTGCATTGGTACGTTCCAGTGAGACAGGGAGGTTATCGAGGGGTACAGGTTCAGGGCAAATTTGTGTGGAGTTCTGCATTGGTGCGTTCCAGTGAGACAATGAGGATATGGGCGGGTACACTTTCAGGGCATATTTGAGTGGAGTTCGGCATTGGTGCGTTCCAGTGAGACAGGGAAGTTATGGAGGGGTACAGGTTCAGGGCATATTTGTGTGGAGTTCTGCATTTTTACTTTCCTGTGAGACAGGGAGGTTATGGAGGGGTACAGGTTCAGAGCATATTTGTGTGTAGTTCTGCATTGGGACGTTCCAGTGAGACAGGGAGGTTACGGAGGGTACAGGTTCAGGGCATATTTGTGTGGAGTTCTGCAGTGGTACGTTCCAGTGAGACAGGGAGGTTATGAGCGGGTACAGGATCAGGGCATATTTGAGTGGAGTTCGGCATTGGTGCGTTCCAGTGAGACAGGGAGGTTATGGAGGGGTACAGGTTCAGTGCATATTTGTGTGTAGTTCGGCATTTGTACATTCCAGTGATACAGGGAGGTTATGGAGGTGTACAGGTTCAGGGCATATTTGTGTGTAGTTCTGCATTGGTACGTTCCAGTGAGACAGGGAGGTTATGGAGGGTACAGGTTCAGGGCATATTTGTGTGGAGTTCTGCAGTGGTACTTTCCAGTGAGACAGGGAGGTAATTGTCGGGTACAGGTTCAGGGCATATTTGTGTGGATTTCTGCATTGGTACGTTCCAGTGAGACAGTGAGGTTACGGCGGGGTACAGGTTCAGGGCATATTTGTGTGGTGTTCTGCAATGGTACTTTCCAGTGAGACAGGGATATTATGCACGGTACAGGATCAGGGCATATTTGAGCGGAGTTCCGCATTGGTGCGTTCCAGTGAGACAGGGAGGTTATGGTCGGGTACAGGTTCAGGGCATATTTGTGTGGAGTTCTGCGTTGGTACGTTCCAGTGAGACAAGGAGCTTATGGGCGGGTACACGTTCAGGGCATATTTGTGTGGTGTTCTGCAATGGTACGTTCCAGTGAGACTGGGAGGTTATGGAGGGGTACAGGTTCAGGGCATATTTGTGTGTAGTTCTGCAGTGGTACGTTCCAGTGAGACAGGGTGGTTATGGTCTTGTACAGGATCAGGGCATATTTGAGTGGAGATCGGCTTTTGTGCGTTCCAGTGAGACAGGGAGGTTATGGAGAGGTACAGGTTCAGGGCATACTTGTGTGGAGTTCTGCATTGGTACGTTCCAGTGAGACAGGGAGGTTATGGAGGGTACCGGTTCACGGCAAATTTGTGTGGAGTTCTGCATTGGTGTGTTCCAGTGAGACAAGGAGGTTATGGGCGGGTACACGTTCAGGGCATATTTGTGTGGAATTCTGCATTGGTATGTTCCAGTGAGACAGGGAGGTTATGGAGGTGTACAGGTTCAGGGCATATTTGTGTGGAGTTCTGCATTGGTACGTTCCAGTGAGACAGGGAGGTTATGGAGGGTTATAGGTTCAGGGCATATTTGTGTGGAGTTCTGCATTGGTACGTTCCAGTGAGACAGGGAGGTTATGGAGGTGTACATGTTCAGGGCATATTTGTGTGTAGTTCTGCATTGGTACGTTCCAGTGAGACAGGGAGGTTATGGAGGGTACAGGTTCAGGGCATATTTGTGTGGAGTTCTGCAGTGGTACTTTCCAGTGAGACAGGGAGGTAATTGTCGGGTACAGGTTCAGGGCATATTTGTGTGGAGTTTTGCATTGGTACGTTCCAGTGAGACAGTGAGGTTACGGCGGGGTACAGGTTCAGGGCATATTTGTGTGGAGTTCTGCATTGGTACTTTCCAGTGAGACAGGGAAGTTATGGAGGGGTACAGGTTCAGGGCATATTTGTGTGGAGTTCTGCATTGGTACGTTCTAGTGAGAGAGGGAGGTTATGGAGGAGTACAGGTTCAGGGCATATTTGTGTGTAGTTCTGCATTGGTACGTTCCAGTCAGACGGGGAGGTTATGGAGGGTACAGGTTCAGGGCATATTTGTGCGTAGTTCTGCATTGGTACGTTCCAGTGAGACAGTGAGGTTATGGAGGGTACAGGTTCAGGGCATATTTGTGTGGAGTTCTGTGTTGGTACGTTCCAGTGCGACAGGGAGGTTATGGAGGTGTACAGGTTCAGGGCATATTTGTGTGTAGTTCTGCATTGGTACGTTCCAGTGAGACAGGGAGGTTATGGAGGGGTACAGGTTCAGGGCATATTTGTGTGGAGTTCTGCAGTGGTACGTTCCAGTGAGACAGGGTGGTTATGGTCGGGTACAGGATCAGGGCATATTTGAGTGGAGATCGGCTTTTGTGCGTTCCAGTGAGACAGGGAGGTTATGGAGAGGTACAGGTTCAGGGCATACTTGTGTGGAGTTCTGCATTGGTACGTTCCAGTGAGACAGGGAGGTTATGGAGGGTACCGGTTCAGGGCAAATTTGTGTGGAGTTCTGCATTGGTGTGTTCCAGTGAGACAAGCAGGTTATGGGCGGGTACACGTTCAGGGCATATTTGTGTGGAATTCTGCATTGGTATGTTCCAGTGAGACAGGGAGGTTATGGAGGGTACCGGTTCAGGGCATATTTGTGTGGAGTTCTGCATTGGTACGTTCCAGTGAGACAGGGAGGTTATGGAGGGTTATAGGTTCAGGGCATATTTGTGTGGAGTTCTGCATTGGTACGTTCCAGTGAGACAGGGAGGTTATGGAGGTGTACATGTTCAGGGCATATTTGTGTGTAGTTCTGCATTGGTACGTTCCAGTGAGACAGGGAGGTTATGGAGGGTACAGGTTCAGGGCATATTTGTGTGGAGTTCTGCAGTGGTACTTTCCAGTGAGACAGGGAGGTAATTGTCGGGAACAGGTTCAGGGCATATTTGTGTGGAGTTTTGCATTGGTACGTTCCAGTGAGACGGTGAGGTTACGGCGGGGTACAGGTTCAGGGCATATTTGTGTGGAGTTCTGCATTGGTACTTTCCAGTGAGACAGGGAAGTTATGGAGGGGTACAGGTTCAGGGCATATTTGTGTGGAGTTCTGCATTGGTACGTTCTAGTGAGAGAGGGAGGTTATGGAGGAGTACAGGTTCAGGGCATATTTGTGTGTAGTTCTGCATTGGTACGTTCCAGTCAGACGGGGAGGTTATGGAGGGTACAGGTTCAGGGCATATTTGTGCGTAGTTCTGCATTGGTACGTTCCAGTGAGACAGTGAGGTTATGGAGGGTACAGGTTCAGGGCATATTTGTGTGGAGTTCTGTGTTGGTACGTTCCAGTGCGACAGGGAGGTTATGGAGGTGTACATGTTCAGGGCATATTTGTGTGGAGTTCTGCAATGGTACGTTCCAGTGAGACAGGGAGGTTATGGTCTGGTACAGGTTCAGGGCATATTTGTGTGGAGTTCTGCATTGGTACTTTCCAGTGAGACAGGGAAGTTATGGAGGGGTACAGGTTCAGGGCATATTTGTGTGGAGTTCTGCATTGGTACGTTCTAGTGAGAGAGGGAGGTTATGGAGGAGTACAGGTTCAGGGCATATTTGTGTGTAGTTCTGCATTGGTACGTTCCAGTGAGACAGGGAGGTTATGGAGGGTACAGGTTCAGGGCATATTTGTGTGGAGTTCTGCAGTGGTACGTTCCAGTGAGACAGGGAAGTTATGGTCGGGTACAGGTTCAGGGCATATTTGTGCGTAGTTCTGCTTTGGTACGTTCCAGTCAGACAGGGAGGTTATGGAGGGTACAGGTTCAGGGCATATTTGTGTGGAGTTCTGCGTTGGTACGTTCCAGTGAGACTGGGAGGATATGGGCGGGTACACTTTCAGGGCATATTTGAGTGGAGTTCGGCATTGGTGCGTTCCAGTGAGACAGGGAAGTTATGGAGGGGTACAGGTTCAGGGCATATTTGTGTGGAGTTCTGCATTGGTACATTCCAGTGAGACAGGGAGGTTATGGAGGGTACAGGTTCAGGGCATATTTGTTTAGAGTTCTGCATTGGTACGTTCCAGTGAGACAGGGAGGTTATGGAGGGGTACAGGTTCAGGTCAAATTTGTGTGGAGTTCTGCATTGGTGCGTTCCAGTGAGACAAGGAGGATATGGGCGGGTACACTTTCAGGGCATATTTGAGTGGAGTTCGGCATTGGTGCGTTCCAGTGAGACAGGGAAGTTATGGAGGGGTACAGGTTCAGGGCATATTTGTGTGTAGTTCTGCATTGGGACGTTCCAGTGAGACAGCGAGGTTACGGAGGGTACAGGTTCAGGGCATATTTGTGTGGAGTTCTGCAGTGGTACGTTCCAGTGAGACAGGGAGGTTATGAGCGGGTACAGGATCAGGGCATATTTGAGTGGAGTTCGGCATTGGTGCGTTCCAGTGAGACAGGGAGGTTATGGAGGGGTACAGGTTCAGTGCATATTTGTGTGTAGTTCGGCATTTGTACATTCCAGTGATACAGGGAGGTTATGGAGGTGTACAGGTTCAGGGCATATTTGTGTGTAGTTCTGCATTGGTACGTTCCAGTGAGACAGGGAGTTTATGGAGGGTACAGGTTCAGGGCATATTTGTGTGGAGTTCTGCAGTGGTACTTTCCAGTGAGACAGGGAGGTAATTGTCGGGTACAGGTTCAGGGCATATTTGTGTGGAGTTCTGCATTGGTACGTTCCAGTGAGACAGTGAGGTTACGGCGGGGTACAGGTTCAGGGCATATTTGTGTGGTGTTCTGCAATGGTACGTTCCAGTGAGACAGGGATATTATGCACGGTACAGGATCAGGGCATATTTGAGTGGAGTTCGGCATTGGTGCGTTCCAGTGAGACAGGGAGGTTATGGTCGGGTACAGGTTCAGGGCATATTTGTGTGGAGTTCTGCGTTGGTACGTTCCAGTGAGACAAGGAGCTTATGGGTGGGTACACGTTCAGGGCATATTTGTGTGGTGATCTGCAATGGTACGTTCCAGTGAGACTGGGAGGTTGTGGAGGGGTACAGGTTCAGGGCATATTTGTGTGTAGTTCTGCATTGGTACGTTCCAGTGAGACAGGGAGGTAATGGAGGGTACAGGTTCAGGGCATATTTGTGTGGAGTTCTGCAGTGGTACGTTCCAGTGAGACAGGGTGGTTATGGTCGGGTACAGGATCAGGGCATATTTGAGTGGAGTTCGGCTTTTGTGCGTTCCAGTGAGACAGGGAGGTTATGGAGAGGTACAGGTTCAGGGCATACTTGTGTGGAGTTCTGCATTGGTACGTTCCAGTGAGACAGGGAGGTTATGGAGGGAACCGGTTCAGGGCAAATTTGTGTGGAGTTCTACATTGGTGTGTTCCAGTGAGACAAGGAGGTTATGGGCGGGTACACTTCAGGGCATATTTGTGTGGAATTCTGCATTGGTATGTTCCAGTGAGATAGGGAGGTTATGGAGGGTACCGGTTCAGGGCATATTTGTGTGGAGTTCTGCATTGGTACGTTCCAGTGAGACAGGGAGGTTATGGAGGGTTACAGGTTCAGGGCATATTTGTGTGGAGTTCTGCATTGGTACGTTCCAGTGAGACAGGGAGGTTATGGAGGTGTACAGGTTCAGGGCATATTTGTGTGGAGTTCTGCAATGGTACGTTCCAGTAAGACAGGGAGGTTATGGTCGGGTACAGGTTCAGGGCATATTTGTGTGGAGTTCTGCATTGGTACTTTCCAGTGAGACAGGGAAGTTATGGTGGGGTACAGGTTCAGGGCATATTTGTGTGGAGTTCTGCATTGGTACGTTCTAGTGAGACAGGGAGGTTATGGAGGGGTACAGGTTCAGGGCATATTTGTGTGTAGTTCTGCACTGGTACATTCCAGTGAGACAGGGAGGTTATGGAGGGCACAGGTTCAGGGCATATTTGTGTGGAGTTCTGCATTGGTACGTTCCAGTGAGACAGGGAGGTTATGGAGGTGTACATGTTCAGGGCATATTTGTGTGGAGTTCTGCAATGGTACGTTCCAGTGAGACAGGGAGGTTATGGTCGGGTACAGGTTCAGGGCATTTTTGTGTGGAGTTCTGCATTGGTACTTTCCAGTGAGACAGGGAAGTTATGGAGGGGTACAGGTTCAGGGCATATTTGTGTGGAGTTCTGCATTGGTACATTCTAGTGAGACAGGGAGGTTATGGAGGAGTACAGGTTCAGGGCATATTTGTGTGTAGGTCTGCATTGGTACGTTCCAGTGAGACAGGGAGATTATGGAGGGTACAGGTTCAGGGCATATTTGTGTGGAGTTCTGCAGTGGTACGTTCCAGTGAGACAGGGAGGTTATGGTCGGGTACAGGTTCAGGGCATATTTTTGCGTAGTTCTGCATTGGTACGTTCCGGTGAGACTTGGAGGTTATGGAGGGTACAGGTTCAGGACATATTTGTGTGTAGTTCTGTGTTGGTATGTTCCAGTGAGACAAGTATCCTATGGGCGGGTAAACGTTCAGGGCATATTTGTGTGGAGTTCTGCAGTGGTACGTTCCAGTGAGACAGGGAGGTTATGGTCGGGTACAGGTTCAGGGCATATTTGTGTGGAGTTCTGCATTGGGACTTTCCTGTGAGACAGGGAAGTTATGGAAGGGTACAGGTTCAGGGCACATTTGTGTGGAGTTCTGCATTGGTACGTTCCAGTGAGACAGGGAGGTTATGGAGGGGTACAGGTTCAGGGCATATTTGTGTGTAGTTCTGCATTGGTACGTTCCAGTGAAACAGGGAGGTTATGGAGGGTACATGTTCAGGGCATATTTGTGTGGAGTTCTGCAGTGGTACGTTCCAGTGAGACAGGGAGGTTATGGTCGGGTACAGGTTCAGGGCATATTTGTGTGGTGTTCTGCAATGGTACTTTCCAGTGAGACTGGGAGGATATGGGCGGGTACACTTTCAGGGCATATTTGAGTGGAGTTCTGCATTGGTACGTTCCAGTGAGACAGGGAAGTTATGGAGGGTACAGGTTCAGGGCATATTTGTTTAGAGTTCTGCATTGGTACGTTCCAGTGAGACAGGGAGGTTATGGAGGGGTACAGGTTCAGGGCAAATTTGTGTGGAGTTCTGCATTGGTGCGTTCCAGTGAGACAAGGAGGATATGGGCGGGTACACTTTCAGGGCATATTTGAGTGGAGTTCGGCATTGGTACGTTCCAGTGAGACAGGGAAGTTATGGAGGGGTACAGGTTCAGGGCATATTTGTGTGGAGTTCTGCATTGTTACGTTCCAGTGAGACAGGGAGGTTATGGAGGGGTACAGGTTCAGGGCATATTTGTGTGTAGTTCTGCATTGGTACGTTCCAGTGAGACAGGGAGGTTATGGAGGGTACAGGTTCAGGGCATATTTGTGTGGAGTTCTGCAGTGGTACGTTCCAGTGAGACAGGGAGGTTATGGGCGGGTACAGGATCAGGGCATATTTGAGTGGAGTTCGGCATTGCTGCGTTCCATTGAGACAGGGAGGTTATGGAGGGGTACAGGTTCTGGGCATATTTGTGTGTAGTTCTGCATTGGTACATTCCAGTGAGACAGGGAGGTTATGGAGGGGTACAGGTTCAGGGCATATTTGTGTGTAGTTCTGCATTGGTACGTTCCAGTGAGACAGGGAGGTTATGGAGGGTACAGGTTCAGGGCATATTTGTGTGGAGTTCTGCAGTGGTACGTTCCAGTGAGGCAGGGAGGTAATTGTCGGGTACAGGTTCAGGGCATATTTGTGTGGAGTTCTGCATTGCTACGTTCCAGTGAGACAGGGAGGTTATGGAGGGTACAGGTTCAGGGCATATGTGTGGAGTTCTGCGTTGGTACGTTCCAGTGAGACAAGGAGCTTATGGGCGGGACACGTTCAGGGCATATTTGTGTGGTGTTCTGCAATGGTACGTTCCAGTGAGACTGGGAGGTCATGGAGAGGTACAGGTTCAGGGCATCTTTGAGTGTAGTTCTGCATTTGTACGTTCCAGTGAGTCATGGAGGTTATGGAGTGTACAGGTTCAGGGCACATTTGTCTGGAGTTCTGCATTGGTACGTTCCAGTGAGACAGGGAGGTTATGGAGGGGTACAGGTTCAGGGCATATTTGTGTGTAGTTCTGCATTGGTACGTTCCAGTGAGACAGGGAGGTTATGGAGGGTACATGTTCAGGGCATATTTGTGTGGAGTTCTGCAGTGGTACGTTCCAGTGAGACAGGGAGGTTATGGTCGGGTACAGGTTCAGGGCATATTTTTGTGGTGTTCTGCAATGGTACTTTCCAGTGAGACTGGGAGGATATGGGCGGGTACACTTTCAGGGCATATTTGAGTGGAGTTCGGCATTGGTGCGTTCCAGTGAGACAGGGAAGTTATGGAGGGGTACAGGTTCAGGGCATATTTGTTTGGAGTTCTGCATTGGTACGTTCCAGTGAGACAGGGAAGTTATGGAGGGTACAGGTTCAGGGCATATTGTTTAGAGTTCTGCATTGGTACGTTCCAGTGAGGCAGGGAGGTTATGGAGGGGTACAGGTTCAGGGCAAATTTGTGTGGAGTTCTGCATTGGTGCGTTCCAGTGAGACAAGGAGGATATGGGCGGTACACTTTCAGGGCATATTTGAGTGGAGTTCGGCATTGGTACGTTCCAGTGAGACAGGGAAGTTATGGAGGGGTACAGGTTCAGGGCATATTTGTGTGGAGTTCTGCATTGTTACGTTCCAGTGAGACAGGGAGGTTATGGAGGGGTACAGGTTCAGGGCATATTTGTGTGTAGTTCTGCATTGGTACGTTCCAGTGAGACAGGGATGTTATGGAGGGTACAGGTTCAGGGCATATTTGTGTGGAGTTCTGCAGTGGTACGTTCCAGTGAGACAGGGAGGTAATTGTCGGGTACAGGTTCAGGGCATATTTGTGTGGAGTTCTGCATTGCTACGTTCCAGTGAGACAGGGAGGTTATGGAGGGTACAGGTTCAGGGCATATGTGTGGAGTTCTGCGTTGGTACGATCCAGTGAGACAAGGAGCTTATGGGCGGGTACACGTTCAGGGCATATTTGTGTGGTGTTCTGCAATGGTACGTTCCAGTGAGACTGGGAGGTCATGGAGAGGTACAGGTTCAGGGCATCTTTGAGTGTAGTTCTGCATTTGTACGTTCCAGTGAGTCATGGAGGTTATGGAGTGTACAGGTTCAGGGCACATTTGTCTGGAGTTCTGCATTGGTACGTTCCAGTGAGACAGCGAGGTTATGGAGGGTACAGGTTCAGGGCATATTTGTGCGTAGTTCTGCTTTGGTACGTTCCAGTGAGACAGGGAGGTTATGGAGGGTACAGGTTCAGGGCATATTTGTGTGGAGTTCTGCGTTGATACGTTCCAGTGAGACAAGGATCTTATGTGCGGGTACAGGTTCAGGGCATATTTGTGTGGAGTTCTGCATTGGTGTGTTCCAGTGAGACAGGGAGGATATGGGCGGGTACACTTTCAGGGCATATTTGAGTGGAGTTCTGCATTGGTACGTTCCAGTGAGACAGGGAGGTTATGGAGGGTACAGGTTCAGGGCATATTTGTTTAGAGTTCTGCATTGGTGCGTTCCAGTGAGACAAGGAGGTTATGGAGGGGTACAGGTTCAGGGCAAATTTGTGTGGAGTTCTGCATTGGTGCGTTCCAGTGAGAGAAGGAGGTTATGGGCGGGTACACGTTCAGGGGATATTTGTGTGGAATTCTGCATTGGTACGTTCCAGTGAGACAGGGAGGTTATGGAGGGTTACACGTTCAGGGCATATTTGTGTGGAGTTCTGCATTGGTACGTTCTAGTGAGACAGGGAGGTTATGGAGGTGTACAGGTTCAGGGCATATTTGTGTGTAGTTCTGCATTGCTACGTTCCATTGAGACAGGGAGGTTATTGGCGGGTACACGTTCAGGGGATATTTGTGTGGAATTCTGCATTGGTACGTTCCAGTGAGACAGGGAGGTTATGGAGGGTTACACGTTCAGGGCATATTTGTGTGGAGTTCTGCAGTGGTACGTTCCAGTGAGACAGGGAGGTTATGGAGGGTACAGGTTCAGGGCATATTTGTGTGTAGTTCTGTGTTGGTATGTTCCAGTGAGACAAGTATCCTATGGGCGGGTAAACGTTCAGGGCATATTTGTGTGGAGTTCTGCAGTGGTACGTTCCAGTGAGACAGGGAGGTTATGGTCGGGTACAGGTTCAGGGCATATTTGTGTGGAGTTCTGCATTGGGACTTTCCTGTGAGACAGGGAAGTTATGGAAGGGTACAGGTTCAGGGCACATTTGTGTGGAGTTCTGCATTGGTACGTTCCAGTGAGACAGGGAGGTTATGGAGGGGTACAGGTTCAGGGCATATTTGTGTGTAGTTCTGCATTGGTACGTTCCAGTGAGACAGGGAGGTTATGGAGGGTACAGGTTCAGGGCATTTTTGTGTGGAGTTCTGCAGTGGTACGTTCCAGTGAGACAGGGAGGTTATGGTCGGGTGCAGGTTCAGGGCATATTTGTGCGTAGTTCTGCATTGGTACGTTCCAGTGAGACAGGGAGGTTATGGAGGGTACAGGTTCAGGGCATATTTGTGTGGAGTTCTGCATTGGTACGTTCCAGTGAGACAGGGAGGTTATGGAGGGGTACAGGTTCAGGGCATATTTGTGTGTAGTTCTGCATTGGTACGTTCCAGTGAAACAGGGAGGTTATGGAGGGTACATGTTCAGGGCATATTTGTGTGGAGTTCTGCAGTGGTACGTTCCAGTGAGACAGGGAGGTTATGGAGGGGTACAGGTTCAGGGCAAATTTGTGTGGAGTTCTGCATTGGTGCGTTCCAGTGAGACAAGGAGGATATGGGCGGGTACACTTTCAGGGCATATTTAAGTGGAGTTCGGCATTGGTACGTTCCAGTGAGATAGGGAAGTTATGGAGGGGTACAGGTTCAGGGCATATTTGTGTGGAGTTCTGCATTGTTACGTTCCAGTGAGACAGGGAGGTTATGGAGGGGTACAGGTTCAGGGCATATTTGTGTGTAGTTCTGCATTGGTACGTTCCAGTGAGACAGGGAGGTTATGGAGGGTACAGGTTCAGGGCATATTTGTGTGGAGTTCTGCAGTGGTACGTTCCAGTGAGACAGGGAGGTTATGGGCGGGTACAGGATCAGGGCATATTTGAGTGGAGTTCGGCATTGCTGCGTTCCATTGAGACAGGGAGGTTATGGAGGGGTACAGGTTCTGGGCATATTTGTGTGTAGTTCTGCATTGGTACATTCGTGAGACAGGGAGGTTATGGAGGGGTACAGGTTCAGGGCATATTTGTGTGTAGTTCTGCATTGGTACGTTCCAGTGAGACAGGGAGGTTATGGAGGGTACAGGTTCAGGGCATATTTGTGTGGAGTTCTGCAGTGGTACGTTCCAGTGAGACAGGGAGGTAATTGTCGGGTACAGGTTCAGGGCATATTTGTGTGGAGTTCTGCATTGCTACGTTCCAGTGAGACAGGGAGGTTATGGAGGGTACAGGTTCAGGGCATATGTGTGGAGTTCTGCGTTGGTACGTTCCAGTGAGACAAGGAGCTTATGGGCGGGTACACGTTCAGGGCATATTTGTGTGGTGTTCTGCAATGGTACGTTCCAGTGAGACTGGGAGGTCATGGAGAGGTACAGGTTCAGGGCATCTTTGAGTGTAGTTCTGCATTTGTACGTTCCAGTGAGTCATGGAGGTTATGGAGTGTACAGGTTCAGGGCACATTTGTCTGGAGTTCTGCATTGGTACGTTCCAGTGAGACAGGGAGGTTATGGAGGGGTACAGGTTCAGGGCATATTTGTGTGTAGTTCTGCATTGGTACGTTCCAGTGAGACAGGGAGGTTATGGAGGGTACATGTTCAGGGCATATTTGTGTGGAGTTCTGCAGTGGTACGTTCCAGTGAGACAGGGAGGTTATGGTCGGGTACAGGTTCAGGGCATATTTGTGTGGTGTTCTGCAATGGTACTTTCCAGTGAGACTGGGAGGATATGGGCGGGTACACTTTCAGGGCATATTTGAGTGGAGTTCGGCATTGGTGCGTTCCAGTGAGACAGGGAAGTTATGGAGGGGTACAGGTTCAGGGCATATTTGTTTGGAGTTCTGCATTGGTACGTTCCAGTGAGACAGGGAAGTTATGGAGGGTACAGGTTCAGGGCATATTTGTTTAGAGTTCTGCATTGGTACGTTCCAGTGAGACAGGGAGGTTATGGAGGGGTACAGGTTCAGGGCAAATTTGTGTGGAGTTCTGCATTGGTGCGTTCCAGTGAGACAAGGAGGATATGGGCGGGTACACTTTCAGGGCATATTTGAGTGGAGTTCGGCATTGGTACGTTCCAGTGAGACAGGGAAGTTATGGAGGGGTACAGGTTCAGGGCATATTTGTGTGGAGTTCTGCATTGTTACGTTCCAGTGAGACAGGGAGGTTATTGAGGGGTACAGGTTCAGGGCATATTTGTGTGTAGTTCTGCATTGGTACGTTCCAGTGAGACAGGGAGGTTATGGAGGGTACAGGTTCAGGGCATATTTGTGTGGAGTTCTGCAGTGGTACGTTCCAGTAAGACAGGGAGGTTATGGGCGGGTACAGGAACAGGGCATATTTGAGTGGAGTTCGGCATTGCTGCGTTCCATTGAGACAGGGAGGTTATGGAGGGGTACAGGTTCTGGGCATATTTGTGTGTAGTTCTGCATTGGTACATTCCAGTGAGTCAGGGAGGTTATGGAGGGGTACAGGTTCAGGGCATATTTGTGTGTAGTTCTGCATTGGTACGTTCCAGTGAGACAGGGATGTTATGGAGGGTACAGGTTCAGGGCATATTTGTGTGTAGTTCTGCATTGGTACATTCCAGTGAGACAGGGAGGTTATGGAGGGGTACAGGTTCAGGGCATATTTGTGTGTAGTTCTGCATTGGTACGTTCCAGTGAGACAGGGATGTTATGGAGGGTACAGGTTCAGGGCATATTTGTGTGGAGTTCTGCAGTGGTACGTTCCAGTGAGACAGGGAGGAAATTGTCGGGTACAGGTTCAGGGCATATTTGTGTGGAGTTCTGCATTGCTACGTTCCAGTGAGACAGGGAGGTTATGGAGGGTACAGGTTCAGGGCATATGTGTGGAGTTCTGCGTTGGTACGTTCCAGTGAGACAAGGAGGATATGGGCGGGTACACTTTCAGGGCATATTTGAGTGGAGTTCGGCATTGGTACGTTCCAGTGAGACAGGGAAGTTATGGAGGGGTACAGGTTCAGGGCATATTTGTGTGGAGTTCTGCATTGTTACGTTCCAGTGAGACAGGGAGGTTATGGAGGGGTACAGGTTCAGGGCATATTTGTGTGTAGTTCTGCATTGGTACGTTCCAGTGAGACAGGGAGGTTATGGAGGGGTACAGGTTCAGGGCAAATTTGTGTGGAGTTCTGCATTGGTGCGTTCCAGTGAGACAAGGAGGATATGGGCGGGTACACTTTCAGGGCATATTTGAGTGGAGTTCGGCATTGGTACGTTCCAGTGAGACAGGGAAGTTATGGAGGGGTACAGGTTCAGGGCATATTTGTGTGGAGTTCTGCATTGTTACGTTCCAGTGAGACAGGGAGGTTATGGAGGGGTACAGGTTCAGGGCATATTTGTGTGTAGTTCTGCATTGGTACGTTCCAGTGAGACAGGGAAGTTATGGAGGGTACAGGTTCAGGGCATATTTGTGTGGAGTTCTGCAGTGGTACGTTCCAGTGAGACAGGGAGGTTATGGGCGGGTACAGGATCAGGGCATATTTGAGTGGAGTTCGGCATTGCTGCGTTCCATTGAGACAGGGAGGTTATGGAGGGGTACAGGTTCTGGGCATATTTGTGTGTAGTTCTGCATTGGTACATTCCAGTGAGACAGGGAGGTTATGGAGGGGTACAGGTTCAGGGCATATTTGTGTGTAGTTCTGCATTGGTACGTTCCAGTGAGACAGGGATGTTATGGAGGGTACAGGTTCTGGGCATATTTGTGTGTAGTTCTGCATTGGTACATTCCAGTGAGACAGGGAGGTTATGGAGGGGTACAGGTTCAGGGCATATTTGTGTGTAGTTCTGCATTGGTACGTTCCAGTGAGACAGGGATGTTATGGAGGGTACAGGTTCAGGGCATATTTGTGTGGAGTTCTGCAGTGGTACGTTCCAGTGAGACAGGGAGGTAATTGTCGGGTACAGGTTCAGGGCATATTTGTGTGGAGTTCTGCATTGCTACGTTCCAGTGAGACAGGGAGGTTATTGAGGGTACAGGTTCAGGGCATATGTGTGGAGTTCTGCGTTGGTACGTTCCAGTGAGACAAGGAGCTTATGGGCGGGTACACGTTCAGGGCATATTTGTGTGGTGTTCTGCAATGGTACGTTCCAGTGAGACTGGGAGGTCATGGAGAGGTACAGGTTCAGGGCATCTTTGAGTGTAGTTCTGCATTTGTACGTTCCAGTGAGTCATGGAGGTTATGGAGTGTACAGGTTCAGGGCACATTTGTCTGGAGTTCTGCATTGGTACGTTCCAGTGAGACAGAAAGGTTATGGAGGGTACAGGTTCGGGGCATATTTGTGTGGAGTTCTGCGTTGATACGTTCCAGTGAGACAAGGATCTTATGGGCGGGTACAGGTTCAGGGCATATTTGTGTGGTGTTCTGCAATGGTACATTCCAGTGAGACTGGGAGGATATGGGCGGGTACACTTTCAGGGCATATTTGAGTGGAGTTCTGCATTGGTACGTTCCAGTGAGACAGGGAGCTTATGGAGGGTACAGGTTCAGGGCATATTTGTTTAGAGTTCTGCATTGGTGCGTTCCAGTGAGACAAGGAGGATATGGGCGGGTACACTTTCAGGGCATATTTGAGTGGAGTTCGGCATTGGTGCGTTCCATTGAGACAGGGAAGTTATGGAGGGGTACAGGTTCAGGGCATATTTGTGTGGAGTTCTGCATTGTTACGTTCCAGTGAGACAGGGAGTTTATGGAGGGGTACAGGTTCAGGGCATATTTGTGTGTAGTTTTGCATTGGTACGTTCCAGTGAGACAGGGAGGTTATGGAGGGTACAGGTTCAGGGCACATTTGTGTGGAGTTCTGCAGTGGTACGTTCCAGTGAGACAGGGTGGTTATGGTCGGGTACAGGATCAGGGCATATTTGAGTGGAGTTCGGCTTTGGTGCGTTCCAGTGAGACAGGGAGGTTATGGAGGGGTACAGGTTCAGGGTATACTTGTATGGAGTTCTGCATTGGTACGTTCCAGTGAGACAGGGAGGTTATGGAGGTACCGGTTCAGGGCAAATTTGTGTGGAGTTCTGCATTGGTGTGTTCCAGTGAGACAAGCAGTTTATGGGCGGGTACACGTTCAGGGCATATTTGTGTGGAATTTTGCATTGGTATGTTCCAGTGAGACAGGGAGGTTATGGAGGGTACCGGTTCAGGGCATATTTGTGTGGAGTTCTGCAATGCTACGTTCCAGTGAGACAGGGAGGTTATGGTCGGGTACAGGTTCAGGGCATATTTGTGTGGAGTTCTGCATTGGTACGTTCTAGTGAGACCGGCTAGGTTATGGAGGGGTACAGGTTCAGGGCATATTTGTGTGTAGTTCTGCATTGGTACGTTCCAGTGAGACAGCGAGGTTATGGAGGGTACAGCTTCAGGGCATATTTGTGTGGAGTGCTGCAGTGGTACGTTCCAGTGAGACAGGGAGGTTATGGTCGGGTACAGGTTCAGGGCATATTTTTGCGTAGTTCTGCTTTGGTACGTTCCAGTGAGACAGGGAGGTTATGGAGGGTACAGGTTCAGGGCATATTTGTGCGGAGTTCTGCAATGGTACATTCCAGTGAGACTGGGAGGATATGGGCGGGTACACTTTCAGGGCATATTTGAGTGGAGTTCTGCATTGGTACGTTCCAGTGAGACAGGGAGGTTATGGAGGGTACAGGTTCAGGGCATATTTGTTTAGAGATCTGCAATGGTTCGTTCCAGTGAGACAGGGAGGTTATGGAGGGGTACAGGTTCAGGGCAAATTTGTGTGGAGTTCTGCATTGGTGTGTTACAGTGAGACAAGGAGGTTATGGGCGGGAACACGCTCAGGGCATATTTGTGTGGAATTCTGCATTGGTATGTTCCAGTGAGACTGGGAGGTTATGGAGGGTACCGGTTCAGGGCATATTTCTGTGGAGTTCTGCATTGGTACGTTCCAGTGAGACAGGGAGGTTATGGAGGGTTACATGTTCAGATCATATTTGTGTGGAGTTCTGCAATGGTACGTTCCAGTGAGACAGGGAGGTTATGGTCGGGTACAGGTTCAGGGCATTTTTGTGTGGAGTTCTGCATTGGTACTTTCCAGTGAGACAGGGAAGTTATGGAGGGGTACAGGTTCAGGGCATATTTGTGTGGAGTTCTGCATTGGTACGTTCTAGTGAGACAGGGAGGTTATGTAGGGGTACAGGTTCAGGGCATATTTGTGTGTAGTTCTGCATTGATACGTTCCAGTGAGACAAGGATCTTATGGGCGGGTACAGGTTCAGGGCATATTTGTGTGGTGTTCTGCAATGGTACATTCCAGTGAGACTGGGAGGATATGGGCGGGTACACTTTCAGGGCATATTTGAGTGGAGTTCTGCATTGGTACGTTCCAGTGAGACAGGGAGGTTATGGAGGGTACAGGTTCAGGGCATATTTGTTTAGAGATCTGCATTGGTTCGTTCCAGTGAGACAGGGAGGTTATGGAGGGGTACAGGTTCAGGGCAAATTTGTGTGGAGTTCTGCATTGGTGCGTTCCAGTGAGACAAGGAGGATATGGGCGGGTACACTTTCAGGGCATATTTGAGTGGAGTTCGGCATTGGTGCGTTCCATTGAGACAGGGAAGTTATGGAGGGGTACAGGATCAGGGCATATTTGAGTGGAGTTCGGCTTTTGTGCGTTCCAGTGAGACAGGGAGGTTATGGAGGGGTACAGGTTCAGGGCATACTTGTGTGGAGTTCTGCATTGGTACGTTCCAGTGAGACAGGGAGGTTATGGAGGGTACCGGTTCAGGGCAAATTTGTGTGGAGTTCTGCATTGGTGTGTTCCAGTGAGACAAGGAGGTTATGGGCGGGTACACGTTCAGGGCATATTTGTGTGGAATTCTGCATTGGTATGTTCCAGTGAGACAGGGAGGTTATGGAGGGTACCGGTTCAGGGCATATTTGTGTGGAGTTCTGCATTGGTACGTTCCAGTGAGACAAGGAGGTTATGGGCGGGTACACGTTCAGGGCATATTTGTGTGGAATTCTGCATTGGTATATTCCAGTGAGATAGGGAGGTTATGGAGGGTACCGGTTCAGGGCATATTTGTGTGGAGTTCTGCATTGCTACGTTCCAGTGAGTCAGGGAGGTTATGGTCGGGTACAGGATCAGGGCATATTTGAGTGGAGTTCGGCATTGGTGCGTTCCAGTGAGACAGGGAGGTTATGGAGGTGTACAGGTTCAGGGCACATTTGTGTGGAGTTCTGCAGTGGTACTTTCCAGTGAGACAGGGAAGTTATGGAGGGGTACAGGTTCAGGGCATATTTGTGTGGAGTTCTGCATTGGTACGTTCTAGTGAGACAGGGAGGTTATGTAGGGGTACAGGTTCAGGGCATATTTGTGTGTAGTTCTGCATTGGTACGTTCCAGTGAGACAGCGAGGTTATGGAGGGTACAGCTTCAGGGCATATTTGTGTGGAGTTCTGCAGTGGTACGTTCCAGTGAGACAGGGAGGTTATGGTCGGGTACAGGTTCAGGGCCTATTTATGCGTAGTTCTGCTTTGGTACGTTCCAGTGAGACAGGGAGGTTATGGAGGGTACAGGTTCAGGGCATATTTGTGTGGAGTTCTGCGTTGATACGTTCCAGTGAGACAAGGATCTTATGGGCGGGTACAGGTTCAGGGCATATTTGTGTGGTGTTCTGCAATGGTACATTCCAGTGAGACTGGGAGGATTGGGCGGGTACACTTTCAGGTCATATTTGAGTGGAGTTCTGCATTGGTACGTTCCAGTGAGACAGGGAGGTTATGGAGGGTACAGGTTCAGGGCATATTTGTGTGGAGTTCTGCATTGTTACCTTCCAGTGAGACAGGGAGTTTATGGAGGGGTACAGGTTCAGGGCATATTTGTGTGGTGTTCTGCAATGGTACATTCCAGTGAGACTGGGAGGATATGGGCGGGTACACTTTCAGGGCATATTTGAGTGGAGTTCTGCATTGGTACGTTCCAGTGAGACAGGGAGGTTATGGAGGGTACAGGTTCAGGGCATATTTGTTTAGAGTTCTGCATTGGTTCGTACCAGTGAGACAGGGAGGTTATGGAGGGGTACAGGTTCAGGGCAAATTTGTGTGGAGTTCTGCATTAGTGTGTTGCAGTGAGACAAGGAGGATATGGGCGGGTACAGGTTCAGGGCATATTTGTGTGGAGTTCTGCAGTGGTACGTTCCAGTGAGACAGGGAGGTTATGGGCGGGTACAGGATCAGGGCATATTTGAGTGTAGTTTGGCATTGGTGCGTTCCAGTGAGACAGGGAGGTTATGGAGGGGTACAGGTTCAGTGCATATTTGTGTGTAGTTCTGCATTGGTACGTTCCAGTGAGACAGCGAGGTTATGGAGGGTACAGCTTCAGGGCATATTTGTGTGGAGTTCTGCGTTGATACGTTCCAGTGAGACAAGGATCTTATGGGCGGGTACAGGTTCAGGGCATATTTGTGTGGTGTTCTGCAATGGTACATTCCAGTGAGACTGGGAGGATATGGGCGGGTACACTTTCAGGTCATATTTGAGTGGAGTTCTGCATTGGTACGTTCCAGTGAGACAGGGAGGTTATGGAGGGTACAGGTTCAGGGCATATTTGTGTGGTGTTCTGCAATGGTACATTCCAGTGAGACTGGGAGGATATGGGCGGGTACACTTTCAGGGCATATTTGAGTGGAGTTCTGCATTGGTACGTTCCAGTGAGACAGGGAGGTTATGGAGGGTACAGGTTCAGGGCATATTTGTTTAGAGTTCTGCATTGGTTCGTACCAGTGAGACAGGGAGGTTATGGAGGGGTACAGGTTCAGGGCAAATTTGTGTGGAGTTCTGCATTAGTGTGTTGCAGTGAGACAAGGAGGATATGGGCGGGTACAGGTTCAGGGCATATTTGTGTGGAGTTCTGCAGTGGTACGTTCCAGTGAGACAGGGAGGTTATGGGCGGGTACAGGATCAGGGCATATTTGAGTGTAGTTTGGCATTGGTGCGTTCCAGTGAGACAGGGAGGTTATGGTCGGGTACAGGTTCAGGGCCTATTTATGCGTAGTTCTGCTTTGGTACGTTCCAGTGAGACAGGGAGGTTATGGAGGGTACAGGTTCACGGCATATTTGTGTGGAGTTCTGCGTTGATACGTTCCAGTGAGACAAGGATCTTATGGGCGGGTACAGGTTCAGGGCATATTTGTGTGGTGTTCTGCAATGGTACATTCCAGTGAGACTAGGAGGATATGGGCGGGTACACTTTCAGGTCATATTTGAGTGGAGTTCTGCATTGGTACGTTCCAGTGAGACAGGGAGGTTATGGAGGGTACAGGTTCAGGGCATATTTGTTTAGAGTTCTGCATTGGTACGTTCCAGTGAGACAGGGAGGTTATGGAGGGGTACAGGTTCAGGGCAAATTTGTGTGGAGTTCTGCATTGGTGCGTTCCAGTGAGACAAGGAGGATATGGGCGGGTACACTTTCAGGGCATATTTGAGTGGAGTTCGGAATTGGTGCGTTCCATTGAGACAGGGAGGTTATGGGCGGGTACAGGATCAGGGCATATTTGAGTGTAGTTTGGCATTGGTGCGTTCCAGTGAGACAGGGAGGTTATGGAGGGGTACAGGTTCAGTGCATATTTGTGTGTAGTTCTGCATTGCTACATTCCAGTGAGACAGGGAGGTTATGGAGGGGTACAGGTTCAGGGCATATTTGTGTGTAGTTCTGCATTGGTACGTTCCAGTGAGACAGAGAGGTTATGGAGGGTACAGGTTCAGGGCATTTTTGTGTGGAGTTCTGCAGTGGTACGTTCCAGTGAGACAGGGAGGTAATTGTCGGGTATAGGTTCAGGGCATATTTGTGTGGAGTTCTGCATTGGTACTTTCCAGTGAGACAGGGAGGTTATGGAGGGTACAGGTTCAGGGCATATTTGTGTGGAGTTCTGCAGTGGTACGTTCCAGTGAGACAGGGAGGTTATGGTCGGGTACAGGTTCACGGCATATTTGTGTGGAGTTCTGCATTGGTACGTTCCAGTGAGACAGGGAGGTTATGGAGGGTGCACGTTCAGGGCATATTTGTGTGGAGATCTGCGTTGGTACCTTCCAGTGAGACAGGGAGGTTATGGAGGGGTACAGGATCAGGGCAAATTTGTGTGGAGTTCTGCATTGTTGTGTTCCAGTGAGACAAGGAGGTTATGGGCGGGTACACGTTCAGGGCATATTTGTGTGGAATTCTGCATTGGTATGTTCCAGTGAGACAGGGAGGTTATGGAGGGTACCGGTTCAGGGTATATTTGTGTGGTGTTCTGCATTGGTACGTTCCAGTGAGACAGGGAGGTTATGGAGGGTTACAGGTTCAGGGCATATTTGTGTGGAGTTCTGCATTGGTACGTTCCAGTGAGACAGGGAGGTTATGGAGGTGTACATGTTCAGATCATATTTGTGTGGAGTTCTGCAGTGGTACGTTCCAGTGAGACAGGGAGGTTATGGTCGTGTACAGGTTCAGGGCATATTTGTGTGGAGTTCTGCATTGGCACTTTCCAGTGAGACAGGGAAGTTATGGAGGGGTACAGGTTCAGGGCATATTTGTGTGGAGTTCCTCATTGGTACGTTCTAGTGAGACAGGGAGGTTATGGAGGGGTACAGGTTCAGGGCATATTTGTGTGTAGTTCTGCATTGGTACGTTCCAGTGAGACTTAGAGGTTATGGAGGGTACGGCTTCAGGGCATATTTGTGTGGAGTTCTGCAGTGGTACGTTCCAGTGAGACAGGGAGGTTATGGTCGGGTACAGGTTCAGGGCATATTTGTGCGTAGTTCTGCTTTGGTACGTTCCAGTGAGACAGGGAGGTTATGGAGGGTACAGGTTCAGGGCATATTTGTGTGGAGTTCTGCGTTGATACGTTCCAGTGAGACAAGGATCTTATGGGCGGGTACAGGTTCAGGGCATATTTGTCTGGTGTTCTGCAATGGTACATTCCAGTGAGACTGGGAGGATATGGGCGGGTACACTTTCAGGGCATATTTGAGTGGAGTTCTGCATTGGTACGTTCCAGTGAGACAGGGAGGTTATGGAGGGTACAGGTTCAGGGCATATTTGTTTAGAGTTCTGCATTGGTACGTTCCAGTGAGACAGGGAGGTTATGGAGGGGTACAGGTTCAGGGCAAATTTGTGTGGAGTTCTGCATTGGTACGTTCCAGTGAGACAGGGAGGTTATGGAGGGTACCGGTTCAGGGCAAATTTGTGTGGAGTTCTGCATTGGTGTGTTCCAGTGAGACAAGGAGGTTATGGGCGGGTATACGTTCAGGGCATATTTGTGCGTAGTTCTGCTTTGGTACGTTCCAGTGAGACAGGGAGGTTATGGAGGTTACAGGTTCAGGGCATATTTGTGTGGAGTTCTGCGTTGATACGTTCCAGTGAGACAAGGATCTTATGGGCGGGTACAGGTTCAGGGCATATTTGTGTGGTGTTCTGCAATGGTACATTCCAGTGAGACTGGGAGGATATGGGCGGGTACACTTTCAGGGCATATTTGAGTGGAGTTCTGCATTGGTACGTTGCAGTGAGACAGGGAGGTTATGGAGGGTACAGGTTCAGGGCATATTTGTTTAGAGTTCTGCATTGGCACGTTCCAGTGAGACAGGGAGGTTATGGAGGGGTACAGGTTCAGGGCAAATTTGTGTGGAGTTCTGCATTGGTGCGTTCCAGTGAGACAAGGAGGATATGGGCGGGTACACTTTCAGGGCATATTTGAGTGGAGTTCGGCATTGGTGCGTTCCATTGAGACAGGGAAGTTATGGAGGGGTACAGGTTCAGGGCATATTTGTGTGGATTTCTGCATTGTTACGTTCCAGTGAGACAGGGAGTTTATGGAGGGGTACAGGTTCAGGGCATATTTGTGTGTAGTTCTGCATTTGTACGTTCCAGTGAGACAGGGAGGTTATGGAGGGTACCGGTTCAGGGCAAATTTGTGTGGAGTTCTGCATTGGTGTGTTCCAGTGAGACAAGGAGGTTATGGGCGGGTACACGTTCAGGGCATATTTGTGTGGAATTCTGCATTGGTATATTCCAGTGAGACAGGGAGGATATGGAGGGTACCGGTTCAGTGCATATTTGTGTGGAGTTCTGCATTGGTACGTTCCAGTGAGTCAGGGAGGTTATGGTCGGGTACAGGATCAGGGCATATTTGAGTGGAGTTCGGCATTGGTGCGTTCCAGTGAGACAGGGAGGTTATGGAGGTGTACAGGTTCAGGGCACATTTGTGTGGAGTTCTGCAGTGGTACTTTCCAGTGAGACAGGGAAGTTATGGAGGGGTACAGGTTCAGGGCATATTTGTGTGGAGTTCTGCATTGGTACGTTCCAGTGAGACAGGGAGGTTATGGAGGGGTACAGGTTCAGGGCATATTTGTGTGTAGTTCTGCATTGGTACGTTTCAGTGAGACAGGGAGGTTATGGAGTGTACAGGTTCAGGGCACATTTGTGTGGAGTTCTGCAGTGGTAAGTTCCAGTGAGACAGGGTGGTTATGGTCGGGTACAGGATCAGGGCATATTTGAGTGGAGTTCGGCTTTGGTGCGTTCCAGTGAGACAGGGAGGTTATGGAGGGGTACAGGTTCAGGGCATACTTGTGTGGAGTTCTGCATTGGTACGTTCCAGTGAGACAGGGAGTTTATGGAGGTACCGATTCAGGGCAAATTTGTGTGGAGTTCTGCATTGGTGTGTTCCAGTGAGACAAAGAGGTTATGGGCGGGTACACGTTCAGGACATATTTGTGTGGAATTCTGCATTGGTATGTTCCAGTGAGACAGGGAGGTTATGGAGGGTACCGGTTCAGGGCATATTTGTGTGGAGTTCTGCATTGGTACGGTCCAGTGAGACAGGGAGGTTATGGAGGGTTACAGGTTCAGGGCATATTTGTGTGGAGTTCTGCATTGGTACGTTCCAGTGAGACAGTGAGGTTATGGAGGTGTACATGTTCAGATCATATTTGTGTGGAGTTCTGCAATGGTACGTTCCAGTGAGACAGGGAGGTTATGGTCGGGTACAGGTTCAGGGCATATTTGTGTGGAGTTCTGCATTGGTACGTTCTAGTGAGACAGGGATGTTATGGAGGGTACAGCTTCAGGGCATATTTGTGTGGAGTTCTGCAGTGGTAAGTTCCAGTGAGACAGGGAGGTTATGGTCGGGTACAGGTTCAGGGCATATTTGTGCGTAGTTCTGCTTTGGTACGTTCCAGTGAGACAGGGAGGTTATGGAGGGTACAGGTTCAGGGCATATTTGTGTGGAGTTCTGCGTTGATACGTTCCAGTGAGACAAGGATCTTATGGGCGGGTACAGTTTCAGGGCATATTTGTGTGGAGTTCTGCATTGGTACGTTCCAGTGAGACAGGGAGGTTATGGAGGGTACAGGTTCAGGGCCTATTTGTTTAGAGTTCTGCATTGGTTCGTTCCAGTGAGACAGGGAGGTTATGGAGGGGTACAGGTTCAGGGCAAATTTGTGTGGAGTTCTGCATTGGTGCGTTCCAGTGAGACAAGGAGGATATGGGCGGGTACACTTTCAGGGCATATTTGAGTGGAGTTCGGCATTGGTGCGTTCCATTGAGACAGGGAAGTTATGGAGGGGTACAGGATCAGGGCATATTTGAGTGGAGTTCGGCTTTCGTGCGTTCCAGTGAGACAGGGAGGTTATGGAGGGGTACAGGTTCAGGGCATACTTGTGTGGAGATCTGCATTGGTACGTTCCAGTGAGACAGGGAGGTTATGGAGGGTACCGGTTCAGGGCAAATTTGTGTGGAGTTCTGCATTGGTGTGTTCCAGTGAGACAAGGAGGTTATGGGCGGGTACACGTTCAGGGCATATTTGTGTGGAATTCTGCATTGGTATGTTCCAGTGAGACAGGGAGGTTATGGACGGTACCGGTTCAGGGCATATTTGTGTGGAGTTCTGCATTGGTACGTTCCAGTGAGACAGGGAGGTTATGGAGGGTTACAGGTTCAGGGCATATTTGTGTGGAGTTCTGCATTGGTACGTTCCAGTGAGACAGGGAGGTTATGGAGGTGTACATGTTCAGATCATATTTGTGTGGAGTTCTGCAATGGTACGTTCCAGTGAGACAGGGAGGTTATGGTCGGGTACAGGTTCAGGGCATATTTGTGTGGAGTTCTGCATTGGTACTTTCCAGTGAGACAGGGAGGTTATGCAGGGTTACAGGTTCAGGGCATATTTGTGTGGAGTTCTGCATTGGTACGTTCTAGTGAGACAGGGAGGTTATGGAGGGGTACAGGTTCAGGGCATATTTGTGTGTAGTTCTGCATTGGTACGTTCCAGTGAGACAGCGAGGTTATGGAGGGTACAGTTTCAGGGCATATTTGTGTGGAGTTCTGCAGTGGTACGTTCCAGTGAGACAGGGAGGTTATGGTCGGGTACAGGTTCAGGGCCTATTTATGCGTAGTTCTGCTTTGGTACGTTCCAGTGAGACAGGGAGGTTATGGAGGGTACAGGTTCAGGGCATATTTGTGTGGAGTTCTGCGTTTATACGTTCCAGTGAGACAAGGATCTTATGGGCGGGTACAGGTTCAGGGCATATTTGTGTGGTGTTCTGCAATGGTACATTCCAGTGAGACTGGGAGGATATGGGCGGGTACACTTTCAGGTCATATTTGAGTGGAGTTCTGCATTGGTGCGTTCCAGTGTGACAAGGAGGATATGGGCGGGTACACTTTCAGGGCATATTTGAGTGGAGTTCGGAATTGGTGCGTTCCATTGAGACAGGGAAGTTATGGAGGGGTACAGGTTCAGGGCATATTTGTGTGGAGTTCTGCATTGTTACGTTCCAGTGAGACAGGGAGTTTATGGAGGGGTACAGGTTCAGGGCATATTTGTGTGTAGTTCTGCATTGGTACGTTCCAGTGAGACAGGGGAGGTTATGGAGGGTACAGGTTCAGGGCATATTTGTGTGGAGTTCTGCGTTGATACGTTCCAGTGAGTCAAGGATCTTATGGGCGGGTACAGGTTCAGGGCATATTTGTGTGGTGTTCTGCAATGGTACATTCCAGTGAGACTGGGAGGATTTGGGCGGGTACACTTTCAGGGCATATTTGAGTGGAGTTCTGCATTGGTACGTTCCAGTGAGACAGGGAGGTTATGGAGGGTACAGGTTCAGGGCATATTTGTTTAGAGTTCTGCATTGGTTCGTTCCAGTGAGACAGGGAGGTTATGGAGGGGTACAGGTTCAGGGCAAATTTGTGTGGAGTTCTGCATTGGTGCGTTCCAGTGAGACAAGGAGGATATGGGCGGGTACACGTTCAGGGCATATTTGTGTGGAATTCTGCATTGGTATGTTCCAGTGAGACAGGGAGGTTATGGAGGGTACCGGTTCAGGGCATATTTGTGTGGAGTTCTGCATTGGTACGTTCCAGTGAGACAGGGAGGTTATGGAGGGTTACAGGTTCAGGGCATATTTGTGTGGAGTTCTGCATTGGTACGTTCCAGTGAGACAGGGAGGTTATGGAGGTGTACATGTTCAGATCATATTTGTGTGGAGTTCTGCAATGGTACGTTCCAGTGAGACAGGGAGGTTATGGTCGGGTACAGGTTCAGGGCATATTTGTGTGGAGTTCTGCATTGGTACTTTCCAGTGAGACAGGGAAGTTATGGAGCGGTACAGGTTCAGGGCATATTTGTGTGGAGTTCTGCATTGGTACGTTCTAGTGAGACAGGGAGGTTATGGAGGGGTACAGGTTCAGGGCATATTTGTGTGTAGTTCTGCATTGGTACGTTCCAGTGAGACAGCGAGGTTATGGAGGGTACAGGTTCAGGGCATATTTGTGTGGAGTTCTGCAGTGGTACGTTCCAGTGAGACGGAGGTTATGGTCGGGTACAGGTTCAGGGCATATTTGTGTGGAGTTCTGCATTGGTACTTTCCAGTGAGACAGGGAAGTTATGGAGCGGTACAGGTTCAGGGCATATTTGTGTGGAGTTCTGCATTGGTACGTTCTAGTGAGACAGGGAGGTTATGGAGGGGTACAGGTTCAGGGCATATTTGTGTGTAGTTCTGCATTGGTACGTTCCAGTGAGACAGCGAGGTTATGGAGGGTACAGGTTCAGGGCATATTTGTGTGGAGTTCTGCAGTGGTACGTTCCAGTGAGACGGAGGTTATGGTCGGGTACAGGTTCAGGGCATATTTGTGCGAAGTTCTGCTTTGGTACGTTCCAGTGAGACAGGGAGGTTATGGAGGGTACAGGTTCAGGGCATATTTGTGTGGAGTTCTGCGTTGATACGTTCCAGTGAGACAAGGATCTTATGGGCGGGTACAGGTTCAGGGCAAATTTGTGTGGAGTTCTGCATTGGTGTGTTCCAGTGAGACAAGGAGGTTATGGGCGGGTACACGTTCAGGGCATATTTGTGTGGAATTCTGCATTGGTATGTTCCAGTGAGACAGGGAGGTTATGGAGGGTACCGGTTCAGGGCATATTTGTGTGGAGTTCTGCATTGGTACGTTCCAGTGAGACAGGGAGGTTATGGAGGGTTACAGGTTCAGGGCATATTTGTGTGGAGTTCTGCATTGGTACGTTCCAGTGAGACAGGGAGGTTATGGAGGTGTACATGTTCAGATCATATTTGTGTGGAGTTCTGCAATGGTACGTTCCAGTGAGACAGGGAGGTTATGGTCGGGTACAGGTTCAGGGCATATTTGTGTGGAGTTCTGCATTGGTACTTTCCAGTGAGACAGGGAAGTTATGGAGGGGTACAGGTTCAGGGCATATTTGTGTGGAGTTCTGCATTGGTACGTTCTAGTGAGACAGGGAGGTTATGGAGGGGTACAGGTTCAGGGCATATTTGTGTGTAGTTCTGCATTGGTACGTTCCAGTGAGACAGCGAGGTTATGGAGGGTACAGCTTCAGGGCATATTTGTGTGGAGTTCTGCAGTGGTACGTTCCAGTGAGACAGGGAGGTTATGGTCGGGTACAGGTTCAGGGCCTATTTATGTGTAGTTCTGCTTTGGTACGTTCCAGTGAGACAGGGAGGTTATGGAGGGTACAGGTTCAGGGCATATTTGTGTGGTGTTCTGCAATGGTACATTCCAGTGAGACTGGGAGGATATGGGCGGGTACACTTTCAGGTCATATTTGAGTGGAGTTCTGCATTGGTACGTTCCAGTGAGACAGGGAGGTTATGGAGGGTACAGGTTCAGGGCATATTTGTTTAGAGTTCTGCATTGGTACGTTCCAGTGAGACAGGGAGGTTATGGAGGGGTACAGGTTCAGGGCAAATTTGTGTGGAGTTCTGCATTGGTGCTTTCCAGTGAGACAAGGAGGATATGGGCGGGTACACTTTCAGGGCATATTTGAGTGGAGTTCGGAATTGGTGCGTTCCATTGAGACAGGGAAGTTATGGAGGGGTACAGGTTCAGGGTATATTTGTGTGGAGTTCTGCATTGTTACGTTCCAGTGAGACAGGGAGTTTATGGAGGGGTACAGGTTCAGGGCATATTTGTGTGTAGTTCTGCATTGGTACGTTCCAGTGAGACAGGGGAGGTTATGGAGGGTACAGGTTCAGGGCATATTTGTGTGGAGTTCTGCGTTGATACGTTCCAGTGAGTCAAGGATCTTATGGGCGGGTACAGGTTCAGGGCATATTTGTGTGGTGTTCTGCAATGGTACATTCCAGTGAGACTGGGAGGATATGGGCGGGTACACTTTCAGGGCATATTTGAGTGGAGTTCTGCATTGGTACGTTCCAGTGAGACAGGGAGGTTATGGAGGGTACAGGTTCAGGGCATATTTGTTTAGAGTTCTGCATTGGTTCGTTCCAGTGAGACAGGGAGGTTATGGAGGGGTACAGGTTCAGGGCAAATTTGTGTGGAGTTCTGCATTGGTGCGTTCCAGTGAGACAAGGAGGATATGGGCGGGTACACGTTCAGGGCATATTTGTGTGGAATTCTGCATTGGTATGTTCCAGTGAGACAGGGAGGTTATGGAGGGTACCGGTTCAGGGCATATTTGTGTGGAGTTCTGCATTGGTACGTTCCAGTGAGACAGGGAGGTTATGGAGGGTTACAGGTTCAGGGCATATTTGTGTGGAGTTCTGCAATGGTACGTTCCAGTGAGACAGGGAGGTTATGGAGGTGTACATGTTCAGATCATATTTGTGTGGAGTTCTGCAATGGTACGTTCCAGTGAGACAGGGAGGTTATGGTCGGGTACAGGTTCAGGGCATATTTGTGTGGAGTTCTGCATTGGTACTTTCCAGTGAGACAGGGAAGTTATGGAGCGGTACAGGTTCAGGGCATATTTGTGTGGAGTTCTGCATTGGTACGTTCTAGTGAGACAGGGAGGTTATGGAGGGGTACAGGTTCAGGGCATATTTGTGTGTAGTTCTGCATTGGTGCGTTCCAGTGAGACAGCGAGGTTATGGAGGGTACAGGTTCAGGGCATATTTGTGTGGAGTTCTGCAGTGGTACGTTCCAGTGAGACGGAGGTTATGGTCGGGTACAGGTTCAGGGCATATTTGTGCGAAGTTCTGCTTTGGTACGTTCCAGTGAGACAGGGAGGTTATGGAGGGTACAGGTTCAGGGCATATTTGTGTGGAGTTCTGCGTTGATACGTTCCAGTGAGACAAGGATCTTATGGGCGGGTACAGGTTCAGGGCAAATTTGTGTGGAGTTCTGCATTGGTGTGTTCCAGTGAGACAAGGAGGTTATGGGCGGGTACACGTTCAGGGCATATTTGTGTGGAATTCTGCATTGGTATGTTCCAGTGAGACAGGGAGGTTATGGAGGGTACCGGTTCAGGGCATATTTGTGTGGAGTTCTGCATTGGTACGTTCCAGTGAGACAGGGAGGTTATGGAGGGTTACAGGTTCAGGGCATATTTGTGTGGAGTTCTGCATTGGTACGTTCCAGTGAGACAGGGAGGTTATGGAGGTGTACATGTTCAGATCATATTTGTGTGGAGTTCTGCAATGGTACGTTCCAGTGAGACAGGGAGGTTATGGTCGGGTACAGGTTCAGGGCATATTTGTGTGGAGTTCTGCATTGGTACTTTCCAGTGAGACAGGGAAGTTATGGAGGGGTACAGGTTCAGGGCATATTTGTGTGGAGTTCTGCATTGGTACGTTCTAGTGAGACAGAGAGGTTATGGAGGGGTACAGGTTCAGGGCATATTTGTGTGTAGTTCTGCATTGGTACGTTCCAGTGAGACAGCGAGGTTATGGAGGGTACAGCTTCAGGGCATATTTGTGTGGAGTTCTGCAGTGGTACGTTCCAGTGAGACAGGGAGGTTATGGTCGGGTACAGGTTCAGGGCATATTTATGTGTAGTTCTGCTTTGGTACGTTCCAGTGAGACAGGGAGGTTATGGAGGGTACAGGTTCAGGGCATATTTGTGTGGAGTTCTGCGTTGATACGTTCCAGTGAGACAAGGATCTTATGGGCGGGTACAGGTTCAGGGCATATTTGTGTGGTGTTCTGCAATGGTACATTCCAGTGAGACTGGGAGGATATGGGCGGGTACACTTTCAGGGCATATTTGAGTGGAGTTCTGCATTGGTACGTTCCAGTGAGACAGGGAGGTTATGGAGGGTACAGGTTCAGGGCATATTTGTTTAGAGTTCTGCATTGGTACGTTCCAGTGAGACAGGGAGGTTATGGAGGGGTACAGGTTCAGGGCAAATTTGTGTGGAGTTCTGCATTGGTGCTTTCCAGTGAGACAAGGAGGATATGGGCGGGTACACTTTCAGGGCATATTTGAGTGGAGTTCGGAATTGGTGCGTTCCATTGAGACAGGGAAGTTATGGAGGGGTACAGGTTCAGGGCATATTTGTGTGGAGTTCTGCATTGTTACGTTCCAGTGAGACAGGGAGTTTATGGAGGGGTACAGGTTCAGGGCATATTTGTGTGTAGTTCTGCATTGGTACGTTCCAGTGAGACAGGGGAGGTTATGGAGGGTACAGGTTCAGGGCATATTTGTGTGGAGTTCTGCGTTGATACGTTCCAGTGAGACAAGGATCTTATGGGCGGGTACAGGTTCAGGGCATATTTGTGTGGTGTTCTGCAATGGTACATTCCAGTGAGATTGGGAGGATATGGGCGGGTACACTTTCAGGGCATATTTGAGTGGAGTTCTGCATTGGTACGTTCCAGTAAGACAGGGAGGTTATGGAGGGTACAGGTTCAGGGCATATTAGTTTAGAGTTCTGCATTGGTTCGTTCCAGTGAGACAGGGAGGTTATGGAGGGGTACAGGTTCAGGGCAAATTTGTGTGGAGTTCTGCATTGGTGCGTTCCAGTGAGACAAGGAGGATATGGGCGCGTACACTTTCAGGGCATATTTGAGTGGAGTTCGGCATTGGTGCGTTCCATTGAGACAGGGAAGTTATGGAGGGGTACAGGATCAGGGCATATTTGAGTGGAGTTCGGCTTTTGTGCGTTCCAGTGAGACAGGGAGGTTATGGAGGGGTACAGGTTCAGGGCATACTTGTGTGGAGTTCTGCATTGGTACGTTCCAGTGAGACAGGGAGGTTATGGAGGGTACCGGTTCAGGGCAAATTTGTGTGGAGTTCTGCATTGGTGTGTTCCAGTAAGACAAGGAGGTTATGGGCGGGTACACGTTCAGGGCATATTTGTGTGGAATTCTGCATTGGTATGTTCCAGTGAGACAGGGAGGTTATGGAGGGTACCGGTTCAGGGCATATTTGTGTGGAGTTCTGCATTGGTACGTTCCAGTGAGACAGGGAGGTTATGGAGGGTTACAGGTTCAGGGCATATTTGTGTGGAGTTCTGCATTGGTACGTTCCAGTGAGACAGGGAGGTTATGGAGGTGTACATGTTCAGATCATATTTGTGTGGAGTTCTGCAATGGTACGTTCCAGTGAGACAGGGAGGTTATGGTCGGGTACAGGTTCAGGGCATATTTGTGTGGAGTTCTGCATTGGTACTTTCCAGTGAGACAGGGAACTTATCGAGGGGTACAGGTTCAGGGCATATTTGTGTGGAGTTCTGCATTGGTACGTTCTAGTGAGACAGGGAGGTTATGGAGGGGTACAGTTTCAGGGCATATTTGTGTGTAGTTCTGCATTGGTACGTTCCAGTGAGACAGCGAGGTTATGGAGGGTACAGCTTCAGGGCATATTTGTGTGGAGTTCTGCAGTGGTACGTTCCAGTGAGACAGGGAGGTTATGGTCGGGTACAGGTTCAGGGCATATTTGTGCGTAGTTCTGCTTTGGTACGTTCCAGTGAGACAGGGAGGTTATGGAGGGTACAGGTTCAGGGCATATTTGTTTAGAGTTCTGCATTGGTTCGTTCCAGTGAGACAGGGAGGTTATGGAGGGGTACAGGTTCAGGGCAAATTTGTGTGGAGTTCTGCATTGGTGCGTTCCAGTGAGACAAGGAGGATATGGGCGGGTACACTTTCAGGGCATATTTGAGTGGAGTTCGGCATTGGTGCGTTCCATTGAGACAGGGAAGTTATGGAGGGGTACAGGATCAGGGCATATTTGAGTGGAGTTCGGCTTTTGTGCGTTCCAGTGAGACAGGGAGGTTATGGAGGGGTACAGGTTCAGGGCATACTTGTGTGGAGTTCTGCATTGGTACGTTCCAGTGAGACAGGGAGGTTATGGAGGGTACCGGTTCAGGGCAAATTTGTGTGGAGTTCTGCATTGGTGTGTTCCAGTGAGACAAGGAGGTTATGGGCGGGTACACGTTCAGGGCATATTTGTGTGGAATTCTGCATTGGTATGTTCCAGTGAGACAGGGAGGTTATGGAGGGTACCGGTTCAGGGCATATTTGTGTGGAGTTCTGCGTTTATACGTTCCAGTGAGACAAGGATCTTATGGGCGGGTACAGGTTCAGGGCATATTTGTGTGGTGTTCTGCAATGGTACATTCCAGTGAGACTGGGAGGATATGGGCGGGTACACTTTCAGGGCATATTTGAGTGGAGTTCTGCATTGGTACGTTCCAGTAAGACAGGGAGGTTATGGAGGGTACAGGTTCAGGGCAAATTTGTGTGGAGTTCTGCATTGGTGCGTTCCAGTGAGACAAGGAGGATATGGGCGCGTACACTTTCAGGGCATATTTGAGTGGAGTTCGGCATTGGTGCGTTCCATTGAGACAGGGAAGTTATGGAGGGGTACAGGATCAGGGCATATTTGAGTGGAGTTCGGCTTTTGTGCGTTCCAGTGAGACAGGGAGGTTATGGAGGGGTACAGGTTCAGGGCATACTTGTGTGGAGTTCTGCATTGGTACGTTCCAGTGAGACAGGGAGGTTATGGAGGGTACCGGTTCAGGGCAAATTTGTGTGGAGTTCTGCATTGGTGTGTTCCAGTGAGACAAGGAGGTTATGGGCGGGTACACGTTCAGGGCATATTTGTGTGGAATTCTGCATTGGTATGTTCCAGTGAGACAGGGAGGTTATGGAGGGTACCGGTTCAGGGCATATTTGTGTGGAGTTCTGCATTGGTACGTTCCAGTGAGACAGGGAGGTTATGGAGGGTTACAGGTTCAGGGCATATTTGTGTGGAGTTCTGCATTGGTACGTTCCAGTGAGACAGGGAGGTTATGGAGGTGTACATGTTCAGATCATATTTGTGTGGAGTTCTGCAATGGTACGTTCCAGTGAGACAGGGAGGTTATGGTCGGGTACAGGTTCAGGGCATATTTGTGTGGAGTTCTGCATTGGTACTTTCCAGTGAGACAGGGAACTTATGGAGGGGTACAGGTTCAGGGCATATTTGTGTGGAGTTCTGCATTGGTACGTTCTAGTGAGACAGGGAGGTTATGGAGGGGTACAGGTTCAGGGCATATTTGTGTGTAGTTCTGCATTGGTACGTTCCAGTGAGACAGCGAGGTTATGGAGGGTACAGCTTCAGGGCATATTTGTGTGGAGTTCTGCAGTGGTACGTTCCAGTGAGACAGGGAGGTTATGGTCGGGTACAGGTTCAGGGCATATTTGTGCGTAGTTCTGCTTTGGTACGTTCCAGTGAGACAGGGAGGTTATGGAGGGTACAGGTTCAGGGCATATTTGTTTAGAGTTCTGCATTGGTTCGTTCCAGTGAGACAGGGAGGTTATGGAGGGGTAAAGGTTCAGGGCAAATTTGTGTGTAGTTCTGCATTGGTGCGTTCCAGTGAGACAAGGAGGATATGGGCGGGTACACTTTCAGGGCATATTTGAGTGGAGTTCGGCATTGGTGCGTTCCATTGAGACAGGGAAGTTATGGAGGGGTACAGGATCAGGGCATATTTGAGTGGAGTTCGGCTTTTGTGCGTTCCAGTGAGACATGGAGGTTATGGAGGGGTACAGGTTCAGGGCATACTTGTGTGGAGTTCTGCATTGGTACGTTCCAGTGAGACAGGGAGGTTATGGAGGGTACCGGTTCAGGGCAAATTTGTGTGGAGTTCTGCATTGGTGTGTTCCAGTGAGACAAGGAGGTTATGGGCGGGTACACGTTCAGGGCATATTTGTGTGGAATTCTGCATTGGTATGTTCCAGTGAGACAGGGAGGTTATGGAGGGTACCGGTTCAGGGCATATTTGTGTGGAGTTCTGCATTGGTACGTTCCAGTGAGACAGGGAGGTTATGGAGGGTTACAGGTTCAGGGCATATTTGTGTGGAGTTCTGCGTTTATACGTTCCAGTGAGACAAGGATCTTATGGGCGGGTACAGGTTCAGGGCATATTTGTGTGGTGTTCTGCAATGTTACATTCCAGTGAGACTGGGAGGATATGGGCGGGTACACTTTCAGGTCATATTTGAGTGGAGTTCTGCATTGGTGCGTTCCAGTGAGACAAGGAGGATATGGGCGGGTACACTTTCAGGGCATATTTGAGTGGAGTTCGGAATTGGTGCGTTCCATTGAGACAGGGAAGTTATGGAGGGGTACAGGTTCAGGGCATATTTGTGTGGAGTTCTGCATTGTTACGTTCCAGTGAGACAGGGAGTTTATGGAGGGGTACAGGTTCAGGGCATATTTGTGTGTAGTTCTGCATTGGTACGTTCCAGTGAGACAGGGGAGGTTAAGGAGGGTACAGGTTCAGGGCATATTTGTGTGGAGTTCTGCGTTGATACGTTCCAGTGAGTCAAGGATCTTATGGGCGGGTACAGGTTCAGGGCATATTTGTGTGGTGTTCTGCAATGGTACATTCCAGTGAGACTGGGAGGATATGGGCGGGTACACTTTCAGGGCATATTTGAGTGGAGTTCTGCATTGGTACGTTCCAGTGAGACAGGGAGGTTATGGAGGGTACAGGTTCAGGGCATATTTGTTTAGAGTTCTGCATTGGTTCGTTCCAGTGAGACAGGGAGGTTATGGAGGGGTACAGGTTCAGGGCAAATTTGTGTGGAGTTCTGCATTGGTGCGTTCCAGGGAGACAAGGAGGATATGGGCGGGTACACGTTCAGGGCATATTTGTGTGGAATTCTGCATTGGTATGTTCCAGTGAGACAGGGAGGTTATGGAGGGTACCGGTTCAGGGCATATTTGTGTGGAGTTCTGCATTGGTACGTTCCAGTGAGACAGGGAGGTTATGGAGGGTTACAGGTTCAGGGCATATTTGTGTGGAGTTCTGCATTGGTACGTTCCAGTGAGACAGGGAGGTTATGGAGGTGTACATGTTCAGATCATATTTGTGTGGAGTTCTGCAATGGTACGTTCCAGTGAGACAGGGAGGTTATGGTCGGGTACAGGTTCAGGGCATATTTGTGTGGAGTTCTGCATTGGTACTTTCCAGTGAGACAGGGAAGTTATGGAGCGGTACAGGTTCAGGGCATATTTGTGTGGAGTTCTGCATTGGTACGTTCTAGTGAGACAGGGAGGTTATGGAGGGGTACAGGTTCAGGGCATATTTGTGTGTAGTTCTGCATTGGTACGTTCCAGTGAGACAGCGAGGTTATGGAGGGTACAGGTTCAGGGCATATTTGTGTGGAGTTCTGCAGTGGTACGTTCCAGTGAGACGGAGGTTATGGTCGGGTACAGGTTCAGGGCATATTTGTGCGAAGTTCTGCTTTGGTACGTTCCAGTGAGACAGGGAGGTTATGGAGGGTACAGGTTCAGGGCATATTTGTGTGGAGTTCTGCGTTGATACGTTCCAGTGAGACAAGGATCTTATGGGCGGGTACAGGTTCAGGGCAAATTTGTGTGGAGTTCTGCATTGGTGTGTTCCAGTGAGACAAGGAGGTTATGGGCGGGTACACGTTCAGGGCATATTTGTGTGGAATTCTGCATTGGTATGTTCCAGTGAGACAGGGAGGTTATGGAGGGTACCGGTTCAGGGCATATTTGTGTGGAGTTCTGCATTGGTACGTTCCAGTGAGACAGGGAGGTTATGGAGGGTTACAGGTTCAGGGCATATTTGTGTGGAGTTCTGCATTGGTACGTTCCAGTGAGACAGGGAGGTTATGGAGGTGTACATGTTCAGATGATATTTGTGTGGAGTTCTGCAATGGTACGTTCCAGTGAGACAGGGAGGTTATGGTCGGGTACAGGTTCAGGGCATATTTGTGTGGACTTCTGCATTGGTACTTTCCAGTGAGACAGGGAAGTTATGGAGGGGTACAGGTTCAGGGCATATTTGTGTGGAGTTCTGCATTGGTACGTTCTAGTGAGACAGGGAGGTTATGGAGGGGTACAGGTTCAGGGCATATTTGTGTGTAGTTCTGCATTGGTACGTTCCAGTGAGACAGCGAGGTTATGGAGGGTACAGCTTCAGGGCATATTTGTGTGGAGTTCTGCAGTGGTACGTTCCAGTGAGACAGGGAGGTTATGGTCGGGTACAGGTTCAGGGCCTATTTATGCGTAGTTATGCTTTGGTACGTTCCAGTGAGACAGGGAGGTTATGGAGGGTACAGGTTCAGGGCATATTTGTGTGGAGTTCTGCGTTGATACGTTCCAGTGAGACAAGGATCTTATGGGCGGGTACAGGTTCAGGGCATATTTGTGTGGTGTTCTGCAATGGTACATTCCAGTGAGACTGGGAGGATATGGGCGGGTACACTTTCAGGTCATATTTGAGTGGAGTTCTGCATTGGTACGTTCCAGTGAGACAGGGAGGTTATGGAGGGTACAGGTTCAGGGCATATTTGTTTAGAGTTCTGCATTGGTACGTTCCAGTGAGACAGGGAGGTTATGGAGGGGTACAGGTTCAGGGCAAATTTGTGTGGAGTTCTGCATTGGTGCTTTCCAGTGAGACAAGGAGGATATGGGCGGGTACACTTTCAGGGCATATTTGAGTGGAGTTCGGAATTGGTGCGTTCCATTGAGACAGGGAAGTTATGGAGGGGTACAGGTTCAGGGCATATTTGTGTGGAGTTCTGCATTGTTACGTTCCAGTGAGACAGGGAGTTTATGGAGGGGTACAGGTTCAGGGCATATTTGTGTGTAGTTCTGCATTGGTACGTTCCAGTGAGACAGGGGAGGTTATGGAGGGTACAGGTTCAGGGCATATTTGTGTGGAGTTCTGCGTTGATACGTTCCAGTGAGACAAGGATCTTATGGGCGGGTACAGGTTCAGGGCATATTTGTGTGGTGTTCTGCAATGGTACATTCCAGTGAGACTGGGAGGATATGGGCGGGTACACTTTCAGGGCATATTTGAGTGGAGTTCTGCATTGGTACGTTCCAGTGAGACAGGGAGGTTATGGAGGGTACAGGTTCAGGGCATATTTGTTTAGAGTTCTGCATTGGTTCGTTCCAGTGAGACAGGGAGGTTATGGAGGGGTACAGGATCAGGGCATTTTTGAGTGGAGTTCGGCTTTTGTGCGTTCCAGTGAGACAGGGAGGTTATGGAGGGGTACAGGTTCAGGGCATACTTGTGTGGAGTTCTGCATTGGTACGTTCCAGTGAGACAGGGAGGTTATGGAGGGTACCGGTTCAGGGCAAATTTGTGTGGAGTTCTGCATTGGTGTGTTCCAGTGAGACAAGGAGGTTATGGGCGGGTACACGTTCAGGGCATATTTGTGTGGAATTCTGCATTGGTATGTTCCAGTGAGACAGGGAGGTTATGGAGGGTACCGGTTCAGGGCATATTTGTGTGGAGTTCTGCATTGGTACGTTCCAGTGAGACAGGGAGGTTATGGAGGGTTACAGGTTCAGGGCATATTTGTGTGGAGTTCTGCATTGGTACGTTCCAGTGAGACAGGGAGGTTATGGAGGTGTACATGTTCAGATCATATTTGTGTGGAGTTCTGCAATGGTACGTCCCAGTGAGACAGGGAGGTTATGGTCGGGTACAGGTTCAGGGCATATTTGTGTGGAGTTCTGCATTGGTACTTTCCAGTGAGACAGGGAACTTATGGAGGGGTACAGGTTCAGGGCATATTTGTGTGGAGTTCTGCATTGGTACGTTCTAGTGAGACAGGGAGGTTATGGAGGGGTACAGGTTCAGGGCATATTTGTGTGTAGTTCTGCATTGGTACGTTCCAGTGAGACAGCGAGGTTATGGAGGGTACAGCTTCAGGGCATATTTGTGTGGAGTTCTGCAGTGGTACGTTCCAGTGAGACAGGGAGGTTATGGTCGGGTACAGGTTCAGGGCATATTTGTGCGTAGTTCTGCTTTGGTACGTTCCAGTGAGACAGGGAGGTTATGGAGGGTACAGGTTCAGGGCATATTTGTTTAGAGTTCTGCATTGGTTCGTTCCAGTGAGACAGGGAGGTTATGGAGGGGTACAGGTTCAGGGCAAATTTGTGTGGAGTTCTGCATTGGTGCGTTCCAGTGAGACAAGGAGGATATGGGCGGGTACACTTTCAGGGCATATTTGAGTGGAGTTCGGCATTGGTGCGTTCCATTGAGACAGGGAAGTTATGGAGGGGTACAGGATCAGGGCATATTTGAGTGGAGTTCGGCTTTTGTGCGTTCCAGTGAGACAGGGAGGTTATGGAGGGGTACAGGTTCAGGGCATACTTGTGTGGAGTTCTGCATTGGTACGTTCCAGTGAGACAGGGAGGTTATGGAGGGTACCGGTTCAGGGCAAATTTGTGTGGAGTTCTGCATTGGTGTGTTCCAGTGAGACAGGGAGGTTATGGAGGGTACCGGTTCAGGGCATATTTGTGTGGAGTTCTGCATTGGTACGTTCCAGTGAGACAGGGAGGTTATGGAGGGTTACAGGTTCAGGGCATATTTGTGTGGAGTTCTGCATTGGTACGTTCCAGTGAGACAGGGAGGTTATGGAGGGGTACATGTTCAGGGCATATTTGTGTGTAGTTCTGCATTGGTACGTTCCAGTGAGACAGCGAGGTTATGGAGGGTACAGCTTCAGGGCATATTTGTGTGGAGTTCTGCAGTGGTACGTTCCAGTGAGACAGGGAGGTTATGATCGGGTACAGGTTCAGGGCATATTTGTGCGTAGTTCTGCTTTGGTACGTTCCAGTGAGACAGGGAGGTTATGGAGGGTACAGGTTCAGGGCATATTTGTGTGGAGTTCTGCGTTGATACGTTCCAGTGAGACAAGGATCTTATGGGCGGGTACAGGTTCAGGGCATATTTGTGTGGTGTTCTGCAATGTTACATTCCAGTGAGACTGGGAGGATATGGGCGGGTACACTTTCAGGGCATATTTGAGTGGAGTTCTGCATTGGTACGTTCCAGTGAGACAGGGAGGTTATGGAGGGTACAGGTTCAGGGCATATTTGTGTGTAGTTCTGCATTGGTACGTTCCAGTGAGACAGGGAGGTTATGGAGGGTACAGGTTCAGGGCATATTTGTGTGGAGTTCTGCAGTGGTACGTTCCAGTGAGACAGGGAGGTAATTGTCGGGTATAGGTTCAGGGCATATTTGTGTGGAGTTCTGCATTGGTACTTTCCAGTGAGACTGGGAGGTTATGGAGGGTACAGGTTCAGGGCATATTTGTGTGGAGTTCTGCAGTGGTACATTCCAGTGAGACAGGGAGGTTATGCACGGTACAGGATCAGGGCATATTTGAGTGGAGTTCGGCATTGGTGCGTTCCAGTGAGACAGGGAGGTTATGGTCGGGTACAGGTTCAGGGCATATTTGTGTGGAGTTCAGCATTGGTACGTTCCAGTGAGACAGGGAGGTTATGGAGGGTACAGGTTCAGGGCATATTTGTGTGGAGATCTGCGTTGGTACCTTCCAGTGAGACAAGGAGCTTATGGGCGGGTACACGTTCAGGGCATATTTGTGTGGTGTTCTGCAATGGTACGTTCCAGTGAGACTGGGAGGTTATGAAGGGGTACAGGTTCAGGGCAGATTTGAGTGTAGTTCTGCATTTGTACATTCCAGTGAGTCAGGGAGGTTATGGAGGGGTACAGGTTCAGGGCATACTTGTGTGGAGTTCTGCATTGGTACGTTCCAGTGAGACAGGGAGGTTATGGAGGGTACCGGTTCAGAGCAAATTTGTGTGGAGTTCTGCATTGGTGTGTTCCAGTGAGACAAGGAGGTTATGGGCGGGTACACGTTCAGGGCATATTTGTGTGGAATTCTGCATTGGTATGTTCCAGTGAGACAGAGAGGTTATGGAGGTGTACATGTTCAGATCATATTTGTGTGGAGTTCTGCAATGGTACGTTCCAGTGAGACAGGGAGGTTATGGTCGGGTACAGGTTCAGGGCATATTTGTGTGGAGTTCTGCATTGGTACTTTCCAGTGAGACAGGGAAGTTATGGAGGGGTACAGGTTCAGGGCATATTTGTGTGGAGTTCTGCATTGGTACGTTCTAGTGAGACAGGGAGGTTATGGAGGGGTACAGGTTCAGGGCATATTTGTGTGTAGTTCTGCATTGGTACGTTCCAGTGAGACAGCGAGGTTATGGAGGGTACAGCTTCAGGGCATATTTGTGTGGTGTTCTGCAGTGGTACGTTCCAGTGAGTCAGGGAGGTTATGGTCGGGTACAGGTTCAGGGCCTATTTATGCGTAGTTCTGCTTTGGTACGTTCCAGTGAGACAGGGAAGTTATGGAGGGTACAGGTTCAGGGCATATTTGTGTGGAGTTCTGCGTTGATACGTTCCAGTGAGACAAAGATCTTATGGGCGGGTACAGGTTCAGGGCATATTTGTGTGGTGTTCTGCAATGGTACATTCCAGTGAGACTGGGAGGATATGGGCGGGTACACTTTCAGGTCATATTTGAGTGGAGTTCTGCATTGGTACGTTCCAGTGAGACAGGGAGGTTATGGAGGGTACAGGTTCAGGGCATATTTGTTTAGAGTTCTGCATTGGTACGTTCCAGTGAGACAGGGAGGTTATAGAGGGGTACAGGTTCTGGGCAAATTTGTGTGGAGTTCTGCATTGGTACTTTCCAGTGAGACAGGGAAGTTATGGAGGGGTACAGGTTCAGGGCATATTTGTGTGGAGTTCTGCATTGGTACGTTCTAGTGAGACAGGGAGGTTATGGAGGGGTACAGGTTCAGGGCATATTTGTGTGTAGTTCTGCATTGGTACGTTCCAGTGAGACAGCGAGGTTATGGAGGGTACAGCTTCAGGGCATATTTGTGTGGTGTTCTGCAGTGGTACGTTCCAGTGAGTCAGGGAGGTTATGGTCGGGTACAGGTTCAGGGCCTATTTATGCGTAGTTCTGCTTTGGTACGTTCCAGTGAGACAGGGAAGTTATGGAGGGTACAGGTTCAGGGCATATTTGTGTGGAGTTCTGCGTTGATACGTTCCAGTGAGACAAAGATCTTATGGGCGGGTACAGGTTCAGGGCATATTTGTGTGGTGTTCTGCAATGGTACATTCCAGTGAGACTGGGAGGATATGGGCGGGTACACTTTCAGGTCATATTTGAGTGGAGTTCTGCATTGGTACGTTCCAGTGAGACAGGGAGGTTATGGAGGGTACAGGTTCAGGGCATATTTGTTTAGAGTTCTGCATTGGTACGTTCCAGTGAGACAGGGAGGTTATAGAGGGGTACAGGTTCAGGGCAAATTTGTGTGGAGTTCTGCATTGGTGCGTTCCAGTGAGACAAGGAGGATATGGGCGGGTACACTTTCAGGGCATATTTGAGTGGAGTTCGGAATTGGTGCGTTCCATTGAGACAGGGAAGTTATGGAGGGGTAAAGGTTCAGGGCATATTTGTGTGGAGTTCTGCATTGTTACGTTCCAGTGAGACAGGGAGTTTATGGAGGGGTACAGGTTCAGGGCATATTTGTTTGTAGTTCTGCATTTGTACGTTCCAGTGAGACAGGGAGGTTATGGAGGGTACAGGTTCAGGGCATATTTGTGTGGAGTTCTGCGTTGATACGTTCCAGTGAGACAAGGATCTTATGGGCGGGTACAGGTTCAGGGCATATTTCTGTGGTGTTCTGCAATGGTACATTCCAGAGAGACTGGGAGGATATGGGCGGGTACACTTTCAGGGCATATTTGAGTGGAGTTCTGCATTGGTACGTTCCAGTGAGACAGGGAGGTTATGGAGGGTACAGGTTCAGGGCATATTTGTTTAGAGTTCTGCATTGGTTCGTTCCAGTGAGACAGGGAGGTTATGGAGGTGTACAGGTTCAGGGCATACTTGTGTGGAGTTCTGCATTGGTACGTTCCAGTGAGACAGGGAGGTTATGGAGGGTACCGGTTCAGGGCAAATTTGTGTGGAGTTCTGCATTGGTGTGTTCCAATGAGACAAGGAGGTTATGGGCGGGTACACGTTCAGGGCATATTTGTGTGGAATTCTGCATTGGTATGTTCCAGTGAGACAGGGAGGTTATGGAGGGTACCGGTTCAGGGCATATTTGTGTGGAGTTCTGCATTGGTACGTTCCAGTGAGACAGGGAGGTTATGGAGGGTTACAGGTTCAGGGCATATTTGTGTGGAGTTCTGCATTGGTACGTTCCAGTGAGACAGGGAGGTTATGGAGGTGTACATGTTCAGATCATATTTGTGTGGAGTTCTGCAATGGTACGTTCCAGTGAGACAGGGAGGTTATGGAGGGTACAGGTTCAGGGCATATTTGTGTGGAGATCTGCGTTGGTACCTTCCAGTGAGACAAGGAGCTTATGGGCGGGTACACGTTCAGGGCATATTTGTGTGGTGTTCTGCAATGGTACATTCCAGTGAGACAGAGAGGTTATGGAGGTGTACATGTTCAGATCATATTTGTGTGGAGTTCTGCAATGGTACGTTCCAGTGAGACAGGGAGGTTATGGTCGGGTACAGGTTCAGGGCATATTTGTGTGGAGTTCTGCATTGGTACTTTCCAGTGAGACAGGGAAGTTATGGAGGGGTACAGGTTCAGGGCATATTTGTGTGGAGTTCTGCATTGGTACGTTCTAGTGAGACAGGGAGGTTATGGAGGGGTACAGGTTCAGGGCATATTTGTGTGTAGTTCTGCATTGGTACGTTCCAGTGAGACAGCGAGGTTATGGAGGGTACAGCTTCAGGGCATATTTGTGTGGTGTTCTGCAGTGGTACGTTCCAGTGAGACAGGGAGGTTATGGTCGGGTACAGGTTCAGGGCCTATTTATGCGTAGTTCTGCTTTGGTACGTTCCAGTGAGACAGGGAAGTTATGGAGGGTACAGGTTCAGGGCATATTTGTGTGGAGTTCTGCGTTGATACGTTCCAGTGAGACAAGGATCTTATGGGCGGGTACAGGTTCAGGGCATATTTGTGTGGTGTTCTGCAATGGTACATTCCAGTGAGACTGGGAGGATATGGGCGGGTACACTTTCAGGTCATATTTGAGTGGAGTTCTGCATTGGTACGTTCCAGTGAGACAGGGAGGTTATGGAGGGTACAGGTTCAGGGCATATTTGTTTAGAGTTCTGCATTGGTACGTTCCAGTGAGACAGGGAGGTTATGGAGGGGTACAGGTTCAGGGCAAATTTGTGTGGAGTTCTGCATTGGTGCGTTCCAGTGAGACAAGGAGGATATAGGCGGGTACACTTTCAGGGCATATTTGAGTGGAGTTCGGAATTGGTGCGTTCCATTGAGACAGGGAAGTTATGGAGGGATACAGGTTCAGGGCATATTTGTGTGGAGTTCTGCATTGTTACGTTCCAGTGAGACAGGGAGTTTATGGAGGGGTACAGGTTCAGGGGATATTTGTGTGTAATTCTGCATTTGTACGTTCCAGTGAGACAGGGAGGTTATGGAGGGTACAGGTTCAGGGCATATTTGTGTGGAGTTCTGCGTTGATACGTTCCAGTGAGACAAGGATCTTATGGGCGGGTACAGGTTCAGGGCATATTTGTGTGGTGTTCTGCAATGGTGCATTCCAGTGAGACTGGGAGGATATGGGCGGGTACACTTTCAGGGCATATTTGAGTGGAGTTCTGCATTGGTACGTTCCAGTGAGACAGGGAGGTTATGGAGGGTACAGGTTCAGGGCATATTTGTTTAGAGTTCTGCATTGGTTCGTTCCAGTGAGACAGGGAGGTTATGGAGGTGTACAGGTTCAGGGCAAATTTGTGTGGAGTTCTGCATTGGTGCGTTCCAGTGAGACAAGGAATATATGGGCGGGTACACTTTCAGGGCATATTTGAGTGGAGTTCGGCATTGGTGCGTTCCATTGAGACAGGGAAGTTATGGAGGGGTACAGGATCAGGGCATATTTGAGTGGAGTTCGGCTTTTGTGCGTTCCAGTGAGACAGGGAGGTTATGGAGGGGTACAGGTTCAGGGCATACTTGTGTGGAGTTCTGCATTGGTACGTTCCAGTGAGACAGGGAGGTTATGGAGGGTACCGGTTCAGGGCAAATTTGTGTGGAGTTCTGCATTGGTCTGTTCCAATGAGACAAGGAGGTTATGGGCGGGTACACGTTCAGGGCATATTTGTGTGGAATTCTGCATTGGTATGTTCCAGTGAGACAGGGAGGTTATGGAGGGTACCGGTTCAGGGCATATTTGTGTGGAGTTCTGCATTGGTACGTTCCAGTGAGACAGGGAGGTTATGGAGGGTTACAGGTTCAGGGCATATTTGTGTGGAGTTCTGCATTGGTACGTTCCAGTGAGACAGGGAGGTTATGGAGGTGTACATGTTCAGATCATATTTGTGTGGAGTTCTGCAATGGTGCGTTCCAGTGAGACAGGGAGGTTATGGAGGGTACAGGTTCAGGGCATTTTTGTGTGGAGATCTGCGTTGGTACCTTCCAGTGAGACAAGGAGCTTATGGGCGGGTACACGTTCAGGGCATATTTGTGTGGTGTTCTGCAATGGTACGTTCCAGTGAGACTGGGAGGTTATGAAGGGGTACAGGTTCAGGGCAGATTTGAGTGTAGTTCTGCATTTGTACATTCCAGTGAGTCAGGGAGGTTATGGAGGGGTACAGGTTCAGGGCATACTTGTGTGGAGTTCTGCATTGGTACGTTCCAGTGAGACAGGGAGGTTATGGAGGGTACCGGTTCAGGGCAAATTTGTGTGGAGTTCTGCATTGGTGTGTTCCAGTGAGACAAGGAGGTTATGGGCGGGTACACGTTCAGGGCATATTTGTGTGGAATTCTGCATTGCTATGTTCCAGTGAGACAGGGAGGTTATGGAGGGTACCGGTTCAGGGCATATTTGTGTGGAGTTCTGCATTGGTAAGTTCCAGTGAGACAGGGAGGTTATGGAGGGTTACAGGTTCAGGGCATATTTGTGTGGAGTTCTGCATTGGTACGTTCCAGTGAGACAGAGAGGTTATGGAGGTGTACATGTTCAGATCATATTTGTGTGGAGTTCTGCAATGGTACGTTCCAGTGAGACAGGGAGGTTATGGTCGGGTACAGGTTCAGGGCATATTTGTGTGGAGTTCTGCATTGGTACTTTCCAGTGAGACAGGGAAGTTATGGAGGGGTACAGGTTCAGGGCATATTTGTGTGGAGTTCTGCATTGGTACGTTCTAGTGAGACAGGGAGGTTATGGAGGGGTACAGGTTCAGGGCATATTTGTGTGGAGTTCTGCGTTGAGACGTTCCAGTGAGACAAGGATCTTATGGGCGGGTACAGGTTCAGGGCATATTTGTGTGGTGTTCTGCAATGGTACATTCCAGTGAGACAGGGAAGTTATGGAGGGTACAGGTTCAGGGCATATTTGTGTGGAGTTCTGCGTTGATACGTTCCAGTGAGACAAGGATCTTATGGGCGGGTACAGGTTCAGGGCATATTTGTGTGGTGTTCTGCAATGGTACATTCCAGTGAGACAGGGAGGTTATGGAGGGTACAGGTTCAGGGCATATTTGTTTAGAGTTCTGCATTGGTACGTTCCAGTGAGACAGGGAGGTTATAGAGGGGTACAGGTTCAGGGCAAATTTGTGTGGAGTTCTGCATTGGTGCGTTCCAGTGAGACAAGGAGGATATGGGCGGGTACACTTTCAGGGCATATTTGAGTGGAGTTCGGAATTGGTGCGTTCCATTGAGACAGGGAAGTTATGGAGGGGTAAAGGTTCAGGGCATATTTGTGTGGAGTTCTGCATTGTTACGTTCCAGTGAGACAGGGAGTTTATGGAGGGGTACAGGTTCAGGGCATATTTGTTTGTAGTTCTGCATTTGTACGTTCCAGTGAGACAGGGAGGTTATGGAGGGTACAGGTTCAGGGCATATTTGTGTGGAGTTCTGCGTTGATACGTTCCAGTGAGACAAGGATCTTATGGGCGGGTACAGGTTCAGGGCATATTTCTGTGGTGTTCTGCAATGGTACATTCCAGAGAGACTGGGAGGATATGGGCGGGTACACTTTCAGGGCATATTTGAGTGGAGTTCTGCATTGGTACGTTCCAGTGAGACAGGGAGGTTATGGAGGGTACAGGTTCAGGGCATATTTGTTTAGAGTTCTGCATTGGTTCGTTCCAGTGAGACAGGGAGGTTATGGAGGTGTACAGGTTCAGGGCATACTTGTGTGGAGTTCTGCATTGGTACGTTCCAGTGAGACAGGGAGGTTATGGAGGGTACCGGTTCAGGGCAAATTTGTGTGGAGTTCTGCATTGGTGTGTTCCAATGAGACAAGGAGGTTATGGGCGGGTACACGTTCAGGGCATATTTGTGTGGAATTCTGCATTGGTATGTTCCAGTGAGACAGGGAGGTTATGGAGGGTACCGGTTCAGGGCATATTTGTGTGGAGTTCTGCATTGGTACGTTCCAGTGAGACAGGGAGGTTATGGAGGGTTACAGGTTCAGGGCATATTTGTGTGGAGTTCTGCATTGGTACGTTCCAGTGAGACAGGGAGGTTATGGAGGTGTACATGTTCAGATCATATTTGTGTGGAGTTCTGCAATGGTACGTTCCAGTGAGACAGGGAGGTTATGGAGGGTACAGGTTCAGGGCATATTTGTGTGGAGATCTGCGTTGGTACCTTCCAGTGAGACAAGGAGCTTATGGGCGGGTACACGTTCAGGGCATATTTGTGTGGTGTTCTGCAATGGTACATTCCAGTGAGACAGAGAGGTTATGGAGGTGTACATGTTCAGATCATATTTGTGTGGAGTTCTGCAATGGTACGTTCCAGTGAGACAGGGAGGTTATGGTCGGGTACAGGTTCAGGGCATATTTGTGTGGAGTTCTGCATTGGTACTTTCCAGTGAGACAGGGAAGTTATGGAGGGGTACAGGTTCAGGGCATATTTGTGTGGAGTTCTGCATTGGTACGTTCTAGTGAGACAGGGAGGTTATGGAGGGGTACAGGTTCAGGGCATATTTGTGTGTAGTTCTGCATTGGTACGTTCCAGTGAGACAGCGAGGTTATGGAGGGTACAGCTTCAGGGCATATTTGTGTGGTGTTCTGCAGTGGTACGTTCCAGTGAGACAGGGAGGTTATGGTCGGGTACAGGTTCAGGGCCTATTTATGCGTAGTTCTGCTTTGGTACGTTCCAGTGAGACAGGGAAGTTATGGAGGGTACAGGTTCAGGGCATATTTGTGTGGAGTTCTGCGTTGATACGTTCCAGTGAGACAAGGATCTTATGGGCGGGTACAGGTTCAGGGCATATTTGTGTGGTGTTCTGCAATGGTACATTCCAGTGAGACTGGGAGGATATGGGCGGGTACACTTTCAGGTCATATTTGAGTGGAGTTCTGCATTGGTACGTTCCAGTGAGACAGGGAGGTTATGGAGGGTACAGGTTCAGGGCATATTTGTTTAGAGTTCTGCATTGGTACGTTCCAGTGAGACAGGGAGGTTATGGAGGGGTACAGGTTCAGGGCAAATTTGTGTGGAGTTCTGCATTGGTGCGTTCCAGTGAGACAAGGAGGATATAGGCGGGTACACTTTCAGGGCATATTTGAGTGGAGTTCGGAATTGGTGCGTTCCATTGAGACAGGGAAGTTATGGAGGGATACAGGTTCAGGGCATATTTGTGTGGAGTTCTGCATTGTTACGTTCCAGTGAGACAGGGAGTTTATGGAGGGGTACAGGTTCAGGGGATATTTGTGTGTAATTCTGCATTTGTACGTTCCAGTGAGACAGGGAGGTTATGGAGGGTACAGGTTCAGGGCATATTTGTGTGGAGTTCTGCGTTGATACGTTCCAGTGAGACAAGGATCTTATGGGCGGGTACAGGTTCAGGGCATATTTGTGTGGTGTTCTGCAATGGTGCATTCCAGTGAGACTGGGAGGATATGGGCGGGTACACTTTCAGGGCATATTTGAGTGGAGTTCTGCATTGGTACGTTCCAGTGAGACAGGGAGGTTATGGAGGGTACAGGTTCAGGGCATATTTGTTTAGAGTTCTGCATTGGTTCGTTCCAGTGAGACAGGGAGGTTATGGAGGTGTACAGGTTCAGGGCAAATTTGTGTGGAGTTCTGCATTGGTGCGTTCCAGTGAGACAAGGAATATATGGGCGGGTACACTTTCAGGGCATATTTGAGTGGAGTTCGGCATTGGTGCGTTCCATTGAGACAGGGAAGTTATGGAGGGGTACAGGATCAGGGCATATTTGAGTGGAGTTCGGCTTTTGTGCGTTCCAGTGAGACAGGGAGGTTATGGAGGGGTACAGGTTCAGGGCATACTTGTGTGGAGTTCTGCATTGGTACGTTCCAGTGAGACAGGGAGGTTATGGAGGGTACCGGTTCAGGGCAAATTTGTGTGGAGTTCTGCATTGGTCTGTTCCAATGAGACAAGGAGGTTATGGGCGGGTACACGTTCAGGGCATATTTGTGTGGAATTCTGCATTGGTATGTTCCAGTGAGACAGGGAGGTTATGGAGGGTACCGGTTCAGGGCATATTTGTGTGGAGTTCTGCATTGGTACGTTCCAGTGAGACAGGGAGGTTATGGAGGGTTACAGGTTCAGGGCATATTTGTGTGGAGTTCTGCATTGGTACGTTCCAGTGAGACAGGGAGGTTATGGAGGTGTACATGTTCAGATCATATTTGTGTGGAGTTCTGCAATGGTGCGTTCCAGTGAGACAGGGAGGTTATGGAGGGTACAGGTTCAGGGCATTTTTGTGTGGAGATCTGCGTTGGTACCTTCCAGTGAGACAAGGAGCTTATGGGCGGGTACACGTTCAGGGCATATTTGTGTGGTGTTCTGCAATGGTACGTTCCAGTGAGACTGGGAGGTTATGAAGGGGTACAGGTTCAGGGCAGATTTGAGTGTAGTTCTGCATTTGTACATTCCAGTGAGTCAGGGAGGTTATGGAGGGGTACAGGTTCAGGGCATACTTGTGTGGAGTTCTGCATTGGTACGTTCCAGTGAGACAGGGAGGTTATGGAGGGTACCGGTTCAGGGCAAATTTGTGTGGAGTTCTGCATTGGTGTGTTCCAGTGAGACAAGGAGGTTATGGGCGGGTACACGTTCAGGGCATATTTGTGTGGAATTCTGCATTGCTATGTTCCAGTGAGACAGGGAGGTTATGGAGGGTACCGGTTCAGGGCATATTTGTGTGGAGTTCTGCATTGGTAAGTTCCAGTGAGACAGGGAGGTTATGGAGGGTTACAGGTTCAGGGCATATTTGTGTGGAGTTCTGCATTGGTACGTTCCAGTGAGACAGAGAGGTTATGGAGGTGTACATGTTCAGATCATATTTGTGTGGAGTTCTGCAATGGTACGTTCCAGTGAGACAGGGAGGTTATGGTCGGGTACAGGTTCAGGGCATATTTGTGTGGAGTTCTGCATTGGTACTTTCCAGTGAGACAGGGAAGTTATGGAGGGGTACAGGTTCAGGGCATATTTGTGTGGAGTTCTGCATTGGTACGTTCTAGTGAGACAGGGAGGTTATGGAGGGGTACAGGTTCAGGGCATATTTGTGTGGAGTTCTGCGTTGAGACGTTCCAGTGAGACAAGGATCTTATGGGCGGGTACAGGTTCAGGGCATATTTGTGTGGTGTTCTGCAATGGTACATTCCAGTGAGACAGGGAAGTTATGGAGGGTACAGGTTCAGGGCATATTTGTGTGGAGTTCTGCGTTGATACGTTCCAGTGAGACAAGGATCTTATGGGCGGGTACAGGTTCAGGGCATATTTGTGTGGTGTTCTGCAATGGTACATTCCAGTGAGACTGGGAGGATATGGGCGGGTACACTTTCAGGTCATATTTGAGTGGAGTTCTGCATTGGTACGTTCCAGTGAGACAGGGAGGTTATGGAGGGTACAGGTTCAGGGCATATTTTTTTAGAGTTCTGCATTGGTACGTTCCAGTGAGACAGGGAGGTTATGGAGGGGTACAGGTTCAGGGCAAATTTGTGTGGAGTTCTGCATTGGTGCGTTCCAGTGAGACAAGGAGGATATGGGCGGGTACAATTTCAGGGCATATTTCAGGGGAGTTCGGAATTGGTGCGTTCATTGAGACAGGGAAGTTATGGAGGGGTACAGGTTCAGGGCATATTTGTGTGGAGTTCTGCATTGTTACGTTCCAGTGAGACAGGGAGTTTATGGAGGGGTACAGGTTCAGGGCATATTTGTGTGTAGTTCTGCATTTGTACGTTCCAGTGAGACAGGGAGGTTATGGAGGGTACAGGTTCAGGGCATATTTGTGTGGAGTTCTGCGTTGATACGTTCCAGTGAGACAAGGATCTTATGGGCGGGTACAGGTTCAGGGCATATTTGTGTGGTGTTCTGCAATGGTACATTCCAGTGAGACTGGGAGGATATGGGCGGGTACAATTTCAGGGCATATTTGAGTGGAGTTCTGCATTGGTACGTTCCAGTGAGACAGGGAGGTTATGGAGGGTACAGGTTCAGGGCATATTTGTTTAGAGTTCTGCATTGGTTCGTTCCAGTGAGACAGGGAGGTTATGGAGGTGTACAGGTTCAGGGCAAATTTGTGTGGAGTTCTGCATTGGTGCGTTCCAGTGAGACAAGGAATATATGGGCGGGTACACTTTCAGGGCATATTTGAGTGGAGTTCGGCATTGGTGCGTTCCATTGAGACAGGGAAGTTATGGAGGGGTACAGGATCAGGGCATATTTGAGTGGAGTTCGGCATTTGTGCGTTCCAGTGAGACAGGGAGGTTATGGAGGGGTACAGGTTCAGGGCATACTTGTGTGGAGTTCTGCATTGGTACGTTCCAGTGAGACAGGGAGGTTATGGAGGGTACCGGTTCAGGGCAAATTTGTGTGGAGTTCTGCATTGGTGTGTTCCAATGAGACAAGGAGGTTATGGGCGGGTACACGTTCAGGGCATATTTGTGTGGAATTCTGCATTGGTATGTTCCAGTGAGACAGGGAGGTTATGGAGGGTACCGGTTCAGGGCATATTTGTGTGGAGTTCTGCATTGGTACGTTCCAGTGAGACAGGGAGGTTATGGAGGGTTACAGGTTCAGGGCATATTTGTGTGGAGTTCTGCATTGGTACGTTCCAGTGAGACAGGGAGGTTATGGAGGTGTACATGTTCAGATCATATTTGTGTGGAGTTCTGCAATGGTACGTTCCAGTGAGACAGCGAGGTTATGGTCGGGTACAGGTTCAGGGCATATTTGTGTGGAGTTCTGCATTGGTACTTTCCAGTGAGACAGGGAAGTTATGGAGGGGTACAGGTTCAGGGCATATTTGTGTGGAGTTCTGCATTGGTACGTTCTAGTGAGACAGGGAGGTTATGGAGGGGTACAGGTTCAGGGCATATTTGTGTGTAGTTCTGCATTGGTACGTTCCAGTGAGACAGCGAGGTTATGGAGGGTACAGCTTCAGGGCATATTTGTGTGGAGTTCTGCAGTGGTACGTTCCAGTGAGACAGGGAGGTTATGGTCGGGTACAGGTTCAGGGCATATTTGTGGGTAGTTCTGCTTTGGTACGTTCCAGTGAGACAGGGAGGTTATGGAGGGTACAGGTTCAGGGCATATTTGTGTGGAGTTCTGCGTTGATACGTTCCAGTGAGACAAGGATCTTATGGGCGGGTACTGGTTCAGGGCATATTTGTGTGGTGTTCTGCAATGGTACATTCCAGTGAGACTGGGAGGATATGGGCGGGTACACTTTCAGGTCATATTTGAGTGGAGTTCTGCATTGGTACGTTCCAGTGAGACAGGGAGGTTATGGAGGGTACAGGTTCAGGGCATATTTGTTTAGAGTTCTGCATTGGTACGTTCCAGTGAGACAAGGAGGATATGGGCGGCTACACTTTCACGGCATATTTGTGTGGAGTTCGGAATTGGTGCGTTCCATTGAGACAGGGAAGTTATGGAGGGGTACAGGTTCAGGGCATATTTGTGTGGAGTTCTGCATTGTTACGTTCCAGTGAGACAGGGAGTTTATGGAGGGGTACAGGTTCAGGGCATATTTGTGTGTAGTTCTGCATTGGTACGTTCCAGTGAGACAGGGAGGTTATGGAGGGTACAGGTTCAGGGCATATTTGTGTGGAGTTCTGCAGTGGTACGTTCCAGTGAGACAGGGTGGTTATGGAGGGTACCGGTTCAGGGCAAATTTGTGTGGAGTTCTGCATTGGTGTGTTCCAGTGAGACAAGGAGGTTATGGGCGGGTACACGTTCAGGGCATATTTGTGTGGAATTCTGCATTGGTATGTTCCAGTGAGACAGGGAGTTTATGGAGGGTACCGGTTCAGGGCATATTTGTGTGGAGTTCTGCATTGGTACGTTCCAGTGAGACAGGGAGGTTACGGAGGGTTACAGGTTCAGGGCATATTTGTGTGGAGTTCTGCATTGGTACGTTCCAGTGAGACAGGGAGATTATGGAGGTGTACATGTTCAGATCATATTTGTGTGGAGTTCTGCAATGGTACGTTCCAGTGAGACAGGGAGGTTATGGTCGGGTACAGGTTCAGGGCATATTTGTGTGGAGTTCTGCAGTGGTACGTTCCAGTGAGACAGGGAGGTTATGGTCGGGTACAGGTTCAGGGCATATTTGTGCGTAGTTCTGCATTGGTACGTTCCAGTGAGACAGGGAGGTTATGGAGGGTACAGGTTCCGGGCATATTTGTGTGGAGTTCTGTGTTGGTATGTTCCAGTGAGACAAGGATCTTATGGGCGGGTAAACGTTCAGGGCATATTTGTGTGGAGTTCTGCAGTGGTACGTTCCAGTGAGACAGGGAGGTTATGGTCGGGTACAGGTTCAGGGCATATTTGTGTGGAGTTCTGCATTGGGACTTTCCTGTGAGACAGGGAAGTTATGGAAGGGTACAGGTTCAGGGCAGATTTGTGTGGAGTTCTGCATTGGTACGTTCCAGTGAGACAGGGAGGTTATGGAGGGGTACAGGTTCAGGGCATATTTGTGTGCAGTTCTGCATTGGTACGTTCCAGTGAGACAGCGAGGTTATGCAGGGTACAGCTTCAGGGCATATTTGTGTGGAGTTCTGCGTTGATACGTTCCAGTGAGACAAGGATCTTATGGGCGGGTACAGGTTCAGGGCATATTTGTGTGGTGTTCTGCAATGGTACATTCCAGTGAGACTGGGAGGATACGGGCGGGTACACTTTCAGGGCATATTTGAGTGGAGTTCTGCATTGGTACGTTCCAGTGAGACAGGGAGGTTATGGAGGGTACAGTTTCAGGGCATATTTGTTTAGAGTTCTGCATTGGTACGTTCCAGTGAGACGGGGAGGTCATGGAGGGGTACAGGTTCAGGGCAAATTTGTGTGGAGTTCTGCATTGGTGCGTTCTAGTGAGACAAGGAGGATATGGGCGGGTACACTTTCAGGGCATATTTGAGTGGAGTTCGGCATTGGTACGTTCCATTAAGACAGGGAAGTTATGGAGGGGTACAGGTTCAGGGCATATTTGTGTGGAGTTCTGCAGTGGTACGTTCCAGTGAGACAGGGAGGTAATTGTCGGGTATAGGTTCAGGGCATATTTGTGTGGAGTTCTGCATTGGTACTTTCCAGTGAGACAGGGAGGTTATGGAGGGTACAGGTTCAGGGCATATTTGTGTGGAGTTCTGCAGTGGTACATTCCAGTGAGACAGGGAGGTTATGCACGGTACAGGATCAGGGCATATTTGAGTGGAGTTCGGCATTGGTGCGTTCCAGTGAGACAGGGAGGTTATGGTCGGGTACAGGTTCAGGGCATATTTGTGTGGAGTTCTGCATTGGTACGTTCCATTGAGACAGGGAGGTTATGGAGGGTACAGGTTCAGGGCATATTTGTGTGGAGATCTGCGTTGGTACCGTCCAGTGAGACAAGGACCTTATGGGCGGGTACACGTTCAGGGCATATTTGTGTGGTGTTCTGCAATGGTACGTTCCAGTGAGACTGGGAGGTTATGAAGGGGTACAGGTTCAGGGCAGATTTGAGTGTAGTTCTGCATTTGTACATTCCAGTGAGTCAGGGAGGTTATGGAGTGTACAGGTTCAGGGCACATTTATGTGGAGTTCTGCATTGGTACTTTCCAGTGAGACAGGGAAGTTATGGAGTGGTACAGGTTCAGGGCATATTTGTGTGTAGTTCTGCATTGGTACGTTCCAGTGAGACAGGGAGGTTATGGAGGGTACAGGTTCAGGGCATATTTGTGTGGAGTTCTGCAGTGGTACGTTCCAGTGAGACAGGGTGGTTATGGTCGGGTACAGGATCAGGGCATATTTGAGTGGAGTTCGTCTTTGGTGCGTTCCAGTGAGACAGGGAGGTTATGGAGGGGTACAGGTTCAGGGCATACTTGTGTGGAGTTCTGCATTGGTACGTTCCAGTGAGACAGGGAGGTTATGGAGGGTACCGGTTCATGGCAAATTTGTGTGGAGTTCTGCATTGGTGTGTTCCAGTGAGACAAGGAGGTTATGGGCGGGTACACGTTCAGGGCATATTTGTGTGGAATTCTGCATTGGTATGTTCCAGTGAGACAGGGAGGTTATGGAGGGTACCGGTTCAGGGCATATTTGTGTGGAGTTCTGCATTGGTACGTTCCAGTGAGACAGGGAGGTTATGGAGGTTTACAGGTTCAGGGCATATTTGTGTGGAGTTCTGCATTGGTATGTTCCAGTGAGACAGGGAGGTTATGGAGGGTACCGGTTCAGTGCATATTTGTGTGGAGTTCTGCATTGGTACGTTCCAGTGAGACAGGGAGGTTATGGAGGGTTACAGGTTCAGGGCATATTTGTGTGGAGTTCTGCATTGGTACGTTCCAGTGAGACAGAGAGGTTATGGAGGTGTACATGTTCAGATCATATTCGTGTGGAGTTCTGCAATGGTACGTTCCAGTGAGACAGGGAGGTTATGGTCGGGTACAGGTTCAGTGCATATTTGTGTGGAGTTCTGCATTGGTACTTTCCAGTGAGACAGGGAAGTTATGGAGGGGTACAGTTTCAGGGCATATTTGTGTGGAGTTCTGCATTGGTACGTTCTAGTGAGACAGGGAGGTTATGGAGGGGTACAGGTTCAGGGCATATTTGTGTGTAGTTCTGCATTGGTACGTTCCAGTGAGACAGCGAGGTTATGGAGGGTACAGCTTCAGGGCATATTTGTGTGTAGTTCTGCATTTGTACGTTCCAGTGAGACAAGGAGGATATGGGCGGGTACACTTTCAGGGCATATTTGAGTGGAGTTCGGAATTGTTGCGTTCCATTGAGACAGGGAAGTTATGGAGGGGTACAGGTTCAGGGCATATTTGTGTGGAGTTCTGCATTGTTACGTTCCAGTGAGACAGGGAGTTTATGGAGGGGTACAGGTTCAGGGCATATTTGTGTGTAGTTCTGCATTTGTACGTTCCAGTGAGACAGGGAGGTTATGGAGGGTACAGGTTCAGGGCATATTTGTGTGGAGTTCTGCGTTGATACGTTCCAGTGAGACAAGGATCTTATGGGCGGGTACAGGTTCAGGGCATATTTGTGTGGTGTTCTGCAATGGTACATTCCAGTGAGACTGGGAGGATATGGGCGGGTACACTTTCAGGGCATATTTGAGTGGAGTTCTGCATTGGTACGTTCCAGTGAGACAGGGAGGTTATGGAGGGTACAGGTTCAGGGCATATTTGTTTAGAGTTCTGCATTGGTTCGTTCCAGTGAGACAGGGAGGTTATGGAGGTGTACAGGTTCAGGGCAAATTTGTGTGGAGTTCTGCATTGGTGCGTTCCAGTGAGACAAGGAATATATGGGCGTGTACACTTTCAGGGCATATTTGAGTGGAGTTCGGCATTGGTGCGTTCCATTGAGACAGGGAAGTTATGGAGGGGTACAGGATCAGGGCATATTTGAGTGGAGTTCGGCTTTTGTGCGTTCCAGTGAGACAGGGAGGTTATGGAGGGGTACAGGTTCAGGGCATACTTGTGTGGAGTTCTGCATTGGTACGTTCCAGTGAGACAGGGAGGTTTTGGAGGGTACCGGTTCAGGGCAAATTTGTGTGGAGTTCTGCATTGGTGTGTTCCAATGAGACAAGGAGGTTATGGGCGGGTACACGTTCAGGGCATATTTGTGTGGAATTCTGCATTGGTATGTTCCAGTGAGACAGGGAGGTTATGGAGGGTACCGGTTCAGGGCATATTTGTGTGGAGTTCTGCATTGGTACGTTCCAGTGAGACAGGGAGGTTAAGGAGGGTTACAGGTTCAGGGCATATTTGTGTGGAGTTCTGCATTGGTACGTTCCAGTGAGACAGGGAGGTTATGGAGGTGTACATGTTCAGATCATATTTGTGTGGAGTTCTGCAATGGTACGTTCCAGTGAGACAGGGAGGTTATGGTCGGGTACAGGTTCAGGGCATATTTGTGTGGAGTTCTGCATTGGTACTTTCCAGTGAGACAGGGAAGTTATGGAGGGGTACAGGTTCAGGGCATATTTGTGTGGAGTTCTGCATTGGTACGTTCTAGTGAGATAGGGAGGTTATGGAGGGGTACAGGTTCAGGGCATATTTGTGTGTAGTTCTGCATTGGTACGTTCCAGTGAGACAGCGAGGTTATGGAGGGTACAGCTTCAGGGCATATTTGTGTGGAGTTCTGCAGTGGTACGTTCCAGTGAGACAGGGAGGTTATGGTCGGGTACAGGTTCAGGGCATATTTGTGGGTAGTTCTGCTTTGGTACGTTCCAGTGAGACAGGGAGGTTATGGAGGGTACAGGTTCAGGGCATATTTGTGTGGAGTTCTGCGTTGATACGTTCCAGTGAGACAAGGATCTTATGGGCGGGTACAGGTTCAGGGCATATTTGTGTGGTGTTCTGTAATGGTACATTCCAGAGAGACTGGGAGGATATGGGCGGGTACACTTTCAGGTCATATTTGAGTGGAGTTCTGCATTGGTACGTTCCAGTGAGACAGGGAGGTTATGGAGGGTACAGGTTCAGGGCATATTTGTTTAGAGTTCTGCATTGGTACGTTCCAGTGAGACAAGGAGGATATGGGCGGCTACACTTTCAGGGCATATTTGAGTGGAGTTCGGAATTGGTGCGTTCCATTGAGACAGGGAAGTTATGGAGGGGTACAGGTTCAGGGCATATTTGTGTGGAGTTCTGCATTGTTACGTTCCAGTGAGACAGGGAGTTTATGGAGGGGTACAGGTTCAGGGCATATTTGTGTGTAGTTCTGCATTGGTACGTTCCAGTGAGACAGGGAGGTTATGGAGGGTACAGCTTCAGGGCATATTTGTGTGGAGTTCTGCAGTGGTACGTTCCAGTGAGACAGGGAGGTTATGGTCGGGTACAGGTTCAGGGCATATTTGTGGGTAGTTCTGCTTTGGTACGTTCCAGTGAGACAGGGAGGTTATGGAGGGTACAGGTTCAGGGCATATTTGTGTGGAGTTCTGCGTTGATACGTTCCAGTGAGACAAGGATCTTATGGGCGGGTACTGGTTCAGGGCATATTTGTGTGGTTTTCTGCAATGGTACATTCCAGTGAGACTGGGAGGATATGGGCGGGTACACTTTCAGGTCATATTTGAGTGGAGTTCTGCATTGGTACGTTCCAGTGAGACAGGGAGGTTATGGAGGGTACAGGTTCAGGGCATATTTGTTTAGAGTTCTGCATTGGTACGTTCCAGTGAGACAAGGAGGATATGGGCGGCTACACTTTCAGGGCATATTTGAGTGGAGTTCGGAATTGGTGCGTTCCATTGAGACAGGGAAGTTATGGAGGGGTACAGGTTCAGGGCATATTTGTGTGGAGTTCTGCATTGTTACGTTCCAGTGAGACAGGGAGTTTATGGAGGGGTACAGGTTCAGGGCATATTTGTGTGTAGTTCTGCATTGGTACGTTCCAGTGAGACAGGGAGGTTATGGAGGGTACAGGTTCAGGGCATATTTGTGTGGAGTTCTGCAGTGGTACGTTCCAGTGAGACAGGGTGGTTATGGTCGGGTACACGATCAGGGCATATTTGAGTGGAGTTCGGCTTTGGTGCGTTCCAGTGAGACAGGGAGGTTATGGAGGGGTACAGGTTCAGGGCATACTTGTGTGGAGTTCTGCATTGGTACGTTCCAGTGAGACAGGGAGGTTATGGAGGGTACCGGTTCAGGGCAAATTTGTGTGGAGTTCTGCATTGGTGTGTTCCAGTGAGACAAGGAGGTTATGGGCGGGTACACGTTCAGGGCATATTTGTGTGGAATTCTGCATTGGTATGTTCCAGTGAGACAGGGAGTTTATGGAGGATACCGGTTCAGGGCATATTTGTGTGGAGTTCTGCATTGGTACGTTCCAGTGAGACAGGGAGGTTATGGAGGGTTACAGGTTCAGGGCATATTTGTGTGGAGTTCTGCATTGGTGCGTTCTAGTGAGACAAGGAGGATATGGGCGGGTACACTTTCAGGGCATATTTGAGTGGAGTTCGGCATTGGTACGTTCCATTAAGACAGGGAAGTTATGGAGGGGTACAGGTTCAGGGCATATTTGTGTGGAGTTCTGCAGTGGTACGTTCCAGTGAGACAGGGAGGTAATTGTCGGGTATAGGTTCAGGGCATATTTGTGTGGAGTTCTGCATTGGTACTTTCCAGTGAGACAGGGAGGTTATGGAGGGTACAGGTTCAGGGCATATTTGTGTGGAGTTCTGCAGTGGTACATTCCAGTGAGACAGGGAGGTTATGCACGGTACAGGATCAGGGCATATTTGAGTGGAGTTCGGCATTGGTGCGTTCCAGTGAGACAGGGAGGTTATGGTCGGGTACAGGTTCAGGGCATATTTGTGTGGAGTTCTGCATTGGTACGTTCCATTGAGACAGGGAGGTTATGGAGGGTACAGGTTCAGGGCATATTTGTGTGGAGATCTGCGTTGGTACCGTCCAGTGAGACAAGGACCTTATGGGCGGGTACACGTTCAGGGCATATTTGTGTGGTGTTCTGCAATGGTACGTTCCAGTGAGACTGGGAGGTTATGAAGGGGTACAGGTTCAGGGCAGATTTGAGTGTAGTTCTGCATTTGTACATTCCAGTGAGTCAGGGAGGTTATGGAGTGTACAGGTTCAGGGCACATTTATGTGGAGTTCTGCATTGGTACTTTCCAGTGAGACAGGGAAGTTATGGAGTGGTACAGGTTCAGGGCATATTTGTGTGTAGTTCTGCATTGGTACGTTCCAGTGAGACAGGGAGGTTATGGAGGGTACAGGTTCAGGGCATATTTGTGTGGAGTTCTGCAGTGGTACGTTCCAGTGAGACAGGGTGGTTATGGTCGGGTACAGGATCAGGGCATATTTGAGTGGAGTTCGTCTTTGGTGCGTTCCAGTGAGACAGGGAGGTTATGGAGGGGTACAGGTTCAGGGCATACTTGTGTGGAGTTCTGCATTGGTACGTTCCAGTGAGACAGGGAGGTTATGGAGGGTACCGGTTCATGGCAAATTTGTGTGGAGTTCTGCATTGGTGTGTTCCAGTGAGACAAGGAGGTTATGGGCGGGTACACGTTCAGGGCATATTTGTGTGGAATTCTGCATTGGTATGTTCCAGTGAGACAGGGAGGTTATGGAGGGTACCGGTTCAGGGCATATTTGTGTGGAGTTCTGCATTGGTACGTTCCAGTGAGACAGGGAGGTTATGGAGGTTTACAGGTTCAGGGCATATTTGTGTGGATTTCTGCATTGGTATGTTCCAGTGAGACAGGGAGGTTATGGAGGGTACCGGTTCAGTGCATATTTGTGTGGAGTTCTGCATTGGTACGTTCCAGTGAGACAGGGAGGTTATGGAGGGTTACAGGTTCAGGGCATATTTGTGTGGAGTTCTGCATTGGTACGTTCCAGTGAGACAGAGAGGTTATGGAGGTTTACATGTTCAGATCATATTCGTGTGGAGTTCTGCAATGGTACGTTCCAGTGAGACAGGGAGGTTATGGTCGGGTACAGGTTCAGTGCATATTTGTGTGGAGTTCTGCATTGGTACTTTCCAGTGAGACAGGGAAGTTATGGAGGGGTACAGTTTCAGGGCATATTTGTGTGGAGTTCTGCATTGGTACGTTCTAGTGAGACAGGGAGGTTATGGAGGGGTACAGGTTCAGGGCATATTTGTGTGTAGTTCTGCATTGGTACGTTCCAGTGAGACAGCGAGGTTATGGAGGGTACAGCTTCAGGGCATATTTGTGTGGTGTTCTGCGTTGATACGTTCCAGTGAGACAAGGATCTTATGGGCGGGTACAGGTTCAGGGCATATTTGTGTGGTGTTCTGCAATGGTACATTCCAGTGAGACTGGGAGGATATGGGCGGGTACACTTTCAGGTCATATTTGAGTGGAGTTCTGCATTGGTACGTTCCAGTGAGACAGGGAGGTTATGGAGGGTACAGGTTCAGGGCATATTTGTTTAGAGTCCTGCATTGGTACGTTCCAGTGAGACAGGGAGGTTATGGAGGGGTACAGGTTCAGGGCAAATTTGTGTGGAGTTCTGCATTGGTGCGTTCCAGTGAGACAAGGAGGATATGGGCGGGTACACTTTCAGGGCATATTTGAGTGGAGTTCGGAATTGGTGCGTTCCATTGAGACAGGGAAGTTATGGAGGGGTACAGGTTCAGGGCATATTTGTGTGGAGTTCTGCATTGTTACGTTCCAGTGAGACAGGGAGTTTATGGAGGGGTACAGGTTCAGGGCATATTTGTGTGTAGTTCTGCATTTGTACGTTCCAGTGAGACAGAGAGGTTATGGAGGTGTACATGTTCAGATCATATTCGTGTGGAGTTCTGCAATGGTACGTTCCAGTGAGACAGGGAGGTTATGGTCGGGTACAGGTTCAGTGCATATTTGTGTGGAGTTCTGCATTGGTACTTTCCAGTGAGACAGGGAAGTTATGGAGGGGTACAGTTTCAGGGCATATTTGTGTGGAGTTCTGCATTGGTACGTTCTAGTGAGACAGGGAGGTTATGGAGGGGTACAGGTTCAGGGCATATTTGTGTGTAGTTCTGCATTGGTACGTTCCAGTGAGACAGCGAGGTTATGGAGGGTACAGCTTCAGGGCATATTTGTGTGGTGTTCTGCGTTGATACGTTCCAGTGAGACAAGGATCTTATGGGCGGGTACAGGTTCAGGGCATATTTGTGTGGTGTTCTGCAATGGTACATTCCAGTGAGACTGGGAGGATATGGGCGGGTACACTTTCAGGTCATATTTGAGTGGAGTTCTGCATTGGTACGTTCCAGTGAGACAGGGAGGTTATGGAGGGTACAGGTTCAGGGCATATTTGTTTAGAGTTCTGCATTGGTACGTTCCAGTGAGACAGGGAGGTTATGGAGGGGTACAGGTTCAGGGCAAATTTGTGTGGAGTTCTGCATTGGTGCGTTCCAGTGAGACAAGGAGGATATGGGCGGGTACATTTTCAGGGCATATTTGAGTGGAGTTCGGAATTGGTGCGTTCCATTGAGACAGGGAAGTTATGGAGGGGTACAGGATCAGGGCATATTTGAGTGGAGTTCGGCTTTTGTGCGTTCCAGTGAGACAGGGAGGTTATGGAGGGGTACAGGTTCAGGGCATACTTGTGTGGAGTTCTGCATTGGTACGTTCCAGTGAGACAGGGAGGTTTTGGAGGGTACCGGTTCAGGGCAAATTTGTGTGGAGTTCTGCATTGGTGTGTTCCAATGAGACAAGGAGGTTATGGGCGGGTACACGTTCAGGGCATATTTGTGTGGAATTCTGCATTGGTATGTTCCAGTGAGACAGGGAGGTTATGGAGGGTACCGGTTCAGGGCATATTTGTGTGGAGTTCTGCATTGGTACGTTCCAGTGAGACAGGGAGGTTAAGGAGGGTTACAGGTTCAGGGCATATTTGTGTGGAGTTCTGCATTGGTACGTTCCAGTGAGACAGGGCGGTTATGGAGGTGTACATGTTCAGATCATATTTGTGTGGAGTTCTGCAATGGTACGTTCCAGTGAGACAGGGAGGTTATGGTCGGGTACAGGTTCAGGGCATATTTGTGTGGAGTTCTGCATTGGAACTTTCCAGTGAGACAGGGAAGTTATGGAGGGGTACAGGTTCAGGGCATATTTGTGTGGAGTTCTGCATTGGTACGTTCTAGTGAGACAGGGAGGTTATGGAGGGGTACAGGTTCAGGGCATATTTGTGTGTAGTTCTGCATTGGTACGTTCCAGTGAGACAGCGAGGTTATGGAGGGTACAGCTTCAGGGCATATTTGTGTGGAGTTCTGCAGTGGTACGTTCCAGTGAGACAGGGAGGTTATGGTCGGGTACAGGTTCAGGGCATATTTGTGGGTAGTTCTGCTTTGGTACGTTCCAGTGAGACAGGAAGGTTATGGAGGGTACAGGTTCAGGGCATATTTGTGTGGAGTTCTGCGTTGATACGTTCCAGTGAGACAAGGATCTTATGGGCGGGTACAGGTTCAGGGCATATTTGTGTGGTGTTCTGTAATGGTACATTCCAGAGAGACTGGGAGGATATGGGCGGGTACACTTTCAGGTCATATTTGAGTGGAGTTCTGCATTGGTACGTTCCAGTGAGACAGGGAGGTTATGGAGGGTACAGGTTCAGGGCATATTTGTTTAGAGTTCTGCATTGGTACGTTCCAGTGAGACAAGGAGGATATGGGCGGCTACACTTTCAGGGCATATTTGAGTGGAGTTCGGAATTGGTGCGTTCCATTGAGACAGGGAAGTTATGGAGGGGTACAGGTTCAGGGCATATTTGTGTGGAGTTCTGCATTGTTACGTTCCAGTGAGACAGGGAGTTTATGGAGGGGTACAGGTTCAGGGCATATTTGTGTGTAGTTCTGCATTGGTACGTTCCAGTGAGACAGGGAAGTTATGGAGGGGTACAGTTTCAGGGCATATTTGTGTGGAGTTCTGCATTGGTACGTTCTAGTGAGACAGGGAGGTTATGGAGGGGTACAGGTTCAGGGCATATTTGTGTGTAGTTCTGCATTGGTACGTTCCAGTGAGACAGCGAGGTTATGGAGGGTACAGCTTCAGGGCATATTTGTGTGGTGTTCTGCGTTGATACGTTCCAGTGAGACAAGGATCTTATGGGCGGGTACAGGTTCAGGGCATATTTGTGTGGTGTTCTGCAATGGTACATTCCAGTGAGACTGGGAGGATATGGGCGGGTACACTTTCAGGTCATATTTGAGTGGAGTTCTGCATTGGTACGTTCCAGTGAGACAGGGAGGTTATGGAGGGTACAGGTTCAGGGCATATTTGTTTAGAGTCCTGCATTGGTACGTTCCAGTGAGACAGGGAGGTTATGGAGGGGTACAGGTTCAGGGCAAATTTGTGTGGAGTTCTGCATTGGTGCGTTCCAGTGAGACAAGGAGGATATGGGCGGGTACACTTTCAGGGCATATTTGAGTGGAGTTCGGAATTGGTGCGTTCCATTGAGACAGGGAAGTTATGGAGGGGTACAGGTTCAGGGCATATTTGTGTGGAGTTCTGCATTGTTACGTTCCAGTGAGACAGGGAGTTTATGGAGGGGTACAGGTTCAGGGCATATTTGTGTGTAGTTCTGCATTTGTACGTTCCAGTGAGACAGAGAGGTTATGGAGGTGTACATGTTCAGATCATATTCGTGTGGAGTTCTGCAATGGTACGTTCCAGTGAGACAGGGAGGTTATGGTCGGGTACAGGTTCAGTGCATATTTGTGTGGAGTTCTGCATTGGTACTTTCCAGTGAGACAGGGAAGTTATGGAGGGGTACAGTTTCAGGGCATATTTGTGTGGAGTTCTGCATTGGTACGTTCTAGTGAGACAGGGAGGTTATGGAGGGGTACAGGTTCAGGGCATATTTGTGTGTAGTTCTGCATTGGTACGTTCCAGTGAGACAGCGAGGTTATGGAGGGTACAGCTTCAGGGCATATTTGTGTGGTGTTCTGCGTTGATACGTTCCAGTGAGACAAGGATCTTATGGGCGGGTACAGGTTCAGGGCATATTTGTGTGGTGTTCTGCAATGGTACATTCCAGTGAGACTGGGAGGATATGGGCGGGTACACTTTCAGGTCATATTTGAGTGGAGTTCTGCATTGGTACGTTCCAGTGAGACAGGGAGGTTATGGAGGGTACAGGTTCAGGGCATATTTGTTTAGAGTTCTGCATTGGTACGTTCCAGTGAGACAGGGAGGTTATGGAGGGGTACAGGTTCAGGGCAAATTTGTGTGGAGTTCTGCATTGGTGCGTTCCAGTGAGACAAGGAGGATATGGGCGGGTACATTTTCAGGGCATATTTGAGTGGAGTTCGGAATTGGTGCGTTCCATTGAGACAGGGAAGTTATGGAGGGGTACAGGATCAGGGCATATTTGAGTGGAGTTCGGCTTTTGTGCGTTCCAGTGAGACAGGGAGGTTATGGAGGGGTACAGGTTCAGGGCATACTTGTGTGGAGTTCTGCATTGGTACGTTCCAGTGAGACAGGGAGGTTTTGGAGGGTACCGGTTCAGGGCAAATTTGTGTGGAGTTCTGCATTGGTGTGTTCCAATGAGACAAGGAGGTTATGGGCGGGTACACGTTCAGGGCATATTTGTGTGGAATTCTGCATTGGTATGTTCCAGTGAGACAGGGAGGTTATGGAGGGTACCGGTTCAGGGCATATTTGTGTGGAGTTCTGCATTGGTACGTTCCAGTGAGACAGGGAGGTTAAGGAGGGTTACAGGTTCAGGGCATATTTGTGTGGAGTTCTGCATTGGTACGTTCCAGTGAGACAGGGCGGTTATGGAGGTGTACATGTTCAGATCATATTTGTGTGGAGTTCTGCAATGGTACGTTCCAGTGAGACAGGGAGGTTATGGTCGGGTACAGGTTCAGGGCATATTTGTGTGGAGTTCTGCATTGGAACTTTCCAGTGAGACAGGGAAGTTATGGAGGGGTACAGGTTCAGGGCATATTTGTGTGGAGTTCTGCATTGGTACGTTCTAGTGAGACAGGGAGGTTATGGAGGGGTACAGGTTCAGGGCATATTTGTGTGTAGTTCTGCATTGGTACGTTCCAGTGAGACAGCGAGGTTATGGAGGGTACAGCTTCAGGGCATATTTGTGTGGAGTTCTGCAGTGGTACGTTCCAGTGAGACAGGGAGGTTATGGTCGGGTACAGGTTCAGGGCATATTTGTGGGTAGTTCTGCTTTGGTACGTTCCAGTGAGACAGGAAGGTTATGGAGGGTACAGGTTCAGGGCATATTTGTGTGGAGTTCTGCGTTGATACGTTCCAGTGAGACAAGGATCTTATGGGCGGGTACAGGTTCAGGGCATATTTGTGTGGTGTTCTGTAATGGTACATTCCAGAGAGACTGGGAGGATATGGGCGGGTACACTTTCAGGTCATATTTGAGTGGAGTTCTGCATTGGTACGTTCCAGTGAGACAGGGAGGTTATGGAGGGTACAGGTTCAGGGCATATTTGTTTAGAGTTCTGCATTGGTACGTTCCAGTGAGACAAGGAGGATATGGGCGGCTACACTTTCAGGGCATATTTGAGTGGAGTTCGGAATTGGTGCGTTCCATTGAGACAGGGAAGTTATGGAGGGGTACAGGTTCAGGGCATATTTGTGTGGAGTTCTGCATTGTTACGTTCCAGTGAGACAGGGAGTTTATGGAGGGGTACAGGTTCAGGGCATATTTGTGTGTAGTTCTGCATTGGTACGTTCCAGTGAGACAGGGAGGTTATGGAGGGTACAGCTTCAGGGCATATTTGTGTGGAGTTCTGCAGTGGTACGTTCCAGTGAGACAGGGAGGTTATGGTCCGGTACAGGTTCAGGGCATATTTGTGGGTAGTTCTGCTTTGGTACGTTCCAGTGAGACAGGGAGGTTATGGAGGGTACAGGTTCAGGGCATATTTGTGTGGAGTTCTGCGTTGATACGTTCCAGTGAGACAAGGATCTTATGGGCGGGTACTGGTTCAGGGCATATTTGTGTGGTGTTCTGCAATGGTACATTCCAGTGAGACTGGGAGGATATGGGCGGGTACACTTTCAGGTCATATTTGAGTGGAGTTCTGCATTGGTACGTTCCAGTGAGACAGGGAGGTTATGGAGGGTACAGGTTCAGGGCATATTTGTTTAGAGTTCTGCATTGGTACGTTCCAGTGAGACAAGGAGGATATGGGCGGCTACACTTTCAGGGCATATTTGAGTGGAGTTCGGAATTGGTGCGTTCCATTGAGACAGGGAAGTTATGGAGGGGTACAGGTTCAGGGCATATTTGTGTGGAGTTCTGCATTGTTACGTTCCAGTGAGACAGGGAGTTTATGGAGGGGTACAGGTTCAGGGCATATTTGTGTGTAGTTCTGCATTGGTACGTTCCAGTGAGACAGGGAGGTTATGGAGGGTACAGGTTCAGGGCATATTTGTGTGGAGTTCTGCAGTGGTACGTTCCAGTGAGACAGGGTGGTTATGGTCGGGTACACGATCAGGGCATATTTGAGTGGAGTTCGGCTTTGGTGCGTTCCAGTGAGACAGGGAGGTTATGGAGGGGTACAGGTTCAGGGCATACTTGTGTGGAGTTCTGCATTGGTACGTTCCAGTGAGACAGGGAGGTTATGGAGGGTACCGGTTCAGGGCAAATTTGTGTGGAGTTCTGCATTGGTGTGTTCCAGTGAGACAAGGAGGTTATGGGCGGGTACACGTTCAGGGCATATTTGTGTGGAATTCTGCATTGGTATGTTCCAGTGAGACAGGGAGTTTATGGAGAGTACCGGTTCAGGGCATATTTGTGTGGAGTTCTGCATTGGTACGTTCCAGTGAGACAGGGAGGTTATGGAGGGTTACAGGTTCAGGGCATATTTGTGTGGAGTTCTGCATTGGTACGTTCCAGTGAGACAGGGAGATTATGGAGGTGTACATGTTCAGATCATATTTGTGTGGAGTTCTGCAATGGTACGTTCCAGTGAGACAGGGAGGTTATGGTCGGGTACAGGTTCAGGGCATATTTGTGTGGAGTTCTGCAGTGGTACGTTCCAGTGAGACAGGGAGGTTATGGTCGGGTACAGGTTCAGGGCATATTTGTGCGTAGTTCTGCATTGGTACGTTCCAGTGAGACAGGGAGGTTATGGAGGGTACAGGTTCCGGGCATATTTGTGTGGAGTTCTGTGTTGGTATGTTCCAGTGAGACAAGGATCTTATGGGCGGGTAAACGTTCAGGGCATATTTGTGTGGAGTTCTGCAGTGGTACGTTCCAGTGAGACAGGGAGGTTATGGTCGGGTACAGGTTCAGGGCATATTTGTGTGGAGTTCTGCATTGGGACTTTCCTGTGAGACAGGGAAGTTATGGAAGGGTACAGGTTCAGGGCAGATTTGTGTGGAGTTCTGCATTGGTACGTTCCAGTGAGACAGGGAGGTTATGGAGGGGTACAGGTTCAGGGCATATTTGTGTGCAGTTCTGCATTGGTACGTTCCAGTGAGACAGCGAGGTTATGCAGGGTACAGCTTCAGGGCATATTTGTGTGGAGTTCTGCGTTGATACGTTCCAGTGAGACAAGGATCTTATGGGCGGGTACAGGTTCAGGGCATATTTGTGTGGTGTTCTGCAATGGTACATTCCAGTGAGACTGGGAGGATACGGGCGGGTACACTTTCAGGGCATATTTGAGTGGAGTTCTGCATTGGTACGTTCCAGTGAGACAGGGAGGTTATGGAGGGTACAGTTTCAGGGCATATTTGTTTAGAGTTCTGCATTGGTACGTTCCAGTGAGACAGGGAGGTCATGGAGGGGTACAGGTTCAGGGCAAATTTGTGTGGAGTTCTGCATTGGTGCGTTCCAGTGAGACAAGGAGGATATGGGCGGGTACACTTTCAGGGCATATTTGTGTGGAGTTCTGCAGTGGTACGTTCCAGTGAGACAGGGAGGTAATTGTCGGGTATAGGTTCAGGGCATATTTGTGTGGAGTTCTGCATTGGTACTTTCCAGTGAGACAGGGAGGTTATGGAGGGTACAGGTTCAGGGCATATTTGTGTGGAGTTCTGCAGTGGTACATTCCAGTGAGACAGGGAGGTTATGCACGGTACAGGATCAGGGCATATTTGAGTGGAGTTCGGCATTGGTGCGATCCAGTGAGACAGGGAGGTTATGGTCGGGTACAGGTTCAGGGCATATTTGTGTGGAGTTCAGCATTGGTACGTTCCATTGAGACAGGGAGGTTATGGAGGGTACAGGTTCAGGGCATATTTGTGTGGAGATCTGCGTTGGTACCGTCCAGTGAGACAAGGAGCTTATGGGCGGGTACACGTTCAGGGCATATTTGTGTGGTGTTCTGCAATGGTACGTTCCAGTGCGACTGGGAGGTTATGAAGGGGTACAGGTTCAGGGCAGATTTGAGTGTAGTTCTGCATTTGTACATTCCAGTGAGTCAGGGAGGTTATGGAGTGTACAGGTTCAGGGCACATTTATGTGGAGGTCTGCATTGGTACTTTCCAGTGAGACAGGGAAGTTATGGAGGGGTACAGGTTCAGGGCATATTTGTGTGTAGTTCTGCATTGGTACGTTCCAGTGAGACAGGGAGGTTATGGAGGGTACAGGTTCAGGGCATATTTGTGTGGAGTTCTGCAGTGGTACGTTCCAGTGAGACAGGGTGGTTATGGTCGGGTACAGGATCAGGGCATATTTGAGTGGAGTTCGGCTTTGGTGCGTTCCAGTGAGACAGGGAGGTTATGGAGGGGTACAGGTTCAGGGCATACTTGTGTGGAGTTCTGCATTGGTACGTTCCAGTGAGACAGGGAGTTTATGGAGGGTACCGGTTCATGGCAAATTTGTGTGGAGTTCTGCATTGGTGTGTTCCAGTGAGACAAGGAGGTTATGGGCGGGTACACGTTCAGGGCATATTTGTGTGGAATTCTGCATTGGTATGTTCCAGTGAGACAGGGAGGTTATGGAGGGTACCGGTTCAGGGCATATTTGTGTGGAGTTCTGCATTGGTACGTTCCAGTGAGACAGGGAGGTTATGGAGGGTTACAGGTTCAGGGCATATTTGTGTGGAGTTCTGCATTGGTACGTTCCAGTGAGACAGAGAGGTTATGGAGGTGTACATGTTCAGATCATATTTGTGTGGAGTTCTGCAATGGTACGTTCCAGTGAGACAGGGAGGTTATGGTCGGGTACAGGTTCAGTGCATATTTGTGTGGAGTTCTGCATTGGTACTTTCCAGTGAGACAGGGAAGTTATGGAGGGGTACAGGTTCAGGGCATATTTGTGTGGAGTTCTACATTGGTACGTTCTAGTGAGACAGGGAGGTTATGGAGGGGTACAGGTTCAGGGCATATTTGTGTGTAGTTCTGCATTGGTACGTTCCAGTGAGACAGCGAGGTTATGGAGGGTACAGCTTCAGGGCATATTTGTGTGGAGTTCTGCGTTGATACGTTCCAGTGAGACAAGGATCTTATGGGCGGGTACAGGTTCAGGGCATATTTGTGTGGTGTTCTGCAATGGTACATTCCAGTGAGACTGGGAGGATATGGGCGGGTACACTTTCAGGTCATATTTGAGTGGAGTTCTGCATTGGTACGTTCCAGTGAGACAGGGAGGTTATGGAGGGTACAGGTTCAGGGCATATTTGTTTAGAGTTCTGCATTGGTACGTTCCAGTGAGACAGGGAGGTTATGGAGGGGTACAGGTTCAGGGCAAATTTGTGTGGAGTTCTGCATTGGTGCGTTCCAGTGAGACAAGGAGGATATGGGCGGGTACACTTTCAGGGCATATTTGAGTGGAGTTCGGAATTGGTGCGTTCCATTGAGACAGGGAAGTTATGGAGGGGTACAGGTTCAGGGCATATTTGTGTGGAGTTCTGCATTGTTACGTTCCAGTGAGACAGGGAGTTTATGGAGGGGTACAGGTTCAGGGCATATTTGTGTGTAGTTCTGCATTTGTACGTTCCAGTGAGACAGGGAGGTTATGGAGGGTACAGGTTCAGGGCATATTTGTGTGGAGTTCTGCGTTGATACGTTCCAGTGAGACAAGGATCTTATGGGCGGGTACAGGTTCAGGGCATATTTGTGTGGTGTTCTGCAATGGTACATTCCAGTGAGACTGGGAGGATATGGGCGGGTACACTTTCAGGGCATATTTGAGTGGAGTTCTGCATTGGTACGTTCCAGTGAGACAGGGAGGTTATGGAGGGTACAGGTTCAGGGCATATTTGTTTAGAGTTCTGCATTGGTTCGTTCCAGTGAGACAGGGAGGTTATGCAGGTGTACAGGTTCAGGGCAAATTTGTGTGGAGTTCTGCATTGGTGCGTTCCAGTGAGACAAGGAATATATGGGCGGGTACACTTTCAGGGCATATTTGAGTGGAGTTCGGCATTGGTGCGTTCCATTGAGACAGGGAAGTTATGGAGGGGTACAGGATCAGGGCATATTTGAGTGGAGTTCGGCTTTTGTGCGTTCCAGTGAGACAGGGAGTTTATGGAGGGGTACAGGTTCAGGGCATACTTGTGTGGAGTTCTGCATTGGTACGTTCCAGTGAGACAGGGAGGTTATGGAGGGTACCGGTTCAGGGCAAATTTGTGTGGAGTTCTGCATTGGTGTGTTCCAATGAGACAAGGAGGTTATGGGCGGGTACACGTTCAGGGCATATTTGTGTGGAATTCTGCATTGGTATGTTCCAGTGAGACAGGGAGGTTATGGAGGGTACCTGTTCAGGGCATATTTGTGTGGAGTTCTGCATTGGTACGTTCCAGTGAGACAGGGAGGTTATGGAGGGTTACAGGTTCAGGGCATATTTGTGTGGAGTTCTGCATTGGTACGTTCCAGTGAGACAGGGAGGTTATGGAGGTGTACATGTTCAGATCATATTTGTGTGGAGTTCTGCAATGGTACGTTCCAGTGAGACAGGGAGGTTATGGTCGGGTACAGGTTCAGGGCATATTTGTGTGGAGTTCTGCATTGGTACTTTCCAGTGAGACAGGGAAGTTATGGAGGGGTACAGGTTCAGGGCATATTTGTGTGGAGTTCTGCATTGGTACGTTCTAGTGAGACAGGGAGGTTATGGAGGGGTACAGGTTCAGGGCATATTTGTGTGTAGTTCTGCATTGGTACGTTCCAGTGAGACAGCGAGGTTATGGAGGGTACAGCTTCAGGGCATATTTGTGTGGAGTTCTGCAGTGGTACGTTCCAGTGAGACAGGGAGGTTATGGTCGGGTACAGGTTCAGGGCATATTTGTGGGTAGTTCTGCTTTGGTACGTTCCAGTGAGACAGGGAGGTTATGGAGGGTACAGGTTCAGGGCATATTTGTGTGGAGTTCTGCGTTGATACGTTCCAGTGAGACAAGGATCTTATGGGCGGGTACAGGTTCAGGGCATATTTGTGTGGTGTTCTGCAATGGTACATTCCAGTGAGACTGGGAGGATATGGGCGGGTACACTTTCAGGTCATATTTGAGTGGAGTTCTGCATTGGTACGTTCCAGTGAGACAGGGAGGTTATGGAGGGTACAGGTTCAGGGCATATTTGTTTAGAGTTCTGCATTGGTACGTTCCAGTGAGACAAGGAGGATATTGGCGGCTACACTTTCAGGGCATATTTGAGTGGAGTTCGGAATTGGTGCGTTCCATTGAGACAGGGAAGTTATGGAGGGGTACAGGTTCAGGGCATATTTGTGTGGAGTTCTGCATTGTTACGTTCCAGTGAGACAGGGAGTTTATGGAGGGGTACAGGTTCAGGGCATATTTGTGTGTAGTTCTGCATTGGTACGTTCCAGTGAGACAGGGAGGTTATGGAGGGTACAGGTTCAGGGCATATTTGTGTGGAGTTCTGCAGTGGTACGTTCCAGTGAGACAGGGTGGTTATGGTCGGGTACACGATCAGGGCATATTTGAGTGGAGTTCGGCTTTGGTGCGTTCCAGTGAGACAGGGTGGTTATGGAGGGGTACAGGTTCAGGGCATACTTGTGTGGAGTTCTGCATTGGTACGTTCCAGTGAGACAGGGAGGTTATGGAGGGTACCGGTTCAGGGCAAATTTGTGTGGAGTTCTGCATTGGTGTGTTCCAGTGAGACAAGGAGGTTATGGGCGGGTACACGTTCAGGGCATATTTGTGTGGAATTCTGCATTGGTATGTTCCAGTGAGACAGGGAGGTTATGGAGGGTACCGGTTCAGGGCATATTTGTGTGGAGTTCTGCATTGGTACGTTCCAGTGAGACAGGGAGGTTATGGAGGGTTACAGGTTCAGGGCATATTTGTGTGGAGTTCTGCATTGGTACGTTCCAGTGAGACAGGGAGATTATGGAGGTGTACATGTTCAGATCATATTTGTGTGGAGTTCTGCAATGGTACGTTCCAGTGAGACAGGGAGGTTATGGTCGGGTACAGGTTCAGGGCATATTTGTGTGGAGTTCTGCAGTGGTACGTTCCAGTGAGACAGGGAGGTTATGGTCGGGTACAGGTTCAGGGCATATTTGTGCGTAGTTCTGCATTGGTACGTTCCAGTGAGACAGGGAGGTTATGGAGGGTACAGGTTCAGGGCATATTTGTGTGGAGTTCTGTGTTGGTATGTTCCAGTGAGACAAGGATCTTATGGGCGGGTAAACGTTCAGGGCATATTTGTGTGGAGTTCTGCAGTGGTACGTTCCAGTGAGACAGGGAGGTTATGGTCGGGTACAGGTTCAGGGCATATTTGTGTGGAGTTCTGCATTGGGACTTTCCTGTGAGACAGGGAAGTTATGGAAGGGTACAGGTTCAGGGCACATTTGTGTGGAGTTCTGCATTGGTACGTTCCAGTGAGACAGGGAGGTTATGGAGGGGTACAGGTTCAGGGCATATTTGTGTGCAGTTCTGCATTGGTACGTTCCAGTGAGACAGCGAGGTTATGCAGGGTACAGCTTCAGGGCATATTTGTGTGGAGTTCTGCGTTGATACGTTCCAGTGAGACAAGGATCTTATGGGCGGGTACAGGTTCAGGGCATATTTGTGTGGTGTTCTGCAATGGTACATTCCAGTGAGACTGGGAGGATATGGGCGGGTACACTTTCAGGGCATATTTGAGTGGAGTTCTGCATTGGTACGTTCCAGTGAGACAGGGAGGTTATGGAGGGTACAGTTTCAGGGCATATTTGTTTAGAGTTCTGCATTGGTACGTTCCAGTGAGACAGGGAGGTCATGGAGGGGTACAGGTTCAGGGCAAATTTGTGTGGAGTTCTGCATTGGTGCGTTCCAGTGAGACAAGGAGGATATGGGCGTGTACACTTTCAGGGCATATTTGAGTGGAGTTCGGCATTGGTGCGTTCCATTAATACAGGGAAGTTATGGAGGGGTACAGGTTCAGGGCATATTTGTGTGGAGTTCTGCAGTGGTACGTTCCAGTGAGACAGGGAGGTAATTGTCGGGTATAGGTTCAGGGCATATTTGTGTGGAGTTCTGCATTGGTACTTTCCAGTGAGACAGGGAGGTTATGGAGGGTACAGGTTCAGGGCATATTTGTGTGGAGTTCTGCAGTGGTACATTCCAGTGAGACAGGGAGGTTATGCACGGTACAGGATCAGGGCATATTTGAGTGGAGTTCGGCATTGGTGCGTTCCAGTGAGACAGGGAGGTTATGGTCGGGTACAGGTTCAGGGCATATTTGTGTGGAGTTCTGCATTGGTACGTTCCATTGAGACAGGGAGGTTATGGAGGGTACAGGTTCAGGGCATATTTGTGTGGAGATCTGCGTTGGTACCTCCCAGTGAGACAAGGAGCTTATGGGCGGGTACACGTTCAGGGCATATTTGTGTGGTGTTCTGCAATGGTACGTTCCAGTGAGACTGGGAGGTTATGAAGGGGTACAGGTTCAGGGCAGATTTGAGTGTAGTTCTGCATTTGTACATTCCAGTGAGTCAGGGAGGTTATGGAGTGTACAGGTTCAGGGCACATTTATGTGGAGTTCTGCATTGGTACTTTCCAGTGAGACAGGGAGGTTATGGAGGGTACAGGTTCAGGGCATATTTGTGTGGAGTTCTGCGTTGATACGTTCCAGTGAGACAAGGATCTTATGGGCGGGTACAGGTTCAGGGCATATTTGTGTGGTGTTCTGCAATGGTACATTCCAGTGAGACTGGGAGGATATGGGCGGGTACACTTTCAGGGCATATTTGAGTGGAGTTCTGCATTGGTACGTTCCAGTGAGACAGGGAGGTTATGGAGGGTACAGGTTCAGGGCATATTTGTTTAGAGTTCTGCATTGGTTCGTTCCAGTGAGACAGGGAGGTTATGGAGGTGTACAGGTTCAGGGCAAATTTGTGTGGAGTTCTGCATTGGTGCGTTCCAGTCAGACAAGGAATATATGGGCGGGTACACTTTCAGGGCATATTTGAGTGGAGTTCGGCATTGGTGCGTTCCATTGAGACAGGGAAGTTATGGAGGGGTACAGGATCAGGGCATATTTGAGTGGAGTTCGGCTTTTGTGCGTTCCAGTGAGACAGGGAGGTTATGGAGGGGTACAGGTTCAGGGCATACTTGTGTGGAGTTCTGCATTGGTACGTTCCAGTGAGACAGGGAGGTTATGGAGGGTACCGGTTCAGGGCAAATTTGTGTGGAGTTCTGCATTGGTGTGTTCCAATGAGACAAGGAGTTTATGGGCGGGTACACGTTCAGGGCATATTTGTGTGGAATTCTGCATTGGTATGTTCCAGTGAGACAGGGAGGTTATGGAGGGTACCGGTTCAGGGCATATTTGTGTGGAGTTCTGCATTGGTACGTTCCAGTGAGACAGGGAGGTTATGGAGGGTTACAGGTTCAGGGCATATTTGTGTGGAGTTCTGCATTGGTACGTTCCAGTGAGACAGGGAGGTTATGGAGGTGTACATGTTCAGATCATATTTGTGTGGAGTTCTGCATTGGTACGTTCCAGTGAGACAGGGAGGTTATGGAGGGTTACAGGTTCAGGGCATATTTGTGTGGAGTTCTGCATTGGTACGTTCCAGTGAGACAGGGAGATTATGGAGGTGTACATGTTCAGATCATATTTGTGTGGAGTTCTGCAATGGTACGTTCCAGTGAGACAGGGAGGTTATGGTCGGGTACAGGTTCAGGGCATATTTGTGTGGAGTTCTGCAGTGGTACGTTCCAGTGAGACAGGGAGGTTATGGTCGGGTACAGGTTCAGGGCATATTTGTGCGTAGTTCTGCATTGGTACGTTCCAGTGAGACAGGGAGGTTATGGAGGGTACAGGTTCAGGGCATATTTGTGTGGAGTTCTGTGTTGGTATGTTCCAGTGAGACAAGGATCTTATGGGCGGGTAAACGTTCAGGGCATATTTGTGTGGAGTTCTGCAGTGGTACGTTCCAGTGAGACAGGGAGGTTATGGTCGGGTACAGGTTCAGGGCATATTTGTGTGGAGTTCTGCATTGGGACTTTCCTGTGAGACAGGGAAGTTATGGAAGGGTACAGGTTCAGGGCACATTTGTGTGGAGTTCTGCATTGGTACGTTCCAGTGAGACAGGGAGGTTATGGAGGGGTACAGGTTCAGGGCATATTTGTGTGCAGTTCTGCATTGGTACGTTCCAGTGAGACAGCGAGGTTATGCAGGGTACAGCTTCAGGGCATATTTGTGTGGAGTTCTGCGTTGATACGTTCCAGTGAGACAAGGATCTTATGGGCGGGTACAGGTTCAGGGCATATTTGTGTGGTGTTCTGCAATGGTACATTCCAGTGAGACTGGGAGGATATGGGCGGGTACACTTTCAGGGCATATTTGAGTGGAGTTCTGCATTGGTACGTTCCAGTGAGACAGGGAGGTTATGGAGGGTACAGTTTCAGGGCATATTTGTTTAGAGTTCTGCATTGGTACGTTCCAGTGAGACAGGGAGGTCATGGAGGGGTACAGGTTCAGGGCAAATTTGTGTGGAGTTCTGCATTGGTGCGTTCCAGTGAGACAAGGAGGATATGGGCGGGTACACTTTCAGGGCATATTTGAGTGGAGTTCGGCATTGGTGCGTTCCATTAATACAGGGAAGTTATGGAGGGGTACAGGTTCAGGGCATATTTGTGTGGAGTTCTGCAGTGGTACGTTCCAGTGAGACAGGGAGGTAATTGTCGGGTATAGGTTCAGGGCATATTTGTGTGGAGTTCTGCATTGGTACTTTCCAGTGAGACAGGGAGGTTATGGAGGGTACAGGTTCAGGGCATATTTGTGTGGAGTTCTGCAGTGGTACATTCCAGTGAGACAGGGAGGTTATGCACGGTACAGGATCAGGGCATATTTGAGTGGAGTTCGGCATTGGTGCGTTCCAGTGAGACAGGGAGGTTATGGTCGGGTACAGGTTCAGGGCATATTTGTGTGGAGTTCTGCATTGGTACGTTCCATTGAGACAGGGAGGTTATGGAGGGTACAGGTTCAGGGCATATTTGTGTGGAGATCTGCGTTGGTACCTCCCAGTGAGACAAGGAGCTTATGGGCGGGTACACGTTCAGGGCATATTTGTGTGGTGTTCTGCAATGGTACGTTCCAGTGAGACTGGGAGGTTATGAAGGGGTACAGGTTCAGGGCAGATTTGAGTGTAGTTCTGCATTTGTACATTCCAGTGAGTCAGGGAGGTTATGGAGTGTACAGGTTCAGGGCACATTTATGTGGAGTTCTGCATTGGTACTTTCCAGTGAGACAGGGAGGTTATGGAGGGTACAGGTTCAGGGCATATTTGTGTGGAGTTCTGCGTTGATACGTTCCAGTGAGACAAGGATCTTATGGGCGGGTACAGGTTCAGGGCATATTTGTGTGGTGTTCTGCAATGGTACATTCCAGTGAGACTGGGAGGATATGGGCGGGTACACTTTCAGGGCATATTTGAGTGGAGTTCTGCATTGGTACGTTCCAGTGAGACAGGGAGGTTATGGAGGGTACAGGTTCAGGGCATATTTGTTTAGAGTTCTGCATTGGTTCGTTCCAGTGAGACAGGGAGGTTATGGAGGTGTACAGGTTCAGGGCAAATTTGTGTGGAGTTCTGCATTGGTGCGTTCCAGTCAGACAAGGAATATATGGGCGGGTACACTTTCAGGGCATATTTGAGTGGAGTTCGGCATTGGTGCGTTCCATTGAGACAGGGAAGTTATGGAGGGGTACAGGATCAGGGCATATTTGAGTGGAGTTCGGCTTTTGTGCGTTCCAGTGAGACAGGGAGGTTATGGAGGGGTACAGGTTCAGGGCATACTTGTGTGGAGTTCTGCATTGGTACGTTCCAGTGAGACAGGGAGGTTATGGAGGGTACCGGTTCAGGGCAAATTTGTGTGGAGTTCTGCATTGGTGTGTTCCAATGAGACAAGGAGTTTATGGGCGGGTACACGTTCAGGGCATATTTGTGTGGAATTCTGCATTGGTATGTTCCAGTGAGACAGGGAGGTTATGGAGGGTACCGGTTCAGGGCATATTTGTGTGGAGTTCTGCATTGGTACGTTCCAGTGAGACAGGGAGGTTATGGAGGGTTACAGGTTCAGGGCATATTTGTGTGGAGTTCTGCATTGGTACGTTCCAGTGAGACAGGGAGGTTATGGAGGTGTACATGTTCAGATCATATTTGTGTGGAGTTCTGCAATGGTACGTTCCAGTGAGACAGGGAGGTTATGGTCGGGTACAGGTTCAGGGCATATTTGTGTGGAGTTCTGCATTGGTACTTTCCAGTGAGACAGGGAAGTTATGGAGGGCTACAGGTTCAGGGCATATTTGTGTGGAGTTCTGCATTGGTACGTTCTAGTGAGACAGGGAGGTTATGGAGGGGTACAGGTTCAGGGCATATTTGTGTGTAGTTCTGCATTGGTACGTTCCAGTGAGACAGCGAGGTTATGGAGGGTACAGCTTCAGGGCATATTTGTGTGGAGTTCTGCAGTGGTACGTTCCAGTGAGACAGGGAGGTTATGGTCGGGTACAGGTTCAGGGCATATTTGTGGGTAGGTCTGCTTTGGTACGTTCCAGTGAGACAGGGAGGTTATGGAGGGTACAGGTTCAGGGCATATTTGTGTGGAGTTCTGCGTTGATACGTTCCAGTGAGACAAGGATCTTATGGGCGGGTACAGGTTCAGGGCATATTTGTGTGGTGTTCTGCAATGGTACATTCCAGTGAGACTGGGAGGATATGGGCGGGTACACTTTCAGGTCATATTTGAGTGGAGTTCTGCATTGGTACGTTCCAGTGAGACAGGGATGTTATGGAGGGTACAGGTTCAGGGCATATTTGTTTAGAGTTCTGCATTGGTACGTTCCAGTGAGACAAGGAGGATATGGGCGGCTACACTTTCAGGGCATATTTGAGTGGAGTTCGGAATTGGTGCGTTCCATTGAGACAGGGAAGTTATGGAGGGGTACAGGTTCAGGGCATATTTGTGTGGAGTTCTGCATTGTTACGTTCCAGTGAGACAGGGAGTTTATGGAGGGGTACAGGTTCAGGGCATATTTGTGTGTAGTTCTGCATTGGTACGTTCCAGTGAGACAGGGAGGTTATGGAGGGTACAGGTTCAGGGCATATTTGTGTGGAGTTCTGCAGTGGTACGTTCCAGTGAGACAGGGTGGTTATGGTCGGGTACACGATCAGGGCATATTTGAGTGGAGTTCGGCTTTGGTGCGTTCCAGTGAGACAGGGAGGTTATGGAGGGGTACAGGTTCAGGGCATACTTGTGTGGAGTTCTGCATTGGTACGTTCCAGTGAGACAGGGAGGTTATGGAGGGTACCGGTTCAGGGCAAATTTGTGTGGAGTTCTGCATTGGTGTGTTCCAGTGAGACAAGGAGGTTATGGGCGGGTACACGTTCAGGGCATATTTGTGTGGAATTCTGCATTGGTATGTTCCAGTGAGACAGGGAGGTTATGGAGGGTACCGGTTCAGGGCATATTTGTGTGGAGTTCTGCATTGGTACGTTCCAGTGTGACAGGGAGGTTATGGAGGGTTACAGGTTCAGGGCATATTTGTGTGGAGTTCTGCATTGGTACGTTCCAGTGAGACAGGGAGATTATGGAGGTGTACATGTTCAGATCATATTTGTGTGGAGTTCTGCAATGGTACGTTCCAGTGAGACAGGGAGGTTATGGTCGGGTACAGGTTCAGGGCATATTTGTGTGGAGTTCTGCAGTGGTACGTTCCAGTGAGACAGGGAGGTTATGGTCGGGTACAGGTTCAGGGCATATTTGTGCGTAGTTCTGCATTGGTACGTTCCAGTGAGACAGGGAGGTTATGGAGGGTACAGGTTCAGGGCATATTTGTGTGGAGTTCTGTGTTGGTATGTTCCAGTGAGACAAGGATCTTATGGGCGGGTAAACGTTCAGGGCATATTTGTGTGGAGTTCTGCAGTGGTACGTTCCAGTGAGACAGGGAGGTTATGGTCGGGTACAGGTTCAGGGCATATTTGTGTGGAGTTCTGCATTGGGACTTTCCTGTGAGACAGGGAAGTTATGGAAGGGTACAGGTTCAGGGCATATTTGTGTGGAGTTCTGCATTGGTACGTTCCACTGAGACAGGGAGGTTATGGAGGGGTACAGGTTCAGGGCATATTTGTGTGCAGTTCTGCATTGGTACGTTCCAGTGAGACAGCGAGGTTATGCAGGGTACAGCTTCAGGGCATATTTGTGTGGAGTTCTGCGTTGATACGTTCCAGTGAGACAAGGATCTTATGGGCGGGTACAGGTTCAGGGCATATTTGTGTGGTGTTCTGCAATGGTACATTCCAGTGAGACTGGGAGGATATGGGCGGCTACACTTTCAGGGCATATTTGAGTGGAGTTCTGCATTGGTACGTTCCAGTGAGACAGGGAGGTTATGGAGGGTACAGTTTCAGGGCATATTTGTTTAGAGTTCTGCATTGGTACGTTCCAGTGAGACAGGGAGGTCATGGAGGGGTACAGGTTCAGGGCAAATTTGTGTGGAGTTCTGCATTGGTGCGTTCCAGTGAGACAAGGAGGATATGGGCGGGTACACTTTCAGGGCATATTTGAGTGGAGTTCGGCATTGGTGCGTTCCATTAATACAGGGAAGTTATGGAGGGGTACAGGTTCAGGGCATATTTGTGTGGAGTTCTGCAGTGGTACGTTCCAGTGAGACAGGGAGGTAATTGTCGGGTATAGGTTCAGGGCATATTTGTGTGGAGTTCTGCATTGGTACTTTCCAGTGAGACAGGGAGGTTATGGAGGGTACAGGTTCAGGGCATATTTGTGTGGAGTTCTGCAGTGGTACATTCCAGTGAGACAGGGAGGTTATGCACGGTACAGGATCAGGGCATATTTGAGTGGAGTTCGGCATTGGTGCGTTCCAGTGAGACAGGGAGGTTATGGTCGGGTACAGGTTCAGGGCATATTTGTGTGGAGTTCTGCATTGGTACGTTCCATTGAGACAGGGAGGTTATGGAGGGTACAGGTTCAGGGCATATTTGTGTGGAGATCTGCGTTGGTACCTTCCAGTGAGACAAGGAGCTTATGGGCGGGTACACGATCAGGGCATATTTGTGTGGTGTTCTGCAATGGTACGTTCCAGTGAGACTGGGAGGTTATGAAGGGGTACAGGTTCAGGGCAGATTTGAGTGTAGTTCTGCATTTGTACATTCCAGTGAGTCAGGGAGGTTATGGAGTGTACAGGTTCAGGGCACATTTATGTGGAGTTCTGCATTGGTACTTTCCAGTGAGACAGGGAAGTTATGGAGGGGTACAGGTTCAGGGCATATTTGTGTGTAGTTCTGCATTGGTACGTTCCAGTGAGTCAGGGAGGTTATGGAGGGTACAGGTTCAGGGCATATTTGTGTGGAGTTCTGCATTGGTACTTTCCAGTGAGACAGGGAAGTTATGGAGGGGTACAGGTTCAGGGCATATTTGTGTGGAGTTCTGCAGTGGTACGTTCCAGTGAGACAGGGAGGTAATTGTCGGGTATAGGTTCAGGGCATATTTGTGTGGAGTTCTGCATTGGTACTTTCCAGTGAGACAGGGAGGTTATGGAGGGTACAGGATCAGGGCATATTTGTGTGGAGTTCTGCAGTGGTACATTCCAGTGAGACAGGGAGGTTATGCACGGTACAGGATCAGGGCATATTTGAGTGGAGTTCGGCATTGGTGCGTTCCAGTGAGACAGGGAGGTTATGGTCGGGTACAGGTTCAGGGCATATTTGTGTGGAGTTCTGCATTGGTACGTTCCATTGAGACAGGGAGGTTATGGAGGGTACAGGTTCAGGGCATATTTGTGTGGAGATCTGCGTTGGTACCTTCCAGTGAGACAAGGAGCTTATGGGCGGGTACACGATCAGGGCATATTTGTGTGGTGTTCTGCAATGGTACGTTCCAGTGAGACTGGGAGGTTATGAAGGGGTACAGGTTCAGGGCAGATTTGAGTGTAGTTCTGCATTTGTACATTCCAGTGAGTCAGGGAGGTTATGGAGTGTACAGGTTCAGGGCACATTTATGTGGAGTTCTGCATTGGTACTTTCCAGTGAGACAGGGAAGTTATGGAGGGGTACAGGTTCAGGGCATATTTGTGTGTAGTTCTGCATTGGTACGTTCCAGTGAGACCGGGAGGTTATGGAGGGTCCAGGTTCAGGGCATATTTGTGTGGAGTTCTGCAGTGGTACGTTCCAGTGAGACAGGGTGGTTATGGTCGGGTACAGGATCAGGGCATATTTGAGTGGAGTTCGGCTTTGGTGCGTTCCAGTGAGACAGGGAGGTTATGGAGGGGTACAGGTTCAGGGCATACTTGTGTGGAGTTCTGCATTGGTACGTTCCAGTGAGACAGGGAGGTTATGGAGGGTACCGGTTCAGGGCAAATTTGTGTGGAGTTCTGCATTGGTGTGTTCCAGTGAGACAAGGAGGTTATGGGCGGGTACACGTTCAGGGCATATTTGTGTGGAATTCTGCATTGGTATGTTCCAGTGAGTCAGGGAGGTTATGGAGGGTTCCGGTTCAGGGCATATTTGTGTGGAGTTCTGCATTGGTACGTTCCAGTGAGACAGGGAGATTATGAGGGTTAGAGGTTCAGGGCATATTTGTGTGGAGTTCTGCATTGGTACGTTCCAGTGAGACAGGGAGGATATGGAGGTGTACATGTTCAGATCATATTTGTGTGGAGTTCTGCAATGGTACGTTCCAGTGAGACAGGTAGGTTATGGTCGGGTACAGGTTCAGGGCATATTTGTGCGTAGTTCTGCATTGGTACGTTCCAGTGAGACAGGGAGGTTATGGAGGGTACAGGTTCAGGGCATATTTGTGTGGAGTTCTGTGTTGGTACGTTCCAGTGAGACAGGGAGGTTATGGAGGGTACAGGTTCAGGGCATATTTGTGTGGAGTTCTGCAGTGGTACGTTCCAGTGAGACAGGGAGGTTATGGTCGGGTACAGGTTCAGGGCATATTTGTGCGTAGTTCTGCTTTGGTACGTTCCAGTGAGACAGGGAGGTTATGGAGGGGTACAGGTTCAGGGCAAATTTGTGTTTAGTTCTGCATTGGTGCGTTCCAGTGAGACAAGGAGGATATGGGCGGGTACACTTTCAGGGCATAGTTGAGTGGAGTTCGGCATTGGTGCGTTCCAGTGAGACAGGGAAGTTATGGAGGGGTACAGGTTCAAGGCATATTTGTGTGGAGTTCTGCATCGTTACGTTCCAGTGAGACAGGGAGGTTATGTAGGGTACAGGTTCAGGGCATATTTGTGTGGAGTTCTGCAGTGGTACGTTCCAGTGAGACAGGGAGGTTATGGGCGGGTACAGGATCAGGGCATATTTGAGTGGAGTTCGGCATTGGTGCGTTCCAGTGAGACAGGGAGGTTATGGAGGGGTACAGGTTCAGTGCATATTTGTGTGTAGTTCTGCATTGGTACATTCCAGTGAGACAGGGATGTTATGGAGGGGTACAGGTTCAGGGCATATTTGTGTGTAGTTCTGCATTGGTACGTTCCAGTGAGACAGGGAGGTTATGGAGGGTACAGGTTCAGGGCATATTTGTGTGGAGTTCTGCAGTGGTACGTTCCAGTGAGACAGGGAGGTAATTGTCGGGTACCGGTTCAAGGCATTTTTGTGTGGAGTTCTGCAGTGGTACGTTCCAGTGAGTCAGGGAGGTTTTGGAGGGTTACAGGTTCAGGGCATATTTGTGTGGAGTTCTGCATTGGTACGTTCCAGTCAGACAGTGAGGTTATGGCGGGGTGCAGGTTCAGGGCATATTTGTGTGGTGTTCTGCAATGGTACGTTCCAGTGAGACTGGGAGGTTATGGAGAGGTACAGGTTCAGGGCACCTTTGAGTGTAGTTCTGCATTTGTACGTTCCAGTGAGTCAGGGAGGTTATGGAGTGTACAGGTTCAGGGCACATTTGTCTGGAGTTCTGCATTGGTACGTTCCAGTGAGACAGGGAGGTTATTGGTGGTACAGGCTTAGGGCATATTTGTGTGGAGATCTGCAGTGGTACGTTCCAGTGAGACAGGGAGGTAATTGTCGGGTATAGGTTCAGGGCATATTTGTGTGGAGTTCTGCATTGGTACTTTCCAGTGAGACAGGGAGGTTATGGAGGGTACAGGTTCAGGGCATATTTGTGTGGAGTTCTGCAGTGGTACATTCCAGTGAGACAGGGAGGTTATGCACGGTACAGGATCAGGGCATATTTGAGTGGAGTTCGGCATTGGTGCGTTCCAGTGAGACAGGGAGGTTATGGTCGGGTACAGGTTCAGGGCATATTTGTGTGGAGTTCTGCATTGGTACGTTCCATTGAGACAGGGAGGTTATGGAGGGTACAGGTTCAGGGCATATTTGTGTGGAGATCTGCGTTGGTACCTTCCAGTGAGACAAGGAGCTTATGGGCGGGTACACGATCAGGGCATATTTGTGTGGTGTTCTGCAATGGTACGTTCCAGTGAGACTGGGAGGTTATGAAGGGGTACAGGTTCAGGGCAGATTTGAGTGTAGTTCTGCATTTGTACATTCCAGTGAGTCAGGGAGGTTATGGAGTGTACAGGTTCAGGGCACATTTATGTGGAGTTCTGCATTGGTACTTTCCAGTGAGACAGGGAAGTTATGGAGGGGTACAGGTTCAGGGCATATTTGTGTGTAGTTCTGCATTGGTACGTTCCAGTGAGTCAGGGAGGTTATGGAGGGTACAGGTTCAGGGCATATTTGTGTGGAGTTCTGCATTGGTACTTTCCAGTGAGACAGGGAAGTTATGGAGGGGTACAGGTTCAGGGCATATTTGTGTGGAGTTCTGCAGTGGTACGTTCCAGTGAGACAGGGAGGTAATTGTCGGGTATAGGTTCAGGGCATATTTGTGTGGAGTTCTGCATTGGTACTTTCCAGTGAGACAGGGAGGTTATGGAGGGTACAGGATCAGGGCATATTTGTGTGGAGTTCTGCAGTGGTACATTCCAGTGAGACAGGGAGGTTATGCACGGTACAGGATCAGGGCATATTTGAGTGGAGTTCGGCATTGGTGCGTTCCAGTGAGACAGGGAGGTTATGGTCGGGTACAGGTTCAGGGCATATTTGTGTGGAGTTCTGCATTGGTACGTTCCATTGAGACAGGGAGGGTATGGAGGGTACAGGTTCAGGGCATATTTGTGTGGAGATCTGCGTTGGTACCTTCCAGTGAGACAAGGAGCTTATGGGCGGGTACACGATCAGGGCATATTTGTGTGGTGTTCTGCAATGGTACGTTCCAGTGAGACTGGGAGGTTATGAAGGGGTACAGGTTCAGGGCAGATTTGAGTGTAGTTCTGCATTTGTACATTCCAGTGAGTCAGGGAGGTTATGGAGTGTACAGGTTCAGGGCACATTTATGTGGAGTTCTGCATTGGTACTTTCCAGTGAGACAGGGAAGTTATGGAGGGGTACAGGTTCAGGGCATATTTGTGTGTAGTTCTGCATTGGTACGTTCCAGTGAGACCGGGAGGTTATGGAGGGTACAGGTTCAGGGCATATTTGTGTGGAGTTCTGCAGTGGTACGTTCCAGTGAGACAGGGTGGTTATGGTCGGGTACAGGATCAGGGCATATTTGAGTGGAGTTCGGCTTTGGTGCGTTCCAGTGAGACAGGGAGGTTATGGAGGGGTACAGGTTCAGGGCATACTTGTGTGGAGTTCTGCATTGGTACGTTCCAGTGAGACAGGGAGGTTATGGAGGGTACCGGTTCAGGGCAAATTTGTGTGGAGTTCTGCATTGGTGTGTTCCAGTGAGACAAGGAGGTTATGGGCGGGTACACGTTCAGGGCATATTTGTGTGGAATTCTGCATTGGTATGTTCCAGTGAGACAGGGAGGTTATGGAGGGTACCGGTTCAGGGCACATTTGTGTGGAGTTCTGCATTGGTACGTTCCAGTGAGACAGGGAGATTATGAGGGTTAGAGGTTCAGGGCATATTTGTGTGGAGTTCTGCATTGGTACGTTCCAGTGAGACAGGGAGGATATGGAGGTGTACATGTTCAGATCATATTTGTGTGGAGTTCTGCAATGGTACGTTCCAGTGAGACAGGTAGGTTATGGTCGGGTACAGGTTCAGGGCATATTTGTGCGTAGTTCTGCATTGGTACGTTCCAGTGAGACAGGGAGGTTATGGAGGGTACAGGTTCAGGGCATATTTGTGTGGAGTTCTGTGTTGGTATGTTCCAGTGAGACAGGGAGGTTATGGAGGGGTACAGGTTCAGGGCATATTTGTGTGTAGTTGTGCATTGGTACGTTCCAGTGAGACAGGGAGGTTATGGAGGGTACAGGTTCAGGGCATATTTGTGTGGAGTTCTGCAGTGGTACGTTCCAGTGAGACAGGGAGGTTATGGTCGGGTACAGGTTCAGGGCATATTTGTGCGTAGTTCTGCTTTGGTACGTTCCAGTGAGACAGGGAGGTTATGGAGGGGTACAGGTTCAGGGCAAATTTGTGTGGAGTTCTGCATTGGTGCGTTCCAGTGAGACAAGGAGGATATGGGCGGGTACACTTTCAGGGCATAGTTGAGTGGAGTTCGGCATTGGTGCGTTCCAGTGAGACAGGGAAGTTATGGAGGGGTACAGGTTCAGGGCATATTTGTGTGGAGTTCTGCATCGTTACGTTCCAGTGAGACAGGGATTTTATGGAGGGGTACAGGTGCAGGGCATATTTGTGTGTAGTTCTGCATTGGTACGTTCCAGTGAGACAGGGAGGTTATGTAGGGTACAGGTTCAGGGCATATTTGTGTGGAGTTCTGCAGTGGTACGTTCCAGTGAGACAGGGAGGTTATGGGCGGGTACAGGATCAGGGCATATTTGAGTGGAGTTCGGCATTGGTGCGTTCCAGTGAGACAGGGAGGTTATGGAGGGGTACAGGTTCAGGGCACATTTGTGTGGAGTTCTGCAGTGGTACTTTCCAGTGAGACAGGGAAGTTATGGAGGGTACAGGTTCAGGGCATATTTGTGTGGAGTTCTGCAGTGGTACATTCCAGTGAGACAGGGAGGTTATGCACGGTACAGGATCAGGGCATATTTGAGTGGAGTTCGGCATTGGTGCGTTCCAGTGAGACAGGGAGGTTATGGTCGGGTACAGGTTCAGGGCATATTTGTGTGGAGTTCTGCATTGGTACGTTCCATTGAGACAGGGAGGTTATGGAGGGTACAGGTTCAGGGCATATTTGTGTGGAGATCTGCGTTGGTACCTTCCAGTGAGACAAGGAGCTTATGGGCGGGTACACGTTCAGGGCATATTTGTGTGGTGTTCTGCAATGGTACGTTCCAGTGAGACTGGGAGGTTATGAAGGGGTACAGGTTCAGGGCAGATTTGAGTGTAGTTCTGCATTTGTACATTCCAGTGAGTCAGGGAGGTTATATAGTGTACAGGTTCAGGGCACATTTATGTGGAGTTCTGCATTGGTACTTTCCAGTGAGACAGGGAAGTTATGGAGGGGTACAGGTTCAGGGCATATTTGTGTGTAGTTCTGCATTGGTACGTTCCAGTGAGACAGGGAGGTTATGGAGGGTTACAGGTTCAGGGATTATTTCTGTGGAGATCTGCATTGGTACGTTCCAGTGAGACAGGGAGGTTATGGAGGGGTACAGGGTCAGAGCATATTTGTGTGGAGTTCTGCATTGGTACTTTACAGTGAGACAGGGAGGTTATGGAGGGGTAAACGAAAAGGGCATATTTGTGTGGAGGTCGGCATTGTTACATTCCAGTGAGACTGGGAGGTTATGGAGGGTACAGCTTCAGGGCATATTTGTGTGGAGTTCTGCATCGGTTAGTTCCAGTGAGACGTGGAGGTAATGGAGGGGTACAGGTTCAGGGCATATTTGTGTGGAGTTCTGCAGTGGTACGTTCGAGTGAGACAGGGAGGTTATGCAGGGTACAGGTTCAGTGCATATTTGTGTGGAGTTCTGCAGTGATACGTTCCAGTGAGACAGGGAGAATATGAACGGGTACATGTTCAGGGCATATTTGTGTGGAGATCTGCATTGGTACTTTCCAGGGAGACAGGGTGGTTATGGAGGGGTACAGGTTCAGGGCATATTTGTGTGGTGTTCTGCAATGGTACGTTCCAGTGAGACAGGGAGGTTATGCTAGGGTACAGGTTCAGGGCATATTTGAGTGGAGATCGGCTTTGGTGCGTTCCAGGGAGACAGGGAGGTTATGGAGGGGTACAGGGTCAGGGCATATTTGTGTGTAGTTCTGCATTGGCACGTTCTAATGAGACAGGGAGGTTATGGATGGGTACAGTTTCAGGGCATATTTGTGTGTAGTTCCGCATTGGTACTTTCCAGTCAGACAGGGAGGTTAAGGAGGGTACAGTTTCATGGCAAATTTGTGTGGAGTTCTGCAGTGGGACGTTCCAGTGAGACAGGGAGGTTATGGACGGGTACAGGTTCAGGGCATGTTTGTGTGGAGTTCTGCATTGGTACGTTCCAGTGAGACAGGGAAGTTATGGAGGGGTACAGGTTCATTGCATATTTGTGTGGAGTTCTGCATTGGTACATTCCAGTGAGACCGGGAGGTTATGGAGGGTACAGCATCAGGGCAGATTTTTGTTGAGTTCTGCAGTGGTACGTTCCAGTGAGACAGGGAGGTAATGGACGGGTACAGGTTCAGGGCATATTTGTTTGGAGTTCTGCATTGGTACTTTCCAGTGAGACAGGGAGGTTACTCAGGGTACAGGTTCAGGTCATATTTGAGTGGAGTTCGGCATTGGTGAGCTCCAGTGAGACAGGGAGGTTATGGAGGGGTACAGGTGCAGGGCATATTTGTGTGTAGTTCTGCATTGGTACGTTCCAGTGAGACAGGGAGGTTATGTAGGGTACAGGTTCAGGGCATATTTGTGTGGAGTTCTGCAGTGGTACGTTCCAGTGAGACAGGGAGGTTATGGGCGGGTACAGGATCAGTGCATATTTGAGTGGAGTTCGGCATTGGTGCGTTCCAGTGAGACAGGGAGGTTATGGAGGGTACAGGTTCAGGGCATATTTGTGTGGAGTTCTGCAGTGGTACGTTCCAGTGAGACAGGGAGGTTATGGTCGGGTACAGGTTCAGGGCATATTTGTGCGTAGTTCTGCTTTGGTACGTTCCAGTGAGACAGGGAGGTTATGGAGGGGTACAGGTTCAGGGCAAATTTGTGTGGAGTTCTGCATTGGTGCGTTCCAGTGAGACAAGGAGGATATGGGCGGGTACACTTTCAGGGCATAGTTGAGTGGAGTTCGGCATTGGTGCGTTCCAGTGAGACAGGGAAGTTATGGAGGGGTACAGGTTCAAGGCATATTTGTGTGGAGTTCTGCATCGTTACGTTCCAGTGAGACAGGGATTTTATGGAGGGGTACAGGTGCAGGGCATATTTGTGTGTAGTTCTGTATTGGTACGTTCCAGTGAGACAGGGAGGTTATGTAGGGTACAGGTTCAGGGCATATTTGTGTGGAGTTCTGCAGTGGTACGTTCCAGTGAGACAGGGAGGTTATGGGCGGGTACAGGATCAGGGCATATTTGAGTGGAGTTCGGCATTGGTGCGTTCCAGTGAGACAGGGAGGTTATGGAGGGGTACAGGTTCAGTGCATATTTGTGTGTAGTTCTGCATTGGTACATTCCAGTGAGACAGGGATGTTATGGAGGGGTACAGGTTCAGGGCATATTTGTGTGTAGTTCTGCATTGGTACGTTCCAGTGAGACAGGGAGGTTATGGAGGGTACAGGTTCAGGGCATATTTGTGTGGAGTTCTGCAGTGGTACGTTCCAGTGAGACAGGGAGGTAATTGTCGGGTACCGGTTCAAGGCATTTTTGTGTGGAGTTCTGCAGTGGTACGTTCCAGTGAGTCAGGGAGGTTTTGGAGGGTTACAGGTTCAGGGCATATTTGTGTGGAGTTCTGCATTGGTACGTTCCAGTCAGACAGTGAGGTTATGGCGGGGTGCAGGTTCAGGGCATATTTGTGTGGTGTTCTGCAATGGTACGTTCCAGTGAGACTGGGAGGTTATGGAGAGGTACAGGTTCAGGGCACCTTTGAGTGTAGTTCTGCATTTGTACGTTCCAGTGAGTCAGGGAGGTTATGGAGTGTACAGGTTCAGGGCACATTTGTCTGGAGTTCTGCATTGGTACGTTCCAGTGAGACAGGGAGGTTATTGGTGGTACAGGCTTAGGGCATATTTGTGTGGAGATCTGCAGTGGTACGTTCCAGTGAGACAGGGAGGTAATTGTCGGGTATAGGTTCAGGGCATATTTGTGTGGAGTTCTGCATTGGTACTTTCCAGTGAGACAGGGAGGTTATGGAGGGTACAGGTTCAGGGCATATTTGTGTGGAGTTCTGCAGTGGTACATTACAGTGAGACAGGGAGGTTATGCACGGTACAGGATCAGGGCATATTTGAGTGGAGTTCGGCATTGGTGCGTTCCAGTGAGACAGGGAGGTTATGGTCGGGTACAGGTTCAGGGCATATTTGTGTGGAGTTCTGCATTGGTACGTTCCATTGAGACAGGGAGGTTATGGAGGGTACAGGTTCAGGGCATATTTGTGTGGAGATCTGCGTTGGTACCTTCCAGTGAGACAAGGAGCTTATGGGCGGGTACACGATCAGGGCATATTTGTGTGGTGTTCTGCAATGGTACGTTCCAGTGAGACTGGGAGGTTATGAAGGGGTACAGGTTCAGGGCAGATTTGAGTGTAGTTCTGCATTTGTACATTCCAGTGAGTCAGGGAGGTTATGGAGTGTACAGGTTCAGGGCACATTTATGTGGAGTTCTGCATTGGTACTTTCCAGTGAGACAGGGAAGTTATGGAGGGGTACAGGTTCAGGGCATATTTGTGTGTAGTTCTGCATTGGTACGTTCCAGTGAGTCAGGGAGGTTATGGAGGGTACAGGTTCAGGGCATATTAGTGTGGAGTTCTGCATTGGTACTTTCCAGTGAGACAGGGAAGTTATGGAGGGGTACAGGTTCAGGGCATATTTGTGTGGAGTTCTGCAGTGGTACGTTCCAGTGAGACAGGGAGGTAATTGTCGGGTATAGGTTCAGGGCATATTTGTGTGGAGTTCTGCATTGGTACTTTCCAGTGAGACAGGGAGGTTATGGAGGGTACAGGATCAGGGCATATTTGTGTGGAGTTCTGCAGTGGTACATTCCAGTGAGACAGGGAGGTTATGCACGGTACAGGATCAGGGCATATTTGAGTGGAGTTCGGCATTGGTGCGTTCCAGTGAGACAGGGAGGTTATGGTCGGGTACAGGTTCAGGGCATATTTGTGTGGAGTTCTGCATTGGTACGTTCCATTGAGACAGGGAGGTTATGGAGGGTACAGGTTCAGGGCATATTTGTGTGGAGATCTGCGTTGGTACCTTCCAGTGAGACAAGGAGCTTATGGGCGGGTACACGATCAGGGCATATTTGTGTGGTGTTCTGCAATGGTACGTTCCAGTGAGACTGGGAGGTTATGAAGGGGTACAGGTTCAGGGCAGATTTGAGTGTAGTTCTGCATTTGTACATTCCAGTGAGTCAGGGAGGTTATGGAGTGTACAGGTTCAGGGCACATTTATGTGGAGTTCTGCATTGGTACTTTCCAGTGAGACAGGGAAGTTATGGAGGGGTACAGGTTCAGGGCATATTTGTGTGTAGTTCTGCATTGGTACGTTCCAGTGAGTCAGGGAGGTTATGGAGGGTACAGGTTCAGGGCATATTAGTGTGGAGTTCTGCATTGGTACTTTCCAGTGAGACAGGGAAGTTATGGAGGGGTACAGGTTCAGGGCATATTTGTGTGGAGTTCTGCAGTGGTACGTTCCAGTGAGACAGGGAGGTAATTGTCGGGTATAGGTTCAGGGCATATTTGTGTGGAGTTCTGCATTGGTACTTTCCAGTGAGACAGGGAGGTTATGGAGGGTACAGGATCAGGGCATATTTGTGTGGAGTTCTGCAGTGGTACATTCCAGTGAGACAGGGAGGTTATGCACGGTACAGGATCAGGGCATATTTGAGTGGAGTTCGGCATTGGTGCGTTCCAGTGAGACAGGGAGGTTATGGTCGGGTACAGGTTCAGGGCATATTTGTGTGGAGTTCTGCATTGGTACGTTCCATTGAGACAGGGAGGTTATGGAGGGTACAGGTTCAGGGCATATTTGTGTGGAGATCTGCGTTGGTACCTTCCAGTGAGACAAGGAGCTTATGGGCGGGTACACGATCAGGGCATATTTGTGTGGTGTTCTGCAATGGTACGTTCCAGTGAGACTGGGAGGTTATGAAGGGGTACAGGTTCAGGGCAGATTTGAGTGTAGTTCTGCATTTGTACATTCCAGTGAGTCAGGGAGGTTATGGAGTGTACAGGTTCAGGGCACATTTATGTGGAGTTCTGCATTGGTACTTTCCAGTGAGACAGGGAAGTTATGGAGGGGTACAGGTTCAGGGCATATTTGTGTGTAGTTCTGCATTGGTACGTTCCAGTGAGTCAGGGAGGTTATGGAGGGTACAGGTTCAGGGCATATTAGTGTGGAGTTCTGCATTGGTACTTTCCAGTGAGACAGGGAAGTTATGGAGGGGTACAGGTTCAGGGCATATTTGTGTGGAGTTCTGCAGTGGTACGTTCCAGTGAGACAGGGAGGTAATTGTCGGGTATAGGTTCAGGGCATATTTGTGTGGAGTTCTGCATTGGTACTTTCCAGTGAGACAGGGAGGTTATGGAGGGTACAGGATCAGGGCATATTTGTGTGGAGTTCTGCAGTGGTACATTCCAGTGAGACAGGGAGGTTATGCACGGTACAGGATCAGGGCATATTTGAGTGGAGTTCGGCATTGGTGCGTTCCAGTGAGACAGGGAGGTTATGGTCGGGTACAGGTTCAGGGCATATTTGTGTGGAGTTCTGCATTGGTACGTTCCATTGAGACAGGGAGGTTATGGAGGGTACAGGTTCAGGGCATATTTGTGTGGAGATCTGCGTTGGTACCTTCCAGTGAGACAAGGAGCTTATGGGCGGGTACACGATCAGGGCATATTTGTGTGGTGTTCTGCAATGGTACGTTCCAGTGAGACTGGGAGGTTATGAAGGGGTACAGGTTCAGGGCAGATTTGAGTGTAGTTCTGCATTTGTACATTCCAGTGAGTCAGGGAGGTTATGGAGTGTACAGGTTCAGGGCACATTTATGTGGAGTTCTGCATTGGTACTTTCCAGTGAGACAGGGAAGTTATGGAGGGGTACAGGTTCAGGGCATATTTGTGTGTAGTTCTGCATTGGTACGTTCCAGTGAGACCGGGAGGTTATGGAGGGTACAGGTTCAGGGCATATTTGTGTGGAGTTCTGCAGTGGTACGTTCCAGTGAGACAGGGTGGTTATGGTCGGGTACAGGATCAGGGCATATTTGAGTGGAGTTCGGCTTTGGTGCGTTCCAGTGAGACAGGGAGGTTATGGAGGGGTACAGGTTCAGGGCATACTTGTGTGGAGTTCTGCATTGGTACGTTCCAGTGAGACAGGGAGGTTATGGAGGGTACCGGTTCAGGGCAAATTTGTGTGGAGTTCTGCATTGGTGTGTTCCAGTGAGACAAGGAGGTTATGGGCGGGTACACGTTCAGGGCATATTTGTGTGGAATTCTGCATTGGTATGTTCCAGTGAGACAGGGAGGTTATGGAGGGTACCGGTTCAGGGCACATTTGTGTGGAGTTCTGCATTGGTACGTTCCAGTGAGACAGGGAGATTATGAGGGTTAGAGGTTCAGGGCATATTTGTGTGGAGTTCTGCATTGGTACGTTCCAGTGAGACAGGGAGGATATGGAGGTGTACATGTTCAGATCATATTTGTGTGGAGTTCTGCAATGGTACGTTCCAGTGAGACAGGTAGGTTATGGTCGGGTACAGGTTCAGGGCATATTTGTGCGTAGTTCTGCATTGGTACGTTCCAGTGAGACAGGGAGGTTATGGAGGGTACAGGTTCAGGGCATATTTGTGTGGAGTTCTGTGTTGGTATGTTCCAGTGAGACAGGGAGGTTATGGAGGGGTACAGGTTCAGGGCATATTTGTGTGTAGTTGTGCATTGGTACGTTCCAGTGAGACAGGGAGGTTATGGAGGGTACAGGTTCAGGGCATATTTGTGTGGAGTTCTGCAGTGGTACGTTCCAGTGAGACAGGGAGGTTATGGTCGGGTACAGGTTCAGGGCATATTTGTGCGTAGTTCTGCTTTGGTACGTTCCAGTGAGACAGGGAGGTTATGGAGGGGTACAGGTTCAGGGCAAATTTGTGTGGAGTTCTGCATTGGTGCGTTCCAGTGAGACAAGGAGGATATGGGCGGGTACACTTTCAGGGCATAGTTGAGTGGAGTTCGGCATTGGTGCGTTCCAGTGAGACAGGGAAGTTATGGAGGGGTACAGGTTCAGGGCATATTTGTGTGGAGTTCTGCATCGTTACGTTCCAGTGAGACAGGGATTTTATGGAGGGGTACAGGTGCAGGGCATATTTGTGTGTAGTTCTGCATTGGTACGTTCCAGTGAGACAGGGAGGTTATGTAGGGTACAGGTTCAGGGCATATTTGTGTGGAGTTCTGCAGTGGTACGTTCCAGTGAGACAGGGAGGTTATGGGCGGGTACAGGATCAGGGCATATTTGAGTGGAGTTCGGCATTGGTGCGTTCCAGTGAGACAGGGAGGTTATGGAGGGGTACAGGTTCAGGGCACATTTGTGTGGAGTTCTGCAGTGGTACTTTACAGTGAGACAGGGAAGTTATGGAGGGTACAGGTTCAGGGCATATTTGTGTGGAGTTCTGCAGTGGTACATTCCAGTGAGACAGGGAGGTTATGCACGGTACAGGATCAGGGCATATTTGAGTGGAGTTCGGCATTGGTGCGTTCCAGTGAGACAGGGAGGTTATGGTCGGGTACAGGTTCAGGGCATATTTGTGTGGAGTTCTGCATTGGTACGTTCCATTGAGACAGGGAGGTTATGGAGGGTACAGGTTCAGGGCATATTTGTGTGGAGATCTGCGTTGGTACCTTCCAGTGAGACAAGGAGCTTATGGGCGGGTACACGTTCAGGGCATATTTGTGTGGTGTTCTGCAATGGTACGTTCCAGTGAGACTGGGAGGTTATGAAGGGGTACAGGTTCAGGGCAGATTTGAGTGTAGTTCTGCATTTGTACATTCCAGTGAGTCAGGGAGGTTATATAGTGTACAGGTTCAGGGCACATTTATGTGGAGTTCTGCATTGGTACTTTCCAGTGAGACAGGGAAGTTATGGAGGGGTACAGGTTCAGGGCATATTTGTGTGTAGTTCTGCATTGGTACGTTCCAGTGAGACAGGGAGGTTATGGAGGGTTACAGGTTCAGGGCATATTTCTGTGGAGATCTGCATTGGTACGTTCCAGTGAGACAGGGAGGTTATGGAGGGGTACAGGGTCAGAGCATATTTGTGTGGAGTTCTGCATTGGTACTTTACAGTGAGACAGGGAGGTTATGGAGGGGTAAACGAAAAGGGCATATTTGTGTGGAGGTCGGCATTGTTACATTCCAGTGAGACTGGGAGGTTATGGAGGGTACAGCTTCAGGGCATATTTGTGTGGAGTTCTGCATCGGTTAGTTCCAGTGAGACGTGGAGGTAATGGAGGGGTACAGGTTCAGGGCATATTTGTGTGGAGTTCTGCAGTGGTACGTTCGAGTGAGACAGGGAGGTTATGCAGGGTACAGGTTCAGTGCATATTTGTGTGGAGTTCTGCAGTGATACGTTCCAGTGAGACAGGGAGAATATGAACGGGTACATGTTCAGGGCATATTTGTGTGGAGATCTGCATTGGTACTTTCCAGGGAGACAGGGTGGTTATGGAGGGGTACAGGTTCAGGGCATATTTGTGTGGTGTTCTGCAATGGTACGTTCCAGTGAGACAGGGAGGTTATGCAGGGTACAGGTTCAGGGCATATTTGAGTGGAGATCGGCTTTGGTGCGTTCCAGGGAGACAGGGAGGTTATGGAGGGGTACAGGGTCAGGGCATATTTGTGTGTAGTTCTGCATTGGCACGTTCTAATGAGACAGGGAGGTTATGGATGGGTACAGTTTCAGGGCATATTTGTGTGTAGTTCCGCATTGGTACTTTCCAGTCAGACAGGGAGGTTAAGGAGGGTACAGTTTCATGGCAAATTTGTGTGGAGTTCTGCAGTGGGACGTTCCAGTGAGACAGGGAGGTTATGGACGGGTACAGGTTCAGGGCATGTTTGTGTGGAGTTCTGCATTGGTACGTTCCAGTGAGACAGGGAAGTTATGGAGGGGTACAGGTTCATTGCATATTTGTGTGGAGTTCTGCATTGGTACATTCCAGTGAGACCGGGAGGTTATGGAGGGTACAGCATCAGGGCAGATTTTTGTTGAGTTCTGCAGTGGTACGTTCCAGTGAGACAGGGAGGTAATGGACGGGTACAGGTTCAGGGCATATTTGTTTGGAGTTCTGCATTGGTACTTTCCAGTGAGACAGGGAGGTTACTCAGGGTACAGGTTCAGGTCATATTTGAGTGGAGTTCGGCATTGGTGAGCTCCAGTGAGACAGGGAGGTTATGGAGGGGTACAGGTGCAGGGCATATTTGTGTGTAGTTCTGCATTGGTACGTTCCAGTGAGACAGGGAGGTTATGTAGGGTACAGGTTCAGGGCATATTTGTGTGGAGTTCTGCAGTGGTACGTTCCAGTGAGACAGGGAGGTTATGGGCGGGTACAGGATCAGTGCATATTTGAGTGGAGTTCGGCATTGGTGCGTTCCAGTGAGACAGGGAGGTTATGGAGGGTACAGGTTCAGGGCATATTTGTGTGGAGTTCTGCAGTGGTACGTTCCAGTGAGACAGGGAGGTTATGGTCGGGTACAGGTTCAGGGCATATTTGTGCGTAGTTCTGCTTTGGTACGTTCCAGTGAGACAGGGAGGTTATGGAGGGGTACAGGTTCAGGGCAAATTTGTGTGGAGTTCTGCATTGGTGCGTTCCAGTGAGACAAGGAGGATATGGGCGGGTACACTTTCAGGGCATAGTTGAGTGGAGTTCGGCATTGGTGCGTTCCAGTGAGACAGGGAAGTTATGGAGGGGTACAGGTTCAAGGCATATTTGTGTGGAGTTCTGCATCGTTACGTTCCAGTGAGACAGGGATTTTATGGAGGGGTACAGGTGCAGGGCATATTTGTGTGTAGTTCTGTATTGGTACGTTCCAGTGAGACAGGGAGGTTATGTAGGGTACAGGTTCAGGGCATATTTGTGTGGAGTTCTGCAGTGGTACGTTCCAGTGAGACAGGGAGGTTATGGGCGGGTACAGGATCAGGGCATATTTGAGTGGAGTTCGGCATTGGTGCGTTCCAGTGAGACAGGGAGGTTATGGAGGGGTACAGGTTCAGTGCATATTTGTGTGTAGTTCTGCATTGGTACATTCCAGTGAGACAGGGATGTTATGGAGGGGTACAGGTTCAGGGCATATTTGTGTGTAGTTCTGCATTGGTACGTTCCAGTGAGACAGGGAGGTTATGGAGGGTACAGGTTCAGGGCATATTTGTGTGGAGTTCTGCAGTGGTACGTTCCAGTGAGACAGGGAGGTAATTGTCGGGTACCGGTTCAAGGCATTTTTGTGTGGAGTTCTGCAGTGGTACGTTCCAGTGAGTCAGGGAGGTTTTGGAGGGTTACAGGTTCAGGGCATATTTGTGTGGAGTTCTGCATTGGTACGTTCCAGTCAGACAGTGAGGTTATGGCGGGGTGCAGGTTCAGGGCATATTTGTGTGGTGTTCTGCAATGGTACGTTCCAGTGAGACTGGGAGGTTATGGAGAGGTACAGGTTCAGGGCACCTTTGAGTGTAGTTCTGCATTTGTACGTTCCAGTGAGTCAGGGAGGTTATGGAGTGTACAGGTTCAGGGCACATTTGTCTGGAGTTCTGCATTGGTACGTTCCAGTGAGACAGGGAGGTTATTGGTGGTACAGGCTTAGGGCATATTTGTGTGGAGATCTGCAGTGGTACGTTCCAGTGAGACAGGGAGGTAATTGTCGGGTATAGGTTCAGGGCATATTTGTGTGGAGTTCTGCATTGGTACTTTCCAGTGAGACAGGGAGGTTATGGAGGGTACAGGTTCAGGGCATATTTGTGTGGAGTTCTGCAGTGGTACATTCCAGTGAGACAGGGAGGTTATGCACGGTACAGGATCAGGGCATATTTGAGTGGAGTTCGGCATTGGTGCGTTCCAGTGAGACAGGGAGGTTATGGTCGGGTACAGGTTCAGGGCATATTTGTGTGGAGTTCTGCATTGGTACGTTCCATTGAGACAGGGAGGTTATGGAGGGTACAGGTTCAGGGCATATTTGTGTGGAGATCTGCGTTGGTACCTTCCAGTGAGACAAGGAGCTTATGGGCGGGTACACGATCAGGGCATATTTGTGTGGTGTTCTGCAATGGTACGTTCCAGTGAGACTGGGAGGTTATGAAGGGGTACAGGTTCAGGGCAGATTTGAGTGTAGTTCTGCATTTGTACATTCCAGTGAGTCAGGGAGGTTATGGAGTGTACAGGTTCAGGGCACATTTATGTGGAGTTCTGCATTGGTACTTTCCAGTGAGACAGGGAAGTTATGGAGGGGTACAGGTTCAGGGCATATTTGTGTGTAGTTCTGCATTGGTACGTTCCAGTGAGTCAGGGAGGTTATGGAGGGTACAGGTTCAGGGCATATTTGTGTGGAGTTCTGCACTGGTACTTTCCAGTGAGACAGGGAAGTTATGGAGGGGTACAGGTTCAGGGCATATTTGTGTGGAGTTCTGCAGTGGTACGTTCCAGTGAGACAGGGAGGTAATTGTCGGGTATAGGTTCAGGGCATATTTGTGTGGAGTTCTGCATTGGTACTTTCCAGTGAGACAGGGAGGTTATGGAGGGTACAGGATCAGGGCATATTTGTGTGGAGTTCTGCAGTGGTACATTCCAGTGAGACAGGGAGGTTATGCACGGTACAGGATCAGGGCATATTTGAGTGGAGTTCGGCATTGGTGCGTTCCAGTGAGACAGGGAGGTTATGGTCGGGTACAGGTTCAGGGCATATTTGTGTGGAGTTCTGCATTGGTACGTTCCATTGAGACACGGAGGTTATGGAGGGTACAGGTTCAGGGCATATTTGTGTGGAGATCTGCGTTGGTACCTTCCAGTGAGACAAGGAGCTTATGGGCGGGTACACGATCAGGGCATATTTGTGTGGTGTTCTGCAATGGTACGTTCCAGTGAGACTGGGAGGTTATGAAGGGGTACAGGTTCAGGGCAGATTTGAGTGTAGTTCTGCATTTGTACATTCCAGTGAGTCAGGGAGGTTATGGAGTGTACAGGTTCAGGGCACATTTATGTGGAGTTCTGCATTGGTACTTTCCAGTGAGACAGGGAAGTTATGGAGGGGTACAGGTTCAGGGCATATTTGTGTGTAGTTCTGCATTGGTACGTTCCAGTGAGACCGGGAGGTTATGGAGGGTACAGGTTCAGGGCATATTTGTGTGGAGTTCTGCAGTGGTACGTTCCAGTGAGACAGGGTGGTTATGGTCGGGTACAGGATCAGGGCATATTTGAGTGGAGTTCGGCTTTGGTGCGTTCCAGTGAGACAGGGAGGTTATGGAGGGGTACAGGTTCAGGGCATACTTGTGTGGAGTTCTGCATTGGTACGTTCCAGTGAGACAGGGAGGTTATGGAGGGTACCGTTTCAGGGCAAATTTGTGTGGAGTTCTGCATTGGTGTGTTCCAGTGAGACAAGGAGGTTATGGGCGGGTACACGTTCAGGGCATATTTGTGTGGAATTCTGCATTGGTATGTTCCAGTGAGACAGGGAGGTTATGGAGGGTACCGGTTCAGGGCACATTTGTGTGGAGTTCTGCATTGGTACGTTCCAGTGAGACAGGGAGATTATGAGGGTTAGAGGTTCAGGGCATATTTGTGTGGAGTTCTGCATTGGTACGTTCCAGTGAGACAGGGAGGATATGGAGGTGTACATGTTCAGATCATATTTGTGTGGAGTTCTGCAATGGTACGTTCCAGTGAGACAGGTAGGTTATGGTCGGGTACAGGTTCTGGGCATATTTGTGCGTAGTTCTGCATTGGTACGTTCCAGTGAGACAGGGAGGTTATGGAGGGTACAGGTTCAGGGCATATTTGTGTGGAGTTCTGTGTTGGTATGTTCCAGTGAGACAGGGAGGTTATGGAGGGGTACAGGTTCAGGGCATATTTGTGTGTAGTTGTGCATTGGTACGTTCCAGTGAGACAGGGAGGTTATGGAGGGTACAGGTTCAGGGCATATTTGTGTGGAGTTCTGCAGTGGTACGTTCCAGTGAGACAGGGAGGTTATGGTCGGGTACAGGTTCAGGGCATATTTGTGCGTAGTTCTGCTTTGGTACGTTCCAGTGAGACAGGGAGGTTATGGAGGGTACAGGTTCAGGGCATATTTGTGTGGAGTTCTGCAGTGGTACGTTCCAGTGAGACAGGGAGGTTATGGTCGGGTACAGGTTCAGGGCATATTTGTGCGTAGTTCTGCTTTGGTACGTTCCAGTGAGACAGGGAGGTTATGGAGGGGTACAGGTTCAGGGCAAATTTGTGTGGAGTTCTGCATTGGTGCGTTCCAGTGAGACAAGGAGGATATGGGCGGGTACACTTTCAGGGCATAGTTGAGTGGAGTTCGGCATTGGTGCGTTCCAGTGAGACAGGGAAGTTATGGAGGGGTACAGGTTCAGGGCATATTTGTGTGGAGTTCTGCATCGTTACGTTCCAGTGAGACAGGGATTTTATGGAGGGGTACAGGTGCAGGGCATATTTGTGTGTAGTTCTGCATTGGTACGTTCCAGTGAGACAGGGAGGTTATGTAGGGTACAGGTTCAGGGCATATTTGTGTGGAGTTCTGCAGTGGTACGTTCCAGTGAGACAGGGAGGTTATGGGCGGGTACAGGATCAGGGCATATTTGAGTGGAGTTCGGCATTGGTGCGTTCCAGTGAGACAGGGAGGTTATGGAGGGGTACAGGTTCAGGGCACATTTGTGTGGAGTTCTGCAGTGGTACTTTCCAGTGAGACAGGGAAGTTATGGAGGGTACAGGTTCAGGGCATATTTGTGTGGAGTTCTGCAGTGGTACATTCCAGTGAGACAGGGAGGTTATGCACGGTACAGGATCAGGGCATATTTGAGTGGAGTTCGGCATTGGTGCGTTCCAGTGAGACAGGGAGGTTATGGTCGGGTACAGGTTCAGGGCATATTTGTGTGGAGTTCTGCATTGGTACGTTCCATTGAGACAGGGAGGTTATGGAGGGTACAGGTTCAGGGCATATTTGTGTGGAGATCTGCGTTGGTACCTTCCAGTGAGACAAGGAGCTTATGGGCGGGTACACGTTCAGGGCATATTTGTGTGGTGTTCTGCAATGGTACGTTCCAGTGAGACTGGGAGGTTATGAAGGGGTACAGGTTCAGGGCAGATTTGAGTGTAGTTCTGCATTTGTACATTCCAGTGAGTCAGGGAGGTTATATAGTGTACAGGTTCAGGGCACATTTATGTGGAGTTCTGCATTGGTACTTTCCAGTGAGACAGGGAAGTTATGGAGGGGTACAGGTTCAGGGCATATTTGTGTGTAGTTCTGCATTGGTACGTTCCAGTGAGACAGGGAGGTTATGGAGGGTTACAGGTTCAGGGCATATTTCTGTGGAGATCTGCATTGGTACGTTCCAGTGAGACAGGGAGGTTATGGAGGGGTACAGGGTCAGAGCATATTTGTGTGGAGTTCTGCATTGGTACTTTACAGTGAGACAGGGAGGTTATGGAGGGGTAAACGAAAAGGGCATATTTGTGTGGAGGTCGGCATTGTTACATTCCAGTGAGACTGGGAGGTTATGGAGGGTACAGCTTCAGGGCATATTTGTGTGGAGTTCTGCATCGGTTAGTTCCAGTGAGACGTGGAGGTAATGGAGGGGTACAGGTTCAGGGCATATTTGTGTGGAGTTCTGCAGTGGTACGTTCGAGTGAGACAGGGAGGTTATGCAGGGTACAGGTTCAGTGCATATTTGTGTGGAGTTCTGCAGTGATACGTTCCAGTGAGACAGGGAGAATATGAACGGGTACATGTTCAGGGCATATTTGTGTGGAGATCTGCATTGGTACATTCCAGGGAGACAGGGTGGTTATGGAGGGGTACAGGTTCAGGGCATATTTGTGTGGTGTTCTGCAATGGTACGTTCCAGTGAGACAGGGAGGTTATGCAGGGTACAGGTTCAGGGCATATTTGAGTGGAGATCGGCTTTGGTGCGTTCCAGGGAGACAGGGAGGTTATGGAGGGGTACAGGGTCAGGGCATATTTGTGTGTAGTTCTGCATTGGCACGTTCTAATGAGACAGGGAGGTTATGGATGGGTACAGTTTCAGGGCATATTTGTGTGTAGTTCCGCATTGGTACTTTCCAGTCAGACAGGGAGGTTAAGGAGGGTACAGTTTCATGGCAAATTTGTGTGGAGTTCTGCAGTGGGACGTTCCAGTGAGACAGGGAGGTTATGGACGGGTACAGGTTCAGGGCATGTTTGTGTGGAGTTCTGCATTGGTACGTTCCAGTGAGACAGGGAAGTTATGGAGGGGTACAGGTTCATTGCATATTTGTGTGGAGTTCTGCATTGGTACATTCCAGTGAGACCGGGAGGTTATGGAGGGTACAGCATCAGGGCAGATTTTTGTTGAGTTCTGCAGTGGTACGTTCCAGTGAGACAGGGAGGTAATGGACGGGTACAGGTTCAGGGCATATTTGTTTGGAGTTCTGCATTGGTACTTTCCAGTGAGACAGGGAGGTTACTCAGGGTACAGGTTCAGGTCATATTTGAGTGGAGTTCGGCATTGGTGAGCTCCAGTGAGACAGGGAGGTTATGGAGGGGTACAGGTGCAGGGCATATTTGTGTGTAGTTCTGCATTGGTACGTTCCAGTGAGACAGGGAGGTTATGTAGGGTACAGGTTCAGGGCATATTTGTGTGGAGTTCTGCAGTGGTACGTTCCAGTGAGACAGGGAGGTTATGGGCGGGTACAGGATCAGTGCATATTTGAGTGGAGTTCGGCATTGGTGCGTTCCAGTGAGACAGGGAGGTTATGGAGGGGTACAGGTTCAGTGCATATTTGTGTGTAGTTCTGCATTGGTACATTCCAGTGAGACAGGGATGTTATGGAGGGGTACAGGTTCAGGGCATATTTGTGTGTAGTTCTGCATTGGTACGTTCCAGTGAGACAGGGAGGTTATGGAGGGTACAGGTTCAGGGCATATTTGTGTGGAGTTCTGCAGTGGTACGTTCCAGTGAGACAGGGAGGTAATTGTCGGGTACCGGTTCAAGGCATTTTTGTGTGGAGTTCTGCAGTGGTACGTTCCAGTGAGTCAGGGAGGTTTTGGAGGGTTACAGGTTCAGGGCATATTTGTGTGGAGTTCTGCATTGGTACGTTCCAGTCAGACAGTGAGGTTATGGCGGGGTGCAGGTTCAGGGCATATTTGTGTGGTGTTCTGCAATGGTACGTTCCAGTGAGACTGGGAGGTTATGGAGAGGTACAGGTTCAGGGCACCTTTGAGTGTAGTTCTGCATTTGTACGTTCCAGTGAGTCAGGGAGGTTATGGAGTGTACAGGTTCAGGGCACATTTGTCTGGAGTTCTGCATTGGTACGTTCCAGTGAGACAGGGAGGTTATTGGTGGTACAGGCTTAGGGCATATTTGTGTGGAGATCTGCAGTGGTACGTTCCAGTGAGTCAGGGAGGTTATGGTCGGGTACAGGATCAGGGCATATTTGAGTGGAGTTCGGCATTGGTGCGTTCCAGTGAGACAGGGAGTTTATGGAGGTGTACAGGTTCAGGGCACATTTGTGTGGAGTTCTGCAGTGGTACTTTCCAGTGAGACAGGGAAGTTATGGAGGGTACAGGTTCAGGGCATATTTGTGTGGAGTTCTGCAGTGGTACATTCCAGTGAGACAGGGAGGTTATGCACGGTACAGGATCAGGGCATATTTGAGTGGAGTTCGGCATTGGTGCGTTCCAGTGAGACAGGGAGGTTATGGTCGGGTACAGGTTCAGGGCATATTTGTGTGGAGTTCTGCATTGGTACGTTCCATTGAGACAGGGAGGTTATGGAGGGTACAGGTTCAGGGCATATTTGTGTGGAGATCTGCGTTGGTACCTTCCAGTGAGACAAGGAGCTTATGGGCGGGTACACGTTCAGGGCATATTTGTGTGGTGTTCTGCAATGGTACGTTCCAGTGAGACTGGGAGGTTATGAAGGGGTACAGGTTCAGGGCAGATTTGAGTGTAGTTCTGCATTTGTACATTCCAGTGAGTCAGGGAGGTTATATAGTGTACAGGTTCAGGGCACATTTATGTGGAGTTCTGCATTGGTACTTTCCAGTGAGACAGGGAAGTTATGGAGGGGTACAGGTTCAGGGCATATTTGTGTGTAGTTCTGCATTGGTACGTTCCAGTGAGACAGGGAGGTTATGGAGGGTTACAGGTTCAGGGCATATTTCTGTGGAGATCTGCATTGGTACGTTCCAGTGAGACAGGGAGGTTATGGAGGGGTACAGGGTCAGAGCATATTTGTGTGGAGTTCTGCATTGGTACTTTACAGTGAGACAGGGAGGTTATGGAGGGGTAAACGAAAAGGGCATATTTGTGTGGAGGTCGGCATTGTTACATTCCAGTGAGACTGGGAGGTTATGGAGGGTACAGCTTCAGGGCATATTTGTGTGGAGTTCTGCATCGGTTAGTTCCAGTGAGACGTGGAGGTAATGGAGGGGTACAGGTTCAGGGCATATTTGTGTGGAGTTCTGCAGTGGTACGTTCGAGTGAGACAGGGAGGTTATGCAGGGTACAGGTTCAGTGCATATTTGTGTGGAGTTCTGCAGTGATACGTTCCAGTGAGACAGGGAGAATATGAACGGGTACATGTTCAGGGCATATTTGTGTGGAGATCTGCATTGGTACTTTCCAGGGAGACAGGGTGGTTATGGAGGGGTACAGGTTCAGGGCATATTTGTGTGGTGTTCTGCAATGGTACGTTCCAGTGAGACAGGGAGGTTATGCAGGGTACAGGTTCAGGGCATATTTGAGTGGAGATCGGCTTTGGTGCGTTCCAGGGAGACAGGGAGGTTATGGAGGGGTACAGGGTCAGGGCATATTTGTGTGTAGTTCTGCATTGGCACGTTCTAATGAGACAGGGAGGTTATGGATGGGTACAGTTTCAGGGCATATTTGTGTGTAGTTCCGCATTGGTACTTTCCAGTCAGACAGGGAGGTTAAGGAGGGTACAGTTTCATGGCAAATTTGTGTGGAGTTCTGCAGTGGGACGTTCCATTGAGACCGGGAGGTTATGGAGGGTACAGCATCAGGGCAGATTTTTGTTGAGTTCTGCAGTGGTACGTTCCAGTGAGACAGGGAGGTAATGGACGGGTACAGGTTCAGGGCATATTTGTTTGGAGTTCTGCATTGGTACTTTCCAGTGAGACAGGGAGGTTACTCAGGGTACAGGTTCAGGTCATATTTGAGTGGAGTTCGGCATTGGTGAGCTCCTGTGAGACAGGGAGGTTATGGAGGGGTACAGGTTCAGAGCATATTTGTGTGGAGTTCGGCATTGGTACGTTCCAGTGAGACAGGGAGGTTATGGAGGGTACAGTTTCAGGGCATATTTGAGTGGAGTTCGGCATTGGTGCGTTCCAGTGAGACAGGGAAGTTATGGAGGGGTACAGGTTCAGGGCATATTTGTGTGGAGTTCTGCATTGTTACGTTCCAGTGAGACAGGGATTTTATGGAGGGGTACAGGTGCAGGGCATATTTGTGTGTAGTTCTGCATTGGTACGTTCCAGTGAGACAGGGAGGTTATGTAGGGTACAGGTTCAGGGCATATTTGTGTGGAGTTCTGCAGTGGTACGTTCCAGTGAGACAGGGAGGTCATGGGCGGGTACAGGATCAGTGCATATTTGAGTGGAGTTCGGCATTGGTGCGTTCCAGTGAGACAGGGAGGTTATGGAGGGGTACAGGTTCAGTGCATATTTGTGTGTAGTTCTGCATTGGTACATTCCAGTGAGACAGGGATGTTATGGAGGGGTACAGGTTCAGGGCATATTTGTGTGTAGTTCTGCATTGGTACGTTCCAGTGAGACAGGGAGGTTATGGAGGGTACAGGTTCAGGGCATATTTGTGTGGAGTTCTGCAGTGGTACGTTCCAGTGAGACAGGGAGGTTATGGAGGGTACCGGTTCAAGGCATTTTTGTGTGGAGTTCTGCAGTGGTACGTTCCAGTGAGTCAGGGAGGTTTTGGAGGGGTACAGGTTCAGGGCATATTTGTGTGGAGTTCTGCATTGTTACGTTCCAGTGAGACAGGGATTTTATGGAGGGGTACAGGTGCAGGGCATATTTGTGTGTAGTTCTGCATTGGTACTTTCCAGTGAGACAGGGAGGTTATGTAGGGTACAGGTTCAGGGCATATTTGTGTGGAGTTCTGCAGTGGTACGTTCCAGTGAGACAGGGAGGTTATGGGCGGGTACAGGATCAGGGCATATTTGAGTGGAGTTCGGCATTGGTGCGTTCCAGTGAGACAGGGAGGTTATGGAGGGGTACAGGTTCAGTGCATATTTGTGTGTAGTTCTGCATTGGTACATTCCAGTGAGACAGGGATGTTATGGAGGGGTACAGGTTCAGGGCATATTTGAGTGGAGTTCGGCATTGGTGCGTTCCAGTGAGACAGGGAGGTTATGGAGGGGTACAGGTTCAGGGCACATTTGTGTGGAGTTCTGCAGTGGTACTTTCCAGTGAGACAGGGAAGTTATGGAGGGTACAGGTTCAGGGCATATTTGTGTGGAGTTCTGCAGTGGTACATTCCAGTGAGACAGGGAGGTTATGCACGGTACAGGATCAGGGCATATTTGAGTGGAGTTCGGCATTGGTGCGTTCCAGTGAGACAGGGAGGTTATGGTCGGGTACAGGTTCAGGGCATATTTGTGTGGAGTTCTGCATTGGTACGTTCCATTGAGACAGGGAGGTTATGGAGGGTACAGGTTCAGGGCACATTTGTGTGGAGTTCTGCAGTGGTACTTTCCAGTGAGACAGGGAAGTTATGGAGGGTACAGGTTCAGGGCATATTTGTGTGGAGTTCTGCAGTGGTACATTCCAGTGAGACAGGGAGGTTATGCACGGTACAGGATCAGGGCATATTTGAGTGGAGTTCGGCATTGGTGCGTTCCAGTGAGACAGGGAGGTTATGGTCGGGTACAGGTTCAGGGCATATTTGTGTGGAGTTCTGCATTGGTACGTTCCATTGAGACAGGGAGGTTATGGAGGGTACAGGTTCAGGGCATATTTGTGTGGAGATCTGCGTTGGTACCTTCCAGTGAGACAAGGAGCTTATGGGCGGGTACACGTTCAGGGCATATTTGTGTGGTGTTCTGCAATGGTACGTTCCAGTGAGACTGGGAGGTTATGAAGGGGTACAGGTTCAGGGCAGATTTGAGTGTAGTTCTGCATTTGTACATTCCAGTGAGTCAGGGAGGTTATATAGTGTACAGGTTCAGGGCACATTTATGTGGAGTTCTGCATTGGTACTTTCCAGTGAGACAGGGAAGTTATGGAGGGGTACAGGTTCAGGGCATATTTGTGTGTAGTTCTGCATTGGTACGTTCCAGTGAGACAGGGAGGTTATGGAGGGTTACAGGTTCAGGGCATATTTCTGTGGAGATCTGCATTGGTACGTTCCAGTGAGACAGGGAGGTTATGGAGGGGTACAGGGTCAGAGCATATTTGTGTGGAGTTCTGCATTGGTACTTTACAGTGAGACAGGGAGGTTATGGAGGGGTAAACGAAAAGGGCATATTTGTGTGGAGGTCGGCATTGTTACATTCCAGTGAGACTGGGAGGTTATGGAGGGTACAGCTTCAGGGCATATTTGTGTGGAGTTCTGCATCGGTTAGTTCCAGTGAGACGTGGAGGTAATGGAGGGGTACAGGTTCAGGGCATATTTGTGTGGAGTTCTGCAGTGGTACGTTCGAGTGAGACAGGGAGGTTATGCAGGGTACAGGTTCAGTGCATATTTGTGTGGAGTTCTGCAGTGATACGTTCCAGTGAGACAGGGAGAATATGAACGGGTACATGTTCAGGGCATATTTGTGTGGAGATCTGCATTGGTACTTTCCAGGGAGACAGGGTGGTTATGGAGGGGTACAGGTTCAGGGCATATTTGTGTGGTGTTCTGCAATGGTACGTTCCAGTGAGACAGGGAGGTTATGCAGGGTACAGGTTCAGGGCATATTTGAGTGGAGATCGGCTTTGGTGCGTTCCAGGGAGACAGGGAGGTTATGGAGGGGTACAGGGTCAGGGCATATTTGTGTGTAGTTCTGCATTGGCACGTTCTAATGAGACAGGGAGGTTATGGATGGGTACAGTTTCAGGGCATATTTGTGTGTAGTTCCGCATTGGTACTTTCCAGTCAGACAGGGAGGTTAAGGAGGGTACAGTTTCATGGCAAATTTGTGTGGAGTTCTGCAGTGGGACGTTCCAGTGAGACAGGGAGGTTATGGACGGGTACAGGTTCAGGGCATGTTTGTGTGGAGTTCTGCATTGGTACGTTCCAGTGAGACAGGGAAGTTATGGAGGGGTACAGGTTCATTGCATATTTGTGTGGAGTTCTGCATTGGTACATTCCAGTGAGACCGGGAGGTTATGGAGGGTACAGCATCAGGGCAGATTTTTGTTGAGTTCTGCAGTGGTACGTTCCAGTGAGACAGGGAGGTAATGGACGGGTACAGGTTCAGGGCATATTTGTTTGGAGTTCTGCATTGGTACTTTCCAGTGAGACAGGGAGGTTACTCAGGGTACAGGTTCAGGTCATATTTGAGTGGAGTTCGGCATTGGTGAGCTCCAGTGAGACAGGGAGGTTATGGAGGGGTACAGGTGCAGGGCATATTTGTGTGTAGTTCTGCATTGGTACGTTCCAGTGAGACAGGGAGGTTATGTAGGGTACAGGTTCAGGGCATATTTGTGTGGAGTTCTGCAGTGGTACGTTCCAGTGAGACAGGGAGGTTATGGGCGGGTACAGGATCAGTGCATATTTGAGTGGAGTTCGGCATTGGTGCGTTCCAGTGAGACAGGGAGGTTATGGAGGGGTACAGGTTCAGTGCATATTTGTGTGTAGTTCTGCATTGGTACATTCCAGTGAGACAGGGATGTTATGGAGGGGTACAGGTTCAGGGCATATTTGTGTGTAGTTCTGCATTGGTACGTTCCAGTGAGACAGGGAGGTTATGGAGGGTACAGGTTCAGGGCATATTTGTGTGGAGTTCTGCAGTGGTACGTTCCAGTGAGACAGGGAGGTAATTGTCGGGTACCGGTTCAAGGCATTTTTGTGTGGAGTTCTGCAGTGGTACGTTCCAGTGAGTCAGGGAGGTTTTGGAGGGTTACAGGTTCAGGGCATATTTGTGTGGAGTTCTGCATTGGTACGTTCCAGTCAGACAGTGAGGTTATGGCGGGGTGCAGGTTCAGGGCATATTTGTGTGGTGTTCTGCAATGGTACGTTCCAGTGAGACTGGGAGGTTATGGAGAGGTACAGGTTCAGGGCACCTTTGAGTGTAGTTCTGCATTTGTACGTTCCAGTGAGTCAGGGAGGTTATGGAGTGTACAGGTTCAGGGCACATTTGTCTGGAGTTCTGCATTGGTACGTTCCAGTGAGACAGGGAGGTTATTGGTGGTACAGGCTTAGGGCATATTTGTGTGGAGATCTGCAGTGGTACGTTCCAGTGAGTCAGGGAGGTTATGGTCGGGTACAGGATCAGGGCATATTTGAGTGGAGTTCGGCATTGGTGCGTTCCAGTGAGACAGGGAGTTTATGGAGGTGTACAGGTTCAGGGCACATTTGTGTGGAGTTCTGCAGTGGTACTTTCCAGTGAGACAGGGAAGTTATGGAGGGTACAGGTTCAGGGCATATTTGTGTGGAGTTCTGCAGTGGTACATTCCAGTGAGACAGGGAGGTTATGCACGGTACAGGATCAGGGCATATTTGAGTGGAGTTCGGCATTGGTGCGTTCCAGTGAGACAGGGAGGTTATGGTCGGGTACAGGTTCAGGGCATATTTGTGTGGAGTTCTGCATTGGTACGTTCCATTGAGACAGGGAGGTTATGGAGGGTACAGGTTCAGGGCATATTTGTGTGGAGATCTGCGTTGGTACCTTCCAGTGAGACAAGGAGCTTATGGGCGGGTACACGTTCAGGGCATATTTGTGTGGTGTTCTGCAATGGTACGTTCCAGTGAGACTGGGAGGTTATGAAGGGGTACAGGTTCAGGGCAGATTTGAGTGTAGTTCTGCATTTGTACATTCCAGTGAGTCAGGGAGGTTATATAGTGTACAGGTTCAGGGCACATTTATGTGGAGTTCTGCATTGGTACTTTCCAGTGAGACAGGGAAGTTATGGAGGGGTACAGGTTCAGGGCATATTTGTGTGTAGTTCTGCATTGGTACGTTCCAGTGAGACAGGGAGGTTATGGAGGGTTACAGGTTCAGGGCATATTTCTGTGGAGATCTGCATTGGTACGTTCCAGTGAGACAGGGAGGTTATGGAGGGGTACAGGGTCAGAGCATATTTGTGTGGAGTTCTGCATTGGTACTTTACAGTGAGACAGGGAGGTTATGGAGGGGTAAACGAAAAGGGCATATTTGTGTGGAGGTCGGCATTGTTACATTCCAGTGAGACTGGGAGGTTATGGAGGGTACAGCTTCAGGGCATATTTGTGTGGAGTTCTGCATCGGTTAGTTCCAGTGAGACGTGGAGGTAATGGAGGGGTACAGGTTCAGGGCATATTTGTGTGGAGTTCTGCAGTGGTACGTTCGAGTGAGACAGGGAGGTTATGCAGGGTACAGGTTCAGTGCATATTTGTGTGGAGTTCTGCAGTGATACGTTCCAGTGAGACAGGGAGAATATGAACGGGTACATGTTCAGGGCATATTTGTGTGGAGATCTGCATTGGTACTTTCCAGGGAGACAGGGTGGTTATGGAGGGGTACAGGTTCAGGGCATATTTGTGTGGTGTTCTGCAATGGTACGTTCCAGTGAGACAGGGAGGTTATGCAGGGTACAGGTTCAGGGCATATTTGAGTGGAGATCGGCTTTGGTGCGTTCCAGGGAGACAGGGAGGTTATGGAGGGGTACAGGGTCAGGGCATATTTGTGTGTAGTTCTGCATTGGCACGTTCTAATGAGACAGGGAGGTTATGGATGGGTACAGTTTCAGGGCATATTTGTGTGTAGTTCCGCATTGGTACTTTCCAGTCAGACAGGGAGGTTAAGGAGGGTACAGTTTCATGGCAAATTTGTGTGGAGTTCTGCAGTGGGACGTTCCAGTGAGACAGGGAGGTTATGGACGGGTACAGGTTCAGGGCATGTTTGTGTGGAGTTCTGCATTGGTACGTTCCAGTGAGACAGGGAAGTTATGGAGGGGTACAGGTTCATTGCATATTTGTGTGGAGTTCTGCATTGGTACATTCCAGTGAGACCGGGAGGTTATGGAGGGTACAGCATCAGGGCAGATTTTTGTTGAGTTCTGCAGTGGTACGTTCCAGTGAGACAGGGAGGTAATGGACGGGTACAGGTTCAGGGCATATTTGTTTGGAGTTCTGCATTGGTACTTTCCAGTGAGACAGGGAGGTTACTCAGGGTACAGGTTCAGGTCATATTTGAGTGGAGTTCGGCATTGGTGAGCTCCAGTGAGACAGGGAGGTTATGGAGGGGTACAGGTTCAGAGCATATTTGTGTGGAGTTCGGCATTGGTACGTTCCAGTGAGACAGGGAGGTTATGGAGGGTACAGTTTCAGGGCATATTTGAGTGGAGTTCGGCATTGGTGCGTTCCAGTGAGACAGGGAAGTTATGGAGGGGTACAGGTTCAGGGCATATTTGTGTGGAGTTCTGCATTGTTACGTTCCAGTGAGACAGGGATTTTATGGAGGGGTACAGGTGCAGGGCATATTTGTGTGTAGTTCTGCATTGGTACGTTCCAGTGAGACAGGGAGGTTATGTAGGGTACAGGTTCAGGGCATATTTGTGTGGAGTTCTGCAGTGGTACGTTCCAGTGAGACAGGGAGGTTATGGGCGGGTACAGGATCAGTGCATATTTGAGTGGAGTTCGGCATTGGTGCGTTCCAGTGAGACAGGGAGGTTATGGAGGGGTACAGGTTCAGTGCATATTTGTGTGTAGTTCTGCATTGGTACATTCCAGTGAGACAGGGATGTTATGGAGGGGTACAGGTTCAGGGCATATTTGTGTGTAGTTCTGCATTGGTACGTTCCAGTGAGACAGGGAGGTTATGGAGGGTACAGGTTCAGGGCATATTTGTGTGGAGTTCTGCAGTGGTACGTTCCAGTGAGACAGGGAGGTAATTGTCGGGTATAGGTTCAGGGCATATTTGTGTGGAGTTCTGCATTGGTACTTTCCAGTGAGACAGGGAGGTTATGGAGGGTACCGGTTCAAGGCATTTTTGTGTGGAGTTCTGCAGTGGTACGTTCCAGTGAGTCAGGGAGGTTTTGGAGGGGTACAGGTTCAGGGCATATTTGTGTGGAGTTCTGCATTGTTACGTTCCAGTGAGACAGGGATTTTATGGAGGGGTACAGGTGCAGGGCATATTTGTGTGTAGTTCTGCATTGGTACTTTCCAGTGAGACAGGGAGGTTATGTAGGGTACAGGTTCAGGGCATATTTGTGTGGAGTTCTGCAGTGGTACGTTCCAGTGAGACAGGGAGGTTATGGGCGGGTACAGGATCAGGGCATATTTGAGTGGAGTTCGGCATTGGTGCGTTCCAGTGAGACAGGGAGGTTATGGAGGGGTACAGGTTCAGTGCATATTTGTGTGTAGTTCTGCATTGGTACATTCCAGTGAGACAGGGATGTTATGGAGGGGTACAGGTTCAGGGCATATTTGTGTGTAGTTCTGCATTAGTACGTTCCAGTGAGACAGGGAGGTTATGGAGGGTACAGATTCAGGGCATATTTGTGTGGAGTTCTGCAGTGGTACGTTCCAGTGAGACAGGGAGGTAATTGTCGGGTATAGGTTCAGGGCATATTTGTGTGGAGTTCTGCATTGGTACTTTCCAGTGAGACAGGGAGTTTATGGAGGGTACCGGTTCAAGGCATTTTTGTGTGGAGTTCTGCAGTGGTACGTTCCAGTGAGTCAGGGAGGTTTTGGAGGGTTACAGGTTCAGGGCATATTTGTGTGGAGTTCTGCATTGGTACGTTCCAGTCAGACAGTGAGGTTATGGCGGAGTGCAGGTTCAGGGCATATTTGTTTGGTGTTCTGCAATGGTACGTTCCAGTCAGACAGGGATGTTATGTACAGTACAGGATCAGGGCATATTTGAGTGGAGTTCGGCATTGGTGCGTTCCAGTGAGACAGGGAGGTTATGGTCGGGTACAGGTTCAGGGCATACTTGTGTGGAGTTCTGCATTGGTACGTTCCAGTGAGACAGGGAGGTTATGGAGGGTACTGGTTCAGGGCATATTTGTGTGGAGGACTGCGTTGGTACGTTCCAGTGAGACAAGGAGCTTATGGGCGGGTACACGTTCAGGGCATATTTGTGTGGTGTTCTGCAATGGTACGTTCCAGTGAGACTGGGAGGTTATGGAGAGGTACAGGTTCAGGGCACCTTTGAGTGTAGTTCTGCATTTGTACGTTCCAGTGAGTCAGGGAGGTTATGGAGTGTACAGGTTCAGGGCACATTTGTCTGGAGTTCTGCATTGGTACGTTCCAGTGAGACAGGGAGGTTATTGGTGGTACAGGCTTAGGGCATATTTGTGTGGAGTTCTGCAGTGGTACGTTCCAGTGAGTCAGGGAGGTTATGGTCGGGTACAGGATCAGGGCATATTTGAGTGGAGTTCGGCATTGGTGCGTTCCAGTGAGACAGGGAGGTTATGGAGGTGTACAGGTTCAGGGCACATTTGTGTGGAGTTCTGCAGTGGTACTTTCCAGTGAGACAGGGAAGTTATGGAGGGTACAGGTTCAGGGCATATTTGTGTGCAGTTCTGCAGTGGTACATTCCAGTGAGACAGGGAGGTTATGCACGGTACAGGATCAGGGCATATTTGAGTGGAGTTCGGCATTGGTGCGTTCCAGTGAGACAGGGAGGTTATGGTCGGGTACAGGTTCAGGGAATATTTGTGTGGAGTTCTGCATTGGTACGTTCCATTGAGACAGGGAGGTTATGGAGGGTACAGGTTCAGGGCATATTTGTGTGGAGATCTGCGTTGGTACCTTCCAGTGAGACAAGGAGCTTATGGGCGGGTACACGTTCAGGGCATATTTGTGTGGTGTTCTGCAATGGTACGTTCCAGTGAGACTGGGAGGTTATGAAGGGGTACAGGTTCAGGGCAGATTTGAGTGTAGTTCTGCATTTGTACATTCCAGTGAGTCAGGGAGGTTATATAGTGTACAGGTTCAGGGCACATTTATGTGGAGTTCTGCATTGGTACTTTCCAGTGAGACAGGGAAGTTATGGAGGGGTACAGGTTCAGGGCATATTTGTGTGTAGTTCTGCATTGGTACGTTCCAGTGAGACAGGGAGGTTATGGAGGGTACAGGTTCAGGGCATATTTGTGTGGAGTTCTGCATTGGTACTTTCCAGTGAGACAGGGAAGTTATGGCGGGGTACAGGTTCAGGGCTTATTTGTGTGGAGTTCTGCATTGGTACGTTCTAGTGAGACAGGGAGGTTATGGAGGGGTACAGGTTCAGGGCATATTTGTGTGTAGTTCTGCATTGGTACGTTCCTGTGAGACAGCGAGGTTATGGAGGGTACAGCTTCAGGGCATATTTGTGTGGAGTTCTGCAGTGGTTCGTTCCAGTGAGACAGGGAGGTTATGGTCGGGTACAGGTTCAGGGCATATTTGTGCGTAGTTCTGCATTGGTACGTTCCAGTGAGACAGGGAGGTTATGGAGGGTACAGGTTCAGGGCATATTTGTGTGGAGTTCTGTGTTGGTATGTTCCAGTGCGACAGGGAGGTTATGGAGGGTACAGGTTCAGGGCATATTTGTGTGGAGTTCTGCAGTGGTACGTTCCAGTGAGACAGGGAGGTTATGGTCGGGTACAGGTTCAGGGCATATTTGTGTGGAGTTCTGCATTGGTGCGTTCCAGTGAGACAAGGAGGATATGGGCGGGTACACTTTCAGGGCATATTTGAGTGGAGTTCGGCATTGGTGCGTTCCAGTGAGACAGGGAAGTTATGGAGGGGTACAGGTTCAGGGCATATTTGTGTGGAGTTCTGCATTGTTACGTTCCAGTGAGACAGGGATTTTATGGAGGGGTACAGGTGCAGGGCATATTTGTGTGTAGTTCTGCATTGGTACGTTCCAGTGAGACAGGGAGGTTATGTAGGGTACAGGTTCAGGGCATATTTGTGTGGAGTTCTGCAGTGGTACGTTCCAGTGAGACAGGGAGGTTATGGGCGGGTACAGGATCAGGGCATATTTGAGTGGAGTTCGGCATTGGTGCGTTCCAGTGAGACAGGGAGGTTATGGAGGGGTACAGGTTCAGTGCATATTTGTGTGTAGTTCTGCATTGGTACATTCCAGTGAGACAGGGATGTTATGGAGGGGTACAGGTTCAGGGCATATTTGTGTGTAGTTCCGCATTGGTACGTTCCAGTGAGACAGGGAGGTTATGGAGGGTACAGGTTCAGGGCATATTTGTGTGGAGTTCTGCAGTGGTACGTTCCAGTGAGACAGGGAGGTAATTGTCGGGTATAGGTTCAGGGCATATTTGTGTGGAGTTCTGCATTGGTACTTTCCAGTGAGACAGGGAGGTTATGGAGGGTACCGGTTCAAGGCATTTTTGTGTGGAGTTCTGCAGTGGTACGTTCCAGTGAGTCAGGGAGGTTATGGAGTGTACAGGTTCAGGGCACATTTATGTGGAGTTCTGCATTGGTACTTTCCAGTGAGACAGGGAAGTTATGGAGGGGTACAGGTTCAGGGCATATTTGTGTGTAGTTCTGCATTGGTACGTTCCAGTGAGTCAGGGAGGTTATGGAGGGTACAGGTTCAGGGCATATTTGTGTGGAGTTCTGCATTGGTACTTTCCAGTGAGACAGGGAAGTTATGGAGGGGTACAGGTTCAGGGCATATTTGTGTGGAGTTCTGCAGTGGTACGTTCCAGTGAGACAGGGAGGTAATTGTCGGGTATAGGTTCAGGGCATATTTGTGTGGAGTTCTGCATTGGTACTTTCCAGTGAGACAGGGAGGTTATGGAGGGTACAGGATCAGGGCATATTTGTGTGGAGTTCTGCAGTGGTACATTCCAGTGAGACAGGGAGGTTATGCACGGTACAGGATCAGGGCATATTTGAGTGGAGTTCGGCATTGGTGCGTTCCAGTGAGACAGGGAGGTTATGGTCGGGTACAGGTTCAGGGCATATTTGTGTGGAGTTCTGCATTGGTACGTTCCATTGAGACAGGGAGGTTATGGAGGGTACAGGTTCAGGGCATATTTGTGTGGAGATCTGCGTTGGTACCTTCCAGTGAGACAAGGAGCTTATGGGCGGGTACACGATCAGGGCATATTTGTGTGGTGTTCTGCAATGGTACGTTCCAGTGAGACTGGGAGGTTATGAAGGGGTACAGGTTCAGGGCAGATTTGAGTGTAGTTCTGCATTTGTACATTCCAGTGAGTCAGGGAGGTTATGGAGTGTACAGGTTCAGGGCACATTTATGTGGAGTTCTGCATTGGTACTTTCCAGTGAGACAGGGATGTTATGGAGGGGTACAGGTTCAGGGCATATTTGTGTGTAGTTCTGCATTGGTACGTTCCAGTGAGACCGGGAGGTTATGGAGGGTACAGGTTCAGGGCATATTTGTGTGGAGTTCTGCAGTGGTACGTTCCAGTGAGACAGGGTGGTTATGGTCGGGTACAGGATCAGGGCATATTTGAGTGGAGTTCGGCTTTGGTGCGTTCCAGTGAGACAGGGAGGTTATGGAGGGGTACAGGTTCAGGGCATACTTGTGTGGAGTTCTGCATTGGTACGTTCCAGTGAGACAGGGAGGTTATGGAGGGTACCGGTTCAGGGCAAATTTGTGTGGAGTTCTGCATTGGTGTGTTCCAGTGAGACAAGGAGGTTATGGAGGGTACCGGTTCAGGGCACATTTGTGTGGAGTTCTGCATTGGTACGTTCCAGTGAGACAGGGAGATTATGAGGGTTAGAGGTTCAGGGCATATTTGTGTGGAGTTCTGCATTGGTACGTTCCAGTGAGACAGGGAGGATATGGAGGTGTACATGTTCAGATCATATTTGTGTGGAGTTCTGCAATGGTACGTTCCAGTGAGACAGGTAGGTTATGGTCGGGTACAGGTTCAGGGCATATTTGTGCGTAGTTCTGCATTGGTACGTTCCAGTGAGACAGGGAGGTTATGGAGGGTACAGGTTCAGGGCATATTTGTGTGGAGTTCTGTGTTGGTATGTTCCAGTGAGACAGGGAGGTTATGGAGGGGTACAGGTTCAGGGCATATTTGTGTGTAGTTGTGCATTGGTACGTTCCAGTGAGACAGGGAGGTTATGGAGGGTACAGGTTCAGGGCATATTTGTGTGGAGTTCTGCAGTGGTACGTTCCAGTGAGACAGGGAGGTTATGGTCGGGTACAGGTTCAGGGCATATTTGTGCGTAGTTCTGCTTTGGTACGTTCCAGTGAGACAGGGAGGTTATGGAGGGGTACAGGTTCAGGTCAAATTTGTGTGGAGTTCTGCATTGGTGCGTTCCAGTGAGACAAGGAGGATATGGGCGGGTACACTTTCAGGGCATAGTTGAGTGGAGTTCGGCATTGGTGCGTTCCAGTGAGACAGGGAAGTTATGGAGGGGTACAGGTTCAGGGCATATTTGTGTGGAGTTCTGCATCGTTACGTTCCAGTGAGACAGGGATTTTATGGAGGGGTACAGGTGCAGGGCATATTTGTGTGTAGTTCTGCATTGGTACGTTCCAGTGAGACAGGGAGGTTATGTAGGGTACAGGTTCAGGGCATATTTGTGTGGAGTTCTGCAGTGGTACGTTCCAGTGAGACAGGGAGGTTATGGGCGGGTACAGGATCAGGGCATATTTGAGTGGAGTTCGGCATTGGTGCGTTCCAGTGAGACAGGGAGGTTATGGAGGGGTACAGGTTCAGGGCACATTTGTGTGGAGTTCTGCAGTGGTACTTTCCAGTGAGACAGGGAAGTTATGGAGGGTACAGGTTCAGGGCATATTTGTGTGGAGTTCTGCAGTGGTACATTCCAGTGAGACAGGGAGGTTATGCACGGTACAGGATCAGGGCATATTTGAGTGGAGTTCGGCATTGGTGCGTTCCAGTGAGACAGGGAGGTTATGGTCGGGTACAGGTTCAGGGCATATTTGTGTGGAGTTCTGCATTGGTACGTTCCATTGAGACAGGGAGGTTATGGAGGGTACAGGTTCAGGGCATATTTGTGTGGAGATCTGCGTTGGTACCTTCCAGTGAGACAAGGAGCTTATGGGCGGGTACACGTTCAGGGCATATTTGTGTGGTGTTCTGCAATGGTACGTTCCAGTGAGACTGGGAGGTTATGAAGGGGTACAGGTTCAGGGCAGATTTGAGTGTAGTTCTGCATTTGTACATTCCAGTGAGTCAGGGAGGTTATATAGTGTACAGGTTCAGGGCACATTTATGTGGAGTTCTGCATTGGTACTTTCCAGTGAGACAGGGAAGTTATGGAGGGGTACAGGTTCAGGGCATATTTGTGTGTAGTTCTGCATTGGTACGTTCCAGTGAGACAGGGAGGTTATGGAGGGTTACAGGTTCAGGGCATATTTCTGTGGAGATCTGCATTGGTACGTTCCAGTGAGACAGGGAGGTTATGGAGGGGTACAGGGTCAGAGCATATTTGTGTGGAGTTCTGCATTGGTACTTTACAGTGAGACAGGGAGGTTATGGAGGGGTAAACGAAAAGGGCATATTTGTGTGGAGGTCGGCATTGTTACATTCCAGTGAGACTGGGAGGTTTTGGAGGGTACAGCTTCAGGGCATATTTGTGTGGAGTTCTGCATCGGTTAGTTCCAGTGAGACGTGGAGGTAATGGAGGGGTACAGGTTCAGGGCATATTTGTGTGGAGTTCTGCAGTGGTACGTTCGAGTGAGACAGGGAGGTTATGCAGGGTACAGGTTCAGTGTATATTTGTGTGGAGTTCTGCAGTGATACGTTCCAGTGAGACAGGGAGAATATGAACGGGTACATGTTCAGGGCATATTTGTGTGGAGATCTGCATTGGTACTTTCCAGGGAGACAGGGTGGTTATGGAGGGGTACAGGTTCAGGGCATATTTGTGTGGTGTTCTGCAATGGTACGTTCCAGTGAGACAGGGAGGTTATGCAGGGTACAGGTTCAGGGCATATTTGAGTGGAGATCGGCTTTGGTGCGTTCCAGGGAGACAGGGAGGTTATGGAGGGGTACAGGGTCAGGGCATATTTGTGTGTAGTTCTGCATTGGCACGTTCTAATGAGACAGGGAGGTTATGGATGGGTACAGTTTCAGGGCATATTTGTGTGTAGTTCCGCATTGGTACTTTCCAGTCAGACAGGGAGGTTAAGGAGGGTACAGTTTCATGGCAAATTTGTGTGGAGTTCTGCAGTGGGACGTTCCAGTGAGACAGGGAGGTTATGGACGGGTACAGGTTCAGGGCATGTTTGTGTGGAGTTCTGCATTGGTACGTTCCAGTGAGACAGGGAAGTTATGGAGGGGTACAGGTTCATTGCATATTTGTGTGGAGTTCTGCATTGGTACATTCCAGTGAGACCGGGAGGTTATGGAGGGTACAGCATCAGGGCAGATTTTTGTTGAGTTCTGCAGTGGTACGTTCCAGTGAGACAGGGAGGTAATGGACGGGTACAGGTTCAGGGCATATTTGTTTGGAGTTCTGCATTGGTACTTTCCAGTGAGACAGGGAGGTTACTCAGGGTACAGGTTCAGGTCATATTTGAGTGGAGTTCGGCATTGGTGAGCTCCAGTGAGACAGGGAGGTTATGGAGGGGTACAGGTGCAGGGCATATTTGTGTGTAGTTCTGCATTGGTACGTTCCAGTGAGACAGGGAGGTTATGTAGGGTACAGGTTCAGGGCATATTTGTGTGGAGTTCTGCAGTGGTACGTTCCAGTGAGACAGGGAGGTTATGGGCGGGTACAGGATCAGTGCATATTTGAGTGGAGTTCGGCATTGGTGCGTTCCAGTGAGACAGGGAGGTTATGGAGGGGTACAGGTTCAGTGCATATTTGTGTGTAGTTCTGCATTGGTACATTCCAGTGAGACAGGGATGTTATGGAGGGGTACAGGTTCAGGGCATATTTGTGTGTAGTTCTGCATTGGTACGTTCCAGTGAGACAGGGAGGTTATGGAGGGTACAGGTTCAGGGCATATTTGTGTGGAGTTCTGCAGTGGTACGTTCCAGTGAGACAGGGAGGTAATTGTCGGGTACCGGTTCAAGGCATTTTTGTGTGGAGTTCTGCAGTGGTACGTTCCAGTGAGTCAGGGAGGTTTTGGAGGATTACAGGTTCAGGGCATATTTGTGTGGAGTTCTGCATTGGTACGTTCCAGTCAGACAGTGAGGTTATGGCGGGGTGCAGGTTCAGGGCATATTTGTGTGGTGTTCTGCAATGGTACGTTCCAGTGAGACTGGGAGGTTATGGAGAGGTACAGGTTCAGGGCATATTTGTGTGGAGTTCTGCATTGGTACTTTCCAGTGAGACAGGGAGGTTATGGAGGGTACCGGTTCAAGGCATTTTTGTGTGGAGTTCTGCAGTGGTACGTTCCAGTGAGTCAGGGAGGTTTTGGAGGGGTACAGGTTCAGGGCATATTTGTGTGGAGTTCTGCATTGTTACGTTCCAGTGAGACAGGGATTTTATGGAGGGGTACAGGTGCAGGGCATATTTGTGTGTAGTTCTGCATTGGTACTTTCCAGTGAGACAGGGAGGTTATGTAGGGTACAGGTTCAGGGCATATTTGTGTGGAGTTCTGCAGTGGTACGTTCCAGTGAGACAGGGAGGTTATGGGCGGGTACAGGATCAGGGCATATTTGAGTGGAGTTCGGCATTGGTGCGTTCCAGTGAGACAGGGAGGTTATGGAGGGGTACAGGTTCAGTGCATATTTGTGTGTAGTTCTGCATTGGTACATTCCAGTGAGACAGGGATGTTATGGAGGGGTACAGGTTCAGGGCATATTTGTGTGTAGTTCTGCATTAGTACGTTCCAGTGAGACAGGGAGGTTATGGAGGGTACAGGTTCAGGGCATATTTGTGTGGAGTTCTGCAGTGGTACGTTCCAGTGAGACAGGGAGGTAATTGTCGGGTATAGGTTCAGGGCATATTTGTGTGGAGTTCTGCATTGGTACTTTCCAGTGAGACAGGGAGGTTATGGAGGGTACCGGTTCAAGGCATTTTTGTGTGGAGTTCTGCAGTGGTACGTTCCAGTGAGTCAGGGAGGTTTTGGAGGGTTACAGGTTCAGGGCATATTTGTGTGGAGTTCTGCATTGGTACGTTCCAGTCAGACAGTGAGGTTATGGCGGAGTGCAGGTTCAGGGCATATTTGTGTGGTGTTCTGCAATGGTACGTTCCAGTCAGACAGGGATGTTATGTACAGTACAGGATCAGGGCATATTTGAGTGGAGTTCGGCATTGGTGCGTTCCAGTGAGACAGGGAGGTTATGGTCGGGTACAGGTTCAGGGCATACTTGTGTGGAGTTCTGCATTGGTACGTTCCAGTGAGACAGGGAGGTTATGGAGGGTACTGGTTCAGGGCATATTTGTGTGGAGGACTGCGTTGGTACGTTCCAGTGAGACAAGGAGCTTATGGGCGGGTACACGTTCAGGGCATATTTGTGTGGTGTTCTGCAATGGTACGTTCCAGTGAGACTGGGAGGTTATGGAGAGGTACAGGTTCAGGGCACCTTTGAGTGTAGTTCTGCATTTGTACGTTCCAGTGAGTCAGGGAGGTTATGGAGTGTACAGGTTCAGGGCACATTTGTCTGGAGTTCTGCATTGGTACGTTCCAGTGAGACAGGGAGGTTATTGGTGGTACAGGCTTAGGGCATATTTGTGTGGAGTTCTGCAGTGGTACGTTCCAGTGAGTCAGGGAGGTTATGGTCGGGTACAGGATCAGGGCATATTTGAGTGGAGTTCGGCATTGGTGCGTTCCAGTGAGACAGGGAGGTTATGGAGGTGTACAGGTTCAGGGCACATTTGTGTGGAGTTCTGCAGTGGTACTTTCCAGTGAGACAGGGAAGTTATGGAGGGTACAGGTTCAGGGCATATTTGTGTGTAGTTCTGCATTGGTACGTTCCAGTGAGACAGGGAGGTTATGGAGGGTACAGGTTCAGGGCAGATTTGAGTGTAGTTCTGCATTTGTACATTCCAGTGAGTCAGGGAGGTTATATAGTGTACAGGTTCAGGGCACATTTATGTGGAGTTCTGCATTGGTACTTTCCAGTGAGACAGGGAAGTTATGGAGGGGTACAGGTTCAGGGCATATTTGTGTGTAGTTCTGCATTGGTACGTTCCAGTGAGACAGGGAGGTTATGGAGGGTACAGGTTCAGGGCATATTTGTGTGGAGTTCTGCATTGGTACTTTCCAGTGAGACAGGGAAGTTATGGCGGGGTACAGGTTCAGGGCTTATTTGTGTGGAGTTCTGCATTGGTACGTTCTAGTGAGACAGGGAGGTTATGGAGGGGTACAGGTTCAGGGCATATTTGTGTGTAGTTCTGCATTGGTACGTTCCTGTGAGACAGCGAGGTTATGGAGGGTACAGCTTCAGGGCATATTTGTGTGGAGTTCTGCAGTGGTTCGTTCCAGTGAGACAGGGAGGTTATGGTCGGGTACAGGTTCAGGGCATATTTGTGCGTAGTTCTGCATTGGTACGTTCCAGTGAGACAGGGAGGTTATGGAGGGTACAGGTTCAGGGCATATTTGTGTGGAGTTCTGTGTTGGTATGTTCCAGTGCGACAGGGAGGTTATGGAGGGTACAGGTTCAGGGCATATTTGTGTGGAGTTCTGCAGTGGTACGTTCCAGTGAGACAGGGAGGTTATGGTCGGGTACAGGTTCAGGGCATATTTGTGTGGAGTTCTGCATTGGTGCGTTCCAGTGAGACAAGGAGGATATGGGCGGGTACACTTTCAGGGCATATTTGAGTGGAGTTCGGCATTGGTGCGTTCCAGTGAGACAGGGAAGTTATGGAGGGGTACAGGTTCAGGGCATATTTGTGTGGAGTTCTGCATTGTTACGTTCCAGTGAGACAGGGATTTTATGGAGGGGTACAGGTGCAGGGCATATTTGTGTGTAGTTCTGCATTGGTACGTTCCAGTGAGACAGGGAGGTTATGTAGGGTACAGGTTCAGGGCATATTTGTGTGGAGTTCTGCAGTGGTACGTTCCAGTGAGACAGGGAGGTTATGGGCGGGTACAGGATCAGGGCATATTTGAGTGGAGTTCGGCATTGGTGCGTTCCAGTGAGACAGGGAGGTTATGGAGGGGTACAGGTTCAGTGCATATTTGTGTGTAGTTCTGCATTGGTACATTCCAGTGAGACAGGGATGTTATGGAGGGGTACAGGTTCAGGGCATATTTGTGTGTAGTTCCGCATTGGTACGTTCCAGTGAGACAGGGAGGTTATGGAGGGTACAGGTTCAGGGCATATTTGTGTGGAGTTCTGCAGTGGTACGTTCCAGTGAGACAGGGAGGTAATTGTCGGGTATAGGTTCAGGGCATATTTGTGTGGCGTTCTGCATTGGTACTTTCCAGTGAGACAGGGAGGTTATGGAGGGTACCGGTTCAAGGCATTTTTGTGTGGAGTTCTGCAGTGGTACGTTCCAGTGAGTCAGGGAGGTTTTGGAGGGTTACAGGTTCAGGGCATATTTGTGTGGAGTTCTGCATTGGTACGTTCCAGTCAGACAGTGAGGTTATGGCGGGGTGCAGGTTCAGGGCATATTTGTGTGGAGTTCTGCATTGGTACTTTCCAGTGAGACAGGGAGGTTATGGAGGGTACCGGTTCAAGGCATTTTTGTGTGGAGTTCTGCAGTGGTACGTTCCAGTGAGTCAGGGAGGTTTTGGAGGGTTACAGGTTCAGGGCATATTTGTGTGGAGTTCTGCATTGGTACGTTCCAGTCAGACAGTGAGGTTATGGCGGGGTGCAGGTTCAGGGCATATTTGTGTGGTGTTCTGCAATGGTACGTTCCAGTGAGACAGGGATGTTATGTACAGTACAGGATCAGGGCATATTTGAGTGGAGTTCGGCATTGGTGCGTTCCAGTGAGACAGGGAGGTTATGGTCGGGTACAGGTTCAGGGCATACTTGTGTGGAGTTCTGCATTGGTATGTTCCAGTGAGACAGGGAGGTTATGGAGGGTACTGGTTCAGGGCATATTTGTGTGGAGTTCTGCGTTGGTACGTTCCAGTGAGACAAGGAGCTTATGGGCGGGTACACGTTCAGGGCATATTTGTGTGGTGTTCTGCAATGGTACGTTCCAGTGAGACTGGGAGGTTATGGAGAGGTACAGGTTCAGGGCACCTTTGAGTGTAGTTCTGCATTTGTACGTTCCAGTGAGTCAGGGAGGTTATGGAGTGTACAGGTTCAGGGCACATTTGTCTGGAGTTCTGCATTGGTACGTTCCAGTGAGACAGGGAGGTTATTGGTGGTACAGGCTTAGGGCATATTTGTGTGGAGTTCTGCAGTGGTACGTTCCAGTGAGACAGCGAGGCTATGGAGGGTACAGCTTCAGGGCATATTTGTGTGGAGTTCTGCAGTGGTTCGTTCCAGTGAGACAGGGAGGTTATGGTCGGGTACAGGTTCAGGGCATATTTGTGCGTAGTTCTGCATTGGTACGTTCCAGTGAGACAGGGAGGTTATGGAGGGTACAGGTTCAGGGCATATTTGTGTGGAGTTCTGTGTTGGTATGTTCCAGTGCGACAGGGAGGTTATGGAGGGTACAGGTTCAGGGCATATTTGTGTGGAGTTCTGCAGTGGTACGTTCCAGTGAGACAGGGAGGTTATGGTCGGGTACAGGTTCAGGGCATATTTGTGTGGAGTTCTGCATTGGTGCGTTCCAGTGAGACAAGGAGGATATGGGCGGGTACACTTTCAGGGCATATTTGAGTGGAGTTCGGCATTGGTGCGTTCCAGTGAGACAGGGAAGTTATGGAGGGGTACAGGTTCAGGGCATATTTGTGTGGAGTTCTGCATTGTTACGTTCCAGTGAGACAGGGATTTTATGGAGGGGTACAGGTGCAGGGCATATTTGTGTGTAGTTCTGCATTGGTACGTTCCAGTGAGACAGGTAGGTTATGTAGGGTACAGGTTCAGGGCATATTTGTGTGGAGTTCTGCAGTGGTACGTTCCAGTGAGACAGGGAGGTTATGGGCGGGTACAGGATCAGTGCATATTTGAGTGGAGTTCGGCATTGGTGCGTTCCAGTGAGACAGGGAGGTTATGGAGGGGTACAGGTTCAGTGCATATTTGTGTGTAGTTCTGCATTGGTACATTCCAGTGAGACAGGGATGTTATGGAGGGGTACAGGTTCAGGGCATATTTGTGTGTAGTTCTGCATTGGTACGTTCCAGTGAGACAGGGAGGTTATGGAGGGTACAGGTTCAGGGCATATTTGTGTGGAGTTCTGCAGTGGTACGTTCCAGTGAGACAGGGAGGTAATTGTCGGGTATAGGTTCAGGGCATATTTGTGTGGAGTTCTGCATTGGTACTTTCCAGTGAGACAAGGAGGTTATGGAGGGTACCGGTTCAAGGCATTTTTGTGTGGAGTCATGCAGTGGTACGTTCCAGTGAGTCAGGGAGGTTTTGGAGGGGTACAGGTTCAGGGCATATTTGTGTGGAGTTCTGCACTTTTTACGTTCCAGTGAGACAGGGATTTTATGGAGGGGCACAGGTGCAGGGCATATTTGTGTGTAGTTCTGCATTGGTACGTTCCAGTGAGACAGTGAGGTTATGTAGGGTACAGGTTCAGGGCATATTTGTGTGGAGTTCTGCAGTGGTACGTTCCAGTGAGACAGGGAGGTTATGGGCGGGTACAGGATCAGGGCATATTTGAGTGGAGTTCGGCATTGGTGCGTTCCAGTGAGACAGGGAGGTTATGGAGGGGTACAGGTTCAGTGCATATTTGTGTGTAGTTCTGCATTGGTACATTCCAGTGAGACAGGGATGTTATGGAGGGGTACAGGTTCAGGGCATATTTGTGTGTAGTTCTGCATTGGTACGTTCCAGTGAGACAGGGAGGTTATGGAGGGTACAGGTTCAGGGCATATTTGTGTGGAGTTCTGCAGTGGTACGTTCCAGTGAGACAGGGAGGTAATTGTCGGGTATAGGTTCAGGGCATATTTGTGTGGAGTTCTGCATTGGTACTTTCCAGTGAGACAGGGAGGTTATGGAGGGTACCGGTTCAAGGCATTTTTGTGTGGAGTTCTGCAGTGGTACGTTCCAGTGAGTCAGGGAGGTTTTGGAGGGTTACAGGTTCAGGGCATATTTGTGTGGAGTTCTGCATTGGTACGTTCCAGTCAGACAGTGAGGTTATGGCGGGGTGCAGGTTCAGGGCATATTTGTGTGGAGTTCTGCATTGGTACTTTCCAGTGAGACAGGTAGGTTATGGAGGGTACCGGTTCAAGGCATTTTTGTGTGGAGTTCTGCAGTGGTACGTTCCAGTGAGTCAGGGAGGTTTTGGAGGGTTACAGGTTCAGGGCATATTTGTGTGGAGTTCTGCATTGGTACGTTCCAGTCAGACAGTGAGGTTATGGCGGGGTGCAGGTTCAGGGCATATTTGTGTGATGTTCTGCAATGGTACGTTCCAGTGAGACAGGGATGTTATGTACAGTACAGGATCAGGGCATATTTGAGTGGAGTTCGGCATTGGTGCGTTCCAGTGAGACAGGGAGGTTATGGTCGGGTACAGGTTCAGGGCATACTTGTGTGGAGTTCTGCATTGGTACGTTCCAGTGAGACAGGGAGGTTATGGAGGGTACTGGTTCAGGGCATATTTGTGTGGAGTTCTGCGTTGGTACGTTCCAGTGAGACAAGGAGCTTATGGGCGGGTACACGTTCAGGGCATATTTGTGTGGTTTTCTGCAATGGTACGTTCCAGTGAGACTGGGAGGTTATGGAGAGGTACAGGTTCAGGGCACCTTTGAGTGTAGTTCTGCATTTGTACGTTCCAGTGAGTCAGGGAGGTTATGGAGTGTACAGGTTCAGGGCACATTTGTCTGGAGTTCTGCATTGGTACGTTCCAGTGAGACAGGGAGGTTATTGGTGGTACAGGCTTAGGGCATATTTGTGTGGAGTTCTGCAGTGGTACGTTCCAGTGAGTCAGGGAGGTTATGGTCGGGTACAGGATCAGGGCATATTTGAGTGGAGTTCGGCATTGGTGCGTTCCAGTGAGACAGGGAGGTTATGGAGGTGTACAGGTTCAGGGCACATTTGTGTGGAGTTCTGCAGTGGTACTTTCCAGTGAGACAGGGAAGTTATGGAGGGTACAGGTTCAGGGCATATTTGTGTGGAGTTCTGCAGTGGTACATTCCAGTGAGACAGGGAGGTTATGCACGGTACAGGATCAGGGCATATTTGAGTGGAGTTCGGCATTGGTGCGTTCCAGTGAGACAGGGAGGTTATGGTCGGGTACAGGTTCAGGGCATATTTGTGTGGAGTTCTGCATTGGTACGTTCCATTGAGACAGGGAGGTTATGGAGGGTACAGGTTCAGGGCATATTTGTGTGGAGATCTGCGTTGGTACCTTCCAGTGAGACAAGGAGCTTATGGGCGGGTACACGTTCAGGGCATATTTGTGTGGTGTTCTGCAATGGTACGTTCCAGTGAGACTGGGAGGTTATGAAGGGGTACAGGTTCAGGGCAGATTTGAGTGTAGTTCTGCATTTGTACATTCCAGTGAGTCAGGGAGGTTATGGAGTGTACAGGTTCAGGGCTTATTTGTGTGGAGTTCTGCATTGGTACGTTCTAGTGAGACAGGGAGGTTATGGAGGGGTACAGGTTCAGGGCATATTTGTGTGTAGTTCTGCATTGGTACGTTCCAGTGAGACAGGGAGGTTATGGAGGGTACAGGTTCAGGGCATATTTGTGTGGAGTTCTGCATTGGTACTTTCCAGTGAGACAGGGAAGTTATGGCGGGGTACAGGTTCAGGGCTTATTTGTGTGGAGTTCTGCATTGGTACGTTCTAGTGAGACAGGGAGGTTATGGAGGGGTACAGGTTCAGGGCATATTTGTGTGTAGTTCTGCATTGGTACGTTCCAGTGAGACAGCGAGGTTATGGAGGGTACAGCTTCAGGGCATATTTGTGTGGAGTTCTGCAGTGGTTCGTTCCAGTGAGACAGGGAGGTTATGGTCGGGTACAGGTTCAGGGCATATTTGTGCGTAGTTCTGCATTGGTACGTTCCAGTGAGACAGGGAGGTTATGGAGGGTACAGGTTCAGGGCATATTTGTGTGGAGTTCTGTGTTGGTATGTTCCAGTGAGACAGGGAGGTTATGGAGGGGTACAGGTTCAGGGCATATTTGTGTGTAGTTTTGCATTGGTACGTTCCAGTGAGACAGGGAGGTTATGGAGGGGTACAGGTTCAGGGCAAATTTGTGTGGAGTTCTGCATTGGTGCGTTCCAGTGAGACAAGGAGGATATGGGCGGGTACACTTTCAGGGCATATTTGAGTGGAGTTCGGCATTGGTGCGTTCCAGTGAGACAGGGAAGTTATGGAGGGGTACAGGTTCAGGGCATATTTGTGTGGAGTTCTGCATTGTTACGTTCCAGTGAGACAGGGATTTTATGGAGGGGTACAGGTGCAGGGCATATTTGTGTGTAGTTCTGCATTGGTACGTTCCAGTGAGACAGGGAGGTTATGTAGGGTACAGGTTCAGGGCATATTTGTGTGGAGTTCTGCAGTAGTACGTTCCAGTGAGACAGGGAGGTTATGGGCGGGTACAGGATCAGGGCATATTTGAGTGGAGTTCGGCATTGGTGCGTTCCAGTGAGACAGGGAGGTTATGGAGGGGTACAGGTTCAGTGCATATTTGTGTGTAGTTCTGCATTGGTACATTCCAGTGAGACAGGGATGTTATGGAGGGGTACAGGTTCAGGGCATATTTGTGTGTAGTTCTGCATTGGTACGTTCCAGTGAGACAGGGAGGTTATGGAGGGTACAGATTCAGGGCATATTTGTGTGGAGTTCTGCAGTGGTACGTTCCAGTAAGACAGGGAGGTAATTGTCGGGTATAGGTTCAGGGCATATTTGTGTGGAGTTCTGCATTGGTACTTTCCAGTGAGACAGGGAGGTTATGGAGGGTACCGGTTCAAGGCATTTTTGTGTGGAGTTCTGCAGTGGTACGTTCCAGTGAGTCAGGGAGGTTTTGTAGGGTTACAGGTTCAGGGCATATTTGTGTGGAGTTCTGCATTGGTGCGTTCCAGTCAGACAGTGAGGTTATGGCGGGGTGCAGGTTCAGGGCATATTTGTGTGGTGTTCTGCAATGGTACGTTCCAGTGAGACAGGGATGTTATGCACAGTACAGGATCAGGGCATATTTGAGTGGAGTTCGGCATTGGTGCGTTCCAGTGAGACAGGGAGGTTATGGTCGGGTACAGGTTCAGGGCATACTTGTGTGGAGTTCTGCATTGGTACGTTCCAGTGAGACAGGGAGGTTATGGAGGGTACAGGTTCAGGGCATATTTGTGTGGAGTTCTGCGTTGGTACGTTCCAGTGAGACAAGGAGCTTATGGGCGGGTACACGTTCAGGGCATATTTGTGTGGTGTTCTGCAATGGTACGTTCCAGTGAGACAGGGAGGTTATGGAGGGGTACAGGTTCAGTGCATATTTGTGTGTAGTTCTGCATTGGTACATTCCAGTGAGACAGGGATGTTATGGAGGGGTACAGGTTCAGGGCATATTTGTGTGTAGTTCTGCATTGGTACGTTCCAGTGAGACAGGGAGGTTATGGAGGGTACAGGTTCAGGGCATATTTGTGTGGAGTTCTGCAGTGGTACGTTCCAGTGAGACAGGGAGGTAATTGTCGGGTATAGGTTCAGGGCATATTTGTGTGGAGTTCTGCATTGGTACCTTCCAGTGAGACAGGGAGGTTATGGAGGGTACCGGTTCAAGGCATTTTTGTGTGGAGTTCTGCAGTGGTACGTTCCAGTGAGTCAGGGAGGTTTTGGAGGGGTACAGGTTCAGGGCATATTTGTGTGGAGTTCTGCATTGTTACGTTCCAGTGAGACAGGGATTTTATGGAGGGGTACAGGTGCAGGGCATATTTGTGTGTAGTTCTGCATTGGTACGTTCCAGTGAGACAGGGAGGTTATGTAGGGTACAGGTTCAGGGCATATTTGTGTGGAGTTCTGCAGTGGTACGTTCCAGTGAGACAGGGAGGTTATGGGCGGGTACAGGATCAGGATATATTTGAGTGGAGTTCGGCATTGGTGCGTTCCAGTGAGACAGGGAGGTTATGGAGGGGTACAGGTTCAGTGCATATTTGTGTGTAGTTCTGCATTGGTACATTCCAGTGAGACAGGGATGTTATGGAGGGGTACAGGTTCAGGGCATATTTGTGTGTAGTTCTGCATTGGTACGTTCCAGTGAGACAGGGAGGTTATGGAGGGTACAGGTTCAGGGCATATTTGTGTGGAGTTCTGCAGTGGTACGTTCCAGTGAGACAGGGAGGTAATTGTCGGGTATAGGTTCAGGGCATATTTGTGTGGAGTTCTGCATTGGTACTTTCCAGTGAGACAGGGAGGTTATGGAGGGTACCGGTTCAAGGCATCTTTGTGTGGAGTTCTGCAGTGGTACGTTCCAGTGAGTCAGGGAGGTTTTGGAGGGTTACAGGTTCAGGGCATATTTGTGTGGAGTTCTGCATTGGTACGTTCCAGTCAGACAGTGAGGTTATGGCGGAGTGCAGGTTCAGGGCATATTTGTGTGGTGTTCTGCAATGGTACGTTCCAGTCAGACAGGGATGTTATGTACAGTACAGGATCAGGGCATATTTGAGTGGAGTTCGGCATTGGTGCGTTCCAGTGAGACAGGGAGGTTATGGTCGGGTACAGGTTCAGGGCATACTTGTGTGGAGTTCTGCATTGGTACGTTCCAGTGAGACAGGGAGGTTATGGAGGGTACTGGTTCAGGGCATACTTGTGTGGAGTTCTGCATTGGTACGTTACAGTGAGACAAGGAGCTTATGGGCGGGTACACGTTCAGGGCATATTTGTGTGGTGTTCTGCAATGGTACGTTCCAGTGAGACTGGGAGGTTATGGAGAGGTACAGGTTCAGGGCACCTTTGAGTGTAGTTCTGCATTTGTACGTTCCAGTGAGTCAGGGAGGTTATGGAGTGTACAGGTTCAGGGCACATTTGTCTGGAGTTCTGCATTGGTACGTTCCAGTGAGACAGGGAGGTTATTGGTGGTACAGGCTTAGGGCATATTTGTGTGGAGTTCTGCAGTGGTACGTTCCAGTGAGTCAGGGAGGTTATGGTCGGGTACAGGATCAGGGCATATTTGAGTGGAGTTCGGCATTGGTGCGTTCCAGTGAGACAGGGAGGTTATGGAGGTGTACAGGTTCAGGGCACATTTGTGTGGAGTTCTGCAGTGGTACTTTCCAGTGAGACAGGGAAGTTATGGAGGGTACAGGTTCAGGGCATATTTGTGTGCAGTTCTGCAGTGGTACATTCCAGTGAGACAGGGAGGTTATGCACGGTACAGGATCAGGGCATATTTGAGTGGAGTTCGGCATTGGTGCGTTCCAGTGAGACAGGGAGGTTATGGTCGGGTACAGGTTCAGGGCATATTTGTGTGGAGTTCTGCATTGGTACGTTCCATTGAGGCAGGGAGGTTATGGAGGGTACAGGTTCAGGGCATATTTGTGTGGAGATCTGCGTTGGTACCTTCCAGTGAGACAAGGAGCTTATGGGCGGGTACACGTTCAGGGCATATTTGTGTGGTGTTCTGCAATGGTACGTTCCAGTGAGACTGGGAGGTTATGAAGGGGTACAGGTTCAGGGCAGATTTGAGTGTAGTTCTGCATTTGTACATTCCAGTGAGTCAGGGAGGTTATATAGTGTACAGGTTCAGGGCACATTTATGTGGAGTTCTGCATTGGTACTTTCCAGTGAGACAGGGAAGTTATGGAGGGGTACAGGTTCAGGGCATATTTGTGTGTAGTTCTGCATTGGTACGTTCCAGTGAGACAGGGAGGTTATGGAGGGTACAGGTTCAGGGCATATTTGTGTGGAGTTCTGCATTGGTACTTTCCAGTGAGACAGGGAAGTTATGGCGGGGTACAGGTTCAGGGCTTATTTGTGTGGAGTTCTGCATTGGTACGTTCCATTGAGACAGGGAGGTTATGGAGGGTACAGGTTCAGGGCATATTTGTGTGGAGATCTGCGTTGGTACCTTCCAGTGAGACAGGGAGGTTATTGGTGGTACAGGCTTAGGGCATATTTGTGTGGAGTTCTGCAGTGGTACGTTCCAGTGAGTCAGGGAGGTTATGGTCGGGTACACTTTCAGGGCATATTTGAGTGGAGTTCGGCATTGGTGCGTTCCAGTGAGACAGGGAAGTTATGGAGGGGTACAGGTTCAGGGCATATTTGTGTGGAGTTCTGCATTGTTACGTTCCAGTGAGACAGGGATTTTATGGAGGGGTACAGGTGCAGGGCATATTTGTGTGTAGTTCTGCATTGGTACGTTCCAGTGAGACAGGGAGGTTATGTAGGGTACAGGTTCAGGGCATATTTGTGTGGAGTTCTGCAGTGGTACGTTCCAGTGAGACAGGGAGGTTATGGGCGGGTACAGGATCAGTGCATATTTGAGTGGAGTTCGGCATAGGTGCGTTCCAGTGAGACAGGGAGGTTATGGAGGGGTACAGGTTCAGTGCATATTTGTGTGTAGTTCTGCATTGGTACATTCCAGTGAGACAGGGATGTTATGGAGGGGTACAGGTTCAGGGCATATTTGTGTGTAGTTCTGCATTGGTACGTTCCAGTGAGACAGGGAGGTTATGGAGGGTACAGGTTCAGGGCATATTTGTGTGGAGTTCTGCAGTGGTACGTTCCAGTGAGACAGGGAGGTAATTGTCGGGTATAGGTTCAGGGCATATTTGTGTGGAGTTCTGCATTGGTACTTTCCAGTGAGACAGGGAGGTTATGGAGGGTACCGGTTCAAGGCATTTTTGTGTGGAGTCATGCAGTGGTACGTTCCAGTGAGTCAGGGAGGTTTTGGAGGGGTACAGGTTCAGGGCATATTTGTGTGGAGTTCTGCATTTTTACGTTCCAGTGAGACAGGGATTTTATGGAGGGGCACAGGTGCAGGGCATATTTGTGTGTAGTTCTGCATTGGTACGTTCCAGTGAGACAGGGAGGTTATGTAGGGTACAGGTTCAGGGCATATTTGTGTGGAGTTCTGCAGTGGTACGTTCCAGTGAGACAGGGAGGTTATGGGCGGGTACAGGATCAGGGCATATTTGAGTGGAGTTCGGCATTGGTGCGTTCCAGTGAGACAGGGAGGTTATGGAGGGGTACAGGTTCAGTGCATATTTGTGTGTAGTTCTGCATTGGTACGTTCCAGTGAGACAGGGAGGTTATGGAGGGTACAGGTTCAGGGCATATTTGTGTGGAGTTCTGCAGTGGTACGTTCCAGTGAGACAGGGAGGTAATTGTCGGGTATAGGTTCAGGGCATATTTGTGTGGAGTTCTGCATTGGTACTTTCCAGTGAGACAGGGAGGTTATGGAGGGTACCGGTTCAAGGCATTTTTGTGTGGAGTTCTGCAGTGGTACGTTCCAGTGAGTCAGGGAGGTTTTGGAGGGTTACAGGTTCAGGGCATATTTGTGTGGAGTTCTGCATTGGTACGTTCCAGTCAGACAGTGAGGTTATGGCGGGGTGCAGGTTCAGGGCATATTTGTGTGGAGTTCTGCATTGGTACTTTCCAGTGAGACAGGGAGGTTATGGAGGGTACCGGTTCAAGGCATTTTTGTGTGGAGTTCTGCAGTGGTACGTTCCAGTGAGTCAGGGAGGTTTTGGAGGGTTACAGGTTCAGGGCATATTTGTCTGGAGTTCTGCATTGGTACGTTCCAGTCAGACAGTGAGGTTATGGCGGGGTGCAGGTTCAGGGCATATTTGTGTGGTGTTCTGCAATGGTACGTTCCAGTGAGACAGGGATGTTATGTACAGTACAGGATCAGGGCATATTTGAGTGGAGTTCGGCATTGGTGCGTTCCAGTGAGACAGGGAGGTTATGGTCGGGTACAGGTTCAGGGCATACTTGTGTGGAGTTCTGCATTGGTACGTTCCAGTGAGACAGGGAGGTTATGGAGGGTACTGGTTCAGGGCATATTTGTGTGGAGTTCTGCGTTGGTACGTTCCAGTGAGACAAGGAGCTTATGGGCGGGTACACGTTCAGGGCATATTTGTGTGGTGTTCTGCAATGGTACGTTCCAGTGAGACTGGGAGGTTATGGAGAGGTACAGGTTCAGGGCACCTTTGTGTGTAGTTCTGCATTTGTACGTTCCAGTGAGTCAGGGAGGTTATGGAGTGTACAGGTTCAGGGCACATTTGTCTGGAGTTCTGCATTGGTACGTTCCAGTGAGACAGGGAGGTTATTGGTGGTACAGGCTTAGGGCATATTTGTGTGGAGTTCTGCAGTGGTACGTTCCAGTGAGACAGCGAGGTTATGGAGGGTACAGCTTCAGGGCATATTTGTGTGGAGTTCTGCAGTGGTTCGTTCCAGTGAGACAGGGAGGTTATGGTCGGGTACAGGTTCAGGGCATATTTGTGCGTAGTTCTGCATTGGTACGTTCCAGTGAGACAGGGAGGTTATGGAGGGTACAGGTTCAGGGCATATTTGTGTGGAGTTCTGTGTTGGTATGTTCCAGTGCGACAGGGAGGTTATGGAGGGTACAGGTTCAGGGCATATTTGTGTGGAGTTCTGCAGTGGTACGTTCCAGTGAGACAGGGAGGTTATGGTCGGGTACAGGTTCAGGGCATATTTGTGTGGAGTTCTGCATTGGTGCGTTCCAGTGAGACAAGGAGGATATGGGCGGGTACACTTTCAGGGCATATTTGAGTGGAGTTCGGCATTGGTGCGTTCCAGTGAGACAGGGAAGTTATGGAGGGGTACAGGTTCAGGGCATATTTGTGTGGAGTTCTGCATTGTTACGTTCCAGTGAGACAGGGAGGTTATGGAGGGGTACAGGTTCAGGGCATATTTGTGTGTAGTTCTGCATTGGTACGTTCCAGTGAGACAGGGAGGTTATGGAGGTGTACAGGTTCAGGGCATATTTGTGTGGAGTTCTGCATTGTTACGTTCCAGTGAGACAGGGATTTTATGGAGGGGTACAGGTGCAGGGCATATTTGTGTGTAGTTCTGCATTGGTACGTTCCAGTGAGACAGGTAGGTTATGTAGGGTACAGGTTCAGGGCATATTTGTGTGGAGTTCTGCAGTGGTACGTTCCAGTGAGACAGGGAGGTTATGGGCGGGTACAGGATCAGTGCATATTTGAGTGGAGTTCGGCATTGGTGCGTTCCAGTGAGACAGGGAGGTTATGGAGGGGTACAGGTTCAGTGCATATTTGTGTGTAGTTCTGCATTGGTACATTCCAGTGAGACAGGGATGTTATGGAGGGGTACAGGTTCAGGGCATATTTGTGTGTAGTTCTGCATTGGTACGTTCCAGTGAGACAGGGAGGTTATGGAGGGTACAGGTTCAGGGCATATTTGTGTGGAGCTCTGCAGTGGTACGTTCCAGTGAGACAGGGAGGTAATTGTCGGGTATAGGTTCAGGGCATATTTGTGTGGAGTTCTGCATTGGTACTTTCCAGTGAGACAAGGAGGTTATGGAGGGTACCGGTTCAAGGCATTTTTGTGTGGAGTCATGCAGTGGTACGTTCCAGTGAGTCAGGGAGGTTTTGGAGGGGTACAGGTTCAGGGCATATTTGTGTGGAGTTCTGCATTTTTACGTTCCAGTGAGACAGGGATTTTATGGAGGGGCACAGGTGCAGAGCATATTTGTGTGTAGTTCTGCATTGGTACGTTCCAGTGAGACAGTGAGGTTATGTAGGGTACAGGTTCAGGGCATATTTGTGTGGAGTTCTGCAGTGGTACGTTCCAGTGAGACAGGGAGGTTATGGGCGGGTACAGGATCAGGGCATATTTGAGTGGAGTTCGGCATTGGTGCGTTCCAGTGAGACAGGGAGGTTTTGGAGGGGTACAGGTTCAGTGCATATTTGTGTGTAGTTCTGCATTGGTACATTCCAGTGAGACAGGGATGTTATGGAGGGGTACAGGTTCAGGGCATATTTGTGTGTAGTTCTGCATTGGTACGTTCCAGTGAGACAGGGAGGTTATGGAGGTTACAGGTTCAGGGCATATTTGTGTGGAGTTCTGCAGTGGTACGTTCCAGTGAGACAGGGAGGTAATTGTCGGGTATAGGTTCAGGGCATATTTGTGTGGTGTTCTGCATTGGTACTTTCCAGTGAGACAGGGAGGTTATGGAGGGTACCGGTTCAAGGCATTTTTGTGTGGAGTTCTGCAGTGGTACGTTCCAGTGAGTCAGGGAGGTTTTGGAGGGTTACAGGTTCAGGGCATATTTGTGTGGAGTTCTGCATTGGTACGTTCCAGTCAGACAGTGAGGTTATGGCGGGGTGCAGGTTCAGGGCATATTTGTGTGGAGTTCTGCATTGGTACTTTCCAGTGAGACAGGGAGGTTATGGAGGGTACCGGTTCAAGGCATTTTTGTGTGGAGTTCTGCAGTGGTACGTTCCAGTGAGTCAGGGAGGTTTTGGAGGGTTACAGGTTCAGGGCATATTTGTCTGGAGTTCTGCATTGGTACGTTCCAGTCAGACAGTGAGGTTATGGCGGGGTGCAGGTTCAGGGCATATTTGTGTGGTGTTCTGCAATGGTACGTTCCAGTGAGACAGGGATGTTATGTACAGTACAGGATCAGGGCATATTTGAGTGGAGTTCGGCATTGGTGCGTTCCAGTGAGACAGGGAGGTTATGGTCGGGTACAGGTTCAGGGCATACTTGTGTGGAGTTCTGCATTGGTACGTTCCAGTGAGACAGGGAGGTTATGGAGGGTACTGGTTCAGGGCATATTTGTGTGGAGTTCTGCGTTGGTACGTTCCAGTGAGACAAGGAGCTTATGGGCGGGTACACGTTCAGGGCATATTTGTGTGGTGTTCTGCAATGGTACGTTCCAGTGAGACTGGGAGGTTATGGAGAGGTACAGGTTCAGGGCACCTTTGTGTGTAGTTCTGCATTTGTACGTTCCAGTGAGTCAGGGAGGTTATGGAGTGTACAGGTTCAGGGCACATTTGTCTGGAGTTCTGCATTGGTACGTTCCAGTGAGACAGGGAGGTTATTGGTGGTACAGGCTTAGGGCATATTTGTGTGGAGTTCTGCAGTGGTACGTTCCAGTGAGACAGCGAGGTTATGGAGGGTACAGCTTCAGGGCATATTTGTGTGGAGTTCTGCAGTGGTTCGTTCCAGTGAGACAGGGAGGTTATGGTCGGGTACAGGTTCAGGGCATATTTGTGCGTAGTTCTGCATTGGTACGTTCCAGTGAGACAGGGAGGTTATGGAGGGTACAGGTTCAGGGCATATTTGTGTGGAGTTCTGTGTTGGTATGTTCCAGTGCGACAGGGAGGTTATGGAGGGTACAGGTTCAGGGCATATTTGTGTGGAGTTCTGCAGTGGTACGTTCCAGTGAGACAGGGAGGTTATGGTCGGGTACAGGTTCAGGGCATATTTGTGTGGAGTTCTGCATTGGTGCGTTCCAGTGAGACAAGGAGGATATGGGCGGGTACACTTTCAGGGCATATTTGAGTGGAGTTCGGCATTGGTGCGTTCCAGTGAGACAGGGAAGTTATGGAGGGGTACAGGTTCAGGGCATATTTGTGTGGAGTTCTGCATTGTTACGTTCCAGTGAGACAGGGATTTTATGGAGGGGTACAGGTGCAGGGCATATTTGTGTGTAGTTCTGCATTGGTACGTTCCAGTGAGACAGGTAGGTTATGTAGGGTACAGGTTCAGGGCATATTTGTGTGGAGTTCTGCAGTGGTACGTTCCAGTGAGACAGGGAGGTTATGGGCGGGTACAGGATCAGTGCATATTTGAGTGGAGTTCGGCATTGGTGCGTTCCAGTGAGACAGGGAGGTTATGGAGGGGTACAGGTTCAGTGCATATTTGTGTGTAGTTCTGCATTGGTACATTCCAGTGAGACAGGGATGTTATGGAGGGGTACAGGTTCAGGGCATATTTGTGTGTAGTTCTGCATTGGTACGTTCCAGTGAGACAGGGAGGTTATGGAGGGTACAGGTTCAGGGCATATTTGTGTGGAGCTCTGCAGTGGTACGTTCCAGTGAGACAGGGAGGTAATTGTCGGGTATAGGTTCAGGGCATATTTGTGTGGAGTTCTGCATTGGTACTTTCCAGTGAGACAAGGAGGTTATGGAGGGTACCGGTTCAAGGCATTTTTGTGTGGAGTCATGCAGTGGTACGTTCCAGTGAGTCAGGGAGGTTTTGGAGGGGTACAGGTTCAGGGCATATTTGTGTGGAGTTCTGCATTTTTACGTTCCAGTGAGACAGGGATTTTATGGAGGGGCACAGGTGCAGAGCATATTTGTGTGTAGTTCTGCATTGGTACGTTCCAGTGAGACAGTGAGGTTATGTAGGGTACAGGTTCAGGGCATATTTGTGTGGAGTTCTGCAGTGGTACGTTCCAGTGAGACAGGGAGGTTATGGGCGGGTACAGGATCAGGGCATATTTGAGTGGAGTTCGGCATTGGTGCGTTCCAGTGAGACAGGGAGGTTTTGGAGGGGTACAGGTTCAGTGCATATTTGTGTGTAGTTCTGCATTGGTACATTCCAGTGAGACAGGGATGTTATGGAGGGGTACAGGTTCAGGGCATATTTGTGTGTAGTTCTGCATTGGTACGTTCCAGTGAGACAGGGAGGTTATGGAGGTTACAGGTTCAGGGCATATTTGTGTGGAGTTCTGCAGTGGTACGTTCCAGTGAGACAGGGAGGTAATTGTCGGGTATAGGTTCAGGGCATATTTGTGTGGTGTTCTGCATTGGTACTTTCCAGTGAGACAGGGAGGTTATGGAGGGTACCGGTTCAAGGCATTTTTGTGTGGAGTTCTGCAGTGGTACGTTCCAGTGAGTCAGGGAGGTTTTGGAGGGTTACAGGTTCAGGGCATATTTGTGTGGAGTTCTGCATTGGTACGTTCCAGTCAGACAGTGAGGTTATGGCGGGGTGCAGGTTCAGGGCATATTTGTGTGGAGTTCTGCATTGGTACTTTCCAGTGAGACAGGTAGGTTATGGAGGGTACCGGTTCAAGGCATTTTTGTGTGGAGTTCTGCAGTGGTACGTTCCAGTGAGTCAGGGAGGTTTTGGAGGGTTACAGGTTCAGGGCATATTTGTGTGGAGTTCTGCATTGGTACGTTCCAGTCAGACAGTGAGGTTATGGCGGGGTGCAGGTTCAGGGCATATTTGTGTGGTGTTCTGCAATGGTACGTTCCAGTGAGACAGGGATGTTATGTACAGTACAGGATCAGGGCATATTTGAGTGGAGTTCGGCATTGGTGCGTTCCAGTAAGACAGGGAGGTTATGGTCGGGTACAGGTTCAGGGCATACTTGTGTGGAGTTCTGCATTGGTACGTTCCAGTGAGACAGGGAGGTTATGGAGGGTACTGGTTCAGGGCATATTTGTGTGGAGTTCTGCGTTGGTACGTTCCAGTGAGACAAGGAGCTTATGGGCGGGTACACGTTCAGGGCATATTTGTGTGGTGTTCTGCAATGGTACGTTCCAGTGAGACTGGGAGGTTATGGAGAGGTACAGGTTCAGGGCACCTTTGAGTGTAGTTCTGCATTTGTACGTTCCAGTGAGTCAGGGAGGTTATGGAGTGTACAGGTTCAGGGCACATTTGTCTGGAGTTCTGCATTGGTACGTTCCAGTGAGACAGGGAGGTTATTGGTGGTACAGGCTTAGGGCATATTTGTGTGGAGTTCTGCAGTGGTACGTTCCAGTGAGTCAGGGAGGTTATGGTCGGGTACAGGATCAGGGCATATTTGAGTGGAGTTCGGCATTGGTGCGTTCCAGTGAGACAGGGAGGTTATGGAGGTGTACAGGTTCAGGGCACATTTGTGTGGAGTTCTGCAGTGGTACTTTCCAGTGAGACAGGGAAGTTATGGAGGGTACAGGTTCAGGGCATATTTGTGTGGAGTTCTGCAGTGGTACATTCCAGTGAGACAGGGAGGTTATGCACGGTACAGGATCAGGGCATATTTGAGTGGAGTTCGGCATTGGTGCGTTCCAGTGAGACAGGGAGGTTATGGTCGGGTACAGGTTCAGGGCATATTTGTGTGGAGTTCTGCATTGGTACGTTCCATTGAGACAGGGATATTATGGAGGGTACAGGTTCAGGGCATATTTGTGTGGAGATCTGCGTTGGTACCTTCCAGTGAGACAAGGAGCTTATGGGCGGGTACACGTTCAGGGCATATTTGTGTGGTGTTCTGCAATGGTACGTTCCAGTGAGACTGGGAGGTTATGAAGGGGTACAGGTTCAGGGCAGATTTGAGTGTAGTTCTGCATTTGTACATTCCAGTGAGTCAGGGAGGTTATGGAGTGTACAGGTTCAGGGCACATTTATGTGGAGTTCTGCATTGGTACTTTCCAGTGAGACAGGGAAGTTATGGAGGGGTACAGGTTCAGGGCATATTTGTGTGTAGTTCTGCATTGGTACGTTCCAGTGAGACAGGGCGGTTATGGAGGGTACAGTTTCAGGGCATATTTGTGTGGAGTTCTGCATTGGTACTTTCCAGTGAGACAGGGAAGTTATGGCGGGGTACAGGTTCAGGGCTTATTTGTGTGGAGTTCTGCATTGGTACGTTCTAGTGAGACAGGGAGGTTATGGAGGGGTACAGGTTCAGGGCATATTTGTGTGTAGTTCTGCATTGGTACGTTCCAGTGAGACAGCGAGGTTATGGAGGGTACAGCTTCAGGGCATATTTGTGTGGAGTTCTGCAGTGGTTCGTTCCAGTGAGACAGGGAGGTTATGGTCGGGTACAGGTTCAGGGCATATTTGTGCGTAGTTCTGCATTGGTACGTTCCAGTGAGACAGGGAGGTTATGGAGGGTACAGGTTCAGGGCATATTTGTGTGGAGTTCTGTGTTGGTATGTTCCAGTGAGACAGGGAGGTTATGGAGGGGTACAGGTTCAGGGCATATTTGTGTGGAGCTCTGCAGTGGTACGTTCCAGTGAGACAGGGAGGTAATTGTCGGGTATAGGTTCAGGGCATATTTGTGTGGAGTTCTGCATTGGTACTTTCCAGTGAGACAAGGAGGTTATGGAGGGTACCGGTTCAAGGCATTTTTGTGTGGAGTCATGCAGTGGTACGTTCCAGTGAGTCAGGGAGGTTTTGGAGGGGTACAGGTTCAGGGCATATTTGTGTGGAGTTCTGCATTTTTACGTTCCAGTGAGACAGGGATTTTATGGAGGGGCACAGGTGCAGAGCATATTTGTGTGTAGTTCTGCATTGGTACGTTCCAGTGAGACAGTGAGGTTATGTAGGGTACAGGTTCAGGGCATATTTGTGTGGAGTTCTGCAGTGGTACGTTCCAGTGAGACAGGGAGGTTATGGGCGGGTACAGGATCAGGGCATATTTGAGTGGAGTTCGGCATTGGTGCGTTCCAGTGAGACAGGGAGGTTTTGGAGGGGTACAGGTTCAGTGCATATTTGTGTGTAGTTCTGCATTGGTACATTCCAGTGAGACAGGGATGTTATGGAGGGGTACAGGTTCAGGGCATATTTGTGTGTAGTTCTGCATTGGTACGTTCCAGTGAGACAGGGAGGTTATGGAGGTTACAGGTTCAGGGCATATTTGTGTGGAGTTCTGCAGTGGTACGTTCCAGTGAGAATGGGAGGTAATTGTCGGGTATAGGTTCAGGGCATATTTGTGTGGTGTTCTGCATTGGTACTTTCCAGTGAGACAGGGAGGTTATGGAGGGTACCGGTTCAAGGCATTTTTGTGTGGAGTTCTGCAGTGGTACGTTCCAGTGAGTCAGGGAGGTTTTGGAGGGTTACAGGTTCAGGGCATATTTGTGTGGAGTTCTGCATTGGTACGTTCCAGTCAGACAGTGAGGTTATGGCGGGGTGCAGGTTCAGGGCATATTTGTGTGGAGTTCTGCATTGGTACTTTCCAGTGAGACAGGTAGGTTATGGAGGGTACCGGTTCAAGGCATTTTTGTGTGGAGTTCTGCAGTGGTACGTTCCAGTGAGTCAGGGAGGTTTTGGAGGGTTACAGGTTCAGGGCATATTTGTGTGGAGTTCTGCATTGGTACGTTCCAGTCAGACAGTGAGGTTATGGCGGGGTGCAGGTTCAGGGCATATTTGTGTGGTGTTCTGCAATGGTACGTTCCAGTGAGACAGGGATGTTATGTACAGTACAGGATCAGGGCATATTTGAGTGGAGTTCGGCATTGGTGCGTTCCAGTGAGACAGGGAGGTTATGGTCGGGTACAGGTTCAGGGCATACTTGTGTGGAGTTCTGCATTGGTACGTTCCAGTGAGACAGGGAGGTTATGGAGGGTACTGGTTCAGGGCATATTTGTGTGGAGTTCTGCGTTGGTACGTTCCAGTGAGACAAGGAGCTTATGGGCGGGTACACGTTCAGGGCATATTTGTGTGGTGTTCTGCAATGGTACGTTCCAGTGAGACTGGGAGGTTATGGAGAGGTACAGGTTCAGGGCACCTTTGAGTGTAGTTCTGCATTTGTACGTTCCAGTGAGTCAGGGAGGTTATGGAGTGTACAGGTTCAGGGCACATTTGTCTGGAGTTCTGCATTGGTACGTTCCAGTGAGACAGGGAGGTTATTGGTGGTACAGGCTTAGGGCATATTTGTGTGGAGTTCTGCAGTGGTACGTTCCAGTGAGTCAGGGAGGTTATGGTCGGGTACAGGATCAGGGCATATTTGAGTGGAGTTCGGCATTGGTGCGTTCCAGTGAGACAGGGAGGTTATGGAGGTGTACAGGTTCAGGGCACATTTGTGTGGAGTTCTGCAGTGGTACTTTCCAGTGAGACAGGGAAGTTATGGAGGGTACAGGTTCAGGGCATATTTGTGTGGAGTTCTGCAGTGGTACATTCCAGTGAGACAGGGAGGTTATGCACGGTACAGGATCAGGGCATATTTGAGTGGAGTTCGGCATTGGTGCGTTCCAGTGAGACAGGGAGGTTATGGTCGGGTACAGGTTCAGGGCATATTTGTGTGGAGTTCTGCATTGGTACGTTCCATTGAGACAGGGATATTATGGAGGGTACAGGTTCAGGGCATATTTGTGTGGAGATCTGCGTTGGTACCTTCCAGTGAGACAAGGAGCTTATGGGCGGGTACACGTTCAGGGCATATTTGTGTGGTGTTCTGCAATGGTACGTTCCAGTGAGACTGGGAGGTTATGAAGGGGTACAGGTTCAGGGCAGATTTGAGTGTAGTTCTGCATTTGTACATTCCAGTGAGTCAGGGAGGTTATGGAGTGTACAGGTTCAGGGCACATTTATGTGGAGTTCTGCATTGGTACTTTCCAGTGAGACAGGGAAGTTATGGAGGGGTACAGGTTCAGGGCATATTTGTGTGTAGTTCTGCATTGGTACGTTCCAGTGAGACAGGGCGGTTATGGAGGGTACAGTTTCAGGGCATATTTGTGTGGAGTTCTGCATTGGTACTTTCCAGTGAGACAGGGAAGTTATGGCGGGGTACAGGTTCAGGGCTTATTTGTGTGGAGTTCTGCATTGGTACGTTCTAGTGAGACAGGGAGGTTATGGAGGGGTACAGGTTCAGGGCATATTTGTGTGTAGTTCTGCATTGGTACGTTCCAGTGAGACAGCGAGGTTATGGAGGGTACAGCTTCAGGGCATATTTGTGTGGAGTTCTGCAGTGGTTCGTTCCAGTGAGACAGGGAGGTTATGGTCGGGTACAGGTTCAGGGCATATTTGTGCGTAGTTCTGCATTGGTACGTTCCAGTGAGACAGGGAGGTTATGGAGGGTACAGGTTCAGGGCATATTTGTGTGGAGTTCTGTGTTGGTATGTTCCAGTGAGACAGGGAGGTTATGGAGGGGTACAGGTTCAGGGCATATTTGTGTGTAGTTCTGCATTGGTACGTTCCAGTGAGACAGGGAGGTTATGGAGGGGTACAGGTTCAGGGCAAATTTGTGTGGAGTTCTGCATTGGTGCGTTCCAGTGAGACAAGGAGGATATGGGCGGGTACACTTTCAGGGCATATTTGAGTGGAGTTCGGCATTGGTGCGTTCCAGTGAGACAGGGAAGTTATGGAGGGGTACAGGTTCAGGGCATATTTGTGTGGAGTTCTGCATTGTTACGTTCCAGTGAGACAGGGATTTTATGGAGGGGTACAGGTGCAGGGCATATTTGGGTGTAGTTCTGCATTGGTACGTTCCAGTGAGACAGGGAGGTTATGTAGGGTACAGGTTCAGGGCATATTTGTGTGGAGTTCTGCAGTGGTACGTTCCAGTGAGACAGGGAGGTTATGGGCGGGTACAGGATCAGGGCATATTTGAGTGGAGTTCGGCATTGGTGCGTTCCAGTGAGACAGGGAGGTTATGGAGGGGTACAGGTTCAGTGCATATTTGTGTGTAGTTCTGCATTGGTACATTCCAGTGAGACAGGGATGTTATGGAGGGGTACAGGTTCAGGGCATATTTGTGTGTAGTTCTGCATTGGTACGTTCCAGTGAGACAGGGAGGTTATGGAGGGTACAGATTCAGGGCATATTTGTGTGGAGTTCTGCAGTGGTACGTTCCAGTAAGACAGGGAGGTAATTGTCGGGTATAGGTTCAGGGCATATTTGTGTGGAGTTCTGCATTGGTACTTTCCAGTGAGACAGGGAGGTTATGGAGGGTACCGGTTCAAGGCATTTTTGTGTGGAGTTCTGCAGTGGTACGTTCCAGTGAGTCAGGGAGGTTTTGGAGGGTTACAGGTTCAGGGCATATTTGTGTGGAGTTCTGCATTGGTGCGTTCCAGTCAGACAGTGAGGTTATGGCGGGGTGCAGGTTCAGGGCATATTTGTGTGGTGTTCTGCAATGGTACGTTCCAGTGAGACAGGGATGTTATGCACAGTACAGGATCAGGGCATATTTGAGTGGAGTTCGGCATTTGTACATTCCAGTGAGTCAGGGAGGTTATGGAGTGTACAGGTTCAGGGCACATTTATGTGGAGTTCTGCATTGGTACTTTCCAGTGAGACAGGGAAGTTATGGAGGGGTACAGGTTCAGGGCATATTTGTGTGTAATTCTGCATTGGTACGTTCCAGTGAGACAGGGAGGTTATTGGTGGTACAGGCTCAGGGCATATTTGTGTGGAGTTCTGCAGTGGTACGTTCCAGTGAGTCAGGGAGGTTATGGTCGGGTACAGGATCAGGGCATATTTGAGTGGAGTTCGGCATTGGTGCGTTCCAGTGAGACAGGGAGGTTATGGAGGTGTACAGGTTCAGGGCATATTTGTGTGGTGTTCTGCAATGGTACGTTCCAGTGAGACTGGGAGGTTATGGAGAGGTACAGGTTCAGGGCACCTTTGAGTGTAGTTCTGCATTTGTACGTTCCAGTGAGTCAGGGAGGTTATGGAGTGTACAGGTTCAGGGCACATTTGTCTGGAGTTCTGCATTGGTACGTTCCAGTGAGACAGGGAGGTTATTGGTGGTACAGGCTTAGGGCATATTTGTGTGGAGTTCTGCAGTGGTACGTTCCAGTGAGTCAGGGAGGTTATGGTCGGGTACAGGATCAGGGCATATTTGAGTGGAGTTCGGCATTGGTGCGTTCCAGTGAGACAGGGAAGTTATGGAGGTGTACAGGTTCAGGGCATATTTGTGTGTAGTTCTGCATTGGTACGTTCCAGTGAGACAGGGAGGTTATGGAGGGTACAGGTTCAGGGCATATTTGTGTGGAGTTCTGCAGTGGTACGTTCCAGTGAGACAGGGTGGTTATGGGCGGGTACACGTTCAGGGCATATTTGTGTGGTGTTCTGAAATGGTACGTTCCAGTGAGACTGGGAGGTTATGAAGGGGTACAGGTTCAGGGCAGATTTGAGTGTAGTTCTGCATTTGTACATTCCAGTGAGTCAGGGAGGTTATGGAGTGTACAGTTTCAGGGCACATTTATGTGGAGTTCTGCATTGGTACTTTCCAGTGAGACAGGGAAGTTATGGAGGGGTACAGGTTCAGGGCATATTTGTGTGTAATTCTGCATTGATACGTTCCAGTGAGACAGGGAGGTTATTGGTGGTACAGGCTCAGGGCATATTTGTGTGGAGTTCTGCAGTGGTACGTTCCAGTGAGTCAGGGAAGTTATGGTCGGGTACAGGATCAGGGCATATTTGAGTGGAGTTCGGCATTGGTGCGTTCCAGTGAGACAGGGAGGTTATGGAGGTGTACAGGTTCAGGGCACATTTGTGTGGAGTTCTGCAGTGGTACTTTCCAGTGAGACAGGGAAGTTATGGAGGGGTACAGGTTCAGGGCATATTTGTGTGGAGTTCTGCATTGGTACGTTCCAGTCAGACAGTGAGGTTATGGCGGGGTGCAGGTTCAGGGCATATTTGTGTGGTGTTCTGCAATGGTACGTTCCAGTGAGACAGGGATGTTATGCACGGTACAGGATCAGGGCATATTTGAGTGGAGTTCGGCATTGGTGCGTTCCAGTGAGAGAGGGAGGTTATGGTCGGGTACAGGTTCAGGGCATATTTGTGTGGAGTTCTGCATTGGTACGTTCCAGTGAGACAGGGAGGTTATGGAGGGTACAGGTTCAGGGCATATTTGTGTGGAGTTCTGCGTTGGTACGTTCCAGTGAGACAAGGAGCTTATGGGCGGGTACACGTTCAGGGCATATTTGTGTGGTGTTCTGCAATGGTACGTTCCAGTGAGACTGGGAGGTTATGGAGAGGTACAGGTTCAGGGCACCTTTGAGTGTAGTTCTGCATTTGTACGTTCCAGTGAGTCAGGGAGGTTATGGAGTGTACAGGTTCAGGGCACATTTGTCTGGAATTCTGCATTGGTACGTTCCAGTGAGACAGGGAGGCTATGGAGGGGTACAGGTTCAGGGCATATTTGTGTGTAGTTCTGCATTGGTACGTTCCAGTGAGACAGGGAGGTTATGGAGGGGTACAGGTTCAGGGCATATTTGTGTGTAGTTCTGCATTGGTACGTTCCAGTGAGACAGGGAGGTTATGGAGGGTACAGATTCAGGGCATATTTGTGTGGAGTTCTGCAGTGGTACGTTCCAGTAAGACAGGGAGGTAATTGTCGGGTATAGGTTCAGGGCATATTTGTGTGGAGTTCTGCATTGGTACTTTCCAGTGAGACAGGGAGGTTATGGAGGGTACCGGTTCAAGGCATTTTTGTGTGGAGTTCTGCAGTGGTACGTTCCAGTGAGTCAGGGAGGTTTTGGAGGGTTACAGGTTCAGGGCATATTTGTGTGGAGTTCTGCATTGGTGCGTTCCAGTCAGACAGTGAGGTTATGGCGGGGTGCAGGTTCAGGGCATATTTGTGTGGTGTTCTGCAATGGTACGTTCCAGTGAGACAGGGATGTTATGCACAGTACAGGATCAGGGCATATTTGAGTGGAGTTCGGCATTTGTACATTCCAGTGAGTCAGGGAGGTTATGGAGTGTACAGGTTCAGGGCACATTTATGTGGAGTTCTGCATTGGTACTTTCCAGTGAGACAGGGAAGTTATGGAGGGGTACAGGTTCAGGGCATATTTGTGTGTAATTCTGCATTGGTACGTTCCAGTGAGACAGGGAGGTTATTGGTGGTACAGGCTCAGGGCATATTTGTGTGGAGTTCTGCAGTGGTACGTTCCAGTGAGTCAGGGAGGTTATGGTCGGGTACAGGATCAGGGCATATTTGAGTGGAGTTCGGCATTGGTGCGTTCCAGTGAGACAGGGAGGTTATGGAGGTGTACAGGTTCAGGGCATATTTGTGTGGTGTTCTGCAATGGTACGTTCCAGTGAGACTGGGAGGTTATGGAGAGGTACAGGTTCAGGGCACCTTTGAGTGTAGTTCTGCATTTGTACGTTCCAGTGAGTCAGGGAGGTTATGGAGTGTACAGGTTCAGGGCACATTTGTCTGGAGTTCTGCATTGGTACGTTCCAGTGAGACAGGGAGGTTATTGGTGGTACAGGCTTAGGGCATATTTGTGTGGAGTTCTGCAGTGGTACGTTCCAGTGAGTCAGGGAGGTTATGGTCGGGTACAGGATCAGGGCATATTTGAGTGGAGTTCGGCATTGGTGCGTTCCAGTGAGACAGGGAAGTTATGGAGGTGTACAGGTTCAGGGCATATTTGTGTGTAGTTCTGCATTGGTACGTTCCAGTGAGACAGGGAGGTTATGGAGGGTACAGGTTCAGGGCATATTTGTGTGGAGTTCTGCAGTGGTACGTTCCAGTGAGACAGGGTGGTTATGGGCGGGTACACGTTCAGGGCATATTTGTGTGGTGTTCTGAAATGGTACGTTCCAGTGAGACTGGGAGGTTATGAAGGGGTACAGGTTCAGGGCAGATTTGAGTGTAGTTCTGCATTTGTACATTCCAGTGAGTCAGGGAGGTTATGGAGTGTACAGGTTCAGGGCACATTTATGTGGAGTTCTGCATTGGTACTTTCCAGTGAGACAGGGAAGTTATGGAGGGGTACAGGTTCAGGGCATATTTGTGTGTAATTCTGCATTGGTACGTTCCAGTGAGACAGGGAGGTTATTGGTGGTACAGGCTCAGGGCATATTTGTGTGGAGTTCTGCAGTGGTACGTTCCAGTGAGTCAGGGAAGTTATGGTCGGGTACAGGATCAGGGCATATTTGAGTGGAGTTCGGCATTGGTGCGTTCCAGTGAGACAGGGAGGTTATGGAGGTGTACAGGTTCAGGGCACATTTGTGTGGAGTTCTGCAGTGGTACTTTCCAGTGAGACAGGGAAGTTATGGAGGGGTACAGGTTCAGGGCATATTTGTGTGGAGTTCTGCATTGGTACGTTCCAGTCAGACAGTGAGGTTATGGCGGGGTGCAGGTTCAGGGCATATTTGTGTGGTGTTCTGCAATGGTACGTTCCAGTGAGACAGGGATGTTATGCACGGTACAGGATCAGGGCATATTTGAGTGGAGTTCGGCATTGGTGCGTTCCAGTGAGAGAGGGAGGTTATGGTCGGGTACAGGTTCAGGGCATATTTGTGTGGAGTTCTGCATTGGTACGTTCCAGTGAGACAGGGAGGTTATGGAGGGTACAGGTTCAGGGCATATTTGTGTGGAGTTCTGCGTTGGTACGTTCCAGTGAGACAAGGAGCTTATGGGCGGGTACACGTTCAGGCCATATTTGTGTGGTGTTCTGCAATGGTACGTTCCAGTGAGACTGGGAGGTTATGGAGAGGTACAGGTTCAGGGCACCTTTGAGTGTAGTTCTGCATTTGTACGTTCCAGTGAGTCAGGGAGGTTATGGAGTGTACAGGTTCAGGGCACATTTGTCTGGAATTCTGCATTGGTACGTTCCAGTGAGACAGGGAGGCTATGGAGGGGTACAGGTTCAGGGCATATTTGTGTGTAGTTCTGCATTGGTACGTTCCAGTGAGACAGGGAGGTTATGGAGGGTACAGGTTCAGGGCATATTTGTGTGGAGTTCTGCAGTGGTACGTTCCAGTGAGACAGGGTGGTTATGGGCGGGTACACGTTCAGGGCATATTTGTGTGGTGTTCTGCAATGGTACGTTCCAGTGAGACTGGGAGGTTATGAAGGGGTACAGGTTCAGGGCAGATTTGAGTGTAGTTCTGCATTTGTACATTCCAGTGAGTCAGGGAGGTTATGGAGTGTACAGGTTCAGGGCACATTTATGTGGAGTTCTGCATTGGTACTTTCCAGTGAGACAGGGAAGTTATGGAGGGGTACAGGTTCAGGGCATATTTGTGTGTAGTTCTGCATTGGTACGTTCCAGTGAGACAGGGAGGTTATTGGTGGTACAGGCTCAGGGCATATTTGTGTGGAGTTCTGCAGTGGTACGTTCCAGTGAGTCAGGGAGGTTATGGTCGGGTACAGGATCAGGGCATATTTGAGTGGAGTTCGGCATTGGTGCGTTCCAGTGAGACAGGGAGGTTATGGAGGTGTACAGGTTCAGGGCACATTTGTGTGGAGTCCTGCAGTGGTACTTTCCAGTGAGACAGGGAAGTTATGGAGGGGTACAGGTTCAGGGCATATTTGTGTGGAGTTCTGCATTGGTACGTTCGAGTGAGACAGGGAGGTTATGCAGGGTACAGGTTCAGTGCATATTTGTGTGGAGTTCTGCAGTGATACGTTCCAGAGAGACAGGGAGCATATGAACGGGTACATGTTCAGGGCATATTTGTGTGGAGATCTGCATTGGTACTTTCCAGGGAGACAGGGTGGTTATGGAGGGGTACAGGTTCAGGGCATATTTGTGTGGTGTTCTGCAATGGTACGTTCCAGTGAGACAGGGAGTTTATGCAGGGTACAGGTTCAGTGCATATTTGAGTGGAGATCGGCTTTGGTGCGTTCCATTGAGACAGGGATTTTATGGAGGGGTACAGGTGCAGGGCATATTTGTGTGTAGTTCTGCATTGGTACGTTCCAGTGAGACAGGTAGGTTATGTAGGGTACAGGTTCAGGGCATATTTGTGTGGAGTTCTGCAGTGGTACGTTCCAGTGAGACAGGGAGGTTATGGGCGGGTACAGGATCAGTGCATATTTGAGTGGAGTTCGGCATTGGTGCGTTCCAGTGAGACAGGGAGGTTATGGAGGGGTACAGGTTCAGTGCATATTTGTGTGTAGTTCTGCATTGGTACATTCCAGTGAGACAGGGATGTTATGGAGGGGTACAGGTTCAGGGCATATTTGTGTGTAGTTCTGCATTGGTACGTTCCAGTGAGACAGGGAGGTTATGGAGGGTACAGGTTCAGGGCATATTTGTGTGGAGTTCTGCAGTGGTACGTTCCAGTGAGACAGGGAGGTAATTGTCGGGTATAGGTTCGGGGCATATTTGTGTGGAGTTCTGCATTGGTACTTTCCAGTGAGACAAGGAGGTTATGGAGGGTACCGGTTCAAGGCATTTTTGTGTGGAGTCATGCAGTGGTACGTTCCAGTGAGTCAGGGAGGTTTTGGAGGGGTACAGGTTCAGGGCATATTTGTGTGGAGTTCTGCATTTTTACGTTCCAGTGAGACAGGGATTTTATGGAGGGGCACAGGTGCAGGGCATATTTGTGTGTAGTTCTGCATTGGTACGTTCCAGTGAGACAGTGAGCTTATGTAGGGTACAGGTTCAGGGCATATTTGTGTGGAGTTCTGCAGTGGTACGTTCCAGTGAGACAGGGAGGTTATGGGCGGGTACAGGATCAGGGCATATTTGAGTGGAGTTCGGCATTGGTGCGTTCCAGTGAGACAGGGAGGTTATGGAGGGGTACAGGTTCAGTGCATATTTGTGTGTAGTTCTGCATTGGTACATTCCAGTGAGACAGGGATGTTATGGAGGGGTACAGGTTCAGGGCATATTTGTGTGTAGTTCTGCATTGGTACGTTCCAGTGAGACAGGGAGGTTATGGAGGGTACAGGTTCAGGGCATATTTGTGTGGAGTTCTGCAGTGGTACGTTCCAGTGAGACAGGGAGGTAATTGTCGGGTATAGGTTCAGGGCATATTTGTGTGGAGTTCTGCATTGGTACTTTCCAGTGAGACAGGGAGGTTATGGAGGGTACCGGTTCAAGGCATTTTTGTGTGGAGTTCTGCAGTGGTACGTTCCAGTGAGTCAGGGAGGTTTTGGAGGGTTACAGGTTCAGGGCATATTTGTGTGGAGTTCTGCATTGGTACGTTCCAGTCAGACAGTGAGGTTATGGCGGGGTGCAGGTTCAGGGCATATTTGTGTGGAGTTCTGCATTGGTACTTTCCAGTGAGACAGATAGGTTATGGAGGGTACCGGTTCAAGGCATTTTTGTGTGGAGTTCTGCAGTGGTACGTTCCAGTGAGTCAGGGAGGTTTTGGAGGGTTACAGGTTCAGGGCATATTTGTGTGGAGTTCTGCATTGGTACGTTCCAGTCAGACAGTGAGGTTATGGCGGGGTGCAGGTTCAGGGCATATTTGTGTGGTGTTCTGCAATGGTACGTTCCAGTGAGACAGGGATGTTATGTACAGTACAGGATCAGGGCATATTTGAGTGGAGTTCGGCATTGGTGCGTTCCAGTGAGACAGGGAGGTTATGGTCGGGTACAGGTTCAGGGCATACTTGTGTGGAGTTCTGCATTGGTACGTTCCAGTGAGACAGGGAAGTTATGGAGGGGTACAGGTTCAGGGCATATTTGTGTGTAATTCTGCATTGGTACGTTCCAGTGAGACAGGGAGGTTATTGGTGGTACAGGCTCAGGGCATATTTGTGTGGAGTTCTGCAGTGGTACGTTCCAGTGAGTCAGGGAGGTTATGGTCGGGTACAGGATCAGGGCATATTTGAGTGGAGTTCGGCATTGGTGCGTTCCAGTGAGACAGGGAGGTTATGGAGGTGTACAGGTTCAGGGCATATTTGTGTGGTGTTCTGCAATGGTACGTTCCAGTGAGACTGGGAGGTTATGGAGAGGTACAGGTTCAGGGCACCTTTGAGTGTAGTTCTGCATTTGTACGTTCCAGTGAGTCAGGGAGGTTATGGAGTGTACAGGTTCAGGGCACATTTGTCTGGAGTTCTGCATTGGTACGTTCCAGTGAGACAGGGAGGTTATTGGTGGTACAGGCTTAGGGCATATTTGTGTGGAGTTCTGCAGTGGTACGTTCCAGTGAGTCAGGGAGGTTATGGTCGGGTACAGGATCAGGGCATATTTGAGTGGAGTTCGGCATTGGTGCGTTCCAGTGAGACAGGGAAGTTATGGAGGTGTACAGGTTCAGGGCATATTTGTGTGTAGTTCTGCATTGGTACGTTCCAGTGAGACAGGGAGGTTATGGAGGGTACAGGTTCAGGGCATATTTGTGTGGAGTTCTGCAGTGGTACGTTCCAGTGAGACAGGGTGGTTATGGGCGGGTACACGTTCAGGGCATATTTGTGTGGTGTTCTGAAATGGTACGTTCCAGTGAGACTGGGAGGTTATGAAGGGGTACAGGTTCAGGGCAGATTTGAGTGTAGTTCTGCATTTGTACATTCCAGTGAGTCAGGGAGGTTATGGAGTGTACAGGTTCAGGGCACATTTATGTGGAGTTCTGCATTGGTACTTTCCAGTGAGACAGGGAAGTTATGGAGGGGTACAGGTTCAGGGCATATTTGTGTGTAATTCTGCATTGGTACGTTCCAGTGAGACAGGGAGGTTATTGGTGGTACAGGCTCAGGGCATATTTGTGTGGAGTTCTGCAGTGGTACGTTCCAGTGAGTCAGGGAAGTTATGGTCGGGTACAGGATCAGGGCATATTTGAGTGGAGTTCGGCATTGGTGCGTTCCAGTGAGACAGGGAGGTTATGGAGGTGTACAGGTTCAGGGCACATTTGTGTGGAGTTCTGCAGTGGTACTTTCCAGTGAGACAGGGAAGTTATGGAGGGGTACAGGTTCAGGGCATATTTGTGTGGAGTTCTGCATTGGTACGTTCCAGTCAGACAGTGAGGTTATGGCGGGGTGCAGGTTCAGGGCATATTTGTGTGGTGTTCTGCAATGGTACGTTCCAGTGAGACAGGGATGTTATGCACGGTACAGGATCAGGGCATATTTGAGTGGAGTTCGGCATTGGTGCGTTCCAGTGAGAGAGGGAGGTTATGGTCGGGTACAGGTTCAGGGCATATTTGTGTGGAGTTCTGCATTGGTACGTTCCAGTGAGACAGGGAGGTTATGGAGGGTACAGGTTCAGGGCATATTTGTGTGGAGTTCTGCGTTGGTACGTTCCAGTGAGACAAGGAGCTTATGGGCGGGTACACGTTCAGGCCATATTTGTGTGGTGTTCTGCAATGGTACGTTCCAGTGAGACTGGGAGGTTATGGAGAGGTACAGGTTCAGGGCACCTTTGAGTGTAGTTCTGCATTTGTACGTTCCAGTGAGTCAGGGAGGTTATGGAGTGTACAGGTTCAGGGCACATTTGTCTGGAATTCTGCATTGGTACGTTCCAGTGAGACAGGGAGGCTATGGAGGGGTACAGGTTCAGGGCATATTTGTGTGTAGTTCTGCATTGGTACGTTCCAGTGAGACAGGGAGGTTATGGAGGGTACAGGTTCAGGGCATATTTGTGTGGAGTTCTGCAGTGGTACGTTCCAGTGAGACAGGGTGGTTATGGGCGGGTACACGTTCAGGGCATATTTGTGTGGTGTTCTGCAGTGGTACGTTCCAGTGAGACAGGGTGGTTATGGGCGGGTACACGTTCAGGGCATATTTGTGTGGTGTTCTGCAATGGTACGTTCCAGTGAGACTGGGAGGTTATGAAGGGGTACAGGTTCAGGGCAGATTTGAGTGTAGTTCTGCATTTGTACATTCCAGTGAGTCAGGGAGGTTATGGAGTGTACAGGTTCAGGGCACATTTATGTGGAGTTCTGCATTGGTACTTTCCAGTGAGACAGGGAAGTTATGGAGGGGTACAGGTTCAGGGCATATTTGTGTGTAGTTCTGCATTGGTACGTTCCAGTGAGACAGGGAGGTTATTGGTGGTACAGGCTCAGGGCATATTTGTGTGGAGTTCTGCAGTGGTACGTTCCAGTGAGTCAGGGAGGTTATGGTCGGGTACAGGATCAGGGCATATTTGAGTGGAGTTCGGCATTGGTGCGTTCCAGTGAGACAGGGAGGTTATGGAGGGGTACAGGTTCAGTGCATATTTGTGTGTAGTTCTGCATTGGTACATTCCAGTGAGACAGGGATGTTATGGAGGGGTACAGGTTCAGGGCATATTTGTGTGTAGTTCTGCATTGGTACGTTCCAGTGAGACAGGGAGGTTATGGAGGGTACAGATTCAGGGCATATTTGTGTGGAGTTCTGCAGTGGTACGTTCCAGTAAGACAGGGAGGTAATTGTCGGGTATAGGTTCAGGGCATATTTGTGTGGAGTTCTGCATTGGTACTTTCCAGTGAGACAGGGAGGTTATGGAGGGTACCGGTTCAAGGCATTTTTGTGTGGAGTTCTGCAGTGGTACGTTCCAGTGAGTCAGGGAGGTTTTGGAGGGTTACAGGTTCAGGGCATATTTGTGTGGAGTTCTGCATTGGTGCGTTCCAGTCAGACAGTGAGGTTATGGCGGGGTGCAGGTTCAGGGCATATTTGTGTGGTGTTCTGCAATGGTACGTTCCAGTGAGACAGGGATGTTATGCACAGTACAGGATCAGGGCATATTTGAGTGGAGTTCGGCATTTGTACATTCCAGTGAGTCAGGGAGGTTATGGAGTGTACAGGTTCAGGGCACATTTATGTGGAGTTCTGCATTGGTACTTTCCAGTGAGACAGGGAAGTTATGGAGGGGTACAGGTTCAGGGCATATTTGTGTGTAATTCTGCATTGGTACGTTCCAGTGAGACAGGGAGGTTATTGGTGGTACAGGCTCAGGGCATATTTGTGTGGAGTTCTGCAGTGGTACGTTCCAGTGAGTCAGGGAGGTTATGGTCGGGTACAGGATCAGGGCATATTTGAGTGGAGTTCGGCATTGGTGCGTTCCAGTGAGACAGGGAGGTTATGGAGGTGTACAGGTTCAGGGCATATTTGTGTGGTGTTCTGCAATGGTACGTTCCAGTGAGACTGGGAGGTTATGGAGAGGTACAGGTTCAGGGCACCTTTGAGTGTAGTTCTGCATTTGTACGTTCCAGTGAGTCAGGGAGGTTATGGAGTGTACAGGTTCAGGGCACATTTGTCTGGAGTTCTGCATTGGTACGTTCCAGTGAGACAGGGAGGTTATTGGTGGTACAGGCTTAGGGCATATTTGTGTGGAGTTCTGCAGTGGTACGTTCCAGTGAGTCAGGGAGGTTATGGTCGGGTACAGGATCAGGGCATATTTGAGTGGAGTTCGGCATTGGTGCGTTCCAGTGAGACAGGGAAGTTATGGAGGTGTACAGGTTCAGGGCATATTTGTGTGTAGTTCTGCATTGGTACGTTCCAGTGAGACAGGGAGGTTATGGAGGGTACAGGTTCAGGGCATATTTGTGTGGAGTTCTGCAGTGGTACGTTCCAGTGAGACAGGGTGGTTATGGGCGGGTACACGTTCAGGGCATATTTGTGTGGTGTTCTGAAATGGTACGTTCCAGTGAGACTGGGAGGTTATGAAGGGGTACAGGTTCAGGGCAGATTTGAGTGTAGTTCTGCATTTGTACATTCCAGTGAGTCAGGGAGGTTATGGAGTGTACAGTTTCAGGGCACATTTATGTGGAGTTCTGCATTGGTACTTTCCAGTGAGACAGGGAAGTTATGGAGGGGTACAGGTTCAGGGCATATTTGTGTGGAGTTCTGCATTGGTACGTTCCAGTCAGACAGTGAGGTTATGGCGGGGTGCAGGTTCAGGGCATATTTGTGTGGTGTTCTGCAATGGTACGTTCCAGTGAGACAGGGATGTTATGCACGGTACAGGATCAGGGCATATTTGAGTGGAGTTCGGCATTGGTGCGTTCCAGTGAGAGAGGGAGGTTATGGTCGGGTACAGGTTCAGGGCATATTTGTGTGGAGTTCTGCATTGGTACGTTCCAGTGAGACAGGGAGGTTATGGAGGGTACAGGTTCAGGGCATATTTGTGTGGAGTTCTGCGTTGGTACGTTCCAGTGAGACAAGGAGCTTATGGGCGGGTACACGTTCAGGGCATATTTGTGTGGTGTTCTGCAATGGTACGTTCCAGTGAGACTGGGAGGTTATGGAGAGGTACAGGTTCAGGGCACCTTTGAGTGTAGTTCTGCATTTGTACGTTCCAGTGAGTCAGGGAGGTTATGGAGTGTACAGGTTCAGGGCACATTTGTCTGGAATTCTGCATTGGTACGTTCCAGTGAGACAGGGAGGCTATGGAGGGGTACAGGTTCAGGGCATATTTGTGTGTAGTTCTGCATTGGTACGTTCCAGTGAGACAGGGAGGTTATGGAGGGGTACAGGTTCAGGGCATATTTGTGTGTAGTTCTGCATTGGTACGTTCCAGTGAGACAGGGAGGTTATGGAGGGTACAGATTCAGGGCATATTTGTGTGGAGTTCTGCAGTGGTACGTTCCAGTAAGACAGGGAGGTAATTGTCGGGTATAGGTTCAGGGCATATTTGTGTGGAGTTCTGCATTGGTACTTTCCAGTGAGACAGGGAGGTTATGGAGGGTACCGGTTCAAGGCATTTTTGTGTGGAGTTCTGCAGTGGTACGTTCCAGTGAGTCAGGGAGGTTTTGGAGGGTTACAGGTTCAGGGCATATTTGTGTGGAGTTCTGCATTGGTGCGTTCCAGTCAGACAGTGAGGTTATGGCGGGGTGCAGGTTCAGGGCATATTTGTGTGGTGTTCTGCAATGGTACGTTCCAGTGAGACAGGGATGTTATGCACAGTACAGGATCAGGGCATATTTGAGTGGAGTTCGGCATTTGTACATTCCAGTGAGTCAGGGAGGTTATGGAGTGTACAGGTTCAGGGCACATTTATGTGGAGTTCTGCATTGGTACTTTCCAGTGAGACAGGGAAGTTATGGAGGGGTACAGGTTCAGGGCATATTTGTGTGTAATTCTGCATTGGTACGTTCCAGTGAGACAGGGAGGTTATTGGTGGTACAGGCTCAGGGCATATTTGTGTGGAGTTCTGCAGTGGTACGTTCCAGTGAGTCAGGGAGGTTATGGTCGGGTACAGGATCAGGGCATATTTGAGTGGAGTTCGGCATTGGTGCGTTCCAGTGAGACAGGGAGGTTATGGAGGTGTACAGGTTCAGGGCATATTTGTGTGGTGTTCTGCAATGGTACGTTCCAGTGAGACTGGGAGGTTATGGAGAGGTACAGGTTCAGGGCACCTTTGAGTGTAGTTCTGCATTTGTACGTTCCAGTGAGTCAGGGAGGTTATGGAGTGTACAGGTTCAGGGCACATTTGTCTGGAGTTCTGCATTGGTACGTTCCAGTGAGACAGGGAGGTTATTGGTGGTACAGGCTTAGGGCATATTTGTGTGGAGTTCTGCAGTGGTACGTTCCAGTGAGTCAGGGAGGTTATGGTCGGGTACAGGATCAGGGCATATTTGAGTGGAGTTCGGCATTGGTGCGTTCCAGTGAGACAGGGAAGTTATGGAGGTGTACAGGTTCAGGGCATATTTGTGTGTAGTTCTGCATTGGTACGTTCCAGTGAGACAGGGAGGTTATGGAGGGTACAGGTTCAGGGCATATTTGTGTGGAGTTCTGCAGTGGTACGTTCCAGTGAGACAGGGTGGTTATGGGCGGGTACACGTTCAGGGCATATTTGTGTGGTGTTCTGAAATGGTACGTTCCAGTGAGACTGGGAGGTTATGAAGGGGTACAGGTTCAGGGCAGATTTGAGTGTAGTTCTGCATTTGTACATTCCAGTGAGTCAGGGAGGTTATGGAGTGTACAGGTTCAGGGCACATTTATGTGGAGTTCTGCATTGGTACTTTCCAGTGAGACAGGGAAGTTATGGAGGGGTACAGGTTCAGGGCATATTTGTGTGTAATTCTGCATTGGTACGTTCCAGTGAGACAGGGAGGTTATTGGTGGTACAGGCTCAGGGCATATTTGTGTGGAGTTCTGCAGTGGTACGTTCCAGTGAGTCAGGGAAGTTATGGTCGGGTACAGGATCAGGGCATATTTGAGTGGAGTTCGGCATTGGTGCGTTCCAGTGAGACAGGGAGGTTATGGAGGTGTACAGGTTCAGGGCACATTTGTGTGGAGTTCTGCAGTGGTACTTTCCAGTGAGACAGGGAAGTTATGGAGGGGTACAGGTTCAGGGCATATTTGTGTGGAGTTCTGCATTGGTACGTTCCAGTCAGACAGTGAGGTTATGGCGGGGTGCAGGTTCAGGGCATATTTGTGTGGTGTTCTGCAATGGTACGTTCCAGTGAGACAGGGATGTTATGCACGGTACAGGATCAGGGCATATTTGAGTGGAGTTCGGCATTGGTGCGTTCCAGTGAGAGAGGGAGGTTATGGTCGGGTACAGGTTCAGGGCATATTTGTGTGGAGTTCTGCATTGGTACGTTCCAGTGAGACAGGGAGGTTATGGAGGGTACAGGTTCAGGGCATATTTGTGTGGAGTTCTGCGTTGGTACGTTCCAGTGAGACAAGGAGCTTATGGGCGGGTACACGTTCAGGCCATATTTGTGTGGTGTTCTGCAATGGTACGTTCCAGTGAGACTGGGAGGTTATGGAGAGGTACAGGTTCAGGGCACCTTTGAGTGTAGTTCTGCATTTGTACGTTCCAGTGAGTCAGGGAGGTTATGGAGTGTACAGGTTCAGGGCACATTTGTCTGGAATTCTGCATTGGTACGTTCCAGTGAGACAGGGAGGCTATGGAGGGGTACAGGTTCAGGGCATATTTGTGTGTAGTTCTGCATTGGTACGTTCCAGTGAGACAGGGAGGTTATGGAGGGTACAGGTTCAGGGCATATTTGTGTGGAGTTCTGCAGTGGTACGTTCCAGTGAGACAGGGTGGTTATGGGCGGGTACACGTTCAGGGCATATTTGTGTGGTGTTCTGCAATGGTACGTTCCAGTGAGACTGGGAGGTTATGAAGGGGTACAGGTTCAGGGCAGATTTGAGTGTAGTTCTGCATTTGTACATTCCAGTGAGTCAGGGAGGTTATGGAGTGTACAGGTTCAGGGCACATTTATGTGGAGTTCTGCATTGGTACTTTCCAGTGAGACAGGGAAGTTATGGAGGGGTACAGGTTCAGGGCATATTTGTGTGTAGTTCTGCATTGGTACGTTCCAGTGAGACAGGGAGGTTATTGGTGGTACAGGCTCAGGGCATATTTGTGTGGAGTTCTGCAGTGGTACGTTCCAGTGAGTCAGGGAGGTTATGGTCGGGTACAGGATCAGGGCATATTTGAGTGGAGTTCGGCATTGGTGCGTTCCAGTGAGACAGGGAGGTTATGGAGGTGTACAGGTTCAGGGCACATTTGTGTGGAGTCCTGCAGTGGTACTTTCCAGTGAGACAGGGAAGTTATGGAGGGGTACAGGTTCAGGGCATATTTGTGTGGAGTTCTGCATTGGTACGTTCGAGTGAGACAGGGAGGTTATGCAGGGTACAGGTTCAGTGCATATTTGTGTGGAGTTCTGCAGTGATACGTTCCAGAGAGACAGGGAGCATATGAACGGGTACATGTTCAGGGCATATTTGTGTGGAGATCTGCATTGGTACTTTCCAGGGAGACAGGGTGGTTATGGAGGGGTACAGGTTCAGGGCATATTTGTGTGGTGTTCTGCAATGGTACGTTCCAGTGAGACAGGGAGTTTATGCAGGGTACAGGTTCAGTGCATATTTGAGTGGAGATCGGCTTTGGTGCGTTCCATTGAGACAGGGATTTTATGGAGGGGTACAGGTGCAGGGCATATTTGTGTGTAGTTCTGCATTGGTACGTTCCAGTGAGACAGGTAGGTTATGTAGGGTACAGGTTCAGGGCATATTTGTGTGGAGTTCTGCAGTGGTACGTTCCAGTGAGACAGGGAGGTTATGGGCGGGTACAGGATCAGTGCATATTTGAGTGGAGTTCGGCATTGGTGCGTTCCAGTGAGACAGGGAGGTTATGGAGGGGTACAGGTTCAGTGCATATTTGTGTGTAGTTCTGCATTGGTACATTCCAGTGAGACAGGGATGTTATGGAGGGGTACAGGTTCAGGGCATATTTGTGTGTAGTTCTGCATTGGTACGTTCCAGTGAGACAGGGAGGTTATGGAGGGTACAGGTTCAGGGCATATTTGTGTGGAGTTCTGCAGTGGTACGTTCCAGTGAGACAGGGAGGTAATTGTCGGGTATAGGTTCGGGGCATATTTGTGTGGAGTTCTGCATTGGTACTTTCCAGTGAGACAAGGAGGTTATGGAGGGTACCGGTTCAAGGCATTTTTGTGTGGAGTCATGCAGTGGTACGTTCCAGTGAGTCAGGGAGGTTTTGGAGGGGTACAGGTTCAGGGCATATTTGTGTGGAGTTCTGCATTTTTACGTTCCAGTGAGACAGGGATTTTATGGAGGGGCACAGGTGCAGGGCATATTTGTGTGTAGTTCTGCATTGGTACGTTCCAGTGAGACAGTGAGCTTATGTAGGGTACAGGTTCAGGGCATATTTGTGTGGAGTTCTGCAGTGGTACGTTCCAGTGAGACAGGGAGGTTATGGGCGGGTACAGGATCAGGGCATATTTGAGTGGAGTTCGGCATTGGTGCGTTCCAGTGAGACAGGGAGGTTATGGAGGGGTACAGGTTCAGTGCATATTTGTGTGTAGTTCTGCATTGGTACATTCCAGTGAGACAGGGATGTTATGGAGGGGTACAGGTTCAGGGCATATTTGTGTGTAGTTCTGCATTGGTACGTTCCAGTGAGACAGGGAGGTTATGGAGGGTACAGGTTCAGGGCATATTTGTGTGGAGTTCTGCAGTGGTACGTTCCAGTGAGACAGGGAGGTAATTGTCGGGTATAGGTTCAGGGCATATTTGTGTGGAGTTCTGCATTGGTACTTTCCAGTGAGACAGGGAGGTTATGGAGGGTACCGGTTCAAGGCATTTTTGTGTGGAGTTCTGCAGTGGTACGTTCCAGTGAGTCAGGGAGGTTTTGGAGGGTTACAGGTTCAGGGCATATTTGTGTGGAGTTCTGCATTGGTACGTTCCAGTCAGACAGTGAGGTTATGGCGGGGTGCAGGTTCAGGGCATATTTGTGTGGAGTTCTGCATTGGTACTTTCCAGTGAGACAGATAGGTTATGGAGGGTACCGGTTCAAGGCATTTTTGTGTGGAGTTCTGCAGTGGTACGTTCCAGTGAGTCAGGGAGGTTTTGGAGGGTTACAGGTTCAGGGCATATTTGTGTGGAGTTCTGCATTGGTACGTTCCAGTCAGACAGTGAGGTTATGGCGGGGTGCAGGTTCAGGGCATATTTGTGTGGTGTTCTGCAATGGTACGTTCCAGTGAGACAGGGATGTTATGTACAGTACAGGATCAGGGCATATTTGAGTGGAGTTCGGCATTGGTGCGTTCCAGTGAGACAGGGAGGTTATGGTCGGGTACAGGTTCAGGGCATACTTGTGTGGAGTTCTGCATTGGTACGTTCCAGTGAGACAGGGAAGTTATGGAGGGGTACAGGTTCAGGGCATATTTGTGTGTAATTCTGCATTGGTACGTTCCAGTGAGACAGGGAGGTTATTGGTGGTACAGGCTCAGGGCATATTTGTGTGGAGTTCTGCAGTGGTACGTTCCAGTGAGTCAGGGAGGTTATGGTCGGGTACAGGATCAGGGCATATTTGAGTGGAGTTCGGCATTGGTGCGTTCCAGTGAGACAGGGAGGTTATGGAGGTGTACAGGTTCAGGGCATATTTGTGTGGTGTTCTGCAATGGTACGTTCCAGTGAGACTGGGAGGTTATGGAGAGGTACAGGTTCAGGGCACCTTTGAGTGTAGTTCTGCATTTGTACGTTCCAGTGAGTCAGGGAGGTTATGGAGTGTACAGGTTCAGGGCACATTTGTCTGGAGTTCTGCATTGGTACGTTCCAGTGAGACAGGGAGGTTATTGGTGGTACAGGCTTAGGGCATATTTGTGTGGAGTTCTGCAGTGGTACGTTCCAGTGAGTCAGGGAGGTTATGGTCGGGTACAGGATCAGGGCATATTTGAGTGGAGTTCGGCATTGGTGCGTTCCAGTGAGACAGGGAAGTTATGGAGGTGTACAGGTTCAGGGCATATTTGTGTGTAGTTCTGCATTGGTACGTTCCAGTGAGACAGGGAGGTTATGGAGGGTACAGGTTCAGGGCATATTTGTGTGGAGTTCTGCAGTGGTACGTTCCAGTGAGACAGGGTGGTTATGGGCGGGTACACGTTCAGGGCATATTTGTGTGGTGTTCTGAAATGGTACGTTCCAGTGAGACTGGGAGGTTATGAAGGGGTACAGGTTCAGGGCAGATTTGAGTGTAGTTCTGCATTTGTACATTCCAGTGAGTCAGGGAGGTTATGGAGTGTACAGGTTCAGGGCACATTTATGTGGAGTTCTGCATTGGTACTTTCCAGTGAGACAGGGAAGTTATGGAGGGGTACAGGTTCAGGGCATATTTGTGTGTAATTCTGCATTGGTACGTTCCAGTGAGACAGGGAGGTTATTGGTGGTACAGGCTCAGGGCATATTTGTGTGGAGTTCTGCAGTGGTACGTTCCAGTGAGTCAGGGAAGTTATGGTCGGGTACAGGATCAGGGCATATTTGAGTGGAGTTCGGCATTGGTGCGTTCCAGTGAGACAGGGAGGTTATGGAGGTGTACAGGTTCAGGGCACATTTGTGTGGAGTTCTGCAGTGGTACTTTCCAGTGAGACAGGGAAGTTATGGAGGGGTACAGGTTCAGGGCATATTTGTGTGGAGTTCTGCATTGGTACGTTCCAGTCAGACAGTGAGGTTATGGCGGGGTGCAGGTTCAGGGCATATTTGTGTGGTGTTCTGCAATGGTACGTTCCAGTGAGACAGGGATGTTATGCACGGTACAGGATCAGGGCATATTTGAGTGGAGTTCGGCATTGGTGCGTTCCAGTGAGAGAGGGAGGTTATGGTCGGGTACAGGTTCAGGGCATATTTGTGTGGAGTTCTGCATTGGTACGTTCCAGTGAGACAGGGAGGTTATGGAGGGTACAGGTTCAGGGCATATTTGTGTGGAGTTCTGCGTTGGTACGTTCCAGTGAGACAAGGAGCTTATGGGCGGGTACACGTTCAGGCCATATTTGTGTGGTGTTCTGCAATGGTACGTTCCAGTGAGACTGGGAGGTTATGGAGAGGTACAGGTTCAGGGCACCTTTGAGTGTAGTTCTGCATTTGTACGTTCCAGTGAGTCAGGGAGGTTATGGAGTGTACAGGTTCAGGGCACATTTGTCTGGAATTCTGCATTGGTACGTTCCAGTGAGACAGGGAGGCTATGGAGGGGTACAGGTTCAGGGCATATTTGTGTGTAGTTCTGCATTGGTACGTTCCAGTGAGACAGGGAGGTTATTGGTGGTACAGGCTCAGGGCATATTTGTGTGGAGTTCTGCAGTGGTACGTTCCAGTGAGTCAGGGAGGTTATGGTCGGGTACAGGATCAGGGCATATTTGAGTGGAGTTCGGCATTGGTGCGTTCCAGTGAGACAGGGAGGTTATGGAGGGGTACAGGTTCAGTGCATATTTGTGTGTAGTTCTGCATTGGTACATTCCAGTGAGACAGGGATGTTATGGAGGGGTACAGGTTCAGGGCATATTTGTGTGTAGTTCTGCATTGGTACGTTCCAGTGAGACAGGGAGGTTATGGAGGGTACAGGTTCAGGGCATATTTGTGTGGAGTTCTGCAGTGGTACGTTCCAGTGAGACAGGGAGGTAATTGTCGGGTATAGGTTCAGGGCATATTTGTGTGGAGTTCTGCATTGGTACTTTCCAGTGAGACAGGGAGGTTATGGAGGGTACCGGTTCAAGGCATTTTTGTGTGGAGTTCTGCAGTGGTACGTTCCAGTGAGTCAGGGAGGTTTTGGAGGGTTACAGGTTCAGGGCATATTTGTGTGGAGTTCTGCATTGGTACGTTCCAGTCAGACAGTGAGGTTATGGCGGGGTGCAGGTTCAGGGCATATTTGTGTGGAGTTCTGCATTGGTACTTTCCAGTGAGACAGATAGGTTATGGAGGGTACCGGTTCAAGGCATTTTTGTGTGGAGTTCTGCAGTGGTACGTTCCAGTGAGTCAGGGAGGTTTTGGAGGGTTACAGGTTCAGGGCATATTTGTGTGGAGTTCTGCATTGGTACGTTCCAGTCAGACAGTGAGGTTATGGCGGGGTGCAGGTTCAGGGCATATTTGTGTGGTGTTCTGCAATGGTACGTTCCAGTGAGACAGGGATGTTATGTACAGTACAGGATCAGGGCATATTTGAGTGGAGTTCGGCATTGGTGCGTTCCAGTGAGACAGGGAGGTTATGGTCGGGTACAGGTTCAGGGCATACTTGTGTGGAGTTCTGCATTGGTACGTTCCAGTGAGACAGGGAAGTTATGGAGGGGTACAGGTTCAGGGCATATTTGTGTGTAATTCTGCATTGGTACGTTCCAGTGAGACAGGGAGGTTATTGGTGGTACAGGCTCAGGGCATATTTGTGTGGAGTTCTGCAGTGGTACGTTCCAGTGAGTCAGGGAGGTTATGGTCGGGTACAGGATCAGGGCATATTTGAGTGGAGTTCGGCATTGGTGCGTTCCAGTGAGACAGGGAGGTTATGGAGGTGTACAGGTTCAGGGCATATTTGTGTGGTGTTCTGCAATGGTACGTTCCAGTGAGACTGGGAGGTTATGGAGAGGTACAGGTTCAGGGCACCTTTGAGTGTAGTTCTGCATTTGTACGTTCCAGTGAGTCAGGGAGGTTATGGAGTGTACAGGTTCAGGGCACATTTGTCTGGAGTTCTGCATTGGTACGTTCCAGTGAGACAGGGAGGTTATTGGTGGTACAGGCTTAGGGCATATTTGTGTGGAGTTCTGCAGTGGTACGTTCCAGTGAGTCAGGGAGGTTATGGTCGGGTACAGGATCAGGGCATATTTGAGTGGAGTTCGGCATTGGTGCGTTCCAGTGAGACAGGGAAGTTATGGAGGTGTACAGGTTCAGGGCATATTTGTGTGTAGTTCTGCATTGGTACGTTCCAGTGAGACAGGGAGGTTATGGAGGGTACAGGTTCAGGGCATATTTGTGTGGAGTTCTGCAGTGGTACGTTCCAGTGAGACAGGGTGGTTATGGGCGGGTACACGTTCAGGGCATATTTGTGTGGTGTTCTGAAATGGTACGTTCCAGTGAGACTGGGAGGTTATGAAGGGGTACAGGTTCAGGGCAGATTTGAGTGTAGTTCTGCATTTGTACATTCCAGTGAGTCAGGGAGGTTATGGAGTGTACAGGTTCAGGGCACATTTATGTGGAGTTCTGCATTGGTACTTTCCAGTGAGACAGGGAAGTTATGGAGGGGTACAGGTTCAGGGCATATTTGTGTGTAATTCTGCATTGGTACGTTCCAGTGAGACAGGGAGGTTATTGGTGGTACAGGCTCAGGGCATATTTGTGTGGAGTTCTGCAGTGGTACGTTCCAGTGAGTCAGGGAAGTTATGGTCGGGTACAGGATCAGGGCATATTTGAGTGGAGTTCGGCATTGGTGCGTTCCAGTGAGACAGGGAGGTTATGGAGGTGTACAGGTTCAGGGCACATTTGTGTGGAGTTCTGCAGTGGTACTTTCCATTGAGACAGGGAAGTTATGGAGGGGTACAGGTTCAGGGCATATTTGTGTGGAGTTCTGCATTGGTACGTTCCAGTCAGACAGTGAGGTTATGGCGGGGTGCAGGTTCAGGGCATATTTGTGTGGTGTTCTGCAATGGTACGTTCCAGTGAGACAGGGATGTTATGCACGGTACAGGATCAGGGCATATTTGAGTGGAGTTCGGCATTGGTGCGTTCCAGTGAGAGAGGGAGGTTATGGAGGGTACAGGTTCAGGGCATATTTGTGTGGAGTTCTGCGTTGGTACGTTCCAGTGAGACAAGGAGCTTATGGGCGGGTACACGTTCAGGCCATATTTGTGTGGTGTTCTGCAATGGTACGTTCCAGTGAGACTGGGAGGTTATGGAGAGGTACAGGTTCAGGGCACCTTTGAGTGTAGTTCTGCATTTGTACGTTCCAGTGAGTCAGGGAGGTTATGGAGTGTACAGGTTCAGGGCACATTTGTCTGGAATTCTGCATTGGTACGTTCCAGTGAGACAGGGAGGCTATGGAGGGGTACAGGTTCAGGGCATATTTGTGTGTAGTTCTGCATTGGTACGTTCCAGTGAGACAGGGAGGTTATTGGTGGTACAGGCTCAGGGCATATTTGTGTGGAGTTCTGCAGTGGTACGTTCCAGTGAGTCAGGGAAGTTATGGTCGGGTACAGGATCAGGGCATATTTGAGTGGAGTTCGGCATTGGTGCGTTCCAGTGAGACAGGGAGGTTATGGAGGTGTACAGGTTCAGGGCACATTTGTGTGGAGTTCTGCAGTGGTACTTTCCATTGAGACAGGGAAGTTATGGAGGGGTACAGGTTCAGGGCATATTTGTGTGGAGTTCTGCATTGGTACGTTCCAGTCAGACAGTGAGGTTATGGCGGGGTGCAGGTTCAGGGCATATTTGTGTGGTGTTCTGCAATGGTACGTTCCAGTGAGACAGGGATGTTATGCACGGTACAGGATCAGGGCATATTTGAGTGGAGTTCGGCATTGGTGCGTTCCAGTGAGAGAGGGAGGTTATGGAGGGTACAGGTTCAGGGCATATTTGTGTGGAGTTCTGCGTTGGTACGTTCCAGTGAGACAAGGAGCTTATGGGCGGGTACACGTTCAGGCCATATTTGTGTGGTGTTCTGCAATGGTACGTTCCAGTGAGACTGGGAGGTTATGGAGAGGTACAGGTTCAGGGCACCTTTGAGTGTAGTTCTGCATTTGTACGTTCCAGTGAGTCAGGGAGGTTATGGAGTGTACAGGTTCAGGGCACATTTGTCTGGAATTCTGCATTGGTACGTTCCAGTGAGACAGGGAGGCTATGGAGGGGTACAGGTTCAGGGCATATTTGTGTGTAGTTCTGCATTGGTACGTTCCAGTGAGACAGGGAGGTTATTGGTGGTACAGGCTCAGGGCATATTTGTGTGGAGTTCTGCAGTGGTACGTTCCAGTGAGTCAGGGAGGTTATGGTCGGGTACAGGATCAGGGCATATTTGAGTGGAGTTCGGCATTGGTGCGTTCCAGTGAGACAGGGAGGTTATGGAGGTGTACAGGTTCAGGGCACATTTGTGTGGAGTCCTGCAGTGGTACTTTCCAGTGAGACAGGGAAGTTATGGAGGGGTACAGGTTCAGGGCATATTTGTGTGGAGTTCTGCATTGGTACGTTCGAGTGAGACAGGGAGGTTATGCAGGGTACAGGTTCAGTGCATATTTGTGTGGAGTTCTGCAGTGATACGTTCCAGAGAGACAGGGAGCATATGAACGGGTACATGTTCAGGGCATATTTGTGTGGAGATCTGCATTGGTACTTTCCAGGGAGACAGGGTGGTTATGGAGGGGTACAGGTTCAGGGCATATTTGTGTGGTGTTCTGCAATGGTACGTTCCAGTGAGACAGGGAGTTTATGCAGGGTACAGGTTCAGTGCATATTTGAGTGGAGATCGGCTTTGGTGCGTTCCATTGAGACAGGGATTTTATGGAGGGGTACAGGTGCAGGGCATATTTGTGTGTAGTTCTGCATTGGTACGTTCCAGTGAGACAGGTAGGTTATGTAGGGTACAGGTTCAGGGCATATTTGTGTGGAGTTCTGCAGTGGTACGTTCCAGTGAGACAGGGAGGTTATGGGCGGGTACAGGATCAGTGCATATTTGAGTGGAGTTCGGCATTGGTGCGTTCCAGTGAGACAGGGAGGTTATGGAGGGGTACAGGTTCAGTGCATATTTGTGTGTAGTTCTGCATTGGTACATTCCAGTGAGACAGGGATGTTATGGAGGGGTACAGGTTCAGGGCATATTTGTGTGTAGTTCTGCATTGGTACGTTCCAGTGAGACAGGGAGGTTATGGAGGGTACAGGTTCAGGGCATATTTGTGTGGAGTTCTGCAGTGGTACGTTCCAGTGAGACAGGGAGGTAATTGTCGGGTATAGGTTCGGGGCATATTTGTGTGGAGTTCTGCATTGGTACTTTCCAGTGAGACAAGGAGGTTATGGAGGGTACCGGTTCAAGGCATTTTTGTGTGGAGTCATGCAGTGGTACGTTCCAGTGAGTCAGGGAGGTTTTGGAGGGGTACAGGTTCAGGGCATATTTGTGTGGAGTTCTGCATTTTTACGTTCCAGTGAGACAGGGATTTTATGGAGGGGCACAGGTGCAGGGCATATTTGTGTGTAGTTCTGCATTGGTACGTTCCAGTGAGACAGTGAGCTTATGTAGGGTACAGGTTCAGGGCATATTTGTGTGGAGTTCTGCAGTGGTACGTTCCAGTGAGACAGGGAGGTTATGGGCGGGTACAGGATCAGGGCATATTTGAGTGGAGTTCGGCATTGGTGCGTTCCAGTGAGACAGGGAGGTTATGGAGGGGTACAGGTTCAGTGCATATTTGTGTGTAGTTCTGCATTGGTACATTCCAGTGAGACAGGGATGTTATGGAGGGGTACAGGTTCAGGGCATATTTGTGTGTAGTTCTGCATTGGTACGTTCCAGTGAGACAGGGAGGTTATGGAGGGTACAGGTTCAGGGCATATTTGTGTGGAGTTCTGCAGTGGTACGTTCCAGTGAGACAGGGAGGTAATTGTCGGGTATAGGTTCAGGGCATATTTGTGTGGAGTTCTGCATTGGTACTTTCCAGTGAGACAGGGAGGTTATGGAGGGTACCGGTTCAAGGCATTTTTGTGTGGAGTTCTGCAGTGGTACGTTCCAGTGAGTCAGGGAGGTTTTGGAGGGTTACAGGTTCAGGGCATATTTGTGTGGAGTTCTGCATTGGTACGTTCCAGTCAGACAGTGAGGTTATGGCGGGGTGCAGGTTCAGGGCATATTTGTGTGGAGTTCTGCATTGGTACTTTCCAGTGAGACAGATAGGTTATGGAGGGTACCGGTTCAAGGCATTTTTGTGTGGAGTTCTGCAGTGGTACGTTCCAGTGAGTCAGGGAGGTTTTGGAGGGTTACAGGTTCAGGGCATATTTGTGTGGAGTTCTGCATTGGTACGTTCCAGTCAGACAGTGAGGTTATGGCGGGGTGCAGGTTCAGGGCATATTTGTGTGGTGTTCTGCAATGGTACGTTCCAGTGAGACAGGGATGTTATGTACAGTACAGGATCAGGGCATATTTGAGTGGAGTTCGGCATTGGTGCGTTCCAGTGAGACAGGGAGGTTATGGTCGGGTACAGGTTCAGGGCATACTTGTGTGGAGTTCTGCATTGGTACGTTCCAGTGAGACAGGGAGGTTATGGAGGGTACTGGTTCAGGGCATATTTGTGTGGAGTTCTGCGTTGGTACGTTCCAGTGAGACAAGGAGCTTATGGGCGGGTACACGTTCAGGGCATATTTGTGTGGTGTTCTGCAATGGTACGTTCCAGTGAGACTGGGAGGTTATGGAGAGGTACAGGTTCAGGGCACCTTTGAGTGTAGTTCTGCATTTGTACGTTCCAGTGAGTCAGGGAGGTTATGGAGTGTACAGGTTCAGGGCACATTTGTCTGGAGTTCTGCATTGGTACGTTCCAGTGAGACAGGGAGGTTATTGGTGGTACAGGCTTAGGGCATATTTGTGTGGAGTTCTGCAGTGGTACGTTCCAGTGAGTCAGGGAGGTTATGGTCGGGTACAGGATCAGGGCATATTTGAGTGGAGTTCGGCATTGGTGCGTTCCAGTGAGACAGGGAGGTTATGGAGGTGTACAGGTTCAGGGCACATTTGTGTGGAGTTCTGCAGTGGTACTTTCCAGTGAGACAGGGAAGTTATGGAGGGTACAGGTTCAGGGCATATTTGTGTGGAGTTCTGCAGTGGTACATTCCAGTGAGACAGGGAGGTTATGCACGGTACAGGATCAGGGCATATTTGAGTGCAGTTCGGCATTGGTGCGTTCCAGTGAGACAGGGAGGTTATGGTCGGGTACAGGTTCAGGGCATATTTGTGTGGAGTTCTGCATTGGTACGTTCCATTGAGACAGGGAGGTTATGGAGGGTACAGGTTCAGGGCATATCTGTGTGGAGATCTGCGTTGGTACCTTCCAGTGAGACAAGGAGCTTATGGGCGGGTACACGTTCAGGGCATATTTGTGTGGTGTTCTGCAATGGTACGTTCCAGTGAGACTGGGAGGTTATGAAGGGGTACAGGTTCAGGGCAGATTTGAGTGTAGTTCTGCATTTGTACATTCCAGTGAGTCCGGGAGGTTATGGAGTGTACAGGTTCAGGGCACATTTATGTGGAGTTCTGCATTGGTACTTTCCAGTGAGACAGGGAAGTTATGGAGGGGTACAGGTTCAGGGCATATTTGTGTGTAGTTCTGCATTGGTACGTTCCAGTGAGACAGGGAGGTTATGGAGGGTACAGGTTCAGGGCATATTTGTGTGGAGTTCTGCATTGGTACTTTCCAGTGAGACAGGGAAGTTATGGCGGGGTACAGGTTCAGGGCTTATTTGTGTGGAGTTCTGCATTGGTACGTTCTAGTGAGACAGGGAGGTTATGGAGGGGTACAGGTTCAGGGCATATTTGTGTGTAGTTCTGCATTGGTACGTTCCAGTGAGACAGCGAGGTTATGGAGGGTACAGCTTCAGGGCATATTTGTGTGGAGTTCTGCAGTGGTTCGTTCCAGTGAGACAGGGAGGTTATGGTCGGGTACAGGTTCAGGGCATATTTGTGCGTAGTTCTGCATTGGTACGTTCCAGTGAGACAGGGAGGTTATGGAGGGTACAGGTTCAGGGCATATTTGTGTGGAGTTCTGTGTTGGTATGTTCCAGTGAGACAGGGAGGTTATGGAGGGGTACAGGTTCAGGGCATATTTGTGTGTAGTTCTGCATTGGTACGTTCCAGTGAGACAGGGAGGTTATGGAGGGGTACAGGTTCAGGGCAAATTTGTGTGGAGTTCTGCATTGGTGCGTTCCAGTGAGACAAGGAGGATATGGGCGGGTACACTTTCAGGGCATATTTGAGTGGAGTTCGGCATTGGTGCGTTCCAGTGAGACAGGGAAGTTATGGAGGGGTACAGGTTCAGGGCATATTTGTGTGGAGTTCTGCATTGTTACGTTCCAGTGAGACAGGGATTTTATGGAGGGGTACAGGTGCAGGGCATATTTGTGTGTAGTTCTGCATTGGTACGTTCCAGTGAGACAGGGAGGTTATGTAGGGTACAGGTTCAGGGCATATTTGTGTGGAGTTCTGCAGTGGTACGTTCCAGTGAGACAGGGAGGTTATGGGCGGGTACAGGATCAGGGCATATTTGAGTGGAGTTCGGCATTGGTGCGTTCCAGTGAGACAGGGAGGTTATGGAGGGGTACAGGTTCAGTGCATATTTGTGTGTAGTTCTGCATTGGTACATTCCAGTGAGACAGGGATGTTATGGAGGGGTACAGGTTCAGGGCATATTTGTGTGTAGTTCTGCATTGGTACGTTCCAGTGAGACAGGGAGGTTATGGAGGGTACAGATTCAGGGCATATTTGTGTGGAGTTCTGCAGTGGTACGTTCCAGTAAGACAGGGAGGTAATTGTCGGGTATAGGTTCAGGGCATATTTGTGTGGAGTTCTGCATTGGTACTTTCCAGTGAGACAGGGAGGTTATGGAGGGTACCGGTTCAAGGCATTTTTGTGTGGAGTTCTGCAGTGGTACGTTCCAGTGAGTCAGGGAGGTTTTGGAGGGTTACAGGTTCAGGGCATATTTGTGTGGAGTTCTGCATTGGTGCGTTCCAGTCAGACAGTGAGGTTATGGCGGGGTGCAGGTTCAGGGCATATTTGTGTAGTGTTCTGCAATGGTACGTTCCAGTGAGACAGGGATGTTATGCACAGTACAGGATCAGGGCATATTTGAGTGGAGTTCGGCATTGGTGCGTTCCAGTGAGACAGGGAGGTTATGGTCGGGTACAGGTTCAGGGCATACTTGTGTGGAGTTCTGCATTGGTACGTTCCAGTGAGACAGGGAAGTTATGGAGGGTACAGGTTCAGGGCATATTTGTGTGGAGTTCTGCGTTGGTACGTTCCAGTGAGACAAGAAGCTTATGGGCGGGTACACGTTCAGGGCATATTTGTGTGGTGTTCTGCAATGGTACGTTCCAGTGAGACTGGGAGGTTATGGAGAGGTACAGGTTCAGGGCACCTTTGAGTGTAGTTCTGCATTTGTACGTTCCAGTGAGTCAGGGAGGTTATGGAGTGTACAGGTTCAGGGCACATTTGTCTGGAGTTCTGCATTGGTACGTTCCAGTGAGACAGGGAGGTTATTGGTGGTACAGGCTTAGGGCATATTTGTGTGGAGTTCTGCAGTGGTACGTTCCAGTGAGTCAGGGAGGTTATGGTCGGGTACAGGATCAGGGCATATTTGAGTGGAGTTCGGCATTGGTGCGTTCCAGTGAGACAGGGAGGTTATGGTGGTGTACAGTTTCAGGGCATATTTGTGTGTAGTTCTGCATTGGTACGTTCCAGTGAGACAGGGAGGTTATGGAGGGTACAGGTTCAGGGCATATTTGTGTGGAGTTCTGCAGTGGTACGTTCCAGTGAGACAGGGTGGTTATGGGCGGGTACACGTTCAGGGCATATTTGTGTGGTGTTCTGCAATGGTACGTTCCAGTGAGACTGGGAGGTTATGAAGGGGTACAGGTTCAGGGCAGATTTGAGTGTAGTTCTGCATTTGTACATTCCAGTGAGTCAGGGAGGTTATGGAGTGTACAGGTTCAGGGCACATTTATGTGGAGTTCTGCATTGGTACTTTCCAGTGAGACAGGGAAGTTATGGAGGGGTACAGGTTCAGGGCATATTTGTGTGTAATTCTGCATTGGTACGTTCCAGTGAGACAGGGAGGTTATTGGTGGTACAGGCTCAGGGCATATTTGTGTGGAGTTCTGCAGTGGTACGTTCCAGTGAGTCAGGGAGGTTATGGTCGGGTACAGGATCAGGGCATATTTGAGTGGAGTTCGGCATTGGTGCGTTCCAGTGAGACAGAGAGGTTATGGAGGTGTACAGGTTCAGGGCATATTTGTGTGGTGTTCTGCAATGGTACGTTCCAGTGAGACTGGGAGGTTATGGAGAGGTACAGGTTCAGGGCACCTTTGAGTGTAGTTCTGCATTTGTACGTTCCAGTGAGTCAGGGAGGTTATGGAGTGTACAGGTTCAGGGCACATTTGTCTGGAGTTCTGCATTGGTACGTTCCAGTGAGACAGGGAGGTTATTGGTGGTACAGGCTTAGGGCATATTTGTGTGGAGTTCTGCAGTGGTACGTTCCAGTGAGTCAGGGAGGTTATGGTCGGGTACAGGATCAGGGCATATTTGAGTGGAGTTCGGCATTGGTGCGTTCCAGTGAGACAGGGAAGTTATGGAGGTGTACAGGTTCAGGGCATATTTGTGTGTAGTTCTGCAGTGGTACGTTCCAGTGAGACAGGGTGGTTATGGGCGGGTACACGTTCAGGGCATATTTGTGTGGTGTTCTGAAATGGTACGTTCCAGTGAGACTGGGAGGTTATGAAGGGGTACAGGTTCAGGGCAGATTTGAGTGTAGTTCTGCATTTGTACATTCCAGTGAGTCAGGGAGGTTATGGAGTGTACAGGTTCAGGGCACATTTATGTGGAGTTCTGCATTGGTACTTTCCAGTGAGACAGGGAAGTTATGGAGGGGTACAGGTTCAGGGCATATTTGTGTGTAATTCTGCATTGGTACGTTCCAGTGAGACAGGGAGGTTATTGGTGGTACAGGCTCAGGGCATATTTGTGTGGAGTTCTGCAGTGGTACGTTCCAGTGAGTCAGGGAAGTTATGGTCGGGTACAGGATCAGGGCATATTTGAGTGGAGTTCGGCATTGGTGCGTTCCAGTGAGACAGGGAGGTTATGGAGGTGTACAGGTTCAGGGCACATTTGTGTGGAGTTCTGCAGTGGTACTTTCCAGTGAGACAGGGAAGTTATGGAGGGGTACAGGTTCAGGGCATATTTGTGTGGAGTTCTGCATTGGTACGTTCCAGTCAGACAGTGAGGTTATGGCGGGGTGCAGGTTCAGGGCATATTTGTGTGGTGTTCTGCAATGGTACGTTCCAGTGAGACAGGGATGTTATGCACGGTACAGGATCAGGGCATATTTGAGTGGAGTTCGGCATTGGTGCGTTCCAGTGAGAGAGGGAGGTTATGGTCGGGTACAGGTTCAGGGCATATTTGAGTGGAGTTCTGCATTGGTACGTTCCAGTGAGACAGGGAGGTTATGGAGGGTACAGGTTCAGGGCATATTTGTGTGGAGTTCTGCGTTGGTACCTTCCAGTGAGACAAGGAGCTTATGGGCGGGTACACGTTCAGGGCATATTTGTGTGGTGTTCTGCAATGGTACGTTCCAGTGAGACTGGGAGGTTATGGAGAGGTACAGGTTCAGGGCACCTTTGAGTGTAGTTCTGCATTTGTACGTTCCAGTGAGTCAGGGAGGTTATGGAGTGTACAGGTTCAGGGCACATTTGTCTGGAATTCTGCATTGGTACGTTCCAGTGAGACAGGGAGGCTATGGAGGGGTACAGGTTCAGGGCATATTTGTGTGTAGTTCTGCATTGGTACGTTCCAGTGAGACAGGGAGGTTATGGAGGGTACAGGTTCAGGGCATATTTGTGTGGAGTTCTGCAGTGGTACGTTCCAGTGAGACAGGGTGGTTATGGGCGGGTACACGTTCAGGGCATATTTGTGTGGTGTTCTGCAATGGTACGTTCCAGTGAGACTGGGAGGTTATGAAGGGGTACAGGTTCAGGGCAGATTTGAGTGTAGTTCTGCATTTGTACATTCCAGTGAGTCAGGGAGGTTATGGAGTGTACAGGTTCAGGGCACATTTATGTGGAGTTCTGCATTGGTACTTTCCAGTGAGACAGGGAAGTTATGGAGGGGTACAGGTTCAGGGCATATTTGTGTGTAGTTCTGCATTGGTACGTTCCAGTGAGACAGGGAGGTTATTGGTGGTACAGGCTCAGGGCATATTTGTGTGGAGTTCTGCAGTGGTACGTTCCAGTGAGTCAGGGAGGTTATGGTCGGGTACAGGATCAGGGCATATTTGAGTGGAGTTCGGCATTGGTGCGTTCCAGTGAGACAGGGAGGTTATGGAGGTGTACAGGTTCAGGGCACATTTGTGTGGAGTCCTGCAGTGGTACTTTCCAGTGAGACAGGGAAGTTATGGAGGGGTACAGGTTCAGGGTATATTTGTGTGGAGTTCTGCATTGGTACGTTCGAGTGAGACAGGGAGGTTATACAGGGTACAGGTTCAGTGCATATTTGTGTGGAGTTCTGCAGTGATACGTTCCAGAGAGACAGGGAGCATATGAACGGGTACATGTTCAGGGCATATTTGTGTGGAGATCTGCATTGGTACTTTCCAGGGAGACAGGGTGGTTATGGAGGGGTACAGGTTCAGGGCATATTTGTGTGGTGTTCTGCAATGGTACGTTCCAGTGAGACAGGGAGGTTATGCAGGGTACAGGTTCAGTGCATATTTGAGTGGAGATCGGCTTTGGTGCGTTCCAGGGAGACAGGGAGGTTATGGAGGGGTACAGGGTCAGGGCATATTTGTGTGTAGTTCTGCATTGGCACGTTCTAATGAGACAGGGAGGTTATGGATGGGTACAGTTTCAGGGCATATTTGTGTGTAGTTCCGCATTGGAACTTTCCAGTCAGACAGGGAGGTTAAGGAGGGGACAGGTTCATGGCAAATTTGTGTGGAGTTCTGCAGTGGGACGTTCCAGTGAGACAGGGAGGTTATGGACGGGTACAGGTTCAGGGCATATTTGTTTGGAGTTCTGCATTGGCACTTTCCAGTGAGACAGGGAGGTTATGGAGGGTACAGGTTCAATGCATATTTCTGTGGAGTTCTGCAGTGGGACGTTCCACTTAGACAGGGAGAATATGGACGTGTACATGTTCAGGGCATATTTGTGTGGAGTTCTGCATTGGTACGTTCCAGTGAGACAGAGCGATTATTGAGGGGTGCAGGTTCAGGGCATATTTGTGTGGTGTTCTGCAGTGGTACGTTCCAGTGAGACAGGGAGGTTATGCAGGGTACAGGTTCAGGGCATATTTGAGTGGAGTTCGGCATTGGTGCGTTCCAGTGAGACAGAGAGGTTATGGACGGGTACAGTTTCAGGGCATATTTGTGTGGAGTTCTGCATTGGTACGTTCCAGTGAGACAAGGTGGTTATGGAGGGGTACAGGTTCAGGGCATATTTGTGTGATGTTCTGCAATGGTACGTACCAGTGAGACAGGGAGGTCATGCAGGGTACAGGTTCAGGGCATATTTGAGTGGAGATCGGCATTGGTACATTCCAGTGAGACAGGGTGGTTATGGAGGGGTACAGGTTCAGGGCATATTTGTGTAGTGTTCTGCAATGGTACGTTCCAGTGAGACAGGGAGGTTATGCAGGGTACAGGTTCAGGCACATTTGAGTGGAGTTTGGCATTGGTGCGTTCCAGTGAGACAGGGAAGATATGGAGGGGTACAGGTTCATTGCATATTTGTGTGGAGTTCTGCATTGGTACATTCCAGTGAGACCGGGAGGTTATGGAGGGTACAGCATCAGGGCAGATTTTTGTTGAGTTCTGCAGTGGTACGTTCCAGTGAGACAGGGAGGTAATGGACGGGTACAGGTTCAGGGCATATTTGTGTGGTTCTGCATTGGTACGTTCCTGGGAGACAGAGCGGTTATGGAGGGGTACAGTTTCAGGGCATATTTGTGTGGTTTTCTGCAGTGGTACGTTCGAGTGAGACAGGGAGGTTATGCAGGGTACAGGTTCAGTGCATATTTGTGTGGAGTTCTGCAGTGATACGTTCCAGTGAGACAGGGAGAATATGAACGGGTACATGTTCAGGGCATATTTGTGTGGAGATCTGCATTGGTACTTTCCAGGGAGACAGGGTGGTTATGGAGGGGTACAGGTTTAGGGCATATTTGTGTGGTGTTCTGCAATGGTACGTTCCAGTGAGACAGGGAGGTTATGCAGGGTACAGGTTCAGGGCATATTTGAGTGGAGATCGGCTTTGGTGCGTTCCAGGGAGACAGGGAGGTTATGGAGGGGTACAGGGTCAGGGCATATTTGTGTGTAGTTCTGCATTGGCACGTTCTAATGAGACAGGGAGGTTATGGATGGGTACAGTTTCAGGGCATATTTGTGTGTAGTTCCGCATTGGTACTTTCCAGTCAGACAGGGAGGTTAAGGAGGGTACAGGTTCATGGCAAATTTGTGTGGAGTTCTGCAGTGGGACGTTCCAGTGAGACAGGGAGGTTATGGACGGGTACAGGTTCAGGGCATATTTGTGTGGAGTTCTGCATTGGTACGTTCCAGTGAGACAGGGAAGTTATGGAGGGGTACAGGTTCATTGCATATTTGTGTGGAGTTCTGCATTGGTACATTCCAGTGAGACCGGGAGGTTATGGAGGGTACAGCATCAGGGCAGATTTTTGTTGAGTTCTGCAGTGGTACGTTCCAGTGAGACAGGGAGGTAATGGACGGGTACAGGTTCAGGGCATATTTGTTTGGAGTTCTGCATTGGTACTTTCCAGTGAGACAGGGAGGTTACGCAGGGTACAGGTTCAGGTCATATTTGAGTGGAGTTCGGCATTGGTGAGTTCCAGTGAGACAGGGAGGTTATGGAGGGGTACAGGTTCAGAGCATATTTGTGTGGAGTTCGGCATTGGTACGTTCCAGTGAGACAGGGAGGTTATGGAGGGTACAGTTTCAGGGCATATTTGTGTGGAGTTCTGCATTGGTTCGTTCCAGTGAGACAGGGAATTAATGTAGGGGTACAGGTACAGGGCATATTTGCGTGGAGTTCTGCATTGGTATGTTCCAGTGAGTGAGGGAGGTCTTGGAGGGTACAGGTTCAGGGCATATTTCTGTGGAGATCTGCATTGGTACGTTCCAGTGAGACAGGGAGGTTATGCAGGATACTGGTTCAGGGCATATTTGTGTGGAGATCTGCATTGGTACGTTCCAGTGAGACAGGGAGTTAATGGAGGGTTACATGTTCAGAGCATATTTGTGTGGAGTTCTGCATTGGTACTTTCCAGTGAGACAGGGAGGTTATGGAGCGTACAGGTTCAGGGCACATATGTGTGGAGTTCTGCATTGGCACGTTCAAGTGAGACAGGGAGGTAATGGAGGGTTACAGGTTCAGAGCATATTTGTGTGGAGTTCTGCATTGGTACGTTCCAGTGAGACAGGGAGGTCTTGGAGGGTACTGGTTCAGGGCATATTTCTGTGGAGATCTGCATTGGTACGTTCCAGTGAGGCAGGGAGGTTATGGAGGGGTACAGGGTCAGGGCATATTTGTGTGGAGTTCTGCATTGGTACTTTACAGTGAGACAGGGAGGTTATGGAGGGGTAAACGAAAAGGGCATATTTGTGTGGAGGTCAGCATTGTTACATTCCAGTGAGACTGGGAGGTTATGGAGGGTACAGCTTCAGGGCATATTTGTGTGGAGTTCTGCATCGGTTAGTTCCAGTGAGACGTGGAGGTAATGGAGGGGTACAGGTTCAGGGCATATTTGCGTGGAGTTCTGCATTGGTACGTTCCAGTGAGACAGGGAGGTCTTGGAGGGTACTGGTTCAGTGCATATTTGTGTGGAGTTCTGCAGTGATACGTTCCAGTGAGACAGGGAGAATATGAACGGGTACATGTTCAGGGCATATTTGTGTGGAGATCTGCATTGGTACTTTCCAGGGAGACAGGGTGGTTATGGAGGGGTACAGGTTCAGGGCATATTTGTGTGGTGTTCTGCAATGGTACGTTCCAGTGAGACAGGGAGGTTATGCAGGGTACAGGTTCAGGGCATATTTGAGTGGAGATCGGCTTTGGTGCGTTCCAGGGAGACAGGGAGGTTATGGAGGGGTACAGGGTCAGGGCATATTTGTGTGTAGTTCCGCATTGGTACTTTCCAGTCAGACAGGGAGGTTAAGGAGGGTACAGTTTCATGGCAAATTTGTGTGGAGTTCTGCAGTGGGACGTTCCAGTGAGACAGGGAGGTTATGGACGGGTACAGGTTCAGGGCATGTTTGTGTGGAGTTCTGCATTGGTACGTTCCAGTGAGACAGGGAAGTTATGGAGGGGTACAGGTTCATTGCATATTTGTGTGGAGTTCTGCATTGGTACATTCCAGTGAGACCGGGAGGTTATGGAGGGTACAGCATCAGGGCAGATTTTTGTTGAGTTCTGCAGTGGTACGTTCCAGTGAGACAGGGAGGTAATGGACGGGTACAGGTTCAGGGCATATTTGTTTGGAGTTCTGCATTGGTACTTTCCAGTGAGACAGGGAGGTTACGCAGGGTACAGGTTCAGGTCATATTTGAGTGGAGTTCGGCATTGATGAGCTCCAGTGAGACAGGGAGGTTATGGAGGGGTACAGGTTCAGAGCATATTTGTGTGGAGTTCGGCATTGGTACGTTCCAGTGAGACAGGGAGGTTATGGAGGGTACAGTTTCAGGGCATATTTGTGTGGAGTTCTGCATTGGTTCGTTCCAGTGAGACAGGGAATTAATGTAGGGGTACAGGTTCAGGGCATATTTGCGTGGAGTTCTGCATTGGTACGTTCCAGTGAGTGAGGGAGGTCTTGGAGGGTACTGGTTCAGGGCATATTTCTGTGGAGATCTGCATTGGTACGTTCCAGTGAGACAGGGAGGTTATGGAGGGGTACAGGGTCAGAGCATATTTGTGTGGAGTTCTGCATTGGTACTTTACAGTGAGACAGGGAGGTTATGGAGGGGTAAACGAAAAGGGCATATTTGTGTGGAGGTCGGCATTGTTACATTCCAGTGAGACTGGGAGGTTATGGAGGGTACAGCTTCAGGGCATATTTGTGTGGAGTTCTACATTGGTTCGTTCCAGTCATACAGGGATGTTATGGTGGGGTACAGGAACAGGGCATATTTGTGTGGAGTTCTGCATTGCTACTTTACAGTGAGACAGGGACGTTATGGAGGGGTACAGGAACAGGGAATATTTGTGTGTAGTTCTGCATTGGTATGTTCCAGTGAGACAGGGAGGTTATGGAGGGTACAGGTTCAGGGCAAATTTGTGTGGAGTTCTGCATTGGTTAGTTCCAGGGAGACGGGGAGGTAATGGAGGGGTACAGGTTCAGTGCATATTTGTGTGGAGTTCTGAATTGGTACGTTCCAGTGAGACAGGGAGTTAATGGAGTGGTGCATGTTCAGGGCATATTTGTGTGGAGTTCTGCATTGGTACGTTCCGGTGAAACAGGGAGATTATGGAGGATACTGGTTCAGGGCATATTTGTGTGGAGATCTGCATTGGTACGTTCTAGTGCTACAGGGAGGTAATGCAGGGGAATAGGTTCAGTGCATATTTCTGTGGAGTTCTGCATTGGTACGTTCCAGTGAGACAGGGAGGTTATGGAGGGGTACAGGGTCAGAGCATATTTGTGTGGAGTTCTGCATTGGTACTTTACAGTGAGACAGGGAGGTTATGGAGGGGTAAACGAAAAGGGCATATTTGTGTGGAGGTCGGCATTGTTACATTCCAGTGAGACTGGGAGGTTATGGAGGGTACAGCTTCAGGGCATATTTGTGTGGAGTTCTGCATAGGTTAGTTCCAGTGAGACGTGGAGGTAATGGAGGGGTACAGGTTCAGGGCATATTTGTGTGGAGTTCTGCATTGGTACGTTCCAGTGAGACAGGGAGGTCATGGAGGGTACAGGTTCAGGGCATATTTGTGTGGAGTTCTACATTGGTTCGTTCCAGTCATACAGGGATGTTATTGTGGGGTACAGGAACAGGGCATATTTGTGTGGAGTTCTGCATTGCTACTTTACAGTGAGACAGGGACGTTATGGAGGGGTACAGGTTCAGGGCAAATTTGTGTGGAGTTCTGCATTGGTTAGTTCCAGGGAGACGGGGAGGTAATGGAGGGGTACAGGTTCAGTGCATATTTGTGTGGAGTTCTGAATTGGTACGTTCCAGTGAGACAGGGAGTTAATGGAGTGGTGCATGTTCAGGGCATATTTGTGTGGAGTTCTGCATTGGTACGTTCCGGTGAAACAGGGAGGTTATGGAGGATACTGGTTCAGGGCATATTTGTGTGGAGATCTGCATTGGTACGTTCTAGTGATACAGGGAGGTAATGCAGGGGAATAGGTTCAGTGCATATTTCTGTGGAGTTCTGCATTGGTACGTTCCAGTGAGACAGGGAGGTTATGGAGGGGTACCGGTTCAGGTCATATTTGTGTGGAGTTCTGCATTGGTACGTTCCAGTGAGAGAGGGAGGTTATGGAGGGTACTGGTTCTGGGCATATTTGTTTGGAGTTCTGCATTGGTACATTCCAGTGAGACAGGGAGGTTATGGAGGGGTACCGGTTCAGGTCATATTTGTGTGGAGTTCTGCATTGGTACATTCCAGTCAGACAGGAATGTTATGGTGGGGTACAGGGTCAGGGCATATTTCTGTGGAGTTCTGCATTGGTACATTCCAGTGAGACAGGGAGGTTATGGAGGGGTTCTGGAACAGTGCATATTTGTGTGGGGTTCTGCATTGGTACGTTCCAGTGAGTCATTGATGTTATGGAGGGTACAGGTTCAGGGCAAATTTGTGTGGAGTTCTGCATTGGCTAGTTCCAGGGAGACGGTTAGGTAATGGAAGGGTACATGTTCAGGGCATATTTGTGTGGAGTTCTGCATTGGTACGGTCCAGTGAGACAGGGAGTTAATGGAGGGGTGCATGTTCAGGGCACATTTGTGTGGAGTTCTGCATTGGTACGTTCCAGTGAGACAGGGAGTTTATGGAGGATACTGGTTCAGGGCATATCTGTGTGGAGATCTGCATTGGTACGTTTCAGTGAGACAGGGAGGTTATGGAGGATACTGGTTAAGGGCATATTTGTGTGGAGATCTGCATTGGTACGTTCCAGTGAGACAGGGAGGTTATGCAGGATACTGGTTCAGGGCATATTTGTGTGGAGATCTGCATTGGTACGTTCCAGTGAGACAGGGAGTTAATGGAGGGTTACATGTTCAGAGCATATTTGTGTGGAGTTCTGCATTGGTACTTTCCAGTGAGACAGGGAGGTTATGGAGCGTACAGGTTCAGGGCACATATGTGTGGAGTTCTGCATTGGCACGTTCAAGTGAGACAGGGAGGTAATGGAGGGTTACAGGTTCAGAGCATATTTGTGTGGAGTTCTGCATTGGTACGTTCCAGTGAGACAGGGAGGTCTTGGAGGGTACTGGTTCAGGGCATATTTCTGTGGAGATCTGCATTGGTACGTTCCAGTGAGGCAGGGAGGTTATGGAGGGGTACAGGGTCAGGGCATATTTGTGTGGAGTTCTGCATTGGTACTTTACAGTGAGACAGGGAGGTTATGGAGGGGTAAACGAAAAGGGCATATTTGTGTGGAGGTCAGCATTGTTACATTCCAGTGAGACTGGGAGGTTATGGAGGGTACAGCTTCAAGGCATATTTGTGTGGAGTTCTGCATTGGTACGTTCCAGTGAGACAGGGAGGTCATGGAGGGTACAGGTTCAGGGCATATTTGTGTGGAGTTCTACATTGGTTCGTTCCAGTCATACAGGGATGTTATGGTGGGGTACAGGAACAGGGCATATTTGTGTGGAGTTCTGCATTGCTACTTTACAGTGAGACAGGGACGTTATGGAGGGGTACAGGAACAGGGAATATTTGTGTGTAGTTCTGCATTGGTATGTTCCAGTGAGACAGGGAGGTTATGGAGGGTACAGGTTCAGGGCAAATTTGTGTGGAGTTCTGCATTGGTTAGTTCCAGGGAGACGGGGAGTTAATGGACGGGTACAGGTTCAGTGCATATTTGTGTGGAGTTCTGAATTGGTACGTTCCAGTGAGACAGGGAGTTAATGGAGTAGTGCATGTTCAGGGCATATTTGTGTGGAGTTCTGCATTGGTACGTTCCGGTGAAATAGGGAGGTTATGGAGGATACTGGTTCAGGGCATATTTGTGTGGAGATCTGCATTGGTACGTTCCAGTGAGACTAGGAGGTAATGCAGGGGAATAGGTTCAGTGGATATTTCTGTGGAGTTCTGCATTGGTACGTTCCAGTGAGACAGGGAGGTTATGGAGGGGTACCGGTTCAGGTCATATTTGTGTGGAGTTCTGCATTGGTACGTTCCAGTGAGAGAGGGAGGTTATTGAGGGTACTGGTTCTGGGCATATTTGTTTGGAGTTCTGCATTGGTTCGTTCCAGTGAGACAGGGAATTTATGTAGGGGTACAGGTTCAGGGCATATTTGTGTGGAGTTCTGCATTGGTTCGTTCCAGTCAGACAGGAATGTTATGGTGGGGTACAGGGTTAGGGCATTTTTGTGTGGAGTTCTGCATTGGTAATTTCCAGTGAGACTGGGAGGTTATGGAGGGGTACAGGTGCAGGGCATATTTCTGTGGAGTTCTGCATTGGTACATTCCAGTGAGAAAGGGAGGTTATGGAGGGGTACAGGTTCAGGGCATACTTTTGTGGAGTTCTGCACTGTTACGTTCCAGTGAGACAGGGAGGTTATGGAGGGGTTCTGGAACAGTGCATATTTGTGTGGGGTTCTGCATTGGTACGTTCCAGTGAGTCATTGATGTTATGGAGGGTACAGGTTCAGGGCAAATTTGTGTGGAGTTCTGCATTGGTTAGTTCCAGGGAGACGGTTAGGTCATGGAAGGGTACATGTTCAGGGCATATTTGTGTGGAGTTCTGCATTGGTACGGTCCAGTGAGACAGGGAGTTAATGGAGGGGTGCATGTTCAGGGCACATTTGTGTGGAGTTCTGCATTGGTACGTTCCAGTGAGACAGGGAGGTTATGGAGGATACTGGTTCAGGGCATATATGTGTGGAGATCTGCATTGGTACGTTCCAGTGAGACAGGGAGATTATGGAGGATACTGGTTCAGGGCATATTTGTGTGGAGATCTGCATTGGTACGTTCCAGTGAGACAGGGAGTTAATGGAGGGTTACAGGTTCAGAGCATATTTGTGTGGAGTTCTGCATTGGTACTTTCCAGTGAGACAGGGAGGTTATGGAGCGTACAGGTTCAGGGCATATATGTGTGGAGTTCTGCATTGGCACGTTCCAGTGAGACACGGAGGTAATGGAGGGTTACAGGTTCAGAGCATATTTGTGTGGAGTTCTGCATTGGTACTTTCCAGTCAGACAGGGAGGTTATGGAGGGTGCAGGTTCAGGGCATATTTGTGTGGAGTCCTGCATTGGTACGTTCCAGTGAGACAGGGAGTTTATGGAGGATACTGGTTCAGGGCATATTTGTGTGGAGATCTGCATTGGTACGTTCCAGTGAGACTGGGAGGTAATGCAGTGGAACAGGTTCAGAGCATATTTGTGTGGAGTTCTGCTTTGGTACGTTCCAGTGAGACAGGGAGGTTATGGAGGGGTACCGGTGCATGTCATATTTGTGTGGAGTTCTGCTTTGGTACGTTCCAGTGAGTGAGCGAGGTTATGGAGGGTATAGCTTCAGGGCATATTTGTGTGGAGTTCTGCATTGGTTCGTTCCAGTGAGACAGGGAATTAATGTAGGGGTACAGGTTCAGGGCATATTTGCGTGGAGTTCTGCATTGGTACGTTCCAGTGAGACAGGGAGGTCTTGGAGGGTACAGGTTCAGGGTATATTTGTGTTGAGTTCTGCATTGGTTCGTTCCAGTCAGACAGGGATGTTATGGTGGGGTACAGGGTCAGGGCATTTTTGTGTGTAGTTCTGCATTGGTAAGTTCCAGTGAGACTGAGAGGTTATGGAGGGTTACAGGTTCAGGGCATATTTGTGTGGAGTTCTGCATTGGTACATTCCAGTGAGAAAGGGAGGTTATGGAGGGGTACAGGTTCAGGGCATACTTTTGTGGAGTTCTGCACTGTTACGTTGCAGTTAGACAGGGTTGTTATGGAGGGTACAGGTTCAGGGCAAATTTGTGTGGAGTTCTGCATTGGTTAGTTCCAGGTAGACGGGTAGGTAATGGAGGGGTACAGGCTCAGGGCATTTTTGTGTGGAGTTCTGCATTGGTACGTTCCAGTGAGACAGGGAGGTTATGGAGGGGTACAGGTTCAGGGCATATTTGTGTCGAGTTCTGCATTGGTACGTTCCAGTGAGACAGGGATTTTATGGAGGGGTACTGGAACAGGGCATATTTGTGTGGAGTTCTGCATTGGTTAGTTCCAGGGAGACGGGTAGGTAATGGAGGGGTACAGGTACAGGGCATATTTGTTTGGAGTTCTGCATTGGTACGTTCCAGTGAGACAGGGAGGTTATGGAGGGGTACAGGTTCAGGGCATATTTTTGTGGAGTTCTGCACTGGTACGTTCCAGTGAGACAGGGAGGTTATGGAGGGGGACAGGAACAGGGCATATTTGTGTGGAGTTCTGCATTGGTACGTTCCAGTGAGACAGGGAGGTTATGGAGGGTACGGCTTCAGGGCATATTTGTGTGGAGTTCTGCATTGCTACTTTACATTGAGACAGGGAGGTTATGGAGGGGTACAGGAACAGGGAATATTTGTGTGGAAATATTTGTGTAAGAAAGAAAGATAGAAAGAAAGACATAGACTGTTATGCAGACGAGAAGGACATTGCTGATAATTACTCAGGGATGAAGATTCTTACTCGAGGATGGAGATTCTTTGGGACGGATATTCTGACTCAGCGTGGCTTAATCACATGCGAGAAAGGGGCACGGCATCTTCATAGAAGCAGCGAGAGGGCAGCTCAGCCGGTGCAAGAACAAAAGACATCGTAGTTCATCCCGAATCCTTGCAAACCGGTCATGGTGGATGATCTGATGTCCTGTTTGCTCTGCCTCGCGATGCCAGTGGAGAACGCCGGAGGCGGGGAAAATAGTTTGAAGGTCACTGGAATGAGGTTCACCCATGTGGTCCGTATACAAGTATTCCGGAGACCGTGCACCCAAGCCCGGTGATTCTTTGTTCTAATGTGGAAGCGTCAATTTTGTGAGCAATGAAAATGCACTAACATTGGTCGCAGTGTGGAGACGAAATCGCTGCGACAAATGCCTACATCTGAAGAAACTCAGCACATTCCGCTGACGTCAGTTAAAACTTACAGTTCCAATAAACCTATGCCGTCATATTAGATACACCTGATATGGAGAAGTAGTTAACACTAATGAACAACAGTATGACTCTAATATTCTTTTAAACTTTTTTTTAAACTGCTTCTTCTTCCTCCAGTTCAAGAATTGAATGCTAGATTCTCCGCTGATATCTGAAATTTTTCATGTTTGGCAACTTCCTGGTGAAGCCTTTCTGCAGCGGTTTCAGTGCAATCACATCCAAACATTATGATACTCTGATTAGACCATAATTATATGTCACTGGATCATGACCTTTCCGGTTCGTTAAGACAGGTAGTCGGAATGTGTTGAAATGCACAATTCTCTACACGTTCCCTACCTTCATTCATGTTTGAAATCCCATTCCCTTGCCTTTCCCTACATCAGCAGATAAGAACCCATTCACTCTTTGTCAATATCCCAACCCAACTCATCCATGGAAGTTAATGACCTCAATAGTGACCCCTGTTTGCCTATGGATGACCACTTTCCAGTATTTCATGAGTTTTCATGGCACAACCTCGTTCGACAATGGCAGTTCAACCTCGAAGAGCACTCGCGCATTTTCAGACGTGATTCGCCTGCCATTACAGCATGAAACTAATGGCTCCAGTTTATTCCATTCCATGGATCGGCCATGGGCATTTGGTAATTTATGATTCGTTTTTGTCAGTGTATGTCACGTGACAGGTGTTGTTTCAAGGTCTGAAATAGAAACATATACATAACGATCACCCTCGGACTTTAGGTGAAGAGTAAATGCTTCAATTTTCAAAATGGAGTTTGTGGGGCTGAGAAAGATAAGTTAAACTGTGGCGCGTGAAACACTGGCTTCTCTTTAGGGTTGTATCGTACTAGGACGAGAATGGAACACGATTATCACCATGGAAAAATGGAGCGAGCAGTTCAGTCGGTATAAGAGATTTGTGTTTCCATACCAGATCATGATACAGTCTGTCAGATATTCTCCAGTATACACCCGTAGATGTTAATATGTTTGGATGACATCACAAATCTGCACGAACTGACATAGTACAGGTTGTAAATACTGGTAAACCTTTCCAAAACACAGCTAACAAATGCTGCTCCTCTGGGCCTCTACACTAACAATTCCAGTCAATATTTAAGTAATTATAGGCGAGCTGCAAACTACTCTGGTGCTCTTACAATTTCCATAAGCTGGTGGCATGTATTTATTTCTCTCCTGCTAGCATCTCAAAAATCTTTGGAAATTGAAGCACATAACATCTCAGGAACCCCCCCCTCCCCCCATGAACTCTGCGTTACATCTCGAAAGCTGCCTAGAGGGAGGTAGGTGATTGATAGTGTCGATGAATTCCAGTGTCAGTGTCGCACAGGGTGGAGTACAGTGCTGAGTGTGGAAAGGTCTATGTGGTCAATTCACAATGTTCAGAGTTGTATAGGTCTGTGTCCTGGTTTTGAAAATCTGTATATTGTAAAATTCATTATCCAGGCAACCAGCTGCTGTATGTTCTTGTACAGGCTCGTATGCACGACATGTTTATATGATGGTTACACCCTCCTCTTTCTCAACACGCGGAGTTGCAGCAGAGTTTGCTTTCTGATTATCCACCTCCCTGCGGTGCCGTGCTGGAGCTACACTGGTCAGTGTACATACAGTTCAGAGCTGGTTTGCACAGGTCTGTGTTCCTGCAGTGTTGCAGGTGGCCGGTGTACGCAGCGGGCTGAGAATGATCGTCTCTGAATGCACAGTGAAATGTGAGGTTGTTCGTGCCTTTACCTCTACAGTAAATATGAGTCTTCGCCGAGCAGTGTTGCGTTTATTGGAATACGTGTTCCTCGATTTTGGTGCCCCAACAGTCCAGAGCTGGCGATGTTTATCGATCAGAGTTACAGTACAAACCAGCTCTGCATTATCAATGTTATATTTTGATCAATCTCGGCACTTGTATTAGACTCTTGTGCTGGCCTGTACAAACACTGACCAGAGCTGTGCTCTGGCACCTCTGTTTGCTTGTTTGCAGTGCCATTGCGTTTAGAGAAGTGTGTTCTTGTCACACAAACTAATCTTGTATATCATTCCCACTGTCCCGTTCCTGCAGCTCGGCAGGTTAATTCTCCCGGAGGATCTGCCCACCTTAGCTCTGAACACTCTAATTGGCTGTTCCCAGCACCCATGCAGGAATGTCCCAGATGAAAACGACAGTCAGAGTCGAAATAACAATTTCATCACATGCAGACTGGGCTTCAAACAATTGACCAATATACATTAAACAGTACAGTACAGGAATAGACCTCCACACCCTTCCCCAGCTCACTGTGTGTGTGCTGTCAACGATGATAATTTAAGCTGCATATGTGCCTGCATGTGGTCCGTGTCCCCCACAGTTATGCTCCTTGATCGAGCACCACCTCCTCCGTAGTATCAACACGTCTCAGAATATCACCATACGAGCTTCCTGATCTCATTCTCCCTCTCTCTGTCTCTGTCGCTCTTCCTCTCGCGCTCTCTCTCCCAAGCTGTCTCTCACAATGTCTCTTCCTCTTTTCCCCTCTCTCAGGTATCTCCTTTACAACCCTCCTCTTTCTCTCTTTCTATCACTCTACTCTCCTATATTTATTTTTCTCTCTCTTGCAGTTAAAAGTTAAAGCAATTTTGTTCCATCTTAATCTGTAAAACAGTAAAACTTCTGTTGCTGGAAGATAGCTGAAGAACCTACAGTTAAAGAAAGAGGAGAAAACAAGAGTGCAAGAGGGAAGGAAAGCGCGAGTTATTACGGGAGCAGGAGTGGTTGGTACTGACGAAAATATGCTCCAGGATCAGGTAGTTTTGTCAGAACCAGAAGACTGAGGGTGACAGGTTCGCCTGAAAATTATAAAGGTGGGAGGTGAGTGAGTGCAAAGGTGATTTCGGTGTAAATTTGTAAAGAGTCAACCTCTTGGGTTGACACTCTTTATCAAGACTCTGATCTTGGGTGCGCTGTTTGTTTTGTAACTGTGATCATCACATTGTTTCATTGTATACACAAGGCGGGTTGCAGAATGGGGAGCAAGAAGACAGCCGAATTATAAATCTTCATGTCATTCATTTCTGACGTTTCACGAGCTTCAACACAGGATTCCACGGGTATCGCACCGCATTCCTTAGTACCTCCCGGAATTTGCTCTGGGTCAGGACGTAAATGTATTAGAACAGGAACTGAGAATCTGCAGCATTCTGTATGTCGTTTCTGTGATTTAACGGGGTTCAGTAACAGAATAAGCAACACTCTTTGAAATCGTTTGATAGATATAAAATATTACTTGTGTTACCCACAACAATATGAAGCTACCGGTAATGCTGAAGAGCAAAACGATAGATTTCCGTCGGTTCTTCATCTCCCGGTCCTGCTCATTCTCTGCACTCTTTTGTCTGCGGAGCGCACTGCGGGCTTGACTAGCCGCTAGAATCCGGTTGACAGTCAAAATATTGAACAACAAAATCAGAAAAAATGGGATATAAGGTGTACAAATGCGGTGAAGAATCACAAACTCAGCTCATGAGAGTGAGTTTCTATAGCTCGGTGTAAGAACACAATAGCAGGGAACACTATTAATTATTACCTTATGTTCTGATGCAAATTCCCAGGGAACACTCTCCAAACAGGCCAGCACACTCACTGTTCCGATAACCACAACCGCCGTTCTCTCTGTGCAATATTTTATTTTCAGCTTGTCACAGCAAATAGCCACAAATCGACCGACGGTGAAAGCGACAGTCAGACAGACAGAGGTCGCTTTTCTCGCAAAAATCAACCAGAAAAGGAGTTTACACACAGGAGTTATGATCAGGAATGACTGGGGAAATAATACCAAGGAGTCCACCTCAGCAGCGGATCGGAGATAACGACCAGGATATCGGCCACTGCCATTCCCACCAGGTAGCGAGTGACACATTTGGAGAGACCGCACTTTCCCCGATACAGGCTTGCAATCGTCATCAAATTCGCTGGAACAGAGGCAGAGAAAAGCGAGAACAGAAAATACAGAGCAGCAACTAATTCAGCAGTTTGAGGGGATCCTGCAATATTTCCAGTTCATTGTCGCATTTAGTGAAAGTGTCAAGAGAGGGCGCATGTCATCCAGAGACAGAAAAGGATTTTGCCCTGTAAAATGAAGTCAAAATGATTCCTATATTAATTCCTAAATTTGAAGCGGCAGAGGAAAACTAAAGCCGGGTTATCACCCTCCTAAGAGTCTTTTTTTTACCCCTGCCTTCGCGTCACGTTGGATGAAATTAGTAAATCCGGACGCTGATTGCACACACACACACACACACACACACACACACACACACACACACACACACGCGCACACGCGCACACGCACACACACACACACACACACACACACACACACACACACACACACACACACACACAGACACACACACACACACACACACACACACACACACACACACACACACACACACACACACCAGCAGAGTTACGAAACAGAGAACAAGGTCGGTGACAACGGTGAAATGACCATGTTACTGTTGAAGAAACTGAAGAAAATCTGCAGAAATGCAACGTCCAAGGCAACACCCAATGAGAACAGGAACATCTCTGCTGAAGATTGTGTGCGTGATGTTGCTGATGTAAGAGAATTTTCTGAGCATGTCAAAGCTGCCTGAGGTCAGACGAAAGTTGTGAAGAAATATTTCAGGCTGCCAAGTAATGGGCAGTCTGGTTAAATAATTCATCCTCTACCTGTCTGTCTCTGCTACAGTGTGAGAACGTAAGGTTCATACACTTTTACAAATTTCGTCCATAAATCTGGTACTGAATCATCTTTTGTGATTATCTTCATGTTTTCTTTAATTTACATTTTACACAATTATATTAATCAATGCACCCATGCACACACCCCAAACATGTTATCCCCAAGTACGTGAGCACCCCATATCCACGTTTTTGTGGGTGTATCTGGGTGTTCAGGCGGGTTGGTTGTGATCTTGGTATTTCTACGGATGTGGTGGTCTCCTCATGGATTTTGAGATGCCTGGGGTTTTTGGTGTCAAGGCAGCCATCTCGTGTTTGAAACCATCCTGTGCCTGGATCATCCAATGTGTGGGTTGAGGTGTACATGCATTTTGGGGTACGCTCTTATTTAGAGATCTGGGCGAAGATTTGGGGGTTCACGCGGATTTTCGTGATCTGTGCATATTCAGGTGTGTACTGTTCAGTATGAGGGTAAACAGGGCTTTGTGATGAGAAGCAAATTTCAGTGTGTCTGCCGATCTGTAAACAATTTTGGGGCATTTGTCAGGATTTTTTAATGCCGAGTCAGACATTTTCTGAACTGGTTGAAATGATTCCTGCTCTGAAATAATCCATTATGCATTTGGAAGTGTCAGCGTGTATTAGGTGCGCACTGATTTGGGGATTGCGCCGATTTATGGGGATGTTTTCGGAATTCTGGGATCACACAGAGTTTTGGTGTCTGCGGATTTGGAGTTCTGACTTGTCCAAATTTTGCATCATTTACAGATACTTTCATAATAGATATACTTTTAATGTTCAGCAGTATTCCTCTTACTTTAAGGTGGCGGCAGCAATTTGGTGATCTGTTTGAAGTGATCCTTGCTCTGGGAAAATCTAATGTGCATGTGCGCATGTCAACGGGCTTGTGGTCAGACTGAAATTGGGATTGCGCCGGTACAGGGGTGCGAGGGTGAATATGTGGCTCCACGCAGATTTGCTGTACAACCATACTTTTGTGTAGTGGTTGATCTCCAAATGAATTTTAGGGTATATGTGAATTTTTAATGTCGAGACAGTCATTTTCTGAATTCTTTAAAATGATTCTCATTCTGAGATTATGCATTGGGGTGTGTCAGAGAGATTAGGGTGCGCGCCGATTTGGGGATAGAGCAGATTCAGGACGTCACCTACAAATTTGCGAAACACAATAATTTACGAAGCCATCATGTGTACTACTCGAAATGATTATTTTCTGGGATATTTAAAACGCATTTGAGGTTCCCAGCGGGTTTGATGCACAGGTGGATTTTGGGTGTGTTCTTTCTTGAGGATGTGTGCGTATTTGGGGTGCACATGGGTTTGAGATGCGAACATAATTGGAAATTGCGCAGACTTAAGTGTTTCTTCTCCGATAAAGGGATGCAAACTGATTGGGGGTTTGTGCATCTACATTCCCTCCGCCGAACAGGCGGTATCTCCAAGTAGTCACCCATTTTAATTCCACTTCCCATTCCCATTCCGATATGTCCATTCATGAGTTCCTCCACTGTCACGATAAGGCCACACTTGGGTGCGAGGAACAACAGCTCATAATCCGTTTGGTTAGCTTCCAACTTGATGGCATGAACATTGATTTCTCAAACCTCTCCTTCACCATTTCCACCCCTTTGTCCCTCTCACTTAATATCTCCTTGCCCGCCATAGCCTCCCTATGGTCCAGCTCCCCTTACACCATTTGTTTTTCATTCTTCCATAGCTTTCTGTCTCTTTCAGCAATCAACTTCCTAGCACTTTGCTTCATCCTTCCACCTCGAAGTTTCACCTATCGTCTGGGGTTTCTCTTTTCCCTCACACCATCTTTCAAATCTACTCCTCTGCTTTTTTTCCCTCCAGTCCTGCTGAGGGGCTTCGGCCCGAAACGTCGACTGCTTTCTTTTCCATAAATGCTGCCTGGCCTGAGAAGTTTCTCCAGCACTTGGACTAAACACCACCCCCCCCCACCCGTTTTGTTAGGTATTCGGTTATATGGGGCAGTAATGTACAGCATACAAGACTGCATATAACTTTGATCCAGCTAATCGCATTCAGCCGACTCAAGGAGTTGGGTAAATCTCCAGTTGAATTCTATGCACAGGAGAGGAAGTTAAAATATGGGTGTCTTAGGAATGCATTCCTGTGAATGACCGGGACACGCTGTTATATTATCACACTGGTCAGTGTTAAGGCTCCAAATACAACAACATTATCATCATGGTCAACGATGGTCAAATTCATGTGCACCCTCATACTCAGCAGCAGTATGCACGTATCTCGAAAAAGCGTGTGAGTCTCAAAATCTGCGCACTTCCCCAAGTAAGGAAGCACATTTGATGACCCAGACGAAGAATCATTTCAAACACAAAATGGCTGCATTGACGCTAAAAGCCCCACGCATCCCAAAGGTCGTGAGCATATCACCAAATCCACCGACACACACAGATCAACCCAAAGCCTTGTGAACTCGCAGATACACCCAAAGAAATGTGGCGACTCCATATTCGCCGACACACCCCCAGATATGCTATCCCCAAATACGAGCGCATCCCCATATTCAAGAACAAACCCCAAAATCCGTGTGCATCCATGTGCACCTCAAGACTCTGTGCAACCCATTTTCGCTGACACGCCTAATTTCTGCAGCGCGCACCCTAAACCCACTGAGACCCCCACATGTCCATGGGATTTTCCAAAGCAAGATACATTCGAAACAGTTGGGAAATTGGCAGACTCGACGTTAACAATCCGCACGCAACACATTCGGGTGCAAATCCTGATCGGCCAACACACCCACATCTATGTGTATCTCCAAATACGTGTGCACGGTCATGTTTGAGACTAAATTTCGAGTGATGTCTGAGTTTTTTCCTGAAATCTCACCGGTAGTTCTTTTCTCGCATTCCCTTCAAACTTGCAGCAATTTCTAAAAGCACAGCGCAGTACCTTTAAATGTAAATTTAAAGTATGTTACAGCATTGATTAAGAATTAGACCAATAGTCTGTAAAGTTGCCCAGCGCTCCGGACTTTCGGAATTTACATTAGCAGAGTCTTTGCACTGATAAATCAAAACTGCCCGCCATGAATCCACAAAAGATGTGCACTTCACCAAATCAGTGCGCACTCCAAACACACTGACACCCCACATACATAATAGATAATTTCAAAGCAGAATTCATGTCCAACAGTTCAGAAAATGGTTGTTTTGACATTTAAAATTCGCACAACTCGAAATTACGATTACAACTGTTGATTATTAAGCAAAGAGCCCCCGGAATATATGAACATCACAACATCTAATTACGTCCCCTAATTAACTACAGATCCCTAAATTGGCGCGTATCCCCAAATCCTTGTGCATATTTGCCGCCAAACCCTAAGTCTACGCACACCTGAAATCAGTGCTCAACTGAGGAGTTAACTTTATTTGAAGACTCAACTTTAAATCAGTGCGCATTCCCAAATCCAAACTCACACCATAGCAGTGTGCACTCCTTATTCTCCGACACTGTCCAATATCTGCGCGACCCAATTCAGTGCGCACCCAGGGACTCTTGGGAATAATGCACAAGGTGCAAAATCAGTTCATCCCCCAGAGAAGGAAGGAGTCAAAGGGGGGAAAGGGGCCACAGTGGTTGACAAAGGAAGTCAGAGTTTGCATAGCATTAAAAAAAAAGGAAGTATGACAGAGCTAAAGTGAGTGGGAGGACAGATGATTGGGAAGTTTTTAAGGAACAACAGAACTTAACTAAAAAGGCAATACGAGGAGAGAAAATGAGGTACGAACGCAAGCTAGCCAGGAATATAAAGGAAGATAGCAAAAGCTTTTTTAGGTATGTGAAGAGAAAGAAGATAGTTAAGAACAATGTTTGGCCCTTGAAGAATGAATTGTGTGAAATTGCTATGGGAAACACAGAAACGGCAGAATAATTTAATGAGTATTTTAGATCTGTTTTCACTAAGGAAGACACAAGCAGTCTCCCAGATGTATGGATGGGCCAAGGACATAGAGTAACAGAGGAAATGAAAATGATTGACATTAGGAAGGAAACGGTGATGAGAAGACTGATGGGACTGAAGGCTGAAAAATCCCCAGGTCCAGATGGTCTGCATCCTAGGGTACTAAAGGAGCTGGCCCTGGAAATTGCGTTTGTATTGGTAATCATTTTCCAATGTTCCTTAGATTCAGGATCAGTTCCTGAGGATTGGAGAATGGCTAATGTTATCCCACTTTTTAAGAAAGGAGGGAGGAAGAAAACAGAAAACTATCGACCTGTCAGCCTGACATCGGTGGTGGGGAACATGCTAGAGTCCATTATTAAGGATGAAATAGTGTCATATCTAGATAGCAGTGATTGGATTGGGCCGAGCCAGCATGGATTTACCAAGGGTAAATCATGCTTGACTAATCTGTTGGAGTTTTCCGAGGATGTAACCAGGAAGTTAGACGGGGGAGATGCAGTGCATGTAGTGTACCTCGATTTTCAGCAGGCATTTGATAAGTTCCCACATAGGAGATTGCAGGGTAAAATCAAAGCTCATGGCATCGGGGGGAAGACATTGACATGGATAGAAAACTGGTTGTCAGATAGAAAGCAAACGGTAGCGGTAACTGGGTATTTCTCGGAATGGCAGGTGGTGACTTGTGGGGTGTCACAGGGCTCGGGATTGGGACCACAGCTGTTTACAATTTACGTCAACGATTTAGATGAAGGCATTGAGAATAACATCAGCAAATTTGCTGATGATACTAAGCTGGGTTACAGTGTGACATGTGATGAGAATGTTAGGAGAATTCAGGGTGACTTGGGTAGGCTGGATGAGTGGGCAGATACTTGGCAGATGAGGTTTAATGTGAATAGGTGTGAGGTTATCCACTTTGGGAGTAAGAACAGGAAGGCAGATTATTATCTGAATGGTGTAGAGTTAGGTAAGGGAGAAGAGATACCAAGAGATCTAGGAGTCCTAGTTCATCAGTCACTGAAGGTGAATGAGCAAGTGCAGCAGGCAGTGCAGAAGGCTAATGGAATGTTGGCCTTTATTATCAAGGGAATTGAGTACAAGAGCAAGGAGCAAATGCTCTTGCATTTGTACAGATCCCTGGTGAGACCACACCCGGAGTATTGTGTACAGTTTTGGTCTCCAGGGTTAAGGAAGGACATCCTGGCTGTAGAGGAAGTGCAGCGTAGATTCACGAGGTTAATTCCTGGGATGTCTGGACTGTATTACGCAGAGAGATTAGAGAGACTGGGCTTGTACACGCTGGAATTAAGGAGATTGAGAGGGGATCTGATTGCAACATATAAGATTATTAAGGGATTGGACAAGATAGAGGCAGGAAATATGTTCCAGATGCTGGGAGAGTCCAGCTCCAGACAGCATGTTTTGAGAATAAGGGGTAGGTCATTTAGGACAGAGTTAAGGCAAAACTTCTTCTCGCAGAGAGTTGTGGGGGTCTGGAATGCACTGCCTCGGAAGGTAGTGGAGCCCAATTCTCTGGATGCTTTCAAGAAGGAGCTAGATAGGTATCTTATGGATAGGGGAATCAAGGGATATGGGGACAAGGCAGGAACAGGGTATTGATAGTAGATGATCATCCATGATCTCAAAATGGCGGTGCAGGCTCGAAGGGCCGAATGCTCTACTTCTGCACCTATTGTTTATTGTCTATTGTCCATAAATCCGCTAACATCCAAACTTGCAGTTTAGAGTCCTTTCAAAAATTCAGAAAGTGGATGCCACGACTTTAGAATCTGCACACAGCTCAAAATTCATGTGCAACTTCAGATCCGCCAACACGCCCAAATCTTTATCTCACCCCAAATCTATGTTTCCATGTACACAAACTCAAATCCATTTACAATTCAAATATGTGCACCACCTCACTAGGAGCGCACCCCAAAATCCATGCGAATATCATACCCTGGGAGAAACCCACCCGCACATTAGATTATCCCAGAGGAAGTATCATTTAAAATACTTCATGTCAAGAATCAAATTAACTTCATTATTCACGTGATCTAAATGAAACAACTTTGAGAATCGGCACACCTCCAAACCGCAGACACCCAAAATGAGTGAGAAATCCGTGTGCATCTCCAAATGCAAATGCATCCCCACAACTTCAAAACACGTTAATTAGATTATCGCAAAATAATAATTTTAGACGTTCACAAGATGACAAAATCTGTGTACAAAGCCCCGGGTGTCAGCGTGTTAGGGCTGCGCATAGATTTGGTGATGCGCACCAATTTGACGATGCACATGGATTTGGTGATGTGCGCTGATGGGCTACACATAGATTTGTGTGAGTTGGCGGATCAAAATTTGCGTCTGGCTGCCTTTTTCTCAATTGTTTTTATTGACTGTTGCTCCGGGAAAATCTGATTTACCCGTGGTGGAGTCCGCAGGTTTAGGGTGCGCACTGAATTGGCGATTGCGCAATTTTACTTTCTGTCGTCGAATATGGGTTGCACACCTGTGGTTCATATGGATCTGCGGTTGTGCATGGATTTCGGAGCGTTCTCTAATAAAGGGTTGCAAACTGATTTAGGGGATCGCTCCGATATAGGGGTGCGCACCTTTTTGGCGATAGCAGATTTTGGGTAGTTGGCGAGTCTCCAAGTTTTTGTGAATGCATATCGATTTGGTGACGTACTTAGAGTCTTGGGATACGTGGTGCTTTTTACTGTTAAGACAGCCATTTTGTGTTTGCATTGATTATTCGTCTGGATCATCTCATATGCCTGTAGGATTGTCAGCGGATTTGAGACGCTCTCGTATATGGGATGTGCGCAGATTTGGGGGTGCGGACGGAATTTAGTGATCTGAGTACAGTTCGGGGTGTAGTCCTGAATATGGGGCTGCACACGGATTTGCGTTGATACGCAGATTTGGGTGTGTCACCGATCTGCAAAAGGATTTTGGCGCACATGTGGCTTCCTAACCTCGAGACGGTCATCTTAAGAATTGATTGAAATGCTTGCTGGCATCCATCATGCATCTGGGGTGTCAGCCGTTTTGGGGTGCGCACCGATTTTGGGATTGCGCAGATTTAGGGCTGCTTCGGCGAACAGATTTAGTGAAAACAGCGGATTTGGGGGTACATACAGATCTCTTTAGGAGAGTTTCGGCGAATACGTGTGCACTATGATTTGGAACCACATACGTATTTGATGGTGCTTTCTGACTGGGAGGTTGCACAATCAATATGGATGCACTGGTACTTAGACGTCAGTGTGGATTTGGAGTGGATTCAGAGAGTAGAATGTGGGTGTGAGTTGCATGGTGTGGCGGGAGCTCTGGACATTAGTTCATTCATTTTCTTACTGCCAGCATTTATACTCTTTCAACTTGATTTATTATGTTAAGCAGCTGTTTTGTCATTGAGATCTTCGAATGCATCTCCCCACCTCATTCAGACTATACAGTCCCCTGAGGATTGGGGATGAGGACAGGTTTAGGTGCATGTCGGCGCATATGGGTGCACATAAATTTGTTGGTGTCGGTCGATTTGGGGTTGTGCTGAAGCTCAAAGTCATTTCATTTATAGTGCCTTTAAATACCTGCACTATGTTCTCGCGATTTCTTTGAGGTGAATGCTGCCACTCTAAAGTGACTGTTCCTTTGGGAAAATCAAATTCCCATGTGTGTGTCAACAGGTTTGGTGGTGTACACGATCTTAGAGTGCTCCCGGATTTGGGGGTGTCTTTGGATTTCGGATCCTGATAAACATCAAGGTTGTTTCATTGACAGGTACATTATTAATAAATACACTTTCATTTTTCTACTCTGCTCTTGCTGTGATTTTTAATTTGGAGGTTGTTACTTTGCGAGCTATTTGAAATTATTTCTCCTCTCTGATAACCTAATCTGTAAGTGAGAGGTGTTGTCGGATTCGGAGTGCGCACCCATTTGGGTGAGCATACGGAATTGGGAGTGCTCGTGGATTTTTGGATGTCGGAGGAATTGGGTTAATGCCAAAATTAAAATTGTTTCGTTTATAGATACTCGGATAAATAATGCACTTTAACGTTGAGTTTTGTTCTTGCTATTTTTAATGTGGATTAATGTGTTTATATTGTCCAGATTTTATTTTTATTACTTCCGAAATCATGTTTATATCATATGAAATTTCATCAAAACGTGCTCATCCATTGCACATTCTGACAGCCAATCATTTCACTTTAAAATCTGTTCTGTATTGAATAGCTGCGTATGCCAGGAGGAGCTCAGCAGATCAGGCAGCATCTGTGGAAAAACGTAAACAGTCGGCGTTTTGGGCCGAGATTCTTCACTGTGAAATGGTTTCTGAAGAAATCACTTACCCAGAATTCGGTATACATTGATCTGTTGTAATGCGATGTACAGTGTCAAAAAACAAAACCTTATCTTCCAACCAGTTTTCTAATTCACCTCAACACCCCAGGTGTCTTTATTTTTTTGCAGAAATAACATCACCTCTATTGAATGCTTATAGACAAATTATGTCAGGAGTGGGATTCGAACCCACGACCCCAGATGGAGACCAGAACACTCCATTTTGTTGGAAATACTTTCATTCCTTGAGTGTGGCGCCTTAGAGCACTCGGCCATCCGGACAACTTTTGAGTTGTGTTTCATAACGGAATGAATGTCCGATTTGTAAGCAAAGTCATATACAGACAAACACGCATTTCGCCCTGCATATCGGAAATGAAGGCGAGAGGTTAGGCAGCTTCTGTGGAGAGTGAAGCTGTAAAACAATTACAAATCGAAGACTCGTGGGACGCGTCTCTGCAAGAACTGGGAAGGACTTTTGCTGAGATGGATGAGAACGCTTGGAAGACTTATCGCTTTCACATTTAGGGAAGCGGAGAAATAAACGTTTCTAGACAGGAGTGAATCTGAAAACATTGGGTGGGATTTGATCGTGACAACAGAAACTGAACACAGGAGGTTCAATTGTACCGTGCAACGCTGCTTTACAGATGGATGTTGGTAAGTAGACTATAAGGCCCAGTTATCTGATGATTATGGAAGGAAGCCAAATCGAGATAAGGTTCACAAGAACATAAGACATCGTGCAGAAAGACGGTTCGGTCTCCTGGGTTTGCTTCATCATTCCGTCATGGATGAGTTATTACAGTCAGAATGTTGTTCAGGCTTGTCGGCCAATGTTTAATCTGACGGAGAGGAAACAGAAGCAGGGTGTTTTGAACGTTAGAGCAGATGCCTTTCTGAGAGATAAGACGCTTTAGAGAACGTAATTCGCTCAGGTTCTCTGATCCAGTGGTAACGGCACTGAACACATTAAAGTAAGGCAGGGACAAGCGGGGCAGCCATCGTCGAAGTAAAAGGCTCCTCGCAGGATGTGGAAGGCGGGGAGACGTCCAGAGTTCCTGATGACGACACCTGCGGGAAGTGCACACAGCTGCATTGTGTAACAATCCGCCTTAAGGTGTTCGAGTTGAATCTGGATATACTCCGGTTCATTCAGAGTCATGGGCGTGATGGACCAGGACATATAGAGTGGTGGGACAGTCAGCTTAAATCAGAGGAATGTTTGATATAGACTGTAATTTCCCAGAGCTCGGATGGCAGCACGGTATTACAGGACTGTTTGCTGCCGGCTGTGATTTTCCAGAACTAGGATGTTGCCGCTTTCTCGCAGGACTGTTTGATGCCGGCTGTAATTGCCCGGACTTCGGATGCTGTCGCTGTCTCGAAGGATTGATAGTATAAACTGTAATTCCATCGTCGTAGTTTGTTTGTTTGTTTGTTTGTTTGTTTTTTTGAACGTTTAGATAGATAGATAGATAGATACTTTATTCATCCCCATGGGGAAATTCAACTTTTTTTCCAATGTCCCATACACTTGTTGTAGCAAAACTAATTACATACAATACTTAACTCAGTAAAAAATATGATATGCATCTAAATCACTATCTCAAAAAGCATTAATAATAGCTTTTAAAAAGTTCTTAAGTCCTGGCGGTAGAATTGTAAAGCCTAATGGCGCTACTTTCTGTTATCAAAATCTTTGCACATCCTGCTAACGTTTTCACTCGCTCACACATTCCACCAAAACAACTACGCGTTACTGTCACTAAATCAGCAGCAGCCATTTTAGTACCTAACGCATGTCATCATATTCCTACCAAAACAGCATTTTTTTCTTGTACTCTTTCCCTGTTTCATTAACTTAATCAACTCAGATAATGGAATAGGAGTCAAATTTGAAGCTTATGTTAATGTCAATAGTTTCTAGGTTAATTCAGTTTCAATTAGTTGTAATAGATTCTAAGCCTTGGTCTAGAAAAATGAATAGGGGGATAAGGCTGATGAAGAAAGAGGTTTTTACGGCTGTTTTAACATAGGTTGAGGATCAGGTATGATCGAGGTGTGTTTTGGTAGGGAGTATAGATGAAATTAAGGGATATAGGAGGATTAGGAAGATTAGTAAAAATGATGTGTTGAAGATTAATGAGTTCATAGCTTTAGCTTGGAGTTGCACCAAAAGTTTTTGGTTCCTAAGACCAATAGATGACTATTATCTTTCTAAAGCTTTAAGAAAACCATGGATTTGAACCATCGGTGGGGGAAGTTAGCAGTTTCCCTTGTCCCAGACCTTTATTTGGTAATTAAAAAGAGTTTAACTTTTATTTTTAGAACCACAATCTAATGTTTTTATTAAACTATAATTACAAGATGTTCAACCTAGAATTAGTTCTGGTTTGGAGATAAGGAGGAGTGTTGGAATTAGATGGAGATATATTAATAGATGTTCTCGTGTACGGGAGGGATTTATAAAGGGTATATGAGGGAGGGAGAGGGCCTCGTTGTGTTATAATAAGTATATATAGGAAGTAGGAAGCGGTTAGTAGGACGCCAAACCCAGTAATGATAATAGTTCATTGGGATCATTTAAAAAGGGAGTAAATAATAAGAAGTTCTCCTATTAGGTTTGGAGAGGGGGTAGAGCTAGGTTTGCCAGGTTAGTGAGGAATCATGAGGTTGCTATTAGTGGAAGGATAATTTGTAAACCTCGGGTGAGAAGAAGGGAGCGTCCAGGCTAAAGTGCTACACAGCTCTGTGAAAGAATGCGTGGGGCAGAGCAAGGTTAGAAACGGGTTTCTCACCAGGATCACCACCCTCACATCCTCCTTAATGGTGAATGAATCTGGAGAGGATGCTTCCGAAGGTGGGAGTCTCTAACGTTGGAGGGTACAATCTCAGAAATGAGTGCGTCAATTTAGAACTGAGTTGAGGAGGATTGTTTTCAGCAAGAAAGCAGTGACTCGGTGGAATTATTTGCCGCAGGCAGCTGTAGAAGCCAAATCTTTAATTATATTTAAGACAGATGTTGATATATTCCTGATTGGTCAGGGTATGAAGGGATATGGTCGGGGGCTGTGAGCGCTGCCGAAGACTGGGACTGAAAGGAGAAATGGATCAGCCATGCTGAAATGGTGGAGCAGGCTTGATGGGCTAATACTGCTGTTATGTCTTATGGCATTTTAGTAATGTACTCTATATTCTGAAATTTACCACTACCTCTAGCACTCCTGATCTGCCTCCAATTCAACACCTCTCACGCGACGTTCCAATGTCGCCCTTCCCAACATCCTTTGCTCCCATCAGGTTTATAAACTCACTTTCCACTCCATTTTGGCGTATACAGCACTGACAAATGTTTTAGCCTCTCTGGCTCTATGCGCAGCACTGTAATTCCATGCAGAGTTTACCGTGGATCTTCTGCAAAACCTGATGCCTCTGAAACTTCCAATAAACAGTGTGCTTTGCTCAACGGCTGCTTATTTGAATTTGTGTTTACCACAGGACGTTATCAGAATACGAACGATGGAGAGGTAACATCTGTTGAAATGCACAGACGCATATTAAAAATAAACTGATGGCAGCAAGGCTGAGGTGACAGAAGATGATGGGACTGGGTAATGGAATCAATTTTCTATAGTCTGACACCTCATCGAGAAATTTCTATTACCAAACCATTCCCGTTAACCCTGCCTTCAAAACGTCTGCTTTGCAAATACCTCTTGAGACACAACCACCTGTTTACTACAATAAGCAACCAAAGTGAACTGCTAAATTATCTGACCTTCCCTGTTGTTGAAAGGCTCTGTCTTTAAACTTATTCACTCGTCAATATCCGTTTTGAAACATCGGAAACCCGGCCTGTCCAGAAGCCATTCCTCTCCTTGTGATTGTCAGGTTTCAGTGATAATTTGAAGTTTAATCAACCAATGTAACAATTACGTCAGCTCATTGACCATTTGCCCAGTTTCCTACTTGAACTGTATGAAGTGTGCAATCTTGCGCCGATTTTGGATTTAAGAAAGGCCTGTCACTTGATTGTTTGAATATATGAATACTTTGCCAAACATTATCCTGTAAACTGTTTTGCTTGAAAACTCCGCTGATTTGCAATTGAACATGGACGTTATCTACATAGACGGCCATTTAATGTAAACACATCTATTCTTCAGCTCTTCTCTGAATTTCCTTTGTGTCAGTGTATTGATACAAGTGTTAGTGCACATACTCAGAATTTGCAACAATTGCTGTAGTATATATACCGAGGAACTCAAATATCTGTCTTGATAAGAATAGTTTTGTGCTTGTCATTTCAGGGAATGAGCAACATAGGGCATCCAAAATAATATTAAATTAGCGGATATTGCAAACAAAAAAATCATCACTTTTCTACCTCGGCATACTTCTGATTATCACATTTCTTCCGAAGCCCTCTGCGGACTCTATTTGCCTTAATAATATGCCCTACTGTTAACACATTGAACACTAGGATTAAGCCGATTGGTAGCAACGGTGTTAAAATGCTATACAGTAATTCGATTCCTTTCCGTACTAGTGAAATAACGTATTCATATGTGAATGCGCAACACCATGGTTGTACACCACCAAACCTGCTGACACCCACGTATACACATTTGTTTTTCCCAAAAGAAGAGTCACTTTAGTGTGACAGCATTCACCTTAACGAAATCGCGAGAAAATAGTGCTGCTATTATTGAAGACTCTATAAATGAAATGACTTTGAGATTGACCACAACCCCAAATCAACCGACACCAACAAATTAATGTGCACCCATATGCGCCGACACCTACCTAAACCTGATCTCATCCCCAATCGTCAGGCACCCATGTGCACCCCAAATTCATACTGACGTCCTGTGCACCCATATTGGTTGATACATTCCTAAGCTTGTGCAACCTCCCAATCAGAAAGCACCATCAAATACGTATGTGTTTCCAAATCCACCGATCACTGTGCACACGTCCTCGCGGAAACTCTCCTAAAGAGTCCAGATCTGTATGTACCCCCAAATCCGCTATTTTCACAAAATCTGTTCGCATCGCAAATCAGTTGCCACCCATATATGCCGAAGCAGCCCTAAATCTGCGCAAACCCAAAATTGGTGCGCTCCCCAAACCCGCTGACACCCCAGATGCATAATGGATTGTCCCAGACAAGCAAACATTTCAATCAATTCAGAAAATGACCGTCTCCAGGTTAGAAAGCCAAAATCCTTTTGCAGATCGGCGAAACACCCAAATCTGCGTGTCAACCCAAATCCGTGTGCAGCCCACATTGAAGACTACACTCTTAATATCTGATCACTAAAATCCGTCCGCACCCCCAAATCTGCGCACATCCTCAAATACGAGAGCACCCCACGGGCATATTAGATGACCCAAACACAAAATGGCTGTCTTAACAGAAAAAACCACTACGTAACCCAAAATCCCAACGTCCGTCACCAAATCGATATGCACTCACAAAAATGTGGGGACTCACATATTCGCTAACTACCCCAAATTTGCTATCCCCAAAAAGGTGCGCACCCCGATATCGGAGCACTCCCCTAAAACAGTTTGCAACCCTTTATTAGAGAACGCTCCTAAATCCATTCACAACCCCAGATCCTTATGAACCACAAGACCTTGTACAACCCATATTTGACGACAAAAAATAAAATTGCGCAATCGCCAATTCAGTGCGAACCCGAAACCCACGGACTCCGCCACTTGTACATCAGATTTTCCCGGAGCAACAATCAATAAAAGCAATTGAGAAAATGGCAGCCTCGACATTAATAATCCGCACGGAAATTTTGATCCGTCAACTCACCAAATCTATGTGTATCCCATGATCGAAAAGGCAACCCAAATCAGCGAATATCACCAAATCCATGTGCATCGTCAAATTGGTGCGCATCACCAAATCCATGCGCAGCCCAAACACGCTGAAACCCCCACATTCATTTGTGGGGCTCGTTGTACACAGATTTTGTCATCTTGTGAATGTCTGAAATTATTATGTTGAGATAATCAAATTAGCGGGTGTGTGTCCACGGTTTTGAAGTTGTGGGGATCTATTTGCATTTGGAGTTGCACACGGATTTCTCACGTATTTGGGGTGTCTGCGGGTTGGAGCTGTGCCGAAGCTCAAAGTTGTTTCATTTAGATCACGTGAATAATAAATTTAATTAGAAATTTGACATGGAGTATTTTAAATGTCTCTCCTCTGGGATAATCTAATGTGCAAGTGTGTTTCTCCGCGGGTATGATATTCACATGAATTTTAGGGTAGGCTCCTAGTTGAGGTGGTGCACTTATTTGAGGTGTACATGGATTTGGGATTGTGTACATGTAAACACGGATATGGGCTGAGATAAAGATTTGGGCGTGTTGGTGGATCAGAAGTTGCACATGAATTTTGGGCTGTGTGCGGGTTTTAATATCAAGACATCTATTTTCTGAATTCTTGAAAGGATTTTAAACTGCATGTCAGGATGTTAGCGTTTTTGGGGTGCGCACTGAATTGAGTCGTACAGATATTGGGCAGTGTCTGAGAATAAGGGGTGCACACTGCTATGGTGTGAGTTTGGATTTTGGGAATGCGCACGGATTTAAAGTTGAATCCTCAAATAAAGGGGTGACCATTGAATTCGGGTGTTCGTAGATTTCAGGGTTGGCATTTAGGTATTTTGGGGTGCGTGCGGATTTTAAATATCGAAACAGCCATTTTCTGAACTGTTGGACATGAATTCTGCTTTGGAATAATCTATTTTGTATGTGGTGTGTCACCGTATTTGGAGTGCGCACTGATTTGCTGATGTGCACATCTTTTGTGGATCATGGCGGGCAGTTTTGATTTATCAGTGCAAAGACTCTGCTAAAGTAAATTCCGAAAGTCCGGAGCGCTGGGCAACTTTACAGAGTATTGGTCTAATTCTTTATCAAAATTTTAAAATACTTTAAATTCACATTTAACGGTACTGCGCTGAGCTTTTAGAATTTGCTGCAAGTTTGAAGGGAATGCGAGAAAAGAACCACCGGTGAGATTTAAGGAAGAAACTCAGACATCACTCGAAATTTAATCTGAAACATGGCCGTGCACACGTATTTGGGGATTCACTTAAGATCTGGCTTCCCATAATGGAAATTATTCAGTTAAACTATCACAGACACACATACTATCCGTGTGCAATGTCATCCCTGAAGGATTTTCGTCTGGGTTGTTAACAATAAAAGCCATTAAAGCAAGTTCTAGCACTTGTGTACACATTAATTTTGGCAGATTGTTCATAATACTTTCTATCTGTACTCATACTCCATCCATATCTATAGAACAGATTCGACAAACCACTCTTCTTCCTGAACTAATCGCCATCCGTCAGGAAATATCCATAAATATGAACATTGCATTCGCATGACCCTATTGCCCTCTCTTGATTTTAATTTAAGATGAGAATGAATGGTTCTTTCCTTTGTTGTACTACTGTCACCGGGCACTCATGAGTTTCACCCCGATAAGTTCAATTCTCAACGAGCGTGACAGCACTGTTAACTCTTTCAATCACGACGTTACAGCCCTGTAATAACAATTTCAAACTGACTAGTGGAATTTGACTGACAGTTGTATCTTTCTTACTGTCATCCAGATGAATTGGAGTATGCTTAGGTAAAGGATCATTGTATTAAAAGCCAGAACATAAGTAAAATATTTAACTGTCCAAATAATCGATAATGACCTTGGGATGTTAGATATCTCGTTTCGTCGGGGTAAATATTCGATTTGCAAATGTCACTGGCGTCAGTCTGTCATTTTTGGAGTTACAAAGCTGATACGGTTTTACTGGTGGCAGCGACCTCGAAAGAGAATGTCTCGGAGAGGCCTGGGTCTCAATCGAATGTGCAGTTGCAAGATCTGTTTTAAGATCTGATTCTGCCTTGTTCTGGTTTCTCTTCCCATGGGACGCCTACCCTCACGAGTTCCATAAGTGGGTACGCATTGGTGTCACTGCCAGCGATGTGATCTCTGCAAGAAGCTGATAGGTGAAGCCTGGTGGCGGGAATGGTAAAGGTCTGCAGAGGGAGGAATCTAATACGCGAAGGGAACGGACGTTAGGAAAAAAACGAAGGAGGAAGGGGCCAAGTAGCAAGTGATGAATGTGAGAACAGAAAATAGCTGAGAGTATGGAACAGACAAAAAGGTGTTTTTTTTTATTATTTAAGAAGATTTAAACTTTTTTCAGTGTGGTCATCCCTCGAAGTTCGATTGCATTGAAGTAGCAAATGAAGAACACAAGGAATGCTGGAGATGCTGGAAATGAAAGCGGCACAGACAAAATGGTAGATGGACACAGCAGATTAGGCAGCATCTATGGAAATAAATAAACAGTTAAAGTTTAGGATGAAGTCCCTTATTTAAGGGCGTGCCTGCCAGCCTATGACTGAAGTTGGGTAATATTCACAAGGATTCCAGTATGCCGAATCTACTGATATGTTACAAACATAAATATCTTCATTTGTAGAGGTACTGGGACAGTCACAAACACCCAGTGACGTCCATCATGTTCATTTTCACGAGTAGACTTAGACCCAAGCAAGAAAATCTGATGAAGAACAGACTTACATTTCTTAGGCCGCCATCACTCAACTGTTCTGTCCATATTTAGGCCAGGAATAGGGGTCTAGTTATATGAATACTTGAATACCATGCATACTCGACTCTAGCATTGATAAACAGTTCATCCACAGATTCCGGTGAATAAAGTGAGTTTGTAAATGATCGGAAGATTTTAAAAAAAGATCCAGCAATATGAGAAACTGGGATGAGCTGTTGGCATTTGAAAAGGTATCCCATTTACTGCAAACGAGATGCTGCAGTTTAAGCAATTGGTCTGATCGGATTAAATGTTTTGGGTCTGCTCTTTCGATCTCAGTGATTTTCAAAATCTGCCACGTCGGGAATGTAACTGAGATGGCGTCATCTGTTTGCTCCCATTTCTAGAATCCAATGGTAGTAGTTGTGAACCATTGTCCCAGGAGAGATCATAAAGGATATAAACTGCATGGACGAAAACATTCAATCAAAAAGAATGCCTGTAACGCAAACGGACCCGCTAATTGCGTGAAAAGAAAATGCTTGAAGCGTATTACCGTGTCGAGAAAATATTTTATGCCTTCATTGCCCTGATTGGCGTTCCAGGTAAGCGAATCCAAGAACACAACAACTCTGTAAGTGAGACTGTTTTTTTTTTTTGCTTACTATATCGGCGACCTGCATCCAAAGCCCCGTGTGGTGATAATCCTTTGCTCATTTACACAGTTTTCCTCCCGTAGTTTGCCTATTACTTGCAGCAACGTGACTGAGAAAACTCTATGAAACGTACGGTAAAGCCGTAAATGTAAGCAGCCTTCACGGACACTATCTAGGTTGGTGTGCCAGCGCTGAGCAAAGGGGTCACATCGGAAGGCTATACTAAGATGGTTTCAGTTGGTTTTGTTCGCTTACAGGGCACATAATAGCAGGACATGTCACAGCGGAAAAAAAATGAATTGTACTCATTGCAACAGTAGTCCTGTAATGAATACGTTTTCTCCTGAACAAAGGAATTGCTTTGTCTGCCCTCTGAACGTCTTCTTGCTTCCCTTCGGTGTCCAGTTGTTTTGATTAAACGCTCTGTACGGGGCAAAAATGGAAAACCGTTTGGTTTGTCCAATCTTTCTGCGACCATTTCACCCTTAACTTTACTTGTTGGTATCCAAAGTCACGGGTACTCTCAGTATCCACTCTTCCGGTGCAAAGGCTTTGGTTTGATTTCGTTGATTAAATATATCAGCCACTTTTCTTGTAAAGGTATTTATTGTAATCTATAATGCCTCTTAACTCTGTTTCTCCAGTGAATTTATTGGCGATTACAGTCCTGTCACAGAGGAAGTGTGGTTTGTCCACCTGCACCACTCGCTACTTGGTGGCCATGGCAACGGCAGATCTGATGGTCATTATCACGGAGGTAATTTTGTATCGGATCAGCAATCATTATTTCCCAGTGAGTGTCCTGAACATTACTCCCGTGGGGAGTGTTAGAGTTGTCCTGACTCGTGCAGTCGTGGACTATTCTGTATGGTTCACTGTCGCTTTCACATTTGATCGCTTTATCGCCATTTGTTGCCACAAGCTGAAAGCAAAATATTGCACCGGGAAAACAGCAGCCGTGGTTCTGACAGCAGTTGGCGTGTTGTTCTGTTTGAAAAATATTCCCTTCTACTTCACGCTTGAACCGGGAGAAATTATTGACAACGTACCGTGGTACATTGTTATAAAAGTAAGTTACTACACTGCTCCGGGATGGATTGGATTTGACTGGTTTGGTACGGTATTAACTCCTTTACTGCCTTTCGCTGCAATTCTGCTGCTCAACGCTCTGTCTATCAGACACATCTTAGTGGCCAGTCGGGTCCGTAAGTGGCTGAGGGGTCAGAGCAAAGGGGAGAGTCGCAGTGACCCAGAGATGGAGAGCAGGAGGAGATCAGTGGTTTTACTCTTCACTCTCTCCGGCAGCTTCATCTTCCTGTGGCTGACAGCTGTTTTACAATTCCTCTATTATCAAATAACAGGAACAGGAGGCGAGTGGAATGATTCTGAATATATATTTTATAAAGTCGCTTTTTTGCTGAGAACTTTAAGCTGCTGCACCAACACATTTATTTACGTGGCGACTCAGTCCAAGTTCAGGGAGCAAGTGAAAAATCCCGTTACCTCAGTTTTTGAGTTCATTAAGAAAATCAGCTATTGAGCGAAGTCCGGAGACCACTGCAACGTTTTGCGTTCAGTCTCCCGTTACTGAAATCCCTGCTAAAATCGAAAAGACTACATTTTTGCATATTTAATCAGGGAGCAGTTCCCAAATGCCGATCCGATGAGAACATGTACTTGCAAAAAACAGTTGCTACAACCAAATTCCCAGATTGATCGCTGTCAATTGTTCCTCCCTCTCAATACGTAGGCATTTCCCTGATACGCAATGTCTGGCTGTCACATGTTTACTTACCAACCACTGATATCGATCTCCGAAGCTACACCAATAGTGATGCAAACCTCCCGTAATTCCATGGAAGCAGTCGTTAGATTTATCAAATCTATGGCATTGATAGTGACGACAGAGACTACAGAGGTGCGTCAACATCTAACAACGATGCGTTTGAATGCAGACGGAGATACTGAATGCTGACTCATACCGATTGGAAACACTATCTGGTGGCAGGCCGGCGTTCCTTTCAAAGAAAGATTTATTTGCTTCAGTGTTTAACCAAATGTGGTTTCTTGTAATGTAAGAAAACTCTCTGCAACAGTTGCGTTGAGGCCTGTACACATCTTGCATAACTTTGTGGAGACCATATTCTATTGTTTCTGCTGTCCGGCAATTGAAGCCATGCCTACCCAGTCCTTCTTGAAATGACTAGCTAAATGTGCTAGCAAGGAATCTGCTGAAACTAAGCTGACCTTGTCCATTTGCAGCGTATTATGAGACTGCGGATGTGAGCTCAACATATCCAGATTTCCTTTCATAGAGATGTTCTTCTCGTTTAATGAAATATCCAACAATCACCAGCTCGCATTTCATCTTTGTGATTGCATGCTGCATCTACACGTTAACAGAATAATACATGCCAATTGCCTACTGTCTCTAACATAATAACTGATTTTGCGTCTTTCCGGAATATCCGACCACATTCAGACACTCTCATGTTGATTCCAGCTTAAAATTACCGATTGAATGATCCTCGATTTAAATTCCCGCTGTGCTGCAATTTTGACTCTCAACCAAATCACTAATACAAATTTGAAAGTTGGAACGGAGGCGCTGGAACAGATGACGCTAACCGGTGTTGAACTATCGACAACTGATCGAGATTTGGCAATTCTCTGCGGGAGTTTTGAATAATTCAACAGTTGTACTTTATTGTTTCTATATAAAGATAACCGGAATTGTGGTTACCCCAGGGCAACAAATAAAATCCAGAATTGTATTGTTCCTATTGTACGAATACTGACTCCGAATACCTCTCCAAACCCCAGACGCTGAAATAGGGCACCGTCCGTTGGCTGAACGATTCTTTCTTTTGACTACAAGTAGCGGAATGTGCCCCCTTGTTAGATTATTGCCATTTGAAAGCATAAATGGGTGTGTGACGAGTGAAATCCAAGCTCCTTCTTGACGCTTCCCCACAATACAGTGGGCATATTCGGTTTTTACTATGGTTAAAAAATATAAAGTCCTGATCCAACATTAAGTGGTCCCGACCTATTTCTATAATATACACGGAGGAGTTTGTTCAGGTGAATTCCCGAATGTGACAACATGTGTGGTTGTATCTATCTATTTCCTGCACTGTCCACCTGATATCTAATATGGAAAATGGTGGTTCTCTAAATTTAACTTTGTTAATCCTTGGTACATAATTGAAACACAAACCGCATACTTCGTATGTTGAGCAGTTTATCGCGGGGTGACTGATAATTCGTGGCATGGGTTAGAAGGAGCCAATTTCAGAAAACCTGGCACTTTTATTTTTTCAACATTGTCCACTCCTGCATCTACACACTTAGTCCAGCGGTCGTTGATTATACGAATCTTGGACCTCCAGAAAGTGCCCACACATGGGTGATTGATAAGTCCGTGGCCTATGGTTCATAGGGATCAGCTATACAGCTCTTTTGACATGCACATGCAGCTCAACCTTTGAGTGATTATGCAGAAAGGTTGAAGTTAATAACATCTCCTGCTAACTTGGGCCACGAACTTATCAATCACCCCGATGACTTAATGACTGATGAGTTCTTAACTTCAAACTTTCTGCATAATCACTCAATGAGCTGCACTACATGTGCATGTAACGAGAGTTGTATAAAAAATCTCCTTCTATCTTCGGCCACGAATTTAGCAATCACCCCTCGTGTTAAGAACTTTGTCAATAATTCAGTTTGGCGTATCCCCAAGGTTTCTGAATTATGGAGCATTTCCGAAAGTGCAGTCGCTTGTTGCGGACCTAGCTTTAAGCTCCTCCCATATCGTCATAACCTCAATTTACAATTTATTTCAGCCACAGAACGGTTGCTGAGGCCAAATAATTGGCGTTTTTAAGCGGAGGTTTATAGAAGTGTAATTCACAGGGACATCGAAGTTTATATAGAGAAGGCAAGAAAAACCCTGCTGGGTGGAAAATACATCAACTATCATCAGCATGTGCTCTGGTCACGTTGCCGCACTAATATTCCAGATGCAATTGAAAAAGTTCTCATGAGTAAACTCCTAAAATTGCTGCACACAGCGGTCAGTCACTGAAACGTTGAAAGATTACATGTTTAATCCGCTCTGATTCCCCTTTCCATGTATCCTGGACTCGGGAATATCTGTTGTGAATCGAGTTGCTTCCTCACTTGAGATTCCCTTGCAATTAAACTGATTTCCAAGCCCCCTGTGTTCCCGAAGTTAATCGCTGACTGTCATCTACACCCCAGGGCGTTGCGGAACATTAACCAGGTCCCTCTGCTTTTAAGATCTTCGGACGTGTCCACCTTATTATCAAAGGGAATATTCACATTTCGGTTCCTAACCGAACTATCTCCCTCTGATTTTTTCAGAGCCGGGCGTTCACTTTTCATGTTTCCACTTCACAGTCTCTCCATCATAACATGTCCACATTCTCTTATTGTGAAGATTTATCTTAAGCCTTCCTCTTCTGCCTATGTTTGCGTTCCCCTGTTCAGTTTCCACGTACGTGAGCAGTCTATCCATATAAAAAGTAACATTATTGTAAGCACACATACTCGATTTCTCCCTGATAATTTTAACTAAACATCGGTCGGAATACAAAAATAAGTACATTTGTAAACGCGTTTCCTACTTTCGTATGGTGCCAGAGTTCCCGCTGAAGCAAAATAAGAATTGTCTCTGCGAATGTAATCACGAGTTCCCTCTTCGGGATATGGCTATCCTCCTCCCCTCTGTGTTCGTAAAATGCATTTTCCGATTGGGATCCAAACATTATGAAATACAAAGTTCCTGAAAGTAAATTTTCACGCCGGCTGCATTTGACGGTGCTCGGAACGTAAGCAACACATTTCTGAAAACATGATAGACCACTGGAACACCTTGAAATACTAATCATGACGTATTGTGCTGGTGGCAAATCCACGTCAATGTGATGGGACGGTGTGGATGCAGATTCATTCTATGTCCGACCCGGGAATTTGCGATGGGACGGTGTGGAGGGAGATTCAATCTGTGTCTGACCACGGCAATGAAAGATGGGACGGTTTGGATGGAGATCCATTCTCTGTCTGACCCCGGGCTTTTGTGATGGGACGGTGAGGAGGGTGATTCACTCTATGTCTGACCCCGGGAACGTGTGATGGAACGGTTTGGATGGAGGTTCACTCTGTGTCTGACCCCAGGAGTGTGTGATGGGACGGTGGGGAGGGAGATTCACTCTGTGTCTGACCCCGGAAGTTTGTGATGGGACGGTGTGGTTGGAGATTCACTCTGTGTCTGACCCCGGGAGTGTGTGATAGGACGGTGAGGGGGGAGATTCACTCTGTGTCTGACTCCGGGGACGTGTGATGGGACGGTTTGGATGCAGATTCAATCTGTGTCTGACCCCGGGAGTGTGTGATGGGACCGTGAGGAGGGAGATTTACTCTTTGTCTGACCCCGGGAGTTTGTCATGGAAAGGTGTGGATGCAGATTCTCTCTATGTCTGACACCTGGGATTATTGATGGGATGGTGTGGAAGGAAATTCACTCTGTGTCTGACCCCGGGCAATGTGTGATGGGACGGTGTGGATGCAGGTTCACTCAGTGTCTGACCCAGGGCTTTTGTGATGGGACGGTGTGGAGGGAGATTCACTCTGTGTCTGACCCCGGGCTTTTGTGATGGGACGGTGAGGAGGGAGATTCACTCTCTCTCTGACCCCGGCAATGTGTGATGGGACGGTTTGGATGGAGGTTCACTCAGTGTCTGACCCCGGGAGTTTAAGATGTGACGGTGTGGGTGGAGATTCACTCTGTGTATTACCCCGGGAATGTGTGATGGGACGGTTTGGATGGAGATTCACTCTGTGACTGACCCCGGGCTTTTGTGATGGGACGGTGAAGAGGGAGATTCACTCTGTGTCTGACCCCGGGATCGTGTGATGGGACGGTTTGGATGGAGGTTCACTCTGAGTCTGAACCCGGGAGTGTGTGATGGGACGGTGAATAGGGAGATTCACTCTGTGTCTGACGCCGGGCTTTTGTGATGGGACGGTGTGGATGGCGATTCACTCTGTGTCTGACCCCGGGAGTGTGTGATGGGACGGTGAGGAGGATGATTCAATCTGTTTCTGACCGCGGGAACGTGTGATGGGACGGTTGGATGGAGATTCACTTTGTGTCTGACCCCTGGCTTTTGTGATGGGACGGTGTGGAGGGAGATTCAATCTGTGTCTGACCACGGCAATGTGAGATGGGACGGTTTGGATGGAGATTCACTCTGTGTCTGACCCCGGGCTTTTGTGAATGGACGGTGAGGAGGGAGATTCAATCTGTTTATGACCGCGGGAACGTGTGATGGGACGGTTTGGATGGAGGTTCACTCCGAGTCTGACCCCGGGAGTGTGTGATGGGACGGTGAAGAGGGAGATTCACTCTGTGTCTGACCCCGGGCTTTTGTGATGGGACGGTGAGGAGGGTGATTCACTCTCTGCCTGACCCCGGGAACGTGTGATGGAACGGTTTGGATGGAGGTTCACTCTGTGTCTGACCCCGGGAGTGTGTGATAGGACGGTGAGGGGGGAGATTCACTCTGTGTCTGTCTCGCGAGACGTGTGATGGGACGGTTTGGATGGAGATTCACTCTGTGTCTGACCCCGGGAGTGTGTGATGGGACCGTGAGGAGGGAGATTCACTCTTTGTCTGACCCCGGGAGTTTGTAATGGAAAGGTGTGGAGGGAGGTTCACTTTGTGTCTGACACCTGGAATTTTTGATGGGATGGTGTGGAAGGAAATTCACTCTGTGTCTGACCCCGGGCAATGTGTGATGGGACGGTGTGGATGCAGGTTCACTCAGTGTCTGACCCAGGGCTTTTGTGATGGGACCGTGTGGAGGGAGATTCACTATGTGTCTGACCCCGGGATTTTGTGATGGGACGGTGAGGAGGGAGATTCACTCTGTGTATTACCCCGGCAATGTGTGATGGGACGGTTTGGATGGAGATTCACTCTGTGACTGACCCCGGGCTTTTGTGATGGGACGGTGAAGAGGGAGATTCACTCTGTGTCTGACCCCGGGCTTTTGTGATGGGACGGTGAAGAGGGAGATTCACTCTGTGTCTGACCCCGGGCTTTTGTGATGGGACGGTGAAGAGGGAGATTCACTCTGTGACTGACCCCGGGCTTTTGTGATGGGACGGTGAAGAGGGAGATTCACTCTGTGTCTGACCCCGGGCTTTTGTGATGGGACGGTGAAGAGGGAGATTCACTCTGTGTCTGACCCCGGGAGTGTGTGATGGGACGGTTTGGATGCAGATTCACTCTGTGTCTGACCCCGGGAGTGTGTGATGGGACGGTTTGGATGCAGATTCACTCTGTGTCTGACCCCGGGAGTGTGTGATGGGACCGTGAGGAGTGAGATTTACTCTTTGTCTGACCCCGTGAGTTTGTCATGGAAAAGTGTGGATGCAGATTCTCTCTATGTCTGACCCCTGGAATTTTTGATGGGATGGAGTGTAAGGATATTCACTCTGTGTCTGATCCCGGGCAATGTGTGATGGGACTGTTTGGATGCAGGTTCACTCAGTGTCTGACCCAGGTCTTTTGTGATGGGACGGTGTTGAGGGAGATTCACTCTGTGTCAGACACCGGAAGTTTGTGATGGGACGGTGTGGATGGAGATTCACTCTGTGTCTGACCCGGGGAGTGTGTGATGGAACGGTGAGGAGGGAGTTTCACTCTGTTTCACACCCCGGGAGTTTGTGATGGATTGGTGTGGATGCAGATTCACTCTAAGTCTGACCCCGGCAATTTGTGATGGGACGGTGAAGAGGGAGATTCACTCTGTGTCTGAGACCGGGCTTTTGTGATGGGACGGTGAGGAGGGAGATTTACTCTTTGTCTGTCCCCGGGAGTTTGTCATGGAAAGGTGTGGATGCAGATTCTCTCTATGTCTGACCCCTGGAATTTGTGATGGGATGGTGTGGAAGGAGATTCACTCATGTTTCTGACCACGGCAATGTGTGATGGGACGGTTTGGATGGAGGTTCACTCAGTGTCTGACCCAGGTCTTTTGTGATTGGACGGTGTTGAGGGAGATTTACTCTGTGTCAGACACCGGAAGTTTGTGATGGGACGGTTTAGATGGAGATTCACTCTGTGGCTGACCCCGGGCTTTTGTGATGGGACGGTGAGGAGGGAGATTCACTCTCTTTCTGACCCTGGGATCGTGTGATGGGACGGTTGGATGGAGATTCTCTCTGTGTCTGACACCAGGCTTTTGTGATGGGACGGTGAGGAGGGCGATTCACTCTGTGTCTGACCCCGGGCTTTTGTGATGGGACGGTGAGGAGGGAGATTCACTCTCTGTCTGACCCCGGGAACGTGTGATGGGACGGTTCGATGGAGATTCTCTCTGTGTCTGACACCTGGCTTTTGTGATGGGACGGTGAGGAGGGCGATTCACTCTGTGTTTGACCCCGAGTGTGTATGTTGGGACTGTGAGGATGGAGATTCACTCTGCGTCTGACCCCGGGACCCTGTGATGGGACGGTTTGGATGGAGTTTCACTCTGTGTCAGACCCCGGGAGTGAGTGATGGGACGGTGAGGAGGGAGTTTCACACTGTTTCACACCCCGGGAGTTTGTGATGTATAGGTGTGGATGCAGATTCACTCTAAGTCTGTCCCCGGGAGTGTGTGATGGGACGGGGAAGAGGGAGATTCACTCAGTGTCTGACCCAGGGATTTTGTGATGGGACGGTGTGGAGGGAGATTCGCTCTGTGTCTGACCCCGGGCTTTTGTGATGGGACGGTGAGGAGGGAGATTCACTCTCTGTCTGACCCCGGCAATGTGTGATGGGACGGTTTGGATGGAGGTTCACTCAGTGTCTGACCCCGGGAGTTTAAGATCTGACGGTGTGGATGGAGATTCACTCTGTGTATTACCCCGGGAATGTGTGATGGGACGGTTTGGATGGAGATTCACTCTGTGACTGACCCCGGGCTTCTGTGATGGGACAGTGAAGAGGGAGATTCACTCTGTGTCTGACGCCGGGCTTTTGTGATGGGGCGGTGAGGAGGGAGATTCACTCTGTGTCTGACCCCGTAAGTTTGTGATGGGACGGTGTGGATGGAGATTCACTCTGTGTCTGACCCCGGGTGTGTGTGATAGGACGGTGAGGAGGGAGATTCACTCTTTGTCTGACCCCGGGAGTTTGTCATGGTAAGGTGTGGATGCAGATTCTCTCTATGTCTGACCCCTGGAATTTTTGATGGGATGGTGTGGAAGGAGATTCACTCTGTGTCTGACCCCGGGCAATGTGTGATGGGACTGTTTGGATGCAGGTTCACTTAGTGTCTGACCCAGGGCTTTTGTGACGGGACGGTGTGGAGGGAGATTCACTCTGTGTCTGTCCCCGGGCTTTTGTGATGGGACGGTGAGGAGGGAGATTCAATCTCTGTCTGACCCCGGGAACGTGTGATGGGACGGTTGGATTGAGATTTACTCTGTATCTGACCCCGAGAGTCTATGTTGGGACTGTTAGGATGGAGATTCACTCTGCGTCTGACCCCGGGACCCTGTGATGGGACGGTTTGGATGGAGATTCACTCTGTGTCAGACCACGGGAGTGTGTGATGGGACGGTGAGGAGGGAGTTTCACTCTGTTTCACACCCCGGGAGTTTGTGATGGATAGGTGTGGATGCAGATTCACTCTAAGTCTGGCCCCGGGAATTTGTGATGGGACGCTGAAGAGGGAGATTCACTCTGTGTCTGAGCCCGGGCTTTTGTGATGGGACGGTGAAGAGGGAGATTCACTCTGTGTCTGACCCCGGAAGTTTGTGATGGGACGGTGTGGATGGAGATTCACTCTGTGTCTGACCCCGGGAGTGTGTGATAGGACGGTGAGGAGGGAGATTCACTCTGTGACTGACCGCGGGAACGTGTGATGGGACGGTTTGGATGCAGATTCACTCTGTGTCTGACCCCGGGAGTGTGTGATGGGACCGTGAGGAGTGAGATTTACTCTTTGTCTGACCCCGTGAGTTTGTCATGGAAAGGTGTGGATGCAGGTTCACTCAGTGTCTGACCCAGGTCTTTTGTGATGGGACGGTGTTGAGGGAGATTCACTCTGTGTCAGACACCGGAAGTTTGTGATGGGACGGTGTGGATGGAGATTCACTCTGTGTCTGACCCCGGGAGTGCGTGATGGGACGGTGAGGAGGGAGTTTCACTCTGTTTCACACCCCGGGAGTTTGTGATATATAGGTGTGGATGCTGATTCACTCTAAGTATGACCCCGTGAATTTGTGATGGGATGGTGTGGAAGGAGATTCACTCTGTTTCTGACCCTGGCAATGTGTGATGGGACGGTTTGGATGGAGGTTCACTCTGTGTCTGACCCCTGGAATTTGTGATGGGATGGTGTGGAAGGAGATACACTCTGTTTCTGACCCCGGCAATGTGTGATGGGACGGTTTGGATGTTTGTTCACTCAGTGTCTGACGCAGGTCTTTTGTGATGGGACGGTGTGGAGGGAGGTTCACTCAGTGTCTGACCCCTGGAGTTTAAGATGTGACGGTGTGGAGGGAGATTCAATCTGTTTCTGACCGCGGGAACGTGTGATGGGACGGTTTGGATGGAGGTTCACTCCGAGTCTGACCCCGGGAGTGTGTGATGGGACGGTGAAGAGGGAGATTCACTCTGTGTCTGACCCCGGGCTTTTGTGATGGGACGGTGAGGAGGGTGATTCACTCTCTGTCTGACCCCGGGAACGTGTGATGGAACGGTTTGGATGTAGGTTCACTCTGTGTCTGACCCCGGAAGTTTGTGATGGGACGGTGTGGATGGAGATTCACTCTGTGTCTGACCCCGGGAGTGTGTGATAGGACGCTGAGGGGGGAGATTCACTCTGTGTCTGACCCCGTGAGTGTGTGATAGGACGGTGAGGGGGGAGATTCACTCTGTGTCTGACTCCGGGGACGTGTGATGGGACGGTTTGGATGCAGATTCACTCTGTGTCTGACCCCGGGAGTGTGTGATGGGACCGTGAGGAGGGAGATTTACTCTTTGCCTGACCCCGGGAGTTTGTCATGGAAAGGTGTGGATGCAGATTCTCTCTATGTCTGACCCCTGGAATTTTTGATGGGATGGTGTGGAAGGAGATTCACTCTGTGTCTGAACCCGGGCAGTGTGTGATGGGACTGTTTGGATGCAGGTTCACTTAGTGTCTGACCCAGGGCTTTTGTGACGGGACGGTGTGGAGGGAGATTCACTCTGTGTCTGTCCCCGGGCTTTTGTGATGGGACGGTGAGGAGGGAGATTCAATCTCTGTCTGACCCCGGGAACGTGTGATGGGACGGTTGGATTGAGATTTACTCTGTATCTGACCCCGAGAGTGTATGTTGGGACTGTTAGGATGGAGATTCACTCTGCGTCTGACCCCGGGACCCTGTGATGGGACGGTTTGGTTGGAGACTAACTCTGTGTCAGACCCCGGGAGTGTGTGATGGGACGGTGAGGAGGGAGTTTCACTCTGTTTCACACCCCGGGAGTTTGTGATGGATAGGTGTGGATGCAGATTCACTCTAAGTCTGACCCCGGGAATTTGTGATGGGACGGTGAAGAGGGAGATTCACTCTGTGTCTGAGCCCGGGCTTTTGTGATGGGACGGTGAAGAGGGAGATTCACTCTGTGTCTGACCCCGGAAGTTTGTGATGGGACGGTGTGGATGGAGATTCACTCTGTGTCTGACCCATGGAGTGTGTGATAGGACGGTCAGGAGGGAGATTCACTCTGTTTCTGACCCCGGGAACGTGTGATGGGACGGTTTGGATGCAGATTCACTCTGCGTCTGACCCCGGGAGTGTGTGATGGGACCGTGAGGAGTGAGATTTACTCTTTGTCTGACCCCGTGAGTTTGTCATGGAAAGGTGTGGATGCAGATTCTCTCTATGTCTGACCCCTGGAATTTTTGATGGGATGGTGTGGAAGGAGATTCACTCTGTGTCTGACCCCGGGCAATGTGTGATGGGACTGTTTGGATGCAGGTTCACTTAGTGTCTGACCCAGGGCTTTTGTGTCGGGACGGTGTGGAGGGAGATTCACTCTGTGTCTGACCCCGGGCTTTTGTGATGGGACGGTGAGGAGGGAGATTCAATCTCTGTCTGACCCCGGGAACGTGTGATGGGACGGTTGGATTGAGATTTACTCTGTATCTGACCCCGAGAGTGTATGTTGGGACTGTTAGGATGGAGATTCACTCTGCGTCTGACCCCGGGACCCTGTGATGGGACGGTTTGGATTGAGACTAACTCTGTGTCAGACCCCGGGAGTGTGTGATGGGACGGTGAGGAGGGAGTTTCACTCTGTTTCACACCCCGGGAGTTTGTGATGGATAGGTCTGGATGCAGATTCACTCTAAGTCTGACCCCGGGAATTTGTGATGGGACGGTGAAGAGGGAGATTCACTCTGTGTCTGAGCCCGGGCTTTTGTGATGGGACGGTGAAGAGGGAGATTCACTCTGTGTCTGACCCGGGAAGTTTGTGATGGGACGGTGTGGATGGAGATTCACTCTGTGTCTGACCCCGGGAGTGTGTGATAGGACGGTCAGGAGGGAGATTCACTCTGTGTCTGACCCCGGGAACGTGTGATGGGACGGTTTGGATGCAGATTCACTCTGTGTCTGACCCCGGGAGTGTGTGATGGGACCGTGAGGAGGGAGATTTACTCTTTGTCTGACCCCGGGAGTTTGTCATGGAAAGGTGTGGATGCAGATTCTCTCTATGTCTGACACCTGGGATTATTGATGGGATGGTGTGGAAGGAAATTCACTCTGTGTCTGACCCCGTCAATGTGTGATGGGACGGTGTGGATGCAGGTTCACTCAGTGTCTGACCCAGGGCTTTTGTGATGGGACGGTGTGGAGGGAGATTCACTCTGTGTCTGACCCCGGGCTTTTGTGATGGGGCGGTGAGGAGGGAGATTCACTCTCTCTCTGACCCCGGCAATGTGTGATGGAACGGTTTGGATGGAGGTTCACTCAGTGTCTGACCCCGGGAGTTTAAGATGTGACGGTGTGGGTGGAGATTCACTCTGTGTATTACCCCGGGAATGTGTGATGGGACGGTTTGGATGGAGATTCACTCTGTGACTGACCCCGGGCTTTTGTGATGGGACGGTGAAGAGGGAGATTCACTCTGTGTCTGACCCCGGGATCGTGTGATGGGACGGTGAGGAGGGAGATTCACTCAGTGTATTACCCCGGCAATGTGTGATGGAACGGTTTGGATGGAGATTCACTCTGTGACTGACCCCGGGCTTTTGTGATGGGACGGTGAAGAGGGAGATTCACTCTGTGTCTGACTCCGGGATCGTGTGATGGAACGGTTTGGATGGAGGTTCACTCTGAGTCAGAACCCGGGAGTGTGTGATGGGACGGTGAATAGGGAGATTCACTCTGTGTCTGACGCCGGGCTTTTGTGATGGGACGGTGTGGATGGCGATTCACTCTGTGTCTGACCCCGGGAGTGTGTGATGGGACGGTGAGGAGGATGATTCAATCTGTTTCTGACCGCGGGAACGTGTGATGGGACGGTTGGATGGAGATTCACTTTGTGTCTGACCCCTGGCTTTTGTGATGGGACGGTGTGGAGGGAGATTCAATCTGTGTCTGACCACGGCAATGTGAGATGGGACGGTTTGGATGGAGATTCACTCTGTGTCTGACCCCGTGCTTTTGTGAATGAACGGTGAGGAGGGAGATTCAATCTGTTTATGACCGCGGGAACGTGTGATGGGACGGTTTGGATGGAGGTTCACTCCGAGTCTGACCCCGGGAGTGTGTGATGGGACGGTGAAGAGGGAGATTCACTCTGTGTCTGACCCCGGGCTTTTGTGATGGGACGGTGAGGACGGTGATTCACTCTCTGCCTGACCCCGGGAACGTGTGATGGAACGGTTTGGATGGAGGTTCACTCCGTGTCTCACCCCGGAAGTTTGTGATGGGACGGTGTGGATGGAGATTCACTCTGTGTCTGACCCCGGGAGTGTGTGATAGGACGGTGAGGGGGGAGATTCACTCTGTGTCTGTCTCGCGAGACGTGTGATGGGACGGTTTGGATGCAGATTCACTCTGTGTCTGACCCCGGGAGTGTGTGATGGGACCGTGAGGAGGGAGATTCACTCTTTGTCTGACCCCGGGAGTTTGTAATGGAAAGGTGTGGAGGGAGGTTCACTTTGTGTCTGACACCTGGAATTTTTGATGGGATGGTGTGGAAGGAAATTCACTCTGTGTCTGACCCCGGGCAATGTGTGATGGGACGGTGTGGATGCAGGTTCACTCAGTGTCTGACCCAGGGCTTTTGTGATGGGACCGTGTGGAGGGAGATTCACTATGTGTCTGACCCCGGGCTTTTGTGATGGGACGGTGAGGAGGGAGATTCACTCTGTGTATTACCCCGGCAATGTGTGATGTGACAGTTTGGATGGAGATTCACTCTGTGACTGACCCCGGGCTTTTGTGATGGGACAGTGAAGAGGGAGATTCACTCTGTGTCTGACCCCGGGCTTTTGTGATGGGACGGTGAAGAGGGAGATTCACTCTGTGTCTGACCCCGGGAGTTTGTGATGGGACGGTTTGGATGCAGATTCACTCTGTGTCTGACCCCGGGAGTGTGTGATGGGACCGTGAGGAGTGAGATTTACTCTTTGTCTGACCCCGTGAGTTTGTCATGGAAAAGTGTGGATGCAGATTCTCTCTATGTCTGACCCCTGGAATTTTTGATGGGATGGAGTGTAAGGATATTCACTCTGTGTCTGATCCCGGGCAATCTGTGATGGGACTGTTTGGATGCAGGTTCTCTCAGTGTCTGACCCAGGTCTTTTGTGATGGGACGGTGTTGAGGGAGATTCTCTCTGTGTCAGACACCGGAAGTTTGTGATGGGACGGTGTGGATGGAGATTCACTCTGTGTCTGACCCCGGGAGTGTGTGATGGGACCGTGAGGAGGGAGATTTACTCTTTGTCTGACCCCGGGAGTTTGTCATGGAAAGGTGTGGATGCAGATTCTCTCTATGTCTGACCCCTGGAATTTTTGATGGGATGGAGTGTAAGGATATTCACTCTGTGTCTGATCCCGGGCAATGTGTGATGGGACTGTTTGGATGCAGGTTCTCTCAGTGTCTGACCCAGGTCTTTTGTGATGGGACGGTGTTGAGGGAGATTCTCTCTGCGTCAGACACCGGAAGTTTGTGATGGGACGGTGTGGATGGAGATTCACTCTGTGTCTGACCCCGGGAGTGTGTGATGGGACCGTGAGGAGGGAGATTTACTCTTTGTCTGACCCCGGGAGTTTGTCATGGAAAGGTGTGGATGCAGATTCTCTCTATGTCTGACACCTGGGATTATTGATGGGATGGTGTGGAAGGAAATTCACTCTGTGTCTGACCCCGGGCAATGTGTGATGGGACGGTGTGGATGCAGGTTCACTCAGTGTCTGACCCAGGGCTTTTGTGATGGGACGGTGTGGAGGGAGATTCACTCTGTGTCTGACCCCGGGCTTTTGTGATGGGGCGGTGAGGAGGGAGATTCACTCTCTCTCTGACCCCGGCAATGTGTGATGGAACGGTTTGGATGGAGGTTCACTCAGTGTCTGACCCCGGGAGTTTAAGATGTGACGGTGTGGGTGGAGATTCACTCTGTGTATTACCCCGGGAATGTGTGATGGGACGGTTTGGATGGAGATTCACTCTGTGACTGACCCCGGGCTTTTGTGATGGGACGGTGAAGAGGGAGATTCACTCTGTGTCTGACCCCGGGATCGTGTGATGGGACGGTGAGGAGGGAGATTCACTCAGTGTATTACCCCGGCAATGTGTGATGGAACGGTTTGGATGGAGATTCACTCTGTGACTGACCCCGGGCTTTTGTGATGGGACGGTGAAGAGGGAGATTCACTCTGTGTCTGACCCCGGGATCGTGTGATGGAACGGTTTGGATGGAGGTTCACTCTGAGTCAGAACCCGGGAGTGTGTGATGGGACGGTGAATAGGGAGATTCACTCTGTGTCTGACGCCGGGCTTTTGTGATGGGACGGTGTGGATGGCGATTCACTCTGTGTCTGACCGCGGGAACGTGTGATGGGACGGTTGAATGGAGATTCACTTTGTGTCTGACCCCTGGCTTTTGTGATGGGACGGTGTGGAGGGAGATTCAATCTGTGTCTGACCACGGCAATGTGAGATGGGACGGTTTGGATGGAGATTCACTCTGTGTCTGACCCCGTGCTTTTGTGAATGAACGGTGAGGAGGGAGATTCAATCTGTTTATGACCGCGGGAACGTGTGATGGGACGGTTTGGATGGAGGTTCACTCCGAGTCTGACCCCGGGAGTGTGTGATGGGACGGTGAAGAGGGAGATTCACTCTGTGTCTGACCCCGGGCTTTTGTGATGGGACGGTGAGGACGGTGATTCACTCTCTGCCTGACCCCGGGAACGTGTGATGGAACGGTTTGGATGGAGGTTCACTCCGTGTCTCACCCCGGAAGTTTGTGATGGGACGGTGTGGATGGAGATTCACTCTGTGTCTGACCCCGGGAGTGTGTGATAGGACGGTGAGGGGGGAGATTCACTCTGTGTCTGTCTCGCGAGACGTGTGATGGGACGGTTTGGATGCAGATTCACTCTGTGTCTGACCCCGGGAGTGTGTGATGGGACCGTGAGGAGGGAGATTCACTCTTTGTCTGACCCCGGGAGTTTGTAATGGAAAGGTGTGGAGGGAGGTTCACTTTGTGTCTGACACCTGGAATTTTTGATGGGATGGTGTGGAAGGAAATTCACTCTGTGTCTGACCCCGGGCAATGTGTGATGGGACGGTGTGGATGCAGGTTCACTCAGTGTCTGACCCAGGGCTTTTGTGATGGGACCGTGTGGAGGGAGATTCACTATGTGTCTGACCCCGGGCTTTTGTGATGGGACGGTGAGGAGGGAGATTCACTCTGTGTATTACCCCGGCAATGTGTGATGGGACGGTTTGGATGGAGATTCACTCTGTGACTGACCCCGGGCTTTTGTGATGGGACGGTGAAGAGGGAGATTCACTCTGTGTCTGACCCCGGGAGTTTGTGATGGGACCGTGAGGAGTGAGATTTACTCTTTGTCTGACCCCGTGAGTTTGTCATGGAAAGGTGTGGATGCAGATTCACTCTATGTCTGACCCCTTGAATTTGTGATGGGACGGTGAGGAGGGAGATTCACTCTTTGTCTGACCCCGGGAGTTTGTCATGGAAAGGTGTGGATGCAGGTTCTCTCTATGTCTGACCCCTGGAATTTTTGATGGGATGGAGTGTAAGGATATTCACTCTGTGTCTGATCCCGGGCAATGTGTGATGGGACTGTTTGGATGCAGGTTCTCTCAGTGTCTGACCCAGGTCTTTTGTGATGGGACGGTGTTGAGGGAGATTCACTCTGTGTCAGACACCGGAAGTTTGTGATGGAACGGTGTGGATGGAGATTCACTCTGTGTCTGACCCGGGGAGTGTGTGATGGAACGGTGAGGAGGGAGTTTCACTCTGTTTCACACCCCGGGAGTTTGTGATGGATTGGTGTGGATGCAGATTCACTCTAAGTCTGACCCCGGGAATTTGTGATGGGACGGTGAAGAGGGAGATTCACTCTGTGTCTGAGCCCGGGCTTTTGTGATGGGACGGTGAGGAGGGAGATTTACTCTTTGTCTGTCCCCGGGAGTTTGTCATGGAAAGGTGTGGTTGCAGATTCTCTCTATGTCTGACCCCTGGAATTTGTGATGGGATGGTGTGGAAGGAGACTCACTCATGTTTCTGACCCCGGCAATGTGTGATGGGACGGTTTGGATGGAGGTTCACTCAGTGTCTGACCCAGGTCTTTTGTGATTGGACGGTGTTGAGGGAGATTTACTCTGTGTCAGACACCGGAAGTTTGTGATGGGACGGTTTAGATGGAGATTCACTCTGTGGCTGACCCCGGGCTTTTGTGATGGGACGGTAAAGAGGGAGATTCACGCTGTGTCTGACCCCGGGCTTTTGTGATGGGACGGTGAGGAGGGAGATTCACTCTCTTTCTGACCCCGGGATCGTGTGATGGGACGGTTGGATGGAGATTCTCTCTGTGTCTGACACCTGGCTTTTGTGATGGGACGGTGAGGAGGGCGATTCACTCTGTGTCTGACCCCGGGCTTTTGTGATGGGACGGTGAGGAGGGAGATTCACTCTCTGTCTGACCCCGGGAACGTGTGATGGGACGGTTGGATGGAGATTCTCTCTGTGTCTGACACCTGGCTTTTGTGATGGGACGGTGAGGAGGGCGATTCACTCTGTGTCTGACCCCGAGTGTGTATGTTGGGACTGTGAGGATGGAGATTCACTCTGCGTCTGACCCCGGGACCCTGTGATGGGACGGTTTGGATGGAGATTCACTCTGTGTCAGACCCCGGGAGTGAGTGATGGGACGGTGAGGAGGGAGTTTCACACTGTTTCACACCCCGGGAGTTTGTGATGTATAGGTGTGGATGCAGATTCACTCTAAGTCTGACCCCGGGAGTGTGTGATGGGACAGGGAAGAGGGAGATTCACTCAGTTCCTGACCCAGGGATTTTGTGATGGGACGGTGTGGAGGGAGATTCGCTCTGTGTCTGACCCCGGGCTTTTGTGATGGGACGGTGAGGAGGGAGATTCACTCTCTGTCTGACCCCGGCAATGTGTGATGGGACGGTTTGGATAGAGGTTCACTCAGTGTCTGACCCCGGGAGTTTAAGATCTGACGGTGTGGATGGAGATTCACTCTGTGTATTACCCCGGGAATGTGTGATGGGACGGTTTGGATGGAGATTCACTCTGTGACTGACCCCGGGCTTCTGTGATGGGACAGTGAAGAGGGAGATTCACTCTGTGTCTGACGCCGGGCTTTTGTGATGGGGCGGTGAGGAGGGAGATTCACTCTGTGTCTGACCCCGTAAGTTTGTGATGGGACGGTGTGGATGGAGATTCACTCTGTGTCTGACCCCGGGTGTGTGTGATAGGACGGTGAGGAGGGAGATTCACTCTTTGTCTGACCCCGGGAGTTTGTCATGGTAAGGTGTGGATGCAGATTCTCTCTATGTCTGACCCCTGGAATTTTTGATGGGATGGTGTGGAAGGAGATTCACTCTGTGTCTGACCCCGGGCAATGTGTGATGGGACTGTTTGGATGCAGGTTCACTTAGTGTCTGACCCAGGGCTTTTGTGACGGGACGGTGTGGAGGGAGATTCACTCTGTGTCTGTCCCCGGGCTTTTGTGATGGGACGGTGAGGAGGGAGATTCAATCTCTGTCTGACCCCGGGAACGTGTGATGGGACGGTTGGATTGAGATTTACTCTGTATCTGACCCCGAGAGTCTATGTTGGGACTGTTAGGATGGAGATTCACTCTGCGTCTGACCCCGGGACCCTGTGATGGGACGGTTTGGATGGAGATTCACTCTGTGTCAGACCACGGGAGTGTGTGATGGGACGGTGAGGAGGGAGTTTCACTCTGTTTCACACCCCGGGAGTTTGTGATGGATAGGTGTGGATGCAGATTCACTCTAAGTCTGGCCCCGGGAATTTGTGATGGGACGGTGAAGAGGGAGATTCACTCTGTGTCTGAACCCGGGCTTTTGTGATGGGACGGTGAAGAGGGAGATTCACTCTGTGTCTGACCCCGGAAGTTTGTGATGGGACGGTGTGGATGGAGATTCACTCTGTGTCTGACCCCGGGAGTGTGTGATAGGACGGTGAGGAGGGAGATTCACTCTGTGACTGACCGCGGGAACGTGTGATGGGACGGTTTGGATGCAGATTCACTCTGTGTCTGACCCCGGGAGTGTGTGATGGGACCGTCAGGAGTGAGATTTACTCTTTGTCTGACCCCGTGAGTTTGTCATGGAAAGGTGTGGATGCAGGTTCACTCAGTGTCTGACCCAGGTCTTTTGTGATGGGACGGTGTTGAGGGAGATTCACTCTGTGTCAGACACCGGAAGTTTGTGATGGGACGGTGTGGATGGAGATTCACTCTGTGTCTGACCCCGGGAGTGTTTGATGGGACGGTGAGGAGGGAGTTTCACTCTGTTTCACACCACGGGAGTTTGTGATATATAGGTGTGGATGCAGATTCACTCTAAGTATGACCCCGGGAATTTGTGATGGGATGGTGTGGAAGGAGATTCACTCTGTTTCTGACCCTGGCAATGTGTGATGGTACGGTTTGGATGGAGGTTCACTCTGTGTCTGACCACTGGAATTTGTGATGGGATGGTGTGGAAGGAGATTCACTCTGTTTCTGACCCCGGCAATGTGTGATGGGACGGTTTGGATGTATGTTCACTCCGAGTCTGACCCCGGGAGTGTGTGATGGGACGGTGAAGAGGGAGATTCACTCTGTGTCTGACCCCGGGCTTTTGTGATGGGACGGTGAGGAGGGTGATTCACTCTCTGTCTGACCCCGGGAACGTGTGATGGAACGGTTTGGATGGAGGTTCACTCTGTGTCTGACCCCGGAAGTTTGTAATGGGACGGTGTGGATGGAGATTCACTCTGTGTCTGACCCCGGGAGTGTGTGATAAGACGCTGAGGGGGGAGATTCACTCTGTGTCTGACCCCGTGAGTGTGTGATAGGACGGTGAGGGGGGAGATTCACTCTGTGTCTGACTCCGGGGACGTGTGATGGGACGGTTTGGATGCAGATTCACTCTGTGTCTGACCCCGGGAGTGTGTGATGGGATGGTGTGGACGGAGATTCACTCTGTGTCTGACCCCGGGCAATGTGTGATGGGACTGTTTGGATGCAGCTTCACTTAGTGTCTGACCCAGGGCTATTGTGACGGGACGGTGTGGAGGGAGATTCACTCTGTGTCTGTCCCCGGGCTTTTGTGATGGGACGGTGAGGAGGGATATTCAATCTCTGTCTGACCCCGGGAACGTGTGATGGGACGGTTGGATTGAGATTTACTCTGTATCTGACCCCGAGAGTGTATGTTGGGACTGTTAGGATGGAGATTCACTCTGCGTCTGACCCCGGGACCCTGTGATGGGACGGTTTGGTTGGAGACTAACTCTGTGTCAGACCCCGGGAGTGTGTGATGGGACGGTGAGGAGGGAGTTTCACTCTGTTTCACACCCCGGGAGTTTGTGATGGATAGGTGTGGATGCAGATTCACTCTAAGTCTGACCCCGGGAATTTGTGATGGGACGGTGAAGAGGGAGATTCACTCTGTGTCTGAGCCCGGGCTTTTGTGATGGGACGGTGAGGAGGGAGATTCACTCTGTGTCTGACCCCGGAAGTTTGTGATGGGACGGTGTGAATGGAGATTCACTCTGTGTCTGACCCAAGGAGTGTGTGATAGGACGGTCAGGAGGGAGGTTCACTCTGTTTCTGACCCCGGGAACGTGTGATGGGACGGTTTGGATGCAGATTCACTCTGTGTCTGACCCCGGGAGTGTGTGATGGGACCGTGAGGAGTGAGATTTACTCTTTGTCTGACCCCGTGAGTTTGTCATGGAAAGGTGTGGATGCAGATTCTCTCTATGTCTGACCCCTGGAATTTTTGATGGGATGGTGTGGAAGGAGATTCACTCTGTGTCTGACCCAGGGCAATGTGTGATGGGACTGTTTGGATGCAGGTTCACTTAGTGTCTGACCCAGGGCTTTTGTGACGGGACGGTGTGGAGGGAGATTCACTCTGTGTCTGACCCCGGTCTTTTGTGATGGGACGGTGAGGAGGGAGATTCAATCTCTGTCTGACCCCGGGAACGTGTGATGGGACGGTTGGATTGAGATTTACTCTGTATCTGACCCCGAGAGTGTATGTTGGGACTGTTAGGATGGAGATTCACTCTGCGTCTGACCCCGGGACCCTGTGATGGGACGGTTTGGATGGAGACTAACTCTGTGTCAGACCCCGGGAGTGTGTGATGGGACGGTGAGGAGGGAGTTTCACTCTGTTTCACACCCCGGGAGTTTGTGATGGATAGGTCTGGATGGAGATTCACTCTAAGTCTGACCCCGGGAATTTGTGATGGGACGGTGAAGAGGGAGATTCACTCTGTGTCTGAGCCCGGGCTTTTGTGATGGGACGGTGAAGAGGGAGATTCACTCTGTGTCTGACCCCGGAAGTTTGTGATGGGACGGTGTGGATGGAGATTCACTCTGTGTCTGACCCCGGGAGTGTGTGATAGGACGGTCAGGAGGGAGATTCACTCTGTGTCTGACCCCGGGAACGTGTGATGGGACGGTTTGGATGCAGATTCACTCTGTGTCTGACCCCGGGAGTGTGTGATGGGACCGTGAGGAGTGAGATTTACTCTTTGTCTGATCCCGTGAGTTTGTCATGGAAAGGGGTGGATGCAGATTCTCTCTATGTCTGACCCCTGGATTTTTGATGGGATGGTGTGTAAGGATATTCACTCTGTGTCTGACTCCGGGCAATGTGTGATGGGACTGTTTGGATGCAGGTTCACTCAGTGTCTGACCCAGGTCTTTTGTGATGGGACGGTGTTGAGGGAGATTCACTCTGTGTCAGACACCGGAAGTTTGTGATGGGACGGTGTGGATGGAGATTCACTCTGTTTCTGACCCCGGGATTGTGTGATGGGACCGTGAGGAGGGAGTTTCACTCTGTTTCACACCCCGGGATTTTGTGATGGATAGGTTTGTATGCAGATTCACTCTAAGTCTGACCCCGGGAGTGTGTGATGGGACCGTGTGGAGTGAGATTTACTCTTTGTCTGACCCCGTGAGTTTGTCATGGAAAGGTGTGGATGCAGGTTCACTCAGTGTCTGACCCAGGTCTTTTGTGATGGGACGGTGTTGAGGGAGATTCACTCTGTGTCAGACACCGGAAGTTTGTGATGGGACGGTGTGGACGGAGATTCACTCTGTGTCTGAACCCGGGAGTGTGTGATGGGACGGTGAGGAGGGAGTTTCACTCTGTTTCACACCCCGGGAGTTTGTGATGGATAGGTGTGGATGCAGATTCACTCTAAGTATGACCCCTGGAATTTGTGATGGGATGGTGTGGAAGGAGATTCACTCTGTTTCTGACCCCGGCAATGTGTGATGGGACGGTTTGGATGGAGGTTCACTCAGTGTCTGACCCAGGTCTTTTGTGATGGGACGGTGTGGAGGGAGGTTCACTCAGTGTCTGACCCCTGGAGTTTAAGATGTGACGGTGTGGAGGGAGATTCAATCAGTTTCTGACCGCGGGAACGTGTGATGGGACGGTTTGGATGGAGGTTCACTCCGAGTCTGACCCCGGGAGTGTGTGATGGGACGGTGAAGAGGGAGATTCACTCTGTGTCTGACCCCGGGCTTTTGTGATGGGACGGTGAGGAGGGTGATTCACTCTCTGTCTGACCCCGGGAACGTGTGATGGAACGGTTTGGATGGAGGTTCACTCCGAGTCTGACCCCGAGAGTGTGTGATGGGACGGTGAAGAGGGAGATTCACTCTGTGTCTGACCCCGGGAGTGTGTGATGGGACCGTGAGGAGGGAGATTTACTCTTTGTCTGACCCCGGGAGTTTGTGATGGAAAGGTGTGGATGCAGATTCACTCTATGTCTGACACCTGGAATTTTTGATGGGATGGTGTGGAAGGAAATTCACTCTGTGTCTGACCCCGGGCAATGTGTGATGGGACGGTGTGGATGCAGGTTCACTCAGTGTCTGACCCAGGGCTTTTGTGATGGGACGGTGTGGAGGGAGATTCACTCTGTGTCTGACCCCGGGCTTTTGTGATGGGACGGTGAGGAGGGAGATTCACTCTCTCTCTGACCCCGGCAATGTGTGATGGGACGGTTTGGATGGAGGTTCACTCAGTGTCTGACCCCGGGAGTTTAAGATGTGACGGTGTGGGTGGAGATTCACTCTGTGTATTACCCCGGGAATGTGTGATGGGACGGTTTGGATGGAGATTCACTCTGTGACTGACCCCGGGCTTTTGTGATGGGACGGTGAAGAGGGAGATTCACTCTGTGTCTGACCCCGGGATCGTGTGATGGGACGGTTTGGATGGAGGTTCACTCTGAGTCTGAACCCGGGAGTGTGTGATGGGACGGTGAATAGGGAGATTCACTCTGTGTCTGACGCCGGGCTTTTGTGATGGGACGGTGTGGATGGCGATTCACTCTGTGTCTGACCCCGGGAGTGTGTGATGGGACGGTGAGGAGGATGATTCAATCTGTTTCTGACCGCGGGAACGTGTGATGGGACGGTTGGATGGAGATTCACTTTGTGTCTGACCCCTGGCTTTTGTGATGGGACGGTGTGGAGGGAGATTCAATCTGTGTCTGACCACGGCAATGTGAGATGGGACGGTTTGGATGGAGATTCACTCTGTGTCTGACCCCGGGCTTTTGTGAATGGACGGTGAGGAGGGAGATTCAATCTGTTTATGACCGCGGGAACGTGTGATGGGACGGTTTGGATGGAGGTTCACTCCGAGTCTGACCCCGGGAGTGTGTGATGGGACGGTGAAGAGGGAGATTCACTCTGTGTCTGACCCCGGGCTTTTGTGATGGGACGGTGAGGAGGGTGATTCACTCTCTGCCTGACCCCGGGAACGTGTGATGGAACGGTTTGGATGGAGGTTCACTCTGTGTCTGACCCCGGGAGTGTGTGATAGGACGGTGAGGGGGGAGATTCACTCTGTGTCTGTCTCGCGAGACGTGTGATGGGACGGTTTGGATGGAGATTCACTCTGTGTCTGACCCCGGGAGTGTGTGATGGGACCGTGAGGAGGGAGATTCACTCTTTGTCTGACCCCGGGAGTTTGTAATGGAAAGGTGTGGAGGGAGGTTCACTTTGTGTCTGACACCTGGAATTTTTGATGGGATGGTGTGGAAGGAAATTCACTCTGTGTCTGACCCCGGGCAATGTGTGATGGGACGGTGTGGATGCAGGTTCACTCAGTGTCTGACCCAGGGCTTTTGTGATGGGACCGTGTGGAGGGAGATTCACTATGTGTCTGACCCCGGGCTTTTGTGATGGGACGGTGAGGAGGGAGATTCACTCTGTGTATTACCCCGGCAATGTGTGATGGGACGGTTTGGATGGAGATTCACTCTGTGACTGACCCCGGGCTTTTGTGATGGGACGGTGAAGAGGGAGATTCACTCTGTGTCTGACCCCGGGCTTTTGTGATGGGACGGTGAAGAGGGAGATTCACTCTGTGTCTGACCCCGGGCTTTTGTGATGGGACGGTGAAGAGGGAGATTCACTCTGTGTCTGACCCCGGGAGTGTGTGATGGGACGGTTTGGATGCAGATTCACTCTGTGTCTGACCCCGGGAGTGTGTGATGGGACCGTGAGGAGGGAGATTTACTCTTTGTCTGACCCCGTGAGTTTGTCATGGAAAGGTGTGGATGCAGATTCTCTCTATGTCTGACCCCTGGAATTTTTGATGGGATGGAGTGTAAGGATATTCACTCTGTGTCTGATCCCGGGCAATGTGTGATGGGACTGTTTGGATGCAGGTTCACTCAGTGTCTGACCCAGGTCTTTTGTGATGGGACGGTGTTGAGGGAGATTCACTCTGTGTCAGACACCGGAAGTTTGTGATGGGACGGTGTGGATGGAGATTCACTCTGTGTCTGACCCGGGGAGTGTGTGATGGAACGGTGAGGAGGGAGTTTCACTCTGTTTCACACCCCGGGAGTTTGTGATGGATTGGTGTGGATGCAGATTCACTCTAAGTCTGACCCCGGCAATTTGTGATGGGACGGTGAAGAGGGAGATTCACTCTGTGTCTGAGACCGGGCTTTTGTGATGGGACGGTGAGGAGGGAGATTTACTCTTTGTCTGTCCCCGGGAGTTTGTCATGGAAATGTGTGGATGCAAATTCTCTCTATGTCTGACCCCTGGAATTTGTGATGGGATGGTGTGGAAGGAGATTCACTCATGTTTCTGACCCAGGTCTTTTGTGATTGGACGGTGTTGAGGGAGATTTACTCTGTGTCAGACACCGGAAGTTTGTGATGGGACGGTTTAGATGGAGATTCACTCTGTGGCTGACCCCGGGAGTGTGTGATGGGACCGTGAGGAGGGAGATTTACTCTTTGTCTGACCCCGGGAGTTTGTCATGGAAAGGTGTGGATGCAGATTCTCTCTATGTCTGACCCCTGGAATTTTTGATGGGATGGAGTGTAAGGATATTCACTCTGTGTCTGATCCCGGGCAATGTGTGATGGGACTGTTTGGATGCAGGTTCTCTCAGTGTCTGACCCAGGTCTTTTGTGATGGGACGGTGTTGAGGGAGATTCTCTCTGTGTCAGACACCGGAAGTTTGTGATGGGACGGTGTGGATGGAGATTCACTCTGTGTCTGACCCCGGGAGTGTGTGATGGGACCGTGAGGAGGGAGATTTACTCTTTGTCTGACCCCGGGAGTTTGTCATGGAAAGGTGTGGATGCAGATTCTCTATATGTCTGACACCTGGGATTATTGATGGGATGGTGTGGAAGGAAATTCACTCTGTGTCTGACCCCGGGCAATGTGTGATGGGACGGTGTGGATGCAGGTTCACTCAGTGTCTGACCCAGGGCTTTTGTGATGGGACGGTGTGGAGGGAGATTCACTCTGTGTCTGACCCCGGGCTTTTGTGATGGGGCGGTGAGGAGGGAGATTCACTCTCTCTCTGACCCCGGCAATGTGTGATGGAACGGTTTGGATGGAGGTTCACTCAGTGTCTGACCCCGGGAGTTTAAGATGTGACGGTGTGGGTGGAGATTCACTCTGTGTATTACCCCGGGAATGTGTGATGGGACGGTTTGGATGGAGATTCACTCTGTGACTGACCCCGGGCTTTTGTGATGGGACGGTGAAGAGGGAGATTCACTCTCTCTCTGACCCCGGGATCGTGTGATGGGACGGTGAGGAGGGAGATTCACTCAGTGTATTACCCCGGCAATGTGTGATGGAACGGTTTGGATGGAGATTCACTCTGTGACTGACCCCGGGCTTTTGTGATGGGACGGTGAAGAGGGAGATTCACTCTGTGTCTGACCCCGGGATCGTGTGATGGAACGGTTTGGATGGAGGTTCACTCTGAGTCAGAACCCGGGAGTGTGTGATGGGACGGTGAATAGGGAGATTCACTCTGTGTCTGACGCCGGGCTTTTGTGATGGGACGGTGTGGATGGCGATTCACTCTGTGTCTGACCGCGGGAACGTGTGATGGGACGGTTGAATGGAGATTCACTTTGTGTCTGACCCCTGGCTTTTGTGATGGGACGGTGTGGAGGGAGATTCAATCTGTGTCTGACCACGGCAATGTGAGATGGGACGGTTTGGATGGAGATTCACTCTGTGTCTGACCCCGTGCTTTTGTGAATGAACGGTGAGGAGGGAGATTCAATCTGTTTATGACCGCGGGAACGTGTGATGGGACGGTTTGGATGGAGGTTCACTCCGAGTCTGACCCCGGGAGTGTGTGATGGGACGGTGAAGAGGGAGATTCACTCTGTGTCTGACCCCGGGCTTTTGTGATGGGACGGTGAGGACGGTGATTCACTCTCTGCCTGACCCCGGGAACGTGTGATGGAACGGTTTGGATGGAGGTTCACTCCGTGTCTCACCCCGGAAGTTTGTGATGGGACGGTGTGGATGGAGATTCACTCTGTGTCTGACCCCGGGAGTGTGTGATAGGACGGTGAGGGGGGAGATTCACTCTGTGTCTGTCTCGCGAGACGTGTGATGGGACGGTTTGGATGCAGATTCACTCTGTGTCTGACCCCGGGAGTGTGTGATGGGACCGTGAGGAGGGAGATTCACTCTTTGTCTGACCCCGGGAGTTTGTAATGGAAAGGTGTGGAGGGAGGTTCACTTTGTGTCTGACACCTGGAATTTTTGATGGGATGGTGTGGAAGGAAATTCACTCTGTGTCTGACCCCGGGCAATGTGTGATGGGACGGTGTGGATGCAGGTTCACTCAGTGTCTGACCCAGGGCTTTTGTGATGGGACCGTGTGGAGGGAGATTCACTATGTGTCTGACCCCGGGCTTTTGTGATGGGACGGTGAGGAGGGAGATTCACTCTGTGTATTACCCCGGCAATGTGTGATGGGACGGTTTGGATGGGGATTCACTCTGTGACTGACCCCGGGCTTTTGTGATGGGACGGTGAAGAGGGAGATTCACTCTGTGTCTGACCCCGGGCTTTTGTGATGGGACGGTGAAGAGGGAGATTCACTCTGTGTCTGACCCCGGGCTTTTGTGATGGGACGGTGAAGAGGGAGATTCACTCTGTGTCTGACCCCGGGAGTGTGTGATGGGACGGTTTGGATGCAGATTCACTCTGTGTCTGACCCCGGGAGTGTGTGATGGGACCGTGAGGAGTGAGATTTACTCTTTGTCTGACCCCGTGAGTTTGTCATGGAAAAGTGTGGATGCAGATTCTCTCTATGTCTGACCCCTGGAATTTTTGATGGGATGGAGTGTAAGGATATTCACTCTGTGTCTGATCCCGGGCAATGTGTGATGGGACTGTTTGGATGCAGGTTCTCTCAGTGTCTGACCCAGGTCTTTTGTGATGGGACGGTGTTGAGGGAGATTCACTCTGTGTCAGACACCGGAAGTTTGTGATGGGACGGTGTGGATGGAGATTCACTCTGTGTCTGACCCCGGGAGTGTGTGATGGAACGGTGAGGAGGGAGTTTCACTCTGTTTCACACCCCGGGAGTTTGTGATGGATTGGTGTGGATGCAGATTCACTCTAAGTCTGACCCCGGGAATTTGTGATGGGACGGTGAAGAGGGAGATTCACTCTGTGTCTGAGCCCGGGCTTTTGTGATGGGACGGTGAGGAGGGAGATTTACTCTTTGTCTGTCCCCGGGAGTTTGTCATGGAAAGGTGTGGTTGCAGATTCTCTCTATGTCTGACCCCTGGAATTTGTAATGGGATGGTGTGGAAGGAGACTCACTCATGTTTCTGACCCCGGCAATGTGTGATGGGACGGTTTGGATGGAGGTTCACTCAGTGTCTGACCCAGGTCTTTTGTGATTGGACGGTGTTGAGGGAGATTTACTCTGTGTCAGACACCGGAAGTTTGTGATGGGACGGTTTAGATGGAGATTCACTCTGTGGCTGACCCCGGGCTTTTGTGATGGGACGGTAAAGAGGGAGATTCACGCTGTGTCTGACCCCGGGCTTTTGTGATGGGACGGTGAGGAGGGAGATTCACTCTCTTTCTGACCCCGGGATCGTGTGATGGGACGGTTGGATGGAGATTCTCTCTGTGTCTGACACCTGGCTTTTGTGATGGGACGGTGAGGAGGGCGATTCACTCTGTGTCTGACCCCGGGCTTTTGTGATGGGACGGTGAGGAGGGAGATTCACTCTCTGTCTGACCCCGGGAACGTGTGATGGGACGGTTGGATGGAGATTCTCTCTGTGTCTGACACCTGGCTTTTGTGATGGGACGGTGAGGAGGGCGATTCACTCTGTGTCTGACCCCGAGTGTGTATGTTGGGACTGTGAGGATGGAGATTCACTCTGCGTCTGACCCCGGGACCCTGTGATGGGACGGTTTGGATGGAGATTCACTCTGTGTCAGACCCCGGGAGTGAGTGATGGGACGGTGAGGAGGGAGTTTCACACTGTTTCACACCCCGGGAGTTTGTGATGTATAGGTGTGGATGCAGATTCACTCTAAGTCTGACCCCGGGAGTGTGTGATGGGACGGGGAAGAGGGAGATTCACTCAGTTCCTGACCCAGGGATTTTGTGATGGGACGGTGTGGAGGGAGATTCGCTCTGTGTCTGACCCCGGGCTTTTGTGATGGGACGGTGAGGAGGGAGATTCACTCTCTGTCTGACCCCGGCAATGTGTGATGGGACGGTTTGGATAGAGGTTCACTCAGTGTCTGACCCCGGGAGTTTAAGATCTGACGGTGTGGATGGAGATTCACTCTGTGTATTACCCCGGGAATGTGTGATGGGACGGTTTGGATGGAGATTCACTCTGTGACTGACCCCGGGCTTCTGTGATGGGACAGTGAAGAGGGAGATTCACTCTGTGTCTGACGCCGGGCTTTTGTGATGGGGCGGTGAGGAGGGAGATTCACTCTGTGTCTGACCCCGTAAGTTTGTGATGGGACGGTGTGGATGGAGATTCACTCTGTTTCTGACCCCGGGTGTGTGTGATAGGACGGTGAGGAGGGAGATTCACTCTTTGTCTGACCCCGGGAGTTTGTCATGGTAAGGTGTGGATGCAGATTCTCTCTATGTCTGACCCCTGGAATTTTTGATGGGATGGTGTGGAAGGAGATTCACTCTGTGTCTGACCCCGGGCAATGTGTGATGGGACTGTTTGGATGCAGGTTCACTTAGTGTCTGACCCAGGGCTTTTGTGACGGGACGGTGTGGAGGGAGATTCACTCTGTGTCTGTCCCCGGGCTTTTGTGATGGGACGGTGAGGAGGGAGATTCAATCTCTGTCTGACCCCGGGAACGTGTGATGGGACGGTTGGATTGAGATTTACTCTGTATCTGACCCCGAGAGTCTATGTTGGGACTGTTAGGATGGAGATTCACTCTGCGTCTGACCCCGGGACCCTGTGATGGGACGGTTTGGATGGAGATTCACTCTGTGTCAGACCACGGGAGTGTGTGATGGGACGGTGAGGAGGGAGTTTCACTCTGTTTCACACCCCGGGAGTTTGTGATGGATAGGTGTGGATGCAGATTCACTCTAAGTCTGGCCCCGGGAATTTGTGATGGGACGGTGAAGAGGGAGATTCACTCTGTGTCTGAGCCCGGGCTTTTGTGATGGGACGGTGAAGAGGGAGATTCACTCTGTGTCTGACCCCGGAAGTTTGTGATGGGACGGTGTGGATGGAGATTCACTCTGTGTCTGACCCCGGGAGTGTGTGATAGGACGGTGAGGAGGGAGATTCACTCTGTGACTGACCGCGGGAACGTGTGATGGGACGGTTTGGATGCAGATTCACTCTGTGTCTGACCCCGGGAGTGTGTGATGGGACCGTCAGGAGTGAGATTTACTCTTTGTCTGACCCCGTGAGTTTGTCATGGAAAGGTGTGGATGCAGGTTCACTCAGTGTCTGACCCAGGTCTTTTGTGATGGGACGGTGTTGAGGGAGATTCACTCTGTGTCAGACACCGGAAGTTTGTGATGGGACGGTGTGGATGGAGATTCACTCTGTGTCTGACCCCGGGAGTGTTTGATGGGACGGTGAGGAGGGAGTTTCACTCTGTTTCACACCACGGGAGTTTGTGATATATAGGTGTGGATGCAGATTCACTCTAAGTATGACCCCGGGAATTTGTGATGGGATGGTGTGGAAGGAGATTCACTCTGTTTCTGACCCTGGCAATGTGTGATGGTACGGTTTGGATGGAGGTTCACTCTGTGTCTGACCACTGGAATTTGTGATGGGATGGTGTGGAAGGAGATTCACTCTGTTTCTGACCCCGGCAATGTGTGATGGGACGGTTTGGATGTATGTTCACTCCGAGTCTGACCCCGGGAGTGTGTGATGGGACGGTGAAGAGGGAGATTCACTCTGTGTCTGACCCCGGGCTTTTGTGATGGGACGGTGAGGAGGGTGATTCACTCTCTGTCTGACCCCGGGAACGTGTGATGGAACGGTTTGGATGGAGGCTCACTCTGTGTCTGACCCCGGAAGTTTGTAATGGGACGGTGTGGATGGAGATTCACTCTGTGTCTGACCCCGGGAGTGTGTGATAAGACGCTGAGGGGGGAGATTCACTCTGTGTCTGACCCCGTGAGTGTGTGATAGGACGGTGAGGGGGGAGATTCACTCTGTGTCTGACTCCGGGGACGTGTGATGGGACGGTTTGGATGCAGATTCACTCTGTGTCTGACCCCGGGAGTGTGTGATGGGATGGTGTGGACGGAGATTCACTCTGTGTCTGACCCCGGGCAATGTGTGATGGGACTGTTTGGATGCAGGTTCACTTAGTGTCTGACCCAGGGCTATTGTGACGGGACGGTGTGGAGGGAGATTCACTCTGTGTCTGTCCCCGGGCTTTTGTGATGGGACGGTGAGGAGGGATATTCAATCTCTGTCTGACCCCGGGAACGTGTGATGGGACGGTTGGATTGAGATTTACTCTGTATCTGACCCCGAGAGTGTATGTTGGGACTGTTAGGATGGAGATTCACTCTGCGTCTGACCCCGGGACCCTGTGATGGGACGGTTTGGTTGGAGACTAACTCTGTGTCAGACCCCGGGAGTGTGTGATGGGACGGTGAGGAGGGAGTTTCACTCTGTTTCACACCCCGGGAGTTTGTGATGGATAGGTGTGGATGCAGATTCACTCTAAGTCTGACCCCGGGAATTTGTGATGGGACGGTGAAGAGGGAGATTCACTCTGTGTCTGAGCCCGGGCTTTTGTGATGGGACGGTGAGGAGGGAGATTCACTCTGTGTCTGACCCCGGAAGTTTGTGATGGGACGGTGTGAATGGAGATTCACTCTGTGTCTGACCCAAGGAGTGTGTGATAGGACGGTCAGGAGGGAGGTTCACTCTGTTTCTGACCCCGGGAACGTGTGATGGGACGGTTTGGATGCAGATTCACTCTGTGTCTGACCCCGGGAGTGTGTGATGGGACCGTGAGGAGTGAGATTTACTCTTTGTCTGACCCCGTGAGTTTGTCATGGAAAGGTGTGGATGCAGATTCTCTCTATGTCTGACCCCTGGAATTTTTGATGGGATGGTGTGGAAGGAGATTCACTCTGTGTCTGACCCCGGGCAATGTGTGATGGGACTGTTTGGATGCAGGTTCACTCAGTGTCTGACCCAGGTCTTTTGTGATGGGACGGTGTTGAGGGAGATTCACTCTGTGTCAAACACCGGAAGTTTGTGATGGGACGGTGTGGATGGAGATTCACTCTGTTTCTGACCCCGGGATTGTGTGATGGGACCGTGAGGAGGGAGTTTCACTCTGTTTCACACCCCGGGAGTTTGTGATGGATAGGTTTGTATGCAGATTCACTCTAAGTCTGACCCCGGGAGTGTGTGATGGGACCGTGTGGAGTGAGATTTACTCTTTGTCTGACCCCGTGAGTTTGTCATGGAAAGGTGTGGATGCAGGTTCACTCAGTGTCTGACCCAGGTCTTTTGTGATGGGACGGTGTTGAGGGAGATTCACTCTGTGTCAGACACCGGAAGTTTGTGATGGGACGGTGTGGACGGAGATTCACTCTGTGTCTGAACCCGGGAGTGTGTGATGGGACGGTGAGGAGGGAGTTTCACTCTGTTTCACACCCCGGGAGTTTGTGATGGATAGGTGTGGATGCAGATTCACTCTAAGTATGACCCCTGGAATTTGTGATGGGATGGTGTGGAAGGAGATTCACTCTGTTTCTGACCCCGGCAATGTGTGATGGGACGGTTTGGATGGAGGTTCACTCAGTGTCTGACCCAGGTCTTTTGTGATGGGACGGTGTGGAGGGAGGTTCACTCAGTGTCTGACCCCTGGAGTTTAAGATGTGACGGTGTGGAGGGAGATTCAATCAGTTTCTGACCGCGGGAACGTGTGATGGGACGGTTTGGATGGAGGTTCACTCCGAGTCTGACCCCGGGAGTGTGTGATGGGACGGTGAAGAGGGAGATTCACTCTGTGTCTGACCCCGGGCTTTTGTGATGGGACGGTGAGGAGGGTGATTCACTCTCTGTCTGACCCCGGGAACGTGTGATGGAACGGTTTGGATGGAGGTTCACTCCGAGTCTGACCCCGAGAGTGTGTGATGGGACGGTGAAGAGGGAGATTCACTCTGTGTCTGACCCCGGGAGTGTGTGATGGGACCGTGAGGAGGGAGATTTACTCTTTGTCTGACCCCGGGAGTTTGTGATGGAAAGGTGTGGATGCAGATTCACTCTATGTCTGACACCTGGAATTTTTGATGGGATGGTGTGGAAGGAAATTCACTCTGTGTCTGACCCCGGGCAATGTGTGATGGGACGGTGTGGATGCAGGTTCACTCAGTGTCTGACCCAGGGCTTTTGTGATGGGACGGTGTGGAGGGAGATTCACTCTGTGTCTGACCCCGGGCTTTTGTGATGGGACGGTGAGGAGGGAGATTCACTCTCTCTCTGACCCCGGCAATGTGTGATGGGACGGTTTGGATGGAGGTTCACTCAGTGTCTGACCCCGGGAGTTTAAGATGTGACGGTGTGGGTGGAGATTCACTCTGTGTATTACCCCGGGAATGTGTGATGGGACGGTTTGGATGGAGATTCACTCTGTGACTGACCCCGGGCTTTTGTGATGGGACGGTGAAGAGGGAGATTCACTCTGTGTCTGACCCCGGGATCGTGTGATGGGACGGTTTGGATGGAGGTTCACTCTGAGTCTGAACCCGGGAGTGTGTGATGGGACGGTGAATAGTGAGATTCACTCTGTGTCTGACGCCGGGCTTTTGTGATGGGACGGTGTGGATGGCGATTCACTCTGTGTCTGACCCCGGGAGTGTGTGATGGGACGGTGAGGAGGATGATTCAATCTGTTTCTGACCGCGGGAACGTGTGATGGGACGGTTGGATGGAGATTCACTTTGTGTCTGACCCCTGGCTTTTGTGATGGGACGGTGTGGAGGGAGATTCAATCTGTGTCTGACCACGGCAATGTGAGATGGGACGGTTTGGATGGAGATTCACTCTGTGTCTGACCCCGGGCTTTTGTGAATGGACGGTGAGGAGGGAGATTCAATCTGTTTATGACCGCGGGAACGTGTGATGGGACGGTTTGGATGGAGGTTCACTCCGAGTCTGACCCCGGGAGTGTGTGATGGGACGGTGAAGAGGGAGATTCACTCTGTGTCTGACCCCGGGCTTTTGTGATGGGACGGTGAGGAGGGTGATTCACTCTCTGCCTGACCCCGGGAACGTGTGATGGAACGGTTTGGATGGAGGTTCACTCTGTGTCTGACCCCGGGAGTGTGTGATAGGACGGTGAGGGGGGAGATTCACTCTGTGTCTGTCTCGCGAGACGTGTGATGGGACGGTTTGGATGGAGATTCACTCTGTGTCTGACCCCGGGAGTGTGTGATGGGACCGTGAGGAGGGAGATTCACTCTTTGTCTGACCCCGGGAGTTTGTAATGGAAAGGTGTGGAGGGAGGTTCACTTTGTGTCTGACACCTGGAATTTTTGATGGGATGGTGTGGAAGGAAATTCACTCTGTGTCTGACCCCGGGCAATGTGTGATGGGACGGTGTGGATGCAGGTTCACTCAGTGTCTGACCCAGGGCTTTTGTGATGGGACCGTGTGGAGGGAGATTCACTATGTGTCTGACCCCGGGCTTTTGTGATGGGACGGTGAGGAGGGAGATTCACTCTGTGTATTACCCCGGCAATGTGTGATGGGACGGTTTGGATGGAGATTCACTCTGTGACTGACCCCGGGCTTTTGTGATGGGACGGTGAAGAGGGAGATTCACTCTGTGTCTGACCCCGGGCTTTTGTGATGGGACGGTGAAGAGGGAGATTCACTCTGTGTCTGACCCCGGGAGTGTGTGATGGGACGGTTTGGATGCAGATTCACTCTGTGTCTGACCCCGGGAGTGTGTGATGGGACCGTGAGGAGTGAGATTTACTCTTTGTCTGACCCCGTGAGTTTGTCATGGAAAGGTGTGGATGCAGATTCTCTCTATGTCTGACCCCTTGAATTTGTGATGGAACGGTGTGGAAGGAGATTCACTCTGTGTCTGACCCCGGGAGTGTGTGATAGGACGGTGTGGATGGAGATTCACTCTGTGTCTGACCCCGGGAGTTTGTGATGGGACCGTGAGGAGTGAGATTTACTCTTTGTCTGACCCCGTGAGTTTGTCATGGAAAGGTGTGGATGCAGATTCTCTCTATGTCTGACCCCTGGAATTTTTGATGGGATGGAGTGTAAGGATATTCACTCTGTGTCTGATCCCGGGCAATGTGTGATGGGACTGTTTGGATGCAGGTTCACTCAGTGTCTGACCCAGGTCTTTTGTGATGGGACGGTGTTGAGGGAGATTCACTCTGTGTCAGACACCGGAAGTTTGTGATGGGACGGTGTGGATGGAGATTCACTCTGTGTCTGACCCGGGGAGTGTGTGATGGAACGGTGAGGAGGGAGTTTCACTCTGTTTCACACCCCGGGAGTTTGTGATGGATTGGTGTGGATGCAGATTCACTCTAAGTCTGACCCCGGCAATTTGTGATGGGACGGTGAAGAGGGAGATTCACTCTGTGTCTGAGACCGGGCTTTTGTGATGGGACGGTGAGGAGGGAGATTTACTCTTTGTCTGTCCCCGGGAGTTTGTCATGGAAAGGTGTGGATGCAGATTCTCTCTATGTCTGACCCCTGGAATTTGTGATGGGATGGTGTGGAAGGAGATTCACTCATGTTTCTGACCACGGCAATGTGTGATGGGACGGTTTGGATGGAGGTTCACTCAGTGTCTGACCCAGGTCTTTTGTGATTGGACGGTGTTGAGGGAGATTTACTCTGTGTCAGACACCGGAAGTTTGTGATGGGACGGTTTAGATGGAGATTCACTCTGTGGCTGACCCCGGGCTTTTGTGATGGGACGGTGAGGAGGGAGATTCACTCTCTTTCTGACCCTGGGATCGTGTGATGGGACGGTTGGATGGAGATTCTCTCTGTGTCTGACACCAGGCTTTTGTGATGGGACGGTGAGGAGGGCGATTCACTCTGTGTCTGACCCCGGGCTTTTGTGATGGGACGGTGAGGAGGGAGATTCACTCTCTGTCTGACCCCGGGAACGTGTGATGGGACGGTTCGATGGAGATTCTCTCTGTATCTGACACCTGGCTTTTGTGATGGGACGGTGAGGAGGGCGATTCACTCTGTGTCTGACCCCGAGTGTGTATGTTGGGACTGTGAGGATGGAGATTCACTCTGCGTCTGACCCCGGGACCCTGTGATGGGACGGTTTGGATGGAGTTTCACTCTGTGTCAGACCCCGGGAGTGAGTGATGGGACGGTGAGGAGGGAGTTTCACACTGTTTCACACCCCGGGAGTTTGTGATGTATAGGTGTGGATGCAGATTCACTCTAAGTCTGTCCCCGGGAGTGTGTGATGGGACGGGGAAGAGGGAGATTCACTCAGTGTCTGACCCAGGGATTTTGTGATGGGACGGTGTGGAGGGAGATTCGCTCTGTGTCTGACCCCGGGCTTTTGTGATGGGTCGGTGAGGAGGGAGATTCACTCTCTGTCTGACCCCGGCAATGTGTGATGGGACGGTTTGGATGGAGGTTCACTCCGAGTCTGACCCCGGGAGTGTGTGATGGGACGGTGAAGTGGGAGATTCACTCTGTGTCTGACCCCGGGCTTTTGTGATGGGACGGTGAGGAGGGTGATTCACTCTCTGCCTGACCCCGGGAACGTGTGATGGAACGGTTTGGATGGAGGTTCACTCTGTGTCTGACCCCGGGAGTGTGTGATAGGACGGTGAGGGGGGAGATTCACTCTGTGTCTGTCTCGCGAGACGTGTGATGGGACGGTTTGGATGGAGATTCACTCTGTGTCTGACCCCGGGAGTGTGTGATGGGACCGTGAGGAGGGAGATTCACTCTTTGTCTGACCCCGGGAGTTTGTAATGGAAAGGTGTGGAGGGAGGTTCACTTTGTGTCTGACACCTGGAATTTTTGATGGGATGGTGTGGAAGGAAATTCACTCTGTGTCTGACCCCGGGCAATGTGTGATGGGACGGTGTGGATGCAGGTTCACTCAGTGTCTGACCCAGGGCTTTTGTGATGGGACCGTGTGGAGGGAGATTCACTATGTGTCTGACCCCGGGCTTTTGTGATGGGACGGTGAGGAGGGAGATTCACTCTGTGTATTACCCCGGCAATGTGTGATGGGACGGTTTGGATGGAGATTCACTCTGTGACTGACCCCGGGCTTTTGTGATGGGACGGTGAAGAGGGAGATTCACTCTGTGTCTGACCCCGGGCTTTTGTGATGGGACGGTTTGGATGCAGATTCACTCTGTGTCTGACCCCGGGAGTGTGTGATGGGACGGTGTGGATGGAGATTCACTCTGTGTCTGACCCCGGGAGTGTGTGATGGGACCGTGAGGAGTGAGATTTACTCTTTGTCTGACCCCGTGAGTTTGTCATGGAAAGGTGTGGATGCAGATTCTCTCTATGTCTGACCCCTGGAATTTTTGATGGGATGGAGTGTAAGGATATTCACTCTGTGTCTGATCCCGGGCAATGTGTGATGGGACTGTTTGGATGCAGGTTCACTCAGTGTCTGACCCAGGTCTTTTGTGATGGGACGGTGTTGAGGGAGATTCACTCTGTGTCAGACACCGGAAGTTTGTGATGGGACGGTGTGGATGGAGATTCACTCTGTGTCTGACCCCGGGAGTGTGTGATGGAACGGTGAGGAGGGAGTTTCACTCTGTTTCACACCCCGGGAGTTTGTGATGGATTGGTGTGGATGCAGATTCACTCTAAGTCTGACCCCGGCAATTTGTGATGGGACGGTGAAGAGGGAGATTCACTCTGTGTCTGAGACCGGGCTTTTGTGATGGGACGGTGAGGAGGGAGATTTACTCTTTGTCTGTCCCCGGGAGTTTGTCATGGAAAGGTGTGGATGCAGATTCTCTCTATGTCTGACCCCTGGAATTTGTGATGGGATGGTGTGGAAGGAGATTCACTCATGTTTCTGACCACGGCAATGTGTGATGGGACGGTTTGGATGGAGGTTCACTCAGTGTCTGACCCAGGTCTTTTGTGATTGGACGGTGTTGAGGGAGATTTACTCTGTGTCAGACACCGGAAGTTTGTGATGGGACGGTTTAGATGGAGATTCACTCTGTGGCTGACCCCGGGCTTTTGTGATGGGACGGTGAGGAGGGAGATTCACTCTCTTTCTGACCCTGGGATCGTGTGATGGGACAGTTGGATGGAGATTCTCTCTGTGTCTGACACCAGGCTTTTGTGATGGGACGGTGAGGAGGGCGATTCACTCTGTGTCTGACCCCGGGCTTTTGTGATGGGACGGTGAGGAGGGAGATTCACTCTCTGTCTGACCCCGGGAACGTGTGATGGGACGGTTCGATGGAGATTCTCTCTGTGTCTGACACCTGGCTTTTGTGATGGGACGGTGAGGAGGGCGATTCACTCTGTGTCTGACCCCGAGTGTGTATGTTGGGACTGTGAGGATGGAGATTCACTCTGCGTCTGACCCCGGGACCCTGTGATGGGACGGTTTGGATGGAGTTTCACTCTGTGTCAGACCCCGGGAGTGAGTGATGGGACGGTGAGGAGGGAGTTTCACACTGTTTCACACCCCGGGAGTTTGTGATGTATAGGTGTGGATGCAGATTCACTCTAAGTCTGTCCCCGGGAGTGTGTGATGGGACGGGGAAGAGGGAGATTCACTCAGTGTCTGACCCAGGGATTTTGTGATGGGACGGTGTGGAGGGAGATTCGCTCTGTGTCTGACCCCGGGCTTTTGTGATGGGACGGTGAGGAGGGAGATTCACTCTCTGTCTGACCCCGGCAATGTGTGATGGGACGGTTTGGATGGAGGTTCACTCAGTGTCTGACCCCGGGAGTTTAAGATCTGACGGTGTGGATGGAGATTCACTCTGTGTATTACCCCGGGAATGTGTGATGGGACGGTGTGGATGGAGATTCACTCTGTGACTGACCCCGGGCTTCTGTGATGGGACAGTGAAGAGGGAGATTCACTCTGTGTCTGACGCCGGGCTTTTGTGATGGGGCGGTGAGGAGGGAGATTCACTCTGTGTCTGACCCCGTAAGTTTGTGATGGGACGGTGTGGATGGAGATTCACTCTGTGTCTGACCCCGGGTGTGTGTGATAGGACGGTGAGGAGGGAGATTCACTCTTTGTCTGACCCCGGGAGTTTGTCATGGTAAGGTGTGGATGCAGATTCTCTCTATGTCTGACCCCTGGAATTTTTGATGGGATGGTGTGGAAGGAGATTCACTCTGTGTCTGACCCCGGGCAATGTGTGATGGGACTGTTTGGATGCAGGTTCACTTAGTGTCTGACCCAGGGCTTTTGTGACGGGACGGTGTGGAGGGAGATTCACTCTGTGTCTGTCCCCGGGCTTTTGTGATGGGACGGTGAGGAGGGAGATTCAATCTCTGTCTGACCCCGGGAACGTGTGATGGGACGGTTGGATTGAGATTTACTCTGTATCTGACCCCGAGAGTCTATATTGGGACTGTTAGGATGGAGACTCACTCTGCGTCTGACCCCGGGACCCTGTGATGGGACGGTTTGGATGGAGATTCACTCTGTGTCAGACCACGGGAGTGTGTGATGGGACGGTGAGGAGGGAGTTTCACTCTGTTTCACACCCCGGGAGTTTGTGATGGATAGGTGTGGATGCAGATTCACTCTAAGTCTGGCCCCGGGAATTTGTGATGGGACGGTGAAGAGGGAGATTCACTCTGTGTCTGAGCCCGGGCTTTTGTGATGGGACGGTGAAGAGGGAGATTCACTCTGTGTCTGACCCCGGAAGTTTGTGATGGGACGGTGTGGATGGAGATTCACTCTGTGTCTGACCCCGGGAGTGTGTGATAGGACGGTGAGGAGGGAGATTCACTCTGTGACTGACCGCGGGAACGTGTGATGGGACGGTTTGGATGCAGATTCACTCTGTGTCTGACCCCGGGAGTGTGTGATGGGACCGTGAGGAGTGAGATTTACTCTTTGTCTGACCCCGTGAGTTTGTCATGGAAAGGTGTGGATGCAGGTTCACTCAGTGTCTGACCCAGGTCTTTTGTGATGGGACGGTATTGAGGGAGATTCACTCTGTGTCAGACACCGGAAGTTTGTGATGGGACGGTGTGGATGGAGATTCACTCTGTGTCTGACCCCGGGAGTGTGTGATGGGACGGTGAGGAGGGAGTTTCACTCTGTTTCACACCCCGGGAGTTTGTGATATATAGGTGTGGATGCTGATTCACTCTAAGTATGACCCCGTGAATTTGTGATGGGATGGTGTGGAAGGAGATTCACTCTGTTTCTGACCCTGGCAATGTGTGATGGGACGGTTTGGATGGAGGTTCACTCTGTGTCTGACCCCTGGAATTTGTGATGGGATGGTGTGGAAGGAGATACACTCTGTTTCTGACCCCGGCAATGTGTGATGGGACGGTTTGGATGTTTGTTCACTCAGTGTCTGACGCAGGTCTTTTGTGATGGGACGGTGTGGAGGGAGGTTCACTCAGTGTCTGACCCCTGGAGTTTAAGATGTGACGGTGTGGAGGGAGATTCAATCTGTTTCTGACCGCGGGAACGTGTGATGGGACGGTTTGGATGGAGGTTCACTCCGAGTCTGACCCCGGGAGTGTGTGATGGGACGGTGAAGAGGGAGATTCACTGTGTCTGACCCCGGGCTTTTGTGATGGGACGGTGAGGAGGGTGATTCACTCTCTGTCTGACCCCGGGAACGTGTGATGGAACGGTTTGGATGTAGGTTCACTCTGTGTCTGACCCCGGAAGTTTGTGATGGGACGGTGTGGATGGAGATTCACTCTGTGTCTGACCCCGGGAGTGTGTGATAGGACGCTGAGGGGGGAGATTCACTCTGTGTCTGACCCCGTGAGTGTGTGATAGGACGGTGAGGGGGGAGATTCACTCTGTGTCTGACTCCGGGGACGTGTGATGGGACGGTTTGGATGCAGATTCACTCTGTGTCTGACCCCGGGAGTGTGTGATGGGACCGTGAGGAGGGAGATTTACTCTTTGCCTGACCCCGGGAGTTTGTCATGGAAAGGTGTGGATGCAGATTCTCTCTATGTCTGACCCCTGGAATTTTTGATGGGATGGTGTGGAAGGAGATTCACTCTGTGTCTGACCCCGGGCAGTGTGTGATGGGACTGTTTGGATGCAGGTTCACTTAGTGTCTGACCCAGGGCTTTTGTGACGGGACGGTGTGGAGGGAGATTCACTCTGTGTCTGTCCCCGGGCTTTTGTGATGGGACGGTGAGGAGGGAGATTCAATCTCTGTCTGACCCCGGGAACGTGTGATGGGACGGTTGGATTGAGATTTACTCTGTATCTGACCCCGAGAGTGTATGTTGGGACTGTTAGGATGGAGATTCACTCTGCGTCTGACCCCGGGACCCTGTGATGGGACGGTTTGGTTGGAGACTAACTCTGTGTCAGACCCCGGGAGTGTGTGATGGGACGGTGAGGAGGGAGTTTCACTCTGTTTCACACCCCGGGAGTTTGTGATGGATAGGTGTGGATGCAGATTCACTCTAAGTCTGACCCCGGAAATTTGTGATGGGACGGTGAAGAGGGAGATTCACTCTGTGTCTGAGCCCGGGCTTTTGTGATGGGACGGTGAAGAGGGAGATTCACTCTGTGTCTGACCCCGGAAGTTTGTGATGGGACGGTGTGGATGGAGATTCACTCTGTGTCTGACCCATGGAGTGTGTGATAGGACGGTCAGGAGGGAGATTCACTCTGTTTCTGACCCCGGGAACGTGTGATGGGACGGTTTGGATGCAGATTCACTCTGTGTCTGACCCCGGGAGTGTGTGATGGGACCGTGAGGAGTGAGATTTACTCTTTGTCTGACCCCGTGAGTTTGTCATGGAAAGGTGTGGATGCAGGTTCACTCAGTGTCTGACCCAGGTCTTTTGTGATGGGACGGTGTTGAGGGAGATTCACTCTGTGTCAGACACCGGAAGTTTGTGATGGGACGGTGTGGATGGAGATTCACTCTGTGTCTGACCCCGGGAGTGTGTGATGGGACGGTGAGGAGGGAGTTTCACTCTGTTTCACACCCCGGGAGTTTGTGATATATAGGTGTGGATGCTGATTCACTCTAAGTATGACCCCGTGAATTTGTGATGGGATGGTGTGGAAGGAGATTCACTCTGTTTCTGACCCTGGCAATGTGTGATGGGACGGTTTGGATGGAGGTTCACTCTGTGTCTGACCCCTGGAATTTGTGATGGGATGGTGTGGAAGGAGATACACTCTGTTTCTGACCCCGGCAATGTGTGATGGGACGGTTTGGATGTTTGTTCACTCAGTGTCTGACGCAGGTCTTTTGTGATGGGACGGTGTGGAGGGAGGTTCACTCAGTGTCTGACCCCTGGAGTTTAAGATGTGACGGTGTGGAGGGAGATTCAATCTGTTTCTGACCGCGGGAACGTGTGATGGGACGGTTTGGATGGAGGTTCACTCCGAGTCTGACCCCGGGAGTGTGTGATGGGACGGTGAAGAGGGAGATTCACTGTGTCTGACCCCGGGCTTTTGTGATGGGACGGTGAGGAGGGTGATTCACTCTCTGTCTGACCCCGGGAACGTGTGATGGAACGGTTTGGATGTAGGTTCACTCTGTGTCTGACCCCGGAAGTTTGTGATGGGACGGTGTGGATGGAGATTCACTCTGTGTCTGACCCCGGGAGTGTGTGATAGGACGCTGAGGGGGGAGATTCACTCTGTGTCTGACCCCGTGAGTGTGTGATAGGACGGTGAGGGGGGAGATTCACTCTGTGTCTGACTCCGGGGACGTGTGATGGGACGGTTTGGATGCAGATTCACTCTGTGTCTGACCCCGGGAGTGTGTGATGGGACCGTGAGGAGGGAGATTTACTCTTTGCCTGACCCCGGGAGTTTGTCATGGAAAGGTGTGGATGCAGATTCTCTCTATGTCTGACCCCTGGAATTTTTGATGGGATGGTGTGGAAGGAGATTCACTCTGTGTCTGACCCCGGGCAGTGTGTGATGGGACTGTTTGGATGCAGGTTCACTTAGTGTCTGACCCAGGGCTTTTGTGACGGGACGGTGTGGAGGGAGATTCACTCTGTGTCTGTCCCCGGGCTTTTGTGATGGGACGGTGAGGAGGGAGATTCAATCTCTGTCTGACCCCGGGAACGTGTGATGGGACGGTTGGATTGAGATTTACTCTGTATCTGACCCCGAGAGTGTATGTTGGGACTGTTAGGATGGAGATTCACTCTGCGTCTGACCCCGGGACCCTGTGATGGGACGGTTTGGTTGGAGACTAACTCTGTGTCAGACCCCGGGAGTGTGTGATGGGACGGTGAGGAGGGAGTTTCACTCTGTTTCACACCCCGGGAGTTTGTGATGGATAGGTGTGGATGCAGATTCACTCTAAGTCTGATCCCGGAAATTTGTGATGGGACGGTGAAGAGGGAGATTCACTCTGTGTCTGAGCCCGGGCTTTTGTGATGGGACGGTGAAGAGGGAGATTCACTCTGTGTCTGACCCCGGAAGTTTGTGATGGGACGGTGTGGATGGAGATTCACTCTGTGTCTGACCCATGGAGTGTGTGATAGGACGGTCAGGAGGGAGATTCACTCTGTTTCTGACCCCGGGAACGTGTGATGGGACGGTTTGGATGCAGATTCACTCTGTGTCTGACCCCGGGAGTGTGTGATGGGACCGTGAGGAGTGAGATTTACTCTTTGTCTGACCCCGTGAGTTTGTCATGGAAAGGTGTGGATGCAGATTCTCTCTATGTCTGACCCCTGGAATTTTTGATGGGATGGTGTGGAAGGAGATTCACTCTGTGTCTGACCCCGGGCAGTGTGTGATGGGACTGTTTGGATGCAGGTTCACTTAGTGTCTGACCCAGGGCTTTTGTGTCGGGACGGTGTGGAGGGAGATTCACTCTGTGTCTGACCCCGGGCTTTTGTGATGGGACGGTGAGGAGGGAGATTCAATCTCTGTCTGACCCCGGGAACGTGTGATGGGACGGTTGGATTGAGATTTACTCTGTATCTGACCCCGAGAGTGTATGTTGGGACTGTTAGGATGGAGATTCACTCTGCGTCTGACCCCGGGACCCTGTGATGGGACGGTTTGGATGGAGACTAACTCTGTGTCAGACCCCGGGAGTGTGTGATGGGACGGTGAGGAGGGAGTTTCACTCTGTTTCACACCCCGGGAGTTTGTGATGGATAGGTCTGGATGCAGATTCACTCTAAGTCTGACCCCGGGAATTTGTGATGGGACGGTGAAGAGGGAGATTCACTCTGTGTCTGAGCCCGGGCTTTTGTGATGGGACGGTGAAGAGGGAGATTCACTCTGTGTCTGACCCGGGAAGTTTGTGATGGGACGGTGTGGATGGAGATTCACTCTGTGTCTGACCCCGGGAGTGTGTGATAGGACGGTCAGGAGGGAGATTCACTCTGTGTCTGACCCCGGGAACGTGTGATGGGACGGTTTGGATGCAGATTCACTCTGTGTCTGACCCCGGTAGTGTGTGATGGGACCGTGAGGAGGGAGATTTACTCTTTGTCTGACCCCGGGAGTTTGTCATGGAAAGGTGTGGATGCAGATTCTCTCTATGTCTGACACCTGGGATTATTGATGGGATGGTGTGGAAGGAAATTCACTCTGTGTCTGACCCCGTCAATGTGTGATGGGACGGTGTGGATGCAGGTTCACTCAGTGTCTGACCCAGGGCTTTTGTGATGGGACGGTGTGGAGGGAGATTCACTCTGTGTCTGACCCCGGGCTTTTGTGATGGGGCGGTGAGGAGGGAGATTCACTCTCTCTCTGACCCCGGCAATGTGTGATGGAACGGTTTGGATGGAGGTTCACTCAGTGTCTGACCCCGGGAGTTTAAGATGTGACGGTGTGGGTGGAGATTCACTCTGTGTATTACCCCGGGAATGTGTGATGGGACGGTTTGGATGGAGATTCACTCTGTGACTGACCCCGGGCTTTTGTGATGGGACGGTGAAGAGGGAGATTCACTCTGTGTCTGACCCCGGGATCGTGTGATGGGACGGTGAGGAGGGAGATTCACTCAGTGTATTACCCCGGCAATGTGTGATGGAACGGTTTGGATGGAGATTCACTCTGTGACTGACCCCGGGCTTTTGTGATGGGACGGTGAAGAGGGAGATTCACTCTGTGTCTGACCCCGGGATCGTGTGATGGAACGGTTTGGATGGAGGTTCACTCTGAGTCAGAACCCGGGAGTGTGTGATGGGACGGTGAATAGGGAGATTCACTCTGTGTCTGACGCCGGGCTTTTGTGATGGGACGGTGTGGATGGCGATTCACTCTGTGTCTGACCCCGGGAGTGTGTGATGGGACGGTGAGGAGGATGATTCAATCTGTTTCTGACCGCGGGAACGTGTGATGGGACGGTTGGATGGAGATTCACTTTGTGTCTGACCCCTGGCTTTTGTGATGGGACGGTGTGGAGGGAGATTCAATCTGTGTCTGACCACGGCAATGTGAGATGGGACGGTTTGGATGGAGATTCACTCTGTGTCTGACCCCGTGCTTTTGTGAATGAACGGTGAGGAGGGAGATTCAATCTGTTTATGACCGCGGGAACGTGTGATGGGACGGTTTGGATGGAGGTTCACTCCGAGTCTGACCCCGGGAGTGTGTGATGGGACGGTGAAGAGGGAGATTCACTCTGTGTCTGACCCCGGGCTTTTGTGATGGGACGGTGAGGACGGTGATTCACTCTCTGCCTGACCCCGGGAACGTGTGATGGAACGGTTTGGATGGAGGTTCACTCCGTGTCTCACCCCGGAAGTTTGTGATGGGACGGTGTGGATGGAGATTCACTCTGTGTCTGACCCCGGGAGTGTGTGATAGGACGGTGAGGGGGGAGATTCACTCTGTGTCTGTCTCGCGAGACGTGTGATGGGACGGTTTGGATGCAGATTCACTCTGTGTCTGACCCCGGGAGTGTGTGATGGGACCGTGAGGAGGGAGATTCACTCTTTGTCTGACCCCGGGAGTTTGTAATGGAAAGGTGTGGAGGGAGGTTCACTTTGTGTCTGACACCTGGAATTTTTGATGGGATGGTGTGGAAGGAAATTCACTCTGTGTCTGACCCCGGGCAATGTGTGATGGGACGGTGTGGATGCAGGTTCACTCAGTGTCTGACCCAGGGCTTTTGTGATGGGACCGTGTGGAGGGAGATTCACTATGTGTCTGACCCCGGGCTTTTGTGATGGGACGGTGAGGAGGGAGATTCACTCTGTGTATTACCCCGGCAATGTGTGATGTGACAGTTTGGATGGAGATTCACTCTGTGACTGACCCCGGGCTTTTGTGATGGGACAGTGAAGAGGGAGATTCACTCTGTGTCTGACCCCGGGCTTTTGTGATGGGACGGTGAAGAGGGAGATTCACTCTGTGTCTGACCCCGGGAGTGTGTGATGGGACCGTGAGGAGTGAGATTTACTCTTTGTCTGACCCCGGGAGTTTGTCATGGAAAGGTGTGGATGCAGATTCTCTCTATGTCTGACCCCTGGAATTTTTGATGGGATGGAGTGTAAGGATATTCACTCTGTGTCTGATCCCGGGCAATGTGTGATGGGACTGTTTGGATGCAGGTTCTCTCAGTGTCTGACCCAGGTCTTTTGTGATGGGACGGTGTTGAGGGAGATTCTCTCTGTGTCAGACACCGGAAGTTTGTGATGGGACGGTGTGGATGGAGATTCACTCTGTGTCTGACCCCGGGAGTGTGTGATGGGACCGTGAGGAGGGAGATTTACTCTTTGTCTGACCCCGGGAGTTTGTCATGGAAAGGTGTGGATGCAGATTCTCTCTATGTCTGACACCTGGGATTATTGATGGGATGGTGTTGAAGGAAATTCACTCTGTGTCTGACCCCGGGCAATGTGTGATGGGACGGTGTGGATGCAGCTTCACTCAGTGTCTGACCCAGGGCTTTTGTGATGGGACGGTGTGGAGGGAGATTCACTCTGTGTCTGACCCCGGGCTTTTGTGATGGGGCGGTGAGGAGGGAGATTCACTCTCTCTCTGACCCCGGCAATGTGTGATGGAACGGTTTGGATGGAGGTTCACTCAGTGTCTGACCCCGGGAGTTTAAGATGTGACGGTGTGGGTGGAGATTCACTCTGTGTATTACCCCGGGAATGTGTGATGGGACGGTTTGGATGGAGATTCACTCTGTGACTGACCCCGGGCTTTTGTGATGGGACGGTGAAGAGGGAGATTCACTCTGTGTCTGACCCCGGGATCGTGTGATGGGACGGTGAGGAGGGAGATTCACTCAGTGTATTACCCCGGCAATGTGTGATGGAACGGTTTGGATGGAGATTCACTCTGTGACTGACCCCGGGCTTTTGTGATGGGACGGTGAAGAGGGAGATTCACTCTGTGTCTGACCCCGGGATCGTGTGATGGAACGGTTTGGATGGAGGTTCACTCTGAGTCAGAACCCGGGAGTGTGTGATGGGACGGTGAATAGGGAGATTCACTCTGTGTCTGACGCCGGGCTTTTGTGATGGGACGGTGTGGATGGCGATTCACTCTGTGTCTGACCGCGGGAACGTGTGATGGGACGGTTGAATGGAGATTCACTTTGTGTCTGACCCCTGGCTTTTGTGATGGGACGGTGTGGAGGGAGATTCAATCTGTGTCTGACCACGGCAATGTGAGATGGGACGGTTTGGATGGAGATTCACTCTGTGTCTGACCCCGTGCTTTTGTGAATGAACGGTGAGGAGGGAGATTCAATCTGTTTATGACCGCGGGAACGTGTGATGGGACGGTTTGGATGGAGGTTCACTCCGAGTCTGACCCCGGGAGTGTGTGATGGGACGGTGAAGAGGGAGATTCACTCTGTGTCTGACCCCGGGCTTTTGTGATGGGACGGTGAGGACGGTGATTCACTCTCTGCCTGACCCCGGGAACGTGTGATGGAACGGTTTGGATGGAGGTTCACTCCGTGTCTCACCCCGGAAGTTTGTGATGGGACGGTGTGGATGGAGATTCACTCTGTGTCTGACCCCGGGAGTGTGTGATAGGACGGTGAGGGGGGAGATTCACTCTGTGTCTGTCTCGCGAGACGTGTGATGGGACGGTTTGGATGCAGATTCACTCTGTGTCTGACCCCGGGAGTGTGTGATGGGACCGTGAGGAGGGAGATTCACTCTTTGTCTGACCCCGGGAGTTTGTAATGGAAAGGTGTGGAGGGAGGTTCACTTTGTGTCTGACACCTGGAATTTTTGATGGGATGGTGTGGAAGGAAATTCACTCTGTGTCTGACCGCGGGCAATGTGTGATGGGACGGTGTGGATGCAGGTTCACTCAGTGTCTGACCCAGGGCTTTTGTGATGGGACCGTGTGGAGGGAGATTCACTATGTGTCTGACCCCGGGCTTTTGTGATGGGACGGTGAGGAGGGAGATTCACTCTGTGTATTACCCCGGCAATGTGTGATGGGACGGTTTGGATGGAGATTCACTCTGTGACTGACCCCGGGCTTTTGTGATGGGACGGTGAAGAGGGAGATTCACTTTGTGTCTGACCCCGGGCTTTTGTGATGGGACGGTGAAGAGGGAGATTCACTCTGTGTCTGACCCCGGGAGTTTGTGATGGGACCGTGAGGAGTGAGATTTACTCTTTGTCTGACCCCGTGAGTTTGTCATGGAAAGGTGTGGATGCAGATTCTCTCTATGTCTGACCCCTGGAATTTTTGATGGGATGGAGTGTAAGGATATTCACTCTGTGTCTGATCCCGGGCAATGTGTGATGGGACTGTTTGGATGCAGGTTCTCTCAGTGTCTGACCCAGGTCTTTTGTGATGGGACGGTGTTGAGGGAGATTCACTCTGTGTCAGACACCGGAAGTTTGTGATGGGACGGTGTGGATGGAGATTCACTCTGTGTCTGACCCCGGGAGTGTGTGATGGAACGGTGAGGAGGGAGTTTCACTCTGTTTCACACCCCGGGAGTTTGTGATGGATTGGTGTGGATGCAGATTCACTCTAAGTCTGACCCCGGGAATTTGTGATGGGACGGTGAAGAGGGAGATTCACTCTGTGTCTGAGCCCGGGCTTTTGTGATGGGACGGTGAGGAGGGAGATTTACTCTTTGTCTGTCCCCGGGAGTTTGTCATGGAAAGGTGTGGTTGCAGATTCTCTCTATGTCTGACCCCTGGAATTTGTGATGGGATGGTGTGGAAGGAGATTCACTCATGTTTCTGACCCCGGCAATGTGTGATGGGACGGTTTGGATGGAGGTTCACTCAGTGTCTGACCCAGGTCTTTTGTGATTGGACGGTGTTGAGGGAGATTTACTCTGTGTCAGACACCGGAAGTTTGTGATGGGACGGTTTAGATGGAGATTCACTCTGTGGCTGACCCCGGGCTTTTGTGATGGGACGGTAAAGAGGGAGATTCACGCTGTGTCTGACCCCGGGCTTTTGTGATGGGACGGTGAGGAGGGAGATTCACTCTCTTTCTGACCCCGGGATCGTGTGATGGGACGGTTGGATGGAGATTCTCTCTGTGTCTGACACCTGGCTTTTGTGATGGGACTGTGAGGAGGGCGATTCACTCTGTGTCTGACCCCGGGCTTTTGTGATGGGACGGTGAGGAGGGAGATTCACTCTCTGTCTGACCCCGGGAACGTGTGATGGGACGGTTGGATGGAGATTCTCTCTGTGTCTGACACCTGGCTTTTGTGATGGGACGGTGAGGAGGGCGATTCACTCTGTGTCTGACCCCGAGTGTGTATGTTGGGACTGTGAGGATGGAGATTCACTCTGCGTCTGACCCCGGGACCCTGTGATGGGACGGTTTGGATGGAGATTCACTCTGTGTCAGACCCCGGGAGTGAGTGATGGGACGGTGAGGAGGGAGTTTCACACTGTTTCACACCCCGGGAGTTTGTGATGTATAGGTGTGGATGCAGATTCACTCTAAGTCTGACCCCGGGAGTGTGTGATGGGACGGGGAAGAGGGAGATTCACTCAGTTCCTGACCCAGGGATTTTGTGATGGGACGGTGTGGAGGGAGATTCGCTCTGTGTCTGACCCCGGGCTTTTGTGATGGGACGGTGAGGAGGGAGATTCACTCTCTGTCTGACCCCGGCAATGTGTGATGGGACGGTTTGGATAGAGGTTCACTCAGTGTCTGACCCCGGGAGTTTAAGATCTGTCGGTGTGGATGGAGATTCACTCTGTGTATTACCCCGGGAATGTGTGATGGGACGGTTTGGATGGAGATTCACTCTGTGACTGACCCCGGGCTTCTGTGATGGGACAGTGAAGAGGGAGATTCACTCTGTGTCTGACGCCGGGCTTTTGTGATGGGGCGGTGAGGAGGGAGATTCACTCTGTGTCTGACCCCGTAAGTTTGTGATGGGACGGTGTGGATGGAGATTCACTCTGTGTCTGACCCCGGGTGTGTGTGATAGGACGGTGAGGAGGGAGATTCACTCTTTGTCTGACCCCGGGAGTTTGTCATGGTAAGGTGTGGATGCAGATTCTCTCTATGTCTGACCCCTGGAATTTTTGATGGGATGGTGTGGAAGGAGATTCACTCTGTGTCTGACCCCGGGCAATGTGTGATGGGACTGTTTGGATGCAGGTTCACTTAGTGTCTGACCCAGGGCTTTTGTGACGGGACGGTGTGGAGGGAGATTCACTCTGTGTCTGTCCCCGGGCTTTTGTGATGGGACGGTGAGGAGGGAGATTCAATCTCTGTCTGACCCCGGGAACGTGTGATGGGACGGTTGGATTGAGATTTACTCTGTATCTGACCCCGAGAGTCTATGTTGGGACTGTTAGGATGGAGATTCACTCTGCGTCTGACCCCGGGACCCTGTGATGGGACGGTTTGGATGGAGATTCACTCTGTGTCAGACCACGGGAGTGTGTGATGGGACGGTGAGGAGGGAGTTTCACTCTGTTTCACACCCCGGGAGTTTGTGATGGATAGGTGTGGATGCAGATTCACTCTAAGTCTGGCCCCGGGAATTTGTGATGGGACGGTGAAGAGGGAGATTCACTCTGTGTCTGAGCCCGGGCTTTTGTGATGGGACGGTGAAGAGGGAGATTCACTCTGTGTCTGACCCCGGAAGTTTGTGATGGGACGGTGTGGATGGAGATTCACTCTGTGTCTGACCCCGGGAGTGTGTGATAGGACGGTGAGGAGGGAGATTCACTCTGTGACTGACCGCGGGAACGTGTGATGGGACGGTTTGGATGCAGATTCACTCTGTGTCTGACCCCGGGAGTGTGTGATGGGACCGTCAGGAGTGAGATTTACTCTTTGTCTGACCCCGTGAGTTTGTCATGGAAAGGTGTGGATGCAGGTTCACTCAGTGTCTGACCCAGGTCTTTTGTGATGGGACGGTGTTGAGGGAGATTCACTCTGTGTCAGACACCGGAAGTTTGTGATGGGACGGTGTGGATGGAGATTCACTCTGTGTCTGACCCCGGGAGTGTTTGATGGGACGGTGAGGAGGGAGTTTCACTCTGTTTCACACCACGGGAGTTTGTGATATATAGGTGTGGATGCAGATTCACTCTAAGTATGACCCCGGGAATTTGTGATGGGATGGTGTGGAAGGAGATTCACTCTGTTTCTGACCCTGGCAATGTGTGATGGTACGGTTTGGATGGAGGTTCACTCTGTGTCTGACCACTGGAATTTGTGATGGGATGGTGTGGAAGGAGATTCACTCTGTTTCTGACCCCGGCAATGTGTGATGGGACGGTTTGGATGTATGTTCACTCCGAGTCTGACCCCGGGAGTGTGTGATGGGACGGTGAAGAGGGAGATTCACTCTGTGTCTGACCCCGGGCTTTTGTGATGGGACGGTGAGGAGGGTGATTCACTCTCTGTCTGACCCCGGGAACGTGTGATGGAACGGTTTGGATGGAGGTTCACTCTGTGTCTGACCCCGGAAGTTTGTAATGGGACGGTGTGGATGGAGATTCACTCTGTGTCTGACCCCGGGAGTGTGTGATAAGACGCTGAGGGGGGAGATTCACTCTGTGTCTGACCCCGTGAGTGTGTGATAGGACGGTGAGGGGGGAGATTCACTCTGTGTCTGACTCCGGGGACGTGTGATGGGACGGTTTGGATGCAGATTCACTCTGTGTCTGACCCCGGGAGTGTGTGATGGGATGGTGTGGACGGAGATTCACTCTGTGTCTGACCCCGGGCAATGTGTGATGGGACTGTTTGGATGCAGGTTCACTTAGTGTCTGACCCAGGGCTATCGTGACGGGACGGTGCGGAGGGGGATTCACTCTGTGTCTGTCCCCGGGCTTTTGTGATGGGACGGTGAGGAGGGATATTCAATCTCTGTCTGACCCCGGGAACGTGTGATGGGACGGTTGGATTGAGATTTACTCTGTATCTGACCCCGAGAGTGTATGTTGGGACTGTTAGGATGGAGATTCACTCTGCGTCTGACCCCGGGACCCTGTGATGGGACGGTTTGGTTGGAGAATAACTCTGTGTCAGACCCCGGGAGTGTGTGATGGGACGGTGAGGAGGGAGTTTCACTCTGTTTCACACCCCGGGAGTTTGTGATGGATAGGTGTGGATGCAGATTCACTCTAAGTCTGACCCCGGGAATTTGTGATGGGACGGTGAAGAGGGAGATTCACTCTGTGTCTGAGCCCGGGCTTTTGTGATGGGACGGTGAGGAGGGAGATTCACTCTGTGTCTGACCCTAGGAGTGTGTGATAGGACGGTCAGGAGGGAGGTTCACTCTGTTTCTGACCCCGGGAACGTGTGATGGGACGGTTTGGATGCAGATTCACTCTGTGTCTGACCCCGGGAGTGTGTGATGGGACCGTGAGGAGTGAGATTTACTCTTTGTCTGACCCCGTGAGTTTGTCATGGAAAGGTGTGGATGCAGATTCTCTCTATGTCTGACCCCTGGAATTTTTGATGGGATGGTGTGGAAGGAGATTCACTCTGTGTCTGACCCCGGGCAATGTGTGATGGGACTGTTTGGATGCAGGTTCACTTAGTGTCTGACCCAGGGCTTTTGTGACGGGACGGTGTGGAGGGAGATTCACTCTGTGTCTGACCCCGGTCTTTTGTGATGGGACGGTGAGGAGGGAGATTCAATCTCTGTCTGACCCCGGGAACGTGTGATGGGACGGTTGGATTGAGATTTACTCTGTATCTGACCCCGAGAGTGTATGTTGGGACTGTTAGGATGGAGATTCACTCTGCGTCTGACCCCGGGACCCTGTGATGGGACGGTTTGGATGGAGACTAACTCTGTGTCAGACCCCGGGAGTGTGTGATGGGACGGTGAGGAGGGAGTTTCACTCTGTTTCACACCCCGGGAGATTGTGATGGATAGGTCTGGATGGAGATTCACTCTAAGTCTGACCCCGGGAATTTGTGATGGGACGGTGAAGAGGGAGATTCACTCTGTGTCTGAGCCCGGGCTTTTGTGATGGGACGGTGAAGAGGGAGATTCACTCTGTGTCTGACCCCGGAAGTTTGTGATGGGACGGTGTGGATGGAGATTCACTCTGTGTCTGACCCCGGGAGTGTGTGATAGGACGGTCAGGAGGGAGATTCACTCTGTGTCTGACCCCGGGAACGTGTGATGGGACGGTTTGGATGCAGATTCACTCTGTGTCTGACCCCGGGAGTGTGTGATGGGACCGTGAGGAGTGAGATTTACTCTTTGTCTGATCCCGTGAGTTTGTCATGGAAAGGGGTGGATGCAGATTCTCTCTATGTCTGACCCCTGGATTTTTGATGGGATGGTGTGTAAGGATATTCACTCTGTGTCTGACTCCGGGCAATGTGTGATGGGACTGTTTGGATGCAGGTTCACTCAGTGTCTGACCCAGGTCTTTTGTGATGGGACGGTGTTGAGGGAGATTCACTCTGTGTCAGACACCGGAAGTTTGTGATGGGACGGTGTGGATGGAGATTCACTCTGTTTCTGACCCCGGGATTGTGTGATGGGACCGTGAGGAGGGAGTTTCACTCTGTTTCACACCCCGGGAGTTTGTGATGGATAGGTTTGTATGCAGATTCACTCTAAGTCTGACCCCGGGAGTGTGTGATGGGACCGTGTGGAGTGAGATTTACTCTTTGTCTGACCCCGTGAGTTTGTCATGGAAAGGTGTGGATGCAGGTTCACTCAGTGTCTGACCCAGGTCTTTTGTGATGGGACGGTGTTGAGGGAGATTCACTCTGTGTCAGACACCGGAAGTTTGTGATGGGACGGTGTGGACGGAGATTCACTCTGTGTCTGAACCCGGGAGTGTGTGATGGGACGGTGAGGAGGGAGTTTCACTCTGTTTCACACCCCGGGAGTTTGTGATGGATAGGTGTGGATGCAGATTCACTCTAAGTATGACCCTTGGAATTTGTGATGGGATGGTGTGGAAGGAGATTCACTCTGTTTCTGACCCCGGCAATGTGTGATGGGACGGTTTGGATGGAGGTTCACTCAGTGTCTGACCCAGGTCTTTTGTGATGGGACGGTGTGGAGGGAGGTTCACTCAGTGTCTGACCCCTGGAGTTTAAGATGTGACGGTGTGGAGGGAGATTCAATCAGTTTCTGACCGCGGGAACGTGTGATGGGACGGTTTGGATGGAGGTTCACTCCGAGTCTGACCCCGGGAGTGTGTGATGGGACGGTGAAGAGGGAGATTCACTCTGTGTCTGACCCCGGGCTTTTGTGATGGGACGGTGAGGAGGGTGATTCACTCTCTGTCTGACCCCGGGAACGTGTGATGGAACGGTTTGGATGGAGGTTCACTCCGAGTCTGACCCCGAGAGTGTGTGATGGGACGGTGAAGAGGGAGATTCACTCTGTGTCTGACCCCGGGCTTTTGTGATGGGACGGTTTGGATGCAGATTCACTCTGTGTCTGACCCCGGGAGTGTGTGATGGGACTGTTTGGATGCAGGTTCAGTTAGTGTCTGACCCAGGGCTTTTGTGACGGGACGGTGTGGAGGGAGATTCACTCTGTGTCTGACCCCGGGCTTTTGTGATGGGACGGTGCGGAGGGAGATTCAATCTCTGTCTGACCCCGGGAACGTGTGATGGGACGGTTGGATTGAGATTTACTCTGTATCTGACCCCGAGAGTGTATGTTGGGACTGTTAGGATGGAGATTCACTCTGCGTCTGACCCCGGGACCCTGTGATGGGACGGTTTGGATGGAGACTAACTCTGTGTCAGACCCCGGGAGTGTGTGATGGGACGGTGAGGAGGGAGTTTCACTCTGTTTCACACCCCGGGAGTTTGTGATGGATAGGTGTGGATGCAGATTCACTCTAAGTCTGACCCCGGGAATTTGTGATGGGACGGTGAAGAGGGAGATTCACTCTGTGTCTGAGCCCGGGCTTTTGTGATGGGACGGTGTTGAGGGAGATTCACTCTGTGTCAGACACCGGAAGTTTGTGATGGGACGGTGTGGATGGAGATTCACTCTGTTTCTGACCCCGGGAGTGTGTGATGGGACGGTGAGGAGGGAGTTTCACTCTGTTTCACACCCCGGGAGTTTGTGATGGATAGGTTTGGATGCAGATTCACTCTAAGTCTGACCCCGGGAATTTGTGATGGGACGGTGAAGAGGGAGATTCACTCTGTGTCTGACCCCGGGCTTTTGTGATGGGACGGAGAGGACGGTGATTCACTCTCTGCCTGACCCCGGGAACGTGTGATGGAACGGTTTGGATGGAGGTTCACTCCGTGTCTCACCCCGGAAGTTTGTGATGGGACGGTGTGGATGGAGATTCACTCTGTGTCTGACCCCGGGAGTGTGTGATAGGACGGTGAGGGGGGAGATTCACTCTGTGTCTGTCTCGCGAGACGTGTGATGGGACGGTTTGGATGCAGATTCACTCTGTGTCTGACCCCGGGAGTGTGTGATGGGACCGTGAGGAGGGAGATTCACTCTTTGTCTGACCCCGGGAGTTTGTAATGGAAAGGTGTGGAGGGAGGTTCACATTGTGTCTGACACCTGGAATTTTTGATGGGATGGTGTGGAAGGAAATTCACTCTGTGTCTGACGCCGGGCAATGTGTGATGGGACTGTGTGGATGCAGGTTCACTCAGTGTCTGACCCAGGGCTTTTGTGATGGGACCGTGTGGAGGGAGATTCACTATGTGTCTGACCCCGGGCTTTTGTGATGGGACGGTGAGGAGGGAGATTCACTCTGTGTATTACCCCGGCAATGTGTGATGTGACAGTTTGGATGGAGATTCACTCTGTGACTGACCCCGGGCTTTTGTGATGGGACAGTGAAGAGGGAGATTCACTCTGTGTCTGACCCCGGGCTTTTGTGATGGGACGGTGAAGAGGGAGATTCACTCTGTGTCTGACCCCGGGAGTGTTTGATGGGACGGTGAGGAGGGAGTTTCACTCTGTTTCACACCACGGGAGTTTGTGATATATAGGTGTGGATGCAGATTCACTCTAAGTATGACCCCGGGAATTTGTGATGGGATGGTGTGGAAGGAGATTCACTCTGTTTCTGACCCTGGCAATGTGTGATGGTACGGTTTGGATGGAGGTTCACTCTGTGTCTGACCACTGGAATTTGTGATGGGATGGTGTGGAAGGAGATTCACTCTGTTTCTGACCCCGGCAATGTGTGATGGGACGGTTTGGATGTATGTTCACTCCGAGTCTGACCCCGGGAGTGTGTGATGGGACGGTGAAGAGGGAGATTCACTCTGTGTCTGACCCCGGGCTTTTGTGATGGGACGGTGAGGAGGGTGATTCACTCTCTGTCTGACCCCGGGAACGTGTGATGGAACGGTTTGGATGGAGGTTCACTCTGTGTCTGACCCCGGGAGTGTGTGATAAGACGCTGAGGGGGGAGATTCACTCTGTGTCTGACCCCGTGAGTGTGTGATAGGACGGTGAGGGGGGAGATTCACTCTGTGTCTGACTCCGGGGACGTGTGATGGGACGGTTTGGATGCAGATTCACTCTGTGTCTGACCCCGGGAGTGTGTGATGGGATGGTGTGGACGGAGATTCACTCTGTGTCTGACCCCGGGCAATGTGTATTGGGACTGTTTGGATGCAGGTTCACTTAGTGTCTGACCCAGGGCTATTGTGACGGGACGGTGTGGAGGGAGATTCACTCTGTGTCTGTCCCCGGGCTTTTGTGATGGGACGGTGAGGAGGGATATTCAATCTCTGTCTGACCCCGGGAACGTGTGATGGGACGGTTGGATTGAGATTTACTCTGTATCTGACCCCGAGAGTGTATGTTGGGACTGTTAGGATGGAGATTCACTCTGCGTCTGACCCCGGGACCCTGTGATGGGACGGTTTGGTTGGAGACTAACTCTGTGTCAGACCCCGGGAGTGTGTGATGGGACGGTGAGGAGGGAGTTTCACTCTGTTTCACACCCCGGGAGTTTGTGATGGATAGGTGTGGATGCAGATTCACTCTAAGTCTGACCCCGGGAATTTGTGATGGGACGGTGAAGAGGGAGATTCACTCTGTGTCTGAGCCCGGGCTTTTGTGATGGGACGGTGAGGAGGGAGATTCACTCTGTGTCTGACCCCGGAAGTTTGTGATGGGACGGTGTGAATGGAGATTCACTCTGTGTCTGACCCAAGGAGTGTGTGATAGGACGGTCAGGAGGGAGGTTCACTCTGTTTCTGACCCCGGGAACGTGTGATGGGACGGTTTGGATGCAGATTCACTCTGTGTCTGACCCCGGGAGTGTGTGATGGGACCGTGAGGAGTGAGATTTACTCTTTGTCTGACCCCGTGAGTTTGTCATGGAAAGGTGTGGATGCAGATTCTCTCTATGTCTGACCCCTGGAATTTTTGATGGGATGGTGTGGAAGGAGATTCACTCTGTGTCTGACCCCGGGCAATGTGTGATGGGACTGTTTGGATGCAGGTTCACTTAGTGTCTGACCCAGGGCTTTTGTGACGGGACGGTGTGGAGGGAGATTCACTCTGTGTCTGACCCCGGTCTTTTGTGATGGGACGGTGAGGAGGGAGATTCAATCTCTGTCTGACCCCGGGAACGTGTGATGGGACGGTTGGATTGAGATTTACTCTGTATCTGACCCCGAGAGTGTATGTTGGGACTGTTAGGATGGAGATTCACTCTGCGTCTGACCCCGGGACCCTGTGATGGGACGGTTTGGATGGAGACTAACTCTGTGTCAGACCCCGGGAGTGTGTGATGGGACGGTGAGGAGGGAGTTTCACTCTGTTTCACACCCCGGGAGATTGTGATGGATAGGTCTGGATGGAGATTCACTCTAAGTCTGACCCCGGGAATTTGTGATGGGACGGTGAAGAGGGAGATTCACTCTGTGTCTGAGCCCGGGCTTTTGTGATGGGACGGTGAAGAGGGAGATTCACTCTGTGTCTGACCCCGGAAGTTTGTGATGGGACGGTGTGGATGGAGATTCACTCTGTGTCTGACCCCGGGAGTGTGTGATAGGACGGTCAGGAGGGAGATTCACTCTGTGTCTGACCCCGGGAACGTGTGATGGGACGGTTTGGATGCAGATTCACTCTGTGTCTGACCCCGGGAGTGTGTGATGGGACCGTGAGGAGTGAGATTTACTCTTTGTCTGATCCCGTGAGTTTGTCATGGAAAGGGGTGGATGCAGATTCTCTCTATGTCTGACCCCTGGATTTTTGATGGGATGGTGTGTAAGGATATTCACTCTGTGTCTGACTCCGGGCAATGTGTGATGGGACTGTTTGGATGCAGGTTCACTCAGTGTCTGACCCAGGTCTTTTGTGATGGGACGGTGTTGAGGGAGATTCACTCTGTGTCAGACACCGGAAGTTTGTGATGGGACGGTGTGGATGGAGATTCACTCTGTTTCTGACCCCGGGATTGTGTGATGGGACCGTGAGGAGGGAGTTTCACTCTGTTTCACACCCCGGGAGTTTGTGATGGATAGGTTTGTATGCAGATTCACTCTAAGTCTGACCCCGGGAGTGTGTGATGGGACCGTGTGGAGTGAGATTTACTCTTTGTCTGACCCCGTGAGTTTGTCATGGAAAGGTGTGGATGCAGGTTCACTCAGTGTCTGACCCAGGTCTTTTGTGATGGGACGGTGTTGAGGGAGATTCACTCTGTGTCAGACACCGGAAGTTTGTGATGGGACGGTGTGGACGGAGATTCACTCTGTGTCTGAACCCGGGAGTGTGTGATGGGACGGTGAGGAGGGAGTTTCACTCTGTTTCACACCCCGGGAGTTTGTGATGGATAGGTGTGGATGCAGATTCACTCTAAGTATGACCCCTGGAATTTGTGATGGGATGGTGTGGAAGGAGATTCACTCTGTTTCTGACCCCGGCAATGTGTGATGGGACGGTTTGGATGGAGGTTCACTCAGTGTCTGACCCAGGTCTTTTGTGATGGGACGGTGTGGAGGGAGGTTCACTCAGTGTCTGACCCCTGGAGTTTAAGATGTGACGGTGTGGAGGGAGATTCAATCAGTTTCTGACCGCGGGAACGTGTGATGGGACGGTTTGGATGGAGGTTCACTCCGAGTCTGACCCCGGGAGTGTGTGATGGGACGGTGAAGAGGGAGATTCACTCTGTGTCTGACCCCGGGCTTTTGTGATGGGACGGTGAGGAGGGTGATTCACTCTCTGTCTGACCCCGGGAACGTGTGATGGAACGGTTTGGATGGAGGTTCACTCCGAGTCTGACCCCGAGAGTGTGTGATGGGACGGTGAAGAGGGAGATTCACTCTGTGTCTGACCCCGGGCTTTTGTGATGGGACGGTTTGGATGCAGATTCACTCTGTGTCTGACCCCGGGAGTGTGTGATGGGACTGTTTGGATGCAGGTTCAGTTAGTGTCTGACCCAGGGCTTTTGTGACGGGACGGTGTGGAGGGAGATTCACTCTGTGTCTGACCCCGGGCTTTTGTGATGGGACGGTGCGGAGGGAGATTCAATCTCTGTCTGACCCCGGGAACGTGTGATGGGACGGTTGGATTGAGATTTACTCTGTATCTGACCCCGAGAGTGTATGTTGGGACTGTTAGGATGGAGATTCACTCTGCGTCTGACCCCGGGACCCTGTGATGGGACGGTTTGGATGGAGACTAACTCTGTGTCAGACCCCGGGAGTGTGTGATGGGACGGTGAGGAGGGAGTTTCACTCTGTTTCACACCCCGGGAGTTTGTGATGGATAGGTGTGGATGCAGATTCACTCTAAGTCTGACCCCGGGAATTTGTGATGGGACGGTGAAGAGGGAGATTCACTCTGTGTCTGAGCCCGGGCTTTTGTGATGGGACGGTGTTGAGGGAGATTCACTCTGTGTCAGACACCGGAAGTTTGTGATGGGACGGTGTGGATGGAGATTCACTCTGTTTCTGACCCCGGGAGTGTGTGATGGGACGGTGAGGAGGGAGTTTCACTCTGTTTCACACCCCGGGAGTTTGTGATGGATAGGTTTGGATGCAGATTCACTCTAAGTCTGACCCCGGGAATTTGTGATGGGACGGTGAAGAGGGAGATTCACTCTGTGTCTGACCCCGGGCTTTTGTGATGGGACGGTGAGGACGGTGATTCACTCTCTGCCTGACCCCGGGAACGTGTGATGGAACGGTTTGGATGGAGGTTCACTCCGTGTCTCACCCCGGAAGTTTGTGATGGGACGGTGTGGATGGAGATTCACTCTGTGTCTGACCCCGGGAGTGTGTGATAGGACGGTGAGGGGGGAGATTCACTCTGTGTCTGTCTCGCGAGACGTGTGATGGGACGGTTTGGATGCAGATTCACTCTGTGTCTGACCCCGGGAGTGTGTGATGGGACCGTGAGGAGGGAGATTCACTCTTTGTCTGACCCCGGGAGTTTGTAATGGAAAGGTGTGGAGGGAGGTTCACTTTGTGTCTGACACCTGGAATTTTTGATGGGATGGTGTGGAAGGAAATTCACTCTGTGTCTGACGCCGGGCAATGTGTGATGGGACTGTGTGGATGCAGGTTCACTCAGTGTCTGACCCCGGGCTTTTGTGATGGGACGGTGAGGAGGGAGATTCACTCTGTGTATTACCCCGGCAATGTGTGATGTGACAGTTTGGATGGAGATTCACTCTGTGACTGACCCCGGGCTTTTGTGATGGGACAGTGAGGAGGGAGATTCACTCTGTGTCTGACCCCGGGAGTTTGTGATGGGACGGTGTGGAGGGAGATTCACTCTGTGTCTGACCCCGGGAGTTTGTGATGGGACGGTTTGGATGCAGATTCACTCTGTGTCTGACCCCGGGAGTGTGTGATGGGACCGTGAGGAGGGAGATTTACTCTTTGTCTGACCCCGTGAGTTTGTCATGGAAAAGTGTGGATGCAGATTCTCTCTATGTCTGACCCCTGGAATTTTTGATGGGATGGAGTGTAAGGATATTCACTCTGTGTCTGATCCCGGGCAATGTGTGATGGGACTGTTTGGATGCAGGTTCTCTCAGTGTCTGACCCAGGTCTTTTGTGATTGGACGGTGTGGAGGGAGATTCACTCTGTGTCAGACACCGGAAGTTTGTGATGGGACGGTGTGGATGGAGATTCACTCTGTGTCTGACCCCGGGAGTGTGTGATGGGACCGTGAGGAGGGAGATTTACTCTTTGTCTGACCCCGGGAGTTTGTCATGGAAAGGTGTGGATGCAGATTCTCTCTATGTCTGACACCTGGGATTATTGATGGGATGGTGTGGAAGGAAATTCACTCTGTGTCTGACCCCGGGCAATGTGTGATGGGACGGTGTGGATGCAGGTTCACTCAGTGTCTGACCCAGGGCTTTTGTGATGGGACGGTGTGGAGGGAGATTCACTCTGTGTCTGACCCCGGGCTTTTGTGATGGGGCGTTGAGGAGGGAGATTCACTCTCTCTCTGACCCCGGCAATGTGTGATGGGACGGTGTGGATGGAGATTCACTCTGTTTCTGACCCCGGGAGTGTGTGATGGGACGGTGAGGAGGGAGTTTCACTCTGTTTCACACCCCGGGAGTTTGTGATGGATAGGTTTGGATGCAGATTCACTCTAAGTCTGACCCCGGGAATTTGTGATGGGACGGTGAAGAGGGAGATTCACTCTGTGTCTGACCCCGGGCTTTTGTGATGGGACGGTGAGGACGGTGATTCACTCTCTGCCTGACCCCGGGAACGTGTGATGGAACGGTTTGGATGGAGGTTCACTCCGTGTCTCACCCCGGAAGTTTGTGATGGGACGGTGTGGATGGAGATTCACTCTGTGTCTGACCCCGGGAGTGTGTGATAGGACGGTGAGGGGGGAGATTCACTCTGTGTCTGTCTCGCGAGACGTGTGATGGGACGGTTTGGATGCAGATTCACTCTGTGTCTGACCCCGGGAGTGTGTGATGGGACCGTGAGGAGGGAGATTCACTCTTTGTCTGACCCCGGGAGTTTGTAATGGAAAGGTGTGGAGGGAGGTTCACTTTGTGTCTGACACCTGGAATTTTTGATGGGATGGTGTGGAAGGAAATTCACTCTGTGTCTGACGCCGGGCAATGTGTGATGGGACTGTGTGGATGCAGGTTCACTCAGTGTCTGACCCAGGGCTTTTGTGATGGGACCGTGTGGAGGGAGATTCACTATGTGTCTGACCCCGGGCTTTTGTGATGGGACGGTGAGGAGGGAGATTCACTCTGTGTATTACCCCGGCAATGTGTGATGTGACAGTTTGGATGGAGATTCACTCTGTGACTGACCCCGGGCTTTTGTGATGGGACAGTGAAGAGGGAGATTCACTCTGTGTCTGACCCCGGGCTTTTGTGATGGGACGGTGAAGAGGGAGATTCACTCTGTGTCTGACCCCGGGAGTTTGTGATGGGACGGTGTGGAGGGAGATTCACTCTGTGTCTGACCCCGGGAGTTTGTGATGGGACGGTTTGGATGCAGATTCACTCTGTGTCTGACCCCGGGAGTGTGTGATGGGACCGTGAGGAGTGAGATTTACTCTTTGTCTGACCCCGTGAGTTTGTCATGGAAAAGTGTGGATGCAGATTCTCTCTATGTCTGACCCCTGGAATTTTTGATGGGATGGAGTGTAAGGATATTCACTCTGTGTCTGATCCCGGGCAATGTGTGATGGGACTGTTTGGATGCAGGTTCTCTCAGTGTCTGACCCAGGTCTTTTGTGATGGGACGGTGTTGAGGGAGATTCACTCTGTGTCAGACACCGGAAGTTTGTGATGGGACGGTGTGGATGGAGATTCACTCTGTGTCTGACCCCGGGAGTGTGTGATGGGACCGTGAGGAGGGAGATTTACTCTTTGTCTGACCCCGGGAGTTTGTCATGGAAAGGTGTGGATGCAGATTCTCTCTATGTCTGACACCTGGGATTATTGATGGGATGGTGTGGAAGGAAATTCACTCTGTGTCTGACCCCGGGCAATGTGTGATGGGACGGTGTGGATGCAGGTTCACTCAGTGTCTGACCCAGGGCTTTTGTGATGGGACGGTGTGGAGGGAGATTCACTCTGTGTCTGACCCCGGGCTTTTGTGATGGGGCGTTGAGGAGGGAGATTCACTCTCTCTCTGACCCCGGCAATGTGTGATGGAACGGTTTGGATGGAGGTTCACTCAGTGTCTGACCCCGGGAGTTTAAGATGTGACGGTGTGGGTGGAGATTCACTCTGTGTATTACCCCGGGAATGTGTGATGGGACGGTTTGGATGGAGATTCACTCTGTGACTGACCCCGGGCTTTTGTGATGGGACGGTGAAGAGGGAGATTCACTCTGTGTCTGACCCCGGGATCGTGTGATGGGACGGTGAGGAGGGAGAATCACTCAGTGTATTACCCCGGCAATGTGTGATGGAACGGTTTGGATGGAGATTCACTCTGTGACTGACCCCGGGCTTTTGTGATGGGACGGTGAAGAGGGAGATTCACTCTGTGTCTGACCCCGGGATCGTGTGATGGAACGGTTTGGATGGAGGTTCACTCTGAGTCAGAACCCGGGAGTGTGTGATGGGACGGTGAATAGGGAGATTCACTCTGTGTCTGACGCCGGGCTTTTGTGATGGGACGGTGTGGATGGCGATTCACTCTGTGTCTGACCGCGGGAACGTGTGATGGGACGGTTGAATGGAGATTCACTTTGTGTCTGACCCCTGGCTTTTGTGATGGGACGGTGTGGAGGGAGATTCAATCTGTGTCTGACCACGGCAATGTGAGATGGGACGGTTTGGATGGAGATTCACTCTGTGTCTGACCCCGTGCTTTTGTGAATGAACGGTGAGGAGGGAGATTCAATCTGTTTATGACCGCGGGAACGTGTGATGGGACGGTTTGGATGGAGGTTCACTCCGAGTCTGACCCCGGGAGTGTGTGATGGGACGGTGAAGAGGGAGATTCACTCTGTGTCTGACCCCGGGCTTTTGTGATGGGACGGTGAGGACGGTGATTCACTCTCTGCCTGACCCCGGGAACGTGTGATGGAACGGTTTGGATGGAGGTTCACTCCGTGTCTCACCCCGGAAGTTTGTGATGGGACGGTGTGGATGGAGATTCACTCTGTGTCTGACCCCGGAAGTGTGTGATAGGACGGTGAGGGGGGAGATTCACTCTGTGTCTGTCTCGCGAGACATGTGATGGGACGGTTTGGATGCAGATTCACTCTGTGTCTGACCCCGGGAGTGTGTGATGGGACCGTGAGGAGGGAGATTCACTCTTTGTCTGACCCCGGGAGTTTGTAATGGAAAGGTGTGGAGGGAGGTTCACTTTGTGTCTGACACCTGGAATTTTTGATGGGATGGTGTGGAAGGAAATTCACTCTGTGTCTGACCCCGGGCAATGTGTGATGGGACGGTGTGGATGCAGGTTCACTCAGTGTCTGACCCAGGGCTTTTGTGATGGGACCGTGTGGAGGGAGATTCACTATGTGTCTGACCCCGGGCTTTTGTGATGGGACGGTGAGGAGGGAGATTCACTCTGTGTATTACCCCGGCAATGTGTGATGGGACGGTTTGGATGGAGATTCACTCTGTGACTGACCCCGGGCTTTTGTGATGGGACGGTGAAGAGGGAGATTCACTCTGTGTCTGACCCCGGGCTTTTGTGATGGGACGGTGAAGAGGGAGATTCACTCTTTGTCTGACCCCGGGAGTGTGTGATGGGACGGTGAAGAGGGAGATTCACTCTGTGTCTGACCCCGGGAGTGTGTGATGGGACCGTGAGGAGTGAGATTTACTCTTTGTCTGACCCCGTGAGTTTGTCATGGAAAAGTGTGGATGCAGATTCTCTCTATGTCTGACCCCTGGAATTTTTGATGGGATGGAGTGTAAGGATATTCACTCTGTGTCTGATCCCGGGCAATGTGTGATGGGACTGTTTGGATGCAGGTTCTCTCAGTGTCTGACCCAGGTCTTTTGTGATGGGACGGTGTTGAGGGAGATTCACTCTGTGTCAGACACCGGAAGTTTGTGATGGGACGGTGTGGATGGAGATTCACTCTGTGTCTGACCCCGGGAGTGTGTGATGGAACGGTGAGGAGGGAGTTTCACTCTGTTTCACACCCCGGGAGTTTGTGATGGATTGGTGTGGATGCAGATTCACTCTAAGTCTGACCCCGGGAATTTGTGATGGGACGGTGAAGAGGGAGATTCACTCTGTGTCTGAGCCCGGGCTTTTGTGATGGGACGGTGAGGAGGGAGATTTACTCTTTGTCTGTCCCCGGGAGTTTGTCATGGAAAGGTGTGGTTGCAGATTCTCTCTATGTCTGACCCCTGGAATTTGTGATGGGATGGTGTGGAAGGAGATTCACTCATGTTGCTGACCCCGGCAATGTGTGATGGGACGGTTTGGATGGAGGTTCACTCAGTGTCTGACCCAGGTCTTTTGTGATTGGACGGTGTTGAGGGAGATTTACTCTGTGTCAGACACCGGAAGTTTGTGATGGGACGGTTTAGATGGAGATTCACTCTGTGGCTGACCCCGGGCTTTTGTGATGGGACGGTAAAGAGGGAGATTCACGCTGTGTCTGACCCCGGGCTTTTGTGATGGGACGGTGAGGAGGGAGATTCACTCTCTTTCTGACCCCGGGATCGTGTGATGGGACGGTTGGATGGAGATTCTCTCTGTGTCTGACACCTGGCTTTTGTGATGGGACGGTGAGGAGGGCGATTCACTCTGTGTCTGACCCCGGGCTTTTGTGATGGGACGGTGAGGAGGGAGATTCACTCTCTGTCTGACCCCGGGAACGTGTGATGGGACGGTTGGATGGAGATTCTCTCTGTGTCTGACACCTGGCTTTTGTGATGGGACGGTGAGGAGGGCGATTCACTCTGTGTCTGACCCCGAGTGTGTATGTTGGGACTGTGAGGATGGAGATTCACTCTGCGTCTGACCCCGGGACCCTGTGATGGGACGGTTTGGATGGAGATTCACTCTGTGTCAGACCCCGGGAGTGAGTGACGGGACGGTGAGGAGGGAGTTTCACACTGTTTCACACCCCGGGAGTTTGTGATGTATAGGTGTGGATGCAGATTCACTCTAAGTCTGACCCCGGGAGTGTGTGATGGGACGGGGAAGAGGGAGATTCACTCAGTTCCTGACCCAGGGATTTTGTGATGGGACGGTGTGGAGGGAGATTCGCTCTGTGTCTGACCCCGGGCTTTTGTGATGGGACGGTGAGGAGGGAGATTCACTCTCTGTCTGACCCCGGCAATGTGTGATGGGACGGTTTGGATAGAGGTTCACTCAGTGTCTGACCCCGGGAGTTTAAGATCTGACGGTGTGGATGGAGATTCACTCTGTGTATTACCCCGGGAATGTGTGATGGGACGGTTTGGATGGAGATTCACTCTGTGACTGACCCCGGGCTTCTGTGATGGGACAGTGAAGAGGGAGATTCACTCTGTGTCTGACGCCGGGCTTTTGTGATGGGGCGGTGAGTAGGGAGATTCACTCTGTGTCTGACCCCGTAAGTTTGTGATGGGACGGTGTGGATGGAGATTCACTCTGTGTCTGACCCCGGGTGTGTGTGATAGGACGGTGAGGAGGGAGATTCACTCTTTGTCTGACCCCGGGAGTTTGTCATGGTAAGGTGTGGAAGGAGATTCACTCTGTGTCTGACCCCGGGCAATGTGTGATGGGACTGTTTGGATGCAGGTTCACTTAGTGTCTGACCCAGGGCTTTTGTGACGGGACGGTGTGGAGGGAGATTCACTCTGTGTCTGTCCCCGGGCTTTTGTGATGGGACGGTGAGGAGGGAGATTCAATCTCTGTCTGACCCCGGGAACGTGTGATGGGACGGTTGGATTGAGATTTACTCTGTATCTGACCCCGAGAGTCTATGTTGGGACTGTTAGGATGGAGATTCACTCTGCGTCTGACCCCGGGACCCTGTGATGGGACGGTTTGGATGGAGATTCACTCTGTGTCAGACCACGGGAGTGTGTGATGGGACGGTGAGGAGGGAGTTTCACTCTGTTTCACACCCCGGGAGTTTGTGATGGATAGGTGTGGATGCAGATTCACTCTAAGTCTGGCCCCGGGAATTTGTGATGGGACGGTGAAGAGGGAGATTCACTCTGTGTCTGAGCCCGGGCTTTTGTGATGGGACGGTGAAGAGGGAGATTCACTCTGTGTCTGACCCCGGAAGTTTGTGATGGGACGGTGTGGATGGAGATTCACTCTGTGTCTGACCCCGGGAGTGTGTGATAGGACGGTGAGGAGGGAGATTCACTCTGTGACTGACCGCGGGAACGTGTGATGGGACGGTTTGGATGCAGATTCACTCTGTGTCTGACCCCGGGAGTGTGTGATGGGACCGTCAGGAGTGAGATTTACTCTTTGTCTGACCCCGTGAGTTTGTCATGGAAAGGTGTGGATGCAGGTTCACTCAGTGTCTGACCCAGGTCTTTTGTGATGGGACGGTGTTGAGGGAGATTCACTCTGTGTCAGACACCGGAAGTTTGTGATGGGACGGTGTGGATGGAGATTCACTCTGTGTCTGACCCCGGGAGTGTTTGATGGGACGGTGAGGAGGGAGTTTCACTCTGTTTCACACCACGGGAGTTTGTGATATATAGGTGTGGATGCAGATTCACTCTAAGTATGACCCCGGGAATTTGTGATGGGATGGTGTGGAAGGAGATTCACTCTGTTTCTGACCCCGGCAATGTGTGATGGGACGGTTTGGATGTATGTTCACTCCGAGTCTGACCCCGGGAGTGTGTGATGGGACGGTGAAGAGGGAGATTCACTCTGTGTCTGACCCCGGGCTTTTGTGATGGGACGGTGAGGAGGGTGATTCACTCTCTGTCTGACCCCGGGAACGTGTAATGGAACGGTTTGGATGGAGGTTCACTCTGTGTCTGACCCCGGAAGTTTGTGATGGGACGGTGTGGATGGAGATTCACTCTGTGTCTGACCCCGGGAGTGTGTGATAAGACGCTGAGGGGGGAGATTCACTCTGTGTCTGACCCCGTGAGTGTGTGATAGGACGGTGAGGGGGGAGATTCACTCTGTGTCTGACTCCGGGGACGTGTGATGGGACGGTTTGGATGCAGATTCACTCTGTGTCTGACCCCGGGAGTGTGTGATGGGATGGTGTGGACGGAGATTCACTCTGTGTCTGACCCCGGGCAATGTGTGATGGGACTGTTTGGATGCAGGTTCACTTAGTGTCTGACCCAGGGCTATTGTGACGGGACGGTGTGGAGGGAGATTCACTCTGTGTCTGTCCCCGGGCTTTTGTGATGGGACGGTGAGGAGGGATATTCAATCTCTGTCTGACCCCGGGAACGTGTGATGGGACGGTTGGATTGAGATTTACTCTGTATCTGACCCCGAGAGTGTATGTTGGGACTGTTAGGATGGAGATTCACTCTGCGTCTGACCCCGGGACCCTGTGATGGGACGGTTTGGTTGGAGACTAACTCTGTGTCAGACCCCGGGAGTGTGTGATGGGACGGTGAGGAGGGAGTTTCACTCTGTTTCACACCCCGGGAGTTTGTGATGGATAGGTGTGGATGCAGATTCACTCTAAGTCTGACCCCGGGAATTTGTGATGGGACGGTGAAGAGGGAGATTCACTCTGTGTCTGAGCCCGGGCTTTTGTGATGGGACGGTGAGGAGGGAGATTCACTCTGTGTCTGACCCCGGAAGTTTGTGATGGGACGGTGTGAATGGAGATTCACTCTGTGTCTGACCCAAGGAGTGTGTGATAGGACGGTCAGGAGGGAGGTTCACTCTGTTTCTGACCCCGGGAACGTGTGATGGGACGGTTTGGATGCAGATTCACTCTGTGTCTGACCCCGGGAGTGTGTGATGGGACCGTGAGGAGTGAGATTTACTCTTTGTCTGACCCCGTGAGTTTGTCATGGAAAGGTGTGGATGCAGATTCTCTCTATGTCTGACCCCTGGAATTTTTGATGGGATGGTGTGGAAGGAGATTCACTCTGTGTCTGACCCCGGGCAATGTGTGATGGGACTGTTTGGATGCAGGTTCACTTAGTGTCTGACCCAGGGCTTTTGTGACGGGACGGTGTGGAGGGAGATTCACTCTGTGTCTGACCCCGGTCTTTTGTGATGGGACGGTGAGGAGGGAGATTCAATCTCTGTCTGACCCCGGGAACGTGTGATGGGACGGTTGGATTGAGATTTACTCTGTATCTGACCCCGAGAGTGTATGTTGGGACTGTTAGGATGGAGATTCACTCTGCGTCTGACCCCGGGACCCTGTGATGGGACGGTTTGGATGGAGACTAACTCTGTGTCAGACCCCGGGAGTGTGTGATGGGACGGTGAGGAGGGAGTTTCACTCTGTTTCACACCCCGGGAGATTGTGATGGATAGGTCTGGATGGAGATTCACTCTAAGTCTGACCCCGGGAATTTGTGATGGGACGGTGAAGAGGGAGATTCACTCTGTGTCTGAGCCCGGGCTTTTGTGATGGGACGGTGAAGAGGGAGATTCACTCTGTGTCTGACCCCGGAAGTTTGTGATGGGACGGTGTGGATGGAGATTCACTCTGTGTCTGACCCCGGGAGTGTGTGATAGGACGGTCAGGAGGGAGATTCACTCTGTGTCTGACCCCGGGAACGTGTGATGGGACGGTTTGGATGCAGATTCACTCTGTGTCTGACCCCGGGAGTGTGTGATGGGACCGTGAGGAGTGAGATTTACTCTTTGTCTGATCCCGTGAGTTTGTCATGGAAAGGGGTGGATGCAGATTCTCTCTATGTCTGACCCCTGGATTTTTGATGGGATGGTGTGTAAGGATATTCACTCTGTGTCTGACTCCGGGCAATGTGTGATGGGACTGTTTGGATGCAGGTTCACTCAGTGTCTGACCCAGGTCTTTTGTGATGGGACGGTGTTGAGGGAGATTCACTCTGTGTCAGACACCGGAAGTTTGTGATGGGACGGTGTGGATGGAGATTCACTCTGTTTCTGACCCCGGGATTGTGTGATGGGACCGTGAGGAGGGAGTTTCACTCTGTTTCACACCCCGGGAGTTTGTGATGGATAGGTTTGTATGCAGATTCACTCTAAGTCTGACCCCGGGAGTGTGTGATGGGACCGTGTGGAGTGAGATTTACTCTTTGTCTGACCCCGTGAGTTTGTCATGGAAAGGTGTGGATGCAGGTTCACTCAGTGTCTGACCCAGGTCTTTTGTGATGGGACGGTGTTGAGGGAGATTCACTCTGTGTCAGACACCGGAAGTTTGTGATGGGACGGTGTGGACGGAGATTCACTCTGTGTCTGAACCCGGGAGTGTGTGATGGGACGGTGAGGAGGGAGTTTCACTCTGTTTCACACCCCGGGAGTTTGTGATGGATAGGTGTGGATGCAGATTCACTCTAAGTATGACCCCTGGAATTTGTGATGGGATGGTGTGGAAGGAGATTCACTCTGTTTCTGACCCCGGCAATGTGTGATGGGACGGTTTGGATGGAGGTTCACTCAGTGTCTGACCCAGGTCTTTTGTGATGGGACGGTGTGGAGGGAGGTTCACTCAGTGTCTGACCCCTGGAGTTTAAGATGTGACGGTGTGGAGGGAGATTCAATCAGTTTCTGACCGCGGGAACGTGTGATGGGACGGTTTGGATGGAGGTTCACTCCGAGTCTGACCCCGGGAGTGTGTGATGGGACGGTGAAGAGGGAGATTCACTCTGTGTCTGACCCCGGGCTTTTGTGATGGGACGGTGAGGAGGGTGATTCACTCTCTGTCTGACCCCGGGAACGTGTGATGGAACGGTTTGGATGGAGGTTCACTCCGAGTCTGACCCCGAGAGTGTGTGATGGGACGGTGAAGAGGGAGATTCACTCTGTGTCTGACCCCGGGCTTTTGTGATGGGACGGTTTGGATGCAGATTCACTCTGTGTCTGACCCCGGGAGTGTGTGATGGGACTGTTTGGATGCAGGTTCAGTTAGTGTCTGACCCAGGGCTTTTGTGACGGGACGGTGTGGAGGGAGATTCACTCTGTGTCTGACCCCGGGCTTTTGTGATGGGACGGTGCGGAGGGAGATTCAATCTCTGTCTGACCCCGGGAACGTGTGATGGGACGGTTGGATTGAGATTTACTCTGTATCTGACCCCGAGAGTGTATGTTGGGACTGTTAGGATGGAGATTCACTCTGCGTCTGACCCCGGGACCCTGTGATGGGACGGTTTGGATGGAGACTAACTCTGTGTCAGACCCCGGGAGTGTGTGATGGGACGGTGAGGAGGGAGTTTCACTCTGTTTCACACCCCGGGAGTTTGTGATGGATAGGTGTGGATGCAGATTCACTCTAAGTCTGACCCCGGGAATTTGTGATGGGACGGTGAAGAGGGAGATTCACTCTGTGTCTGAGCCCGGGCTTTTGTGATGGGACGGTGTTGAGGGAGATTCACTCTGTGTCAGACACCGGAAGTTTGTGATGGGACGGTGTGGATGGAGATTCACTCTGTTTCTGACCCCGGGAGTGTGTGATGGGACGGTGAGGAGGGAGTTTCACTCTGTTTCACACCCCGGGAGTTTGTGATGGATAGGTTTGGATGCAGATTCACTCTAAGTCTGACCCCGGGAATTTGTGATGGGACGGTGAAGAGGGAGTTTCACTCTGTGTCTGACCCCGGGCTTTTGTGATGGGACGGTGAGGAGGGAGATTTACTCTTTGTCTGTCCCCGGGAGTTTGTCATGGAAAGGTGTGGATGCAGATTCTCTCTATGTCTGACCCCTGGAATTTGTGATGGGATGGTGTGGAAGGAGATTCACTCATGTTTCTGACCCCGGCAATGTGTGATGGGACGGTTTGGATGCAGGTTCACTCAGTGTCTGACCCAGGTCTTTTGTGATGGGACGGTGTTGTGGGAGATTTACTCTGTGTCAGACACCGGAAGTTTGTGATGGGACGGTTTGGATGGAGATTCACTCTGTGGCTGACCCCGGGCTTTTGTGATGGGACGGTGAAGCGGGAGATTCACTCTGTGTCTGACCCCGGGAACGTGTGATGGAACGGTTTGGATGGTGGTTCACTCTGAGTCTGATCCAGGGAGTGTGTGATGGGACGGTGAAGAGGGAGATTCACTTTGTGTCTGACCCCGGGCTTTTGTGATGGGACGGTGAGGAGGGAGATTCACTCTGTGTCTGACCACGGGAACGTGTGATGGGACGGATTGGATGCAGATTCTCTCTGTGCCTGTCGCCGGGAGTGTGTGCTGGGACGGTGAGGAGGGAGATTTACTGTTTGTCTGACCCCGGGAGTTTGTGATGGAAAGGTGTGGATGCAGATTCACTCTATGTCTGACCACTGGAATTTGTGATGGGATGATGTGGAAGGAGATTCACTCATGTTTCTGACCCCGGCAATGTGTGATGGGACGGTTTGGATGCAGGTTCACTCAGTGTCTGACCCAGGTCTTTTGTGATGGGACGGTGTTGTGGGAGATTTACTCTGTGTCAGACACCGGAAGTTTGTGATGGGACGGTTTGGATGGAGATTCACTCTGTGGCTGACCCCGGGCTTTTGTGATGGGACGGTGAAGCGGGAGATTCACTCTGTGTCTGACCCCGGGAACGTGTGATGGAACGGTTTGGATGGTGGTTCACTCTGAGTCTGATCCAGGGAGTGTGTGATGGGACGGTGAAGAGGGAGATTCACTTTGTGTCTGACCCCGGGCTTTTGTGATGGGACGGTGAGGAGGGAGATTCACTCTCTGTCTGACCCCGGGAACGTGTGATGGGACGGTTGCATGGAGATTCTCTCTGTGTCTGACACCTGGCTTTTGTGATGGGACGGTGAGGAGGGCGATTCACTCTGTGCCTGACCCCGGGCTTTTGTGATGGGACGGTGAGGAGGGAGATTCACTCTGTGTCTGACCCCGGGAACGTGTGATGGGACGGTTTGGATGCAGATTCACTCTGTGTCTGACCCCGGGAGTGTGTGATGGGACCGTGAGGAGTGAGATTTACTCTTTGTCTGATCCCGTGAGTTTGTCATGGAAAGGGGTGGATGCAGATTCTCTCTATGTCTGACCCCTGGATTTTTGATGGGATGGTGTGTAAGGATATTCACTCTGTGTCTGACTCCGGGCAATGTGTGATGGGACTGTTTGGATGCAGGTTCACTCAGTGTCTGACCCAGGTCTTTTGTGATGGGACGGTGTTGAGGGAGATTCACTCTGTGTCAGACACCGGAAGTTTGTGATGGGACGGTGTGGATGGAGATTCACTCTGTTTCTGACCCCGGGATTGTGTGATGGGACCGTGAGGAGGGAGTTTCACTCTGTTTCACACCCCGGGAGTTTGTGATGGATAGGTTTGTATGCAGATTCACTCTAAGTCTGACCCCGGGAGTGTGTGATGGGACCGTGTGGAGTGAGATTTACTCTTTGTCTGACCCCGTGAGTTTGTCATGGAAAGGTGTGGATGCAGGTTCACTCAGTGTCTGACCCAGGTCTTTTGTGATGGGACGGTGTTGAGGGAGATTCACTCTGTGTCAGACACCGGAAGTTTGTGATGGGACGGTGTGGACGGAGATTCACTCTGTGTCTGAACCCGGGAGTGTGTGATGGGACGGTGAGGAGGGAGTTTCACTCTGTTTCACACCCCGGGAGTTTGTGATGGATAGGTGTGGATGCAGATTCACTCTAAGTATGACCCCTGGAATTTGTGATGGGATGGTGTGGAAGGAGATTCACTCTGTTTCTGACCCCGGCAATGTGTGATGGGACCGTTTAAATGGAGGTTCACTCAGTGTCTGACCCAGGTCTTTTGTGATGGGACGGTGTGGAGGGAGGTTCACTCAGTGTCTGACCCCTGGAGTTTAAGATGTGACGGTGTGGAGGGAGATTCAATCAGTTTCTGACCGCGGGAACGTGTGATGGGACGGTTTGGATGGAGGTTCACTCCGAGTCTGACCCCGGGAGTGTGTGATGGGACGGTGAAGAGGGAGATTCACTCTGTGTCTGACCCCGGGCTTTTGTGATGGGACGGTGAGGAGGGAGATTCACTCTCTTTCTGACCCCGGGATCGTGTGATGGGACGGTTGGATGGAGATTCTCTCTGTGTCTGACACCTGGCTTTTGTGATGGGACGGTGAGGAGGGCGATTCACTCTGTGTCTGACCCCGGGCTTTTGTGATGGGACGGTGAGGAGGGAGATTCACTCTCTGTCTGACCCCGGGAACGTGTGATGGGACGGTTGGATGGAGATTCTCTCTGTGTCTGACACCTGGCTTTTGTGATGGGACGGTGAGGAGGGCGATTCACTCTGTGTCTGACCCCGAGTGTGTATGTTGGGACTGTGAGGATGGAGATTCACTCTGCGTCTGACCCCGGGACCCTGTGATGGGACGGTTTGGATGGAGATTCACTCTGTGTCAGACCCCGGGAGTGAGTGACGGGACGGTGAGGAGGGAGTTTCACACTGTTTCACACCCCGGGAGTTTGTGATGTATAGGTGTGGATGCAGATTCACTCTAAGTCTGACCCCGGGAGTGTGTGATGGGACGGGGAAGAGGGAGATTCACTCAGTTCCTGACCCAGGGATTTTGTGATGGGACGGTGTGGAGGGAGATTCGCTCTGTGTCTGACCCCGGGCTTTTGTGATGGGACGGTGAGGAGGGAGATTCACTCTCTGTCTGACCCCGGCAATGTGTGATGGGACGGTTTGGATAGAGGTTCACTCAGTGTCTGACCCCGGGAGTTTAAGATCTGACGGTGTGGATGGAGATTCACTCTGTGTATTACCCCGGGAATGTGTGATGGGACGGTTTGGATGGAGATTCACTCTGTGACTGACCCCGGGCTTCTGTGATGGGACAGTGAAGAGGGAGATTCACTCTGTGTCTGACGCCGGGCTTTTGTGATGGGGCGGTGAGTAGGGAGATTCACTCTGTGTCTGACCCCGTAAGTTTGTGATGGGACGGTGTGGATGGAGATTCACTCTGTGTCTGACCCCGGGTGTGTGTGATAGGACGGTGAGGAGGGAGATTCACTCTTTGTCTGACCCCGGGAGTTTGTCATGGTAAGGTGTGGAAGGAGATTCACTCTGTGTCTGACCCCGGGCAATGTGTGATGGGACTGTTTGGATGCAGGTTCACTTAGTGTCTGACCCAGGGCTTTTGTGACGGGACGGTGTGGAGGGAGATTCACTCTGTGTCTGTCCCCGGGCTTTTGTGATGGGACGGTGAGGAGGGAGATTCAATCTCTGTCTGACCCCGGGAACGTGTGATGGGACGGTTGGATTGAGATTTACTCTGTATCTGACCCCGAGAGTCTATGTTGGGACTGTTAGGATGGAGATTCACTCTGCGTCTGACCCCGGGACCCTGTGATGGGACGGTTTGGATGGAGATTCACTCTGTGTCAGACCACGGGAGTGTGTGATGGGACGGTGAGGAGGGAGTTTCACTCTGTTTCACACCCCGGGAGTTTGTGATGGATAGGTGTGGATGCAGATTCACTCTAAGTCTGGCCCCGGGAATTTGTGATGGGACGGTGAAGAGGGAGATTCACTCTGTGTCTGAGCCCGGGCTTTTGTGATGGGACGGTGAAGAGGGAGATTCACTCTGTGTCTGACCCCGGAAGTTTGTGATGGGACGGTGTGGATGGAGATTCACTCTGTGTCTGACCCCGGGAGTGTGTGATAGGACGGTGAGGAGGGAGATTCACTCTGTGACTGACCGCGGGAACGTGTGATGGGACGGTTTGGATGCAGATTCACTCTGTGTCTGACCCCGGGAGTGTGTGATGGGACCGTCAGGAGTGAGATTTACTCTTTGTCTGACCCCGTGAGTTTGTCATGGAAAGGTGTGGATGCAGGTTCACTCAGTGTCTGACCCAGGTCTTTTGTGATGGGACGGTGTTGAGGGAGATTCACTCTGTGTCAGACACCGGAAGTTTGTGATGGGACGGTGTGGATGGAGATTCACTCTGTGTCTGACCCCGGGAGTGTTTGATGGGACGGTGAGGAGGGAGTTTCACTCTGTTTCACACCACGGGAGTTTGTGATATATAGGTGTGGATGCAGATTCACTCTAAGTATGACCCCGGGAATTTGTGATGGGATGGTGTGGAAGGAGATTCACTCTGTTTCTGACCCCGGCAATGTGTGATGGGACGGTTTGGATGTATGTTCACTCCGAGTCTGACCCCGGGAGTGTGTGATGGGACGGTGAAGAGGGAGATTCACTCTGTGTCTGACCCCGGGCTTTTGTGATGGGACGGTGAGGAGGGTGATTCACTCTCTGTCTGACCCCGGGAACGTGTAATGGAACGGTTTGGATGGAGGTTCACTCTGTGTCTGACCCCGGAAGTTTGTGATGGGACGGTGTGGATGGAGATTCACTCTGTGTCTGACCCCGGGAGTGTGTGATAAGACGCTGAGGGGGGAGATTCACTCTGTGTCTGACCCCGTGAGTGTGTGATAGGACGGTGAGGGGGGAGATTCACTCTGTGTCTGACTCCGGGGACGTGTGATGGGACGGTTTGGATGCAGATTCACTCTGTGTCTGACCCCGGGAGTGTGTGATGGGATGGTGTGGACGGAGATTCACTCTGTGTCTGACCCCGGGCAATGTGTGATGGGACTGTTTGGATGCAGGTTCACTTAGTGTCTGACCCAGGGCTATTGTGACGGGACGGTGTGGAGGGAGATTCACTCTGTGTCTGTCCCCGGGCTTTTGTGATGGGACGGTGAGGAGGGATATTCAATCTCTGTCTGACCCCGGGAACGTGTGATGGGACGGTTGGATTGAGATTTACTCTGTATCTGACCCCGAGAGTGTATGTTGGGACTGTTAGGATGGAGATTCACTCTGCGTCTGACCCCGGGACCCTGTGATGGGACGGTTTGGTTGGAGACTAACTCTGTGTCAGACCCCGGGAGTGTGTGATGGGACGGTGAGGAGGGAGTTTCACTCTGTTTCACACCCCGGGAGTTTGTGATGGATAGGTGTGGATGCAGATTCACTCTAAGTCTGACCCCGGGAATTTGTGATGGGACGGTGAAGAGGGAGATTCACTCTGTGTCTGAGCCCGGGCTTTTGTGATGGGACGGTGAGGAGGGAGATTCACTCTGTGTCTGACCCCGGAAGTTTGTGATGGGACGGTGTGAATGGAGATTCACTCTGTGTCTGACCCAAGGAGTGTGTGATAGGACGGTCAGGAGGGAGGTTCACTCTGTTTCTGACCCCGGGAACGTGTGATGGGACGGTTTGGATGCAGATTCACTCTGTGTCTGACCCCGGGAGTGTGTGATGGGACCGTGAGGAGTGAGATTTACTCTTTGTCTGACCCCGTGAGTTTGTCATGGAAAGGTGTGGATGCAGATTCTCTCTATGTCTGACCCCTGGAATTTTTGATGGGATGGTGTGGAAGGAGATTCACTCTGTGTCTGACCCCGGGCAATGTGTGATGGGACTGTTTGGATGCAGGTTCACTTAGTGTCTGACCCAGGGCTTTTGTGACGGGACGGTGTGGAGGGAGATTCACTCTGTGTCTGACCCCGGTCTTTTGTGATGGGACGGTGAGGAGGGAGATTCAATCTCTGTCTGACCCCGGGAACGTGTGATGGGACGGTTGGATTGAGATTTACTCTGTATCTGACCCCGAGAGTGTATGTTGGGACTGTTAGGATGGAGATTCACTCTGCGTCTGACCCCGGGACCCTGTGATGGGACGGTTTGGATGGAGACTAACTCTGTGTCAGACCCCGGGAGTGTGTGATGGGACGGTGAGGAGGGAGTTTCACTCTGTTTCACACCCCGGGAGATTGTGATGGATAGGTCTGGATGGAGATTCACTCTAAGTCTGACCCCGGGAATTTGTGATGGGACGGTGAAGAGGGAGATTCACTCTGTGTCTGAGCCCGGGCTTTTGTGATGGGACGGTGAAGAGGGAGATTCACTCTGTGTCTGACCCCGGAAGTTTGTGATGGGACGGTGTGGATGGAGATTCACTCTGTGTCTGACCCCGGGAGTGTGTGATAGGACGGTCAGGAGGGAGATTCACTCTGTGTCTGACCCCGGGAACGTGTGATGGGACGGTTTGGATGCAGATTCACTCTGTGTCTGACCCCGGGAGTGTGTGATGGGACCGTGAGGAGTGAGATTTACTCTTTGTCTGATCCCGTGAGTTTGTCATGGAAAGGGGTGGATGCAGATTCTCTCTATGTCTGACCCCTGGATTTTTGATGGGATGGTGTGTAAGGATATTCACTCTGTGTCTGACTCCGGGCAATGTGTGATGGGACTGTTTGGATGCAGGTTCACTCAGTGTCTGACCCAGGTCTTTTGTGATGGGACGGTGTTGAGGGAGATTCACTCTGTGTCAGACACCGGAAGTTTGTGATGGGACGGTGTGGATGGAGATTCACTCTGTTTCTGACCCCGGGATTGTGTGATGGGACCGTGAGGAGGGAGTTTCACTCTGTTTCACACCCCGGGAGTTTGTGATGGATAGGTTTGTATGCAGATTCACTCTAAGTCTGACCCCGGGAGTGTGTGATGGGACCGTGTGGAGTGAGATTTACTCTTTGTCTGACCCCGTGAGTTTGTCATGGAAAGGTGTGGATGCAGGTTCACTCAGTGTCTGACCCAGGTCTTTTGTGATGGGACGGTGTTGAGGGAGATTCACTCTGTGTCAGACACCGGAAGTTTGTGATGGGACGGTGTGGACGGAGATTCACTCTGTGTCTGAACCCGGGAGTGTGTGATGGGACGGTGAGGAGGGAGTTTCACTCTGTTTCACACCCCGGGAGTTTGTGATGGATAGGTGTGGATGCAGATTCACTCTAAGTATGACCCCTGGAATTTGTGATGGGATGGTGTGGAAGGAGATTCACTCTGTTTCTGACCCCGGCAATGTGTGATGGGACGGTTTGGATGGAGGTTCACTCAGTGTCTGACCCAGGTCTTTTGTGATGGGACGGTGTGGAGGGAGGTTCACTCAGTGTCTGACCCCTGGAGTTTAAGATGTGACGGTGTGGAGGGAGATTCAATCAGTTTCTGACCGCGGGAACGTGTGATGGGACGGTTTGGATGGAGGTTCACTCCGAGTCTGACCCCGGGAGTGTGTGATGGGACGGTGAAGAGGGAGATTCACTCTGTGTCTGACCCCGGGCTTTTGTGATGGGACGGTGAGGAGGGTGATTCACTCTCTGTCTGACCCCGGGAACGTGTGATGGAACGGTTTGGATGGAGGTTCACTCCGAGTCTGACCCCGAGAGTGTGTGATGGGACGGTGAAGAGGGAGATTCACTCTGTGTCTGACCCCGGGCTTTTGTGATGGGACGGTTTGGATGCAGATTCACTCTGTGTCTGACCCCGGGAGTGTGTGATGGGACTGTTTGGATGCAGGTTCAGTTAGTGTCTGACCCAGGGCTTTTGTGACGGGACGGTGTGGAGGGAGATTCACTCTGTGTCTGACCCCGGGCTTTTGTGATGGGACGGTGCGGAGGGAGATTCAATCTCTGTCTGACCCCGGGAACGTGTGATGGGACGGTTGGATTGAGATTTACTCTGTATCTGACCCCGAGAGTGTATGTTGGGACTGTTAGGATGGAGATTCACTCTGCGTCTGACCCCGGGACCCTGTGATGGGACGGTTTGGATGGAGACTAACTCTGTGTCAGACCCCGGGAGTGTGTGATGGGACGGTGAGGAGGGAGTTTCACTCTGTTTCACACCCCGGGAGTTTGTGATGGATAGGTGTGGATGCAGATTCACTCTAAGTCTGACCCCGGGAATTTGTGATGGGACGGTGAAGAGGGAGATTCACTCTGTGTCTGAGCCCGGGCTTTTGTGATGGGACGGTGTTGAGGGAGATTCACTCTGTGTCAGACACCGGAAGTTTGTGATGGGACGGTGTGGATGGAGATTCACTCTGTTTCTGACCCCGGGAGTGTGTGATGGGACGGTGAGGAGGGAGTTTCACTCTGTTTCACACCCCGGGAGTTTGTGATGGATAGGTTTGGATGCAGATTCACTCTAAGTCTGACCCCGGGAATTTGTGATGGGACGGTGAAGAGGGAGTTTCACTCTGTGTCTGACCCCGGGCTTTTGTGATGGGACGGTGAGGAGGGAGATTTACTCTTTGTCTGTCCCCGGGAGTTTGTCATGGAAAGGTGTGGATGCAGATTCTCTCTATGTCTGACCCCTGGAATTTGTGATGGGATGGTGTGGAAGGAGATTCACTCATGTTTCTGACCCCGGCAATGTGTGATGGGACGGTTTGGATGCAGGTTCACTCAGTGTCTGACCCAGGTCTTTTGTGATGGGACGGTGTTGTGGGAGATTTACTCTGTGTCAGACACCGGAAGTTTGTGATGGGACGGTTTGGATGGAGATTCACTCTGTGGCTGACCCCGGGCTTTTGTGATGGGACGGTGAAGCGGGAGATTCACTCTGTGTCTGACCCCGGGAACGTGTGATGGAACGGTTTGGATGGTGGTTCACTCTGAGTCTGATCCAGGGAGTGTGTGATGGGACGGTGAAGAGGGAGATTCACTTTGTGTCTGACCCCGGGCTTTTGTGATGGGACGGTGAGGAGGGAGATTCACTCTGTGTCTGACCACGGGAACGTGTGATGGGACGGATTGGATGCAGATTCTCTCTGTGCCTGTCGCCGGGAGTGTGTGCTGGGACGGTGAGGAGGGAGATTTACTGTTTGTCTGACCCCGGGAGTTTGTGATGGAAAGGTGTGGATGCAGATTCACTCTATGTCTGACCACTGGAATTTGTGATGGGATGATGTGGAAGGAGATTCACTCATGTTTCTGACCCCGGCAATGTGTGATGGGACGGTTTGGATGCAGGTTCACTCAGTGTCTGACCCAGGTCTTTTGTGATGGGACGGTGTTGTGGGAGATTTACTCTGTGTCAGACACCGGAAGTTTGTGATGGGACGGTTTGGATGGAGATTCACTCTGTGGCTGACCCCGGGCTTTTGTGATGGGACGGTGAAGCGGGAGATTCACTCTGTGTCTGACCCCGGGAACGTGTGATGGAACGGTTTGGATGGTGGTTCACTCTGAGTCTGATCCAGGGAGTGTGTGATGGGACGGTGAAGAGGGAGATTCACTTTGTGTCTGACCCCGGGCTTTTGTGATGGGACGGTGAGGAGGGAGATTCACTCTCTGTCTGACCCCGGGAACGTGTGATGGGACGGTTGCATGGAGATTCTCTCTGTGTCTGACACCTGGCTTTTGTGATGGGACGGTGAGGAGGGCGATTCACTCTGTGCCTGACCCCGGGCTTTTGTGATGGGACGGTGAGGAGGGAGATTCACTCTGTGTCTGACCCCGGGAACGTGTGATGGGACGGTTTGGATGCAGATTCACTCTGTGTCTGACCCCGGGAGTGTGTGATGGGACCGTGAGGAGTGAGATTTACTCTTTGTCTGATCCCGTGAGTTTGTCATGGAAAGGGGTGGATGCAGATTCTCTCTATGTCTGACCCCTGGATTTTTGATGGGATGGTGTGTAAGGATATTCACTCTGTGTCTGACTCCGGGCAATGTGTGATGGGACTGTTTGGATGCAGGTTCACTCAGTGTCTGACCCAGGTCTTTTGTGATGGGACGGTGTTGAGGGAGATTCACTCTGTGTCAGACACCGGAAGTTTGTGATGGGACGGTGTGGATGGAGATTCACTCTGTTTCTGACCCCGGGATTGTGTGATGGGACCGTGAGGAGGGAGTTTCACTCTGTTTCACACCCCGGGAGTTTGTGATGGATAGGTTTGTATGCAGATTCACTCTAAGTCTGACCCCGGGAGTGTGTGATGGGACCGTGTGGAGTGAGATTTACTCTTTGTCTGACCCCGTGAGTTTGTCATGGAAAGGTGTGGATGCAGGTTCACTCAGTGTCTGACCCAGGTCTTTTGTGATGGGACGGTGTTGAGGGAGATTCACTCTGTGTCAGACACCGGAAGTTTGTGATGGGACGGTGTGGACGGAGATTCACTCTGTGTCTGAACCCGGGAGTGTGTGATGGGACGGTGAGGAGGGAGTTTCACTCTGTTTCACACCCCGGGAGTTTGTGATGGATAGGTGTGGATGCAGATTCACTCTAAGTATGACCCCTGGAATTTGTGATGGGATGGTGTGGAAGGAGATTCACTCTGTTTCTGACCCCGGCAATGTGTGATGGGACCGTTTAAATGGAGGTTCACTCAGTGTCTGACCCAGGTCTTTTGTGATGGGACGGTGTGGAGGGAGGTTCACTCAGTGTCTGACCCCTGGAGTTTAAGATGTGACGGTGTGGAGGGAGATTCAATCAGTTTCTGACCGCGGGAACGTGTGATGGGACGGTTTGGATGGAGGTTCACTCCGAGTCTGACCCCGGGAGTGTGTGATGGGACGGTGAAGAGGGAGATTCACTCTGTGTCTGACCCCGGGCTTTTGTGATGGGACGGTGAGGAGGGTGATTCACTCTCTGTCTGACCCCGGGAACGTGTGATGGAACGGTTTGGATGGAGGTTCACTCCGAGTCTGACCCCGAGAGTGTGTGATGGGACGGTGAAGAGGGAGATTCACTCTGTGTCTGACCCCGGGCTTTTGTGATGGGACGGTTTGGATGCAGATTCACTCTGTGTCTGACCCCGGGAGTGTGTGATGGGACTGTTTGGATGCAGGTTCAGTTAGTGTCTGACCCAGGGCTTTTGTGACAGTACGGTGTGGAGGGAGATTCACTCTGTATCTGACCCCGAGAGTGTATGTTGGGACTGTTAGGATGGAGATTCACTCTGCGTCTGACCCCGGGACCCTGTGATGGGACGGTTTGGATGGAGACTAACTCTGTGTCAGACCCCGGGAGTGTGTGATGGGACGGTGAGGAGGGAGTTTCACTCTGTTTCACACCCCGGGAGTTTGTGATGGATAGGTGTGGATGCAGATTCACTCTAAGTCTGACCCCGGGAATTTGTGATGGGACGGTGAAGAGGGAGATTCACTCTGTGTCTGAGCCCGGGCTTTTGTGATGGGACGGTGTTGAGGGAGATTCACTCTGTGTCAGACACCGGAAGTTTGTGATGGGACGGTGTGGATGGAGATTCACTCTGTTTCTGACCCCGGGAGTGTGTGATGGGACGGTGAGGAGGGAGTTTCACTCTGTTTCACACCCCGGGAGTTTGTGATGGATAGGTTTGGATGCAGATTCACTCTAAGTCTGACCCCGGGAATTTGTGATGGGACGGTGAAGAGGGAGTTTCACTCTGTGTCTGACCCCGGGCTTTTGTGATGGGACGGTGAGGAGGGAGATTTACTCTTTGTCTGTCCCCGGGAGTTTGTCATGGAAAGGTGTGGATGCAGATTCTCTCTATGTCTGACCCCTGGAATTTGTGATGGGATGGTGTGGAAGGAGATTCACTCATGTTTCTGACCCCGGCAATGTGTGATGGGACGGTTTGGATGCAGGTTCACTCAGTGTCTGACCCAGGTCTTTTGTGATGGGACGGTGTTGTGGGAGATTTACTCTGTGTCAGACACCGGAAGTTTGTGATGGGACGGTTTGGATGGAGATTCACTCTGTGGCTGACCCCGGGCTTTTGTGATGGGACGGTGAAGCGGGAGATTCACTCTGTGTCTGACCCCGGGAACGTGTGATGGAACGGTTTGGATGGTGGTTCACTCTGAGTCTGATCCAGGGAGTGTGTGATGGGACGGTGAAGAGGGAGATTCACTTTGTGTCTGACCCCGGGCTTTTGTGATGGGACGGTGAGGAGGGAGATTCACTCTGTGTCTGACCACGGGAACGTGTGATGGGACGGATTGGATGCAGATTCTCTCTGTGCCTGTCGCCGGGAGTGTGTGCTGGGACGGTGAGGAGGGAGATTTACTGTTTGTCTGACCCCGGGAGTTTGTGATGGAAAGGTGTGGATGCAGATTCACTCTATGTCTGACCACTGGAATTTGTGATGGGATGATGTGGAAGGAGATTCACTCATGTTTCTGACCCCGGCAATGTGTGATGGGACGGTTTGGATGCAGGTTCACTCAGTGTCTGACCCAGGTCTTTTGTGATGGGACGGTGTTGTGGGAGATTTACTCTGTGTCAGACACCGGAAGTTTGTGATGGGACGGTTTGGATGGAGATTCACTCTGTGGCTGACCCCGGGCTTTTGTGATGGGACGGTGAAGCGGGAGATTCACTCTGTGTCTGACCCCGGGAACGTGTGATGGAACGGTTTGGATGGTGGTTCACTCTGAGTCTGATCCAGGGAGTGTGTGATGGGACGGTGAAGAGGGAGATTCACTTTGTGTCTGACCCCGGGCTTTTGTGATGGGACGGTGAGGAGGGAGATTCACTCTCTGTCTGACCCCGGGAACGTGTGATGGGACGGTTGCATGGAGATTCTCTCTGTGTCTGACACCTGGCTTTTGTGATGGGACGGTGAGGAGGGCGATTCACTCTGTGCCTGACCCCGGGCTTTTGTGATGGGACGGTGAGGAGGGAGATTCACTCTCTGTCTGACCCCGGGAACGTGTGATGGTACGGTTGGATGGAGATTCTCTCTGTGTCTGACACCTGGCTATTGTGATGTGTCGGTGAGGAGGGCGATTCACTCTGTGTCTGACCCCGAGAGTGTATGTTGGGACTGTGAGGATGGAGATTCACTCTGCGTCTGACCCCGGGATTTTGTGATGGGACGGTGAGGAGGGAGATTCAATCTGTGTCTGACCACGGCAATGTGAGATGGGACGGTTTGGATGGAGATTCACTCTGTGTCTGACCCCGGGCTTTTGTGATGGGACGATGAGGAGGGAGATTCAATCAGTTTCTGACCGCCGGAACGTGTGATTGGACGGTTTGGATGGAGGTTCACTCCGAGTCTGACCCCGGGAGTGTGTGATGGGACGGTGAAGAGGGAGATTCACTCTGTGTCTGACCCCTGGCTTTTGTGATGGGACGGTGAGGAGGGTGATTCACTCTCTGTCTGACCCCGGGAACTTGTGATGGAACGGTTTGGATGGAGATTCACTCTGTGTCTGACCCCGGGAGTGTGTGATAGGACGGTGAGGGGTTAGATTCACTCTGTGTCTGACTCCGGGGACGTGTGATGGGACGGTTTGGATGCAGATTCACTCTGTGTCTGACCCCGGGAGTGTGTGATGGGACCGTGAGGAGGGAGATTTACTCTTTGTCTGACCCCGGGAGTTTGTCATGGAAAGGTGTGGATGCAGATTCTCTCTATGTCTGACCCCTGGAATTTTTGATGGGATGGTGTGGAAGGAGATTCACTCTGTGTCTGACCCCGGGCAATGTGTGATGGGACTGTTTGGATGCAGGTTCACTTAGTGTCTGACCCAGGGCTTTTGTGACGGGACGGTGTGGAGGGAGATTCACTCTGTGTCTGACCCCGGGCTTTTGTGATGGGACGGTGAGGAGGGAGATTCAATCTCTGTCTGACCCCGGGAACGTGTGATGGGACTGTTGGATTGAGATTTACTCTGTATCTGACCCCGAGAGTGTATGTTGGGACTGTTAGGATGGAGATTCACTCTGCGTCTGACCCCGGGACCCTGTGATGGGACGGTTTGGATGGAGATTAACTCTGTGTCAGACCCCGGGAGTGTGTGAAGGGACGGTGAGGAGGGAGTTTCACTCTGTTTCACACCCCGGGAGTTTGTGATGTATAGGTGTGGATGCAGATTCACTCTAAGTCTGACCCCGGGAATTTGTGATGGGACGGTGAAGAGGGAGATTCACTCTGTGTCTGACCCCGGAAGTTTGTGATGGGACGGTGTGGATGGAGATTCACTCTGTGTCGGACCCCGGGAGTGTGTGATGGGACCGTGAGGAGTGAGATTTACTCTTTGTCTGACCCCGTGAGTTTGTCATGGAAAGGTGTGGATGCAGATTCTCTCTATGTCTGACCCCTGGATTTTTGATGGGATGGTGTGTAAGGATATTAACTCTGTGTCTGACCCCGGGCAATGTGTGATGGGACTGTTTGGATGCAGGTTCACTCAGTGTCTGACCCAGGTCTTTTGTGATGGGACGGTGTTGAGGGAGATTCAATCTGTGTCAGACACCGGAAGTTTGTGATGGGACGGTGTGGATGGAGATTCACTCGGTGTCTGAACCCGGGAGTGTGTGATGGGACGGTGAGGAGGGAGTTTCACTCTGTTTCACACCCCGGGAGTTTGTGATGGATAGGTGTGGATGCAGATTCACTCTAAGTCTGACCCCGGGAATTTGTGATGGGACGGTGAAGAGGGAGATTCACTCTGTGTCTGACCCCGGGCTTTTGTGATGGGACGGTGAGGAGGGAGATTCAATCTCTGTCTGACCCCGGGAACGTGTGATGGGACTGTTGGATTGAGATTTACTCTGTATCTGACCCCGAGAGTGTATGTTGGGACTGTTAGGATGGAGATTCACTCTGCGTCTGACCCCGGGACCCTGTGATGGGACGGTTTGGATGGAGATTAACTCTGTGTCAGACCCCGGGAGTGTGTGAAGGGACGGTGAGGAGGGAGTTTCACTCTGTTTCACACCCCGGGAGTTTGTGATGTATAGGTGTGGATGCAGATTCACTCTGTGTCTGACCCCGGAAGTTTGTGATGGGACGGTGTGGATGGAGATTCACTCTGTGTCTGACCCCGGGAGTGTGTGATGGGACCGTGAGGAGTGAGATTTACTCTTTGTCTGACCCCGTGAGTTTGTCATGGAAAGGTGTGGATGCAGATTCTCTCTATGTCTGACCCCTGGATTTTTGATGGGATGGTGTGTAAGGATATTAACTCTGTGTCTGACCCCGGGCAATGTGTGATGGGACTGTTTGGATGCAGGTTCACTCAGTGTCTGACCCAGGTCTTTTGTGATGGGACGGTGTTGAGGGAGATTCAATCTGTGTCAGACACCGGAAGTTTGTGATGGGACGGTGTGGATGGAGATTCACTCGGTGTCTGAACCCGGGAGTGTGTGATGGGACGGTGAGGAGGGAGTTTCACTCTGTTTCACACCCCGGGAGTTTGTGATGGATAGGTGTGGATGCAGATTCACTCTAAGTCTGACCCCGGGAATTTGTGATGGGACGGTGAAGAGGGAGATTCACTCTGTGTCTGACCCCGGGCTTTTGTGATGGGACGGTGAGGAGGGAGATTTACTCTTTGTCTGTCCCCGGGAGTTTGTGATGGAAAGGTGTGGATGCAGATTCACTCTATGTCTGACCACTGGAATTTGTGATGGGATGATGTGGAAGGAGATTCACTCTGTGTCTGACCACGGCATTGTGTGATGGGACGGTTTAGATGGAGGTTCACTCAGTGTCTGACCCCAGGCTTTTGTGATGGGTTTGTGTGGAGGAAGATTCACTCTGTGTCTGACCCCGGGCTTTTGTGATGGGACGGTGAGGAGGGAGATTCAATATCTGTCTGACCCCGGGCTTTTGTGATGGGACGGTGAGGAGGGAGATTCAATATCTGTCTGACCCCGGGCTTTTGTGATGGGACGGTGTGGAGGGAGATTCACTCTGGGTCTGACCCCTTGAGTTTGTGATGGGCCGGTGTGTATGGAGATTCACTTTGTGTCTGACCCAGGGTTTTTGTGATGGGCCGGTGTTAATGGAGATTCACCTTGTGTCTGACCCCGCCAGTGTGTGATGGGACGGTGATGAGGGAGATTCACTCTGTGTCTGACCCAGGGAATGTGTGATGGGACGGTTTGGAAACAGATTCACTCTGTGTCTGACCCCGGGCTTTTGTGATGGGACGGTGAGGAGGGAGATTCAATATCTGTCTGACCCCGGGCTTTTGTGTTGGGACGGTGTGGAGGGAGATTCACTCTGTTTCTGACCCCGGGCTTTTGTGATGGGGCGGTGAGTAGGGAGATTCACACAGTGTCTGACCCCGTGAGTTCGTGATGGGCCGGTGTGGATGGAGATTCCCTCTGTGTCTGACCCCGGGAGTGTGTGATGGGACGGTGTGTTTGGAAATTCACTCTGTGTCTGACCCCGGGAGTGTGTGATGGGTCGGTGAGGAGGGAGATTCACTCTGTGTCTGACCACGGGAACGTGTGATGGGACGGATTGGATGCAGATTCTCTCTGTGCCTGTCGCCGGGAGTGTGTGCTGGGACGGTGAGGAGGGAGATTTACTGTTTGTCTGACCCCGGGAGTTTGTGATGGAAAGGTGTGGATGCAGATTCACTCTATGTCTGACCACTGGAATTTGTGATGGGATGATGTGGAAGGAGATTCACTCATGTTTCTGACCCCGGCAATGTGTGATGGGACGGTTTGGATGCAGGTTCACTCAGTGTCTGACCCAGGTCTTTTGTGATGGGACGGTGTTGTGGGAGATTTACTCTGTGTCAGACACCGGAAGTTTGTGATGGGACGGTTTGGATGGAGATTCACTCTGTGGCTGACCCCGGGAACGTGTGATGGAACGGTTTGGATGGTGGTTCACTCTGAGTCTGATCCAGGGAGTGTGTGATGGGACGGTGAAGAGGGAGATTCACTTTGTGTCTGACCCCGGGCTTTTGTGATGGGACGGTGCGGAGGGAGATTCACTCTCTGTCTGACCCCGGGAACGTGTGATGGGACGGTTGCATGGAGATTCTCTCTGTGTCTGACACCTGGCTTTTGTGATGGGACGGTGAGGAGGGCGATTCACTCTGTGCCTGACCCCGGGCTTTTGTGATGGGACGGTGAGGAGGGAGATTCACTCTCTGTCTGACCCCGGGAACGTGTGATGGTACGGTTGGATGGAGATTCTCTCTGTGTCTGACACCTGGCTATTGTGATGTGTCGGTGAGGAGGGCGATTCACTCTGTGTCTGACCCCGAGAGTGTATGTTGGGACTGTGAGGATGGAGATTCACTCTGCGTCTGACCCCGGGATTTTGTGATGGGACGGTGAGGAGGGAGATTCAATCTGTGTCTGACCACGGCAATGTGAGATGGGACGGTTTGGATGGAGATTCACTCTGTGTCTGACCCCGGGCTTTTGTGATGGGACGATGAGGAGGGAGATTCAATCAGTTTCTGACCGCCGGAACGTGTGATTGGACGGTTTGGATGGAGGTTCACTCCGAGTCTGACCCCGGGAGTGTGTGATGGGACGGTGAAGAGGGAGATTCACTCTGTGTCTGACCCCTGGCTTTTGTGATGGGACGGTGAGGAGGGTGATTCACTCTCTGTCTGACCCCGGGAACTTGTGATGGAACGGTTTGGATGGAGATTCACTCTGTGTCTGACCCCGGGAGTGTGTGATAGGACGGTGAGGGGTGAGATTCACTCTGTGTCTGACTCCGGGGACGTGTGATGGGACGGTTTGGATGCAGATTCACTCTGTGTCTGACCCCGGGAGTGTGTGATGGGACCGTGAGGAGGGAGATTTACTCTTTGTCTGACCCCGGGAGTTTGTCATGGAAAGGTGTGGATGCAGATTCTCTCTATGTCTGACCCCTGGAATTTTTGATGGGATGGTGTGGAAGGAGATTCACTCTGTGTCTGACCCCGGGCAATGTGTGATGGGACTGTTTGGATGCAGGTTCACTTAGTGTCTGACCCAGGGCTTTTGTGACGGGACGGTGTGGAGGGAGATTCACTCTGTGTCTGACCCCGGGCTTTTGTGATGGGACGGTGAGGAGGGAGATTCAATCTCTGTCTGACCCCGGGAACGTGTGATGGGACTGTTGGATTGAGATTTACTCTGTATCTGACCCCGAGAGTGTATGTTGGGACTGTTAGGATGGAGATTCACTCTGCGTCTGACCCCGGGACCCTGTGATGGGACGGTTTGGATGGAGATTAACTCTGTGTCAGACCCCGGGAGTGTGTGAAGGGACGGTGAGGAGGGAGTTTCACTCTGTTTCACACCCCGGGAGTTTGTGATGTATAGGTGTGGATGCAGATTCACTCTGTGTCTGACCCCGGAAGTTTGTGATGGGACGGTGTGGATGGAGATTCACTCTGTGTCTGACCCCGGGAGTGTGTGATGGGACCGTGAGGAGTGAGATTTACTCTTTGTCTGACCCCGTGAGTTTGTCATGGAAAGGTGTGGATGCAGATTCTCTCTATGTCTGACCCCTGGATTTTTGATGGGATGGTGTGTAAGGATATTAACTCTGTGTCTGACCCCGGGCAATGTGTGATGGGACTGTTTGGATGCAGGTTCACTCAGTGTCTGACCCAGGTCTTTTGTGATGGGACGGTGTTGAGGGAGATTCAATCTGTGTCTGACCCCGGGCTTTTGTGATGGGACGGTGAGGAGGGAGATTCACTCTCTGTCTGACCCCGGGAACGTGTGATGGGACGGTTGCATGGAGATTCTCTCTGTGTCTGACACCTGGCTTTTGTGATGGGACGGTGAGGAGGGCGATTCACTCTGTGCCTGACCCCGGGCTTTTGTGATGGGACGGTGAGGAGGGAGATTCACTCTGTGTCTGACCCCGGGAACGTGTGATGGGACGGTTTGGATGCAGATTCACTCTGTGTCTGACCCCGGGAGTGTGTGATGGGACCGTGAGGAGTGAGATTTACTCTTTGTCTGATCCCGTGAGTTTGTCATGGAAAGGGGTGGATGCAGATTCTCTCTATGTCTGACCCCTGGATTTTTGATGGGATGGTGTGTAAGGATATTCACTCTGTGTCTGACTCCGGGCAATGTGTGATGGGACTGTTTGGATGCAGGTTCACTCAGTGTCTGACCCAGGTCTTTTGTGATGGGACGGTGTTGAGGGAGATTCACTCTGTGTCAGACACCGGAAGTTTGTGATGGGACGGTGTGGATGGAGATTCACTCTGTTTCTGACCCCGGGATTGTGTGATGGGACCGTGAGGAGGGAGTTTCACTCTGTTTCACACCCCGGGAGTTTGTGATGGATAGGTTTGTATGCAGATTCACTCTAAGTCTGACCCCGGGAGTGTGTGATGGGACCGTGTGGAGTGAGATTTACTCTTTGTCTGACCCCGTGAGTTTGTCATGGAAAGGTGTGGATGCAGGTTCACTCAGTGTCTGACCCAGGTCTTTTGTGATGGGACGGTGTTGAGGGAGATTCACTCTGTGTCAGACACCGGAAGTTTGTGATGGGACGGTGTGGACGGAGATTCACTCTGTGTCTGAACCCGGGAGTGTGTGATGGGACGGTGAGGAGGGAGTTTCACTCTGTTTCACACCCCGGGAGTTTGTGATGGATAGGTGTGGATGCAGATTCACTCTAAGTATGACCCCTGGAATTTGTGATGGGATGGTGTGGAAGGATATTCACTCTGTTTCTGACCCCGGCAATGTGTGATGGGACCGTTTAAATGGAGGTTCACTCAGTGTCTGACCCAGGTCTTTTGTGATGGGACGGTGTGGAGGGAGGTTCACTCAGTGTCTGACCCCTGGAGTTTAAGATGTGACGGTGTGGAGGGAGATTCAATCAGTTTCTGACCGCGGGAACGTGTGATGGGACGGTTTGGATGGAGGTTCACTCCGAGTCTGACCCCGGGAGTGTGTGATGGGACGGTGAAGAGGGAGATTCACTCTGTGTCTGACCCCGGGCTTTTGTGATGGGACGGTGAGGAGGGTGATTCACTCTCTGTCTGACCCCGGGAACGTGTGATGGAACGGTTTGGATGGAGGTTCACTCCGAGTCTGACCCCGAGAGTGTGTGATGGGACGGTGAAGAGGGAGATTCACTCTGTGTCTGACCCCGGGCTTTTGTGATGGGACGGTTTGGATGCAGATTCACTCTGTGTCTGACCCCGGGAGTGTGTGATGGGACTGTTTGGATGCAGGTTCAGTTAGTGTCTGACCCAGGGCTTTTGTGACGGGACGGTGTGGAGGGAGATTCACTCTGTGTCTGACCCCGGGCTTTTGTGATGGGACGGTGCGGAGGGAGATTCAATCTCTGTCTGACCCCGGGAACGTGTGATGGGACGGTTGGATTGAGATTTACTCTGTATCTGACCCCGGGAGTGTATGTTGGGACTGTTAGGATGGAGATTCACTCTGCGTCTGACCCCGGGACCCTGTGATGGGACGGTTTGGATGGAGACTAACTCTGTGTCAGACCCCGGGAGTGTGTGATGGGACGGTGAGGAGGGAGTTTCACTCTGTTTCACACCCCGGGAGTTTGTGATGGATAGGTGTGGATGCAGATTCACTCTAAGTCTGACCCCGGGAATTTGTGATGGGACGGTGAAGAGGGAGATTCACTCTGTGTCTGAGCCCGGGCTTTTGTGATGGGACGGTGTTGAGGGAGATTCACTCTGTGTCAGACACCGGAAGTTTGTGATGGGACGGTGTGGATGGAGATTCACTCTGTTTCTGACCCCGGGAGTGTGTGATGGGACGGTGAGGAGGGAGTTTCACTCTGTTTCACACCCCGGGAGTTTGTGATGGATAGGTTTGGATGCAGATTCACTCTAAGTCTGACCCCGGGAATTTGTGATGGGACGGTGAAGAGGGAGTTTCACTCTGTGTCTGACCCCGGGCTTTTGTGATGGGACGGTGAGGAGGGAGATTTACTCTTTGTCTGTCCCCGGGAGTTTGTCATGGAAAGGTGTGGATGCAGATCCTCTCTATGTCTGACCCCTGGAATTTGTGATGGGATGGTGTGGAAGGAGATTCACTCATGTTTCTGACCCCGGCAATGTGTGATGGGACGGTTTGGATGCAGGTTCACTCAGTGTCTGACCCAGGTCTTTTGTGATGGGACGGTGTTGTGGGAGATTTACTCTGTGTCAGACACCGGAAGTTTGTGATGGGACGGTTTGGATGGAGATTCACTCTGTGGCTGACCCCGGGCTTTTGTGATGGGACGGTGAAGCGGGAGATTCACTCTGTGTCTGACCCCGGGAACGTGTGATGGAACGGTTTGGATGGTGGTTCACTCTGAGTCTGATCCAGGGAGTGTGTGATGGGACGGTGAAGAGGGAGATTCACTTTGTGTCTGACCCCGGGCTTTTGTGATGGGACGGTGAGGAGGGAGATTCACTCTGTGTCTGACCACGGGAACGTGTGATGGGACGGATTGGATGCAGATTCTCTCTGTGCCTGTCGCCGGGAGTGTGTGCTGGGACGGTGAGGAGGGAGATTTACTGTTTGTCTGACCCCGGGAGTTTGTGATGGAAAGGTGTGGATGCAGATTCACTCTATGTCTGACCACTGGAATTTGTGATGGGATGATGTGGAAGGAGATTCACTCATGTTTCTGACCCCGGCAATGTGTGATGGGACGGTTTGGATGCAGGTTCACTCAGTGTCTGACCCAGGTCTTTTGTGATGGGACGGTGTTGTGGGAGATTTACTCTGTGTCAGACACCGGAAGTTTGTGATGGGACGGTTTGGATGGAGATTCACTCTGTGGCTGACCCCGGGCTTTTGTGATGGGACGGTGAAGCGGGAGATTCACTCTGTGTCTGACCCCGGGAACGTGTGATGGAACGGTTTGGATGGTGGTTCACTCTGAGTCTGATCCAGGGAGTGTGTGATGGGACGGTGAAGAGGGAGATTCACTTTGTGTCTGACCCCGGGCTTTTGTGATGGGACGGTGAGGAGGGAGATTCACTCTCTGTCTGACCCCGGGAACGTGTGATGGGACGGTTGCATGGAGATTCTCTCTGTGTCTGACACCTGGCTTTTGTGATGGGACGGTGAGGAGGGCGATTCACTCTGTGCCTGACCCCGGGCTTTTGTGATGGGACGGTGAGGAGGGAGATTCACTCTGTGTCTGACCCCGGGAACGTGTGATGGTACGGTTGGATGGAGATTCTCTCTGTGTCTGACACCTGGCTATTGTGATGTGTCGGTGAGGAGGGCGATTCACTCTGTGTCTGACCCCGAGAGTGTATGTTGGGACTGTGAGGATGGAGATTCACTCTGCGTCTGACCCCGGGATTTTGTGATGGGACGGTGAGGAGGGAGATTCAATCTGTGTCTGACCACGGCAATGTGAGATGGGACGGTTTGGATGGAGATTCACTCTGTGTCTGACCCCGGGCTTTTGTGATGGGACGATGAGGAGGGAGATTCAATCAGTTTCTGACCGCCGGAACGTGTGATTGGACGGTTTGGATGGAGGTTCACTCCGAGTCTGACCCCGGGAGTGTGTGATGGGACGGTGAAGAGGGAGATTCACTGTGTGTCTGACCCCTGGCTTTTGTGATGGGACGGTGAGGAGGGTGATTCACTCTCTGTCTGACCCCGGGAACTTGTGATGGAACGGTTTGGATGGAGATTCACTCTGTGTCTGACCCCGGGAGTGTGTGATAGGACGGTGAGGGGTGAGATTCACTCTGTGTCTGACTCCGGGGACGTGTGATGGGACGGTTTGGATGCAGATTCACTCTGTGTCTGACCCCGGGAGTGTGTGATGGGACCGTGAGGAGGGAGATTTACTCTTTGTCTGACCCCGGGAGTTTGTCATGGAAAGGTGTGGATGCAGATTCTCTCTATGTCTGACCCCTGGAATTTTTGATGGGATGGTGTGGAAGGAGATTCACTCTGTGTCTGACCCCGGGCAATGTGTGATGGGACTGTTTGGATGCAGGTTCACTTAGTGTCTGACCCAGGGCTTTTGTGACGGGACGGTGTGGAGGGAGATTCACTCTGTGTCTGACCCCGGGCTTTTGTGATGGGACGGTGAGGAGGGAGATTCAATCTCTGTCTGACCCCGGGAACGTGTGATGGGACTGTTGGATTGAGATTTACTCTGTATCTGACCCCGAGAGTGTATGTTGGGACTGTTAGGATGGAGATTCACTCTGCGTCTGACCCCGGGACCCTGTGATGGGACGGTTTGGATGGAGATTAACTCTGTGTCAGACCCCGGGAGTGTGTGAAGGGACGGTGAGGAGGGAGTTTCACTCTGTTTCACACCCCGGGAGTTTGTGATGTATAGGTGTGGATGCAGATTCACTCTAAGTCTGACCCCGGGAATTTGTGATGGGACGGTGAAGAGGGAGATTCACTCTGTGTCTGACCCCGGAAGTTTGTGATGGGACGGTGTGGATGGAGATTCACTCTGTGTCTGACCCCGGGAGTGTGTGATGGGACCGTGAGGAGTGAGATTTACTCTTTGTCTGACCCCGTGAGTTTGTCATGGAAAGGTGTGGATGCAGATTCTCTCTATGTCTGACCCCTGGATTTTTGATGGGATGGTGTGTAAGGATATTAACTCTGTGTCTGACCCCGGGCAATGTGTGATGGGACTGTTTGGATGCAGGTTCACTCAGTGTCTGACCCAGGTCTTTTGTGATGGGACGGTGTTGAGGGAGATTCAATCTGTGTCAGACACCGGAAGTTTGTGATGGGACGGTGTGGATGGAGATTCACTCGGTGTCTGAACCCGGGAGTGTGTGATGGGACGGTGAGGAGGGAGTTTCACTCTGTTTCACACCCCGGGAGTTTGTGATGGATAGGTGTGGATGCAGATTCACTCTAAGTCTGACCCCGGGAATTTGTGATGGGACGGTGAAGAGGGAGATTCACTCTGTGTCTGACCCCGGGCTTTTGTGATGGGACGGTGAGGAGGGAGATTCAATCTCTGTCTGACCCCGGGAACGTGTGATGGGACTGTTGGATTGAGATTTACTCTGTATCTGACCCCGAGAGTGTATGTTGGGACTGTTAGGATGGAGATTCACTCTGCGTCTGACCCCGGGACCCTGTGATGGGACGGTTTGGATGGAGATTAACTCTGTGTCAGACCCCGGGAGTGTGTGAAGGGACGGTGAGGAGGGAGTTTCACTCTGTTTCACACCCCGGGAGTTTGTGATGTATAGGTGTGGATGCAGATTCACTCTGTGTCTGACCCCGGAAGTTTGTGATGGGACGGTGTGGATGGAGATTCACTCTGTGTCTGACCCCGGGAGTGTGTGATGGGACCGTGAGGAGTGAGATTTACTCTTTGTCTGACCCCGTGAGTTTGTCATGGAAAGGTGTGGATGCAGATTCTCTCTATGTCTGACCCCTGGATTTTTGATGGGATGGTGTGTAAGGATATTAACTCTGTGTCTGACCCCGGGCAATGTGTGATGGGACTGTTTGGATGCAGGTTCACTCAGTGTCTGACCCAGGTCTTTTGTGATGGGACGGTGTTGAGGGAGATTCAATCTGTGTCAGACACCGGAAGTTTGTGATGGGACGGTGTGGATGGAGATTCACTCGGTGTCTGAACCCGGGAGTGTGTGATGGGACGGTGAGGAGGGAGTTTCACTCTGTTTCACACCCCGGGAGTTTGTGATGGATAGGTGTGGATGCAGATTCACTCTAAGTCTGACCCCGGGAATTTGTGATGGGACGGTGAAGAGGGAGATTCACTCTGTGTCTGACCCCGGGCTTTTGTGATGGGACGGTGAGGAGGGAGATTTACTCTTTGTCTGTCCCCGGGAGTTTGTGATGGAAAGGTGTGGATGCAGATTCACTCTATGTCTGACCACTGGAATTTGTGATGGGATGATGTGGAAGGAGATTCACTCTGTGTCTGACCACGGCATTGTGTGATGGGACGGTTTAGATGGAGGTTCACTCAGTGTCTGACCCCAGGCTTTTGTGATGGGTTTGTGTGGAGGAAGATTCACTCTGTGTCTGACCCCGGGCTTTTGTGATGGGACGGTGAGGAGGGAGATTCAATATCTGTCTGACCCCGGGCTTTTGTGATGGGACGGTGAGGAGGGAGATTCAATATCTGTCTGACCCCGGGCTTTTGTGATGGGACGGTGTGGAGGGAGATTCACTCTGGGTCTGACCCCTTGAGTTTGTGATGGGCCGGTGTGTATGGAGATTCACTTTGTGTCTGACCCAGGGTTTTTGTGATGGGCCGGTGTTAATGGAGATTCACCTTGTGTCTGACCCCGCCAGTGTGTGATGGGACGGTGATGAGGGAGATTCACTCTGTGTCTGACCCAGGGAATGTGTGATGGGACGGTTTGGAAACAGATTCACTCTGTGTCTGACCCCGGGCTTTTGTGATGGGACGGTGAGGAGGGAGATTCAATATCTGTCTGACCCCGGGCTTTTGTGTTGGGACGGTGTGGAGGGAGATTCACTCTGTTTCTGACCCCGGGCTTTTGTGATGGGGCGGTGAGTAGGGAGATTCACACAGTGTCTGACCCCGTGAGTTCGTGATGGGCCGGTGTGGATGGAGATTCCCTCTGTGTCTGACCCCGGGAGTGTGTGATGGGACGGTGTGTTTGGAAATTCACTCTGTGTCTGACCCCGGGAGTGTGTGATGGGTCGGTGAGGAGGGAGATTCACTCTGTGTCTGACCACGGGAACGTGTGATGGGACGGATTGGATGCAGATTCTCTCTGTGCCTGTCGCCGGGAGTGTGTGCTGGGACGGTGAGGAGGGAGATTTACTGTTTGTCTGACCCCGGGAGTTTGTGATGGAAAGGTGTGGATGCAGATTCACTCTATGTCTGACCACTGGAATTTGTGATGGGATGATGTGGAAGGAGATTCACTCATGTTTCTGACCCCGGCAATGTGTGATGGGACGGTTTGGATGCAGGTTCACTCAGTGTCTGACCCAGGTCTTTTGTGATGGGACGGTGTTGTGGGAGATTTACTCTGTGTCAGACACCGGAAGTTTGTGATGGGACGGTTTGGATGGAGATTCACTCTGTGGCTGACCCCGGGCTTTTGTGATGGGACGGTGTTGAGGGAGATTCACTCTGTGTCAGACACCGGAAGTTTGTGATGGGACGGTGTGGATGGAGATTCACTCTGTTTCTGACCCCGGGAGTGTGTGATGGGACGGTGAGGAGGGAGTTTCACTCTGTTTCACACCCCGGGAGTTTGTGATGGATAGGTTTGGATGCAGATTCACTCTAAGTCTGACCCCGGGAATTTGTGATGGGACGGTGAAGAGGGAGTTTCACTCTGTGTCTGACCCCGGGCTTTTGTGATGGGACGGTGAGGAGGGAGATTTACTCTTTGTCTGTCCCCGGGAGTTTGTCATGGAAAGGTGTGGATGCAGATCCTCTCTATGTCTGACCCCTGGAATTTGTGATGGGATGGTGTGGAAGGAGATTCACTCATGTTTCTGACCCCGGCAATGTGTGATGGGACGGTTTGGATGCAGGTTCACTCAGTGTCTGACCCAGGTCTTTTGTGATGGGACGGTGTTGTGGGAGATTTACTCTGTGTCAGACACCGGAAGTTTGTGATGGGACGGTTTGGATGGAGATTCACTCTGTGGCTGACCCCGGGCTTTTGTGATGGGACGGTGAAGCGGGAGATTCACTCTGTGTCTGACCCCGGGAACGTGTGATGGAACGGTTTGGATGGTGGTTCACTCTGAGTCTGATCCAGGGAGTGTGTGATGGGACGGTGAAGAGGGAGATTCACTTTGTGTCTGACCCCGGGCTTTTGTGATGGGACGGTGAGGAGGGAGATTCACTCTGTGTCTGACCACGGGAACGTGTGATGGGACGGATTGGATGCAGATTCTCTCTGTGCCTGTCGCCGGGAGTGTGTGCTGGGACGGTGAGGAGGGAGATTTACTGTTTGTCTGACCCCGGGAGTTTGTGATGGAAAGGTGTGGATGCAGATTCACTCTATGTCTGACCACTGGAATTTGTGATGGGATGATGTGGAAGGAGATTCACTCATGTTTCTGACCCCGGCAATGTGTGATGGGACGGTTTGGATGCAGGTTCACTCAGTGTCTGACCCAGGTCTTTTGTGATGGGACGGTGTTGTGGGAGATTTACTCTGTGTCAGACACCGGAAGTTTGTGATGGGACGGTTTGGATGGAGATTCACTCTGTGGCTGACCCCGGGCTTTTGTGATGGGACGGTGAAGCGGGAGATTCACTCTGTGTCTGACCCCGGGAACGTGTGATGGAACGGTTTGGATGGTGGTTCACTCTGAGTCTGATCCAGGGAGTGTGTGATGGGACGGTGAAGAGGGAGATTCACTTTGTGTCTGACCCCGGGCTTTTGTGATGGGACGGTGAGGAGGGAGATTCACTCTCTGTCTGACCCCGGGAACGTGTGATGGGACGGTTGCATGGAGATTCTCTCTGTGTCTGACACCTGGCTTTTGTGATGGGACGGTGAGGAGGGCGATTCACTCTGTGCCTGACCCCGGGCTTTTGTGATGGGACGGTGAGGAGGGAGATTCACTCTGTGTCTGACCCCGGGAACGTGTGATGGTACGGTTGGATGGAGATTCTCTCTGTGTCTGACACCTGGCTATTGTGATGTGTCGGTGAGGAGGGCGATTCACTCTGTGTCTGACCCCGAGAGTGTATGTTGGGACTGTGAGGATGGAGATTCACTCTGCGTCTGACCCCGGGATTTTGTGATGGGACGGTGAGGAGGGAGATTCAATCTGTGTCTGACCACGGCAATGTGAGATGGGACGGTTTGGATGGAGATTCACTCTGTGTCTGACCCCGGGCTTTTGTGATGGGACGATGAGGAGGGAGATTCAATCAGTTTCTGACCGCCGGAACGTGTGATTGGACGGTTTGGATGGAGGTTCACTCCGAGTCTGACCCCGGGAGTGTGTGATGGGACGGTGAAGAGGGAGATTCACTGTGTGTCTGACCCCTGGCTTTTGTGATGGGACGGTGAGGAGGGTGATTCACTCTCTGTCTGACCCCGGGAACTTGTGATGGAACGGTTTGGATGGAGATTCACTCTGTGTCTGACCCCGGGAGTGTGTGATAGGACGGTGAGGGGTGAGATTCACTCTGTGTCTGACTCCGGGGACGTGTGATGGGACGGTTTGGATGCAGATTCACTCTGTGTCTGACCCCGGGAGTGTGTGATGGGACCGTGAGGAGGGAGATTTACTCTTTGTCTGACCCCGGGAGTTTGTCATGGAAAGGTGTGGATGCAGATTCTCTCTATGTCTGACCCCTGGAATTTTTGATGGGATGGTGTGGAAGGAGATTCACTCTGTGTCTGACCCCGGGCAATGTGTGATGGGACTGTTTGGATGCAGGTTCACTTAGTGTCTGACCCAGGGCTTTTGTGACGGGACGGTGTGGAGGGAGATTCACTCTGTGTCTGACCCCGGGCTTTTGTGATGGGACGGTGAGGAGGGAGATTCAATCTCTGTCTGACCCCGGGAACGTGTGATGGGACTGTTGGATTGAGATTTACTCTGTATCTGACCCCGAGAGTGTATGTTGGGACTGTTAGGATGGAGATTCACTCTGCGTCTGACCCCGGGACCCTGTGATGGGACGGTTTGGATGGAGATTAACTCTGTGTCAGACCCCGGGAGTGTGTGAAGGGACGGTGAGGAGGGAGTTTCACTCTGTTTCACACCCCGGGAGTTTGTGATGTATAGGTGTGGATGCAGATTCACTCTAAGTCTGACCCCGGGAATTTGTGATGGGACGGTGAAGAGGGAGATTCACTCTGTGTCTGACCCCGGAAGTTTGTGATGGGACGGTGTGGATGGAGATTCACTCTGTGTCTGACCCCGGGAGTGTGTGATGGGACCGTGAGGAGTGAGATTTACTCTTTGTCTGACCCCGTGAGTTTGTCATGGAAAGGTGTGGATGCAGATTCTCTCTATGTCTGACCCCTGGATTTTTGATGGGATGGTGTGTAAGGATATTAACTCTGTGTCTGACCCCGGGCAATGTGTGATGGGACTGTTTGGATGCAGGTTCACTCAGTGTCTGACCCAGGTCTTTTGTGATGGGACGGTGTTGAGGGAGATTCAATCTGTGTCAGACACCGGAAGTTTGTGATGGGACGGTGTGGATGGAGATTCACTCGGTGTCTGAACCCGGGAGTGTGTGATGGGACGGTGAGGAGGGAGTTTCACTCTGTTTCACACCCCGGGAGTTTGTGATGGATAGGTGTGGATGCAGATTCACTCTAAGTCTGACCCCGGGAATTTGTGATGGGACGGTGAAGAGGGAGATTCACTCTGTGTCTGACCCCGGGCTTTTGTGATGGGACGGTGAGGAGGGAGATTCAATCTCTGTCTGACCCCGGGAACGTGTGATGGGACTGTTGGATTGAGATTTACTCTGTATCTGACCCCGAGAGTGTATGTTGGGACTGTTAGGATGGAGATTCACTCTGCGTCTGACCCCGGGACCCTGTGATGGGACGGTTTGGATGGAGATTAACTCTGTGTCAGACCCCGGGAGTGTGTGAAGGGACGGTGAGGAGGGAGTTTCACTCTGTTTCACACCCCGGGAGTTTGTGATGTATAGGTGTGGATGCAGATTCACTCTGTGTCTGACCCCGGAAGTTTGTGATGGGACGGTGTGGATGGAGATTCACTCTGTGTCTGACCCCGGGAGTGTGTGATGGGACCGTGAGGAGTGAGATTTACTCTTTGTCTGACCCCGTGAGTTTGTCATGGAAAGGTGTGGATGCAGATTCTCTCTATGTCTGACCCCTGGATTTTTGATGGGATGGTGTGTAAGGATATTAACTCTGTGTCTGACCCCGGGCAATGTGTGATGGGACTGTTTGGATGCAGGTTCACTCAGTGTCTGACCCAGGTCTTTTGTGATGGGACGGTGTTGAGGGAGATTCAATCTGTGTCAGACACCGGAAGTTTGTGATGGGACGGTGTGGATGGAGATTCACTCGGTGTCTGAACCCGGGAGTGTGTGATGGGACGGTGAGGAGGGAGTTTCACTCTGTTTCACACCCCGGGAGTTTGTGATGGATAGGTGTGGATGCAGATTCACTCTAAGTCTGACCCCGGGAATTTGTGATGGGACGGTGAAGAGGGAGATTCACTCTGTGTCTGACCCCGGGCTTTTGTGATGGGACGGTGAGGAGGGAGATTTACTCTTTGTCTGTCCCCGGGAGTTTGTGATGGAAAGGTGTGGATGCAGATTCACTCTATGTCTGACCACTGGAATTTGTGATGGGATGATGTGGAAGGAGATTCACTCTGTGTCTGACCACGGCATTGTGTGATGGGACGGTTTAGATGGAGGTTCACTCAGTGTCTGACCCCAGGCTTTTGTGATGGGTTTGTGTGGAGGAAGATTCACTCTGTGTCTGACCCCGGGCTTTTGTGATGGGACGGTGAGGAGGGAGATTCAATATCTGTCTGACCCCGGGCTTTTGTGATGGGACGGTGAGGAGGGAGATTCAATATCTGTCTGACCCCGGGCTTTTGTGATGGGACGGTGTGGAGGGAGATTCACTCTGGGTCTGACCCCTTGAGTTTGTGATGGGCCGGTGTGTATGGAGATTCACTTTGTGTCTGACCCAGGGTTTTTGTGATGGGCCGGTGTTAATGGAGATTCACCTTGTGTCTGACCCCGCCAGTGTGTGATGGGACGGTGATGAGGGAGATTCACTCTGTGTCTGACCCAGGGAATGTGTGATGGGACGGTTTGGAAACAGATTCACTCTGTGTCTGACCCCGGGCTTTTGTGATGGGACGGTGAGGAGGGAGATTCAATATCTGTCTGACCCCGGGCTTTTGTGTTGGGACGGTGTGGAGGGAGATTCACTCTGTTTCTGACCCCGGGCTTTTGTGATGGGGCGGTGAGTAGGGAGATTCACACAGTGTCTGACCCCGTGAGTTCGTGATGGGCCGGTGTGGATGGAGATTCCCTCTGTGTCTGACCCCGGGAGTGTGTGATGGGACGGTGTGTTTGGAAATTCACTCTGTGTCTGACCCCGGGAGTGTGTGATGGGTCGGTGAGGAGGGAGATTCACTCTGTGTCTGACCACGGGAACGTGTGATGGGACGGATTGGATGCAGATTCTCTCTGTGCCTGTCGCCGGGAGTGTGTGCTGGGACGGTGAGGAGGGAGATTTACTGTTTGTCTGACCCCGGGAGTTTGTGATGGAAAGGTGTGGATGCAGATTCACTCTATGTCTGACCACTGGAATTTGTGATGGGATGATGTGGAAGGAGATTCACTCATGTTTCTGACCCCGGCAATGTGTGATGGGACGGTTTGGATGCAGGTTCACTCAGTGTCTGACCCAGGTCTTTTGTGATGGGACGGTGTTGTGGGAGATTTACTCTGTGTCAGACACCGGAAGTTTGTGATGGGACGGTTTGGATGGAGATTCACTCTGTGGCTGACCCCGGGCTTTTGTGATGGGACGGTGAAGCGGGAGATTCACTCTGTGTCTGACCCCGGGAACGTGTGATGGAACGGTTTGGATGGTGGTTCACTCTGAGTCTGATCCAGGGAGTGTGTGATGGGACGGTGAAGAGGGAGATTCACTTTGTGTCTGACCCCGGGCTTTTGTGATGGGACGGTGAGGAGGGAGATTCACTCTCTGTCTGACCCCGGGAACGTGTGATGGGACGGTTGCATGGAGATTCTCTCTGTGTCTGACACCTGGCTTTTGTGATGGGACGGTGAGGAGGGCGATTCACTCTCTGTCTGACCCCGGGAACTTGTGATGGAACGGTTTGGATGGAGATTCACTCTGTGTCTGACCCCGGGAGTGTGTGATAGGACGGTGAGGGGTGAGATTCACTCTGTGTCTGACTCCGGGGACGTGTGATGGGACGGTTTGGATGCAGATTCACTCTGTGTCTGACCCCGGGAGTGTGTGATGGGACCGTGAGGAGGGAGATTTACTCTTTGTCTGACCCCGGGAGTTTGTCATGGAAAGGTGTGGATGCAGATTCTCTCTATGTCTGACCCCTGGAATTTTTGATGGGATGGTGTGGAAGGAGATTCACTCTGTGTCTGACCCCGGGCAATGTGTGATGGGACTGTTTGGATGCAGGTTCACTTAGTGTCTGACCCAGGGCTTTTGTGACGGGACGGTGTGGAGGGAGATTCACTCTGTGTCTGACCCCGGGCTTTTGTGATGGGACGGTGAGGAGGGAGATTCAATCTCTGTCTGACCCCGGGAACGTGTGATGGGACTGTTGGATTGAGATTTACTCTGTATCTGACCCCGAGAGTGTATGTTGGGACTGTTAGGATGGAGATTCACTCTGCGTCTGACCCCGGGACCCTGTGATGGGACGGTTTGGATGGAGATTAACTCTGTGTCAGACCCCGGGAGTGTGTGAAGGGACGGTGAGGAGGGAGTTTCACTCTGTTTCACACCCCGGGAGTTTGTGATGTATAGGTGTGGATGCAGATTCACTCTAAGTCTGACCCCGGGAATTTGTGATGGGACGGTGAAGAGGGAGATTCACTGTCTGTCTGACCCCGGAAGTTTGTGATGGGACGGTGTGGATGGAGATTCACTCTGTGTCTGACCCCGGGAGTGTGTGATGGGACCGTGAGGAGTGAGATTTACTCTTTGTCTGACCCCGTGAGTTTGTCATGGAAAGGTGTGGATGCAGATTCTCTCTATGTCTGACCCCTGGATTTTTGATGGGATGGTGTGTAAGGATATTAACTCTGTGTCTGACCCCGGGCAATGTGTGATGGGACTGTTTGGATGCAGGTTCACTCAGTGTCTGACCCAGGTCTTTTGTGATGGGACGGTGTTGAGGGAGATTCAATCTGTGTCAGACACCGGAAGTTTGTGATGGGACGGTGTGGATGGAGATTCACTCGGTGTCTGAACCCGGGAGTGTGTGATGGGACGGTGAGGAGGGAGTTTCACTCTGTTTCACACCCCGGGAGTTTGTGATGGATAGGTGTGGATGCAGATTCACTCTAAGTCTGACCCCGGGAATTTGTGATGGGACGGTGAAGAGGGAGATTCACTCTGTGTCTGACCCCGGGCTTTTGTGATGGGACGGTGAGGAGGGAGATTCAATCTCTGTCTGTCCCCGGGAACGTGTGATGGGACTGTTGGATTGAGATTTACTCTGTATCTGACCCCGAGAGTGTATGTTGGGACTGTTAGGATGGAGATTCACTCTGCGTCTGACCCCGGGACCCTGTGATGGGACGGTTTGGATGGAGATTAACTCTGTGTCAGACCCCGGGAGTGTGTGAAGGGACGGTGAGGAGGGAGTTTCACTCTGTTTCACACCCCGGGAGTTTGTGATGTATAGGTGTGGATGCAGATTCACTCTGTGTCTGACCCCGGAAGTTTGTGATGGGACGGTGTGGATGGAGATTCACTCTGTGTCTGACCCCGGGAGTGTGTGATGGGACCGTGAGGAGTGAGATTTACTCTTTGTCTGACCCCGTGAGTTTGTCATGGAAAGGTGTGGATGCAGATTCTCTCTATGTCTGACCCCTGGATTTTTGATGGGATGGTGTGTAAGGATATTAACTCTGTGTCTGACCCCGGGCAATGTGTGATGGGACTGTTTGGATGCAGGTTCACTCAGTGTCTGACCCAGGTCTTTTGTGATGGGACGGTGTTGAGGGAGATTCAATCTGTGTCAGACACCGGAAGTTTGTGATGGGACGGTGTGGATGGAGATTCACTCGGTGTCTGAACCCGGGAGTGTGTGATGGGACGGTGAGGAGGGAGTTTCACTCTGTTTCACACCCCGGGAGTTTGTGATGGATAGGTGTGGATGCAGATTCACTCTAAGTCTGACCCCGGGAATTTGTGATGGGACGGTGAAGAGGGAGATTCACTCTGTGTCTGACCCCGGGCTTTTGTGATGGGACGGTGAGGAGGGAGATTTACTCTTTGTCTGTCCCCGGGAGTTTGTGATGGAAAGGTGTGGATGCAGATTCACTCTATGTCTGACCACTGGAATTTGTGATGGGATGATGTGGAAGGAGATTCACTCTGTGTCTGACCACGGCATTGTGTGATGGGACGGTTTAGATGGAGGTTCACTCAGTGTCTGACCCCAGGCTTTTGTGATGGGTTTGTGTGGAGGAAGATTCACTCTGTGTCTGACCCCGGGCTTTTGTGATGGGACGGTGAGGAGGGAGATTCAATATCTGTCTGACCCCGGGCTTTTGTGATGGGACGGTGAGGAGGGAGATTCAATATCTGTCTGACCCCGGGCTTTTGTGATGGGACGGTGTGGAGGGAGATTCACTCTGGGTCTGACCCCTTGAGTTTGTGATGGGCCGGTGTTAATGGAGATTCACCTTGTGTCTGACCCCGCCAGTGTGTGATGGGACGGTGATGAGGGAGATTCACTCTGTGTCTGACCCAGGGAATGTGTGATGGGACGGTTTGGAAACAGATTCACTCTGTGTCTGACCCCGGGCTTTTGTGATGGGACGGTGAGGAGGGAGATTCAATATCTGTCTGACCCCGGGCTTTTGTGTTGGGACGGTGTGGAGGGAGATTCACTCTGTTTCTGACCCCGGGCTTTTGTGATGGGGCGGTGAGTAGGGAGATTCACACAGTGTCTGACCCCGTGAGTTCGTGATGGGCCGGTGTGGATGGAGATTCCCTCTGTGTCTGACCCCGGGAGTGTGTGATGGGACGGTGTGTTTGGAAATTCACTCTGTGTCTGACCCCGGGAGTGTGTGATGGGTCGGTGAGGAGGGAGATTCACTCTGTGTCTGACCACGGGAACGTGTGATGGGACGGATTGGATGCAGATTCTCTCTGTGCCTGTCGCCGGGAGTGTGTGCTGGGACGGTGAGGAGGGAGATTTACTGTTTGTCTGACCCCGGGAGTTTGTGATGGAAAGGTGTGGATGCAGATTCACTCTATGTCTGACCACTGGAATTTGTGATGGGATGATGTGGAAGGAGATTCACTCATGTTTCTGACCCCGGCAATGTGTGATGGGACGGTTTGGATGCAGGTTCACTCAGTGTCTGACCCAGGTCTTTTGTGATGGGACGGTGTTGTGGGAGATTTACTCTGTGTCAGACACCGGAAGTTTGTGATGGGACGGTTTGGATGGAGATTCACTCTGTGGCTGACCCCGGGCTTTTGTGATGGGACGGTGAAGCGGGAGATTCACTCTGTGTCTGACCCCGGGAACGTGTGATGGAACGGTTTGGATGGTGGTTCACTCTGAGTCTGATCCAGGGAGTGTGTGATGGGACGGTGAAGAGGGAGATTCACTTTGTGTCTGACCCCGGGCTTTTGTGATGGGACGGTGAGGAGGGAGATTCACTCTCTGTCTGACCCCGGGAACGTGTGATGGGACGGTTGCATGGAGATTCTCTCTGTGTCTGACACCTGGCTTTTGTGATGGGACGGTGAGGAGGGCGATTCACTCTCTGTCTGACCCCGGGAACTTGTGATGGAACGGTTTGGATGGAGATTCACTCTGTGTCTGACCCCGGGAGTGTGTGATAGGACGGTGAGGGGTGAGATTCACTCTGTGTCTGACTCCGGGGACGTGTGATGGGACGGTTTGGATGCAGATTCACTCTGTGTCTGACCCCGGGAGTGTGTGATGGGACCGTGAGGAGGGAGATTTACTCTTTGTCTGACCCCGGGAGTTTGTCATGGAAAGGTGTGGATGCAGATTCTCTCTATGTCTGACCCCTGGAATTTTTGATGGGATGGTGTGGAAGGAGATTCACTCTGTGTCTGACCCCGGGCAATGTGTGATGGGACTGTTTGGATGCAGGTTCACTTAGTGTCTGACCCAGGGCTTTTGTGACGGGACGGTGTGGAGGGAGATTCACTCTGTGTCTGACCCCGGGCTTTTGTGATGGGACGGTGAGGAGGGAGATTCAATCTCTGTCTGACCCCGGGAACGTGTGATGGGACTGTTGGATTGAGATTTACTCTGTATCTGACCCCGAGAGTGTATGTTGGGACTGTTAGGATGGAGATTCACTCTGCGTCTGACCCCGGGACCCTGTGATGGGACGGTTTGGATGGAGATTAACTCTGTGTCAGACCCCGGGAGTGTGTGAAGGGACGGTGAGGAGGGAGTTTCACTCTGTTTCACACCCCGGGAGTTTGTGATGTATAGGTGTGGATGCAGATTCACTCTAAGTCTGACCCCGGGAATTTGTGATGGGACGGTGAAGAGGGAGATTCACTGTCTGTCTGACCCCGGAAGTTTGTGATGGGACGGTGTGGATGGAGATTCACTCTGTGTCTGACCCCGGGAGTGTGTGATGGGACCGTGAGGAGTGAGATTTACTCTTTGTCTGACCCCGTGAGTTTGTCATGGAAAGGTGTGGATGCAGATTCTCTCTATGTCTGACCCCTGGATTTTTGATGGGATGGTGTGTAAGGATATTAACTCTGTGTCTGACCCCGGGCAATGTGTGATGGGACTGTTTGGATGCAGGTTCACTCAGTGTCTGACCCAGGTCTTTTGTGATGGGACGGTGTTGAGGGAGATTCAATCTGTGTCAGACACCGGAAGTTTGTGATGGGACGGTGTGGATGGAGATTCACTCGGTGTCTGAACCCGGGAGTGTGTGATGGGACGGTGAGGAGGGAGTTTCACTCTGTTTCACACCCCGGGAGTTTGTGATGGATAGGTGTGGATGCAGATTCACTCTAAGTCTGACCCCGGGAATTTGTGATGGGACGGTGAAGAGGGAGATTCACTCTGTGTCTGACCCCGGGCTTTTGTGATGGGACGGTGAGGAGGGAGATTCAATCTCTGTCTGTCCCCGGGAACGTGTGATGGGACTGTTGGATTGAGATTTACTCTGTATCTGACCCCGAGAGTGTATGTTGGGACTGTTAGGATGGAGATTCACTCTGCGTCTGACCCCGGGACCCTGTGATGGGACGGTTTGGATGGAGATTAACTCTGTGTCAGACCCCGGGAGTGTGTGAAGGGACGGTGAGGAGGGAGTTTCACTCTGTTTCACACCCCGGGAGTTTGTGATGTATAGGTGTGGATGCAGATTCACTCTGTGTCTGACCCCGGAAGTTTGTGATGGGACGGTGTGGATGGAGATTCACTCTGTGTCTGACCCCGGGAGTGTGTGATGGGACCGTGAGGAGTGAGATTTACTCTTTGTCTGACCCCGTGAGTTTGTCATGGAAAGGTGTGGATGCAGATTCTCTCTATGTCTGACCCCTGGATTTTTGATGGGATGGTGTGTAAGGATATTAACTCTGTGTCTGACCCCGGGCAATGTGTGATGGGACTGTTTGGATGCAGGTTCACTCAGTGTCTGACCCAGGTCTTTTGTGATGGGACGGTGTTGAGGGAGATTCAATCTGTGTCAGACACCGGAAGTTTGTGATGGGACGGTGTGGATGGAGATTCACTCGGTGTCTGAACCCGGGAGTGTGTGATGGGACGGTGAGGAGGGAGTTTCACTCTGTTTCACACCCCGGGAGTTTGTGATGGATAGGTGTGGATGCAGATTCACTCTAAGTCTGACCCCGGGAATTTGTGATGGGACGGTGAAGAGGGAGATTCACTCTGTGTCTGACCCCGGGCTTTTGTGATGGGACGGTGAGGAGGGAGATTTACTCTTTGTCTGTCCCCGGGAGTTTGTGATGGAAAGGTGTGGATGCAGATTCACTCTATGTCTGACCACTGGAATTTGTGATGGGATGATGTGGAAGGAGATTCACTCTGTGTCTGACCACGGCATTGTGTGATGGGACGGTTTAGATGGAGGTTCACTCAGTGTCTGACCCCAGGCTTTTGTGATGGGTTTGTGTGGAGGAAGATTCACTCTGTGTCTGACCCCGGGCTTTTGTGATGGGACGGTGAGGAGGGAGATTCAATATCTGTCTGACCCCGGGCTTTTGTGATGGGACGGTGAGGAGGGAGATTCAATATCTGTCTGACCCCGGGCTTTTGTGATGGGACGGTGTGGAGGGAGATTCACTCTGGGTCTGACCCCTTGAGTTTGTGATGGGCCGGTGTTAATGGAGATTCACCTTGTGTCTGACCCCGCCAGTGTGTGATGGGACGGTGATGAGGGAGATTCACTCTGTGTCTGACCCAGGGAATGTGTGATGGGACGGTTTGGAAACAGATTCACTCTGTGTCTGACCCCGGGCTTTTGTGATGGGACGGTGAGGAGGGAGATTCAATATCTGTCTGAACCCGGGCTTTTGTGTTGGGACGGTGTGGAGGGAGATTCACTCTGTTTCTGACCCCGGGCTTTTGTGATGGGGCGGTGAGTAGGGAGATTCACACAGTGTCTGACCCCGTGAGTTCGTGATGGGCCGGTGTGGATGGAGATTCCCTCTGTGTCTGACCCCGGGAGTGTGTGATGGGACGGTGTGTTTGGAAATTCACTCTGTGTCTGACCCCGGGAGTGTGTGATGGGTCGGTGAGGAGGGAGATTCACTCTGTGTCTGACCACGGGAACGTGTGATGGGACGGATTGGATGCAGATTCTCTCTGTGCCTGTCGCCGGGAGTGTGTGCTGGGACGGTGAGGAGGGAGATTTACTGTTTGTCTGACCCCGGGAGTTTGTGATGGAAAGGTGTGGATGCAGATTCACTCTATGTCTGACCACTGGAATTTGTGATGGGATGATGTGGAAGGAGATTCACTCTGTGTCTGACCACGGCATTGTCTGATGGGACGGTTTAGATGGAGGTTCACTCAGTGTCTGACCCCAGGCTTTTGTGATGGGTTTGTGTGGAGGGAGATTCTCTCTGTGTCTGACCCCGGGAACGTGTGATGGAACGGTTAGATGGAGATTCTTTCTGTGTCTGACACCTGGCTTTTGTGATGGGTCGGTGAGGAGGGCGATTCACTCTGTGTCTGACCCCGAGAGTGTATGTTGGGACTGTGAGGATGGAGATTCACTCTGCGTCTGACCCCGGGATTTTGTGATGGGACGGTGAGCAGGGAGATTCAATCTGTGTCTGACCACGGCAATGTGAGATGGGACGGTTTGGATGGAGATTCACTCTGTGTCTGACCCCGGGCTTTTGTGATGGGACGGTGAGGAGGGAGATTCAATCAGTTTCTGACCGCGGGAACGTGTGATGGGACGGTTTGGATGGAGGTTCACTCCGAGTCTGACCGTTGGAGTGTGTGATGGGACGGTGAAGAGCGAGATTCACTCTGTGTCTGACCCCGGGCTTTTGTGATGGGACGGTGAGGAGGGTGATTCACTCTCTGTCTGACCCCGGGAACTTGAGATGGAACGGTTTGGATGGAGGTTCACTCTGTGTCTGACCCCGGAAGTTTGTGATGGGACGGTGTGGATGGAGATTCACTCTGTGTCTGACCCCGGGAGTGTGTGATGGGACCGTGAGGAGGGAGATTTACTCTTTGTCGGACCCAGGGAGTTTGTCATGGAAAGGTGTGGATGCAGATTCTCTCTATGTCTGACCCCTGGAATTTTTGATGGGATGGTGTGGAAGGAGATTCACTCTGTGTCTGATCCCGTGCAATGTGTGATGGGACGGTGTGGATGCAGGTTCACTCAGTGTCTGACCCAGGGCTTTTGTGATGGGACGGTGTGGAGGGAGATTCACTCTGTGTCTGACCCCGGGCTTTTGTGATGGGACGGTTTGGATGGAGGTTCACTCAGTGTCTGACCCCGGGAGTTTGAAAGATGTGACGGTGTGGATGGAGATTCACTCTGTGTATTACCCCGGGAATGTGTGATGGGACGGTTTGGATGGAGATTCACTCTGTGACTGACCCCGGGCTTTTGTGATGGGACGGTGAAGAGGGAGATTCACTGTCTGTCTGACCCCGGAAGTTTGTGATGGGACGGTGTGGATGGAGATTCACTCTGTGTCTGACCCCGGGAGTGTGTGATGGGACCGTGAGGAGTGAGATTTACTCTTTGTCTGACCCCGTGAGTTTGTCATGGAAAGGTGTGGATGCAGATTCTCTCTATGTCTGACCCCTGGATTTTTGATGGGATGGTGTGTAAGGATATTAACTCTGTGTCTGACCCCGGGCAATGTGTGATGGGACTGTTTGGATGCAGGTTCACTCAGTGTCTGACCCAGGTCTTTTGTGATGGGACGGTGTTGAGGGAGATTCAATCTGTGTCAGACACCGGAAGTTTGTGATGGGACGGTGTGGATGGAGATTCACTCGGTGTCTGAACCCGGGAGTGTGTGATGGGACGGTGAGGAGGGAGTTTCACTCTGTTTCACACCCCGGGAGTTTGTGATGGATAGGTGTGGATGCAGATTCACTCTAAGTCTGACCCCGGGAATTTGTGATGGGACGGTGAAGAGGGAGATTCACTCTGTGTCTGACCCCGGGCTTTTGTGATGGGACGGTGAGGAGGGAGATTCAATCTCTGTCTGTCCCCGGGAACGTGTGATGGGACTGTTGGATTGAGATTTACTCTGTATCTGACCCCGAGAGTGTATGTTGGGACTGTTAGGATGCAGATTCACTCTAAGTCTGACCCCGGGAATATGTGATGGGACGGTGAAGAGGGAGATTCACTCTGTGTCTGACCCCGGGCTTTTGTGATGGGACGGTGAGGATGGAGATTTTCTCTTTGTCTGTCCCCGGGAGTTTGTCATGGAAAGGTGTGGATGCAGATTCTCTCTAGGTCTGACCCCTGGAATTTGTGATTGGATGGTGTGGAAGGAGATTCACTCATGTTTCTGACCCCGGCAATGTGTGATGGGACGGTTTGGATGGAGGTTCACTCAGTGTCTGACCCAGGTCTTTTGTGATGGGACGGTGTTGTGGGAGATTTACTCTGTGTCAGACACCGGAAGTTTGTGATGGGTCGGTTTGGATGGAGATTCACTCTGTGGCTGACCCCGGGCTTTTGTGATGGGACGGTGAAGCGGGAGATTCACTCTGTGTCTGACCACGGGAACGTGTGATGGAACGGTTTGGATGCTGGTTCACTCTGAGTCTGATCCAGGGAGTGTGTGATGGGACGGTGAAGAGGGAGATTCACTTTGTGTCTGACCCCGGGAACGTGTGATGGGACGGTTGGATGGAGATTCTCTCTGTGTCTGACACCTGGCTTTTGTGATGGGACGGTGAGGGGGGCGATTCACTCTGTGTCTGACCCCGGGCTTTTGTGATGGGACGGTGAGGAGGGAGATTCACTCTCTGTCTGACCCCGGGAACGTGTGATGGTACGGTTGGATGGAGATTCTCTCTGTGTCTGACACCTGGCTTTTGTGATGGGTCGGTGAGGAGGGCGATTCACTCTGTGTCTGACCCCGAGAGTGTATGTTGGGACTGTGAGGATGGAGATTCACTCTGCGTCTGACCCCGGGAACGTGTGATGGGCGGTTGGATGGAGATTCACTTTGTGTCTGACCCAGGGCTTTTGTGATGGGACCGTGTGGAGGGAGATTCACTATGTGTCTGACCCCGGGCTTTTGTGATGGGACGGTGAGGAGGGAGATTCACTCTGTGTATTACCCCGGCAATGTGTGATGGGACGGTTTGGATGGAGATTCACTCTGTGACTGACCCCGGGCTTTTGTGATGGGACGGTGAAGAGGGAGATTCACTCTGTGTCTGACCCCGGGATCGTGTGATGGAACGGTTTGGATGGAGGTTCAGTCTGAGTCTGAACCCGGGAGTGTGTGATGGGACCGTGAGGAGTGAGATTTACTCTTTGTCTGACCCCGTGAGTTTGTCATGGAAAGGTGTGGATGCAGATTCTCTCTATGTCTGACCCCTTGAATTTGTGATGGAACGGTGTGGAAGGAGATTCACTCTGTGTCTGACCCCGGGAGTGTGTGATAGGACGGTGAGGAGGGAGATTCACTCTTTGTCTGACCCCGGGAGTTTGTCATGGAAAGGTGTGGATGCAGATTCTCTCTATGTCTGACCCCTGGAATTTTGTGATGGGACGGTGAGGAGGGAGATTCAATCTCTGTCTGACCCCGGGAACGTGTGATGGGACGGTTGGATTGAGATTTACTCTGTATCTGACCCCGAGAGTGTATGTTGGGACTGTTCGGATGGAGATTCACTCTGCGTCTGACCCCGGGACCCTGTGATGGGACGGTTTGAATGGAGATTCACTCTGTGTCAGACCCAGGGAGTGTGTGAAGTGACGGTGAGGAGGGAGTTTCACTCTGTTTCACACCCCGGGAGTTTGTGGTGGATAGGTGTGGATGCAGATTCACTCTAAGTCTGACCCCGGGAATTTGTGATGGGACGGTGAAGAGGGAGATTCACTCTGTGTCTGAGCCCGGGCTTTTGTGATGGGACGGTGAAGAGGGAGATTCACTCTGTGTCTGACCCCGGAAGTTTGTGATCGGACGGTGTGGATGGAGATTCACTCTGTGTCTGACCCCGGGAGTGTGTGATGGGACGGTGAGGAGGGAGATTCACTCTGTGTCTGTCCCCGGGAACGTGTGATGGGACGGTTTGGATGCAGATTCACTCTGTGTCTGACCCCGGGAGTGTGTGATGGGACCGTGAGGAGTGAGATTTACTCTTTGTCTGACCCCGTGAGTTTGTCATGGAAAGGTGTGGATGCAGATTCTCTCTATGTCTGACCCCTGGAATTTTTGATGGGATGGTGTGTAAGGATATTCACTCTGTGTCTGACCCCGGGCAATGTGTGATGGACTGTTTGGATGCAGGTTCACTCAGTGTCTGACCCAGGTCTTTTGTGATGGGACGGTGTGGATGGAGATTCACTCTGTGTCTGACCCCGGGAGTGTGTGATGGGACGGTGAGGAGGGAGTTTCACTCTGTTTCACACCCCGGGAGATTGTGATGGATAGGTGTGGATGCAGAGTCACTCTAAGTCTGACCCCGGGAATTTGTGATGGGACGGTGAAGAGGGAGTTTCACTCTGTGTCTGACCACGGGCTTTTGTGATGGGACGGTGAGGAGGGAGATTTTCTCTTTGTCTGTCCCCGGGAGTTTGTCATGGAAAGGTGTGGATGCAGATTCTCACTAGGTCTGACCCCTGGAATTTGTGATGGGACGGTTTGGATGGAGGTTCACTCAGTGTCTGACCCAGGTCTTTTGTGATGGGACGGTGTTGTGGGAGATTTACTCTGTGTCAGACACCGGAAGTTTGCGATGGGTCGGTTTGGATGGAGATTCACTCTGTGTCTGACCCCGGGAACGTGTGATGGAACGGTTTGGATGCTGGTTCACTCTGAGTCTGATCCAGGGAGTGTGAGATGGGACGGTGAAGAGGGAGATTCACTTTGTGTCTGACCACGGGAACGTGTGATGGGACGGTTGGATGGAGATTCTCTCTGTGTCTGACACCTGGCTTTTGTGATGGGACGGTGAGGAGGGCGATTCACTCTGTGTCTGACCCCGGGCTTTTGTGATGGGACGGTGAGGAGGGAGATTCACTCTCTGTCTGACCCCGGCAATGTGAGATGGGACGGTTTGGATGGAGATTCACTCTGTGTCTGACCCCGGGCTTTTGTGAATGGACGGTGAGGAGGGAGATTCAATCTGTTTATGACCGCGGGAACGTGTGATGGGACGGTGTGGATGCAGGTTCACTCAGTGTCTGACCCAGGGCTTTTGTGATGGGACCGTGTGGAGGGAGATTCACTATGTGTCTGACCCCGGGCTTTTGTGATGGGACGGTGAGGAGGGAGATTCACTCTGTGTATTACCCCGGCAATGTGTGATGGGACGGTTTGGATGGAGATTCACTCTGTGACTGACCCCGGGCTTTTGTGATGGGACGGTGAAGAGTGAGATTCACTCTGTGTCTGACCCCGGGATCGTGTGATGGAACGGTTTGGATGGAGGTTCAGTCTGAGTCTGAACCCGGGAGTGTGTGATGGGACGGTGAATAGGGAGATTCACTCTGTGTCTGACGCCGGGCTTTTGTGATGGGACGGTGTGGATGGAGATTCACTCTGTGTCTGACGCCGGGCTTTTGTGATGGGACGGTGTGGATGGGGATTCACTCTGTGTCTGACCCCGGGACTGTGTGATGGGACGGTTTGGATGCAGATTCAATCTGTGTCTGACCCCGGGAGTGTGTGATGGGACCGTGAGGAGTGAGATTTACTCTTTGTCTGACCCCGTGAGTTTGTCATGGAAAGGTGTGGATGCAGATTCTCTCTATGTCTGACCCCTGGAATTTTTGATGGGATGGAGTGTAAGGATATTCACTCTGTGTCTGATCCCGGGCAATGTGTGATGGGACTGTTTGGATGCAGGTTCACTCAGTGTCTGACCCAGGTCTTTTGTGATGGGACGGTGTTGAGGGAGATTCACTCTGTGTCAGACACCGGAAGTTTGTGATGGGACGGTGTGGATGGAGATTCACTCTGTGTCTGACCCCGGGAGTGTGTGATGGAACGGTGAGGAGGGAGTTTCACTCTGTTTCACACCCCGGGAGTTTGTGATGGATTGGTGTGGATGCAGATTCACTCTAAGTCTGACCCCGGGAATCTGTGATGGGACGGTGAAGAGGGAGATTCACTCTGTGTCTGAGCCCGGGCTTTTGTGATGGGACGGTGAGGAGGGAGATTTACTCTTTGTCAGTCCCCGGGAGTTTGTCATGGAAAGGTGTGGATGCAGATTCTCTCTATGTCTGTCCCCTGGAATTTGTGATGGGATGGTGTGGAAGGAGATTCACTCATGTTTCTGACCCCGGCAATGTGTGATGGGACGGTTTGGATGGAGGTTCACTCAGTGCCTGACCCAGGTCTTTTGTGATGGGACGGTGTTGAGGGAGATTTACTCTGTGTCAGACACCGGAAGTTTGTGATGGGACGGGTTAGATGGAGATTCACTCTGTGGCTGACCCCGGGCTTTTGTGATGGGACGGTAAAGAGGGAGATTCACGCTGTGTCTGACCCCGGGCTTTTGTGATGGGACGGTGAGGAGGGAGATTCACTCTCTGTCTGACCCCGCGAACGTGTGATGGGACGGTTGGATGGAGATTCTCTCTGTGTCTGACACCTGGCTTTTGTGATGGGACGGTGAGGAGGGCGATTCACTCTGTGTCTGACCCCGGGCTTTTGTGATGGGACGGTGAGGAGGGAGATTCACTCTCTGTCTGACCCCGGGAACGTGTGATGGGACGGTTGGATGGAGATTCTCTCTGTGTCTGACACCTGGCTTTTGTGATGGGACGGTGAGGAGGGCGATTCACTCTGTGTCTGACCCCGAGTGTGTATGTTGGGACTGTGAGGATGGAGATTCACTCTGCGACTCACGCCGGGACCCTGTGATGGGACGGTCTGCATGGAGATTCACTCTGTGTCAGACCCCGGGAGTGAGTGATGGGACGTTGAGGAGGGAGTTTCACACTGTTTCACACCCCGGGTGTTTGTGATGTATAGGTGTGGATGCAGATTCACTCTAAGTCTGACCCCGGGAATTTGTGATGGGACGGTGAAGAGGGAGATTCACTCTGTGTCTGAGCCCGGGCTTTTGTGATGGGACGGTGAAGAGGGAGATGCACTCTGTGTCTGACCCCGGAAGTTTGTGATCGGACGGTGTGGATGGAGATTCACTCTGTGTCTGACCCCGGGAGTGTGTGATGGGACGGTGAGGAGGGAGATTCACTCTGTGTCTGTCCCCGGGAACGTGTGATGGGACGGTTTGGATGCAGATTCACTCTGTGTCTGACCCCGGGAGTGTGTGATGGGACCGTGAGGAGTGAGATTTACTCTTTGTCTGACCCCGTGAGTTTGTCATGGAAAGGTGTGGATGCAGATTCTCTCTATGTCTGACCCCTGGAATTTTTGATGGGATGGTGTGTAAGGATATTCACTCTGTGTCTGACCCCGGGCAATGTGTGATGGACTGTTTGGATGCAGGTTCACTCAGTGTCTGACCCAGGTCTTTTGTGATGGGACGGTGTTGAGGGAGATTCACTCTGTGTCAGACACCGGAAGTTTGTGATGGGACGGTGTGAATGGAGATTCACTCTGTGTCTGACCCCGGGAGTGTGTGATGGGACGGTGAGGAGGGAGTTTCACTCTGTTTCACACCCCGGGAGATTGTGATGGATAGGTGTGGATGCAGAGTCACTCTAAGTCTGACCCCGGGAATTTGTGATTGGACGGTGTTGAGGGAGATTCACTCTGTGTCAGACACCGGAAGTTTGTGATGGGACGGTGTGGATGGAGATTCACTCTGTGTCTGACCCCGGGAGTGTGTGATGGGACGGTGAGGAGGGAGTTTCACTCTGTTTCACACCCCGGGAGAATGTGATGGATAGGTGTGGATGCAGATTCACTCTAAGTCTGACCCCGGGAATATGTGATGGGACGGTGAAGAGGGAGATTCACTCTGTGTCTGACCCCGGGCTTTTGTGATGGGACGGTGAGGAGGGAGATTTTCTCTTTGTCTGTCCCCGGGAGTTTGTCATGGAAAGGTGTGGATGCAGATTCTCTCTAGGTCTGACCCCTGGAATTTGTGATTGGATGGTGTGGAAGGAGATTCACTCATGTTTCTGACCCCGGCAATGTGTGATGGGACGGTTTGGATGGAGGTTCACTCAGTGTCTGACCCAGGTCTTTTGTGATGGGACGGTGTTGTGGGAGATTTACTCTGTGTCAGACACCGGAAGTTTGTGATGGGTCGGTTTGGATGGAGATTCACTCTGTGGCTGACCCCGGGCTTTTGTGATGGGACGGTGAAGCGGGAGATTCACTCTGTGTCTGACCACGGGAACGTGTGATGGAACGGTTTGGATGCTGGTTCACTCTGAGTCTGATCCAGGGAGTGTGTGATGGGACGGTGAAGAGGGAGATTCACTTTGTGTCTGACCCCGGGAACGTGTGATGGGACGGTTGGATGGAGATTCTCTCTGTGTCTGACACCTGGCTTTTGTGATGGGACGGTGAGGGGGGCGATTCACTCTGTGTCTGACCCCGGGCTTTTGTGATGGGACGGTGAGGAGGGAGATTCACTCTCTGTCTGACCCCGGGAACGTGTGATGGTACGGTTGGATGGAGATTCTCTCTGTGTCTGACACCTGGCTTTTGTGATGGGTCGGTGAGGAGGGCGATTCACTCTGTGTCTGACCCCGAGAGTGCATGTTGGGACTGTGAGGATGGAGATTCACTCTGCGTCTGACCCCGGGAACGTGTGATGGGCGGTTGGATGGAGATTCACTTTGTGTCTGACCCAGGGCTTTTGTGATGGGACCGTGTGGAGGGAGATTCACTATGTGTCTGACCCCGGGCTTTTGTGATGGGACGGTGAGGAGGGAGATTCACTCTGTGTATTACCCCGGCAATGTGTGATGGGACGGTTTGGATGGAGATTCACTCTGTGACTGACCCCGGGCTTTTGTGATGGGACGGTGAAGAGGGAGATTCACTCTGTGTCTGACCCCGGGATCGTGTGATGGAACGGTTTGGATGGAGGTTCAGTCTGAGTCTGAACCCGGGAGTGTGTGATGGGACCGTGAGGAGTGAGATTTACTCTTTGTCTGACCCCGTGAGTTTGTCATGGAAAGGTGTGGATGCAGATTCTCTCTATGTCTGACCCCTTGAATTTGTGATGGAACGGTGTGGAAGGAGATTCACTCTGTGTCTGACCCCGGGAGTGTGTGATAGGACGGTGAGGAGGGAGATTCACTCTTTGTCTGACCCCGGGAGTTTGTCATGGAAAGGTGTGGATGCAGATTCTCTCTATGTCTGACCCCTGGAATTTTGTGATGGGACGGTGAGGAGGGAGATTCAATCTCTGTCTGACCCCGGGAACGTGTGATGGGACGGTTGGATTGAGATTTACTCTGTATCTGACCCCGAGAGTGTATGTTGGGACTGTTCGGATGGAGATTCACTCTGCGTCTGACCCCGGGACCCTGTGATGGGACGGTTTGAATGGAGATTCACTCTGTGTCAGACCCAGGGAGTGTGTGAAGTGACGGTGAGGAGGGAGTTTCACTCTGTTTCACACCCCGGGAGTTTGTGGTGGATAGGTGTGGATGCAGATTCACTCTAAGTCTGACCCCGGGAATTTGTGATGGGACGGTGAAGAGGGAGATTCACTCTGTGTCTGAGCCCGGGCTTTTGTGATGGGACGGTGAAGAGGGAGATTCACTCTGTGTCTGACCCCGGAAGTTTGTGATCGGACGGTGTGGATGGAGATTCACTCTGTGTCTGACCCCGGGAGTGTGTGATGGGACGGTGAGGAGGGAGATTCACTCTGTGTCTGTCCCCGGGAACGTGTGATGGGACGGTTTGGATGCAGATTCACTCTGTGTCTGACCCCGGGAGTGTGTGATGGGACCGTGAGGAGTGAGATTTACTCTTTGTCTGACCCCGTGAGTTTGTCATGGAAAGGTGTGGATGCAGATTCTCTCTATGTCTGACCCCTGGAATTTTTGATGGGATGGTGTGTAAGGATATTCACTCTGTGTCTGACCCCGGGCAATGTGTGATGGACTGTTTGGATGCAGGTTCACTCAGTGTCTGACCCAGGTCTTTTGTGATGGGACGGTGTTGAGGGAGATTCACTCTGTGTCAGACACCGGAAGTTTGTGATGGGACGGTGTGGATGGAGATTCACTCTGTGTCTGACCCCGGGAGTGTGTGATGGGACGGTGAGGAGGGAGTTTCACTCTGTTTCACACCCCGGGAGATTGTGATGGATAGGTGTGGATGCAGAGTCACTCTAAGTCTGACCCCGGGAATTTGTGATGGGACGGTGAAGAGGGAGTTTCACTCTGTGTCTGACCACGGGCTTTTGTGATGGGACGGTGAGGAGGGAGATTTTCTCTTTGTCTGTCCCCGGGAGTTTGTCATGGAAAGGTGTGGATGCAGATTCTCACTAGGTCTGACCCCTGGAATTTGTGATGGGACGGTTTGGATGGAGGTTCACTCAGTGTCTGACCCAGGTCTTTTGTGATGGGACGGTGTTGTGGGAGATTTACTCTGTGTCAGACACCGGAAGTTTGCGATGGGTCGGTTTGGATGGAGATTCACTCTGTGTCTGACCCCGGGAACGTGTGATGGAACGGTTTGGATGCTGGTTCACTCTGAGTCTGATCCAGGGAGTGTGTGATGGGACGGTGAAGAGGGAGATTCACTTTGTGTCTGACCCCGGGAACGTGTGATGGGACGGTTGGATGGAGATTCTCTCTGTGTCTGACACCTGGCTTTTGTGATGGGACGGTGAGGAGGGCGATTCACTCTGTGTCTGACCCCGGGCTTTTGTGATGGGACGGTGAGGAGGGAGATTCACTCTCTGTCTGACCCCGGCAATGTGAGATGGGACGGTTTGGATGGAGATTCACTCTGTGTCTGACCCCGGGCTTTTGTGAATGGACGGTGAGGAGGGAGATTCAATCTGTTTATGACCGCGGGAACGTGTGATGGGACGGTGTGGATGCAGGTTCACTCAGTGTCTGACCCAGGGCTTTTGTGATGGGACCGTGTGGAGGGAGATTCACTATGTGTCTGACCCCGGGCTTTTGTGATGGGACGGTGAGGAGGGAGATTCACTCTGTGTATTACCCCGGCAATGTGTGATGGGACGGTTTGGATGGAGATTCACTCTGTGACTGAACCCGGGCTTTTGTGATGGGACGGTGAAGAGTGAGATTCACTCTGTGTCTGACCCCGGGATCGTGTGATGGAACGGTTTGGATGGAGGTTCAGTCTGAGTCTGAACCCGGGAGTGTGTGATGGGACGGTGAATAGGGAGATTCACTCTGTGCCTGACGCCGGGCTTTTGTGATGGGACGGTGTGGATGGCGATTCACTCTGTGTCTGACGCCGGGCTTTTGTGATGGGACGGTGTGGATGGGGATTCACTCTGTGTCTGACCCCGGGAGTGTGTGATGGGACGGTTTGGATGCAGATTCAATCTGTGTCTGACCCCGGGAGTGTGTGATGGGACCGTGAGGAGTGAGATTTACTCTTTGTCTGACCCCGTGAGTTTGTCATGGAAAGGTGTGGATGCAGATTCTCTCTATGTCTGACCCCTGGAATTTTTGATGGGATGGAGTGTAAGGATATTCACTCTGTGTCTGATCCCGGGCAATGTGTGATGGGACTGTTTGGATGCAGGTTCACTCAGTGTCTGACCCAGGTCTTTTGTGATGGGACGGTGTTGAGGGAGATTCACTCTGTGTCAGACACCGGAAGTTTGCGATGGGACGGTGTGGATGGAGATTCACTCTGTGTCTGACCCCGGGAGTGTGTGATGGAACGGTGAGGAGGGAGTTTCACTCTGTTTCACACCCCGGGAGTTTGTGATGGATTGGTGTGGATGCAGATTCACTCTAAGTCTGACCCCGGGAATTTGTGATGGGACGGTGAAGAGGGAGATTCACTCTGTGTCTGAGCCCGGGCTTTTGTGATGGGACGGTGAGGAGGGAGATTTACTCTTTGTCAGTCCCCGGGAGTTTGTCATGGAAAGGTGTGGATGCAGATTCTCTCTATGTCTGACCCCTGGAATTTGTGATGGGATGGTGTGGAAGGAGATTCACTCATGTTTCTGACCCCGGCAATGTGTGATGGGACGGTTTGGATGGAGGTTCACTCAGTGTCTGACCCAGGTCGTTTGTGATGGGACGGTGTTGAGGGAGATTTACTCTGTGTCAGACACCGGAAGTTTGTGATGGGACGGTTGAGATGGAGATTCACTCTGTGGCTGACCCCGGGCTTTTGTGATGGGACGGTAAAGAGGGAGATTCACGCTGTGTCTGACCCCGGGCTTTTGTGATGGGACGGTGAGGAGGGAGATTCACTCTCTGTCTGACCCCGCGAACGTGTGATGGGACGGTTGGATGGAGATTCTCTCTGTGTCTGACACCTGGCTTTTGTGATGGGACGGTGAGGAGGGCGATTCACTCTGTGTCTGACCCCGGGCTTTTGTGATGGGACGGTGAGGAGGGAGATTCACTCTCTGTCTGACCCCGGGAACGTGTGATGGGACGGTTGGATGGAGATTCTCTCTGTGTCTGACACCTGGCTTTTGTGATGGGACGGTGAGGAGGGCGATTCACTCTGTGTCTGACCCCGAGTGTGTATGTTGGGACTGTGAGGATGGAGATTCACTCTGCGACTCACGCCGGGACCCTGTGATGGGACGGTTTGGATGGAGATTCACTCTGTGTCAGACCCCGGGAGTGAGTGATGGGACGTTGAGGAGGGAGTTTCACACTGTTTCACACCCCGGGTGTTTGTGATGTATAGGTGTGGATGCAGATTCACTCTAAGTCTGACCCCGGGAATTTGTGATGGGACGGTGAAGAGGGAGATTCACTCTGTGTCTGAGCCCGGGCTTTTGTGATGGGACGGTGAAGAGGGAGATGCACTCTGTGTCTGACCCCGGAAGTTTGTGATCGGACGGTGTGGATGGAGATTCACTCTGTGTCTGACCCCGGGAGTGTGTGATGGGACGGTGAGGAGGGAGATTCACTCTGTGTCTGTCCCCGGGAACGTGTGATGGGACGGTTTGGATGCAGATTCACTCTGTGTCTGACCCCGGGAGTGTGTGATGGGACCGTGAGGAGTGAGATTTACTCTTTGTCTGACCCCGTGAGTTTGTCATGGAAAGGTGTGGATGCAGATTCTCTCTATGTCTGACCCCTGGAATTTTTGATGGGATGGTGTGTAAGGATATTCACTCTGTGTCTGACCCCGGGCAATGTGTGATGGACTGTTTGGATGCAGGTTCACTCAGTGTCTGACCCAGGTCTTTTGTGATGGGACGGTGTTGAGGGAGATTCACTCTGTGTCAGACACCGGAAGTTTGTGATGGGACGGTGTGGATGGAGATTCACTCTGTGTCTGACCCCGGGAGTGTGTGATGGGACGGTGAGGAGGGAGTTTCACTCTGTTTCACACCCCGGGAGATTGTGATGGATAGGTGTGGATGCAGAGTCACTCTAAGTCTGACCCCGGGAATTTGTGATTGGACGGTGTTGAGGGAGATTCACTCTGTGTCAGACACCGGAAGTTTGTGATGGGACGGTGTGGATGGAGATTCACTCTGTGTCTGACCCCGGGAGTGTGTGATGGGACGGTGAGGAGGGAGTTTCACTCTGTTTCACACCCCGGGAGAATGTGATGGATAGGTGTGGATGCAGATTCACTCTAAGTCTGACCCCGGGAATATGTGATGGGACGGTGAAGAGGGAGATTCACTCTGTGTCTGACCCCGGGCTTTTGTGATGGGACGGTGAGGAGGGAGATTTTCTCTTTGTCTGTCCCCGGGAGTTTGTCATGGAAAGGTGTGGATGCAGATTCTCTCTAGGTCTGACCCCTGGAATTTGTGATTGGATGGTGTGGAAGGAGATTCACTCATGTTTCTGACCCCGGCAATGTGTGATGGGACGGTTTGGATGGAGGTTCACTCAGTGTCTGACCCAGGTCTTTTGTGATGGGACGGTGTTGTGGGAGATTTACTCTGTGTCAGACACCGGAAGTTTGTGATGGGTCGGTTTGGATGGAGATTCACTCTGTGGCTGACCCCGGGCTTTTGTGATGGGACGGTGAAGCGGGAGATTCACTCTGTGTCTGACCACGGGAACGTGTGATGGAACGGTTTGGATGCTGGTTCACTCTGAGTCTGATCCAGGGAGTGTGTGATGGGACGGTGAAGAGGGAGATTCACTTTGTGTCTGACCCCGGGAACGTGTGATGGGACGGTTGGATGGAGATTCTCTCTGTGTCTGACACCTGGCTTTTGTGATGGGACGGTGAGGGGGGCGATTCACTCTGTGTCTGACCCCGGGCTTTTGTGATGGGACGGTGAGGAGGGAGATTCACTCTCTGTCTGACCCCGGGAACGTGTGATGGTACGGTTGGATGGAGATTCTCTCTGTGTCTGACACCTGGCTTTTGTGATGGGTCGGTGAGGAGGGCGATTCACTCTGTGTCTGACCCCGAGAGTGTATGTTGGGACTGTGAGGATGGAGATTCACTCTGCGTCTGACCCCGGGAACGTGTGATGGGCGGTTGGATGGAGATTCACTTTGTGTCTGACCCAGGGCTTTTGTGATGGGACCGTGTGGAGGGAGATTCGCTATGTGTCTGACCCCGGGCTTTTGTGATGGGACGGTGAGGAGGGAGATTCACTCTGTGTATTACCCCGGCAATGTGTGATGGGACGGTTTGGATGGAGATTCACTCTGTGACTGACCCCGGGCTTTTGTGATGGGACGGTGAAGAGGGAGATTCACTCTGTGTCTGACCCCGGGATCGTGTGATGGAACGGTTTGGATGGAGGTTCAGTCTGAGTCTGAACCCGGGAGTGTGTGATGGGACCGTGAGGAGTGAGATTTACTCTTTGTCTGACCCCGTGAGTTTGTCATGGAAAGGTGTGGATGCAGATTCTCTCTATGTCTGACCCCTTGAATTTGTGATGGAACGGTGTGGAAGGAGATTCACTCTGTGTCTGACCCCGGGAGTGTGTGATAGGACGGTGAGGAGGGAGATTCACTCTTTGTCTGACCCCGGGAGTTTGTCATGGAAAGGTGTGGATGCAGATTCTCTCTATGTCTGACCCCTGGAATTTTGTGATGGGACGGTGAGGAGGGAGATTCAATCTCTGACTGACCCCGGGAACGTGTGATGGGACGGTTGGATTGAGATTTACTCTGTATCTGACCCCGAGAGTGTATGTTGGGACTGTTCGGATGGAGATTCACTCTGCGTCTGACCCCGGGACCCTGTGATGGGACGGTTTGAATGGAGATTCACTCTGTGTCAGACCCAGGGAGTGTGTGAAGTGACGGTGAGGAGGGAGTTTCACTCTGTTTCACACCCCGGGAGTTTGTGGTGGATAGGTGTGGATGCAGATTCACTCTAAGTCTGACCCCGGGAATTTGTGATGGGACGGTGAAGAGGGAGATTCACTCTGTGTCTGAGCCCGGGCTTTTGTGATGGGACGGTGAAGAGGGAGATTCACTCTGTGTCTGACCCCGGAAGTTTGTGATCGGACGGTGTGGATGGAGATTCACTCTGTGTCTGACCCCGGGAGTGTGTGATGGGACGGTGAGGAGGGAGATTCACTCTGTGTCTGTCCCCGGGAACGTGTGATGGGACGGTTTGGATGCAGATTCACTCTGTGTCTGACCCCGGGAGTGTGTGATGGGACCGTGAGGAGTGAGATTTACTCTTTGTCTGACCCCGTGAGTTTGTCATGGAAAGGTGTGGATGCAGATTCTCTCTATGTCTGACCCCTGGAATTTTTGATGGGATGGTGTGTAAGGATATTCACTCTGTGTCTGACCCCGGGCAATGTGTGATGGACTGTTTGGATGCAGGTTCACTCAGTGTCTGACCCAGGTCTTTTGTGATGGGACGGTGTTGAGGGAGATTCACTCTGTGTCAGACACCGGAAGTTTGTGATGGGACGGTGTGGATGGAGATTCACTCTGTGTCTGACCCCGGGAGTGTGTGATGGGACGGTGAGGAGGGAGTTTCACTCTGTTTCACACCCCGGGAGATTGTGATGGATAGGTGTGGATGCAGAGTCACTCTAAGTCTGACCCCGGGAATTTGTGATGGGACGGTGAAGAGGGAGTTTCACTCTGTGTCTGACCACGGGCTTTTGTGATGGGACGGTGAGGAGGGAGATTTTCTCTTTGTCTGTCCCCGGGAGTTTGTCATGGAAAGGTGTGGATGCAGATTCTCACTAGGTCTGACCCCTGGAATTTGTGATGGGACGGTTTGGATGGAGGTTCACTCAGTGTCTGACCCAGGTCTTTTGTGATGGGACGGTGTTGTGGGAGATTTACTCTGTGTCAGACACCGGAAGTTTGCGATGGGTCGGTTTGGATGGAGATTCACTCTGTGTCTGACCCCGGGAACGTGTGATGGAACGGTTTGGATGCTGGTTCACTCTGAGTCTGATCCAGGGAGTGTGTGATGGGACGGTGAAGAGGGAGATTCACTTTGTGTCTGACCCCGGGAACGTGTGATGGGACGGTTGGATGGAGATTCTCTCTGTGTCTGACACCTGGCTTTTGTGATGGGACGGTGAGGAGGGCGATTCACTCTGTGTCTGACCCCGGGCTTTTGTGATGGGACGGTGAGGAGGGAGATTCACTCTCTGTCTGACCCCGGCAATGTGAGATGGGACGGTTTGGATGGAGATTCACTCTGTGTCTGACCCCGGGCTTTTGTGAATGGACGGTGAGGAGGGAGATTCAATCTGTTTATGACCGCGGGAACGTGTGATGGGACGGTGTGGATGCAGGTTCACTCAGTGTCTGACCCAGGGCTTTTGTGATGGGACCGTGTGGAGGGAGATTCACTATGTGTCTGACCCCGGGCTTTTGTGATGGGACGGTGAGGAGGGAGATTCACTCTGTGTATTACCCCGGCAATGTGTGATGGGACGGTTTGGATGGAGATTCACTCTGTGACTGAACCCGGGCTTTTGTGATGGGACGGTGAAGAGTGAGATTCACTCTGTGTCTGACCCCGGGATCGTGTGATGGAACGGTTTGGATGGAGGTTCAGTCTGAGTCTGAACCCGGGAGTGTGTGATGGGACGGTGAATAGGGAGATTCACTCTGTGCCTGACGCCGGGCTTTTGTGATGGGACGGTGTGGATGGCGATTCACTCTGTGTCTGACGCCGGGCTTTTGTGATGGGACGGTGTGGATGGGGATTCACTCTGTGTCTGACCCCGGGAGTGTGTGATGGGACGGTTTGGATGCAGATTCAATCTGTGTCTGACCCCGGGAGTGTGTGATGGGACCGTGAGGAGTGAGATTTACTCTTTGTCTGACCCCGTGAGTTTGTCATGGAAAGGTGTGGATGCAGATTCTCTCTATGTCTGACCCCTGGAATTTTTGATGGGATGGAGTGTAAGGATATTCACTCTGTGTCTGATCCCGGGCAATGTGTGATGGGACTGTTTGGATGCAGGTTCACTCAGTGTCTGACCCAGGTCTTTTGTGATGGGACGGTGTTGAGGGAGATTCACTCTGTGTCAGACACCGGAAGTTTGCGATGGGACGGTGTGGATGGAGATTCACTCTGTGTCTGACCCCGGGAGTGTGTGATGGAACGGTGAGGAGGGAGTTTCACTCTGTTTCACACCCCGGGAGTTTGTGATGGATTGGTGTGGATGCAGATTCACTCTAAGTCTGACCCCGGGAATTTGTGATGGGACGGTGAAGAGGGAGATTCACTCTGTGTCTGAGACCGGGCTTTTGTGATGGGACGGTGAGGAGGGAGATTTACTCTTTGTCAGTCCCCGGGAGTTTGTCATGGAAAGGTGTGGATGCAGATTCTCTCCATGTCTGACCCCTGGAATTTGTGATGGGATGGTGTGGAAGGAGATTCACTCATGTTTCTGACCCCGTTAATGTGTGATGGGACGGTTTGGATGGAGGTTCACTCAGTGTCTGACCCAGGTCTTTTGTGATGGGACGGTGTTGAGGGAGATTTACTCTGTGTCAGACACCGGAAGTTTGTGATGGGACGGTTTAGATGGAGATTCACTCTGTGGCTGACCCCGGGCTTTTGTGATGGGACGGTAAAGAGGGAGATTCACGCTGTGTCTGACCCCGGGCTTTTGTGATGGGACGGTTGGATGGAGATTCTCTCTGTGTCTGACACCTGGCTTTTGTGATGGGACGGTGAGGAGGGCGATTCACTCTGTGTCTGACCCCGGGCTTTTGTGATGGGACAGTGAGGAGGGAGATTCACTCTCTGTCTGACCCCGGGAACGTGTGATGGGACGGTTGGAAGGAGATTCTCTCTGTGTCTGACACCTGGCTTTTGTGATGGGACGGTGAGGAGGGCGATTCACTCTGTGTCTGACCCCGAGTGTGTATGTTGGGACTGTGAGGATGGAGATTCACTCTGCGACTCACGCCGGGACCCTGTGATGGGACGGTTTGGATGGAGATTCACTCTGTGTCAGACCCCGGGAGTGAGTGATGGGACGTTGAGGAGGGAGTTTCACACTGTTTCACACCGCGGGTGTTTGTGATGTATAGGTGTGGATGCAGATTCACTCTAAGTCTGACCCCGGGAATTTGTGATGGGACGGTGAAGAGGGAGATTCACTCTGTGTCTGAGCCCGGGCTTTTGTGATGGGACGGTGAAGAGGGAGATTCACTCTGTGTCTGACCCCGGAAGTTTGTGATCGGACGGTGTGGATGGAGATTCACTCTGTGTCTGACCCCGGGAGTGTGTGATGGGACGGTGAGGAGGGAGATTCACTCTGTGTCTGTCCCCGGGAACGTGTGATGGGACGGTTTGGATGCAGATTCACTCTGTGTCTGACCCCGGGAGTGTGTGATGGGACCGTGAGGAGTGAGATTTACTCTTTGTCTGACCCCGTGAGTTTGTCATGGAAAGGTGTGGATGCAGATTCTCTCTATGTCTGACCCCTGGAATTTTTGATGGGATGGTGTGTAAGGATATTCACTCTGTGTCTGACCCCGGGCAATGTGTGATGGACTGTTTGGATGCAGGTTCACTCAGTGTCTGACCCAGGTCTTTTGTGATGGGACGGTGTTGAGGGAGATTCACTCTGTGTCAGACACCGGAAGTTTGTGATGGGACGGTGTGGATGGAGATTCACTCTGTGTCTGACCCCGGGAGTGTGTGATGGGACGGTGAGGAGGGAGTTTCACTCTGTTTCACACCCCGGGAGATTGTGATGGATAGGTGTGGATGCAGAGTCACTCTAAGTCTGACCCCGGGAATTTGTGATGGGACGGTGAAGAGGGAGTTTCACTCTGTGTCTGACCACGGGCTTTTGTGATGGGACGGTGAGGAGGGAGATTTTCTCTTTGTCTGTCCCCGGGAGTTTGTCATGGAAAGGTGTGGATGCAGATTCTCACTAGGTCTGACCCCTGGAATTTGTGATGGGACGGTTTGGATGGAGGTTCACTCAGTGTCTGACCCAGGTCTTTTGTGATGGGACGGTGTTGTGGGAGATTTACTCTGTGTCAGACACCGGAAGTTTGCGATGGGACGGTTTGGATGGAGATTCACTCTGTGTCTGACCCCGGGAACGTGTGATGGAACGGTTTGGATGCTGGTTCACTCTGAGTCTGATCCAGGGAGTGTGTGATGGGACGGTGAAGAGGGAGATTCACTTTGTGTCTGACCCCGGGAACGTGTGATGGGACGGTTGGATGGAGATTCTCTCTGTGTCTGACACCTGGCTTTTGTGATGGGACGGTGAGGAGGGCGATTCACTCTGTGTCTGACCCCGGGCTTTTGTGATGGGACGGTGAGGAGGGAGATTCACTCTCTGTCTGACCCCGGGAGTTTGTCATGGAAAGGTGTGGATGCAGATTCTCTCTATGTCTGACCCCTGGAATTTGTGATGGGATGGTGTGGAAGGAGATTCACTCATGTTTCTGATCCCGGCAATGTGTGATGGGACGGTTTGGATGGAGGTTCACTCAGTGTCTGACCCAGGTCTTTTGTGATGGGACGGTGTTGAGGGAGATTTACTCTGTGTCAGACACCGGAAGTTTGTGATGGGACGGTTTAGATGGAGATTCACTCTGTGGCTGACCCCGGGCTTTTGTGATGGGACGGTATAGAGGGAGATTCACGCTGTGTCTGACCCCGGGCTTTTGTGATGGGACGGTGAGGAGGGAGATTCACTCTCTGTCTGACCCCGGGAACGTGTGATGGGACGGTTGGATGGAGATTCTCTCTGTGTCTGACACCTGGCTTTTGTGATGGGACGGTGAGGAGGGCGATTCACTCTGTGTCTGACCCCGGGCGTTTGTGATGGGACGGTGAGGAGGGAGATTCACTCTCTGTCTGACCCCGGGAACGTGTGATGGGACGGTTGGATGGAGATTCTCTCTGTGTCTGACACCTGGCTTTTGTGATGGGACGGTGAGGAGGGCGATTCACTCTGTGTCTGACCCCGAGTGTGTATGTTGGGACTGTTAGGATGGAGATTCACTCTGCGTCTGACCCCGGGACCCTGTGATGGGACGGTTTGGATGGAGATTCACTCTGTGTCAGACCCCGGGAGTGAGTGATGGGACGTTGAGGAGGGAGTTTCACACTGTTTCACACCCCGGGTGTTTGTGATGTATAGGTGTGGATGCAGATTCACTCTAAGTCTGACCCCGGGAGTGTGTGATGGGACGGGGAAGAGGGAGATTCACTCAGTGTCTGACCCAGGGATTTTGTGATGGGACGGTGTGGAGGGAGATTCGCTCTGTGTCTGACCCCGGGCATTTGTGATGGGACGGTGAGGAGGGAGATTCACTCTCTGTCTGACCCCGGCAATGTGTGATGGGACGGTTTGGATGGAGGATCACTCAGTGTCTGACCCCGGGAGTTTAAGATCTGACGGTGTGGATGGAGATTCACTCTGTGTATTACCCCGGGAATGTGTGATGGGACAGTTTGCATGGAGATTCACTCTGTGACTTACCCCGGTCTTCTGTGATGGGACAGTGAAGAGGGAGATTCACTCTGTGTCTGACGCCGGGCTTTTGTGATGGGGCGGTGAGGAGGGAGATTCACTCTGTGTCTGACCCCGTAAGTTTGTGATGGGACGGTGTGGATGGAGATTCACTCTGTGTCTGACCCCGGGTGTGTGTGATAGGACGGTGAGGAGGGAGATTCACTCTTTTTCTGACCCCGGGAGTTTGTCATGGTAAGGTGTGGATGCAGATTCTCTCTATGTCTGACCCCTGGAATTTTTGATGGGATGGTGTGGAAGGAGATTCACTCTGTGTCTGACCCCGGGCAATGTGTGATGGGACTGTTTGGATGCAGGTTCACTTAGTGTCTGACCCAGGGCTTTTGTGACGGGACGGTGTGGAGGGAGATTCACTCTGTGACTGACCCCGGGAACGTGTGATGGGACGGTTGGATTGAGATTTACTCTGTATCTGACCCCGAGAGTCTATGTTGGGACTGTTAGGATGGAGATTCACTCTGCGTCTGACCCCGGGACCATGTGATGGGACGGTTTGGATGGAGATTCACTCTGTGTCAGACCACGGGAGTGTGTGAAGTGACGGTGAGGAGGGAGTTTCACTCTGTTTCACACCCCGGGAGTTTGTGATGGATAGGTGTGGATGCAGATTCACTCTGTGTCTGACCCCGGGAGTGTGTGATGGGACCGTGAGGAGTGAGATTTACTCTTTGTCTGACCCCGTGAGTTTGTCATGGAAAGGTGTGGATGCAGATTCACTCAGTGTCTGACCCAGGTCTTTTGTGATGGGACGGTGTTGAGGGAGATTCACTCTGTGTCAGACACCGGAAGTTTGTGATGGGACGGTGTGGATGGAGATTCACTCTGTGTCTGACCCCGGGAGTGTGTGATGGGACGGTGAGGAGGGAGTTTCACTCTGTTTCACACCCCGGGAGTTTGTGATGGATAGGTGTGGATGCAGATTCACTCTAAGTATGACCCCGGGAATTTGTGATGGGATGGTGTGGAAGGAGATTCACTCTGTTTCTGACCCCGGCAATGTGTGATGGGACGGTTTGGATGGAGGTTCACTCTGTGTCTGACCCCTGGAATTTGTGATGGGATGGTGTGGAAGGAGATTCACTCTGTTTCTGACCCCGGCAATCTGTGATGGGACGGTTTGGATGTATGTTCACTCAGTGTCTGACCCAGGTCTTTTGTGATGGGACGGTGTGGAGGGAGGTTCACTCAGTGTCTGACCCCTGGACTTTAAGATGTGAAGGTGTGGAGGGAGATTCAATCTGTTTCTGACCGCGGGAACGTGTGATGGGACGGTTTGGATGGAGGTTCACTCCGAGTCTGACCCCGGGAGTGTGTGATGGGACGGTGAAGAGGGAGATTCACTCTGTGTCTGACCCCGGGCTTTTGTGATGGGACGGTGAGGAGGGTGATTCACTCACTGTCTGACCCCGGGAACGTGTGATGGAACGGTTTGGATGGAGGTTCACTCTGTGTCTGACCCCGGAAGTTTGTGATGGGATGGTGTGGATGGAGATTCACTCTGTGTCTGACCCCGGGAGTGTGTGATAGGACGGTGAGGGGGGAGATTCACTCTGTGTCTGACCCCGGGAGTGTGTGATAGGACGGTGAGGGGGGAGATTCACTCTGTGTCTGACTCCGGGGACGTGTGATGGGACGGTTTGGATGCAGATTCACTCTGTGTCTGACCCCGGGAGGGTGTGATGGGACCGTGTGGAGGGAGATTCACTCTTTGTCTGACCCCGGGAGTTTGTCATGGAAAGGTGTGGATGCAGATTCTCTCTATGTCTGACCCCTGGAATTTTTGATGGGATGGTGTGGAAGGAGATTCACTCTGTGTCTGACCTCGGGCAATGTGTGATGGGACTGTTTGGATGCAGGTTCACTTAGTGTCTGACCCAGGGCTTTTGTGACGGGACGGTGTGGAGGGAGATTCACTCTGTGTCTGACCCCGGGCTTTTGTGATGGGACGGTGAGGAGGGAGATTCAATCTCTGTCTGACCCCGGGAACGTGTGATGGGACGGTTGGATTGAGATTTACTCTGTATCTGACCCCGAGAGTGTATGTTGGGACTGTTAGGATGGAGATTCACTCTGCGTCTGACCCCGGGACCCTGTGATGGGACGGTTTGGATGGAGACTAACTCTGTGTCAGACCCCGGGAGTGTGTGATGGGACGGTGAGGGGGGAGATTCACTCTGTGTCTGACCCCGGGAGTGTGTGATAGGACGGTGAGGGGGGAGATTCACTCTGTGTCTGACTTCGGGGACGTGTGATGGGACGGTTTGGATGCAGATTCACTCTGTGTCTGACCCCGGGAGTGTGTGATGGGACCGTGAGGAGGGAGATTTACTCTTTGTCTGACCCCGGGAGTTTGTCATGGAAAGGTGTGGATGCAGATTCTCTCTATGTCTGACCCCTGGAATTTTTGATGGGATGGTGTGGAAGGAGATTCACTCTGTGTCTGACCCCGGGCAATGTGTGATGGGACTGTTTGGATGCAGGTTCACTTAGTGTCTGACCCAGGGCTTTTGTGACGTGACGGTGTGGAGGGAGATTCACTCTGTGTCTGACCCCGGGCTTTTGTGATGGGACGGTGAGGAGGGAGATTCAATCTCTGTCTGACCCCGGGAACGTGTGATGGGACGGTTGGATTGAGATTTACTCTGTATCTGACAGCGAGAGTGTATGTTGGGACTGTTAGGATGGAGTTTCACTCAGCGTCTGACCCCGGGACCCTGTGATGGGTCGGTTTGGATGGAGACTAACTCTGTGTCAGACCCCGGGAGTGTGTGATGTGTCGGTGAGGAGGGAGTTTCACTCTGTTTCACACCCCGGGAGTTTGTGATGGATAGGTGTGGATGCAGATTCACTCTAAGTCTGACCCCGGGAATTTGTGATGGGACGGTGAAGAGGGTGATTCACTCTGTGTCTGAGCCCGGGCTTTTGTGATGGGACGGTGAAGAGGGAGATTCACTCTGTGTCTGACCCCGGAAGTTTGTGATGGGACGGTGTGGATGGAGATTCACTCTGTGTCTGACCCCGGGAGTGTGTGATAGGACGGTCAGGAGGGAGATTCACTCTGTGTCTGACACCGGGAACGTGTGATGGGACGGTTTGGATGCAGACTCACTCTGTGTCTGACCCCGGGAGTGTGTGATGGGACCGTGAGGAGTGAGATTTACTCTTTGTCTGACCCCGTGAGTTTGTCATGGAAAGGTGTGGATGCAGATTCTCTCTATGTCTGACCCCTGGATTTTTGATGGGATGGTGTGTAAGGATATTCACTCTGTGTCTGACCCCGGGCAATGTGTGATGGGACTGTTTGGATGCAGGTTCACTCAGTGTCTGACCCAGGTCTTTTGTGATGGGACGGTGTTGAGGGAGATTCACTCTGTGTCATACACCGGAAGTTTGTGATGGGACGGTGTGGATGGAGATTCACTCTGTGTCTGACCCCGGGAGTGTGTGATGGGACGGTGAGGAGGGAGTTTCACTCTGTTTCACACCCCGGGAGTTTGTGATGGATAGGTTTGGATGCAGATCCACTCTAAGTCTGACCCCGGGAATTTGTGATGGGACGGTGAAGAGGGAGATTCACTCTGTGTCTGACCCCGGGCTTTTGTGATGGGACGGTGAGGAGGGAGATTTACTCTTTGTCTGTCCCCGGGAGTTTGTCATGGAAAGGTGTGGATGCAGATTCTCTCTATGTCTGACCCCTGGAATTTGTGATGGGATGGTGTGGAAGGAGATTCTCTCATGTTTCTGACCCCGGCAATGTGTGATGGGACGGTTTGGATGCACGTTCACTCCGTGTCTGACCCAGGTCTTTTGTGATGGGACGGTGTTGTGGGAGATTTACTCTGTGTCAGACACCGGAAGTTTGTGATGGGACGGTTTGGATGGAGATTCACTCTGTGGCTGACCCCGGGCTTTTGTGATGGGACGGTGAAGCGGGAGATTCACTCTGTGTCTGACCCCGGGAACGTGTGATGGAACGGTTTGGATGGTGGTTCACTCTGAGTCTGATCCAGGGAGTGTGTGATGCGACGGTGAAGAGGGAGATTCACTTTGTGTCTGACCCCTGGAATTTTTGATGGGATGGTGTGGAAGGAGATTCACTCTGTGTGTGACTCCGGGGACGTGTGATGGGACGGTTTGGATGCAGATTCACTCTGTGTCTGACCCCGGGAGGGTGTGATGGGACCGTGTGGAGGGAGATTCACTCTTTGTCTGACCCCGGGAGTTTGTCATGGAAAGGTGTGGATGCAGATTCTCTCTATGTCTGACCCCTGGAATTTTTGATGGGATGGTGTGGAAGGAGATTCACTCTGTGTCTGACCTCGGGCAATGTGTGATGGGACTGTTTGGATGCAGGTTCACTTAGTGTCTGACCCAGGGCTTTTGTGACGGGACGGTGTGGAGGGAGATTCACTCTGTGTCTGACCCCGGGCTTTTGTGATGGGACGGTGAGGAGGGAGATTCAATCTCTGTCTGACCCCGGGAACGTGTGATGGGACGGTTGGATTGAGATTTACTCTGTATCTGACCCCGAGAGTGTATGTTGGGACTGTTAGGATGGAGATTCACTCTGCGTCTGACCCCGGGACCCTGTGATGGGACGGTTTGGATGGAGACTAACTCTGTGTCAGACCCCGGGAGTGTGTGATGGGACGGTGAGGGGGGAGATTCACTCTGTGTCTGACCCCGGGAGTGTGTGATAGGACGGTGAGGGGGGAGATTCACTCTGTGTCTGACTTCGGGGACGTGTGATGGGACGGTTTGGATGCAGATTCACTCTGTGTCTGACCCCGGGAGTGTGTGATGGGACCGTGAGGAGGGAGATTTACTCTTTGTCTGACCCCGGGAGTTTGTCATGGAAAGGTGTGGATGCAGATTCTCTCTATGTCTGACCCCTGGAATTTTTGATGGGATGGTGTGGAAGGAGATTCACTCTGTGTCTGACCCCGGGCAATGTGTGATGGGACTGTTTGGATGCAGGTTCACTTAGTGTCTGACCCAGGGCTTTTGTGACGTGACGGTGTGGAGGGAGATTCACTCTGTGTCTGACCCCGGGCTTTTGTGATGGGACGGTGAGGAGGGAGATTCAATCTCTGTCTGACCCCGGGAACGTGTGATGGGACGGTTGGATTGAGATTTACTCTGTATCTGACAGCGAGAGTGTATGTTGGGACTGTTAGGATGGAGTTTCACTCAGCGTCTGACCCCGGGACCCTGTGATGGGTCGGTTTGGATGGAGACTAACTCTGTGTCAGACCCCGGGAGTGTGTGATGTGTCGGTGAGGAGGGAGTTTCACTCTGTTTCACACCCCGGGAGTTTGTGATGGATAGGTGTGGATGCAGATTCACTCTAAGTCTGACCCCGGGAATTTGTGATGGGACGGTGAAGAGGGTGATTCACTCTGTGTCTGAGCCCGGGCTTTTGTGATGGGACGGTGAAGAGGGAGATTCACTCTGTGTCTGACCCCGGAAGTTTGTGATGGGACGGTGTGGATGGAGATTCACTCTGTGTCTGACCCCGGGAGTGTGTGATAGGACGGTCAGGAGGGAGATTCACTCTGTGTCTGACACCGGGAACGTGTGATGGGACGGTTTGGATGCAGACTCACTCTGTGTCTGACCCCGGGAGTGTGTGATGGGACCGTGAGGAGTGAGATTTACTCTTTGTCTGACCCCGTGAGTTTGTCATGGAAAGGTGTGGATGCAGATTCTCTCTATGTCTGACCCCTGGATTTTTGATGGGATGGTGTGTAAGGATATTCACTCTGTGTCTGACCCCGGGCAATGTGTGATGGGACTGTTTGGATGCAGGTTCACTCAGTGTCTGACCCAGGTCTTTTGTGATGGGACGGTGTTGAGGGAGATTCACTCTGTGTCATACACCGGAAGTTTGTGATGGGACGGTGTGGATGGAGATTCACTCTGTGTCTGACCCCGGGAGTGTGTGATGGGACGGTGAGGAGGGAGTTTCACTCTGTTTCACACCCCGGGAGTTTGTGATGGATAGGTTTGGATGCAGATCCACTCTAAGTCTGACCCCGGGAATTTGTGATGGGACGGTGAAGAGGGAGATTCACTCTGTGTCTGACCCCGGGCTTTTGTGATGGGACGGTGAGGAGGGAGATTTACTCTTTGTCTGTCCCCGGGAGTTTGTCATGGAAAGGTGTGGATGCAGATTCTCTCTATGTCTGACCCCTGGAATTTGTGATGGGATGGTGTGGAAGGAGATTCACTCATGTTTCTGACCCCGGCAATGTGTGATGGGACGGTTTGGATGCACGTTCACTCCGTGTCTGACCCAGGTCTTTTGTGATGGGACGGTGTTGTGGGAGATTTACTCTGTGTCAGACACCGGAAGTTTGTGATGGGACGGTTTGGATGGAGATTCACTCTGTGGCTGACCCCGGGCTTTTGTGATGGGACGGTGAAGCGGGAGATTCACTCTGTGTCTGACCCCGGGAACGTGTGATGGAACGGTTTGGATGGTGGTTCACTCTGAGTCTGATCCAGGGAGTGTGTGATGCGACGGTGAAGAGGGAGATTCACTTTGTGTCTGACCCCTGGAATTTTTGATGGGATGGTGTGGAAGGAGATTCACTCTGTGTGTGACCCCGGGCAATGTGTGATGGGACTGTTTGGATGCAGGTTCACTTAGTGTCTGACCCAGGGCTTTTGTGACGGGACGGTGTGGAGGGAGATTCACTCTGTGTCTGACCCCGGGCTTTTGAGATGGGACGGTGAGGAGGGAGATTCAATCTCTGTCTGACACCGGGAACGTGTGATGGGACGGTTGGATTGAGATTTACTCTGTATCTGAACCCGAGAGTGTATGTTGGGACTGTTAGGATGGAGATTCACTCTGCGTCTGACCCCGGGACCCTGTGATGGGACGGTTTGGATGGAGATTAACTCTGTGTCAGACCCCGGGAGTGTGTGAAGGGACGGTGAGGAGGGAGTTTCACTCTGTTTCGCACCCCGGGAGTTTGTGTTGGATAGGTGTGGATGCAGATTCACTCTAAGTCTGACCCCGGGAATTTGTGATGGGACGGTGAAGAGGGAGATTCACTCTGTGTCTGAGCCCGGGCTTTTGTGATGGGACGGTGAAGAGGGAGATTCACTCTGTGTCTGACCCCGGAAGTTTGTGATGGGACGGTGTGGATGGAGATTCACTCTGTGTCTGACCCCGGGAGTGTGTGATGGGACCGTGAGTAGTGAGATTTACTCTTTGTCTGACCCCGTGAGTTTGTCATGGAAAGGTGTGGATGCAGATTCTCTCTATGTCTGACCCCTGGAATTTTTGATGGGATGGTGTGGAAGGAGATTCACTCTGTGTCTGACCCCGGGCAATGTGTGATGGGACTGTTTGGATGCAGGTTCACTTAGTGTCTGACCCAGGGCTTTTGTGACGGGACGGTGTGGAGGGAGATTCACTCTGTGTCTGACCCCGGGCTTTTGTGATGGGACGTTGAGGAGGGAGATTCAATCTCTGTCTGACCCCGGGAACGTGTGATGGGACGGTTGGATTGAGATTTACTCTGTATCTGACACCGAGAGTGTATGTTGGGACTGTTAGGATGGAGATTCACTCTTCGTCTGACCCCGGCACCCTGTGATGGGACGGTTTGGATGGAGACTAACTCTGTGTCAGACCCCGGGAGTGTGTGATGGGACGGTGAAGAGGGAGTTTCACTCTGTTTCACACCCCGGGTGTTTGTGATGGATAGGTGTGGATGCAGATTCACTCTAAGTCTGACCCCGGGAATTTGTGATGGGACGGTGAAGAGGGAGATTCACTCTTTGTCTGAGCCCGGGCTTTTGTGATGGGACGGTGAAGAGGGAGATTCACTCTGTGTCTGACCCCGGAAGTTTGTGATGGGACGGTGTGGATGGAGATTCACTCTGTGTCTGACCCCGGGTGTGTGTGATAGGACGGTCAGGAGGGAGATTCACTCTGTGTCTGACCCCGGGAACGTGTGATGGGACGGTCTGGATGCAGATTCACTCTGTGTCTGACCCCGGGAGTGTGTGATGGGACCGTGAGGAGTGAGATTTACTCTTTGTCTGACCCCGTGAGTTTGTCATGGAAAGGTGTGGATGCAGATTCTCTCTATGTCTGACCCCTGGATTTTTGATGGGATGGTGTGTAAGGATATTCACTCTGTGTCTGACCCCGGGCAATGTGTGATGGGACTGTTTGGATGCAGGTTCACTCAGTGTCTGACCCAGGTCTTTTGTGATGGGACGGTGTTGAGGGAGATTCACTCTGTGTCAGACACCGGAAGTTTGTGATGGGACGGTGTGGATGGAGATTCACTCTGTGTCTGACCCCGGGAGTGTGTGATGGGACGGTGAGGAGGGAGTTTCACTCTGTTTCACACCCCGTGAGTTTGTGATGGATAGGTTTGGATGCAGATTCACTCTAAGTCTGACCCCGGGAATTTGTGATGGGACGGTGAAGAGGGAGATTCACTCTGTGTCTGACCCCGGGCTTTTGTGATGGGACGTTGAGGAGGGAGATTTACTCTTTGTCTGTCCGCGGGAGTTTGTCATGGAAAGGTGTGGATGCAGATTCTCTCTATGTCTGACCCCTGGAATTTGTGATAGGATGGTGTGGAAGGAGATTCACTCATGTTTCTGACCCCGGCAATGTGTGATGGGACGGTTTGGATGCAGGTTCACTCAGTGTCTGACCCAGGTCTTTTGTGATGGGACGGTGTTGTGGGAGATTTACTCTGTGTCAGACACCGGAAGTTTGTGATGGGACGGTTTGGATGGAGATTCATTCTGTGGCTGACCCCGGGCTTTTGTGATTTGACGGTGAAGCGGGAGATTCACTCTGTGTCTGACCCCGGGAACGTGTGATGGAACGGTTTGGATGGTGGTTCACTCTGAGTCTGATCCAGGGAGTGTGTGATGGGACGGTGAAGAGGGAGATTCACTGTGTGTCTGACCCCGGGCTTTTGTGATGGGACGGTGAGGAGGGAGATTCACTCTCTGTCTGACCCCGGGAACGTGTGATGGGACGGTTGCATGGAGATTCTCTCTGTGTCTGACACATGGCTTTTGTGATGGGACGATGACGAGGGGATTCACTCCGTGTCTGACCCCGGGCATTTGTGATGGGACGGTGAGGAGGGAGATTCACTCTCTGTCTGACACCGGGAACGTGTGATGGTACGGTTGGATGGAGATTCTCTCTGTGTCTGACACCTGGCTTTTGTGATGGGACGGTGAGAAGGGAGATTCAATCTGTGTCTGACCACGGCAATGTGAGATGGGACGGTTTGGATGGAGATTCACTCTGTGTCTGACCCCGGGCTTTTGTGATGGGACGGTGAGGAGGGAGATTCAATCAGTTTCTGACCGCGGGAACGTGTGATTGGACGGTTTGGATGGAGGTTCACTCCGAGTCTGACTCCGGGTGTGTGTGATGGGACGGTGAAGAGGGAGATTCACTCTGTGTCTGACCCCGGGCTTTTGTGATGGGACGGTGAGGAGGGTGATTCACTCTCTGTCTGACCCCGGGAACTTGTGATGGAACGGTTTGGATGGAGGTTCACTCTGTGTCTGACCCCGGAAGTTTGTGATGGGACGGTGTGGATGGAGATTCACTCTGTGTCTGACCCCGGGAGTGTGTGATAGGACGGTGAGGGGTGAGATTCACTCTCAGTCTGACTCCGGGGACGTGTGATGGGACGGTTTGGATGCAGATTCACTCTGTGTCTGACCCCGGGAGTGTGTGATGGGACCGTGAGGAGGGAGATTTACTCTTTGTCTGACCCCGGGAGTTTGTCATGGAAAGGTGTGGATGCAGATTCTCTCTATATCTGACCCCTGGAATTTTTAATGGGATGGTGTGGAAGGAGATTCACTCTGTGTCTGACCCCGGGCAATGTTTGATGGGACTGTTTGGATGCAGGTTCACTTAGTGTCTGACCCAGGGCTTTTGTGACGGGACGGTGTGGAGGGAGATTCACTCTGTGTGTGACTCCGGGGACGTGTGATGGGACGGTTTGGATGCAGATTCACTCTGTGTCTGACCCCGGGAGGGTGTGATGGGACCGTGTGGAGGGAGATTCACTCTTTGTCTGACCCCGGGAGTTTGTCATGGAAAGGTGTGGATGCAGATTCTCTCTATGTCTGACCCCTGGAATTTTTGATGGGATGGTGTGGAAGGAGATTCACTCTGTGTCTGACCTCGGGCAATGTGTGATGGGACTGTTTGGATGCAGGTTCACTTAGTGTCTGACCCAGGGCTTTTGTGACGGGACGGTGTGGAGGGAGATTCACTCTGTGTCTGACCCCGGGCTTTTGTGATGGGACGGTGAGGAGGGAGATTCAATCTCTGTCTGACCCCGGGAACGTGTGATGGGACGGTTGGATTGAGATTTACTCTGTATCTGACCCCGAGAGTGTATGTTGGGACTGTTAGGATGGAGATTCACTCTGCGTCTGACCCCGGGACCCTGTGATGGGACGGTTTGGATGGAGACTAACTCTGTGTCAGACCCCGGGAGTGTGTGATGGGACGGTGAGGGGGGAGATTCACTCTGTGTCTGACCCCGGGAGTGTGTGATAGGACGGTGAGGGGGGAGATTCACTCTGGGTCTGACTTCGGGGACGTGTGATGGGACGGTTTGGATGCAGATTCACTCTGTGTCTGACCCCGGGAGTGTGTGATGGGACCGTGAGGAGGGAGATTTACTCTTTGTCTGACCCCGGGAGTTTGTCATGGAAAGGTGTGGATGCAGATTTTCTCTATGTCTGACCCCTGGAATTTTTGATGGGATGGTGTGGAAGGAGATTCACTCTGTGTCTGACCCCGGGCAATGTGTGATGGGACTGTTTGGATGCAGGTTCACTTAGTGTCTGACCCAGGGCTTTTGTGACGTGACGGTGTGGAGGGAGATTCACTCTGTGTCTGACCCCGGGCTTTTGTGATGGGACGGTGAGGAGGGAGATTCAATCTCTGTCTGACCCCGGGAACGTGTGATGGGACGGTTGGATTGAGATTTACTCTGTATCTGACAGCGAGAGTGTATGTTGGGACTGTTAGGATGGAGTTTCACTCAGCGTCTGACCCCGGGACCCTGTGATGGGTCGGTTTGGATGGAGACTAACTCTGTGTCAGACCCCGGGAGTGTGTGATGTGTCGGTGAGGAGGGAGTTTCACTCTGTTTCACACCCCGGGAGTTTGTGATGGATAGGTGTGGATGCAGATTCACTCTAAGTCTGACCCCGGGAATTTGTGATGGGACGGTGAAGAGGGTGATTCACTCTGTGTCTGAGCCCGGGCTTTTGTGATGGGACGGTGAAGAGGGAGATTCACTCTGTGTCTGACCCCGGAAGTTTGTGATGGGACGGTGTGGATGGAGATTCACTCTGTGTCTGACCCCGGGAGTGTGTGATAGGACGGTCAGGAGGGAGATTCACTCTGTGTCTGACACCGGGAACGTGTGATGGGACGGTTTGGATGCAGACTCACTCTGTGTCTGACCCCGGGAGTGTGTGATGGGACCGTGAGGAGTGAGATTTACTCTTTGTCTGACCCCGTGAGTTTGTCATGGAAAGGTGTGGATGCAGATTCTCTCTATGTCTGACCCCTGGATTTTTGATGGGATGGTGTGTAAGGATATTCACTCTGTGTCTGACCCCGGGCAATGTGTGATGGGACTGTTTAGATGCAGGTTCACTCAGTGTCTGACCCAGGTCTTTTGTGATGGGACGGTGTTGAGGGAGATTCACTCTGTGTCATACACCGGAAGTTTGTGATGGGACGGTGTGGATGGAGATTCACTCTGTGTCTGACCCCGGGAGTGTGTGATGGGACGGTGAGGAGGGAGTTTCACTCTGTTTCACACCCCGGGAGTTTGTGATGGATAGGTTTGGATGCAGATCCACTCTAAGTCTGACCCCGGGAATTTGTGATGGGACGGTGAAGAGGGAGATTCACTCTGTGTCTGACCCCGGGCTTTTGTGATGGGACGGTGAGGAGGGAGATTTACTCTTTGTCTGTCCCCGGGAGTTTGTCATGGAAAGGTGTGGATGCAGATTCTCTCTATGTCTGACCCCTGGAATTTGTGATGGGATGGTGTGGAAGGAGATTCACTCATGTTTCTGACCCCGGCAATGTGTGATGGGACAGTTTGGATGCACGTTCACTCCGTGTCTGACCCAGGTCTTTTGTGATGGGACGGTGTTGTGGGAGATTTACTCTGTGTCAGACACCGGAAGTTTGTGATGGGACGGTTTGGATGGAGATTCACTCTGTGGCTGACCCCGGGCTTTTGTGATGGGACGGTGAAGCGGGAGATTCACTCTGTGTCTGACCCCGGGAACGTGTGATGGAACGGTTTGGATGGTGGTTCATTCTGAGTCTGATCCAGGGAGTGTGTGATGCGACGGTGAAGAGGGAGATTCACTTTGTGTCTGACCCCTGGAATTTTTGATGGGATGGTGTGGAAGGAGATTCACTCTGTGTGTGACCCCGGGCAATGTGTGATGGGACTGTTTGGATGCAGGTTCACTTAGTGTCTGACCCAGGGCTTTTGTGACGGGACGGTGTGGAGGGAGATTCACTCTGTGTCTGACCCCGGGCTTTTGAGATGGGACGGTGAGGAGGGAGATTCAATCTCTGTCTGACACCGGGAACGTGTGATGGGACGGTTGGATTGAGATTTACTCTGTATCTGAACCCGAGAGTGTATGTTGGGACTGTTAGGATGGAGATTCACTCTGCGTCTGACCCCGGGACCCTGTGATGGGACGGTTTGGATGGAGATTAACTCTGTGTCAGACCCCGGGAGTGTGTGAAGGGACGGTGAGGAGGGAGTTTCACTCTGTTTCGCACCCCGGGAGTTTGTGTTGGATAGGTGTGGATGCAGATTCACTCTAAGTCTGACCCCGGGAATTTGTGATGGGACGGTGAAGAGGGAGATTCACTCTGTGTCTGAGCCCGGGCTTTTGTGATGGGACGGTGAAGAGGGAGATTCACTCTGTGTCTGACCCCGGAAGTTTGTGATGGGACGGTGTGGATGGAGATTCACTCTGTGTCTGACCCCGGGAGTGTGTGATGGGACCGTGAGTAGTGAGATTTACTCTTTGTCTGACCCCGTGAGTTTGTCATGGAAAGGTGTGGATGCAGATTCTCTCTATGTCTGACCCCTGGAATTTTTGATGGGATGGTGTGGAAGGAGATTCACTCTGTGTCTGACCCCGGGCAATGTGTGATGGGACTGTTTGGATGCAGGTTCACTTAGTGTCTGACCCAGGGCTTTTGTGACGGGACGGTGTGGAGGGAGATTCACTCTGTGTCTGACCCCGGGCTTTTGTGATGGGACGGTGAGGAGGGAGATTCAATCTCTGTCTGACCCCGGGAACGTGTGATGGGACGGTTGGATTGAGATTTACTCTGTATCTGACACCGAGAGTGTATGTTGGGACTGTTAGGATGGAGATTCACTCTTCGTCTGACCCCGGCACCCTGTGATGGGACGGTTTGGATGGAGACTAACTCTGTGTCAGACCCCGGGAGTGTGTGATGGGACGGTGAAGAGGGAGTTTCACTCTGTTTCACACCCCGGGTGTTTGTGATGGATAGGTGTGGATGCAGATTCACTCTAAGTCTGACCCCGGGAATTTGTGATGGGACGGTGAAGAGGGAGATTCACTCTTTGTCTGAGCCCGGGCTTTTGTGATGGGACGGTGAAGAGGGAGATTCACTCTGTGTCTGACCCCGGAAGTTTGTGATGGGACGGTGTGGATGGAGATTCACTCTGTGTCTGACCCCGGGTGTGTGTGATAGGACGGTCAGGAGGGAGATTCACTCTGTGTCTGACCCCGGGAACGTGTGATGGGACGGTCTGGATGCAGATTCACTCTGTGTCTGACCCCGGGAGTGTGTGATGGGACCGTGAGGAGTGAGATTTACTCTTTGTCTGACCCCGTGAGTTTGTCATGGAAAGGTGTGGATGCAGATTCTCTCTATGTCTGACCCCTGGATTTTTGATGGGATGGTGTGTAAGGATATTCACTCTGTGTCTGACCCCGGGCAATGTGTGATGGGACTGTTTGGATGCAGGTTCACTCAGTGTCTGACCCAGGTCTTTTGTGATGGGACGGTGTTGAGGGAGATTCACTCTGTGTCAGACACCGGAAGTTTGTGATGGGACGGTGTGGATGGAGATTCACTCTGTGTCTGACCCCGGGAGTGTGTGATGGGACGGTGAGGAGGGAGTTTCACTCTGTTTCACACCCCGTGAGTTTGTGATGGATAGGTTTGGATGCAGATTCACTCTAAGTCTGACCCCGGGAATTTGTGATGGGACGTTGAAGAGGGAGATTCACTCTGTGTCTGACCCCGGGCTTTTGTGATGGGACGTTGAGGAGGGAGATTTACTCTTTGTCTGTCCGCGGGAGTTTGTCATGGAAAGGTGTGGATGCAGATTCTCTCTATGTCTGACCCCTGGAATTTGTGATAGGATGGTGTGGAAGGAGATTCACTCATGTTTCTGACCCCGGCAATGTGTGATGGGACGGTTTGGATGCAGGTTCACTCAGTGTCTGACCCAGGTCTTTTGTGATGGGACGGTGTTGTGGGAGATTTACTCTGTGTCAGACACCGGAAGTTTGTGATGGGACGGTTTGGATGGAGATTCATTCTGTGGCTGACCCCGGGCTTTTGTGATTTGACGGTGAAGCGGGAGATTCACTCTGTGTCTGACCCCGGGAACGTGTGATGGAACGGTTTGGATGGTGGTTCACTCTGAGTCTGATCCAGGGAGTGTGTGATGGGACGGTGAAGAGGGAGATTCACTGTGTGTCTGACCCCGGGCTTTTGTGATGGGACGGTGAGGAGGGAGATTCACTCTCTGTCTGACCCCGGGAACGTGTGATGGGACGGTTGCATGGAGATTCTCTCTGTGTCTGACACATGGCTTTTGTGATGGGACGATGACGAGGGGATTCACTCCGTGTCTGACCCCGGGCATTTGTGATGGGACGGTGAGGAGGGAGATTCACTCTCTGTCTGACACCGGGAACGTGTGATGGTACGGTTGGATGGAGATTCTCTCTGTGTCTGACACCTGGCTTTTGTGATGGGACGGTGAGAAGGGAGATTCAATCTGTGTCTGACCACGGCAATGTGAGATGGGACGGTTTGGATGGAGATTCACTCTGTGTCTGACCCCGGGCTTTTGTGATGGGACGGTGAGGAGGGAGATTCAATCAGTTTCTGACCGCGGGAACGTGTGATTGGACGGTTTGGATGGAGGTTCACTCCGAGTCTGACCCCGGGTGTGTGTGATGGGACGGTGAAGAGGGAGATTCACTCTGTGTCTGACCCCGGGCTTTTGTGATGGGACGGTGAGGAGGGTGATTCACTCTCTGTCTGACCCCGGGAACTTGTGATGGAACGGTTTGGATGGAGGTTCACTCTGTGTCTGACCCCGGAAGTTTGTGATGGGACGGTGTGGATGGAGATTCACTCTGTGTCTGACCCCGGGAGTGTGTGATAGGACGGTGAGGGGTGAGATTCACTCTGTGTCTGACTCCGGGGACGTGTGATGGGACGGTTTGGATGCAGATTCACTCTGTGTCTGACCCCGGGAGTGTGTGATGGGACCGTGAGGAGGGAGATTTACTCTTTGTCTGACCCCGGGAGTTTGTCATGGAAAGGTGTGGATGCAGATTCTCTCTATATCTGACCCCTGGAATTTTTAATGGGATGGTGTGGAAGGAGATTCACTCTGTGTCTGACCCCGGGCAATGTTTGATGGGACTGTTTGGATGCAGGTTCACTTAGTGTCTGACCCAGGGCTTTTGTGACGGGACGGTGTGGAGGGAGATTCACTCTGTGTCTGACAGCGGGCTTTTGTGATGGGACGGTGAGGAGGGAGAATCAATCTCTGTCTGACCCCGGGAACGTGTGATGGGACGGTTGGATTGAGATTTACTCTGTATCTGACCCCGAGAGTGTATGTTGGGACTGTTAGGATGGAGATTCACTCTGCGTCTGACTCCGGGACCCTGTGATGGGACGGTTTGGATGGAGATTAACTCTGTGTCAGACACCGGGAGTGTGTGAAGGGACGGTGAGGAGGGAGTTTCACTCTGTTTCACACCCCGGGAGTTTGTGATGGATAGGTGTGGATGCAGATTCACTCTAAGTCTGACCTCGGGAATTTGTGATGGGACGGTGAAGAGGGAGATTCACTCTGTGTCTGAGCCCGGGCTTTTGTGATGGGACGGTGAAGAGGGAGATTCACTCTGTGTCTGACCCCGGAAGTTTGTGATGGGACGGTGTGGATGGAGATTCACTCTGTGTCTGACCCCGGGAGTGTGTGATGGGACCGTGAGGAGTGAGATTTACTCTTTGTCTGACCCCGTGAGTTTGTCATGGAAAGGTGTGGATGCAGATTCTCTCTATGTCTGACCCCTGGATTTTTGATGGGATGGTGTGTAAGGATATTCACTCTGTGTCTGACCCCGGGCAATGTGTGATGGGACTGTTTGGATGCAGGTTCACTCAGTGTCTGACCCAGGTCTTTTGTGATGGGACTGTGTTGAGGGAGATTCACTCTGTGTCAGACACCGGAAGTTTGTGATGGGACGGTTTGGATGGAGATTCACTCGGTGTCTGACCCCGGGAGTGTGTGATGGGACGGTGAGGAGGGAGTTTCACTCTGTTTCACACCCCGGGAGTTTGTGATGGATAGGTGTGGATGCAGATTCACTCTAAGCCTGACCCCGGGAATTTGTGATGGGACGGTGAAGAGGGAGATTCACTCTGTGTCTGACCCCGGGCTTTTGTGATGGGACGGTGAGGAGGGAGATTTACTCTTTGTCTGTCCCCGGGAGTTTGTGATGGAAAGGTGTGGATGCAGATTCACTCTATGTCTGACCACTGGAATTTGTGAAGGGATGATGTGGAAGGAGATTCACCTTGTGTCTGACCCCGCCAGTGTGTGATGGGACGGTGATGAGGGAGATTCACTCTGTGTCTGACCCAGGGAATGTGTGATGGGACGGTTTGGAAACAGATTCACTCTGTGTCTGACCCCGGGCTTTTGTGATGGGACGGTGAGGAGGGAGATTCAATATCTGTCTGACCCCGGGCTTTTGTGTTGGGACGGTGTGGAGGGAGATTCACTCTGTTTCTGACCCCGGGCTTTTGTGATGGGACGGTGAGTAGGGAGATTCACACAGTGTCTGACCCCGTGAGTTCGTGATGGGCCGGTGTGGATGGAGATTCCCTCTGTGTCTGACCCCGGGAGTGTGTGATGGGACGGTGTGTTTGGAAATTCACTCTGTCTCTGACCCCGGGAGTGTGTGATGGGTCGGTGAGGAGGGAGATTCACTCTGTGTCTGACCACGGGAACGTGTGATGGGACGGATTGGATGCAGATTCACTCTGTGCCTGTCGCCGAGAGTGTGTGCTGGGACGGTGAGGAGGGAGATTTACTGTTTGTCTGACCCCGGGAGTTTGTGATGGAAAGGTATGGATGCAGATTCACTCTATGTCTGACCACTGGAATTTGTCATGGGATGATGTGGAAGGAGATTCACTCTGTGTCTGACCACGGCATTGTGTGATGGGACAGTTTAGATGGAGGTTCACTCAGTGTCTGACCCCAGGCTTTTGTGATGGGTTTGTGTGGAGGGAGATTCACTCTGTGTCTGACCCCGGGAACGTGTGATGGTACGGTTGGATGGAGATTCTCTCTGTGTCTGACACCTGGCTTTTGTGATGAGTCGGTGAGGAGGGCGATTCACTCTGTGTCTGACCACGAGAGTGTATGTTGGGACTGTGAGGATGGAGATTCACTCTGCGTCTGACCCCGGGATTTTGTGATGGGACGGTGAGGAGGGAGATTCAATCTGTGTCTGACCACGGCAATGTGAGATGGGACGGTTTGGATGGAGATTCACTCTGTGTCTGACCACGGGCTTTTGTGATGGGACGGTGTGGATGGAGATTCAATCAGTTTCTGACCGCGGGAACGTGTGATGGGACGGTTTGGATGGAGGTTCACTCCGAGTCTGACCCTTGGAGTGTGTGATGGGACGGTGAAGAGGGAGATTCACTCTGTGTCTGACCCCGGGCTTTTGTGATGGGACGGTGAGGAGGGTGATTCACTCTCTGTCTGACCCCGGGAACTTGAGATGGAACGGTTTGGATGGAGGTTCACTCTGTGTCTGACCCTGGAAGTTTGTGATGGGACGGTGTGGATGGAGATTCACTCTGTGTCTGACCCCGGGAGTGTGTGATAGGACGGTTTGGGGTGAGAATCACTCTGTGTCTGACTCCGGGGACGTGTGATGGGACGGTTTGGATGCAGATTCACTCTGTGTCTGACTCCGGGAGTGTGTGATGGGACCGTGAGGAGGGAGATTTACTCTTTGTCTGACCCAGGGAGTTTGTCATGGAAAGGTGTGGATGCAGATTCTCTCTATGTCTGACCCCTGCAATTTTTGATGTGATGGTGTGGAAGGAGATTCACTCTGTGTCTGATCCCGGGCAATGTGTGATGGTACGGTGTGGATGCAGGTTCACTCAGTGTCTGACCCAGGGCTTTTGTGATGGGACGGTGTGGAGGGAGATTCACTCTGTGTCTGACCCCGGGCTTTTGTGATGGGACGGTGAGGAGGGAGATTCACTCTCTGTCTGACCCCGGCAATGTGTGATGGGACGGTTTGGATGGAGGTTCACTCAGTGTCTGACCCCGGGAGTTTAAAAGATGTGACGGTGTGGATGGAGATTCACTCTGTGTATTACCCCGGGAATGTGTGATGGGACGGTTTTGATGGAGATTCACTCTGTGACTGACCCCGGGCTTTTGTGATGGGACGGTGAAGAGGGAGATTCACTCTGTGGCTGACCCCGGGATCGTGTGATGGAACGGTTTGGATGGAGGTTCACTCTGTGTCTGACCCCGGGAGAGTGTGATGGGACCGTGAGGAGTGAGATTTACTCTTTGTCTGACTCCGTGAGTTTGTCATGGAAAGGTGTGGATGCAGATTCTCTCTATGTCTGACCCCTTGAATTTGTGATGGAACGGTGTGGAAGGAGATTCACTCTGTGTCTGACCCCGGGAGTGTGTGATAGGACGGTGAGGAGGGAGATTCACTCTTTGTCTGACCCCGGGAGTTTGTCATGGAAAGGTGTGGATGCAGATTTTCTCTATGTCTGACCCCTGGAATTTTGTGATGGGACGGTGAGGAGGGAGATTCAATCTCTGTCTGACCCCGGGAACGTGTGATGGGACGGTTGGATTGAGATTTACTCTGTATCTGACCCCGAGAGTGTATGTTGGGACGGTTAGGATGGAGATTCACTCTGCGTCTGACCCCGGGACCCTGTGATGGGACGGTTTGGATGGAGATTCACTCTGTGTCTGACCCCGGGAGTGTGTGATAGGACGGTGAGGGGTGAGATTCACTCTGTGTCTGACTCCGGGGACGTGTGATGGGACGGTTTGGATGCAGATTCACTCTGTGTCTGACCCCGGGAGTGTGTGATGGGACCGTGAAGAGGGAGATTTACTCTTTGTCTGACCCAGGGAGTTTGTCATGGAAAGGTGTGGATGCAGATTCTCTCTATGTCTGACCCCTGCAATTTTTGATGTGATGGTGTGGAAGGAGATTCACTCTGTGTCTGATCCCGGGCAATGTGTGATGGTACGGTGTTGATGCAGGTTCACTCAGTGTCTGACCCAGGGCTTTTGTGATGGGACGGTGTGGAGGGAGATTCACTCTCTGTCTGACCCCGGCAATGTGTGATGGGACGGTTTGGATGGAGGTTCACTCAGTGTCTGACCCCGGGAGTTTAAAAGATGTGACGGTGTGGATGGAGATTCACTCTGTGTATTACCCCGGGAATGTGTGATGGGACGGTTTTGATGGAGATTCACTCTGTGACTGACCCCGGGCTTTTGTGTTGGGACGGTGAAGAGGGAGATTCACTCTGTGTCTGACCCCGGGATCGTGTGATGGAACGGTTTGGATGGAGGTTCACTCTGTGTCTGACCCCGGGAGTGTGTGATGGGACCGTGAGGAGTGAGATTTACTCTTTGTCTGACCCCGTGAGTTTGTCATGGAAAGGTGTGGATGCAGATTCTCTCTATGTCTGACCCCTTGAATTTGTGATGGAACGGTGTGGACGGAGATTCACTCTGTGTCTGACCCCGGGAGTGTGTGATAGGACGGTGAGGAGGGAGATTCACTCTTTGTCTGACCCCGGGAGTTTGTCATGGAAAGGTGTGGATGCAGATTTTCTCTATGTCTGACCCCTGGAATTTTGTGATGGGACGGTGAGGAGGGAGATTCAATCTCTGTCTGAACCCGGGACCCTGTGATGGGACGGTTTGGATGGAGATTCACTCTGTGTCTGACCCCGGGAGTGTGTGATAGGACGGTGAGGGGTGAGATTCACTCTGTGTCTGACTCCGGGGACGTGTGATGGGACGGTTTGGATGCAGATTCACTCTGTGTCTGACCCCGGGAGTGTGTGATGGGACCGTGAGGAGGGAGATTTACTCTTTGTCTGACTCAGGGAGTTTGTCATGGAAAGGTGTGGATGCAGATTCTCTCTATGTCTGACCCCTGCAATTTTTGATGTGATGGTGTGGAAGGAGATTCACTCTGTGTCTGATCCCGGGCAATGTGTGATGGTACGGTGTGGATGCAGGTTCACTCAGTGTCTGACCCAGGGCTTTTGTGATGGGACGGTGTGGAGGGAGATTCACTCTGTGTCTGACCCCGGGCTTTTGTGATGGGACGGTGAGGAGGGAGATTCACTCTCTGTCTGACCCCGGCAATGTGTGATGGGACGGTTTGGATGGAGGTTCACTCAGTGTCTGACCCCGGGAGTTTAAAAGATGTGACGGTGTGGATGGAGATTCACTCTGTGTATTACCCCGGGAATGTGTGATGGGACGGTTTTGATGGAGATTCTCTCTGTGACTGACCCCGGGCTTTTGTGTTGGGACGGTGAAGAGGGAGATTCACTCTGTGTCTGACCCCGGGATCGTGTGATGGAACGGTTTGGATGGAGGTTCACTCTGTGTCTGACCCCGGGAGTGTGTGATGGGACCGTGAGGAGTGAGATTTACTCTTTGTCTGACCCCGTGAGTTTGTCATGGAAAGGTGTGGATGCAGATTCTCTCTATGTCTGACCCCTTGAATTTGTGATGGAACGGTGTGGAAGGAGATTCACTCTGTGTCTGACCCCGGGAGTGTGTGATAGGACGGTGAGGAGGGAGATTCACTCTTTGTCTGACCCCGGGAGTTTGTCATGGAAAGGTGTGGATGCAGATTTTCTCTATGTCTGACCCCTGGAATTTTGTGATGGGACGGTGAGGAGGGAGGTTCAATCTCTGTCTGACCCCGGGAACGTGTGATGGGACGGTTGGATTGAGATTTACTCTGTATCTGACCCCGAGAGTGTATGTTGGGACTGTTAGGATGGAGATTCACTCTGCGTCTGACCCCGGGACCCTGTGATGGGACGGTTTGGATGGAGATTCACTCTGTGTCAGACCCAGGGAGTGTGTGAAGTGACGGTGAGGAGGGAGCTTCACTCTGTTTCACACCCCGGGAGTTTGTGGTGGATAGGTGTGGATGCAGATTCACTCTAAGTCTGACCCCGGGAATTTGTGATGGGACGGTGAAGAGGGAGATTCACTCTGTGTCTGAGCCCGGGCTTTTGTGATGGGACGGTGAAGAGGGAGATTCACTCTGTGTCTGACCCCGGAAGTTTGTGATCGGACGGTGTGGATGGAGATTCACTCTGTGTCTGACCCCGGGAGTGTGTGATGGGACGGTGAGGAGGGAGATTCACTCTGTGTCTGTCCCCGGGAACGTGTGATGGGACGGTTTGGATGCAGATTCACTCTGTGTCTGACCCCGGGAGTGTGTGATGGGACCGTGAGGAGTGAGATTTACTCTTTGTCTGACCCCGTGAGTTTGTCATGGAAAGGTGTGGATGCAGATTCTCTCTATGTCTGACCCCTGGAATTTTTGATGGGATGGTGTGTAAGGATATTCACTCTGTGTCTGACCCCGGGCAATGTGTGATGGACTGTTTGGATGCAGGTTCACTCAGTGTCTGACCCAGGTCTTTTGTGATGGGACGGTGTTGAGGGAGATTCACTCTCTGTCAGACACCGGAAGTTTGTGATGGGACGGTGTGGATGGAGATTCACTCTGTGTCTGACCCCGGGAGTGTGTGATGGGACGGTGAGGAGGGAGTTTCACTCTGTTTCACACCCCGGGAGATTGTGATGGATAGGTGTGGATGCAGATTCACTCTAAGTCTGACCCCGGGAATTTGTGATGGGACGGTGAAGAGGGAGATTCACTCTGTGTCTGACCCCGGGCTTTTGTGATGGGACGGTGAGGAGGGAGATTTTCTCTTTGTCTGTCCCCGGGAGTTTGTCATGGAAAGGTGTGGATGCAGATTCTCTCTAGGTCTGACCCCTGGAATTTGTGATGGGATGGTGTGGAAGGAGATTCACTCATGTTTCTGACCCCAGCAATGTGTGATGGGACGGTTTGGATGGAGGTTCACTCAGTGTCTGACCCAGGTCTTTTGTGATGGGACGGTGTTGTGGGAGATTTACTCTGTGTCAGACACCGGAAGTTTGTGATGGGTCGGTTTGGATGGAGATTCACTCTGTGGCTGACCCCGGGCTTTTGTGATGGGACGGTGAAGCGGGAGATTCACTCTGTGTCTGACCCCGGGAACGTGTGATGGAACGGTTTGGATGCTGGTTCACTCTGAGTCTGATCCAGGGAGTGTGTGATGGGACGGTGAAGAGGGAGATTCACTTTGTGTCTGACCCCGGGAACGTGTGATGGGACGGTTGGATGGAGATTCTCTCTGTGTCTGACACCTGGCTTTTGTGATGGGACGGTGAGGAGGGCGATTCACTCTGTGTCTGACCCCGGGCTTTTGTGATGGGACGGTGAGGAGGGAGATTCACTCTCTGTCTGACCCCGGGAACGTGTGATGGTACGGTTGGATGGAGATTCTCTCTGTGTCTGACACCTGGCTTTTGTGATGGGTCGGTGAGGAGGGCGATTCACTCTGTGTCTGACCCCGAGAGTGTATGTTGGGACTGTGAGAATGGAGATTCACTCTGCGTCTGACCCCGGGATTTTGTGATGGGACGGTGAGGAGGGAGATTCACTCTGTGTCTGACCCCGGGAGTGTGTGATGGGACCGTGAGGAGTGAGATTTACTCTTTGTCTGACCCCGTGAGTTTGTCATGGAAAGGTGTGGATGCAGATTCTCTCTATGTCTGACCCCTTGAATTTGTGATGGAACGGTTTGGAAGGAGATTCACTCTGTGTCTGACCCCGTGAGTGTGTGACAGGACGGTGAGGAGGGAGATTCACTCTTTGTCTGACCCCGGGAGTTTGTAATGGAAAGGTGTGGAGGGAGGTTCACTCTGTGTCTGACCCCGGGCTTTTGTGATGGGACGGTGAGGAGGGAGATTCAATCTGTTTCTGACCGCGGGAACGTGTGATGGGACGGTTGGATGGAGATTCTCTCTGTGTCTGACACCTGGCTTTTGTGATGGGTCGGTGAGGAGGGCGATTCACTCTGTGTCTGACCCCGAGAGTGTATGTTGGGACTGTGAGAATGGAGATTCACTCTGCGTCTGACCCCGGGATTTTGTGATGGGACGGTGAGAAGGGAGATTCAATCTGTGTCTGACCACGGCAATGTGAGATGGGACGGTTTGGATGGAGATTCACTCTGTGTCTGACCCCGGGCTTTTGTGATGGGACGGTGAGGAGGGAGATTCAATCAGTTTCTGACCGCGGGAACGTGTGATTGGACGGTTTGGATGGAGGTTCACTCCGAGTCTGACCCCGGGTGTGTGTGATGGGACGGTGAAGAGGGAGATTCACTCTGTGTCTGACCCCGGGCTTTTGTGATGGGACGGTGAGGAGGGTGATTCACTCTCTGTCTGACCCCGGGAACTTGTGATGGAACGGTTTGGATGGAGGTTCACTCTGTGTCTGACCCCGGAAGTTTGTGATGGGACCGTGTGGATGGAGATTCACTCTGTGTCTGACCCCGGGAGTGTGTGATAGGACGGTGAAGGGTGAGATTCACTCTGTGTCTGACTCCGGGGACGTGTGATGGGACGGTTTGGATGCAGATTCACTCTGTGTCTGACCCCGGGAGTGTGTGATGGGACCGTGAGGAGGGAGATTTACTCTTTGTCTGACCCCGGGAGTTTGTCATGGAAAGGTGTGGATGCAGATTCTCTCTATATCTGACCCCTGGAATTTTTAATGGGATGGTGTGGAAGGAGATTCACTCTGTGTCTGACACCGGGCAATGTTTGATGGGACTGTTTGGATGCAGGTTCACTTAGTGTCTGACCCAGGGCTTTTGTGACGGGACGGTGTGGAGGGAGATTCACTCTGTGTCTGACCCCGGGCTTTTGTGATGGGACGGTGAGGAGGGAGAATCAATCTCTGTCTGACCCCGGGAACGTGTGATGGGACGGTTGGATTGAGATTTACTCTGTATCTGACCCCGAGAGTGTATGTTGGGACTGTTAGGATGGAGATTCACTCTGCGTCTGACCCCGGGACACTGTGATGGGACGGTTTGGATGGAGATTAACTCTGTGTCAGACACCGGGAGTGTGTGAAGGGACGGTGAGGAGGGAGTTTCACTCTGTTTCACACCCCGGGAGTTTGTGATGGATAGGTGTGGATGCAGATTCACTCTAAGTCTGACCCCGGGAATTTGTGATGGGATGGTGAAGAGGGAGATTCACTCTGTGTCTGAGCCCGGGCTTTTGTGATGGGACGGTGAAGAGGGAGATTCACTCTGTGTCTGACCCCGGAAGTTTGTGATGGGACGGTGTGGATGGAGATTCACTCTGTGTCTGACCCCGGGAGTGTGTGATGGGACCGTGAGGAGTGAGATTTACTCTTTGTCTGACCCCGTGAGTTTGTCATGGAAAGGTGTGGATGCAGATTCTCTCTATGTCTGACCCCTGGATTTTTGATGGGATGGTGTGTAAGGATATTCACTCTGTGTCTGACCCCGAGCAATGTGTGATGGGACTGTTTGGATGCAGGTTCACTCAGTGTCTGACCCAGGTCTTTTGTGATGGGACGGTGTTGAGGGAGATTCACTCTGTGTCAGACACCGGAAGTTTGTGATGGGACGGTGTGGATGGAGATTCACTCTGTGTCTGACCCCGGGAGTGTGTGATGGGACCGTGAGGAGGGAGATTTACTCTTTGTCTGACCCAGGGAGTTTGTCATGGAAAGGTGTGGATGCAGATTCTCTCTATGTCTGACCCCTGCAATTTTTGATGTGATGGTGTGGAAGGAGATTCACTCTGTGTCTGATCCCGGGCAATGTGTGATGGTACGGTGTGGATGCAGGTTCACTCAGTGTCTGACCCAGGGCTTTTGTGATGGGACGGTGTGGAGGGAGATTCACTCTGTGTCTGACCCCGGGCTTTTGTGATGGGACGGTGAGGAGGGAGATTCACTCTCTGTCTGACCCCGGCAATGTGTGATGGGACGGTTTGGATGGAGGTTCACTCAGTGTCTGACCCCGGGAGTTTAAAAGATGTGACGGTGTGGATGGAGATTCACTCTGTGTATTACCCCGGGAATGTGTGATGGGACGGTTTTGATGGAGATTCACTCTGTGACTGACCCCGGGCTTTTGTGTTGGGACGGTGAAGAGGGAGATTCACTCTGTGTCTGACCCCGGGATCGTGTGATGGAACGGTTTGGATGGAGGTTCACTCTGTGTCTGACCCCGGGAGTGTGTGATGGGACCGTGAGGAGGGAGATTCACTCTTTGTCTGACCCCGGGAGTTTGTCATGGAAAGGTGTGGATGCAGATTTTCTCTATGTCTGTCCCCTTGAATTTGTGATGGAACGGTGTGGAAGGAGATTCACTCTGTGTCTGACCCCGGGAGTGTGTGATAGGACGGTGAGGAGGGAGATTCACTCTTTGTCTGACCCCGGGAGTTTGTCATGGAAAGGTGTGGATGCAGATTTTCTCTATGTCTGAACCCTGGAATTTTGTGATGGGACGGTGAGGAGGGAGATTCAATCTCTGTCTGACCCCGGGAACGTGTGATGGGACGGTTGGATTGAGATTTACTCTGTATCTGACCCCGAGAGTGTATGTTGGGACTGTTAGGATGGAGATTCACTCTGCGTCTGACCCCGGGACCCTGTGATGGGACGGTTTGGATGGAGATTCACTCTGTGTCAGACCCAGGGAGTGTGTGAAGTGACGGTGAGGAGGGAGCTTCACTCTGTTTCACACCCCGGGAGTTTGTGGTGGATAGGTGTGGATGCAGATTCACTCTAAGTCTGACCCCGGGAATTTGTGATGGGACGGTGAAGAGGGAGATTCACTCTGTGTCTGAGCCCGGGCTTTTGTGATGGGACGGTGAAGAGGGAGATTCACTCTGTGTCTGACCCCGGAAGTTTGTGATCGGACGGTGTGGATGGAGATTCACTCTGTGTCTGACCCCGGGAGTGTGTGATGGGACGGTGAGGAGGGAGATTCACTCTGTGTCTGTCCCCGGGAACGTGTGATGGGACGGTTTGGATGCAGATTCACTCTGTGTCTGACCCCGGGAGTGTGTGATGGGACCGTGAGGAGTGAGATTTACTCTTTGTCTGACCCCGTGAGTTTGTCATGGAAAGGTGTGGATGCAGATTCTCTCTATGTCTGACCCCTGGAATTTTTGATGGGATGGTGTGTAAGGATATTCACTCTGTGTCTGACCCCGGGCAATGTGTGATGGACTGTTTGGATGCAGGTTCACTCAGTGTCTGACCCAGGTCTTTTGTGATGGGACGGTGTTGAGGGAGATTCACTCTCTGTCAGACACCGGAAGTTTGTGATGGGACGGTGTGGATGGAGATTCACTCTGTGTCTGACCCCGGGAGTGTGTGATGGGACGGTGAGGAGGGAGTTTCACTCTGTTTCACACCCCGGGAGATTGTGATGGATAGGTGTGGATGCAGATTCACTCTAAGTCTGACCCCAGGAATTTGTGATGGGACGTTGAAGAGGGAGATTCACTCTGTGTCTGACCCCGGGCTTTTGTGATGGGACGGTGAGGAGGGAGATTTTCTCTTTGTCTGTCCCCGGGAGTTTGTCATGGAAAGGTGTGGATGCAGATTCTCTCTAGGTCTGACCCCTGGAATTTGTGATGGGATGGTGTGGAAGGAGATTCACTCATGTTTCTGACCCCAGCAATGTGTGATGGGACGGTTTGGATGGAGGTTCACTCAGTGTCTGACCCAGGTCTTTTGTGATGGGACGGTGTTGTGGGAGATTTACTCTGTGTCAGACACCGGAAGTTTGTGATGGGTCGGTTTGGATGGAGATTCACTCTGTGGCTGACCCCGGGCTTTTGTGATGGGACGGTGAAGCGGGAGATTCACTCTGTGTCTGACCCCGGGAACGTGTGATGGAACGGTTTGGATGCTGGTTCACTCTGAGTCTGATCCAGGGAGTGTGTGTTGGGACGGTGAAGAGGGAGATTCACTTTGTGTCTGACCCCGGGAACGTGTGATGGGACGGTTGGATGGAGATTCTCTCTGTGTCTGACACCTGGCTTTTGTGATGGGACGGTGAGGAGGGCGATTCACTCTGTGTCTGACCCCGGGCTTTTGTGATGGGACGGTGAGGAGGGCGATTCACTCTCTGTCTGACCCCGGGAACGTGTGATGGTACGGTTGGATGGAGATTCTCTCTGTGTCTGACACCTGGCTTTTGTGATGGGTCGGTGAGGAGGGCGATTCACTCTGTGTCTGACCCCGAGAGTGTATGTTGGGACTGTGAGGATGGAGATTCACTCTGCGTCTGACCCCGGGATTTTGTGATGGGACGGTGAGGAGGGAGATTCACTCTGTGTCTGACCCCGGGAGTGTGTGATGGGACCGTGAGGAGTGAGATTTACTCTTTGTCTGACCCCGTGAGTTTGTCATGGAAAGGTGTGGATGCAGATTCTCTCTATGTCTGACCCCTTGAATTTGTGATGGAACGGTTTGGAAGGAGATTCACTCTGTGTCTGACCCCGTGAGTGTGTGACAGGACGGTGAGGAGGGAGATTCACTCTTTGTCTGACCCCGGGAGTTTGTAATGGAAAGGTGTGGAGGGAGGTTCACTCTGTGTCTGACCCCGGGCTTTTGTGATGGGACGGTGAGGAGGGAGATTCAATCTGTTTCTGACCGCGGGAACGTGTGATGGGACGGTTGGATGGAGATTCTCTCTGTGTCTGACACCTGGCTTTTGTGATGGGTCGGTGAGGTGGGCGATTCACTCTGTGTCTGACCCCGAGAGTGTATGTTGGGACTGTGAGGATGGAGATTCACTCTGCGTCTGACCCCGGGATTTTGTGATGGGACGGTGAGAAGGGAGATTCAATCTGTGTCTGACCACGGCAATGTGAGATGGGACGGTTTGGATGGAGATTCACTCTGTGTCTGACCCCGGGCTTTGGTGATGGGACGGTGAGGAGGGAGATTCAATCAGTTTCTGACCGCGGGAACGTGTGATTGGACGGTTTGGATGGAGGTTCACTCCGAGTCTGACCCCGGGTGTGTGTGATGGGACGGTGAAGAGGGAGATTCACTCTGTGTCTGACCCCGGGCTTTTGTGATGGGACGGTGAGGAGGGTGATTCACTCTCTGTCTGACCCCGGGAACTTGTGATGGAACGGTTTGGATGGAGGTTCACTCTGTGTCTGACCCCGGAAGTTTGTGATCGGACTGTGTGGATGGAGATTCACTCTGTGTCTGACCCCGGGAGTGTGTGATAGGACGGTGAGGGGTGAGATTCACTCTGTGTCTGACTCCGGGGACGTGTGATGGGACGGTTTGGATGCAGATTCACTCTGTGTCTGACCCCGGGAGTGTGTGATGGGACCGTGAGGAGGGAGATTTACTCTTTGTCTGACCCCGGGAGTTTGTCATGGAAAGGTGTGGATGCAGATTCTCTCTATATCTGACCCCTGGAATTTTTAATGGGATGGTGTGGAAGGAGATTCACTCTGTGTCTGACCCCGGGCAATGTTTGATGGGACTGTTTGGATGCAGGTTCACTTAGTGTCTGACCCAGGGCTTTTGTGACGGGACGGTGTGGAGGGAGATTCACTCTGTGTCTGACCCCGGGCTTTTGTGATGGGACGGTGAGGAGGGAGAATCAATCTCTGTCTGACCCCGGGAACGTGTGATGGGACGGTTGGATTGAGATTTACTCTGTATCTGACCCCGAGAGTGTATGTTGGGACTGTTAGGATGGAGATTCACTCTGCGTCTGACCCCGGGACCCTGTGATGGGACGGTTTGGATGGAGATTAACTCTGTGTCAGACACCGGGAGTGTGTGAAGGGACGGTGAGGAGGGAGTTTCACTCTGTTTCACACCCCGGGAGTTTGTGATGGATAGGTGTGGATGCAGATTCACTCTAAGTCTGACCCCGGAAATTTGTGATGGGACGGTGAAGAGGGAGATTCACTCTGTGTCTGAGCCCGGGCTTTTGTGATGGGACGGTGAAGAGGGAGATTCACTCTGTGTCTGACCCCGGAAGTTTGTGATGGGACGGTGTGGATGGAGATTCACTCTGTGTCTGACCCCGGGAGTGTGTGATGGGACCGTGAGGAGTGAGATTTACTCTTTGTCTGACCCCGTGAGTTTGTCATGGAAAGGTGTGGATGCAGATTCTCTCTATGTCTGACCCCTGGATTTTTGATGGGATGGTGTGTAAGGATATTCACTCTGTGTCTGACCCCGGGCAATGTGTGATGGGACTGTTTGGATGCAGGTTCACTCAGTGTCTGACCCAGGTCTTTTGTGATGGGACGGTGTTGAGGGAGATTCACTCTGTGTCAGACACCGGAAGTTTGTGATGGGACGGTTTGGATGGAGATTCACTCGGTGTCTGACCCCGGGAGTGTGTGATGGGACGGTGAGGAGGGAGTTTCACTCTGTTTCACACCCCGGGAGTTTGTGATGGATAGGTGTGGATGCAGATTCACTCTATGTCTGACCACTGGAATTTGTGAAGGGATGTTGTGGAAGGAGATTCACTCTGTGTCTGACCATGGCATTGTGTGATGGGACGGTTTAGATGGAGGTTCACTCAGTGTCTGACCCAGGTCTTTTGTGATGGGACGGTGTTGAGGGAGATTCACTCTCTGTCAGACACCGGAAATTTGTGATGGGACGGTGAAGAGGGAGATTCACTCTGTGTCTGACCCCGGGCTTTTGTGATGGGACGGTGAGGAGGGAGATTTACTCTTTGTCTGTCCCCGGGAGTTTGTGATGGAAAGGTGTGGATGCAGATTCACTCTATGTCTGACCACTGGAATTTGTGAAGGGATGATGTGGAAGGAGATTCACTCTGTGTCTGACCATGGCATTGTGTGATGGGACGGTTTAGATGGAGGTTCACTCAGTGTCTGACCCCAGGCTTTTGTGATGGGTTTGTGTGGAGGGAGATTCACTCTGTGTCTGACCCCGGGAACGTGTGATGGTACGGTTGGATGGAGATTCACTCTGTGTCTGACCCCGGGCTTTTGTGATGGAACGGTGAAGAGGGAGATTCACTCTGTGTCTGACCCCGGGCTTTTGTGATGGGACGGTGAGGAGGGAGATTCAATATCTGTCTGACCCCGGGCTTTTGTGATGGGACGGTGTGGAGGGAGATTCACTCTGTGTCTCACCCCTTGAGTTTGTGATGGGCCGGTGTGTATGGAGATTCACTTTGTGTCTGATTCAGGGTTTTTGTGATGGGCCGGTGTTAATGGAGATTCACCTTGTGTCTGACCCCGCCAGTGTGTGATGGGACGGTGATGAGGGAGATTCACTCTGTGTCTGACCCAGGGAATGTGTGATGGGACGGTTTGGAAACAGATTCACTCTGTGTCTGACCCCGGGCTTTTGTGATGGGACGGTGAGGAGGGAGATTCAATATCTGTCTGACCCCGGGCTTTTGTGTTGGGACGGTGTGGAGGGAGATTCACTCTGTTTCTGACCCCGGGCTTTTGTGATGGGACGGTGAGTAGGGAGATTCACACAGTGTCTGACCCCGTGAGTTCGTGATGGGCCGGTGTGGATGGAGATTCCCTCTGTGTCTGACCCCGGGAGTGTGTGATGGGACGGTGTGTTTGGAAATTCACTCTGTCTCTGACCCCGGGAGTGTGTGATGGGTCGGTGAGGAGGGAGATTCACACTGTGTCTGACCACGGGAACGTGTGATGGGACGGATTGGATGCAGATTCACTCTGTGCCTGTCGCCGAGAGTGTGTGATGGGACGGTGAGGAGGGAGATTTACTCTTTGTCTGACCCCGGGAGTTTGTGATGGAAAGGTGTGGATGCAGATTCACTCTATGTCTGACCACTGGAATTTGTCATGGGATGATGTGGAAGGAGATTCACTCTGTGTCTGACCACGGCATTGTGTGATGGGACAGTTTAGATGGAGGTTCACTCAGTGTCTGACCCCAGGCTTTTGTGATGGGTTTGTGTGGAGGGAGATTCACTCTGTGTCTGACCCCGGGAACGTGTGATGGTACGGTTGGATGGAGATTCTCTCTGTGTCTGACACCTGGCTTTTGTGATGAGTCGGTGAGGAGGGCGGTTCACTCTGTGTCTGACCACGAGAGTGTATGTTGGGACTGTGAGGATGGAGATTCACTCTGCGTCTGACCCCGGGATTTTGTGATGGGACGGTGAGGAGGGAGATTCAATCTGTGTCTGACCACGGCAATGTGAGATGGGACGGTTTGGATGGAGGTTCACTCTGTGTCTGACCCTGGAAGTTTGTGATGGGACGGTGTGGATGGAGATTCACTCTGTGTCTGACCCCGGGAGTGTGTGATAGGACGGTTTGGGGTGAGATTCACTCTGTGTCTGACTCCGGGGACGTGTGATGGGACGGTTTGGATGCAGATTCACTCTGTGTCTGACCCCGGGAGTGTGTGATGGGACCGTGAGGAGGGAGATTTACTCTTTGTCTGACCCAGGGAGTTTGTCATGGAAAGGTGTGGATGCAGATTCTCTCTATGTCTGACCCCTGCAATTTTTGATGTGATGGTGTGGAAGGAGATTCACTCTGTGTCTGATCCCGGGCAATGTGTGATGGTACGGTGTGGATGCAGGTTCACTCAGTGTCTGACCCCGGGCTTTTGTGATGGGACGGTGAGGAGGGAGATTCACTCTCTGTCTGACCCCGGCAATGTGTGATGGGACGGTTTGGATGGAGGTTCACTCAGTGTCTGACCCCGGGAGTTTAAAAGATGTGACGGTGTGGATGGAGATTCACTCTGTGTATTACCCCGGGAATGTGTGATGGGACGGTTTTGATGGAGATTCACTCTGTGACTGACCCCGGGCTTTTGTGATGGGACGGTGAAGAGGGAGATTCACTCTGTGGCTGACCCCGGGATCGTGTGATGGAACGGTTTGGATGGAGGTTCACTCTGTGTCTGACCCCGGGAGAGTGTGATGGGACCGTGAGGAGTGAGATTACTCTTTGTCTGACCCCGTGAGTTTGTCATGGAAAGGTGTGGATGCAGATTCTCTCTATGTCTGACCCCTTGAATTTGTGATGGAACGGTGTGGAAGGAGATTCACTCTGTGTCTGACCCCGGGAGTGTGTGATAGGACGGTGAGGAGGGAGATTCACTCTTTGTCTGACCCCGGGAGTTTGTCATGGAAAGGTGTGGATGCAGATTTTCTCTATGTCTGACCCCTGGAATTTTCTGATGGGACGGTGAGGAGGGAGATTCACTCTTTGTCTGACCCCGGGAGTTTGTCATGGAAAGGTGTGGATGCAGATTCTCTCTATATCTGACCCCTGGAATTTATAATGGGATGGTGTGGAAGGAGATTCACTCTGGGTCTGACCCCGGGCAATGTTTGATGGGACTGTTTGGATGCAGGTTCACTTAGTGTCTGACCCAGGGCTTTTGTGACGGGACGGTGTGGAGGGAGATTCACTCTGTGTCTGACCCCGGGCTTTTGTGATGGGACGGTGAGGAGGGAGAAACAATCTCTGTCTGACCCCGGGAACGTGTGATGGGACGGTTGGATTGAGATTTACTCTGTATCTGACCCCGAGAGTGTATGTTGGGACTGTTAGGATGGAGATTCACTCTGCGTCTGACCCCTGGACCCAGTGATGGGACGGTTTGGATGGAGATTAACTCTGTGTCAGACACCGGGAGTGTGTGAAGGGACGGTGAGGAGGGAGTTTCACTCTGTTTCACACCCCGGGAGTTTGTGATGGATAGGTGTGGATGCAGATTCACTCTAAGTCTGACCCCGGGAATTTGTGATGGGACGGTGAAGAGGGAGATTCACTCTGTGTCTGAGCCCGGGCTTTTGTGATGGGACGGTGAAGAGGGAGATTCACTCTGTGTCTGACCCCGGAAGTTTGTGATGGGACGGTGTGGATGGAGATTCACTCTGTGTCTGACCCCGGGAGTGTGTGATGGGACCGTGAGGAGTGAGATTTACTCTTTGTCTGACCCCGTGAGTTTGTCATGGAAAGGTGTGGATGCAGATTCTCTCTATGTCTGACCCCTGGATTTTTGATGGGATGGTGTGTAAGGATATTCACTCTGTGTCTGACCCCGGGCAATGTGTGATGGGACTGTTTGGATGCAGGTTCACTCAGTGTCTGACCCAGGTCTTTTGTGATGGGACGGTGTTGAGGGAGATTCACTCTGTGTCAGACACCGGAAGTTTGTGATGGGACGGTTTGGATGGAGATTCACTCGGTGTCTGACCCCGGGAGTGTGTGATGGGACTGTGAGGAGGGAGTTTCACTCTGTTTCACAACCCGGGAGTTTGTGATGGATAGGTGTGGATGCAGATTCACTCTAAGCCTGACCCCGGGAATTTGTGATGGGACGGTGAAGAGGGAGATTCACTCTGTGTCTGACCCCGGGCTTTTGTGATGGGACGGTGAGGAGGGAGATTTACTCTTTGTCTGTCCCCGGGAGTTTGTGATGGAAAGGTGTGGATGCAGATTCACTCTATGTCTGACCACTGGAATTTGTGAAGGGATGATGTGGAAGGAGATTCACTCTGTGTCTGACCATGGCATTGTGAGATGGGACGGTTTAGATGGAGGTTCACTCAGTGTCTGACCCCAGGCTTTTGTGATGGGTTTGTGTGGAGGGAGATTCACTCTGTGTCTGACCCCGGGAACGTGTGATGGTACGGTTGGATGGAGATTCACTCTGTGTCTGACCCCGGGCTTTTGTGATGGAACGGTGAAGAGGGAGATTCACTCTGTGTCTGACCCCGGGCTTTTGTGATGGGACGGTGAGGAGGGAGATTCAATATCTGTCTGACCCCGGGCTTTTGTGATGGGACGGTGTGGAGGGAGATTCACTCTGTGTCTGACCCCTTGAGTTTGTGATGGGCCGGTGTGTATGGAGATTCACTTTGTGTCTGATTCAGGGTTTTTGTGATGGGCCGGTGTTAATGGAGATTCACCTTGTGTCTGACCCCGCCAGTGTGTGATGGGACGGTGATGAGGGAGATTCACTCTGTGTCTGACCCAGGGAATGTGTGATGGGACGGTTTGGAAACAGATTCACTCTGTGTCTGACCCCGGGCTTTTGTGATGGGACGGTGAGGAGGGAGATTCAATATCTGTCTGACCCCGGGCTTTTGTGTTGGGACGGTGTGGCGGGAGATTCACTCTGTTTCTGACCCCGGGCTTTTGTGATGGGACGGTGAGTAGGGAGATTCACACAGTGTCTGACCCCGTGAGTTCGTGATGGGCCGGTGTGGATGGAGATTCCCTCTGTGTCTGACCCCGGGAGTGTGTGATGGGACGGTGTGTTTGGAAATTCACTCTGTCTCTGACCCCGGGAGTGTGTGATGGGTCGGTGAGGAGGGAGATTCACACTGTGTCTGACCACGGGAACGTGTGATGGGACGGATTGGATGCAGATTCACTCTGTGCCTGTCGCCGAGAGTGTGTGCTGGGACGGTGAGGAGGGAGATTTACTGTTTGTCTGACCCCGGGAGTTTGTGATGGAAAGGTGTGGATGCAGATTCACTCTATGTCTGACCACTGGAATTTGTCATGGGATGATGTGGAAGGAGATTCACTCTGTGTCTGACCACGGCATTGTGTGATGGGACAGTTTAGATGGATGTTCACTCAGTGTCTGACCCCAGGCTTTTGTGATGGGTTTGTGTGGAGGGAGATTCACTCTGTGTCTGACCCCGGGAACGTGTGATGGTACGGTTGGATGGAGATTCTCTCTGTGTCTGACACCTGGCTTTTGTGATGAGTCGGTGAGGAGGGCGATTCACTCTGTGTCTGACCACGAGAGTGTATGTTGGGACTGTGAGGATGGAGATTCACTCTGCGTCTGACCCCGGGATTTTGTGATGGGACGGTGAGGAGGGAGATTCAATCTGTGTCTGACCACGGCAATGTGAGATGGGACGGTTTGGATGGAGATTCACTCTGTGTCTGACCACGGGCTTTTGTGATGGGACGGTGAGGAGGGAGATTCAATCAGTTTCTGACCGCGGGAACGTGTGATGGGACGGTTTGGATGGAGGTTCACTCCGAGTCTGACCCTTGGAGTGTGTGATGGGACGGTGAAGAGGGAGATTCACTCTGTGTCTGACCCCGGGCTTTTGTGATGGGACGGTGAGGAGGGTGATTCACTCTCTGTCTGACCCCGGGAACTTGAGATGGAACGGTTTGGATGGAGGTTCACTCTGTGTCTGACCCTGGAAGTTTGTGATGGGACGGTGTGGATGGAGATTCACTCTGTGTCTGATCCCCGGGAGTGTGTGATAGGACGGTTTGGGGTGAGATTCACTCTGTGTCTGACTCCGGGGACGTGTGATGGGACGGTTTGGATGCAGATTCACTCTGTGTCTGACCCCGGGAGTGTGTGATGGGACCGTGAGGAGGGAGATTTACTCTTTGTCTGACCCAGGGAGTTTGTCATGGAAAGGTGTGGATGCAGATTCTCTCTATGTCTGACCCCTGCAATTTTTGATGTGATGGTGTGGAAGGAGATTCACTCTGTGTCTGATCCCGGGCAATGTGTGATGGTACGGTGTGGATGCAGGTTCACTCAGTGTCTGACCCAGGGCTTTTGTGATGGGACGGTGTGGAGGGAGATTCACTCTGTGTCTGACCCCGGGCTTTTGTGATGGGACGGTGAGGAGGGAGATTCACTCTCTGTCTGACCCCGGCAATGTGTGATGGGACGGTTTGGATGGAGGTTCACTCAGTGTCTGACCCCGGGAGTTTAAAAGATGTGACGGTGTGGATGGAGATTCACTCTGTGTATTACCCCGGGAATGTGTGATGGGACGGTTTTGATGGAGATTCACTCTGTGACTGACCCCGGGCTTTTGTGATGGGACGGTGAAGAGGGAGATTCACTCTGTGGCTGACCCCGGGATCGTGTGATGGAACGGTTTGGATGGAGGTTCACTCTGTGTCTGACCCCGGGAGAGTGTGATGGGACCGTGAGGAGTGAGATTTACTCTTTGTCTGACCCCGTGAGTTTGTCATGGAAAGGTGTGGATGCAGATTCTCTCTATGTCTGACCCCTTGAATTTGTGATGGAACGGTGTGGAAGGAGATTCACTCTGTGTCTGACCCCGGGAGTGTGTGATAGGACGGTGAGGAGGGAGATTCACTCTTTGTCTGACCCCGGGAGTTTGTCATGGAAAGGTGTGGATGCAGATTTTCTCTATGTCTGACCCCTGGAATTTTGTGATGGGACGGTGAGGAGGGAGATTCAATCTCTGTCTGACCCCGGGAACGTGTGATGGGACGGTTGGATTGAGATTTACTCTGTATCTGACCCCGAGAGTGTATGTTGGGACTGTTAGGATGGAGATTCACTCTGCGTCTGACCCCGGGACCCTGTGATGGGACGGTTTGGATGGAGATTCACTCTGTGTCTGACCCCGGGAGTGTGTGATAGGACGGTGAGGGGTGAGATTCACTCTGTGTCTGACTCCGGGGACGTGTGATGGGACGGTTTGGATGCAGATTCACTCTGTGTCTGACCCCGGGAGTGTGTGATGGGACCGTGAGGAGGGAGATTTACTCTTTGTCTGACCCAGGGAGTTTGTCATGGAAAGGTGTGGATGCAGATTCTCTCTATGTCTGACCCCTGCAATTTTTGATGTGATGGTGTGGAAGGAGATTCACTCTGTGTCTGATCCCGGGCAATGTGTGATGGTACGGTGTGGATGCAGGTTCACTCAGTGTCTGACCCAGGGCTTTTGTGATGGGACGGTGTGGAGGGAGATTCACTCTGTGTCTGACCCCGGGCTTTTGTGATGGGACGGTGAGGAGGGAGATTCACTCTCTGTCTGACCCCGGCAATGTGTGATGGGACGGTTTGGATGGAGGTTCACTCAGTGTCTGACCCCGGGAGTTTAAAAGATGTGACGGTGTGGATGGAGATTCACTCTGTGTGTTACCCCGGGAATGTGTGATGGGACGGTTTTGATGGAGATTCACTCTGTGACTGACCCCGGGCTTTTGTGTTGGGACGGTGAAGAGGGAGATTCACTCTGTGTCTGACCCCGGGATCGTGTGATGGAACGGTTTGGATGGAGGTTCACTCTGTGTCTGACCCCGGGAGTGTGTGATGGGACCGTGAGGAGTGAGATTTACTCTTTGTCTGACCCCGTGAGTTTGTCATGGAAAGGTGTGGATGCAGATTCTCTCTATGTCTGACCCCTTGAATTTGTGATGGAACGGTGTGGAAGGAGATTCACTCTGTGTCTGACCCCGGGTGTGTGTGATAGGACGGTGAGGAGGGAGATTCACTCTTTGTCTGACCCCGGGAGTTTGTCATGGAAAGGTGTGGATGCAGATTTTCTCTATGTCTGACCCCTGGAATTTATAATGGGATGGTGTGGAAGGAGATTCACTCTGGGTCTGACCCCGGGCAATGTTTGATGGGACTGTTTGGATGCAGGTTCACTTAGTGTCTGACCCAGGGCTTTTGTGACGGGACGGTGTGGAGGGAGATTCACTCTGTGTCTGACCCCGGGCTTTTGTGATGGGACGGTGAGGTGGGAGAAACAATCTCTGTCTGACCCCGGGAACGTGTGATGGGACGGTTGGATTGAGATTTACTCTGTATCTGACCCCGAGAGTGTATGTTGGGACTGTTAGGATGGAGATTCACTCTGCGTCTGACCCCGGGACCCTGTGATGGGACGGTTTGGATGGAGATTAACTCTGTGTCAGACACCGGGAGTGTGTGAAGGGACGGTGAGGAGGGAGTTTCACTCTGTTTCACACCCCGGGAGTTTGTGATGGATAGGTGTGGATGCAGATTCACTCTAAGTCTGACCCCGGGAATTTGTGATGGGACGGTGAAGAGAGAGATTCACTCTGTGTCTGACCATGGCATTGTGAGATGGGACGGTTTAGATGGAGGTTCACTCAGTGTCTGACCCCAGGCTTTTGTGATGGGTTTGTGTGGAGGGAGATTCACTCTGTGTCTGACCCCGGGAACGTGTGATGGTACGGTTGGATGGAGATTCACTCTGTGTCTGACCCCGGGCTTTTGTGATGGAACGGTGAAGAGGGAGATTCACTCTGTGTCTGACCCCGGGCTTTTGTGATGGGACGGTGAGGAGGGAGATTCAATATCTGTCTGACCCCGGGCTTTTGTGATGGGACGGTGTGGAGGGAGATTCACTCTGTGTCTGACCCCTTGAGTTTGTGATGGGCCGGTGTGTATGGAGATTCACTTTGTGTCTGATTCAGGGTTTTTGTGATGGGCCGGTGTTAATGGAGATTCACCTTGTGTCTGACCCCGCCAGTGTGTGATGGGACGGTGATGAGGGAGATTCACGCTGTGTCTGACCCAGGGAATGTGTGATGGGACGGTTTGGAAACAGATTCACTCTGTGTCTGACCCCGGGCTTTTGTGATGGGACGGTGAGGAGGGAGATTCAATATCTGTCTGACCCCGGGCTTTTGTGTTGGGACGGTGTGGCGGGAGATTCACTCTGTTTCTGACCCCGGGCTTTTGTGATGGGACGGTGAGTAGGGAGATTCACACAGTGTCTGACCCCGTGAGTTCGTGATGGGCCGGTGTGGATGGAGATTCCCTCTGTGTCTGACCCCGGGAGTGTGTGATGGGACGGTGTGTTTGGAAATTCACTCTGTCTCTGACCCCGGGAGTGTGTGATGGGTCGGTGAGGAGGGAGATTCACACTGTGTCTGACCACGGGAACGTGTGATGGGACGGATTGGATGCAGATTCACTCTGTGCCTGTCGCCGAGAGTGTGTGCTGGGACGGTGAGGAGGGAGATTTACTGTTTGTCTGACCCCGGGAGTTTGTGATGGAAAGGTGTGGATGCAGATTCACTCTATGTCTGACCACTGGAATTTGTCATGGGATGATGTGGAAGGAGATTCACTCTGTGTCTGACCACGGCATTGTGTGATGGGACAGTTTAGATGGAGGTTCACTCAGTGTCTGACCCCAGGCTTTTGTGATGGGTTTGTGTGGAGGGAGATTCACTCTGTGTCTGACCCCGGGAACGTGTGATGGTACGGTTGGATGGAGATTCTCTCTGTGTCTGACACCTGGCTTTTGTGATGAGTCGGTGAGGAGGGCGATTCACTCTGTGTCTGACCACGAGAGTGTATGTTGGGACTGTGAGGATGGAGATTCACTCTGCGTCTGACCCCGGGATTTTGTGATGGGACGGTGAGGAGGGAGATTCAATCTGTGTCTGACCACGGCAATGTGAGATGGGACGGTTTGGATGGAGATTCACTCTGTGTCTGACCACGGGCTTTTGTGATGGGACGGTGAGGAGGGAGATTCAATCAGTTTCTGACCGCGGGAACGTGTGATGGGACGGTTTGGATGGAGGTTCACTCCGAGTCTGACCCTTGGAGTGTGTGATGGGACGGTGAAGAGGGAGATTCACTCTGTGTCTGACCCCGGGCTTTTGTGATGGGACGGTGAGGAGGGTGATTCACTCTCTGTCTGACCCCGGGAACTTGAGATGGAACGGTTTGGATGGAGGTTCACTCTGTGTCTGACCCTGGAAGTTTGTGATGGGACGGTGTGGATGGAGATTCACTCTGTGTCTGATCCCCGGGAGTGTGTGATAGGACGGTTTGGGGTGAGATTCACTCTGTGTCTGACTCCGGGGACGTGTGATGGGACGGTTTGGATGCAGATTCACTCTGTGTCTGACCCCGGGAGTGTGTGATGGGACCGTGAGGAGGGAGATTTACTCTTTGTCTGACCCAGGGAGTTTGCCATGGAAAGGTGTGGATGCAGATTCTCTCTATGTCTGACCCCTGCAATTTTTGATGTGATGGTGTGGAAGGAGATTCACTCTGTGTCTGATCCCGGGCAATGTGTGATGGTACGGTGTGGATGCAGGTTCACTCAGTGTCTGACCCAGGGCTTTTGTGATGGGACGGTGTGGAGGGAGATTCACTCTGTGTCTGACCCCGGGCTTTTGTGATGGGACGGTGAGGAGGGAGATTCACTCTCTGTCTGACCCCGGCAATGTGTGATGGGACGGTTTGGATGGAGGTTCACTCAGTGTCTGACCCCGGGAGTTTAAAAGATGTGACGGTGTGGATGGAGATTCACTCTGTGTATTACCCCGGGAATGTGTGATGGGACGGTTTTGATGGAGATTCACTCTGTGACTGACCCCGGGCTTTTGTGATGGGACGGTGAAGAGGGAGATTCACTCTGTGGCTGACCCCGGGATCGTGTGATGGAACGGTTTGGATGGAGGTTCACTCTGTGTCTGACCCCGGGAGAGTGTGATGGGACCGTGAGGAGTGAGATTTACTCTTTGTCTGACCCCGTGAGTTTGTCATGGAAAGGTGTGGATGCAGATTCTCTCTATGTCTGAACCCTTGAATTTGTGATGGAACGGTGTGGAAGGAGATTCACTCTGTGTCTGACCCCGGGAGTGTGTGATAGGACGGTGAGGAGGGAGATTCACTCTTTGTCTGACCCCGGGAGTTTGTCATGGAAAGGTGTGGATGCAGATTTTCTCTATGTCTGACCCCTGGAATTTTGTGATGGGACGGTGAGGAGGGAGATTCAATCTCTGTCTGACCCCGGGAACGTGTGATGGGACGGTTGGATTGAGATTTACTCTGTATCTGACCCCGAGAGTGTATGTTGGGACTGTTAGGATGGAGATTCACTCTGCGTCTGACCCCGGGACCCTGTGATGGGACGGTTTGGATGGAGATTCACTCTGTGTCTGACCCCGGGAGTGTGTGATAGGACGGTTTGGGGTGAGATTCACTCTGTGTCTGACTCCGGGGACGTGTGATGGGACGGTTTGGATGCAGATTCACTCTGTGTCTGACCCCGGGAGTGTGTGATGGGACCGTGAGGAGGGAGATTTACTCTTTGTCTGACCCAGGGAGTTTGTCATGGAAAGGTGTGGATGCAGATTCTCTCTATGTCTGACCCCTGCAATTTTTGATGTGATGGTGTCGAAGGAGATTCACTCTGTGTCTGATCCCGGGCAATCTGTGATGGTACGGTGTGGATGCAGGTTCACTCAGTGTCTGACCCAGGGCTTTTGTGATGGGACGGTGTGGAGGGAGATTCACTCTGTGTCTGACCCCGGGCTTTTGTGATGGGACGGTGAGGAGGGAGATTCACTCTCTGTCTGACCCCGGCAATGTGTGATGGGACGGTTTGGATGGAGGTTCACTCAGTGTCTGACCCCGGGAGTTTAAAAGATGTGACGGTGTGGATGGAGATTCACTCTGTGTATTACCCCGGGAATGTGTGATGGGACGGTTTTGATGGAGATTCACTCTGTGACTGACCCCGGGCTTTTGTGATGGGACGGTGAAGAGGGAGATTCACTCTGTGTCTGACCCCGGGAGAGTGTGATGGGACCGTGAGGAGTGAGATTTACTCTTTGTCTGACCCCGTGAGTTTGTCATGGAAAGGTGTGGATGCAGATTCTCTCTATGTCTGACCCCTTGAATTTGTGATGGAACGGTGTGGAAGGAGATTCACTCTGTGTCTGACCCCGGGAGTGTGTGATAGGACGGTGAGGAGGGAGATTCACTCTTTGTCTGACCCCGGGAGTTTGTCATGGAAAGGTGTGGATGCAGATTTTCTCTATGTCTGACCCCTGGAATTTTGTGATGGGACGGTGAGGAGGGAGATTCACTCTTTGTCTGACCCCGGGAGTTTGTCATGGAAAGGTGTGGATGCAGATTCTCTCTATATCTGACCCCTGGAATTTATAATGGGATGGTGTGGAAGGAGATTCACTCTGGGTCTGACCCCGGGCAATGTTTGATGGGACTGTTTGGATGCAGGTTCACTTAGTGTCTGACCCAGGGCTTTTGTGACGGGACGGTGTGGAGGGAGATTCACTCTGTGTCTGACCCCGGGCTTTTGTGATGGGACGGTGAGGAGGGAGAAACAATCTCTGTCTGACCCCGGGAACGTGTGATGGGACGGTTGGATTGAGATTTACTCTGTATCTGACCCCGAGAGTGTATGTTGGGACTGTTAGGATGGAGATTCACTCTGCGTCTGACCCCGGGACACTGTGATGGGACGGTTTGGATGGAGATTAACTCTGTGTCAGACACCGGGAGTGTGTGAAGGGACGGTGAGGAGGGAGTTTCACTCTGTTTCACACCCCGGGAGTTTGTGATGGATAGGTGTGGATGCAGATTCACTCTAAGTCTGACCCCGGGAATTTGTGATGGGACGGTGAAGAGGGAGATTCACTCTGTGTCTGAGCCCGGGCTTTTGTGATGGGACGGTGAAGAGGGAGATTCACTCTGTGTCTGACCCCGGAAGTTTGTGATGGGACTGTGTGGATGGAGATTCACTCTGTGTCTGACCCCGGGAGTGTGTGATGGGACCGTGAGGAGTGAGATTTACTCTTTGTCTGACCCCGTGAGTTTGTCATGGAAAGGTGTGGATGCAGATTCTCTCTATGTCTGACCCCTGGATTTTTGATGGGATGGTGTGTAAGGATATTCACTCTGTGTCTGACCCCGGGCAATGTGTGATGGGACTGTTTGGATGCAGGTTCACTCAGTGTCTGACCCAGGTCTTTTGTGATGGGACGGTGTTGAGGGAGATTCACTCTGTGTCAGACACCGGAAGTTTGTGATGGGACGGTTTGGATGGAGATTCACTCGGTGTCTGACCCCGGGAGTGTGTGATGGGACGGTGAGGAGGGAGTTTCACTCTGTTTCACAACCCGGGAGTTTGTGATGGATAGGTGTGGATGCAGATTCACTCTAAGCCTGACCCCGGGAATTTGTGATGGGACGGTGAAGAGGGAGATTCACTCTGTGTCTGACCCCGGGCTTTTGTGATGGGACGGTGAGGAGGGAGATTTACTCTTTGTCTGTCCCCGGGAGTTTGTGATGGAAAGGTGTGGATGCAGATTCACTCTATGTCTGACCACTGGAATTTGTGAAGGGATGATGTGGAAGGAGATTCACTCTGTGTCTGACCATGGCATTGTGAGATGGGACGGTTTAGATGGAGGTTCACTCAGTGTCTGACCCCAGGCTTTTGTGATGGGTTTGTGTGGAGGGAGATTCACTCTGTGTCTGACCCCGGGAACGTGTGATGGTACGGTTGGATGGAGATTCACTCTGTGTCTGACCCCGGGCTTTTGTGATGGAACGGTGAAGAGGGAGATTCACTCTGTGTCTGACCCCGGGCTTTTGTGATGGGACGGTGAGGAGGGAGATTCAATATCTGTCTGACCCCGGGCTTTTGTGATGGGACGGTGTGGAGGGAGATTCACTCTGTGTCTGACCCCTTGAGTTTGAGATGGGCCGGTGTGTATGGAGATTCACTTTGTGTCTGATTCAGGGTTTTTGTGATGGGCCGGTGTTAATGGAGATTCACCTTGTGTCTGACCCCGCCAGTGTGTGATGGGACGGTGATGAGGGAGATTCACTCTGTGTCTGACCCAGGGAATGTGTGATGGGACGGTTTGGAAACAGATTCACTCTGTGTCTGACCCCGGGCTTTTGTGATGGGACGGTGAGGAGGGAGATTCAATATCTGTCTGACCCCGGGCTTTTGTGTTGGGACGGTGTGGCGGGAGATTCACTCTGTTTCTGACCCCGGGCTTTTGTGATGGGACGGTGAGTAGGGAGATTCACACAGTGTCTGACCCCGTGAGTTCGTGATGGGCCGGTGTGGATGGAGATTCCCTCTGTGTCTGACCCCGGGAGTGTGTGATGGGACGGTGTGTTTGGAAATTCACTCTGTCTCTGACCCCGGGAGTGTGTGATGGGTCGGTGAGGAGGGAGATTCACACTGTGTCTGACCACGGGAACGTGTGATGGGACGGATTGGATGCAGATTCACTCTGTGCCTGTCGCCGAGAGTGTGTGCTGGGACGGTGAGGAGGGAGATTTACTGTTTGTCTGACCCCGGGAGTTTGTGATGGAAAGGTGTGGATGCAGATTCACTCTATGTCTGACCACTGGAATTTGTCATGGGATGATGTGGAAGGAGATTCACTCTGTGTCTGACCACGGCATTGTGTGATGGGACAGTTTAGATGGAGGTTCACTCAGTGTCTGACCCCAGGCTTTTGTGATGGGTTTGTGTGGAGGGAGATTCACTCTGTGTCTGACCCCGGGAACGTGTGATGGTACGGTTGGATGGAGATTCTCTCTGTGTCTGACACCTGGCTTTTGTGATGAGTCGGTGAGGAGGGCGATTCACTCTGTGTCTGACCACGAGAGTGTATGTTGGGACTGTGAGGATGGAGATTCACTCTGCGTCTGACCCCGGGATTTTGTGATAGGACGGTGAGGAGGGAGATTCAATCTGTGTCTGACCACGGCAATGTGAGATGGGACGGTTTGGATGGAGATTCACTCTGTGTCTGACCACGGGCTTTTGTGATGGGACGGTGAGGAGGGAGATTCAATCAGTTTCTGACCGCGGGAACGTGTGATGGGACGGTTTGGATGGAGGTTCACTCCGAGTCTGACCCTTGGAGTGTGTGATGGGACGGTGAAGAGGGAGATTCACTCTGTGTCTGACCCCGGGCTTTTGTGATGGGACGGTGAGGAGGGTGATTCACTCTCTGTCTGACCCCGGGAACTTGAGATGGAACGGTTTGGATGGAGGTTCACTCTGTGTCTGACCCTGGAAGTTTGTGATGGGACGGTGTGGATGGAGATTCACTCTGTGTCTGATCCCCGGGAGTGTGTGATAGGACGGTTTGGGGTGAGATTCACTCTGTGTCTGACTCCGGGGACGTGTGATGGGACGGTTTGGATGCAGATTCACTCTGTGTCTGACCCCGGGAGTGTGTGATGGGACCGTGAGGAGGGAGATTTACTCTTTGTCTGACCCAGGGAGTTTGTCATGGAAAGGTGTGGATGCAGATTCTCTCTATGTCTGACCCCTGCAATTTTTGATGTGATGGTGTGGAAGGAGATTCACTCTGTGTCTGATCCCGGGCAATGTGTGATGGTACGGTGTGGATGCAGGTTCACTCAGTGTCTGACCCAGGGCTTTTGTGATGGGACGGTGTGGAGGGAGATTCACTCTGTGTCTGACCCCGGGCTTTTGTGATGGGACGGTGAGGAGGGAGATTCACTCTCTGTCTGACCCCGGCAATGTGTGATGGGACGGTTTGGATGGAGGTTCACTCAGTGTCTGACCCCGGGAGTTTAAAAGATGTGACGGTGTGGATGGAGATTCACTCTGTGTATTACCCCGGGAATGTGTGATGGGACGGTTTTGATGGAGATTCACTCTGTGACTGACCCCGGGCTTTTGTGATGGGACGGTGAAGAGGGAGATTCACTCTGTGGCTGACCCCGGGATCGTGTGATGGAACGGTTTGGATGGAGGTTCACTCTGTGTCTGACCCCGGGAGAGTGTGATGGGACCGTGAGGAGTGAGATTTACTCTTTGTCTGACCCCGTGAGTTTGTCATGGAAAGGTGTGGATGCAGATTCTCTCTATGTCTGACCCCTTGAATTTGTGATGGAACGGTGTGGAAGGAGATTCACTCTGTGTCTGACCCCGGGAGTGTGTGATAGGACGGTGAGGAGGGAGATTCACTCTTTGTCTGACCCCGGGAGTTTGTCATGGAAAGGTGTGGATGCAGATTTTCTCTATGTCTGACCCCTGGAATTTTGTGATGGGACGGTGAGGAGGGAGATTCAATCTCTGTCTGACCCCGGGAACGTGTGATGGGACGGTTGGATTGAGATTTACTCTGTATCTGACCCCGAGAGTGTATGTTGGGACTGTTAGGATGGAGATTCACTCTGCGTCTGACCCCGGGACCCTGTGATGGGACGGTTTGGATGGAGATTCACTCTGTGTCTGACCCCGGGAGTGTGTGATAGGACGGTGAGGGGTGAGATTCACTCTGTGTCTGACTCCGGGGACGTGTGATGGGACGGTTTGGATGCAGATTCACTCTGTGTCTGACCCCGGGAGTGTGTGATGGGACCGTGAGGAGGGAGATTTACTCTTTGTCTGACCCAGGGAGTTTGTCATGGAAAGGTGTGGATGCAGATTCTCTCTATGTCTGACCCCTGCAATTTTTGATGTGATGGTGTGGAAGGAGATTCACTCTGTGTCTGATCCCGGGCAATGTGTGATGGTACGGTGTGGATGCAGGTTCACTCAGTGTCTGACCCAGGGCTTTTGTGATGGGACGGTGTGGAGGGAGATTCACTCTGTGTCTGACCCCGGGCTTTTGTGATGGGACGGTGAGGAGGGAGATTCACTCTCTGTCTGACCCCGGCAATGTGTGATGGGACGGTTTGGATGGAGGTTCACTCAGTGTCTGACCCCGGGAGTTTAAAAGATGTGACGGTGTGGATGGAGATTCACTCTGTGTGTTACCCCGGGAATGTGTGATGGGACGGTTTTGATGGAGATTCACTCTGTGACTGACCCCGGGCTTTTGTGTTGGGACGGTGAAGAGGGAGATTCACTCTGTGTCTGACCCCGGGATCGTGTGATGGAACGGTTTGGATGGAGGTTCACTCTGTGTCTGACCCCGGGAGTGTGTGATGGGACCGTGAGGAGTGAGATTTACTCTTTGTCTGACCCCGTGAGTTTGTCATGGAAAGGTGTGGATGCAGATTCTCTCTATGTCTGACCCCTTGAATTTGTGATGGAACGGTGTGGAAGGAGATTCACTCTGTGTCTGACCCCGGGAGTGTGTGATAGGACGGTGAGGAGGGAGATTCACTCTTTGTCTGACCCCGGGAGTTTGTCATGGAAAGGTGTGGATGCAGATTTTCTCTATGTCTGACCCCTGGAATTTATAATGGGATGGTGTGGAAGGAGATTCACTCTGGGTCTGACCCCGGGCAATGTTTGATGGGACTGTTTGGATGCAGGTTCACTTAGTGTCTGACCCAGGGCTTTTGTGACGGGACGGTGTGGAGGGAGATTCACTCTGTGTCTGACCCCGGGCTTTTGTGATGGGACGGTGAGGAGGGAGAAACAATCTCTGTCTGACCCCGGGAACGTGTGATGGGACGGTTGGATTGAGATTTACTCTGTATCTGACCCCGAGAGTGTATGTTGGGACTGTTAGGATGGAGATTCACTCTGCGTCTGACCCCGGGACCCTGTGATGGGACGGTTTGGATGGAGATTAACTCTGTGTCAGACACCGGGAGTGTGTGAAGGGACGGTGAGGAGGGAGTTTCACTCTGTTTCACACCCCGGGAGTTTGTGATGGATAGGTGTGGATGCAGATTCACTCTAAGTCTGACCCCGGGAATTTGTGATGGGACGGTGAAGAGAGAGATTCACTCTGTGTCTGACCATGGCATTGTGAGATGGGACGGTTTAGATGGAGGTTCACTCAGTGTCTGACCCCAGGCTTTTGTGATGGGTTTGTGTGGAAGGAGATTCACTCTGTGTCTGACCCCGGGAACGTGTGATGGTACGGTTGGATGGAGATTCACTCTGTGTCTGACCCCGGGCTTTTGTGATGGAACGGTGAAGAGGGAGATTCACTCTGTGTCTGACCCAGGGCTTTTGTGATGGGACGGTGAGGAGGGAGATTCAATATCTGTCTGACCCCGGGCTTTTGTGATGGGACGGTGTGGAGGGAGATTCACTCTGTGTCTGACCCCTTGAGTTTGTGATGGGCCGGTGTGTATGGAGATTCACTTTGTGTCTGATTCAGGGTTTTTGTGATGGGCCGGTGTTAATGGAGATTCACCTTGTGTCTGACCCCGCCAGTGTGTGATGGGACGGTGATGAGGGAGATTCACTCTGTGTCTGACCCAGGGAATGTGTGATGGGACGGTTTGGAAACAGATTCACTCTGTGTCTGACCCCGGGCTTTTGTGATGGGACGGTGAGGAGGGAGATTCAATATCTGTCTGACCCCGGGCTTTTGTGTTGGGACGGTGTGGCGGGAGATTCACACTGTTTCTGACCCCGGGCTTTTGTGATGGGACGGTGAGTAGGGAGATTCACACAGTGTCTGACCCCGTGAGTTCGTGATGGGCCGGTGTGGATGGAGATTCCCTCTGTGTCTGACCCCGGGAGTGTGTGATGGGACGGTGTGTTTGGAAATTCACTCTGTCTCTGACCCCGGGAGTGTGTGATGGGTCGGTGAGGAGGGAGATTCACACTGTGTCTGACCACGGGAACGTGTGATGGGACGGATTGGATGCAGATTCACTCTGTGCCTGTCGCCGAGAGTGTGTGCTGGGACGGTGAGGAGGGAGATTTACTGTTTGTCTGACCCCGGGAGTTTGTGATGGAAAGGTGTGGATGCAGATTCACTCTATGTCTGACCACTGGAATTTGTCATGGGATGATGTGGAAGGAGATTCACTCTGTGTCTGACCACGGCATTGTGTGATGGGACAGTTTAGATGGAGGTTCACTCAGTGTCTGACCCCAGGCTTTTGTGATGGGTTTGTGTGGAGGGAGATTCACTCTGTGTCTGACCCCGGGAACGTGTGATGGTACGGTTGGATGGAGATTCTCTCTGTGTCTGACACCTGGCTTTTGTGATGAGTCGGTGAGGAGGGCGATTCACTCTGTGTCTGACCACGAGAGTGTATGTTGGGACTGTGAGGATGGAGATTCACTCTGCGTCTGACCCCGGGATTTTGTGATGGGACGGTGAGGAGGGAGATTCAATCTGTGTCTGACCACGGCAATGTGAGATGGGACGGTTTGGATGGAGATTCACTCTGTGTCTGACCACGGGCTTTTGTGATGGGACGGTGAGGAGGGAGATTCAATCAGTTTCTGACCGCGGGAACGTGTGATGGGACGGTTTGGATGGAGGTTCACTCCGAGTCTGACCCTTGGAGTGTGTGATGGGACGGTGAAGAGGGAGATTCACTCTGTGTCTGACCCCGGGCTTTTGTGATGGGACGGTGAGGAGGGTGATTCACTCTCTGTCTGACCCCGGGAACTTGAGATGGAACGGTTTGGATGGAGGTTCACTCTGTGTCTGACCCTGGAAGTTTGTGATGGGACGGTGTGGATGGAGATTCACTCTGTGTCTGATCCCCGGGAGTGTGTGATAGGACGGTTTGGGGTGAGATTCACTCTGTGTCTGACTCCGGGGACGTGTGATGGGACGGTTTGGATGCAGATTCACTCTGTGTCTGACCCCGGGAGTGTGTGATGGGACCGTGAGGAGGGAGATTTACTCTTTGTCTGACCCAGGGAGTTTGTCATGGAAAGGTGTGGATGCAGATTCTCTCTATGTCTGACCCCTGCAATTTTTGATGTGATGGTGTGGAAGGAGATTCACTCTGTGTCTGATCCCGGGCAATGTGTGATGGTACGGTGTGGATGCAGGTTCACTCAGTGTCTGACCCAGGGCTTTTGTGATGGGACGGTGTGGAGGGAGATTCACTCTGTGTCTGACCCCGGGCTTTTGTGATGGGACGGTGAGGAGGGAGATTCACTCTCTGTCTGACCCCGGCAATGTGTGATGGGACGGTTTGGATGGAGGTTCACTCAGTGTCTGACCCCGGGAGTTTAAAAGATGTGACGGTGTGGATGGAGATTCACTCTGTGTATTACCCCGGGAATGTGTGATGGGACGGTTTTGATGGAGACTCACTCTGTGACTGACCCCGGGCTTTTGTGATGGGACGGTGAAGAGGGAGATTCACTCTGTGGCTGACCCCGGGATCGTGTGATGGAACGGTTTGGATGGAGGTTCACTCTGTGTCTGACCCCGGGAGAGTGTGATGGGACCGTGAGGAGTGAGATTTACTCTTTGTCTGACCCCGTGAGTTTGTCATGGAAAGGTGTGGATGCAGATTCTCTCTATGTCTGAACCCTTGAATTTGTGATGGAACGGTGTGGAAGGAGATTCACTCTGTGTCTGACCCCGGGAGTGTGTGATAGGACGGTGAGGAGGGAGATTCACTCTTTGTCTGACCCCGGGAGTTTGTCATGGAAAGGTGTGGATGCAGATTTTCTCTATGTCTGACCCCTGGAATTTTGTGATGGGACGGTGAGGAGGGAGATTCAATCTCTGTCTGACCCCGGGAACGTGTGATGGGACGGTTGGATTGAGATTTACTCTGTATCTGACCCCGAGAGTGTATGTTGGGACTGTTAGGATGGAGATTCACTCTGCGTCTGACCCCGGGACCCTGTGATGGGACGGTTTGGATGGAGATTCACTCTGTGTCTGACCCCGGGAGTGTGTGATAGGACGGTTTGGGGTGAGATTCACTCTGTGTCTGACTCCGGGGACGTGTGATGGGACGGTTTGGATGCAGATTCACTCTGTGTCTGACCCCGGGAGTGTGTGATGGGACCGTGAGGAGGGAGATTTACTCTTTGTCTGACCCAGGGAGTTTGTCATGGAAAGGTGTGGATGCAGATTCTCTCTATGTCTGACCCCTGCAATTTTTGATGTGATGGTGTGGAAGGAGATTCACTCTGTGTCTGATCCCGGGCAATGTGTGATGGTACGGTGTGGATGCAGGTTCACTCAGTGTCTGACCCAGGGCTTTTGTGATGGGACGGTGTGGAGGGAGATTCACTCTGTGTCTGACCCCGGGCTTTTGTGATGGGACGGTGAGGAGGGAGATTCACTCTCTGTCTGACCCCGGCAATGTGTGATGGGACGGTTTGGATGGAGGTTCACTCAGTGTCTGACCCCGGGAGTTTAAAAGATGTGACGGTGTGGATGGAGATTCACTCTGTGTATTACCCCGGGAATGTGTGATGGGACGGTTTTGATGGAGATTCACTCTGTGACTGACCCCGGGCTTTTGTGATGGGACGGTGAAGAGGGAGATTCACTCTGTGGCTGACCCCGGGATCGTGTGATGGAACGGTTTGGATGGAGGTTCACTCTGTGTCTGACCCCGGGAGAGTGTGATGGGACCGTGAGGAGTGAGATTTACTCTTTGTCTGACCCCGTGAGTTTGTCATGGAAAGGTGTGGATGCAGATTCTCTCTATGTCTGACCCCTTGAATTTGTGACGGAACGGTGTGGAAGGAGATTCACTCTGTGTCTGACCCCGGGAGTGTGTGATAGGACGGTGAGGAGGGAGATTCACTCTTTGTCTGACCCCGGGAGTTTGTCATGGAAAGGTGTGGATGCAGATTTTCTCTATGTCTGACCCCTGGAATTTTGTGATGGGACGGTGAGGAGGGAGATTCACTCTTTGTCTGACCCCGGGAGTTTGTCATGGAAAGGTGTGGATGCAGATTCTCTCTATATCTGACCCCTGGAATTTATAATGGGATGGTGTGGAAGGAGATTCACTCTGGGTCTGACCCCGGGCAATGTTTGATGGGACTGTTTGGATGCAGGTTCACTTAGTGTCTGACCCAGGGCTTTTGTGACGGGACGGTGTGGAGGGAGATTCACTCTGTGTCTGACCCCGGGCTTTTGTGATGGGACGGTGAGGAGGGAGAAACAATCTCTGTCTGATCCCGGGAACGTGTGATGGGACGGTTGGATTGAGATTTACTCTGTATCTGACCCCGAGAGTGTATGTTGGGACTGTTAGGATGGAGATTCACTCTGCGTCTGACCCCGGGACCCTGTGATGGGACGGTTTGGATGGAGATTAACTCTGTGTCAGACACCGGGAGTGTGTGAAGGGACGGTGAGGAGGGAGTTTCACTCTGTTTCACACCCCGGGAGTTTGTGATGGATAGGTGTGGATGCAGATTCACTCTAAGTCTGACCCCGGGAATTTGTGATGGGACGGTGAAGAGGGAGATTCACTCTGTGTCTGAGCCCGGGCTTTTGTGATGGGACGGTGAAGAGGGAGATTCACTCTGTGTCTGACCCCGGAAGTTTGTGATGGGACGGTGTGGATGGAGATTCACTCTGTGTCTGACCCCGGGAGTGTGTGATGGGACCGTGAGGAGTGAGATTTACTCTTTGTCTGACCCCGTGAGTTTGTCATGGAAAGGTGTGGATGCAGATTCTCTCTATGTCTGACCCCTGGATTTTTGATGGGATGGTGTGTAAGGATATTCACTCTGTGTCTGACCCCGGGCAATGTGTGATGGGACTGTTTGGATGCAGGTTCACTCAGTGTCTGACCCTGGTCTTTTGTGATGGGACGGTTTTGAGGGAGATTCACTCTGTGTCAGACACCGGAAGTTTGTGATGGGACGGTTTGGATGGAGATTCACTCGGTGTCTGAACCCGGGAGTGCGTGATGGGACGGTGAGGAGGGAGTTTCACTCTGTTTCACAACCCGGGAGTTTGTGATGGATAGGTGTGGATGCAGATTCACTCTAAGCCTGACCCCGGGAATTTGTGATGGGACGGTGATGAGGGAGATTCACTCTGTGTCTGACCCCGGGCTTTTGTGATGGGACGGTGAGGAGGGAGATTTACTCTTTGTCTGTCCCCGGGAGTTTGTGATGGAAAGGTGTGGATGCAGATTCACTCTATGTCTGACCACTGGAATTTGTGAAGGGATGATGTGGAAGGAGATTCACTCTGTGTCTGACCATGGCATTGTGAGATGGGGCGGTTTAGATGGAGGTTCACTCAGTGTCTGACCCCAGGCTTTTGTGATGGGTTTGTGTGGAGGGAGATTCACTCTGTGTCTGACCCCGGGAACGTGTGATGGTACGGTTGGATGGAGATTCACTCTGTGTCTGACCCCGGGCTTTTGTGATGGAACGGTGAAGAGGGAGATTCACTCTGTGTCTGACCCCGGGCTTTTGTGATGGGACGGTGAGGAGGGAGATTCAATATCTGTCTGACCCCGGGCTTTTGTGATGGGACGGTGTGGAGGGAGATTCACTCTGTGTCTGACCCCTTGAGTTTGTGATGGGCCGGTGTGTATGGAGATTCACTTTGTGTCTGATTCAGGGTTTTTGTGATGGGCCGGTGTTAATGGAGATTCACCTTGTGTCTGACCCCGCCAGTGTGTGATGGGACGGTGATGAGGGAGATTCACTCTGTGTCTGACCCAGGGAATGTGTGATGGGACGGTTTGGAAACAGATTCACTCTGGGTCTGACCCCGGGCTTTTGTGATGGGACGGTGAGGAGGGAGATTCAATATCTGTCTGACCCCGGGCTTTTGTGATGGGACGGTGTGGAGGGAGATTCACTCTGTGTCTGACCCCTTGAGTTTGTGATGGGCCGGTGTGTATGGAGATTCACTTTGTGTCTGATTCAGGGTTTTTGTGATGGGCCGGTGTTAATGGAGATTCACCTTGTGTCTGACCCCGCCAGTGTGTGATGGGACGGTGATGAGGGAGATTCACTCTGTGTCTGACCCAGGGAATGTGTGATGGGACGGTTTGGAAACAGATTCACTCTGTGTCTGACCCCGGGCTTTTGTGATGGGACGGTGAGGAGGGAGATTCAATATCTGTCTGACCCCGGGCTTTTGTGTTGGGACGGTGTGGCGGGAGATTCACTCTGTTTCTGACCCCGGGCTTTTGTGATGGGACGGTGAGTAGGGAGATTCACACAGTGTCTGACCCCGTGAGTTCGTGATGGGCCGGTGTGGATGGAGATTCCCTCTGTGTCTGACCCCGGGAGTGTGTGATGGGACGGTGTGTTTGGAAATTCACTCTGTCTCTGACCCCGGGAGTGTGTGATGGGTCGGTGAGGAGGGAGATTCACACTGTGTCTGACCACGGGAACGTGTGATGGGACGGATTGGATGCAGATTCACTCTGTGCCTGTCGCCGAGAGTGTGTGCTGGGACGGTGAGGAGGGAGATTTACTGTTTGTCTGACCCCGGGAGTTTGTGATGGAAAGGTGTGGATGCAGATTCACTCTATGTCTGACCACTGGAATTTGTCATGGGATGATGTGGAAGGAGATTCACTCTGTGTCTGACCACGGCATTGTGTGATGGGACAGTTTAGATGGAGGTTCACTCAGTGTCTGACCCCAGGCTTTTGTGATGGGTTTGTGTGGAGGGAGATTCACTCTGTGTCTGACCCCGGGAACGTGTGATGGTACGGTTGGATGGAGATTCTCTCTGTGTCTGAACCCTGGCTTTTGTGATGAGTCGGTGAGGAGGGCGATTCACTCTGTGTCTGACCACGAGAGTGTATGTTGGGACTGTGAGGATGGAGATTCACTCTGCGTCTGACCCCGGGATTTTGTGATGGGACGGTGAGGAGGGAGATTCAATCTGTGTCTGACCACGGCAATGTGAGATGGGACGGTTTGGATGGAGATTCACTCTGTGTCTGACCACGGGCTTTTGTGATGGGACGGTGAGGAGGGAGATTCAATCAGTTTCTGACCGCGGGAACGTGTGATGGGACGGTTTGGATGGAGGTTCACTCCGAGTCTGACCCTTGGAGTGTGTGATGGGACGGTGAAGAGGGAGATTCACTCTGTGTCTGACCCCGGGCTTTTGTGATGGGACGGTGAGGAGGGTGATTCACTCTCTGTCTGACCCCGGGAACTTGAGATGGAACGGTTTGGATGGAGGTTCACTCTGTGTCTGACCCTGGAAGTTTGTGATGGGACGGTGTGGATGGAGATTCACTCTGTGTCTGATCCCCGGGAGTGTGTGATAGGACGGTTTGGGGTGAGATTCACTCTGTGTCTGACTCCGGGGACGTGTGATGGGACGGTTTGGATGCAGATTCACTCTGTGTCTGACCCCGGGAGTGTGTGATGGGACCGTGAGGAGGGAGATTTACTCTTTGTCTGACCCAGGGAGTTTGTCATGGAAAGGTGTGGATGCAGATTCTCTCTATGTCTGACCCCCGCAATTTTTGATGTGATGGTGTGGAAGGAGATTCACTCTGTGTCTGATCCCGGGCAATGTGTGATGGTACGGTGTGGATGCAGGTTCACTCAGTGTCTGACCCAGGGCTTTTGTGATGGGACGGTGTGGAGGGAGATTCACTCTGTGTCTGACCCCGGGCTTTTGTGATGGGACGGTGAGGAGGGAGATTCACTCTCTGTCTGACCCCGGCAATGTGTGATGGGACGGTTTGGATGGAGGTTCACTCAGTGTCTGACCCCGGGAGTTTAAAAGATGTGACGGTGTGGATGGAGATTCACTCTGTGTATTACCCCGGGAATGTGTGATGGGACGGTTTTGATGGAGATTCACTCTGTGACTGACCCCGGGCTTTTGTGATGGGACGGTGAAGAGGGAGATTCACTCTGTGGCTGACCCCGGGATCGTGTGATGGAACGGTTTGGATGGAGGTTCACTCTGTGTCTGACCCCGGGAGAGTGTGATGGGACCGTGAGGAGTGAGATTTACTCTTTGTCTGACCCCGTGAGTTTGTCATGGAAAGGTGTGGATGCAGATTCTCTCTATGTCTGACCCCTTGAATTTGTGATGGAACGGTGTGGAAGGAGATTCACTCTGTGTCTGACCCCGGGAGTGTGTGATAGGACGGTGAGGAGGGAGATTCACTCTTTGTCTGACCCCGGGAGTTTGTCATGGAAAGGTGTGGATGCAGATTTTCTCTATGTCTGACCCCTGGAATTTTGTGATGGGACGGTGAGGAGGGAGATTCAATCTCTGTCTGACCCCGGGAACGTGTGATGGGACGGTTGGATTGAGATTTACTCTGTATCTGACCCCGAGAGTGTATGTTGGGACTGTTAGGATGGAGATTCACTCTGCGTCTGACCCCGGGACCCTGTGATGGGACGGTTTGGATGGAGATTCACTCTGTGTCTGACCCCGGGAGTGTGTGATAGGACGGTGAGGGGTGAGATTCACTCTGTGTCTGACTCCGGGGACGTGTGATGGGACGGTTTGGATGCAGATTCACTCTGTGTCTGACCCCGGGAGTGTGTGATGGGACCGTGAGGAGGGAGATTTACTCTTTGTCTAACCCAGGGAGTTTGTCATGGAAAGGTGTGGATGCAGATTCTCTCTATGTCTGACCCCTGCAATTTTTGATGTGATGGTGTGGAAGGAGATTCACTCTGTGTCTGATCCCGGGCAATGTGTGATGGTACGGTGTGGATGCAGGTTCACTCAGTGTCTGACCCAGGGCTTTTGTGATGGGACGGTGTGGAGGGAGATTCACTCTGTGTCTGACCCCGGGCTTTTGTGATGGGACGGTGAGGAGGGAGATTCACTCTCTGTCTGACCCCGGCAATGTGTGATGGGACGGTTTGGATGGAGGTTCACTCAGTGTCTGACCCCGGGAGTTTAAAAGATGTGACGGTGTGGATGGAGATTCACTCTGTGTGTTACCCCGGGAATGTGTGATGGGACGGTTTTGATGGAGATTCACTCTGTGTTTTACCCCGGGAATGTGTGATGGGACGGTTTTGATGGAGATTCACTCTGTGACTGACCCCGGGCTTTTGTGTTGGGACGGTGAAGAGGGAGATTCACTCTGTGTCTGACCCCGGGATCGTGTGATGGAACGGTTTGGATGGAGGTTCACTCTGTGTCTGACCCCGGGAGTGTGTGATGGGACCGTGAGGAGTGAGATTTACTCTTTGTCTGACCCCGTGAGTTTGTCATGGAAAGGTGTGGATGCAGATTCTCTCTATGTCTGACCCCTTGAATTTGTGATGGAACGGTGTGGAAGGAGATTCACTCTGTGTCTGACCCCGGGAGTGTGTGATAGGACGGTGAGGAGGGAGATTCACTCTTTGTCTGACCCCGGGAGTTTGTCATGGAAAGGTGTGGATGCAGATTTTCTCTATGTCTGACCCCTGGAATTTATAATGGGATGGTGTGGAAGGAGATTCACTCTGGGTCTGACCCCGGGCAATGTTTGATGGGACTGTTTGGATGCAGGTTCACTTAGTGTCTGACCCAGGGCTTTTGTGACGGGACGGTGTGGAGGGAGATTCACTCTGTGTCTGACCCCGGGCTTTTGTGATGGGACGGTGAGGAGGGAGATTCACTCTCTGTCTGACCCCGGCAATGTGTGATGGGACGGTTTGGATGGAGGTTCACTCAGTGTCTGACCCCGGGAGTTTAAAAGATGTGACGGTGTGGATGGAGATTCACTCTGTGTGTTACCCCGGGAATGTGTGATGGGACGGTTTTGATGGAGATTCACTCTGTGTGTTACCCCGGGAATGTGTGATGGGACGGTTTTGATGGAGATTCACTCTGTGACTGACCCCGGGCTTTTGTGTTGGGACGGTGAAGAGGGAGATTCACTCTGTGTCTGACCCCGGGATCGTGTGATGGAACGGTTTGGATGGAGGTTCACTCTGTGTCTGACCCCGGGAGTGTGTGATGGGACCGTGAGGAGTGAGATTTACTCTTTGTCTGACCCCGTGAGTTTGTCATGGAAAGGTGTGGATGCAGATTCTCTCTATGTCTGACCCCTTGAATTTGTGATGGAACGGTGTGGAAGGAGATTCACTCTGTGTCTGACCCCGGGAGTGTGTGATAGGACGGTGAGGAGGGAGATTCACTCTTTGTCTGACCCCGGGAGTTTGTCATGGAAAGGTGTGGATGCAGATTTTCTCTATGTCTGACCCCTGGAATTTATAATGGGATGGTGTGGAAGGAGATTCACTCTGGGTCTGACCCCGGGCAATGTTTGATGGGACTGTTTGGATGCAGGTTCACTTAGTGTCTGACCCAGGGCTTTTGTGACGGGACGGTGTGGAGGGAGATTCACTCTGTGTCTGACCCCGGGCTTTTGTGATGGGACGGTGAGGAGGGAGAAACAATCTCTGTCTGACCCCGGGAACGTGTGATGGGACGGTTGGATTGAGATTTACTCTGTATCTGACCCCGAGAGTGTATGTTGGGACTGTTAGGATGGAGATTCACTCTGCGTCTGACCCCGGGACCCTGTGATGGGACGGTTTGGATGGAGATTAACTCTGTGTCAGACACCGGGAGTGTGTGAAGGGACGGTGAGGAGGGAGTTTCACTCTGTTTCACACCCCGGGAGTTTGTGATGGATAGGTGTGGATGCAGATTCACTCTAAGTCTGACCCGGGAATTTGTGATGGGACGGTGAAGAGAGAGATTCACTCTGTGTCTGACCATGGCATTGTGAGATGGGACGGTTTAGATGGAGGTTCACTCAGTGTCTGACCCCAGGCTTTTGTGATGGGTTTGTGTGGAGGGAGATTCACTCTGTGTCTGACCCCGGGAACGTGTGATGGTACGGTTGGATGGAGATTCACTCTGTGTCTGACCCCGGGCTTTTGTGATGGAACGGTGAAGAGGGAGATTCACTCTGTGTCTGACCCCGGGCTTTTGTGATGGGACGGTGAGGAGGGAGATTCAATATCTGTCTGACCCCGGGCTTTTGTGATGGGACGGTGTGGAGGGAGATTCACTCTGTGTCTGACCCCTTGAGTTTGTGATGGGCCGGTGTGTATGGAGATTCACTTTGTGTCTGATTCAGGGTTTTTGTGATGGGCCGGTGTTAATGGAGATTCACCTTGTGTCTGACCCCGCCAGTGTGTGATGGGACGGTGATGAGGGAGATTCACTCTGTGTCTGACCCAGGGAATGTGTGATGGGACGGTTTGGAAACAGATTCACTCTGGGTCTGACCCCGGGCTTTTGTGATGGGACGGTGAGGAGGGAGATTCAATATCTGTCTGACCCCGGGCTTTTGTGTTGGGACGGTGTGGCGGGAGATTCACTCTGTTTCTGACCCCGGGCTTTTGTGATGGGACGGTGAGTAGGGAGATTCACACAGTGTCTGACCCCGTGAGTTCGTGATGGGCCGGTGTGGATGGAGATTCCCTCTGTGTCTGACCCCGGGAGTGTGTGATGGGACGGTGTGTTTGGAAATTCACTCTGTCTCTGACCCCGGGAGTGTGTGATGGGTCGGTGAGGAGGGAGATTCACACTGTGTCTGACCACGGGAACGTGTGATGGGACGGATTGGATGCAGATTCACTCTGTGCCTGTCGCCGAGAGTGTGTGCTGGGACGGTGAGGAGGGAGATTTACTGTTTGTCTGACCCCGGGAGTTTGTGATGGAAAGGTGTGGATGCAGATTCACTCTATGTCTGAACACTGGAATTTGTCATGGGATGATGTGGAAGGAGATTCACTCTGTGTCTGACCACGGCATTGTGTGATGGGACAGTTTAGATGGAGGTTCACTCAGTGTCTGACCCCAGGCTTTTGTGATGGGTTTGTGTGGAGGGAGATTCACTCTGTGTCTGACCCCGGGAACGTGTGATTGTACGGTTGGATGGAGATTCTCTCTGTGTCTGACACCTGGCTTTTGTGATGAGTCGGTGAGGAGGGCGATTCACTCTGTGTCTGACCACGAGAGTGTATGTTGGGACTGTGAGGATGGAGATTCACTCTGCGTCTGACCCCGGGATTTTGTGATGGGACGGTGAGGAGGGAGATTCAATCTGTGTCTGACCACGGCAATGTGAGATGGGACGGTTTGGATGGAGATTCACTCTGTGTCTGACCACGGGCTTTTGTGATGGGACGGTGAGGAGGGAGATTCAATCAGTTTCTGACCGCGGGAACGTGTGATGGGACGGTTTGGATGGAGGTTCACTCCGAGTCTGACCCTTGGAGTGTGTGATGGGACGGTGAAGAGGGAGATTCACTCTGTGTCTGACCCCGGGCTTTTGTGATGGGACGGTGAGGAGGGTGATTCACTCTCTGTCTGACCCCGGGAACTTGAGATGGAACGGTTTGGATGGAGGTTCACTCTGTGTCTGACCCTGGAAGTTTGTGATGGGACGGTGTGGATGGAGATTCACTCTGTGTCTGATCCCCGGGAGTGTGTGATAGGACGGTTTGGGGTGAGATTCACTCTGTGTCTGACTCCGGGGACGTGTGATGGGACGGTTTGGATGCAGATTCACTCTGTGTCTGACCCCGGGAGTGTGTGATGGGACCGTGAGGAGGGAGATTTACTCTTTGTCTGACCCAGGGAGTTTGTCATGGAAAGGTGTGGATGCAGATTCTCTCTATGTCTGACCCCTGCAATTTTTGATGTGATGGTGTGGAAGGAGATTCACTCTGTGTCTGATCCCGGGCAATGTGTGATGGTACGGTGTGGATGCAGGTTCACTCAGTGTCTGACCCAGGGCTTTTGTGATGGGACGGTGTGGAGGGAGATTCACTCTGTGTCTGACCCCGGGCTTTTGTGATGGGACGGTGAGGAGGGAGATTCACTCTCTGTCTGACCCCGGCAATGTGTGATGGGACGGTTTGGATGGAGGTTCACTCAGTGTCTGACCCCGGGAGTTTAAAAGATGTGACGGTGTGGATGGAGATTCACTCTGTGTATTACCCCGGGAATGTGTGATGGGACGGTTTTGATGGAGATTCACTCTGTGACTGACCCCGGGCTTTTGTGATGGGACGGTGAAGAGGGAGATTCACTCTGTGGCTGACCCCGGGATCGTGTGATGGAACGGTTTGGATGGAGGTTCACTCTGTGTCTGACCCCGGGAGAGTGTGATGGGACCGTGAGGAGTGAGATTTACTCTTTGTCTGACCCCGTGAGTTTGTCATGGAAAGGTGTGGATGCAGATTCTCTCTATGTCTGAACCCTTGAATTTGTGATGGAACGGTGTGGAAGGAGATTCACTCTGTGTCTGACCCCGGGAGTGTGTGATAGGACGGTGAGGAGGGAGATTCACTCTTTGTCTGACCCCGGGAGTTTGTCATGGAAAGGTGTGGATGCAGATTTTCTCTATGTCTGACCCCTGGAATTTTGTGATGGGACGGTGAGGAGGGAGATTCAATCTCTGTCTGACCCCGGGAACGTGAGATGGGACGGTTGGATTGAGATTTACTCTGTATCTGACCCCGAGAGTGTATGTTGGGACTGTTAGGATGGAGATTCACTCTGCGTCTGACCCCGGGACCCTGTGATGGGACGGTTTGGATGGAGATTCACTCTGTGTCTGACCCCGGGAGTGTGTGATAGGACGGTGAGGGGTGAGATTCACTCTGTGTCTGACTCCGGGGACGTGTGATGGGACGGTTTGGATGCAGATTCACTCTGTGTCTGACCCCGGGAGTGTGTGATGGGACCGTGAGGAGGGAGATTTACTCTTTGTCTGACCCAGGGAGTTTGTCATGGAAAGGTGTGGATGCAGATTCTCTCTATGTCTGACCCCTGCAATTTTTGATGTGATGGTGTGGAAGGAGATTCACTCTGTGTCTGATCCCGGGCAATGTGTGATGGTACGGTGTGGATGCAGGTTCACTCAGTGTCTGACCCAGGGCTTTTGTGATGGGACGGTGTGGAGGGAGATTCACTCTGTGTCTGACCCCGGGCTTTTGTGATGGGACGGTGAGGAGGGAGATTCACTCACTGTCTGACCCCGGCAATGTGTGATGGGACGGTTTGGATGGAGGTTCACTCAGTGTCTGACCCCGGGAGTTTAAAAGATGTGACGGTGTGGATGGAGATTCACTCTGTGTGTTACCCCGGGAATGTGTGATGGGACGGTTTTGATGGAGATTCACTCTGTGACTGACCCCGGGCTTTTGTGTTGGGACGGTGAAGAGGGAGATTCACTCTGTGTCTGACCCCGGGATCGTGTGATGGAACGGTTTGGATGGAGGTTCACTCTGTGTCTGACCCCGGGAGTGTGTGATGGGACCGTGAGGAGTGAGATTTACTCTTTGTCTGACCCCGTGAGTTTGTCATGGAAAGGTGTGGATGCAGATTCTCTCTATGTCTGACCCCTTGAATTTGTGATGGAACGGTGTGGAAGGAGATTCACTCTGTGTCTGACCCCGGGAGTGTGTGATAGGACGGTGAGGAGGGAGATTCACTCTTTGTCTGACCCCGGGAGTTTGTCATGGAAAGGTGTGGATGCAGATTTTCTCTATGTCTGACCCCTGGAATTTATAATGGGATGGTGTGGAAGGAGATTCACTCTGGGTCTGACCCCGGGCAATGTTTGATGGGACTGTTTGGATGCAGGTTCACTTAGTGTCTGACCCAGGGCTTTTGTGACGGGACGGTGTGGAGGGAGATTCACTCTGTGTCTGACCCCGGGCTTTTGTGATGGGACGGTGAGGAGGGAGAAACAATCTCTGTCTGACCCCGGGAACGTGTGATGGGACGGTTGGATTGAGATTTACTCTGTATCTGACCCCGAGAGTGTATGTTGGGACTGTTAGGATGGAGATTCACTCTGCGTCTGACCCCGGGACCCTGTGATGGGACGGTTTGGATGGAGATTAACTCTGTGTCAGACACCGGGAGTGTGTGAAGGGACGGTGAGGAGGGAGTTTCACTCTGTTTCACAACCCGGGAGTTTGTGATGGATAGGTGTGGATGCAGATTCACTCTAAGTCTGACCCCGGGAATTTGTGATGGGACGGTGAAGAGAGAGATTCACTCTGTGTCTGACCATGGCATTGTGAGATGGGACGGTTTAGATGGAGGTTCACTCAGTGTCTGACCCCAGGCTTTTGTGATGGGTTTGTGTGGAGGGAGATTCACTCTGTGTCTGACCCCGGGAACGTGTGATGGTACGGTTGGATGGAGATTCACTCTGTGTCTGACCCCGGGCTTTTGTGATGGAACGGTGAAGAGGGAGATTCACTCTGTGTCTGACCCCGGGCTTTTGTGATGGGACGGTGAGGAGGGAGATTCAATATCTGTCTGACCCCGGGCTTTTGTGATGGGACGGTGTGGAGGGAGATTCACTCTGTGTCTGACCCCTTGAGTTTGTGATGGGCCGGTGTGTATGGAGATTCACTTTGTGTCTGATTCAGGGTTTTTGTGATGGGCCGGTGTTAATGGAGATTCACCTTGTGTCTGACCCCGCCAGTGTGTGATGGGACGGTGATGAGGGAGATTCACTCTGTGTCTGACCCAGGGAATGTGTGATGGGACGGTTTGGAAACAGATTCACTCTGTGTCTGACCCCGGGCTTTTGTGATGGGACGGTGAGGAGGGAGATTCAATATCTGTCTGACCCCGGGCTTTTGTGTTGGGACGGTGTGGCGGGAGATTCACTCTGTTTCTGACCCCGGGCTTTTGTGATGGGACGGTGAGTAGGGAGATTCACACAGTGTCTGACCCCGTGAGTTCGTGATGGGCCGGTGTGGATGGAGATTCCCTCTGTGTCTGACCCCGGGAGTGTGTGATGGGACGGTGTGTTTGGAAATTCACTCTGTCTCTGACCCCGGGAGTGTGTGATGGGTCGGTGAGGAGGGAGATTCACACTGTGTCTGACCACGGGAACGTGTGATGGGACGGATTGGATGCAGATTCACTCTGTGCCTGTCGCCGAGAGTGTGTGCTGGGACGGTGAGGAGGGAGATTTACTGTTTGTCTGACCCCGGGAGTTTGTGATGGAAAGGTGTGGATGCAGATTCACTCTATGTCTGACCACTGGAATTTGTCATGGGATGATGTGGAAGGAGATTCACTCTGTGTCTGACCACGGCATTGTGTGATGGGACAGTTTAGATGGAGGTTCACTCAGTGTCTGACCCCAGGCTTTTGTGATGGGTTTGTGTGGAGGGAGATTCACTCTGTGTCTGACCCCGGGAACGTGTGATGGTACGGTTGGATGGAGATTCTCTCTGTGTCTGACACCTGGCTTTTGTGATGAGTCGGTGAGGAGGGCGATTCACTCTGTGTCTGACCACGAGAGTGTATGTTGGGACTGTGAGGATGGAGATTCACTCTGCGTCTGACCCCGGGATTTTGTGATGGGACGGTGAGGAGGGAGATTCAATCTGTGTCTGACCACGGCAATGTGAGATGGGACGGTTTGGATGGAGATTCACTCTGTGTCTGACCACGGGCTTTTGTGATGGGACGGTGAGGAGGGAGATTCAATCAGTTTCTGACCGCGGGAACGTGTGATGGGACGGTTTGGATGGAGGTTCACTCCGAGTCTGACCCTTGGAGTGTGTGATGGGACGGTGAAGAGGGAGATTCACTCTGTGTCTGACCCCGGGCTTTTGTGATGGGACGGTGAGGAGGGTGATTCACTCTCTGTCTGACCCCGGGAACTTGAGATGGAACGGTTTGCATGGAGGTTCACTCTGTGTCTGACCCTGGAAGTTTGTGATGGGACGGTGTGGATGGAGATTCACTCTGTGTCTGATCCCCGGGAGTGTGTGATTGGACGGTTTGGGGTGAGATTCACTCTGTGTCTGACTCCGGGGACGTGTGATGGGACGGTTTGGATGCAGATTCACTCTGTGTCTGACCCCGGGAGTGTGTGATGGGACCGTGAGGAGGGAGATTTACTCTTTGTCTGACCCAGGGAGTTTGTCATGGAAAGGTGTGGATGCAGATTCTCTCTATGTCTGACCCCTGCAATTTTTGATGTGATGGTGTGGAAGGAGATTCACTCTGTGTCTGATCCCGGGCAATGTGTGATGGTACGGTGTGGATGCAGGTTCACTCAGTGTCTGACCCAGGGCTTTTGTGATGGGACGGTGTGGAGGGAGATTCACTCTGTGTCTGACCCCGGGCTTTTGTGATGGGACGGTGAGGAGGGAGATTCACTCTCTGTCTGACCCCGGCAATGTGTGATGGGACGGTTTGGATGGAGGTTCACTCAGTGTCTGACCCCGGGAGTTTAAAAGATGTGACGGTGTGGATGGAGATTCACTCTGTGTATTACCCCGGGAATGTGTGATGGGACGGTTTTGATGGAGATTCACTCTGTGACTGACCCCGGGCTTTTGTGATGGGACGGTGAAGAGGGAGATTCACTCTGTGGCTGACCCCGGGATCGTGTGATGGAACGGTTTGGATGGAGGTTCACTCTGTGTCTGACCCCGGGAGAGTGTGATGGGACCGTGAGGAGTGAGATTTACTCTTTGTCTGACCCCGTGAGTTTGTCATGGAAAGGTGTGGATGCAGATTCTCTCTATGTCTGACCCCTTGAATTTGTGATGGAACGGTGTGGAAGGAGATTCACTCTGTGTCTGACCCCGGGAGTGTGTGATAGGACGGTGAGGAGGGAGATTCACTCTTTGTCTGACCCCGGGAGTTTGTCATGGAAAGGTGTGGATGCAGATTTTCTCTATGTCTGACCCCTGGAATTTTGTGATGGGACGGTGAGGAGGGAGATTCAATCTCTGTCTGACCCCGGGAACGTGTGATGGGACGGTTGGATTGAGATTTACTCTGTATCTGACCCCGAGAGTGTATGTTGGGACTGTTAGGATGGAGATTCACTCTGCGTCTGACCCCGGGACCCTGTGATGGGACGGTTTGGATGGAGATTCACTCTGTGTCTGACCCCGGGAGTGTGTGATAGGACGGTGAGGGGTGAGATTCACTCTGTGTCTGACTCCGGGGACGTGTGATGGGACGGTTTGGATGCAGATTCACTCTGTGTCTGACCCCGGGAGTGTGTGATGGGACCGTGAGGAGGGAGATTTACTCTTTGTCTGACCCAGGGAGTTTGTCATGGAAAGGTGTGGATGCAGATTCTCTCTATGTCTGACCCCTGCAATTTTTGATGTGATGGTGTGGAAGGAGATTCACTCTGTGTCTGATCCCGGGCAATGTGTGATGGTACGGTGTGGATGCAGGTTCACTCAGTGTCTGACCCAGGGCTTTTGTGATGGGACGGTGAGGAGGGAGATTCACTCTGTGTCTGACCCCGGGCTTTTGTGATGGGACGGTGTGGAGGGAGATTCACTCTGTGTCTGACCCCGGCAATGTGTGATGGGACGGTTTGGATGGAGGTTCACTCAGTGTCTGACCCCGGGAGTTTAAAAGATGTGACGGTGTGGATGGAGATTCACTCTGTGTGTTACCCCGGGAATGTGTGATGGGACGGTTTTGATGGAGATTCACTCTGTGACTGACCCCGGGCTTTTGTGTTGGGACGGTGAAGAGGGAGATTCACTCTGTGTCTGACCCCGGGAACGTGTGATGGTACGGTTGGATGGAGATTCTCTCTGTGTCTGACACCTGGCTTTTGTGATGAGTCGGTGAGGAGGGCGATTCACTCTGTGTCTGACCACGAGAGTGTATGTTGGGACTGTGAGGATGGAGATTCACTCTGCGTCTGACCCCGGGATTTTGTGATGGGACGGTGAGGAGGGAGATTCAATCTGTGTCTGACCACGGCAATGTGAGATGGGACGGTTTGGATGGAGATTCACTCTGTGTGTTACCCCGGGAATGTGTGATGGGACGGTTTTGATGGAGATTCACTCTGTGACTGACCCCGGGCTTTTGTGTTGGGACGGTGAAGAGGGAGATTCACTCTGTGTCTGACCCCGGGATCGTGTGATGGAACGGTTTGGATGGAGGTTCACTCTGTGTCTGACCCCGGGAGTGTGTGATGGGACCGTGAGGAGTGAGATTTACTCTTTGTCTGACCCCGTGAGTTTGTCATGGAAAGGTGTGGATGCAGATTTTCTCTATGTCTGACCCCTGGAATTTTGTGATGGGACGGTGAGGAGGGAGATTCAATCTCTGTCTGACCCCGGGAACGTGTGATGGGACGGTTGGATTGAGATTTACTCTGTATCTGACCCCGAGAGTGTATGTTGGGACTGTTAGGATGGAGATTCACTCTGCGTCTGACCCCGGGACCCTGTGATGGGACGGTTTGGATGGAGATTCACTCTGTGTCAGACCCAGGGAGTGTGTGAAGTGACGGTGAGGAGGGAGCTTCACTCTGTTTCACACCCCGGGAGTTTGTGGTGGATAGGTGTGGATGCAGATTCACTCTAAGCCTGACCCCGGGAATTTGTGATGGGACGGTGAAGAGGGAGATTCACTCTGTGTCTGAGCCCGGGCTTTTGTGATGGGTCGGTGAGGAGGGTGTTTCACTCTGTGTCTGACCACGGGAACGTGTGATGGGACGGATTGGATGCAGATTCACTCTGTGCCTGTCGCCGAGAGTGTGTGCTGGGACGGTGAGGAGGGAGATTTACTGTTTGTCTGACCCCGGGAGTTTGTGATGGAAAGGTGTGGATGCAGATTCACTCTATGTCTGACCACTGGAATTTGTCATGGGATGATGTGGAAGGAGATTCACTCTGTGTCTGACCACGGCATTGTGCGATGGGACAGTTTAGATGGAGGTTCACTCAGTGTCTGACCCCAGGCTTTTGTGATGGGTTTGTGTGGAGGGAGATTCACTCTGTGTCTGACCCCGGGAACGTGTGATGGTACGGTTGGATGGAGATTCTCTCTGTGTCTGACACCTGGCTTTTGTGATGAGTCGGTGAGGAGGGCGATTCACTCTGTGTCTGACCACGAGAGTGTATGTTGGGACTGTGAGGATGGAGATTCACTCTGCGTCTGACCCCGGGATTTTGTGATGGGACGGTGAGGAGGGAGATTCAATCTGTGTCTGACCACGGCAATGTGAGATGGGACGGTTTGGATGGAGATTCACTCTGTGTCTGACCACGGGCTTTTGTGATGGGACGGTGAGGAGGGAGATTCAATCAGTTTCTGACCGCGGGAACGTGTGATGGGACGGTTTGGATGGAGGTTCACTCCGAGTCTGACCCTTGGAGTGTGTGATGGGACGGTGAAGAGGGAGATTCACTCTGTGTCTGACCCCGGGCTTTTGTGATGGGACGGTGAGGAGGGTGATTCACTCTCTGTCTGACCCCGGGAACTTGAGATGGAACGGTTTGGATGGAGGTTCACTCTGTGTCTGACCCTGGAAGTTTGTGATGGGACGGTGTGGATGGAGATTCACTCTGTGTCTGACCCCGGGAGTGTGTGATAGGACGGTTTGGGGTGAGATTCACTCTGTGTCTGACTCCGGGGACGTGTGATGGGACGGTTTGGATGCAGATTCACTCTGTGTCTGACCCCGGGAGTGTGTGATGGGACCGTGAGGAGGGAGATTTACTCTTTGTCTGACCCAGGGAGTTTGTCATGGAAAGGTGTGGATGCAGATTCTCTCTATGTCTGACCCCTGCAATTTTTGATGTGATGGTGTGGAAGGAGATTCACTCTGTGTCTGATCCCGGGCAATGTGTGATGGTACGGTGTGGATGCAGGTTCACTCAGTGTCTGACCCAGGGCTTTTGTGATGGGACGGTGTGGAGGGAGATTCACTCTGTGTCTGACCCCGGGCTTTTGTGATGGGACGGTGAGGAGGGAGATTCACTCTCTGTCTGACCCCGGCAATGTGTGATGGGACGGTTTGGATGGAGGTTCACTCAGTGTCTGACCCCGGGAGTTTAAAAGATGTGACGGTGTGGATGGAGATTCACTCTGTGTATTACCCCGGGAATGTGTGATGGGACGGTTTTGATGGAGATTCACTCTGTGACTGACCCCGGGCTGTTGTGATGGGACGGTGAAGAGGGAGATTCACTCTGTGGCTGACCCCGGGATCGTGTGATGGAACGGTTTGGATGGAGGTTCACTCTGTGTCTGACCCCGGGAGAGTGTGATGGGACCGTGAGGAGTGAGATTTACTCTTTGTCTGACCCCGTGAGTTTGTCATGGAAAGGTGTGGATGCAGATTCTCTCTATGTCTGACCCCTTGAATTTGTGATGGAACGGTGTGGAAGGAGATTCACTCTGTGTCTGACCCCGGGAGTGTGTGATAGGACGGTGAGGAGGGAGATTCACTCTTTGTCTGACCCCGGGAGTTTGTCATGGAAAGGTGTGGATGCAGATTTTCTCTATGTCTGACCCCTGGAATTTTGTGATGGGACGGTGAGGAGGGAGATTCAATCTCTGTCTGACCCCGGGAACGTGTGATGGGACGGATGGATTGAGATTTACTCTGTATCTGACCCCGAGAGTGTATGTTGGGACTGTTAGGATGGAGATTCACTCTGTGTCTGACCCCGGGACCCTGTGATGGGACGGTTTGGATGGAGATTCACTCTGTGTCTGACCCCGGGAGTGTGTGATAGGACGGTGAGGGGTGAGATTCACTCTGTGTCTGACTCCGGGGACGTGTGATGGGACGGTTTGGATGCAGATTCACTCTGTGTCTGACCCCGGGAGTGTGTGATGGGACCGTGAGGAGGGAGATTTACTCTTTGTCTGACCCAGGGAGTTTGTCATGGAAAGGTGTGGATGCAGATTCTCTCTATGTCTGACCCCTGCAATTTTTGATGTGATGGTGTGGAAGGAGATTCACTCTGTGTCTGATCCCGGGCAATGTGTGATGGTACGGTGTGGATGCAGGTTCACTCAGTGTCTGACCCAGGGCTTTTGTGATGGGACGGTGTGGAGGGAGATTCACTCTGTGTCTGACCCCGGTCTTTTGTGATGGGACGGTGAGGAGGGAGATTCACTCTCTGTCTGACCCCGGCAATGTGTGATGGGACGGTTTGGATGGAGGTTCACTCAGTGTCTGACCCCGGGAGTTTAAAAGATGTGACGGTGTGGATGGAGATTCACTCTGTGTGTTACCCCGGGAATGTGTGATGGGACGGTTTTGATGGAGATTCACTCTGTGACTGACCCCGGGCTTTTGTGTTGGGACGGTGAAGAGGGAGATTCACTCTGTGTCTGACCCCGGGATCGTGTGATGGAACGGTTTGGATGGAGGTTCACTCTGTGTCTGACCCCGGGAGTGTGTGATGGGACCGTGAGGAGTGAGATTTACTCTTTGTCTGACCCCGTGAGTTTGTCATGGAAAGGTGTGGATGCAGATTCTCTCTATGTCTGACCCCTTGAATTTGTGATGGAACGGTGTGGAAGGAGATTCACTCTGTGTCTGACCCCGGGAGTGTGTGATAGGACGGTGAGGAGGGAGATTCACTCTTTGTCTGACCCCGGGAGTTTGTCATGGAAAGGTGTGGATGCAGATTTTCTCTATGTCTGACCCCTGGAATTTTGTGATGGGACGGTGAGGAGGGAGATTCAATCTCTGTCTGACCCCGGGAACGTGTGATGGGACGGTTGGATTGAGATTTACTCTGTATCTGACCCCGAGAGTGTATTTTGGGACTGTTAGGATGGAGATTCACTCTGCGTCTGACCCCGGGACCCTGTGATGGGACGGTTTGGATGGAGATTCACTCTGTGTCAGACCCAGGGAGTGTGTGAAGTGACGGTGAGGAGGGAGCTTCACTCTGTTTCACACCCCGGGAGTTTGTGGTGGATAGGTGTGGATGCAGGTTCACTCTAAGCCTGACCCCGGGAATTTGTGATGGGACGGTGAAGAGGGAGATTCACTCTGTGTCTGAGCCCGGGCTTTTGTGATGGGACGGTGAAGAGGGAGATTCACTCTGTGTCTGACCCCGGAAGTTTGTGATCGGACGGTGTGGATGGAGATTCACTCTGTGTCTGACCCCCGGAGTGTGTGATGGGACGGTGAGGAGGGAGATTCACTCTGTGTCTGTCCCCGGGAACGTGTGATGGGACGGTTTGGATGCAGATTCACTCTGTGTCTGACCCCGGGAGTGTGTGATGGGACCGTGAGGAGTGAGATTTACTCTTTGTCTGACCCCTTGAGTTTGTCATGGAAAGGTGTGGATGCAGATTCTCTCTATGTCTGACCCCTGGAATTTTTGATGGGATGGTGTGTAAGGATATTCACTCTGTGTCTGACACCGGGCAATGTGTGATGGACTGTTTGGATGCAGGTTCACTCAGTGTCTGACCCAGGTCTTTTGTGATGGGACGGTGTTGTGGGAGATTTACTCTGTGTCAGACACCGGAAGTTTGTGATGGGTCGGTTTGGATGGAGATTCACTCTGTGGCTGACCCCGGGCTTTTGTGATGGGACGGTGAAGCGGGAGATTCACTCTGTGTCTGACCCCGGGAACGTGTGATGGAACGGTTTGGATGCTGGTTCACTCTGAGTCTGATCCAGGGAGTGTGTGATGGGACGGTGAAGAGGGAGATTCACTTTGTGTCTGACCCCGGGAACGTGTGATGGGACGGTTGGATGGAGATTCTCTCTGTGTCTGACACCTGGCTTTTGTGATGTGACGGTGAGGAGGGCGATTCACTCTGTGTCTGACCCTGGCTTTTGTGATGGGACGGTGAGGAGGGAGATTCACTCTGTGTCTGACCCCGGGAACGTGTGATGGTACGGTTGGATGGAGATTCTCTCTGTGTCTGACACCTGGCTTTTGTGATGGGTCGGTGAGGAGGGCGATTCACTCTGTGTCTGACCCCGAGAGTGTATGTTGGGACTGTGAGGATGGAGATTCACTCTGCGTCTGACCCCGGGATTTTGTGATGGGACGGTGAGGAGGGAGATTCACTCTGTGTCTGACCCCGGGAGTGTGTGATGGGACCGTGAGGAGTGAGATTTTCTCTTTGTCTGACCCCGTGAGTTTGTCATGGAAAGGTGTGGATGCAGATTCTCTCTATGTCTGACCCCTTGAATTTGTGATGGAACGGTTTGGAAGGAGATTCACTCTGTGTCTGACCCCGTGAGTGTGTGACAGGACGGGGAGGAGGGAGATTCACTCTTTGTCTGACCCCGGGAGTTTGTAATGGAAAGGTGTGGAGGGAGGTTCACTCTGTGTCTGACCCCGGGCTTTTGTGATGGGACGGTGAGGAGGGAGATTCAATCTGTTTCTGACCGCGGGAACGTGTGATGGGACGGTTGGATGGAGATTCACTTTGTGTCTGACCCCTGGCTTTTGTGATGGGACGATGTGGAGGGAGATTCAATCTGTTTCTGACCCCGGGATCGTGTGATGAAACGGTTTGGATGGAGGTTCACTCTGAGTCTGAACCCGGGAGTGTGTGATGGGACGGTGAATAGGGAGATTCACTCTGTGTCTGACCCCGGAAGTTTGTGATGGGACGGTGTGGATGGAGATTCACTCTGTGTCTGACCCCGGGGTGTGTGATAGGACGGTGAGGAGGGAGATTCACTCTGTGTCTGACCCCGGGAGTGTGTGATGGGACCGTGAGGAGTGAGATTTACTCTTTGTCTGACCCCGTGAGTTTGTCATGGAAAGGTGTGGATGCAGATTCTCTCTATGTCTGACCCCTTGAATTTGTGATGGAACGGTGTGGAAGGAGATTCACTCTGTGTCTGACCCCGGGAGTGTGTGATAGGACGGTGAGGAGGGAGATTCACTCTTTGTCTGACCCCGGGAGTTTGTCATGGAAAGGTGTGGATGCAGATTCTCTCTATGTCTGACCCCTTGAATTTGTGATGGAACGGTGTGGAAGGAGATTCACTCTGTGTCTGACCCCGGGAGTGTGTGAAGGGACGGTGAGGAGGGAGTTTCACTCTGTTTAACACCCCGGGAGTTTGTGATGGATAAGTGTGGATGCAGATTCACTCTAAGTCTGACCCCGGGAGTGTGTGATAGGACGGTGAGGAGGGAGATTCAATCTGTTTCTGACCCCGGGATCGTGTGATGGAACGGTTTGGATGGAGGTTCACTCTGAGTTTGAACCCGGGAGTGTGTGATGGGACGGTGAATAGGGAGATTCACTCTGTGTCTGACGCCGGGCTTTTGTGATGGGACGGTGTTGTGGGAGATTTACTCTGTGTCTGACCCCGGAAGGTTGTGATGGGACGGTGTGGATGGAGATTCACTCTGTGTCTGACCCCGGGAGTGTGTGAAGGGACGGTGAGGAGGGAGTTTCACTCTGTTTCACACCCCGGGAGTTTGTGATGGATAAGTGTGGATGCAGATTCACTCTAAGTCTGACCCCGGGAGTGTGTGATAGGACGGTGAGGAGGGAGATTCACTCTGTGTCTGACCCCGGGAGTGTGTGATGGGAACGTGAGGAGTGAGATTTACTCTTTGTCTGACCCCGTGAGTTTGTCATGGAAAGGTGTGGATGCAGATTCTCTCTATGTCTGACCCCTTGAATTTGTGATGGAACGGTTTGGAAGGAGATTCACTCTGTTTCTGACCCCGTGAGTGTGTGACAGGACGGTGAGGAGGGAGATTCACTCTTTGTCTGACCCCGGGAGTTTGTAATGGAAAGGTGTGGAGGGAGGTTCACTCTGTGTCTGACCCCGGGCTTTTGTGATGGGACGGTGAGGAGGGAGATTCAATCTGTTTCTGACCGCGGGAACGTGTGATGGGACGGGTGGATGGAGATTCACTTTCTGTCTGACCCCTGGCTTTTGTGATGGGACGATGTGGAGGGAGATTCAATCTGTTTCTGACCCCGGGATCGTGTGATGAAACGGTTTGGATGGAGGTTCACTCTGAGTCTGAACCCGGGAGTGTGTGATGGGACGGTGAATAGGGAGATTCAATCTGTTTCTGACCCCGGGATCGTGTGATGGAACGGTTTGGATGGAGGTTCACTCTGAGTTTGAACCCGGGAGTGTGTGATGGGACGGTGAATAGGGAGATTCACTCTGTGTCTGACGCCGGGCTTTTGTGATGGGACGGTGTTGTGGGAGATTTACTCTGTGTCTGACCCCGGAAGTTTGTGATGGGACGGTGTGGATGGAGATTCACTCTGTGTCTGACCCCGGGAGTGTGTGAAGGGACGGTGAGGAGGGAGTTTCACTCTGTTTCACACCCCGGGAGTTTGTGATGGATAAGTGTGGATGCAGATTCACTCTAAGTCTGACCCCGGGCAATGTGTGATGGTACGGTGTGGATGCAGGTTCACTCAGTGTCTGACCCAGGGCTTTTGTGATGGGACGGTGTGGAGGGAGATTCACTCTGTGTCTGACCCCGGGCTTTTGTGATGGGACGGTGAGGAGGGAGATTCACTCTCTGTCTGACCCCGGCAATGTGTGATGGGACGGTTTGGATGGAGGTTCACTCAGTGTCTGACCCCGGGAGTTTAAAAGATGTGACGGTGTGGATGGAGATTCACTCTGTGTATTACCCCGGGAATGTGTGATGGGACGGTTTTGATGGAGATTCACTCTGTGACTGACCCCGGGCTGTTGTGATGGGACGGTGAAGAGGGAGATTCACTCTGTGGCTGACCCCGGGATCGTGTGATGGAACGGTTTGGATGGAGGTTCACTCTGTGTCTGACCCCGGGAGAGTGTGATGGGACCGTGAGGAGTGAGATTTACTCTTTGTCTGACCCCGTGAGTTTGTCATGGAAAGGTGTGGATGCAGATTCTCTCTATGTCTGACCCCTTGAATTTGTGATGGAACGGTGTGGAAGGAGATTCACTCTGTGTCTGACCCCGGGAGTGTGTGATAGGACGGTGAGGAGGGAGATTCACTCTTTGTCTGACCCCGGGAGTTTGTCATGGAAAGGTGTGGATGCAGATTTTCTCTATGTCTGACCCCTGGAATTTTGTGATGGGACGGTGAGGAGGGAGATTCAATCTCTGTCTGACCCCGGGAACGTGTGATGGGACGGATGGATTGAGATTTACTCTGTATCTGACCCCGAGAGTGTATGTTGGGACTGTTAGGATGGAGATTCACTCTGTGTCTGACCCCGGGACCCTGTGATGGGACGGTTTGGATGGAGATTCACTCTGTGTCTGACCCCGGGAGTGTGTGATAGGACGGTGAGGGGTGAGATTCACTCTGTGTCTGACTCCGGGGACGTGTGATGGGACGGTTTGGATGCAGATTCACTCTGTGTCTGACCCCGGGAGTGTGTGATGGGACCGTGAGGAGGGAGATTTACTCTTTGTCTGACCCAGGGAGTTTGTCATGGAAAGGTGTGGATGCAGATTCTCTCTATGTCTGACCCCTGCAATTTTTGATGTGATGGTGTGGAAGGAGATTCACTCTGTGTCTGATCCCGGGCAATGTGTGATGGTACGGTGTGGATGCAGGTTCACTCAGTGTCTGACCCAGGGCTTTTGTGATGGGACGGTGTGGAGGGAGATTCACTCTGTGTCTGACCCCGGTCTTTTGTGATGGGACGGTGAGGAGGGAGATTCACTCTCTGTCTGACCCCGGCAATGTGTGATGGGACGGTTTGGATGGAGGTTCACTCAGTGTCTGACCCCGGGAGTTTAAAAGATGTGACGGTGTGGATGGAGATTCACTCTGTGTGTTACCCCGGGAATGTGTGATGGGACGGTTTTGATGGAGATTCACTCTGTGACTGACCCCGGGCTTTTGTGTTGGGACGGTGAAGAGGGAGATTCACTCTGTGTCTGACCCCGGGATCGTGTGATGGAACGGTTTGGATGGAGGTTCACTCTGTGTCTGACCCCGGGAGTGTGTGATGGGACCGTGAGGAGTGAGATTTACTCTTTGTCTGACCCCGTGAGTTTGTCATGGAAAGGTGTGGATGCAGATTCTCTCTATGTCTGACCCCTTGAATTTGTGATGGAACGGTGTGGAAGGAGATTCACTCTGTGTCTGACCCCGGGAGTGTGTGATAGGACGGTGAGGAGGGAGATTCACTCTTTGTCTGACCCCGGGAGTTTGTCATGGAAAGGTGTGGATGCAGATTTTCTCTATGTCTGACCCCTGGAATTTTGTGATGGGACGGTGAGGAGGGAGATTCAATCTCTGTCTGACCCCGGGAACGTGTGATGGGACGGTTGGATTGAGATTTACTCTGTATCTGACCCCGAGAGTGTATTTTGGGACTGTTAGGATGGAGATTCACTCTGCGTCTGACCCCGGGACCCTGTGATGGGACGGTTTGGATGGAGATTCACTCTGTGTCAGACCCAGGGAGTGTGTGAAGTGACGGTGAGGAGGGAGCTTCACTCTGTTTCACACCCCGGGAGTTTGTGGTGGATAGGTGTGGATGCAGGTTCACTCTAAGCCTGACCCCGGGAATTTGTGATGGGACGGTGAAGAGGGAGATTCACTCTGTGTCTGAGCCCGGGCTTTTGTGATGGGACGGTGAAGAGGGAGATTCACTCTGTGTCTGACCCCGGAAGTTTGTGATCGGACGGTGTGGATGGAGATTCACTCTGTGTCTGACCCCCGGAGTGTGTGATGGGACGGTGAGGAGGGAGATTCACTCTGTGTCTGTCCCCGGGAACGTGTGATGGGACGGTTTGGATGCAGATTCACTCTGTGTCTGACCCCGGGAGTGTGTGATGGGACCGTGAGGAGTGAGATTTACTCTTTGTCTGACCCCTTGAGTTTGTCATGGAAAGGTGTGGATGCAGATTCTCTCTATGTCTGACCCCTGGAATTTTTGATGGGATGGTGTGTAAGGATATTCACTCTGTGTCTGACACCGGGCAATGTGTGATGGACTGTTTGGATGCAGGTTCACTCAGTGTCTGACCCAGGTCTTTTGTGATGGGACGGTGTTGTGGGAGATTTACTCTGTGTCAGACACCGGAAGTTTGTGATGGGTCGGTTTGGATGGAGATTCACTCTGTGGCTGACCCCGGGCTTTTGTGATGGGACGGTGAAGCGGGAGATTCACTCTGTGTCTGACCCCGGGAACGTGTGATGGAACGGTTTGGATGCTGGTTCACTCTGAGTCTGATCCAGGGAGTGTGTGATGGGACGGTGAAGAGGGAGATTCACTTTGTGTCTGACCCCGGGAACGTGTGATGGGACGGTTGGATGGAGATTCTCTCTGTGTCTGACACCTGGCTTTTGTGATGTGACGGTGAGGAGGGCGATTCACTCTGTGTCTGACCCTGGCTTTTGTGATGGGACGGTGAGGAGGGAGATTCACTCTGTGTCTGACCCCGGGAACGTGTGATGGTACGGTTGGATGGAGATTCTCTCTGTGTCTGACACCTGGCTTTTGTGATGGGTCGGTGAGGAGGGCGATTCACTCTGTGTCTGACCCCGAGAGTGTATGTTGGGACTGTGAGGATGGAGATTCACTCTGCGTCTGACCCCGGGATTTTGTGATGGGACGGTGAGGAGGGAGATTCACTCTGTGTCTGACCCCGGGAGTGTGTGATGGGACCGTGAGGAGTGAGATTTTCTCTTTGTCTGACCCCGTGAGTTTGTCATGGAAAGGTGTGGATGCAGATTCTCTCTATGTCTGACCCCTTGAATTTGTGATGGAACGGTTTGGAAGGAGATTCACTCTGTGTCTGACCCCGTGAGTGTGTGACAGGACGGGGAGGAGGGAGATTCACTCTTTGTCTGACCCCGGGAGTTTGTAATGGAAAGGTGTGGAGGGAGGTTCACTCTGTGTCTGACCCCGGGCTTTTGTGATGGGACGGTGAGGAGGGAGATTCAATCTGTTTCTGACCGCGGGAACGTGTGATGGGACGGTTGGATGGAGATTCACTTTGTGTCTGACCCCTGGCTTTTGTGATGGGACGATGTGGAGGGAGATTCAATCTGTTTCTGACCCCGGGATCGTGTGATGAAACGGTTTGGATGGAGGTTCACTCTGAGTCTGAACCCGGGAGTGTGTGATGGGACGGTGAATAGGGAGATTCACTCTGTGTCTGACCCCGGAAGTTTGTGATGGGACGGTGTGGATGGAGATTCACTCTGTGTCTGACCCCGGGGTGTGTGATAGGACGGTGAGGAGGGAGATTCACTCTGTGTCTGACCCCGGGAGTGTGTGATGGGACCGTGAGGAGTGAGATTTACTCTTTGTCTGACCCCGTGAGTTTGTCATGGAAAGGTGTGGATGCAGATTCTCTCTATGTCTGACCCCTTGAATTTGTGATGGAACGGTGTGGAAGGAGATTCACTCTGTGTCTGACCCCGGGAGTGTGTGATAGGACGGTGAGGAGGGAGATTCACTCTTTGTCTGACCCCGGGAGTTTGTCATGGAAAGGTGTGGATGCAGATTCTCTCTATGTCTGACCCCTTGAATTTGTGATGGAACGGTGTGGAAGGAGATTCACTCTGTGTCTGACCCCGGGAGTGTGTGAAGGGACGGTGAGGAGGGAGTTTCACTCTGTTTAACACCCCGGGAGTTTGTGATGGATAAGTGTGGATGCAGATTCACTCTAAGTCTGACCCCGGGAGTGTGTGATAGGACGGTGAGGAGGGAGATTCAATCTGTTTCTGACCCCGGGATCGTGTGATGGAACGGTTTGGATGGAGGTTCACTCTGAGTTTGAACCCGGGAGTGTGTGATGGGACGGTGAATAGGGAGATTCACTCTGTGTCTGACGCCGGGCTTTTGTGATGGGACGGTGTTGTGGGAGATTTACTCTGTGTCTGACCCCGGAAGGTTGTGATGGGACGGTGTGGATGGAGATTCACTCTGTGTCTGACCCCGGGAGTGTGTGAAGGGACGGTGAGGAGGGAGTTTCACTCTGTTTCACACCCCGGGAGTTTGTGATGGATAAGTGTGGATGCAGATTCACTCTAAGTCTGACCCCGGGAGTGTGTGATAGGACGGTGAGGAGGGAGATTCACTCTGTGTCTGACCCCGGGAGTGTGTGATGGGAACGTGAGGAGTGAGATTTACTCTTTGTCTGACCCCGTGAGTTTGTCATGGAAAGGTGTGGATGCAGATTCTCTCTATGTCTGACCCCTTGAATTTGTGATGGAACGGTTTGGAAGGAGATTCACTCTGTTTCTGACCCCGTGAGTGTGTGACAGGACGGTGAGGAGGGAGATTCACTCTTTGTCTGACCCCGGGAGTTTGTAATGGAAAGGTGTGGAGGGAGGTTCACTCTGTGTCTGACCCCGGGCTTTTGTGATGGGACGGTGAGGAGGGAGATTCAATCTGTTTCTGACCGCGGGAACGTGTGATGGGACGGGTGGATGGAGATTCACTTTCTGTCTGACCCCTGGCTTTTGTGATGGGACGATGTGGAGGGAGATTCAATCTGTTTCTGACCCCGGGATCGTGTGATGAAACGGTTTGGATGGAGGTTCACTCTGAGTCTGAACCCGGGAGTGTGTGATGGGACGGTGAATAGGGAGATTCAATCTGTTTCTGACCCCGGGATCGTGTGATGGAACGGTTTGGATGGAGGTTCACTCTGAGTTTGAACCCGGGAGTGTGTGATGGGACGGTGAATAGGGAGATTCACTCTGTGTCTGACGCCGGGCTTTTGTGATGGGACGGTGTTGTGGGAGATTTACTCTGTGTCTGACCCCGGAAGTTTGTGATGGGACGGTGTGGATGGAGATTCACTCTGTGTCTGACCCCGGGAGTGTGTGAAGGGACGGTGAGGAGGGAGTTTCACTCTGTTTCACACCCCGGGAGTTTGTGATGGATAAGTGTGGATGCAGATTCACTCTAAGTCTGACCCCGGGAGTGTGTGATAGGACGGTGAGGAGGGAGATTCACTCTGTGTCTGAACCGGGAGTGTGTGATGGGAACGTGAGGAGTGAGATTTACTCTTTGTCTGACCCCGTGAGTTTGTCATGGAAAGGTGTGGATGCAGATTCTCTCTATGTCTGACCCCTTGAATTTGTGATGGAACGGTTTGGAAGGAGATTCACTCTGTGTCTGACCCCGTGAGTGTGTGACAGGACGGGGAGGAGGGAGATTCACTCTTTGTCTGACCCCGGGAGTTTGTAATGGAAAGGTGTTGAGGGAGGTTCACTCTGTGTCTGACCCCGGGCTTTTGTGATGGGACGGTGAGGAGGGAGATTCAATCTGTTTCTGACCGCGGGAACGTGTGATGGGACGGTTGGATGGAGATTCACTTTCTGTCTGACCCCTGGCTTTTGTGATGGGACGATGTGGAGGGAGATTCAATCTGTTTCTGACCCCGGGATCGTGTGATGAAACGGTTTGGATGGAGGTTCACTCTGAGTCTGATCCCGGGAGTGTGTGATGGGACGGTGAATAGGGAGATTCAATCTGTTTCTGACCCCGGGATCGTGTGATGGAACGGTTTGGATGGAGGTTCACTCTGAGTTTGAACCCGGGAGTGTGTGATGGGACGGTGAATAGGGAGATTCACTCTGTGTCTGACGCCGGGCTTTTGTGATGGGACGGTGTTGTGGGAGATTTACTCTGTGTCTGACCCCGGAAGTTTGTGATGGGACGGTGTGGATGGAGATTCACTCTGTGTCTGACCCCGGGAGTGTGTGATAGGACGGTGAGGAGGGAGATTCACTCTGAGTCTGACCCCGGGAGTGTGTGATGGGACCGTGAGGAGTGAGATTTACTCTTTGTCTGACTCCGTGAGTTTGTCATGGAAAGGTGTGGATGCAGATTCTCTCTATGTCTGACCCCTTGAATTTGTGATGGAACGGTGTGGAAGGAGATTCACTCTGTGTCTGACCCCGGGAGTGTGTGATAGGACGGTGAGGAGGGAGATTCACTCTTTGTCTGACCCCGGGAGTTTGTCATGGAAAGGTGTGGATGCAGATTCTCTCTATGTCTGACCCCTTGAATTTGTGATGGAACGGTGTGGAAGGAGATTCACTCTGTGTCTGACCCCGGGAGTGTGTGATAGGACGGTGTGGATGGAGATTCACTCTGTGTCTGACCCCGGGAGTGTGTGATGGGACCGTGAGGAGTGAGATTTACTCTTTGTCTGACCCCGTGAGTTTGTCATGGAAAGGTGTGGATGCAGATTCTCTCTATGTCTGACCCCTTGAATTTGTGATCGAACGGTGTGGAAGGAGATTCACTCTGTGTCTGACCCCGGGAGTGTGTGATAGGACGGTGAGGAGGGAGATTCACTCTTTGTCTGACCCCGGGAGTTTGTAATGGAAAGGTGTGGAGGGAGGTTCACTTTGTGTCTGACCCCTGGAATTTTTGATGGGATGGTGTGGAAGGAGATTCACTCTGTGTCTGACCCCGGGCAATGTGTGATGGGACGGTGTGGATGGATATTCTCTCTGTGTCTGACCCCGGGCTTTTGTGATGGGACGGTGAGGAGGGAGATTCAATCTGTTTCTGACCGCGGGAACGTGTGATGGGACGGTTGGATGGAGATTCACTTTGTGTCTGACCCCTGGCTTTTGTGATGGGACGATGTGGAGGGAGATTCAATCTGTTTCTGACCCCGGGATCGTGTGATGGAACGGTTTGGATGGAGGTTCACTCTGAGTTTGAACCCGGGAGTGTGTGATGGGACGGTGAATAGGGAGATTCACTCTGGGTCTGACGCCGGGCTTTTGTGATGGGACGGTGAGGAGGGAGATTCACTCTGTGTCTGACCCCGGAAGTTTGTGATGGGACGGTGTGGATGGAGATTCACTCTGTGTCTGACCCCGGGAGTGTGTGATAGGACGGTGAGGAGGGAGATTCACTCTGGGTCTGACCCCGGGAGTGTGTGATGGGACCGTGAGGAGTGAGATTTACTCTTTGTCTGACCCCGTGAGTTTGTCATGGAAAGGTGTGGATGCAGATTCTCTCTATGTCTGACCCCTTGAATTTGTGATGGAACTGTGTGGAAGGAGAGTCACTCTGTGTCTGACCCCGGGAGTGTGTGATAGGACGGTGAGGAGGGAGATTCACTCTTTGTCTGACCCCGGGAGTTTGTCATGGAAAGGTGTGGATGCAGATTCTCTCTATGTCTGACCCCTTGAATTTGTGATGGAACGGTGTGGAAGGAGATTCACTCTGTGTCTGACCCCGGGAGTGTGTGAAGGGACGGTGAGGAGGGAGATTCAATCTGTTTCTGACCCCGGGATCGTGTGATGGAACGGTTTGGATGGAGGTTCACTCTGAGTTTGAACCCGGGAGTGTGTGATGGGACGGTGAATAGGGAGATTCACTCTGTGTCTGACGCCGGGCTTTTGTGATGGGACGGTGTTGTGGGAGATTTACTCTGTGTCTGACCCCGGAAGTTTGTGATGGGACGGTGTGGATGGAGATTCACTCTGTGTCTGACCCCGGGAGTGTGTGATAGGACGGTGAGGAGGGAGATTCACTCTGAGTCTGACCCCGGGAGTGTGTGATGGGACCGTGAGGAGTGAGATTTACTCTTTGTCTGACTCCGTGAGTTTGTCATGGAAAGGTGTGGATGCAGATTCTCTCTATGTCTGACCCCTTGAATTTGTGATGGAACGGTGTGGAAGGAGATTCACTCTGTGTCTGACCCCGGGAGTGTGTGATAGGACGGTGAGGAGGGAGATTCACTCTTTGTCTGACCCCTGGAGTTTGTCATGGAAAGGTGTGGATGCAGATTCTCTCTATGTCTGACCCCTTGAATTTGTGATGGAACGGTGTGGAAGGAGATTCACTCTGTGTCTGACCCCGGGAGTGTGTGATAGGACGGTGTGGATGGAGATTCACTCTGTGTCTGACCCCGGGAGTGTGTGATGGGACCGTGAGGAGTGAGATTTACTCTTTGTCTGACCCCGTGAGTTTGTCATGGAAAGGTGTGGATGCAGATTCTCTCTATGTCTGACCCCTTGAATTTGTGATCGAACGGTGTGGAAGGAGATTCACTCTGTGTCTGACCCCGGGAGTGTGTGATAGGACGGTGAGGAGGGAGATTCACTCTTTGTCTGACCCCGGGAGTTTGTAATGGAAAGGTGTGGAGGGAGGTTCACTTTGTGTCTGACCCCTGGAATTTTTGATGGGATGGTGTGGAAGGAGATTCAATCTGTTTCTGACCGCGGGAACGTGTGATGGGACGGTTGGATGGAGATTCACTTTGTGTCTGACCCCTGGCTTTTGTGATGGGACGATGTGGAGGGAGATTCAATCTGTTTCTGACCCCGGGATCGTGTGATGAAACGGTTTGGATGGAGGTTCACTCTGAGTCTGAACCCGGGAGTGTGTGATGGGACGGTGAATAGGGAGATTCACTCTGTGTCTGACCCCGGAAGTTTGTGATGGGACGGTGTGGATGGAGATTCACTCTGTGTCTGACCCCGGGGTGTGTGATAGGACGGTGAGGAGGGAGATTCACTCTGTGTCTGACCCCGGGAGTGTGTGATGGGACCGTGAGGAGTGAGATTTACTCTTTGTCTGACCCCGTGAGTTTGTCATGGAAAGGTGTGGATGCAGATTCTCTCTATGTCTGACCCCTTGAATTTGTGATGGAACGGTGTGGAAGGAGATTCACTCTGTGTCTGACCCCGGGTGTGTGTGATAGGACGGTGAGGAGGGAGATTCACTCTTTGTCTGACCCCGGGAGTTTGTCATGGAAAGGTGTGGATGCAGATTCTCTCTATGTCTGACCCCTTGAATTTGTGATGGAACGGTGTGGAAGGAGATTCACTCTGTGTCTGACCCCGGGAGTGTGTGAAGGGACGGTGAGGAGGGAGTTTCACTCTGTTTAACACCCCGGGAGTTTGTGATGGATAAGTGTGGATGCAGATTCACTCTAAGTCTGACCCCGGGAGTGTGTGATAGGACGGTGAGGAGGGAGATTCAATCTGTTTCTGACCCCGGGATCGTGTGATGGAACGGTTTGGATGGAGGTTCACTCTGAGTTTGAACCCGGGAGTGTGTGATGGGACGGTGAATAGGGAGATTCACTCTGTGTCTGACGCCGGGCTTTTGTGATGGGACGGTGTTGTGGGAGATTTACTCTGTGTCTGACCCCGGAAGTTTGTGATGGGACGGTGTGGATGGAGATTCACTCTATGTCTGACCCCGGGAGTGTGTGAAGGGACGGTGAGGAGGGAGTTTCACTCTGTTTCACACCCCGGGAGTTTGTGATGGATAAGTGTGGATGCAGATTCACTCTAAGTCTGACCCCGGGAGTGTGTGATAGGACGGTGAGGAGGGAGATTCACTCTGTGTCTGACCCCGGGAGTGTGTGATGGGAACGTGAGGAGTGAGATTTACTCTTTGTCTGACCCCGTGAGTTTGTCATGGAAAGGTGTGGATGCAGATTCTCTCTATGTCTGACCCCTTGAATTTGTGATGGAACGGTTTGGAAGGAGATTCACTCTGTTTCTGACCCCGTGAGTGTGTGACAGGACGGTGAGGAGGGAGATTCACTCTTTGTCTGACCCCGGGAGTTTGTAATGGAAAGGTGTGGAGGGAGGTTCACTCTGTGTCTGACCCCGGGCTTTTGTGATGGGACGGTGAGGAGGGAGATTCAATCTGTTTCTGACCGCGGGAACGTGTGATGGGACGGGTGGATGGAGATTCACTTTCTGTCTGACCCCTGGCTTTTGTGATGGGACGATGTGGAGGGAGATTCAATCTGTTTCTGACCCCGGGATCGTGTGATGAAACGGTTTGGATGGAGGTTCACTCTGAGTCTGAACCCGGGAGTGTGTGATGGGACGGTGAATAGGGAGATTCAATCTGTTTCTGACCCCGGGATCGTGTGATGGAACGGTTTGGATGGAGGTTCACTCTGAGTTTGAACCCGGGAGTGTGTGATGGGACGGTGAATAGGGAGATTCACTCTGTGTCTGACGCCGGGCTTTTGTGATGGGACGGTGTTGTGGGAGATTTACTCTGTGTCTGACCCCGGAAGTTTGTGATGGGACGGTGTGGATGGAGATTCACTCTGTGTCTGACCCCGGGAGTGTGTGAAGGGACGGTGAGGAGGGAGTTTCACTCTGTTTCACACCCCGGGAGTTTGTGATGGATAAGTGTGGATGCAGATTCACTCTAAGTCTGACCCCGGGAGTGTGTGATAGGACGGTGAGGAGGGAGATTCACTCTGTGTCTGAACCGGGAGTGTGTGATGGGAACGTGAGGAGTGAGATTTACTCTTTGTCTGACCCCGTGAGTTTGTCATGGAAAGGTGTGGATGCAGATTCTCTCTATGTCTGACCCCTTGAATTTGTGATGGAACGGTTTGGAAGGAGATTCACTCTGTGTCTGACCCCGTGAGTGTGTGACAGGACGGGGAGGAGGGAGATTCACTCTTTGTCTGACCCCGGGAGTTTGTAATGGAAAGGTGTGGAGGGAGGTTCACTCTGTGTCTGACCCCGGGCTTTTGTGATGGGACGGTGAGGAGGGAGATTCAATCTGTTTCTGACCGCGGGAACGTGTGATGGGACGGTTGGATGGAGATTCACTTTCTGTCTGACCCCTGGCTTTTGTGATGGGACGATGTGGAGGGAGATTCAATCTGTTTCTGACCCCGGGATCGTGTGATGAAACGGTTTGGATGGAGGTTCACTCTGAGTCTGATCCCGGGAGTGTGTGATGGGACGGTGAATTGGGAGATTCAATCTGTTTCTGACCCCGGGATCGTGTGATGGAACGGTTTGGATGGAGGTTCACTCTGAGTTTGAACCCGGGAGTGTGTGATGGGACGGTGAATAGGGAGATTCACTCTGTGTCTGACGCCGGGCTTTTGTGATGGGACGGTGTTGTGGGAGATTTACTCTGTGTCTGACCCCGGAAGTTTGTGATGGGACGGTGTGGATGGAGATTCACTCTGTGTCTGACCCCGGGAGTGTGTGATAGGACGGTGAGGAGGGAGATTCACTCTGAGTCTGACCCCGGGAGTGTGTGATGGGACCGTGAGGAGTGAGATTTACTCTTTGTCTGACTCCGTGAGTTTGTCATGGAAAGGTGTGGATGCAGATTCTCTCTATGTCTGACCCCTTGAATTTGTGATGGAACGGTGTGGAAGGAGATTCACTCTGTGTCTGACCCCGGGAGTGTGTGATAGGACGGTGAGGAGGGAGATTCACTCTTTGTCTGACCCCGGGAGTTTGTCATGGAAAGGTGTGGATGCAGATTCTCTCTATGTCTGACCCCTTGAATTTGTGATGGAACGGTGTGGAAGGAGATTCACTCTGTGTCTGACCCCGGGAGTGTGTGATAGGACGGTGTGGATGGAGATTCACTCTGTGTCTGACCCCGGGAGTGTGTGATGGGACCGTGAGGAGTGAGATTTACTCTTTGTCTGACCCCGTGAGTTTGTCATGGAAAGGTGTGGATGCAGATTCTCTCTATGTCTGACCCCTTGAATTTGTGATCGAACGGTGTGGAAGGAGATTCACTCTGTGTCTGACCCCGGGAGTGTGTGATAGGACGGTGAGGAGGGAGATTCACTCTTTGTCTGACCCCGGGAGTTTGTAATGGAAAGGTGTGGAGGGAGGTTCACTTTGTGTCTGACCCCTGGAATTTTTGATGGGATGGTGTGGAAGGAGATTCACTCTGTGTCTGACCCCGGGCAATGTGTGATGGGACGGTGTGGATGGAGATTCTCTCTGTGTCTGACCCCGGGCTTTTGTGATGGGACGGTGAGGAGGGAGATTCAATCTGTTTCTGACCGCGGGAACGTGTGATGGGACGGTTGGATGGAGATTCACTTTGTGTCTGACCCCTGGCTTTTGTGATGGGACGATGTGGAGGGAGATTCAATCTGTTTCTGACCCCGGGATCGTGTGATGGAACGGTTTGGATGGAGGTTCACTCTGAGTTTGAACCCGGGAGTGTGTGATGGGACGGTGAATAGGGAGATTCACTCTGTGTCTGACGCCGGGCTTTTGTGATGGGACGGTGAGGAGGGAGATTCACTCTGTGTCTGACCCCGGAAGTTTGTGATGGGACGGTGTGGATGGAGATTCACTCTGTGTCTGACCCCGGGAGTGTGTGATAGGACGGTGAGGAGGGAGATTCACTCTGGGTCTGACCCCGGGAGTGTGTGATGGGACCGTGAGGAGTGAGATTTACTCTTTGTCTGACCCCGTGAGTTTGTCATGGAAAGGTGTGGATGCAGATTCTCTCTATGTCTGACCCCTTGAATTTGTGATGGAACTGTGTGGAAGGAGAGTCACTCTGTGTCTGACCCCGGGAGTGTGTGATAGGACGGTGAGGAGGGAGATTCACTCTTTGTCTGACCCCGGGAGTTTGTCATGGAAAGGTGTGGATGCAGATTCTCTCTATGTCTGACCCCTTGAATTTGTGATGGAACGGTGTGGAAGGAGATTCACTCTGTGTCTGACCCCGGGAGTGTGTGAAGGGACGGTGAGGAGGGAGATTCAATCTGTTTCTGACCCCGGGATCGTGTGATGGAACGGTTTGGATGGAGGTTCACTCTGAGTTTGAACCCGGGAGTGTGTGATGGGACGGTGAATAGGGAGATTCACTCTGTGTCTGACGCCGGGCTTTTGTGATGGGACGGTGTTGTGGGAGATTTACTCTGTGTCTGACCCCGGAAGTTTGTGATGGGACGGTGTGGATGGAGATTCACTCTGTGTCTGACCCCGGGAGTGTGTGATAGGACGGTGAGGAGGGAGATTCACTCTGAGTCTGACCCCGGGAGTGTGTGATGGGACCGTGAGGAGTGAGATTTACTCTTTGTCTGACTCCGTGAGTTTGTCATGGAAAGGTGTGGATGCAGATTCTCTCTATGTCTGACCCCTTGAATTTGTGATGGAACGGTGTGGAAGGAGATTCACTCTGTGTCTGACCCCGGGAGTGTGTGATAGGACGGTGAGGAGGGAGATTCACTCTTTGTCTGACCCCTGGAGTTTGTCATGGAAAGGTGTGGATGCAGATTCTCTCTATGTCTGACCCCTTGAATTTGTGATGGAACGGTGTGGAAGGAGATTCACTCTGTGTCTGACCCCGGGAGTGTGTGATAGGACGGTGTGGATGGAGATTCACTCTGTGTCTGACCCCGGGAGTGTGTGATGGGACCGTGAGGAGTGAGATTTACTCTTTGTCTGACCCCGTGAGTTTGTCATGGAAAGGTGTGGATGCAGATTCTCTCTATGTCTGACCCCTTGAATTTGTGATCGAACGGTGTGGAAGGAGATTCACTCTGTGTCTGACCCCGGGAGTGTGTGATAGGACGGTGAGGAGGGAGATTCACTCTTTGTCTGACCCCGGGAGTTTGTAATGGAAAGGTGTGGAGGGAGGTTCACTTTGTGTCTGACCCCTGGAATTTTTGATGGGATGGTGTGGAAGGAGATTCACTCTGTGTCTGACCCCGGGCAATGTGTGATGGGACGGTGTGGATGGAGATTCTCTCTGTGTCTGACCCCGGGCTTTTTTGATGGGACGGTGAGGAGGGAGATTCAATCTGTTTCTGACCGCGGGAACGTGTGATGGGACGGTTGGATGGAGATTCACTTTGTGTCTGACCCCTGGCTTTTGTGATGGGACGATGTGGAGGGAGATTCAATCTGTTTCTGACCCCGGGATCGTGTGATGGAACGGTTTGGATTGAGGTTCACTCTGAGTTTGAACCCGGGAGTGTGTGATGGGACGGTGAATAGGGAGATTCACTCTGTGTCTGACGCCGGGCTTTTGTGATGGGACGGTGAGGAGGGAGATTCACTCTGTGTCTGACCCCGGAAGTTTGTGATGGGACGGTGTGGATGGAGATTCACTCTGTGTCTGACCCCGGGAGTGTGTGATAGGACGGTGAGGAGGGAGATTCACTCTGGGTCTGACCCCGGGAGTGTGTGATGGGACCGTGAGGAGTGAGATTTACTCTTTGTCTGACCCCGTGAGTTTGTCATGGAAAGGTGTGGATGCAGATTCTCTCTATGTCTGACCCCTTGAATTTGTGATGGAACTGTGTGGAAGGAGAGTCACTCTGTGTCTGACCCCGGGAGTGTGTGATAGGACGGTGAGGAGGGAGATTCACTCTTTGTCTGACCCCGGGAGTTTGTCATGGAAAGGTGTGGATGCAGATTCTCTCTATGTCTGACCCCTTGAATTTGTGATGGAACGGTGTGGAAGGAGATTCACTCTGTGTCTGACCCCGGGAGTGTGTGAAGGGACGGTGAGGAGGGAGTTTCACTCTGTTTCACACCCCGGGAGTTTGTGATGGATAAGTGTGGATGCAGATTCACTCTAAGTCTGACCCCGGGAGTGTGTGATAGGACGGTGAGGAGGGAGATTCACTCTGTGTCTGACCCCGGGAGTGTGTGATGGGAACGTGAGGAGTGAGATTTACTCTTTGTCTAACCCCGTGAGTTTGTCATGGAAAGGTGTGGATGCAGATTCTCTCTATGTCTGACCCCTTGAATTTGCGATGGAACGGTTTGGAAGGAGATTCACTCTGTGTCTGACCCCGTGAGTGTGTGACAGGACGGTGAGGAGGGAGATTCACTCTTTGTCTGACCCCGGGAGTTTGTAATGGAAAGGTGTGGAGGGAGGTTCACTCTGTGTCTGACCCCGGGCTTTTGTGATGGGACGGTGAGGAGGGAGATTCAATCTGTTTCTGAACGCGGGAACGGGTGATGGGACGGTTGGATGGAGATTCACTTTGTGTCTGACCCCTGGCTTTTGTGATGGGACGATGTGGAGGGAGATTCAATCTGTTTCTGACACCGGGATCGTGTGATGAAACGGTTTGGATGGAGGTTCACTCTGAGTCTGAACCCGGGAGTGTGTGATGGGACGGTGAATAGGGAGATTCAATCTGTTTCTGACCCCGGGATCGTGTGATGGAACGGTTTGGATGGAGGTTCACTCTGAGTTTGAACCCGGGAGTGTGTGATGGGACGGTGAATAGGGAGATTCACTCTGTGTCTGACGCCGGGCTTTTGTGATGGGACTGTGAGGAGGGAGATTCACTCTGTGTCTGACCGCGGAAGTTTGTGATGGGACGGTGTGGATGGAGATTCACTCTGTGTCTGACCCCGGGAGTGTGTGATAGGACGGTGAGGAGGGAGATTCACTCTGAGTCTGACCCCGGGAGTGTGTGATGGGACCGTAAGGAGTGAGATTTACTCTTTGTCTGACTCCGTGAGTTTGTCATGGAAAGGTGTGGATGCAGATTCTCTCTATGTCTGACCCCTTGAATTTGTGATGGAACGGTGTGGAAGGAGATTCACTCTGTGTCTGACCCCGGGAGTGTGTGATAGGACGGTGAGGAGGGAGATTCACTCTTTGTCTGACCCCGGGAGTTTGTCATGGAAAGGTGTGGATGCAGATTCTCTCTATGTCTGACCCCTTGAATTTGTGATGGAACGGTGTGGAAGGAGATTCACTCTGTGTCTGACCCCGGGAGTGTGTGATAGGACGGTGTGGATGGAGATTCACTCTGTGTCTGACCCCGGGAGTGTGTGATGGGACCGTGAGGAGTGAGATTTACTCTTTGTCTGACCCCGTGAGTTTGTCATGGAAAGGTGTGGATGCAGATTCTCTCTATGTCTGACCCCTTGAATTTGTGATCGAACGGTGTGGAAGGAGATTCACTCTGTGTCTGACCCCGGGAGTGTGTGATAGGACGGTGAGGAGGGAGATTCACTCTTTGTCTGACCCCGGGAGTTTGTAATGGAAAGGTGTGGAGGGAGGTTCACTTTGTGTCTGACCCCTGGAATTTTTGATGGGATGGTGTGGAAGGAGATTCACTCTGTGTCTGACCCCGGGCAATGTGTGATGGGACGGTGTGGATGGAGATTCTCTCTGTGTCTGACCCCGGGCTTTTGTGATGGGACGGTGAGGAGGGAGATTCAATCTGTTTCTGACCGCGGGAACGTGTGATGGGACGGTTGGATGGAGATTCACTTTGTGTCTGACCCCTGGCTTTTGTGATGGGACGATGTGGAGGGAGATTCAATCTGTTTCTGACCCCGGGATCGTGTGATGGAACGGTTTGGATGGAGGTTCACTCTGAGTTTGAACCCGGGAGTGTGTGATGGGACGGTGAATAGGGAGATTCACTCTGTGTCTGACGCCGGGCTTTTGTGATGGGACGGTGAGGAGGGAGATTCACTCTGTGTCTGACCCCGGAAGTTTGTGATGGGACGGTGTGGATGGAGATTCACTCTGTGTCTGACCCCGGGAGTGTGTGATAGGACGGTGAGGAGGGAGATTCACTCTGGGTCTGACCCCGGGAGTGTGTGATGGGACCGTGAGGAGTGAGATTTACTCTTTGTCTGACCCCGTGAGTTTGTCATGGAAAGGTGTGGATGCAGATTCTCTCTATGTCTGACCCCTTGAATTTGTGATGGAACTGTGTGGAAGGAGAGTCACTCTGTGTCTGACCCCGGGAGTGTGTGATAGGACGGTGAGGAGGGAGATTCACTCTGTTTCACACCCCGGGAGTTTGTGATGGATAAGTGTGGATGCAGATTCACTCTAAGTCTGACCCCGGGAGTGTGTGATAGGACGGTGAGGAGGGAGATTCACTCTGTGTCTGACCCCGGGAGTGTGTGATGGGAACGTGAGGAGTGAGATTTACTCTTTGTCTGACCCCGTGAGTTTGTCATGGAAAGGTGTGGATGCAGATTCTCTCTATGTCTGACCCCTTGAATTTGTGATGGAACGGTTTGGAAGGAGATTCACTCTGTGTCTGACCCCGTGAGTGTGTGACAGGACGGTGAGGAGGGAGATTCACTCTTTGTCTGACCCCGGGAGTTTGTAATGGAAAGGTGTGGAGGGAGGTTCACTCTGTGTCTGACCCCGGGCTTTTGTGATGGGACGGTGAGGAGGGAGATTCAATCTGTTTCTGACCGCGGGAACGTGTGATGGGACGGTTGGATGGAGATTCACTTTGTGTCTGACCCCTGGCTTTTGTGATGGGACGATGTGGAGGGAGATTCAATCTGTTTCTGACACCGGGATCGTGTGATGAAACGGTTTGGATGGAGGTTCACTCTGAGTCTGAACCCGGGATTGTGTGATGGGACGGTGAATAGGGAGATTCAATCTGTTTCTGACCCCGGGATCGTGTGATGGAACGGTTTGGATGGAGGTTCACTCTGAGTTTGAACCCGGGAGTGTGTGATGGGACGGTGAATAGGGAGATTCACTCTGTGTCTGACGCCGGGCTTTTGTGATGGGACTGTGAGGAGGGAGATTCACTCTGTGTCTGACTGCGGAAGTTTGTGATGGGACGGTGTGGATGGAGATTCACTCTGTGTCTGACCCCGGGAGTGTGTGATAGGACGGTGAGGAGGGAGATTCACTCTGTGTCTGACGCCGGGCTTTTGTGATGGGACGGTGTTGTGGGAGATTTACTCTGTGTCTGACCCCGGAAGTTTGTGATGGGACGGTGTGGATGGAGATTCACTCTGTGTCTGACCCCGGGAGTGTGTGATAGGACGGTGAGGAGGGAGATTCACTCTGAGTCTGACCCCGGGAGTGTGTGATGGGACCGTGAGGAGTGAGATTTACTCTTTGTCTGACTCCGTGAGTTTGTCATGGAAAGGTGTGGATGCAGATTCTCTCTATGTCTGACCCCTTGAATTTGTGATGGAACGGTGTGGAAGGAGATTCACTCTGTGTCTGACCCCGGGAGTGTGTGATAGGACGGTGAGGAGGGAGATTCACTCTTTGTCTGACCCCTGGAGTTTGTCATGGAAAGGTGTGGATGCAGATTCTCTCTATGTCTGACCCCTTGAATTTGTGATGGAACGGTGTGGAAGGAGATTCACTCTGTGTCTGACCCCGGGAGTGTGTGATAGGACGGTGTGGATGGAGATTCACTCTGTGTCTGACCCCGGGAGTGTGTGATGGGACCGTGAGGAGTGAGATTTACTCTTTGTCTGACCCCGTGAGTTTGTCATGGAAAGGTGTGGATGCAGATTCTCTCTATGTCTGACCCCTTGAATTTGTGATCGAACGGTGTGGAAGGAGATTCACTCTGTGTCTGACCCCGGGAGTGTGTGATAGGACGGTGAGGAGGGAGATTCACTCTTTGTCTGACCCCGGGAGTTTGTAATGGAAAGGTGTGGAGGGAGGTTCACTTTGTGTCTGACCCCTGGAATTTTTGATGGGATGGTGTGGAAGGAGATTCAATCTGTTTCTGACCGCGGGAACGTGTGATGGGACGGTTGGATGGAGATTCACTTTGTGTCTGACCCCTGGCTTTTGTGATGGGACGATGTGGAGGGAGATTCAATCTGTTTCTGACCCCGGGATCGTGTGATGAAACGGTTTGGATGGAGGTTCACTCTGAGTCTGAACCCGGGAGTGTGTGATGGGACGGTGAATAGGGAGATTCACTCTGTGTCTGACCCCGGAAGTTTGTGATGGGACGGTGTGGATGGAGATTCACTCTGTGTCTGACCCCGGGGTGTGTGATAGGACGGTGAGGAGGGAGATTCACTCTGTGTCTGACCCCGGGAGTGTGTGATGGGACCGTGAGGAGTGAGATTTACTCTTTGTCTGACCCCGTGAGTTTGTCATGGAAAGGTGTGGATGCAGATTCTCTCTATGTCTGACCCCTTGAATTTGTGATGGAACGGTGTGGAAGGAGATTCACTCTGTGTCTGACCCCGGGTGTGTGTGATAGGACGGTGAGGAGGGAGATTCACTCTTTGTCTGACCCCGGGAGTTTGTCATGGAAAGGTGTGGATGCAGATTCTCTCTATGTCTGACCCCTTGAATTTGTGATGGAACGGTGTGGAAGGAGATTCACTCTGTGTCTGACCCCGGGAGTGTGTGAAGGGACGGTGAGGAGGGAGTTTCACTCTGTTTAACACCCCGGGAGTTTGTGATGGATAAGTGTGGATGCAGATTCACTCTAAGTCTGACCCCGGGAGTGTGTGATAGGACGGTGAGGAGGGAGATTCAATCTGTTTCTGACCCCGGGATCGTGTGATGGAACGGTTTGGATGGAGGTTCACTCTGAGTTTGAACCCGGGAGTGTGTGATGGGACGGTGAATAGGGAGATTCACTCTGTGTCTGACGCCGGGCTTTTGTGATGGGACGGTGTTGTGGGAGATTTACTCTGTGTCTGACCCCGGAAGTTTGTGATGGGACGGTGTGGATGGAGATTCACTCTATGTCTGACCCCGGGAGTGTGTGAAGGGACGGTGAGGAGGGAGTTTCACTCTGTTTCACACCCCGGGAGTTTGTGATGGATAAGTGTGGATGCAGATTCACTCTAAGTCTGACCCCGGGAGTGTGTGATAGGACGGTGAGGAGGGAGATTCACTCTGTGTCTGACCCCGGGAGTGTGTGATGGGAACGTGAGGAGTGAGATTTACTCTTTGTCTGACCCCGTGAGTTTGTCATGGAAAGGTGTGGATGCAGATTCTCTCTATGTCTGACCCCTTGAATTTGTGATGGAACGGTTTGGAAGGAGATTCACTCTGTTTCTGACCCCGTGAGTGTGTGACAGGACGGTGAGGAGGGAGATTCACTCTTTGTCTGACCCCGGGAGTTTGTAATGGAAAGGTGTGGAGGGAGGTTCACTCTGTGTCTGACCCCGGGCTTTTGTGATGGGACGGTGAGGAGGGAGATTCAATCTGTTTCTGACCGCGGGAACGTGTGATGGGACGGGTGGATGGAGATTCACTTTCTGTCTGACCCCTGGCTTTTGTGATGGGACGATGTGGAGGGAGATTCAATCTGTTTCTGACCCCGGGATCGTGTGATGAAACGGTTTGGATGGAGGTTCACTCTGAGTCTGAACCCGGGAGTGTGTGATGGGACGGTGAATAGGGAGATTCAATCTGTTTCTGACCCCGGGATCGTGTGATGGAACGGTTTGGATGGAGGTTCACTCTGAGTTTGAACCCGGGAGTGTGTGATGGGACGGTGAATAGGGAGATTCACTCTGTGTCTGACGCCGGGCTTTTGTGATGGGACGGTGTTGTGGGAGATTTACTCTGTGTCTGACCCCGGAAGTTTGTGATGGGACGGTGTGGATGGAGATTCACTCTGTGTCTGACCCCGGGAGTGTGTGAAGGGACGGTGAGGAGGGAGTTTCACTCTGTTTCACACCCCGGGAGTTTGTGATGGATAAGTGTGGATGCAGATTCACTCTAAGTCTGACCCCGGGAGTGTGTGATAGGACGGTGAGGAGGGAGATTCACTCTGTGTCTGAACCGGGAGTGTGTGATGGGAACGTGAGGAGTGAGATTTACTCTTTGTCTGACCCCGTGAGTTTGTCATGGAAAGGTGTGGATGCAGATTCTCTCTATGTCTGACCCCTTGAATTTGTGATGGAACGGTTTGGAAGGAGATTCACTCTGTGTCTGACCCCGTGAGTGTGTGACAGGACGGGGAGGAGGGAGATTCACTCTTTGTCTGACCCCGGGAGTTTGTAATGGAAAGGTGTGGAGGGAGGTTCACTCTGTGTCTGACCCCGGGCTTTTGTGATGGGACGGTGAGGAGGGAGATTCAATCTGTTTCTGACCGCGGGAACGTGTGATGGGACGGTTGGATGGAGATTCACTTTCTGTCTGACCCCTGGCTTTTGTGATGGGACGATGTGGAGGGAGATTCAATCTGTTTCTGACCCCGGGATCGTGTGATGAAACGGTTTGGATGGAGGTTCACTCTGAGTCTGATCCCGGGAGTGTGTGATGGGACGGTGAATTGGGAGATTCAATCTGTTTCTGACCCCGGGATCGTGTGATGGAACGGTTTGGATGGAGGTTCACTCTGAGTTTGAACCCGGGAGTGTGTGATGGGACGGTGAATAGGGAGATTCACTCTGTGTCTGACGCCGGGCTTTTGTGATGGGACGGTGTTGTGGGAGATTTACTCTGTGTCTGACCCCGGAAGTTTGTGATGGGACGGTGTGGATGGAGATTCACTCTGTGTCTGACCCCGGGAGTGTGTGATAGGACGGTGAGGAGGGAGATTCACTCTGAGTCTGACCCCGGGAGTGTGTGATGGGACCGTGAGGAGTGAGATTTACTCTTTGTCTGACTCCGTGAGTTTGTCATGGAAAGGTGTGGATGCAGATTCTCTCTATGTCTGACCCCTTGAATTTGTGATGGAACGGTGTGGAAGGAGATTCACTCTGTGTCTGACCCCGGGAGTGTGTGATAGGACGGTGAGGAGGGAGATTCACTCTTTGTCTGACCCCGGGAGTTTGTCATGGAAAGGTGTGGATGCAGATTCTCTCTATGTCTGACCCCTTGAATTTGTGATGGAACGGTGTGGAAGGAGATTCACTCTGTGTCTGACCCCGGGAGTGTGTGATAGGACGGTGTGGATGGAGATTCACTCTGTGTCTGACCCCGGGAGTGTGTGATGGGACCGTGAGGAGTGAGATTTACTCTTTGTCTGACCCCGTGAGTTTGTCATGGAAAGGTGTGGATGCAGATTCTCTCTATGTCTGACCCCTTGAATTTGTGATCGAACGGTGTGGAAGGAGATTCACTCTGTGTCTGACCCCGGGAGTGTGTGATAGGACGGTGAGGAGGGAGATTCACTCTTTGTCTGACCCCGGGAGTTTGTAATGGAAAGGTGTGGAGGGAGGTTCACTTTGTGTCTGACCCCTGGAATTTTTGATGGGATGGTGTGGAAGGAGATTCACTCTGTGTCTGACCCCGGGCAATGTGTGATGGGACGGTGTGGATGGAGATTCTCTCTGTGTCTGACCCCGGGCTTTTGTGATGGGACGGTGAGGAGGGAGATTCAATCTGTTTCTGACCGCGGGAACGTGTGATGGGACGGTTGGATGGAGATTCACTTTGTGTCTGACCCCTGGCTTTTGTGATGGGACGATGTGGAGGGAGATTCAATCTGTTTCTGACCCCGGGATCGTGTGATGGAACGGTTTGGATGGAGGTTCACTCTGAGTTTGAACCCGGGAGTGTGTGATGGGACGGTGAATAGGGAGATTCACTCTGTGTCTGACGCCGGGCTTTTGTGATGGGACGGTGAGGAGGGAGATTCACTCTGTGTCTGACCCCGGAAGTTTGTGATGGGACGGTGTGGATGGAGATTCACTCTGTGTCTGACCCCGGGAGTGTGTGATAGGACGGTGAGGAGGGAGATTCACTCTGGGTCTGACCCCGGGAGTGTGTGATGGGACCGTGAGGAGTGAGATTTACTCTTTGTCTGACCCCGTGAGTTTGTCATGGAAAGGTGTGGATGCAGATTCTCTCTATGTCTGACCCCTTGAATTTGTGATGGAACTGTGTGGAAGGAGAGTCACTCTGTGTCTGACCCCGGGAGTGTGTGATAGGACGGTGAGGAGGGAGATTCACTCTTTGTCTGACCCCGGGAGTTTGTCATGGAAAGGTGTGGATGCAGATTCTCTCTATGTCTGACCCCTTGAATTTGTGATGGAACGGTGTGGAAGGAGATTCACTCTGTGTCTGACCCCGGGAGTGTGTGAAGGGACGGTGAGGAGGGAGATTCAATCTGTTTCTGACCCCGGGATCGTGTGATGGAACGGTTTGGATGGAGGTTCACTCTGAGTTTGAACCCGGGAGTGTGTGATGGGACGGTGAATAGGGAGATTCACTCTGTGTCTGACGCCGGGCTTTTGTGATGGGACGGTGTTGTGGGAGATTTACTCTGTGTCTGACCCCGGAAGTTTGTGATGGGACGGTGTGGATGGAGATTCACTCTGTGTCTGACCCCGGGAGTGTGTGATAGGACGGTGAGGAGGGAGATTCACTCTGAGTCTGACCCCGGGAGTGTGTGATGGGACCGTGAGGAGTGAGATTTACTCTTTGTCTGACTCCGTGAGTTTGTCATGGAAAGGTGTGGATGCAGATTCTCTCTATGTCTGACCCCTTGAATTTGTGATGGAACGGTGTGGAAGGAGATTCACTCTGTGTCTGACCCCGGGAGTGTGTGATAGGACGGTGAGGAGGGAGATTCACTCTTTGTCTGACCCCTGGAGTTTGTCATGGAAAGGTGTGGATGCAGATTCTCTCTATGTCTGACCCCTTGAATTTGTGATGGAACGGTGTGGAAGGAGATTCACTCTGTGTCTGACCCCGGGAGTGTGTGATAGGACGGTGTGGATGGAGATTCACTCTGTGTCTGACCCCGGGAGTGTGTGATGGGACCGTGAGGAGTGAGATTTACTCTTTGTCTGACCCCGTGAGTTTGTCATGGAAAGGTGTGGATGCAGATTCTCTCTATGTCTGACCCCTTGAATTTGTGATCGAACGGTGTGGAAGGAGATTCACTCTGTGTCTGACCCCGGGAGTGTGTGATAGGACGGTGAGGAGGGAGATTCACTCTTTGTCTGACCCCGGGAGTTTGTAATGGAAAGGTGTGGAGGGAGGTTCACTTTGTGTCTGACCCCTGGAATTTTTGATGGGATGGTGTGGAAGGAGATTCACTCTGTGTCTGACCCCGGGCAATGTGTGATGGGACGGTGTGGATGGAGATTCTCTCTGTGTCTGACCCCGGGCTTTTTTGATGGGACGGTGAGGAGGGAGATTCAATCTGTTTCTGACCGCGGGAACGTGTGATGGGACGGTTGGATGGAGATTCACTTTGTGTCTGACCCCTGGCTTTTGTGATGGGACGATGTGGAGGGAGATTCAATCTGTTTCTGACCCCGGGATCGTGTGATGGAACGGTTTGGATTGAGGTTCACTCTGAGTTTGAACCCGGGAGTGTGTGATGGGACGGTGAATAGGGAGATTCACTCTGTGTCTGACGCCGGGCTTTTGTGATGGGACGGTGAGGAGGGAGATTCACTCTGTGTCTGACCCCGGAAGTTTGTGATGGGACGGTGTGGATGGAGATTCACTCTGTGTCTGACCCCGGGAGTGTGTGATAGGACGGTGAGGAGGGAGATTCACTCTGGGTCTGACCCCGGGAGTGTGTGATGGGACCGTGAGGAGTGAGATTTACTCTTTGTCTGACCCCGTGAGTTTGTCATGGAAAGGTGTGGATGCAGATTCTCTCTATGTCTGACCCCTTGAATTTGTGATGGAACTGTGTGGAAGGAGAGTCACTCTGTGTCTGACCCCGGGAGTGTGTGATAGGACGGTGAGGAGGGAGATTCACTCTTTGTCTGACCCCGGGAGTTTGTCATGGAAAGGTGTGGATGCAGATTCTCTCTATGTCTGACCCCTTGAATTTGTGATGGAACGGTGTGGAAGGAGATTCACTCTGTGTCTGACCCCGGGAGTGTGTGAAGGGACGGTGAGGAGGGAGTTTCACTCTGTTTCACACCCCGGGAGTTTGTGATGGATAAGTGTGGATGCAGATTCACTCTAAGTCTGACCCCGGGAGTGTGTGATAGGACGGTGAGGAGGGAGATTCACTCTGTGTCTGACCCCGGGAGTGTGTGATGGGAACGTGAGGAGTGAGATTTACTCTTTGTCTAACCCCGTGAGTTTGTCATGGAAAGGTGTGGATGCAGATTCTCTCTATGTCTGACCCCTTGAATTTGCGATGGAACGGTTTGGAAGGAGATTCACTCTGTGTCTGACCCCGTGAGTGTGTGACAGGACGGTGAGGAGGGAGATTCACTCTTTGTCTGACCCCGGGAGTTTGTAATGGAAAGGTGTGGAGGGAGGTTCACTCTGTGTCTGACCCCGGGCTTTTGTGATGGGACGGTGAGGAGGGAGATTCAATCTGTTTCTGAACGCGGGAACGGGTGATGGGACGGTTGGATGGAGATTCACTTTGTGTCTGACCCCTGGCTTTTGTGATGGGACGATGTGGAGGGAGATTCAATCTGTTTCTGACACCGGGATCGTGTGATGAAACGGTTTGGATGGAGGTTCACTCTGAGTCTGAACCCGGGAGTGTGTGATGGGACGGTGAATAGGGAGATTCAATCTGTTTCTGACCCCGGGATCGTGTGATGGAACGGTTTGGATGGAGGTTCACTCTGAGTTTGAACCCGGGAGTGTGTGATGGGACGGTGAATAGGGAGATTCACTCTGTGTCTGACGCCGGGCTTTTGTGATGGGACTGTGAGGAGGGAGATTCACTCTGTGTCTGACCGCGGAAGTTTGTGATGGGACGGTGTGGATGGAGATTCACTCTGTGTCTGACCCCGGGAGTGTGTGATAGGACGGTGAGGAGGGAGATTCACTCTGAGTCTGACCCCGGGAGTGTGTGATGGGACCGTAAGGAGTGAGATTTACTCTTTGTCTGACTCCGTGAGTTTGTCATGGAAAGGTGTGGATGCAGATTCTCTCTATGTCTGACCCCTTGAATTTGTGATGGAACGGTGTGGAAGGAGATTCACTCTGTGTCTGACCCCGGGAGTGTGTGATAGGACGGTGAGGAGGGAGATTCACTCTTTGTCTGACCCCGGGAGTTTGTCATGGAAAGGTGTGGATGCAGATTCTCTCTATGTCTGACCCCTTGAATTTGTGATGGAACGGTGTGGAAGGAGATTCACTCTGTGTCTGACCCCGGGAGTGTGTGATAGGACGGTGTGGATGGAGATTCACTCTGTGTCTGACCCCGGGAGTGTGTGATGGGACCGTGAGGAGTGAGATTTACTCTTTGTCTGACCCCGTGAGTTTGTCATGGAAAGGTGTGGATGCAGATTCTCTCTATGTCTGACCCCTTGAATTTGTGATCGAACGGTGTGGAAGGAGATTCACTCTGTGTCTGACCCCGGGAGTGTGTGATAGGACGGTGAGGAGGGAGATTCACTCTTTGTCTGACCCCGGGAGTTTGTAATGGAAAGGTGTGGAGGGAGGTTCACTTTGTGTCTGACCCCTGGAATTTTTGATGGGATGGTGTGGAAGGAGATTCACTCTGTGTCTGACCCCGGGCAATGTGTGATGGGACGGTGTGGATGGAGATTCTCTCTGTGTCTGACCCCGGGCTTTTGTGATGGGACGGTGAGGAGGGAGATTCAATCTGTTTCTGACCGCGGGAACGTGTGATGGGACGGTTGGATGGAGATTCACTTTGTGTCTGACCCCTGGCTTTTGTGATGGGACGATGTGGAGGGAGATTCAATCTGTTTCTGACCCCGGGATCGTGTGATGGAACGGTTTGGATGGAGGTTCACTCTGAGTTTGAACCCGGGAGTGTGTGATGGGACGGTGAATAGGGAGATTCACTCTGTGTCTGACGCCGGGCTTTTGTGATGGGACGGTGAGGAGGGAGATTCACTCTGTGTCTGACCCCGGAAGTTTGTGATGGGACGGTGTGGATGGAGATTCACTCTGTGTCTGACCCCGGGAGTGTGTGATAGGACGGTGAGGAGGGAGATTCACTCTGGGTCTGACCCCGGGAGTGTGTGATGGGACCGTGAGGAGTGAGATTTACTCTTTGTCTGACCCCGTGAGTTTGTCATGGAAAGGTGTGGATGCAGATTCTCTCTATGTCTGACCCCTTGAATTTGTGATGGAACTGTGTGGAAGGAGAGTCACTCTGTGTCTGACCCCGGGAGTGTGTGATAGGACGGTGAGGAGGGAGATTCACTCTGTTTCACACCCCGGGAGTTTGTGATGGATAAGTGTGGATGCAGATTCACTCTAAGTCTGACCCCGGGAGTGTGTGATAGGACGGTGAGGAGGGAGATTCACTCTGTGTCTGACCCCGGGAGTGTGTGATGGGAACGTGAGGAGTGAGATTTACTCTTTGTCTGACCCCGTGAGTTTGTCATGGAAAGGTGTGGATGCAGATTCTCTCTATGTCTGACCCCTTGAATTTGTGATGGAACGGTTTGGAAGGAGATTCACTCTGTGTCTGACCCCGTGAGTGTGTGACAGGACGGTGAGGAGGGAGATTCACTCTTTGTCTGACCCCGGGAGTTTGTAATGGAAAGGTGTGGAGGGAGGTTCACTCTGTGTCTGACCCCGGGCTTTTGTGATGGGACGGTGAGGAGGGAGATTCAATCTGTTTCTGACCGCGGGAACGTGTGATGGGACGGTTGGATGGAGATTCACTTTGTGTCTGACCCCTGGCTTTTGTGATGGGACGATGTGGAGGGAGATTCAATCTGTTTCTGACACCGGGATCGTGTGATGAAACGGTTTGGATGGAGGTTCACTCTGAGTCTGAACCCGGGATTGTGTGATGGGACGGTGAATAGGGAGATTCAATCTGTTTCTGACCCCGGGATCGTGTGATGGAACGGTTTGGATGGAGGTTCACTCTGAGTTTGAACCCGGGAGTGTGTGATGGGACGGTGAATAGGGAGATTCACTCTGTGTCTGACGCCGGGCTTTTGTGATGGGACTGTGAGGAGGGAGATTCACTCTGTGTCTGACTGCGGAAGTTTGTGATGGGACGGTGTGGATGGAGATTCACTCTGTGTCTGACCCCGGGAGTGTGTGATAGGACGGTGAGGAGGGAGATTCACTCTGAGTCTGACCCCGGGAGTGTGTGATGGGACCGTGAGGAGTGAGATTTACTCTTTGTCTGACCCCGTGAGTTTGTCATGGAAAGGTGTGGATGCAGATTCTCTCTATGTCTGACCCCTTGAATTTGTGATGGAACGGTGTGGAAGGAGATTCACTCTGTGTCTGACCCCGGGAGTGTGTGATAGGACGGTGAGGAGGGAGATTCACTCTTTGTCTGACCCCGGGAGTTTGTCATGGAAAGGTGTGGATGCAGATTCTCTCTATGTCTGACCCCTTGAATTTGTGATGGAACGGTGTGGAAGGAGATTCACTCTGTGTCTGACCCCGGGAGTGTGTGATAGGACGGTGTGGATGGAGATTCGCTCTGTGTCTGACCCCGGGAGTGTGTGATGGGACCGTGAGGTGTGAGATTTACTCTTTGTCTGACCCCGTGAGTTTGTCATGGAAAGGTGTGGATGCAGATTCTCTCTATGTCTGACCCCTTGAATTTGTGATGGAACGGTGTGGAAGGAGATTCACTCTGTGTCTGACCCCGGGAGTGTGTGATAGGACGGTGAGGAGGGAGATTCATTCTTTGTCTGACCCCGGGAGTTTGTAATGGAAAGGTGTGGAGGGAGGTTCACTTTGTGTCTGACCCCTGGAATTTTTGATGGGATGGTGTGGAAGGAGATTCACTCTGTGTCTGACCCCGGGCAATGTGTGATGGGACGGTGTGGATGGAGATTCTCTCTGTGTCTGACCCCGGGCTTTTGTGATGGGACGGTGAGGAGGGAGATTCAATCTGTTTCTGACCGCGGGAACGTGTGATGGGACGGTTGGATGGAGATTCACTTTGTGTCTGACCCCTGGCTTTTGTGATGGGACGATGTGGAGGGAGATTCAATCTGTTTCTGACCCCGGGATCGTGTGATGGAACGGTTTGGATGGAGGTTCACTCTGAGTTTGAACCCGGGAGTGTGTGATGGGACGGTGAATAGGGAGATTCACTCTGTGTCTGACGCCGGGCTTTTGTGATGGGACGGTGAGGAGGGAGATTCACTCTGTGTCTGACCCCGGAAGTTTGTGATGGGACGGTGTGGATGGAGATTCACTCTGTGTCTGACCCCGGGAGTGTGTGATAGGACGGTGAGGAGGGAGATTCACTCTGGGTCTGACCCCGGGAGTGTGTGATGGGACCGTGAGGAGTGAGATTTACTCTTTGTCTGACCCCGTGAGTTTGTCATGGAAAGGTGTGGATGCAGATTCTCTCTATGTCTGACCCCTTGAATTTGTGATGGAACTGTGTGGAAGGAGAGTCACTCTGTGTCTGACCCCGGGAGTGTGTGATCGGACGGTGAGGAGGGAGATTCACTCTTTGTCTGACCCCGGGAGTTTGTCATGGAAAGGTGTGGATGCAGATTCTCTCTATGTCTGACCCCTTGAATTTGTGATGGAACGGTGTGGAAGGAGATTCACTCTGTGTCTGACCCCGGGTGTGTGTGAAGGGACGGTGAGGAGGGAGTTTCACTCTGTTTCACACCCCGGGAGTTTGTGATGGATAAGTGTGGATGCAGATTCACTCTAGGTCTGACCCCGGGAGTGTGTGATAGGACGGTGAGGAGGGAGATTCACTCTGTGTCTGACCCCGGGAGTGTGTGATGGGAAAGAGAGGAGTGAGATTTACTCTTTGTCTGACCCCGTGAGTTTGTCATGGAAAGGTGTGGATGCAGATTCTCTCTATGTCTGACCCCTTGAATTTGTGATGGAACGGTTTGAAAAAGATTCACTCTGTGTCTGACCCCGTGAGTGTGTGACAGGACGGTGAGGAGGGAGATTCTCTCTTTGTCTGACCCCGGGAGTTTGTAATGGAAAGGTGTGGAGGGAGGTTCACTCTGTGTCTGACCCCGGGCTTTTGTGATGGGACGGTGAGGAGGGAGATTCAATCTGTTTCTGACCGCGGGAACGTGTGATGGGACGGTTGGATGGAGATTCACTTTGTGTCTGACCCCTGGCTTTTGTGATGGGACGATGTGGAGGGAGATTCAATCTGTTTCTGACACCGGGATCGTGTGATGAAACGGTTTGGATGGAGGTTCACTCTGAGTCTGAACCCGGGAGTGTGTGATGGGACGGTGAATAGGGAGATTCAATCTGTTTCTGACCCCGGGATCGTGTGATGGAACGGTTTGGATGGAGGTTCACTCTGAGTTTGAACCCGGGAGTGTGTGATGGGACGGTGAATAGGGAGATTCACTCTGTGTCTGACGCCGGGCTTTTGTGATGGGACTGTGAGGAGGGAGATTTACTCTGTGTCTGACCGCGGAAGTTTGTGATGGGACGGTGTGGATGGAGATTCACTCTGTGTCTGACCCCGTGAGTGTGTGATAGGACGGTGAGGAGGGAGATTCACTCTGAGTCTGACCCCGGGAGTGTGTGATGGGACGGTGTGGAGTGAGATTTACTCTTTGTCTGACCCCGTGAGTTTGTCATGGAAAGGTGTGGATGCAGATTCTCTCTATGTCTGACCCCTGGAATTTGTGATGGAACGGTTTGGATGGAGATTCACTCTGTGTCTAACCCCGGAAGTGTGTGATGGGACCGTGAGGAGTGAGATTTACTCTTTGTCTGACCCCGTGAGTTTGTCATGGAAAGGTGTGGATGCAGATTCTCTCTATGTCTGACCCCTGGAATTTGTGATGGAACGGTGTGGAAGGAGATTCACTCTGTGTCTGACCCCGGGAGTGTGTGATAGGACGGTGAGGAGGGAGATTCACTCTTTGTCTGACCCCGGGAGTTTGTCATGGAAAGGTGTGGATGCAGATTCTCTCTATGTCTGACCCCTTGAATTTGTGATGGAACGGTGTGGAAGGAGATTCACTCTGTATCTGACCCCGGGAGTGTGTGATAGGACGGTGTGGATGGAGATTCGCTCTGTGTCTGACCCCGGGAGTGTGTGATGGGACCGTGAGGAGTGAGATTTACTCTTTGTCTGACCCCGTGAGTTTGTCATGGAAAGGTGTGGATGCAGATTCTCTCTATGTCTGACCCCTTGAATTTGTGATGGAACGGTGTGGAAGGAGATTCACTCTGTGTCTGACCCCGGGAGTGTGTGATAGGACGGTGAGGAGGGAGATTCATTCTTTGTCTGACCCCGGGAGTTTGTAATGGAAAGGTGTGGAGGGAGGTTCACTTTGTGTCTGACCCCTGGAATTTTTGATGGGATGGTGTGGAAGGAGATTCACTCTGTGTCTGACCCCGGGCAATGTGTGATGGGACGGTGTGGATGGAGATTCTCTCTGTGTCTGACCCCGGGCTTTTGTGATGGGACGGTGAGGAGGGAGATTCAATCTGTTTCTGACCGCGGGAACGTGTGATGGGACGGTTGGATGGAGATTCACTTTGTGTCTGACCCCTGGCTTTTGTGATGGGACGATGTGGAGGGAGATTCAATCTGTTTCTGACCCCGGGATCGTGTGATGGAACCGTTTGGATGGAGGTTCACTCTGAGTTTGAACCCGGGAGTGTGTGATGGGACGGTGAATAGGGAGATTCACTCTGTGTCTGACGCCGGGCTTTTGTGATGGGACGGTGAGGAGGGAGATTCACTCTGTGTCTGACCCCGGAAGTTTGTGATGGGACGGTGTGGATGGAGATTCACTCTGTGTCTGACCCCGGGAGTGTGTGATAGGACGGTGAGGAGGGAGATTCACTCTGGGTCTGACCCCGGGAGTGTGTGATGGGACCGTGAGGAGTGACATTTACTCTTTGTCTGACCCCGTGAGTTTGTCATGGAAAGGTGTGGATGCAGATTCTCTCTATGTCTGACCCCTTGAATTTGTGATGGAACGGTGTGGAAGGAGAGTCACTCTGTGTCTGACCCCGGGAGTGTGTGATAGGACGGTGAGGAGGGAGATTCACTCTTTGTCTGACCCCGGGAGTTTGTCATGGAAAGGTGTGGATGCAGATTCTCTCTATGTCTGACCCCTTGAATTTGTGATGGAACGGTGTGGAAGGAGATTCACTCTGTATCTGACCCCGGGAGTGTGTGATAGGACGGTGTGGATGGAGATTCGCTCTGTGTCTGACCCCGGGAGTGTGTGATGGGACCGTGAGGAGTGAGATTTACTCTTTGTCTGACCCCGTGAGTTTGTCATGGAAAGGTGTGGATGCAGATTCTCTCTATGTCTGACCCCTTGAATTTGTGATGGAACGGTGTGGAAGGAGATTCACTCTGTGTCTGACCCCGGGAGTGTGTGATAGGACGGTGAGGAGGGAGATTCATTCTTTGTCTGACCCCGGGAGTTTGTAATGGAAAGGTGTGGAGGGAGGTTCACTTTGTGTCTGACCCCTGGAATTTTTGATGGGATGGTGTGGAAGGAGATTCACTCTGTGTCTGACCCCGGGCAATGTGTGATGGGACGGTGTGGATGGAGATTCTCTCTGTGTCTGACCCCGGGCTTTTGTGATGGGACGGTGAGGAGGGAGATTCAATCTGTTTCTGACCGCGGGAACGTGTGATGGGACGGTTGGATGGAGATTCACTTTGTGTCTGACCCCTGGCTTTTGTGATGGGACGATGTGGAGGGAGATTCAATCTGTTTCTGACCCCGGGATCGTGTGATGGAACGGTTTGGATGGAGGTTCACTCTGAGTTTGAACCCGGGAGTGTGTGATGGGACGGTGAATAGGGAGATTCACTCTGTGTCTGACGCCGGGCTTTTGTGATGGGACGGTGAGGAGGGAGATTCACTCTGTGTCTGACCCCGGAAGTTTGTGATGGGACGGTGTGGATGGAGATTCACTCTGTGTCTGACCCCGGGAGTGTGTGATAGGACGGTGAGGAGGGAGATTCACTCTGGGTCTGACCCCGGGAGTGTGTGATGGGACCGTGAGGAGTGACATTTACTCTTTGTCTGACCCCGTGAGTTTGTCATGGAAAGGTGTGGATGCAGATTCTCTCTATGTCTGACCCCTTGAATTTGTGATGGAACGGTGTGGAAGGAGAGTCACTCTGTGTCTGACCCCGGGAGTGTATGATAGGACGGTGAGGAGGGAGATTCACTCTTTGTCTGACCCCGGGTGTTTGTCATGGAAAGGTGTGGATGCAGATTCTCTCTATGTCTGACCCCTTGAATTTGTGATGGAACGGTGTGGAAGGAGATTCACTCTGTTTCTGACCCCGGGAGTGTGTGATAGGACGGTGTGGATGGAGATTCACTCTGTGTCTGACCCCGGGAGTGTGTGATGGGAACGTGAGGAGTGAGATTTACTCTTTGTCTGACCCCGTGAGTTTGTCATGGAAAGGTGTGGATGCAGATTCTCTCTATGTCTGACCCCTTGAATTTGTGATGGAACGGTGTGGAAGGAGATTCACTCTGTGTCTGACCCCGGGAGTGTGTGATAGGACGGTGAGGAGGGAGATTCACTCTTTGTCTGACCCCGGGAGTTTGTAATGGAAAGGTGTGGAGGGAGGTTCACTTTGTGTCTGAACCCTGGAATTTTTGATGGGATGGTGTGGAAGGAGATTCACTCTGTGTCTGACCCCGGGCAATGTGCGATGGGACGGTGTGGATGGAGATTCTCTCTGTGTCTGACCCCGGGCTTTTGTGATGGGACGGTGAGGAGGGAGATTCAATCTGTTTCTGACCGCGGGAACGTGTGATGGGACGGTTGGATGGAGATTCACTTTGTGTCTGACCCCTGGCTTTTGTGATGGGACGATGTGGAGGGAGATTCAATCTGTTTCTGACCCCGGGATCGTGTGATGGAACGGTTTGGATGGAGGTTCACTCTGAGTCTGAACCCGGGAGTGTGTGATGGGACGGTGAATAGGGAGATTCACTCTGTGTCTGACGCTGGGCTTTTGTGATGGGACGGTGAGGAGGGAGATTCACTCTGTGTCTGACCCCGGAAGTTTGTGATGGGACAGTGTGGATGGAGATTCACTCTGTGTCTGACCCCGGGAGTGTGTGATAGGACGGTGAGGAGGGAGATTCTCTCCGAGTCTGACCCCTGGAGTGTGTGATGGGACCGTGAGGAGTGAGATTCACTCTTTGTCTGACCCCGGGAGTTTGTCATGGAAAGGTGTGGATGCAGATTCTCTCTATGTCTGACCCCTTGAATTTCTGATGGAACGGTGTGGAAGGAGATTCACTCTGTGTCTGACCCCGGGAGTGTGTGAAGGGACGGTGAGGAGGGAGTTTCACTCTGTTTCACACCCCGGGAGTTTGTGATGGATAAGTGTGGATGCAGATTCACTCTAAGTCTGACCCCGGGAGTGTGTGATAGGACGGTGAGGAGGGAGATTCACTCTGTGTCTGACCCCGGGAGTGTGTGATGGGAACGTGAGGAGTGAGATTTACTCTTTGTCTGACCCCGTGAGTTTGTCATGGAAAGGTGTGGATGCAGATTCTCTCTATGTCTGACCCCTTGAATTTGTGATGGAACGGTGTGGAAGGAGATTCACTCTGTGTCTGACCCCGGGAGTGTGTGATGGGACGGTGAGGAGGGAGATTCACTCTTTGTCTGACCCCGGGAGTTTGTAATGGAAAGGTGTGGAGGGAGGTTCACTTTGTGTCTGACCCCTGGAATTTTTGATGGGATGGTGTGGAAGGAGATTCACTCTGTGTCTGACCCCGGGCAATGTGTGATGGGACGGTGTGGATGGAGATTCTCTCTGTGTCTGACACCCGGCTTTTGTGATGGGACGGTGAGGAGGGAGATTCAATCTGTTTCTGACCGCGGGAACGTGTGATGGGACGGTTGGATGGAGATTCACTTTGTGTCTGACCCCTGGCTTTTGTGATGGGACGATGTGGAGGGAGATTCAATCTGTTTCTGACCCCGGGATCGTGTGATGGAACCGTTTGGATGGAGGTTCACTCTGAGTTTGAACCCGGGAGTGTGTGATGGGACGGTGAATAGGGAGATTCACTCTGTGTCTGACGCCGGGCTTTTGTGATGGGACGGTGAGTAGGGAGATTCACTCTGTGTCTGACCCCGGGCTTTTGTGATGGGACGGTGAATAGGGAGATTCACTCTGTGTCTGACGCCGGGCTTTTGTGATGGGACTGTGAGGAGGGAGATTCACTCTGTGTCTGACTGCGGAAGTTTGTGATGGGACGGTGTGGATGGAGATTCACTCTGTGTCTGACCCCGGGAGTGTGTGATAGGACGGTGAGGAGGGAGATTCACTCTGAGTCTGACCCCGGGAGTGTGTGATGGGACCGTGAGGAGTGAGATTTACTCTTTGTCTGACCCCGTGAGTTTGTCATGGAAAGGTGTGGATGCAGATTCTCTCTATGTCTGACCCCTTGAATTTGTGATGGAACGGTGTGGAAGGAGATTCACTCTGTGTCTGACCCCGGGAGTGTGTGATAGGACGGTGAGGAGGGAGATTCACTCTTTGTCTGACCCCGGGAGTTTGTCATGGAAAGGTGTGGATGCAGATTCTCTCTATGTCTGACCCCTTGAATTTGTGATGGAACGGTGTGGAAGGAGATTCACTCTGTGTCTGACCCCGGGAGTGTGTGATAGGACGGTGTGGATGGAGATTCGCTCTGTGTCTGACCCCGGGAGTGTGTGATGGGACCGTGAGGAGTGAGATTTACTCTTTGTCTGACCCCGTGAGTTTGTCATGGAAAGGTGTGGATGCAGATTCTCTCTATGTCTGACCCCTTGAATTTGTGATGGAACGGTGTGGAAGGAGATTCACTCTGTGTCTGACCCCGGGAGTGTGTGATAGGACGGTGAGGAGGGAGATTCATTCTTTGTCTGACCCCGGGAGTTTGTAATGGAAAGGTGTGGAGGGAGGTTCACTTTGTGTCTGACCCCTGGAATTTTTGATGGGATGGTGTGGAAGGAGATTCACTCTGTGTCTGACCCCGGGCAATGTGTGATGGGACGGTGTGGATGGAGATTCTCTCTGTGTCTGACCCCGGGCTTTTGTGATGGGACGGTGTGGATGGAGATTCTCTCTGTGTCTGACCCCGGGCTTTTGTGATGGGACGGTGAGGAGGGAGATTCAATCTGTTTCTGACCGCGGGAACGTGTGATGGGACGGTTGGATGGAGATTCACTTTGTGTCTGACCCCTGGCTTTTGTGATGGGACGATGTGGAGGGAGATTCATTCTGTTTCTGACCCCGGGATCGTGTGATGGAACGGTTTGGATGGAGGTTCACTCTGAGTTTGAACCCGGGAGTGTGTGATGGGACGGTGAATAGGGAGATTCACTCTGTGTCTGACGCCGGGCTTTTGTGATGGGACGGTGAGGAGGGAGATTCACTCTGTGTCTGACCCCGGAAGTTTGTGATGGGACGGTGTGGATGGAGATTCACTCTGTGTCTGACCCCGGGAGTGTGTGATAGGACGGTGAGGAGGGAGATTCACTCTGGGTCTGACCCCGGGAGTGTGTGATGGGACCGTGAGGAGAGACATTTACTCTTTGTCTGACCCCGTGAGTTTGTCATGGAAAGGTGTGGATGCAGATTCTCTCTATGTCTGACCCCTTGAATTTGTGATGGAACGGTGTGGAAGGAGAGTCACTCTGTGTCTGGCCCCGGGAGTGTGTGATAGGACGGTGAGGAGGGAGATTCACTCTTTGTCTGACCCCGGGAGTTTGTCATGGAAAGGTGTGGATGCAGATTCTCTCTATGTCTGACCCCTTGAATTTGTGATGGAACGGTGTGGAAGGAGATTCACTCTGTTTCTGACCCCGGGAGTGTGTGGTAGGACGGTGTGGATGGAGATTCACTCTGTGTCTGACCCCGGGAGTGTGTGATGGGACCGTGAGGAGTGAGATTTACTCTTTGTCTGACCCCGTGAGTTTGTCATGGAAAGGTGTGGATGCAGATTCTCTCTATGTCTGACCCCTTGAATTTGTGATGGAACGGTGTGGAAGGAGATTCACTCTGTGTCTGACCCCGGGAGTGTGTGATAGGACGGTGAGGAGGGAGATTCACTCTTTGTCTGACCCCGGGAGTTTGTAATGGAAAGGTGTGGAGGGAGGTTCACTTTGTGTCTGAACCCTGGAATTTTTGATGGGATGGTGTGGAAGGAGATTCACTCTGTGTCTGACCCCGGGCAATGTGCGATGGGACGGTGTGGATGGAGATTCTCTCTGTGTCTGACCCCGGGCTTTTGTGATGGGACGGTGAGGAGGGAGATTCAATCTGTTTCTGACCGCGGGAACGTGTGATGGGACGGTTGGATGGAGATTCACTTTGTGTCTGACCCCTGGCTTTTGTGATGGGACGATGTGGAGGGAGATTCAATCTGTTTCTGACCCCGGGATCGTGTGATGGAACGGTTTGGATGGAGGTTCACTCTGAGTCTGAACCCGGGAGTGTGTGATGGGACGGTGAATAGGGAGATTCACTCTGTGTCTGACGCTGGGCTTTTGTGATGGGACGGTGAGGAGGGAGATTCACTCTGTGTCTGACCCCGGAAGTTTGTGATGGGACAGTGTGGATGGAGATTCACTCTGTGTCTGACCCCGGGAGTGTGTGATAGGACGGTGAGGAGGGAGATTCTCTCCGAGTCTGACCCCTGGAGTGTGTGATGGGACCGTGAGGAGTGAGATTCACTCTTTGTCTGACCCCGGGAGTTTGTCATGGAAAGGTGTGGATGCAGATACTCTCTATGTCTGACCCCTTGAATTTGTGATGGAACGGTGTGGAAGGAGATTCACTCTGTGTCTGACCCCGGGAGTGTGTGAAGGGACGGTGAGGAGGGAGTTTCACTCTGTTTCACACCCCGGGAGTTTGTGATGGATAAGTGTGGATGCAGATTCACTCTAAGTCTGACCCCGGGAGTGTGTGATAGGACGGTGAGGAGGGAGATTCACTCTGTGTCTGACCCCGGGAGTGTGTGATGGGAACGTGAGGAGTGAGATTTACTCTTTGTCTGACCCCGTGAGTTTGTCATGGAAAGGTGTGGATGCAGATTCTCTCTATGTCTGACCCCTTGAATTTGTGATGGAACGGTGTGGAAGGAGATTCACTCTGTGTCTGACCCCGGGAGTGTGTGATAGGACGGTGAGGAGGGAGATTCACTCTTTGTCTGACCCCGGGAGTTTGTAATGGAAAGGTGTGGAGGGAGGTTCACTTTGTGTCTGACCCCTGGAATTTTTGATGGGATGGTGTGGAAGGAGATTCACTCTGTGTCTGACCCCGGGCAATGTGTGATGGGACGGTGTGGATGGAGATTCTCTCTGTGTCTGACACCCGGCTTTTGTGATGGGACGGTGAGGAGGGAGATTCAATCTGTTTCTGACCGCGGGAACGTGTGATGGGACGGTTGGATGGAGATTCACTTTGTGTCTGACCCCTGGCTTTTGTGATGGGACGATGTGGAGGGAGATTCAATCTGTTTCTGACCCCGGGATCGTGTGATGGAACCGTTTGGATGGAGGTTCACTCTGAGTTTGAACCCGGGAGTGTGTGATGGGACGGTGAATTGGGAGATTCACTCTGTGTCTGACGCCGGGCTTTTGTGATGGGACGGTGAGGAGGGAGATTCACTCTGTGTCTGACCCCGGAAGTTTGTGATGGGACGGTGTGGATGGAGATTCACTCTGTGTCTGACCCCGGGAGTGTGTGATAGGACGGTGAGGAGGGAGATTCACTCTGGGTCTGACCCCGGGAGTGTGTGATGGGACCGTGAGGAGTGAGATTTACTCTTTGTCTGACCCCGTGAGTTTGTCATGGAAAGGTGTGGATGCAGATTCTCTCTATGTCTGACCCCTTGAATTTGTGATGGAACTGTGTGGAAGGAGAGTCACTCTGTGTCTGACCCCGGGAGTGTGTGATCGGACGGTGAGGAGGGAGATTCACTCTTTGTCTGACCCCGGGAGTTTGTCATGGAAAGGTGTGGATGCAGATTCTCTCTATGTCTGACCCCTTGAATTTGTGATGGAACGGTGTGGAAGGAGATTCACTCTGTGTCTGACCCCGGGTGTGTGTGAAGGGACGGTGAGGAGGGAGTTTCACTCTGTTTCACACCCCGGGAGTTTGTGATGGATAAGTGTGGATGCAGATTCACTCTAAGTCTGACCCCGGGAGTGTGTGATAGGACGGTGAGGAGGGAGATTCACTCTGTGTCTGACCCCGGGAGTGTGTGATGGGAACGAGAGGAGTGAGATTTACTCTTTGTCTGACCCCGTGAGTTTGTCATGGAAAGGTGTGGATGCAGATTCTCTCTATGTCTGACCCCTTGAATTTGTGATGGAACGGTTTGAAAAAGATTCACTCTGTGTCTGACCCCGTGAGTGTGTGACAGGACGGTGAGGAGGGAGATTCACTCTTTGTCTGACCCCGGGAGTTTGTAATTGAAAGGTGTGGAGGGAGGTTCACTCTGTGTCTGACCCCGGGCTTTTGTGATGGGACGGTGAGGAGGGAGATTCAATCTGTTTCTGACCGCGGGAACGTGTGATGGGACGGTTGGATGGAGATTCACTTTGTGTCTGACCCCTGGCTTTTGTGATGGGACGATGTGGAGGGAGATTCAATCTGTTTCTGACACCGGGATCGTGTGATGAAACGGTTTGGATGGAGGTTCACTCTGAGTCTGAACCCGGGAGTGTGTGATGGGACGGTGAATAGGGAGATTCAATCTGTTTCTGACCCCGGGATCGTGTGATGGAACGGTTTGGATGGAGGTTCACTCTGAGTTTGAACCCGGGAGTGTGTGATGGGACGGTGAATAGGGAGATTCACTCTGTGTCTGACGCCGGGCTTTTGTGATGGGACTGTGAGGAGGGAGATTTACTCTGTGTCTGACCGCGGAAGTTTGTGATGGGACGGTGTGGATGGAGATTCACTCTGTGTCTGACCCCGTGAGTGTGTGATAGGACGGTGAGGAGGGAGATTCACTCTGAGTCTGACCCCGGGAGTGTGTGATGGGACCGTGAGGAGTGAGATTTACTCTTTGTCTGACCCCGTGAGTTTGTCATGGAAAGGTGTGGATGCAGATTCTCTCTATGTCTGACCCCTTGAATTTGTGATGGAACGGTGTGGAAGGAGATTCACTCTGTGTCTGACCCCGGGAGTGTGTGATAGGACGGTGAGGAGGGAGATTCACTCTTTGTCTGACCCCGGGAGTTTGTCATGGAAAGGTGTGGATGCAGATTCTCTCTATGTCTGACCCCTTGAATTTGTGATGGAACGGTGTGGAAGGAGATTCACTCTGTATCTGACCCCGGGAGTGTGTGATAGGACGGTGTGGATGGAGATTCGCTCTGTGTCTGACCCCGGGAGTGTGTGATGGGACCGTGAGGAGTGAGATTTACTCTTTGTCTGACCCCGTGAGTTTGTCATGGAAAGGTGTGGATGCAGATTCTCTCTATGTCTGACCCCTTGAATTTGTGATGGAACGGTGTGGAAGGAGATTCACTCTGTGTCTGACCCCGGGAGTGTGTGATAGGACGGTGAGGAGGGAGATTCATTCTTTGTCTGACCCCGGGAGTTTGTAATGGAAAGGTGTGGAGGGAGGTTCACTTTGTGTCTGACCCCTGGAATTTTTGATGGGATGGTGTGGAAGGAGATTCACTCTGTGTCTGACCCCGGGCAATGTGTGATGGGACGGTGTGGATGGAGATTCTCTCTGTGTCTGACCCCGGGCTTTTGTGATGGGACGGTGAGGAGGGAGATTCAATCTGTTTCTGACCGCGGGAACGTGTGATGGGACGGTTGGATGGAGATTCACTTTGTGTCTGACCCCTGGCTTTTGTGATGGGACGATGTGGAGGGAGATTCATTCTGTTTCTGACCCCGGGATCGTGTGATGGAACGGTTTGGATGGAGGTTCACTCTGAGTTTGAACCCGGGAGTGTGTGATGGGACGGTGAATAGGGAGATTCACTCTGTGTCTGACGCCGGGCTTTTGTGATGGGACGGTGAGGAGGGAGATTCACTCTGTGTCTGACCCCGGAAGTTTGTGATGGGACGGTGTGGATGGAGATTCACTCTGTGTCTGACCCCGGGAGTGTGTGATAGGACGGTGAGGAGGGAGATTCACTCTGGGTCTGACCCCGGGAGTGTGTGATGGGACCGTGAGGAGAGACATTTACTCTTTGTCTGACCCCGTGAGTTTGTCATGGAAAGGTGTGGATGCAGATTCTCTCTATGTCTGACCCCTTGAATTTGTGATGGAACGGTGTGGAAGGAGAGTCACTCTGTGTCTGGCCCCGGGAGTGTGTGATAGGACGGTGAGGAGGGAGATTCACTCTTTGTCTGACCCCGCAAGTTTGTCATGGAAAGGTGTGGATGCAGATTCTCTCTATGTCTGACCCCTTGAATTTGTGATGGAACGGTGTGGAAGGAGATTCACTCTGTTTCTGACCCCGGGAGTGTGTGATAGGACGGTGTGGATGGAGATTCACTCTGTGTCTGACCCCGGGAGTGTGTGATGGGACCGTGAGGAGTGAGATTTACTCTTTGTCTGACCCCGTGAGTTTGTCATGGAAAGGTGTGGATGCAGATTCTCTCTATGTCTGACCCCTTGAATTTGTGATGGAACGGTGTGGAAGGAGATTCACTCTGTGTCTGACCCCGGGAGTGTGTGATAGGACGGTGAGGAGGGAGATTCACTCTTTGTCTGACCCCGGGAGTTTGTAATGGAAAGGTGTGGAGGGAGGTTCACTTTGTGTCTGAACCCTGGAATTTTTGATGGGATGGTGTGGAAGGAGATTCACTCTGTGTCTGACCCCGGGCAATGTGCGATGGGACGGTGTGGATGGAGATTCTCTCTGTGTCTGACCCCGGGCTTTTGTGATGGGACGGTGAGGAGGGAGATTCAATCTGTTTCTGACCGCGGGAACGTGTGATGGGACGGTTGGATGGAGATTCACTTTGTGTCTGACCCCTGGCTTTTGTGATGGGACGATGTGGAGGGAGATTCAATCTGTTTCTGACCCCGGGATCGTGTGATGGAACGGTTTGGATGGAGGTTCACTCTGAGTCTGAACCCGGGAGTGTGTGATGGGACGGTGAATAGGGAGATTCACTCTGTGTCTGACGCTGGGCTTTTGTGATGGGACGGTGAGGAGGGAGATTCACTCTGTGTCTGACCCCGGAAGTTTGTGATGGGACAGTGTGGATGGAGATTCACTCTGTGTCTGACCCCGGGAGTGTGTGATAGGACGGTGAGGAGGGAGATTCTCTCCGAGTCTGACCCCTGGAGTGTGTGATGGGACCGTGAGGAGTGAGATTCACTCTTTGTCTGACCCCGGGAGTTTGTCATGGAAAGGTGTGGATGCAGATACTCTCTATGTCTGACCCCTTGAATTTGTGATGGAACGGTGTGGAAGGAGATTCACTCTGTGTCTGACCCCGGGAGTGTGTGAAGGGACGGTGAGGAGGGAGTTTCACTCTGTTTCACACCCCGGGAGTTTGTGATGGATAAGTGTGGATGCAGATTCACTCTAAGTCTGACCCCGGGAGTGTGTGATAGGACGGTGAGGAGGGAGATTCACTCTGTGTCTGACCCCGGGAGTGTGTGATGGGAACGTGAGGAGTGAGATTTACTCTTTGTCTGACCCCGTGAGTTTGTCATGGAAAGGTGTGGATGCAGATTCTCTCTATGTCTGACCCCTTGAATTTGTGATGGAACGGTGTGGAAGGAGATTCACTCTGTGTCTGACCCCGGGAGTGTGTGATAGGACGGTGAGGAGGGAGATTCACTCTTTGTCTGACCCCGGGAGTTTGTAATGGAAAGGTGTGGAGGGAGGTTCACTTTGTGTCTGACCCCTGGAATTTTTGATGGGATGGTGTGGAAGGAGATTCACTCTGTGTCTGACCCCGGGCAATGTGTGATGGGACGGTGTGGATGGAGATTCTCTCTGTGTCTGACACCCGGCTTTTGTGATGGGACGGTGAGGAGGGAGATTCAATCTGTTTCTGACCGCGGGAACGTGTGATGGGACGGTTGGATGGAGATTCACTTTGTGTCTGACCCCTGGCTTTTGTGATGGGACGATGTGGAGGGAGATTCAATCTGTTTCTGACCCCGGGATCGTGTGATGGAACCGTTTGGATGGAGGTTCACTCTGAGTTTGAACCCGGGAGTGTGTGATGGGACGGTGAATTGGGAGATTCACTCTGTGTCTGACGCCGGGCTTTTGTGATGGGACGGTGAGTAGGGAGATTCACTCTGTGTCTGACCCCGGGCTTTTGTGATGGGACGGTGTGGATGGAGATTCACTCGGTGTCTGACCCCGGGAGTGTGTGATAGGACGGTGAGGAGGGAGATTCACTCTGAGTCTGACCCCGGGAGTGTGTGATGGGACCGTGAGGAGTGAGATTTACTCTTTGTCTGACCCCGTGAGTTTGTCATGGAAAGGTGTGGATGCAGATTCTCTCTATGTCTGACCCCTTGAATTTGTGATGGAACGGTGGGGAAGGAGATTCACTCTGTGTCTGACCCCGGGAGTGTGTGATAGGACGGTGAGGAGGGAGATTCACTCTTTGTCTGACCCCGGGAGTTTGTCATGGAAAGGTGTGGATGCAGATTCTCTCTATGTCTGACCCCTTGAATTTGTGATGGAACGGTGTGGAAGGAGATTCACTCTGTGTCTGACCCCGGGAGTGTGTGATAGGACGGTGTGGATGGAGATTCACTCTTTGTCTGACCCCGGGAGTGTGTGATGGGAACGTGAGGAGTGAGATTTACTCTTTGTCTGACCCCGTGAGTTTGTCATGGAAAGGTGTGGATGCAGATTCTCTCTATGTCTGACCCCTTGAATTTGTGATGGAACGGTGTGGAAGGAGATTCACTCTGTGTCTGACCCCGGGAGTGTGTGATAGGACGGTGAGGAGGGAGATTCACTCTTTGTCTGACCCCGGGAGTTTGTAATGGAAAGGTGTGGAGGGAGGTTCACTTTGTGTCTGAACCCTGGAATTTTTGATGGGATGGTGTGGAAGGAGATTCACTCTGTGTCTGACCCCGGGCAATGTGCGATGGGACGGTGTGGATGGAGATTCTCTCTGTGTCTGACCCCCGGCTTTTGTGATGGGACGGTGAGGAGGGAGATTCAATCTGTTTCTGACCGCGGGAACGTGTGATGGGACGGTTGGATGGAGATTCACTTTGTGTCTGACCCCTGGCTTTTGTGATGGGACGATGTGGAGGGAGATTCAATCTGTTTCTGACCCCGGGATCGTGTGATGGAACGGTTTGGATGGAGGTTCACTCTGAGTCTGAACCCGGGAGTGTGTGATGGGACGGTGAATAGGGAGATTCACTCTGTGTCTGACGCCGGGCTTTTGTGATGGGACGGTGAGGAGGGAGATTCACTCTGTGTCTGACCCCTGGAGTGTGTGATGGGACCGTGAGGAGTGAGATTTACTCTTTGTCTGACCCCGTGAGTTTGTCATGGAAAGGTGTGGATGCAGATTCTCTCTATGTCTGACCCCTTGAATTTGTGATGGAACGGTGTGGAAGGAGATTCACTCTATGTCTGACCCCGTGAGTGTGTGATAGGACGGTGAGGAGGGAGATTCACTCTTTGTCTGACCCCGGGAGTTTGTCATGGAAAGATGTGGATGCAGATTCTCTCTATGTCTGACCCCTTGAATTTGTGATGGAACGGTGTGGAAGGAGATTCACTCTGTGTCTGACCCCGGGAGTGTGTGATAGGACGGTGAGGAGGGAGATTCAATCTGTTTCTGACCGCGGGAACGTGTGATGGGACGGTTTGGATGGAGGGTCACTCCGAGTCTGACCCCGGGAGTGTGTGATGGGACGGTGAAGAGGGAGATTCACACTGTGTCTGACCCCGGGCTATTGTGATGGGACGGTGAGGAGGGAGATTCAATCTGTTTCTGACCGCGGGAATGTGTGATGGGACGGTTTGGATGGAGGTTCACTGCGAGTCTGACCCCGGGAGTGTGTGACGGGACCGGGAGGAGTGAGATTTACTCTTTGTCTGACCCCGTGAGTTTGTCATGGAAAGGTGTGGATGCAGATTCTCTCTATGTCTGACCCCTTGAATTTGTGATGGAACGGTGTGGAAGGAGATTCACTCTATGACTGACCCCGTGAGTGTGTGATAGGACGGTGAGGAGGGAGATTCACTCTTTGTCTGACCCCGGGAGTTTGTCATGGAAAGATGTGGATGCAGATTCTCTCTATGTCTGACCCCTTGAATTTGTGATGGAACGGTGTGGAAGGAGATTCACTCTGTGTCTGACCCCGGGAGTGTGTGATAGGACGGTGAGGAGGGAGATTCAATCTGTTTCTGACCGCGGGAACGTGTGATGGGACGGTTTGGATGGAGGGTCACTCCGAGTCTGACCCCGGGAGTGTGTGATGGGACGGTGAAGAGGGAGATTCACTCTGTGTCTGACCCCGGGCTATTGTGATGGGACGGTGAGGAGGGAGATTCAATCTGTTTCTGACCGCGGGAACGTGTGATGGGACGGTTTGGATGGAGGTTCACTCCGAGTCTCACCCCGGGAGTGTGTGACGGGACGGTGTGGAGGGAGATTTACTCTGTGTCTGACCCCGGGCTTTTGTGATGGGACGGTGAGGAGGGAGATTCAATCTCTGTCTGACCCCGGGAACGTGTGATGGGACGGTTGGATTGAGATTTACTCTGTATCTGACCCCGAGAGTGTATGTTGGGACTGTTAGGATGGAGATTCACTCTGCGTCTGACCCCGGGACCCTGTGATGGGACGGTTTGGATGGAGATTAACTCTGTGTCAGACCCCGGGAGTGTGTGAAGGGACGGTGAGGAGGGAGTTTCACTCTGTTTCACACCCCGGGTGTTTGTGGTGGATAGGTGTGGATGCAGATTCACTCTAAGTCTGACCCCGGGAATTTGTGATGGGACGGTGAAGAGGGAGATTCACTCTGTGTCTGAGCCCGGGCTTTTGTGATGGGACGGTGAAGAGGGAGATTCACTCTGTGTCTGACCCCGGAAGTTTGTGATCGGACGGTGTGGATGGAGATTCACTCTGTGTCTGACCCCGGGAGTGTGTGATAGGACGGTGAGGAGGGAGATTCACTCTGTGTCTGACCCCGGGAACGGGTGATTGGACGGTTTGGATGCAGATTCACTCTGTGTCTGACACCGGGAGTTTGTCATGGAAAGGTGTGGATGCAGATTCTCTCTATGTCTGACCCCTGGAATTTTTGATGGGATGGTGTGTAAGGATATTCACTCTGTGTCTGACCCCGGGCAATGTGTGATGGGATTGTTTGGATGCAGGTTCACTCAGTGTCTGACCCAGGTCTTTTGTGATGGGACGGTGTTGAGGGAGATTCACTCTGTGTCAGACACCGGAAGTTTGTGATGGGACGGTGTGGATGGAGATTCACTCTGTGTCTCACCCCGGGAGTGTGTGATGGGACGGTGAGGAGGGAGTTTCACTCTGTTTCACACCCCGGGAGATTGTGATGGATAGGTGTGGATGCAGATTCACTCTAAGTCTGACCCCGGGAATTTGTGATGGGACGGTGAAGAGGGAGATTCACTCTGTGTCTGACCCCGGGCTTTTGTGATGGGACGGTGAGGAGGGAGATTTTCTCTTTGTCTGTCCCCGGGAGTTTGTCATGGAAAGGTGTGGATGCAGATTCTCTCTAGGTCTGACCCTTGGAATTTGTGATGGGATGGTGTGGAAGGAGATTCACTCATGTTTCTGACCCCGGCAATGTGTGATGGGACGGTTTGGATGGAGGTTCACTCAGTGTCTGACCCAGGTCTTTTGTGATGGGACGGTGTTGTGGGAGATTTACTCTGTGTCAGACACCGGAAGTTTGTGATGGGACGGTTTGGATGGAGATTCACTCTGTGGCTGACCCCGGGCTTTTGTGATGGGACGGTGAAGCGGGAGATTCACTCTGTGTCTGACCCCGGGAACGTGTGATGGAACGGTTTGGATGCTGGTTCACTCTGAGTCTGATACAGGGAGTGTGTGATGGGACGGTGAAGAGGGAGATTCACTTTGTGTCTGACCCCGGGCTTTTGTGATGGGACGGTGAGGAGGGCGATTCACTCTGTGTCTGACCCCGGGCTTTTGTGATGGGACGGTGAGGAGGGAGATTCACTCTCTGTCTGACCCCGGGAACGTGTGATGGTACGGTTGGATGGAGATTCTCTCTGTGTCTGACACCTGGCTTTTGTGATGGGTCGGTGAGGAGGGCGATTCACTCTGTGTCTGACCCCGAGAGTGTATGTTGGTACTGTGAGGATGGAGATTCACTCTGCGTCTGACCCCGGGATTTTGTGATGGGACGGTGAGGAGGGAGATTCACTCTGTGTCTGACCCCGGGAGTGTGTGATGGGACCGTGAGGAGTGAGATTTACTCTTTGTCTGACCCCGTGAGTTTGTCATGGAAAGGTGTGGATGCAGATTCTCTCTATGTCTGAACCCTTGAATTTGTGATGGAACGGTGTGGAAGGAGATTCACTCTGTGTCTGACCCCGGGAGTGTGTGATAGGACGGTGAGGAGGGAGATTCACTCTTTGTCTGACCCCGGGAGTTTGTAATGGAAAGGTGTGGAGGGAGGTTCACTTTGTGTCTGACCCCTGGAATTTTTGATGGGATGGTGTGGAAGGAGATTCACTCTGTGTCTGACCCCGGGCAATGTGCGATGGGACGGTGTGGATGGAGATTCTCTCTGTGTCTGACCCCGGGCTTTTGTGATGGGACGGTGAGGAGGGAGATTCAATCTGTTTCTGACCGCGGGAACGTGTGATGGGACGGTTGGATGGAGATTCACTTTGTGTCTGACCCCTGGCTTTTGTGATGGGACGATGTGGAGGGAGATTCAATCTGTTTCTGACCCCGGGATCGTGTGATGAAACGGTTTGGATGGAGGTTCACGCTGAGTCTGAACCCGGGAGTGTGTGATGGGACGGTGAGGAGGGAGATTCAATCTGTTTCTGACCGCGGGAACGTGTGATGGGACGGTTTGGATGGAGGTTCACTCCGAGTCTGACCCCGGGAGTGTGTGACGGGACGGTGTGGAGGGAGATTCACTCTGTGTCTGACCCCGGGCTTTTGTGATGGGACGGTGAGGAGGGAGATTCAATCTCTGTCTGACCCCGGGAACGTGTGATGGGACGGTTGGATTGAGATTTACTCTGTATCTGACCCCGAGAGTGTATGTTGGGACTGTTAGGATGGAGATTCACTCTGCGTCTGACCCCGGGACCCTGTGATGGGACGGTTTGGATGGAGATTAACTCTGTGTCAGATCCCGGGAGTGTGTGAAGGGACGGTGAGGAGGGAGTTTCACTCTGTTTCACACCCCGGGAGTTTGTGATGGATAGGTGTGGATGCAGATTCACTCTAAGTCTGACCCCGGGCTTTTGTGATGGGACGGTGAAGAGGGAGATTCACTCTGTGTCTGACCCCGGAAGTTTGTGATCGGACGGTGTGGATGGAGATTCACTCTGTGTCTGACCCCGGGAGTGTGTGATAGGACGGTGAGGAGGGAGATTCACTCTGTGTCTGACCCCGGGAACGGGTGATGGGACGGTTTGGATGCAGATTCACTCTGTGTCTGACACCGGGAGTGTGTGATGGGACCGTGAGGAGTGAGATTTACTCTTTGTCTGACCCCGTGAGTTTGTCATGGAAAGGTGTGGATGCAGATTCTCTCTATGTCTGACCCCTGGAATTTTTGATGGAATGGTGTGTAAGGATATTCACTCTGTGTCTGACCCCGGGCAATGTGTGATGGGACTGTTTGGATGCAGGTTCACTCAGTGTCTGACCCAGGTCTTTTGTGATGGGACGGTGTTGAGGGAGATTCACTCTGTGTCAGACACCGGAAGTTTGTGATGGGACGGTGTGGATGGAGATTCACTCTGTGTCTCACCCCGGGAGTGTGTGATGGGAGGGTGAGGAGGGAGTTTCACTCTGTTTCACACCCCGGGAGATTGTGATGGATAGGTGTGGATGCAGATTCACTCTAAGTCTGACCCCGGGAATTTGTGATGGGACGGTGAAGAGGGAGATTCACTCTGTGTCTGACGCCGGGCTTTTGTGATGGGACGGTGAGGAGGGAGATTTTCTCTTTGTCTGTCCCCGGGAGTTTGTCATGGAAAGGTGTGGATGCAGATTCTCTCTAGGTCTGACCCTTGGAATTTGTGATGGGATGGTGTGGAAGGAGATTCACTCATGTTTCTGACCCCGGCAATGTGTGATGGGACGGTTTGGATGGAGGTTCACTCAGTGTCTGACCCAGGTCTTTTGTGATGGGACGGTGTTGTGGGAGATTTACTCTGTGTCAGACACCGGAAGTTTGTGATGGGACGGTTTGGATGGAGATTCACTCTGTGGCTGACCCCGGGCTTTTGTGATGGGACGGTGAAGCGGGAGATTCACTCTGTGTCTGACCCCGGGAACGTGTGATGGAACGGTTTGGATGCTGGTTCACTCTGAGTCTGATACAGGGAGTGTGTGATGGGACGGTGAAGAGGGAGATTCACTTTGTGTCTGACCCCGGGCTTTTGTGATGGGACGGTGAGGAGGGCGATTCACTCTGTGTCTGACCCCGGGCTTTTGTGATGGGACGGTGAGGAGGGAGATTCACTCTCTGTCTGACCCCGGGAACGTGTGATGGTACGGTTGGATGGAGATTCTCTCTGTGTCTGACACCTGGCTTTTGTGATGGGTCGGTGAGGAGGGCGATTCACTCTGTGTCTGACCCCGAGAGTGTATGTTGGTACTGTGAGGATGGAGATTCACTCTGCGTCTGACCCCGGGATTTTGTGATGGGACGGTGAGGAGGGAGATTCACTCTGTGTCTGACCCCGGGAGTGTGTGATGGGACCGTGAGGAGTGAGATTTACTCTTTGTCTGACCCCGTGAGTTTGTCATGGAAAGGTGTGGATGCAGATTCTCTCTATGTCTGAACCCTTGAATTTGTGATGGAACGGTGTGGAAGGAGATTCACTCTGTGTCTGACCCCGGGAGTGTGTGATAGGACGGTGAGGAGGGAGATTCACTCTTTGTCTGACCCCGGGAGTTTGTAATGGAAAGGTGTGGAGGGAGGTTCACTTTGTGTCTGACCCCTGGAATTTTTGATGGGATGGTGTGGAAGGAGATTCACTCTGTGTCTGACCCCGGGCAATGTGCGATGGGACGGTGTGGATGGAGATTCTCTCTGTGTCTGACCCCGGGCTTTTGTGATGGGACGGTGAGGAGGGAGATTCAATCTGTTTCTGACCGCGGGAACGTGTGATGGGACGGTTGGATGGAGATTCACTTTGTGTCTGACCCCTGGCTTTTGTGATGGGACGATGTGGAGGGAGATTCAATCTGTTTCTGACCCCGGGATCGTGTGATGAAACGGTTTGGATGGAGGTTCACGCTGAGTCTGAACCCGGGAGTGTGTGATGGGACGGTGAGGAGGGAGATTCAATCTGTTTCTGACCGCGGGAACGTGTGATGGGACGGTTTGGATGGAGGTTCACTCCGAGTCTGACCCCGGGAGTGTGTGACGGGACGGTGTGGAGGGAGATTCACTCTGTGTCTGACCCCGGGCTTTTGTGATGGGACGGTGAGGAGGGAGATTCAATCTCTGTCTGACCCCGGGAACGTGTGATGGGACGGTTGGATTGAGATTTACTCTGTATCTGACCCCGAGAGTGTATGTTGGGACTGTTAGGATGGAGATTCACTCTGCGTCTGACCCCGGGACCCTGTGATGGGACGGTTTGGATGGAGATTAACTCTGTGTCAGACCCCGGGAGTGTGTGAAGGGACGGTGAGGAGGGAGTTTCACTCTGTTTCACACCCCGGGTGTTTGTGGTGGATAGGTGTGGATGCAGATTCACTCTAAGTCTGACCCCGGGAATTTGTGATGGGACGGTGAAGAGGGAGATTCACTCTGTGTCTGAGCCCGGGCTTTTGTGATGGGACGGTGAAGAGGGAGATTCACTCTGTGTCTGACCCCGGAAGTTTGTGATCGGACGGTGTGGATGGAGATTCACTCTGTGTCTGACCCCGGGAGTGTGTGATAGGACGGTGAGGAGGGAGATTCACTCTGTGTCTGACCCCGGGAACGGGTGATTGGACGGTTTGGATGCAGATTCACTCTGTGTCTGACACCGGGAGTGTGTGATGGGACCGTGAGGAGTGAGATTTACTCTTTGTCTGACCCCGTGAGTTTGTCATGGAAAGGTGTGGATGCAGATTCTCTCTATGTCTGACCCCTGGAATTTTTGATGGGATGGTGTGTAAGGATATTCACTCTGTGTCTGACCCCGGGCAATGTGTGATGGGACTGTTTGGATGCAGGTTCACTCAGTGTCTGACCCAGGTCTTTTGTGATGGGACGGTGTTGAGGGAGATTCACTCTGTGTCAGACACCGGAAGTTTGTGATGGGACGGTGTGGATGGAGATTCACTCTGTGTCTCACCCCGGGAGTGTGTGATGGGACGGTGAGGAGGGAGTTTCACTCTGTTTCACACCCCGGGAGATTGTGATGGATAGGTGTGGATGCAGATTAACTCTAAGTCTGACCCCGGGAATTTGTGATGGGACGGTGAAGAGGGAGATTCACTCTGTGTCTGACCCCGGGCTTTTGTGATGGGACGGTGAGGAGGGAGATTTTCTCTTTGTCTGTCCCCGGGAGTTTGTCATGGAAAGGTGTGGATGCAGATTCTCTCTAGGTCTGACCCTTGGAATTTGTGATGGGATGGTGTGGAAGGAGATTCACTCATGTTTCTGACCCCGGCAATGTGTGATGGGACGGTTTGGATGGAGGTTCACTCAGTGTCTGACCCAGGTCTTTTGTGATGGGACGGTGTTGTGGGAGATTTACTCTGTGTCAGACACCGGAAGTTTGTGATGGGACGGTTTGGATGGAGATTCACTCTGTGGCTGACCCCGGGCTTTTGTGATGGGACGGTGAAGCGGGAGATTCACTCTGTGTCTGACCCCGGGAACGTGTGATGGAACGGTTTGGATGCTGGTTCACTCTGAGTCTGATACAGGGAGTGTGTGATGGGACGGTGAAGAGGGAGATTCACTTTGTGTCTGACCCCGGGCTTTTGTGATGGGACGGTGAGGAGGGCGATTCACTCTGTGTCTGACCCCGGGCTTTTGTGATGGGACGGTGAGGAGGGAGATTCACTCTCTGTCTGACCCCGGGAACGTGTGATGGTACGGTTGGATGGAGATTCTCTCTGTGTCTGACACCTGGCTTTTGTGATGGGTCGGTGAGGAGGGCGATTCACTCTGTGTCTGACCCCGAGAGTGTATGTTGGTACTGTGAGGATGGAGATTCACTCTGCGTCTGACCCCGGGATTTTGTGATGGGACGGTGAGGAGGGAGATTCACTCTGTGTCTGACCCCGGGAGTGTGTGATGGGACCGTGAGGAGTGAGATTTACTCTTTGTCTGACCCCGTGAGTTTGTCATGGAAAGGTGTGGATGCAGATTCTCTCTATGTCTGAACCCTTGAATTTGTGATGGAACGGTGTGGAAGGAGATTCACTCTGTGTCTGACCCCGGGAGTGTGTGATAGGACGGTGAGGAGGGAGATTCACTCTTTGTCTGACCCCGGGAGTTTGTAATGGAAAGGTGTGGAGGGAGGTTCACTTTGTGTCTGACCCCTGGAATTTTTGATGGGATGGTGTGGAAGGAGATTCACTCTGTGTCTGACCCCGGGCAATGTGCGATGGGACGGTGTGGATGGAGATTCTCTCTGTGTCTGACCCCGGGCTTTTGTGATGGGACGGTGAGGAGGGAGATTCAATCTGTTTCTGACCGCGGGAACGTGTGATGGGACGGTTGGATGGAGATTCACTTTGTGTCTGACCCCTGGCTTTTGTGATGGGACGATGTGGAGGGAGATTCAATCTGTTTCTGACCCCGGGATCGTGTGATGAAACGGTTTGGATGGAGGTTCACGCTGAGTCTGAACCCGGGAGTGTGTGATGGGACGGTGAGGAGGGAGATTCAATCTGTTTCTGACCGCGGGAACGTGTGATGGGACGGTTTGGATGGAGGTTCACTCCGAGTCTGACCCCGGGAGTGTGTGACGGGACGGTGTGGAGGGAGATTCACTCTGTGTCTGACCCCGGGCTTTTGTGATGGGACGGTGAGGAGGGAGATTCAATCTCTGTCTGACCCCGGGAACGTGTGATGGGACGGTTGGATTGAGATTTACTCTGTATCTGACCCCGAGAGTGTATGTTGGGACTGTTAGGATGGAGATTCACTCTGCGTCTGACCCCGGGACCCTGTGATGGGACGGTTTGGATGGAGATTAACTCTGTGTCAGATCCCGGGAGTGTGTGAAGGGACGGTGAGGAGGGAGTTTCACTCTGTTTCACACCCCGGGAGTTTGTGATGGATAGGTGTGGATGCAGATTCACTCTAAGTCTGACCCCGGGCTTTTGTGATGGGACGGTGAAGAGGGAGATTCACTCTGTGTCTGACCCCGGAAGTTTGTGATCGGACGGTGTGGATGGAGATTCACTCTGTGTCTGACCCCGGGAGTGTGTGATAGGACGGTGAGGAGGGAGATTCACTCTGTGTCTGACCCCGGGAACGGGTGATGGGACGGTTTGGATGCAGATTCACTCTGTGTCTGACACCAGGAGTGTGTGATGGGACCGTGAGGAGTGAGATTTACTCTTTGTCTGACCCCGTGAGTTTGTCATGGAAAGGTGTGGATGCAGATTCTCTCTATGTCTGACCCCTGGAATTTTTGATGGGATGGTGTGTAAGGATATTCACTCTGTGTCTGACCCCGGGCAATGTGTGATGGGACTGTTTGGATGCAGGTTCACTCAGTGTCTGACCCAGGTCTTTTGTGATGGGACGGTGTTGAGGGAGATTCACTCTGTGTCAGACACCGGAAGTTTGTGATGGGACGGTGTGGATGGAGATTCACTCTGTGTCTCACCCCGGGAGTGTGTGATGGGACGGTGAGGAGGGAGTTTCACTCTGTTTCACACCCCGGGAGATTGTGATGGATAGGTGTGGATGCAGATTCACTCTAAGTCTGACCCCGGGAATTTGTGATGGGACGGTGAAGAGGGAGATTCACTCTGTGTCTGACCCCGGGCTTTTGTGATGGGACGGTGAGGAGGGAGATTTTCTCTTTGTCTGTCCCCGGGAGTTTGTCATGGAAAGGTGTGGATGCAGATTCTCTCTAGGTCTGACCCTTGGAATTTGTGATGGGATGGTGTGGAAGGAGATTCACTCATGTTTCTGACCCCGGCAATGTGTGATGGGACGGTTTGGATGGAGGTTCACTCAGTGTCTGACCCAGGTCTTTTGTGATGGGACGGTGTTGTGGGAGATTTACTCTGTGTCAGACACCGGAAGTTTGTGATGGGACGGTTTGGATGGAGATTCACTCTGTGGCTGACCCCGGGCTTTTGTGATGGGACGGTGAAGCGGGAGATTCACTCTGTGTCTGACCCCGGGAACGTGTGATGGAACGGTTTGGATGCTGGTTCACTCTGAGTCTGATACAGGGAGTGTGTGATGGGACGGTGAAGAGGGAGATTCACTTTGTGTCTGACCCCGGGCTTTTGTGATGGGACGGTGAGGAGGGCGATTCACTCTGTGTCTGACCCCGGGCTTTTGTGATGGGACGGTGAGGAGGGAGATTCACTCTCTGTCTGACCCCGGGAACGTGTGATGGTACGGTTGGATGGAGATTCTCTCTGTGTCTGACACCTGGCTTTTGTGATGGGTCGGTGAGGAGGGCGATTCACTCTGTGTCTGACCCCGAGAGTGTATGTTGGTACTGTGAGGATGGAGATTCACTCTGCGTCTGACCCCGGGATTTTGTGATGGGACGGTGAGGAGGGAGATTCACTCTGTGTCTGACCCCGGGAGTGTGTGATGGGACCGTGAGGAGTGAGATTTACTCTTTGTCTGACCCCGTGAGTTTGTCATGGAAAGGTGTGGATGCAGATTCTCTCTATGTCTGAACCCTTGAATTTGTGATGGAACGGTGTGGAAGGAGATTCACTCTGTGTCTGACCCCGGGAGTGTGTGATAGGACGGTGAGGAGGGAGATTCACTCTTTGTCTGACCCCGGGAGTTTGTAATGGAAAGGTGTGGAGGGAGGTTCACTTTGTGTCTGACCCCTGGAATTTTTGATGGGATGGTGTGGAAGGAGATTCACTCTGTGTCTGACCCCGGGCAATGTGCGATGGGACGGTGTGGATGGAGATTCTCTCTGTGTCTGACCCCGGGCTTTTGTGATGGGACGGTGAGGAGGGAGATTCAATCTGTTTCTGACCGCGGGAACGTGTGATGGGACGGTTGGATGGAGATTCACTTTGTGTCTGACCCCTGGCTTTTGTGATGGGACGATGTGGAGGGAGATTCAATCTGTTTCTGACCCCGGGATCGTGTGATGAAACGGTTTGGATGGAGGTTCACGCTGAGTCTGAACCCGGGAGTGTGTGATGGGACGGTGAGGAGGGAGATTCAATCTGTTTCTGACCGCGGGAACGTGTGATGGGACGGTTTGGATGGAGGTTCACTCCGAGTCTGACCCCGGGAGTGTGTGACGGGACGGTGTGGAGGGAGATTCACTCTGTGTCTGACCCCGGGCTTTTGTGATGGGACGGTGAGGAGGGAGATTCAATCTCTGTCTGACCCCGGGAACGTGTGATGGGACGGTTGGATTGAGATTTACTCTGTATCTGACCCCGAGAGTGTATGTTGGGACTGTTAGGATGGAGATTCACTCTGCGTCTGACCCCGGGACCCTGTGATGGGACGGTTTGGATGGAGATTAACTCTGTGTCAGATCCCGGGAGTGTGTGAAGGGACGGTGAGGAGGGAGTTTCACTCTGTTTCACACCCCGGGAGTTTGTGATGGATAGGTGTGGATGCAGATTCACTCTAAGTCTGACCCCGGGCTTTTGTGATGGGACGGTGAAGAGGGAGATTCACTCTGTGTCTGACCCCGGAAGTTTGTGATCGGACGGTGTGGATGGAGATTCACTCTGTGTCTGACCCCGGGAGTGTGTGATAGGACGGTGAGGAGGGAGATTCACTCTGTGTCTGACCCCGGGAACGGGTGATGGGACGGTTTGGATGCAGATTCACTCTGTGTCTGACACCAGGAGTGTGTGATGGGACCGTGAGGAGTGAGATTTACTCTTTGTCTGACCCCGTGAGTTTGTCATGGAAAGGTGTGGATGCAGATTCTCTCTATGTCTGACCCCTGGAATTTTTGATGGGATGGTGTGTAAGGATATTCACTCTGTGTCTGACCCCGGGCAATGTGTGATGGGACTGTTTGGATGCAGGTTCACTCAGTGTCTGACCCAGGTCTTTTGTGATGGGACGGTGTTGAGGGAGATTCACTCTGTGTCAGACACCGGAAGTTTGTGATGGGACGGTGTGGATGGAGATTCACTCTGTGTCTCACCCCGGGAGTGTGTGATGGGACGGTGAGGAGGGAGTTTCACTCTGTTTCACACCCCGGGAGATTGTGATGGATAGGTGTGGATGCAGATTCACTCTAAGTCTGACCCCGGGAATTTGTGATGGGACGGTGAAGAGGGAGATTCACTCTGTGTCTGACCCCGGGCTTTTGTGATGGGACGGTGAGGAGGGAGATTTTCTCTTTGTCTGTCCCCGGGAGTTTGTCATGGAAAGGTGTGGATGCAGATTCTCTCTAGGTCTGACCCTTGGAATTTGTGATGGGATGGTGTGGAAGGAGATTCACTCATGTTTCTGACCCCGGCAATGTGTGATGGGACGGTTTGGATGGAGGTTCACTCAGTGTCTGACCCAGGTCTTTTGTGATGGGACGGTGTTGTGGGAGATTTACTCTGTGTCAGACACCGGAAGTTTGTGATGGGACGGTTTGGATGGAGATTCACTCTGTGGCTGACCCCGGGCTTTTGTGATGGGACGGTGAAGCGGGAGATTCACTCTGTGTCTGACCCCGGGAACGTGTGATGGAACGGTTTGGATGCTGGTTCACTCTGAGTCTGATACAGGGAGTGTGTGATGGGACGGTGAAGAGGGAGATTCACTTTGTGTCTGACCCCGGGCTTTTGTGATGGGACGGTGAGGAGGGCGATTCACTCTGTGCCTGACCCCGGGCTTTTGTGATGGGACGGTGAGGAGGGAGATTCACTCTCTGTCTGACCCCGGGAACGTGTGATGGTACGGTTGGATGGAGATTCTCTCTGTGTCTGACACCTGGCTTTTGTGATGGGTCGGTGAGGAGGGCGATTCACTCTGTGTCTGACCCCGAGAGTGTATGTTGGTACTGTGAGGATGGAGATTCACTCTGCGTCTGACCCCGGGATTTTGTGATGGGACGGTGAGGAGGGAGATTCACTCTGTGTCTGACCCCGGGAGTGTGTGATGGGACCGTGAGGAGTGAGATTTACTCTTTGTCTGACCCCGTGAGTTTGTCATGGAAAGGTGTGGATGCAGATTCTCTCTATGTCTGAACCCTTGAATTTGTGATGGAACGGTGTGGAAGGAGATTCACTCTGTGTCTGACCCCGGGAGTGTGTGATAGGACGGTGAGGAGGGAGATTCACTCTTTGTCTGACCCCGGGAGTTTGTAATGGAAAGGTGTGGAGGGAGGTTCACTTTGTGTCTGACCCCTGGAATTTTTGATGGGATGGTGTGGAAGGAGATTCACTCTGTGTCTGACCCCGGGCAATGTGCGATGGGACGGTGTGGATGGAGATTCTCTCTGTGTCTGACCCCGGGCTTTTGTGATGGGACGGTGAGGAGGGAGATTCAATCTGTTTCTGACCGCGGGAACGTGTGATGGGACGGTTGGATGGAGATTCACTTTGTGTCTGACCCCTGGCTTTTGTGATGGGACGATGTGGAGGGAGATTCAATCTGTTTCTGACCCCGGGATCGTGTGATGAAACGGTTTGGATGGAGGTTCACGCTGAGTCTGAACCCGGGAGTGTGTGATGGGACGGTGAGGAGGGAGATTCAATCTGTTTCTGACCGCGGGAACGTGTGATGGGACGGTTTGTATGGAGGTTCACTCCGAGTCTGACCCCGGGAGTGTGTGACGGGACGGTGTGGAGGGAGATTCACTCTGTGTCTGACCCCGGGCTTTTGTGATGGGACGGTGAGGAGGGAGATTCAATCTCTGTCTGACCCCGGGAACGTGTGATGGGACGGTTGGATTGAGATTTACTCTGTATCTGACCCCGAGAGTGTATGTTGGGACTGTTAGGATGGAGATTCACTCTGCGTCTGACCCCGGGACCCTGTGATGGGACGGTTTGGATGGAGATTAACTCTGTGTCAGATCCCGGGAGTGTGTGAAGGGACGGTGAGGAGGGAGTTTCACTCTGTTTCACACCCCGGGAGTTTGTGATGGATAGGTGTGGATGCAGATTCACTCTAAGTCTGACCCCGGGAATTTGTGATGGGACGGTGAAGAGGGAGATTCACTCTGTGTCTGAGCCCGGGCTTTTGTGATGGGACGGTGAAGAGGGAGATTCACTCTGTGTCTGACCCCGGAAGTTTGTGATCGGACGGTGTGGATGGAGATTCACTCTGTGTCTGACCCCGGGAGTGTGTGATAGGACGGTGAGGAGGGAGATTCACTCTGTGTCTGACCCCGGGAACGTGTGATGGGACGGTTTGGATGCAGATTCACTCTGTGTCTGACCCCGGGAGTGTGTGATGGGACCGTGAGGAGTGAGATTTACTCTTTGTCTGACCCCGTGAGTTTGTCATGGAAAGGTGTGAATGCAGATTCTCTCTATGTCTGACCCCTGGAATTTTTGATGGGATGGTGTGTAAGGATATTCACTCTGTGTCTGTCCCCGGGCAATGTGTGATGGGACTGTTTGGATGCAGGTTCACTCAGTGTCTGACCCAGGTCTTTTGTGATGGGACGGTGTTGAGGGAGATTCACTCTGTGTCAGACACCGGGAGTGTGTGATGGGACGGTGAGGAGGGAGTTTCACTGTGTTTCACACCCCGGGAGATTGTGATGGATAGGTGTGGATGCAGATTCACTCTAAGTCTGACCCCGGGAATTTGTGATGGGACGGTGAAGAGGGAGATTCACTCTGTGTCTGACCCCGGGCTTTTGTGATGGGACGGTGAGGAGGGAGATTTTCTCTTTGTCTGTCCCCGGGAGTTTGTCATGGAAAGGTGTGGATGCAGATTCTCTCTAGGTCTGACCCCTGGAATTTGTGATGGGATGGTGTGGAAGGAGATTCCCTCAGGTTTCTGACCCCGGCAATGTGTGATGGGACGGTTTGGATGGAGGTTCACTCAGTGTCTGACCCAGGTCTTTTGTGATGGGACGGTGTTGTGGGAGATTTACTCTGTGTCAGACACCGGAAGTTTGTGATGGGACGGTTTGGATGGAGATTCACTCTGTGGCTGACCCCGGGCTTTTGAGATGAGACGGTGAAGCGGGAGATTCACTCTGTGTCTGACCCCGGGAACGTGTGATGGAACGGTTTGGATGCTGGTTCACTCTGAGTCTGATCCAGGGAGAGTGTGATGGGACGGTGAAGAGGGAGATTCACTTTGTGTCTGACCCCGGGCTTTTGTGATGGGACGGTGAGGAGGGCGATTCACTCTGTGTCAGACACCGGGAGTGTGTGATGGGACGGTGAGGAGGGAGTTTCACTGTGTTTCACACCCCGGGAGATTGTGATGGATAGGTGTGGATGCAGATTCACTCTAAGTCTGACCCCGGGAATTTGTGATGGGACGGTGAAGAGGGAGATTCACTCTGTGTCTGACCCCGGGCTTTTGTGATTGGACGGTGAGGAGGGAGATTCACTCTCTGTCTGACCCCGCGAACGTGTGATGGTACGGTTGGATGGAGATTCTCTCTGTGTCTGACACCTGGCTTTTGTGATGGGTCGGTGAGGAGGGCGATTCACTCTGTGTCTGACCCCGAGAGTGTATGTTGGGACTGTGAGGATGGAGATTCACTCTGCGTCTGACCCCGGGATTTTGTGATTGGACGGTGAGGAGGGAGATTCAATCTGTGTCTGACCACGGCAATGTGAGATGGGACCGTTTGGATGGAGATTCACTCTGTGTCTGACCCCGGGATTTTGTGATGGGACGGTGAGGAGGGAGATTCAATCAGTTTCTGACCGCGGGAACGTGTGATGGGACGGTTTGGATGGAGGTTCTCTCCGAGTCTGACCCTTGGAGTGTGTGATGGGACGGTGAAGAGGGAGATTCACTCTGTGTCTGACCCCGGGCTTTTGTGATGGGACGGTGAGGAGGGTGATTCACTCTCTGTCTGACCCCGGGAACTTCAGATGGAACGGTTTGGATGGAGGTTCACTCTGTGTCTGACCCCGGAAGTTTGTGATGGGACGGTGTGGATGGAGATTCACTCTGTGTCTGACCCCGGGAGTGTGTGATAGGACGGTGAGGGGTGAGAATCACTCTGTGTCTGACTCCGGGGACGTGTGATGGGACGGTTTGGATGCAGATTCACTCTGTGTCTGACCCCGGGAGTGTGTGATGGGACGGTGAGGTGGGAGATTTACTCTTTGTCTGACCCAGGGAGTTTGTCATGGAAAGGTGTGGATGCAGATTCTCTCTATGTCTGACCCCTGGAATTTTTGATGGGATGGTGTGGAAGGAGATTCACTCTGTGTCTGAACCCGGGCAATGTGTGATGGGACGGTGTGGATGCAGGTTCACTCAGTGTCTGACCCAGGGCTTTTGTGATGGGACGGTGTGGAGGGAGATTCACTCTGTGTCTGACCCCGGGCTTTTGTGATGGGACGGTGAGGAGGGAGATTCACTCTCTGTCTGACCCCGGCAATGTGTGATGGGACGGTTTGGATGGAGGTTCACTCCGTGTCTGACCCCGGGAGTTTAAAAGATGTGACGGTGTGGATGGAGATTCACTCTGTGTATTACCCCGGGAATGTGTGATGGGACGGTTTGGATGGAGATTCACTCTGTGACTGACCCCGGGCTTTTGTGATGGGACGGTGAAGAGGGAGATTCACTCAGTGTCTGACCCCGGGATCGTGTGATGGAACGGTTTGGATGGAGGTTCACTCTGAGTCTGAACCCTGGAGTGTGTGATGGGACGGTGAATAGGGAGATTCACTCTGTGTCTGATGCCGGGCTTTTGTGATGGGACGGTGAGGAGGGAGATTCACTCTGTGTCTGACCCCGGAAGTTTGTGATGGGACGGTGTGGATGGAGATTCACTCTGTGTTTGACCCCGGGAGTGTGTGATAGGACGGTGAGGAGGGAGATTCACTCTGAGTCTGACCCCGGGGTGTGTGATGGGACCGTGAGGAGTGAGATTTACTCTTTGTCTGACCCCGTGAGTTTGTCATGGAAAGGTGTGGATGCAGATTCTCTCTATGTCTGACCCCTTGAATTTGTGATGGAACGGTGTGGAAGGAGATTCACTCAGTGTCTGACCCCGGGAGTGTGTGATAGGACGGTGAGGAGGGAGATTCACTCTTTGTCTGACCCCGTGAGTTTGTCAAGGAAAGGTGTGGATGCAGATTCTCTCTATGTCTGACCCCTTGAATTTGTGATGGAACGGTGTGGAAGGAGATTCACTCTGTGTCTGACCCCGGGCAATGTGTGATGGGACGGTGTGGATGGAGATCCTCTCTGTGTCTGACCCCGGGCTTTTGTGATGGGACGGTGAGGAGGGAGATTCATTCTGTTTCTGACCGCGGGAACGTGTGATGGGACGGTTGGATGGAGATTCACTTTGTGTCTGACCCCTGGCTTTTGTGATGGGACGATGTGGAGGGAGATTCAATCTGTTTCTGACCCCGGGATCGTGTGATGGAACGGTTTGGATGGAGGTTCACTCTGAGTTTGAACCCGGGAGTGTGTGATGGGACGGTGAATAGGGAGATTCACTCTGTGTCTGACGCCGGGCTTTTGTGATGGGACGGTGAGGAGGGAGATTCACTCAGTGTCTGACCCCGGAAGTTTGTGATGGGACGGTGTGGATGGAGATTCACTCTGTGTCTGACCCCGGGAGTGTGTGATAGGACGGTGAGGAGGGAGATTCACTCTGAGTCTGACCCCGGGAGTGTGTGATGGGACCGTGAGGAGTGAGGTTTACTCTTTGTCTGACCCCGGGCAATGTGTGATGGGACGGTGTGGATGGAGATCCTCTCTGTGTCTGACCCCGGGCTTTTGTGATGGGACGGTGAGGAGGGAGATTCAATCTGTTTCTGACCGCGGGAACGTGTGATGGGACGGTTGGATGGAGATTCACTTTGTGTCTGACCCCTGGCTTTTGTGATGGGACGATGTGGAGGGAGATTCAATCTGTTTCTGACCCCGGGATCGTGTGATGGAACGGTTTGGATGGAGGTTCACTCTGAGTTTGAACCCGGGAGTGTGTGATGGGACGGTGAATAGGGAGATTCACTCTGTGTCTGACGCCGGGCTTTTGTGATGGGACGGTGAGGAGGGAGATTCACTCAGTGTCTGACCCCGGAAGTTTGTGATGGGACGGTGTGGATGGAGATTCACTCTGTGTCTGACCCCGGAAGTGTGTGATAGGACGGTGAGGAGGGAGATTCACTCTGAGTCTGACCCCGGGAGTGTGTGATGGGACCGTGAGGAGTGAGGTTTACTCTGTGTCTGACCCCGGGCAATGTGTGATGGGACGGTGTGGATGGAGATCCTCTCTGTGTCTGACCCCGGGCTTTTGTGATGGGACGGTGAGGAGGGAGATTCAATCTGTTTCTGACCGCGGGAACGTGTGATGGGACGGTTGGATGGAGATTCACTTTGTGTCTGACCCCTGGCTTTTGTGATGGGACGATGTGGAGGGAGATTCAATCTGTTTCTGACCCCGGGATCGTGTGATGGAACGGTTTGGATGGAGGTTCACTCTGAGTTTGAACCCGGGAGTGTGTGATGGGACGGTGAATAGGGAGATTCACTCTGTGTCTGACGCCGGGCTTTTGTGATGGGACGGTGAGGAGGGAGATTCACTCAGTGTCTGACCCCGGAAGTTTGTGATGGGACGGTGTGGATGGAGATTCACTCTGTGTCTGACCCCGGGAGTGTGTGATAGGACGGTGAGGAGGGAGATTCACTCTGAGTCTGACCCCGGGAGTGTGTGATGGGACCGTGAGGAGTGAGGTTTACTCTTTGTCTGACCCCGTGAGTTTGTCATGGAAAGGTGTGGAGGGAGGTTCACTCTGTGTCTGACCCCGGAAGTTTGTGATGGGACGGTGTGGATGGAGATTCACTCTGTGTTTGACCCCGGGAGTGTGTGATAGGACGGTGAGGAGGGAGATTCACTCTGAGTCTGACCCCGGGGTGTGTGATGGGACCGTGAGGAGTGAGATTTACTCTTTGTCTGACCCCGTGAGTTTGTCATGGAAAGGTGTGGATGCAGATTCTCTCTATGTCTGACCCCTTGAATTTGTGATGGAACGGTGTGGAAGGAGATTCACTCTGTGTCTGACCCCGGGAGTGTGTGATAGGACGGTGAGGAGGGAGATTCACTCTTTGACTGACCCCGTGAGTTTGTCATGGAAAGGTGTGGATGCAGATTCTCTCTATGTCTGACCCCTTGAATTTGTGATGGAACGGTGTGGAAGGAGATTCACTCTGTGTCTGACCCCGGGCAATGTGTGATGGGACGGTGTGGATGAAGATCCTCTCTGTGTCTGACCCCGGGCTTTTGTGATGGGACGGTGAGGAGGGAGATTCAATCTGTTTCTGACCGCGGGAACGTGTGATGGGACGGTTGGATGGAGATTCACTTTGTGTCTGACCCCTGGCTTTTGTGATGGGACGATGTGGAGGGAGATTCAATCTGTTTCTGACCCCGGGATCGTGTGATGGAACGGTTTGGATGGAGGTTCACTCTGAGTTTGAACCCGGGAGTGTGTGATGGGACGGTGAATAGGGAGATTCACTCTGTGTCTGACGCCGGGCTTTTGTGATGGGACGGTGAGGAGGGAGATTCACTCAGTGTCTGACCCCGGAAGTTTGTGATGGGACGGTGTGGATGGAGATTCACTCTGAGTCTGACCCCGGGAGTGTGTGATGGGACCGTGAGGAGTGAGGTTTACTCTTTGTCTGACCCCGTGAGTTTGTCATGGAAAGGTGTGGATGCAGATTCTCTCTATGTCTGACCCCTTGAATTTGTGATGGAACGGTGTGGAAGGAGATTCACTCTGTGTCTGACCCCGGGAGTGTGTGATAGGACGGTGAGGAGGGAGATTCACTCTTTGACTGACCCCGTGAGTTTGTCATGGAAAGGTGTGGATGCAGATTCTCTCTATGTCTGACCCCTTGAATTTGTGATGGAACGGTGTGGAAGGAGATTCACTCTGTGTCTGACCCCGGGCAATGTGTGATGGGACGGTGTGGATGAAGATCCTCTCTGTGTCTGACCCCGGGCTTTTGTGATGGGACGGTGAGGAGGGAGATTCAATCTGTTTCTGACCGCGGGAACGTGTGATGGGACGGTTGGATGGAGATTCACTTTGTGTCTGACCCCTGGCTTTTGTGATGGGACGATGTGGAGGGAGATTCAATCTGTTTCTGACCCCGGGATCGTGTGATGGAACGGTTTGGATGGAGGTTCACTCTGAGTTTGAACCCGGGAGTGTGTGATGGGACGGTGAATAGGGAGATTCACTCTGTGTCTGACGCCGGGCTTTTGTGATGGGACGGTGAGGAGGGAGATTCACTCAGTGTCTGACCCCGGAAGTTTGTGATGGGACGGTGTGGATGGAGATTCACTCTGTGTCTGACCCCGGGAGTGTGTGATAGGACGGTGAGGAGGGAGATTCACTCTGAGTCTGACCCCGGGAGTGTGTGATGGGACCGTGAGGAGTGAGGTTTACTCTTTGTCTGACCCCGTGAGTTTGTCATGGAAAGGTGTGGATGCAGATTCTCTCTATGTCTGACCCCTTGAATTTGTGATGGAACGGTGTGGAAGGAGATTCACTCTGTGTCTGACCCCGGGAGTGTGTGATAGGACGGTGAGGAGGGAGATTCACTCTTTGACTGACCCCGTGAGTTTGTCATGGAAAGGTGTGGATGCAGATTCTCTCTATGTCTGACCCCTTGAATTTGTGATGGAACGGTGTGGAAGGAGATTCACTCTGTGTCTGACCCCGGGCAATGTGTGATGGGACGGTGTGGATGAAGATCCTCTCTGTGTCTGACCCCGGGCTTTTGTGATGGGACGGTGAGGAGGGAGATTCAATCTGTTTCTGACCGCGGGAACGTGTGATGGGACGGTTGGATGGAGATTCACTTTGTGTCTGACCCCTGGCTTTTGTGATGGGACGATGTGGAGGGAGATTCAATCTGTTTCTGACCCCGGGATCGTGTGATGGAACGGTTTGGATGGAGGTTCACTCTGAGTTTGAACCCGGGAGTGTGTGATGGGACGGTGAATAGGGAGATTCACTCTGTGTCTGACGCCGGGCTTTTGTGATGGGACGGTGAGGAGGGAGATTCACTCAGTGTCTGACCCCGGAAGTTTGTGATGGGACGGTGTGGATGGAGATTCACTCTGTGTCTGACCCCGGGAGTGTGTGATAGGACGGTGAGGAGGGAGATTCACTCTGAGTCTGACCCCGGGAGTGTGTGATGGGACCGTGAGGAGTGAGATTTACTCTTTGTCTGACCCCGTGAGTTTGTCATGGAAAGGTGTGGATGCAGATTCTCTCTATGTCTGACCCCTTGAATTTGTGATGGAACGGTGTGGAAGGAGATTCACTCTGTGTCTGACCCCGGGAGTGTGTGATAGGACGGTGAGGAGGGAGATTCACTCTTTGTCTGACCCCGGGAGTTTGTAATGGAAAGGTGTGGAGGGAGGTTCACTTTGTGTCTGAACCTTGGAATTTTTGATGGGATGGTGTGGAAGGAGATTCACTCTGTATCTGACCCCGGGCAATGTGTGATGGGACGGTGAGGAGGGAGATTCAATCTGTTTCTGACCGCGGGAACTTGTGATGGGACGGTTTGGATGGAGGTTCACTCCGAGTCTGACCCCGGGAGTGTGTGATGGGACGGTGAAGAGGGAGATTCACTCTGTGTCTGACCCCGGGCTTTTGTGATGGGACGGTGAGGAGGGAGATTCAATCTGTTTCTGACCGCGGGAACGTGTGATGGGACGGTTTGGATGGAGGTTCACTCCGAGTCTGACCCCGGGAGTGTGTGACGGGACGGTGTGGAGGGAGATTCAATCTCTGTCTGACCCCGGGAACGTGTGATGGGACGGTTGGATTGAGATTTACTCTGTGTCAGACCCCGGGAGTGTGTGAAGGGACGGTGAGAAGGGAGTTTCACTCTGTTTCACACCCCGGGAGTTTGTGGTGGATAGGTGTGGATGCAGATTCACTCTAAGTCTGACCCCGGGAAATTGTGATGGGACGGTGAAGAGGGAGATTCACTCTGTGTCTGACCCCGGAAGTTTGTGATCGGACGGTGTGGATGCTGGTTCACTCTGAGTCTGATCCAGGGAGTGTGTGATGGGACGGTGAAGAGGGAGATTCACTTTGTGTCTGACACCGGGAACGTGTGATGGTACGGTTGGATGGAGATTGTCTCTGTGTCTGACACATGGCTTTTGTGATGGGTCGGTGAGGAGGGCGATTCACTCTGTGTCTGACCCCGAGAGTGTATGTTGGGACTGTGAGAATGGAGATTCACTCTGCGTCTGACCCCGGGATTTTGTGATGGGACGGTGAGGAGGGAGATTCACTCTGTGTCTGACCCCGGGAGTGTGTGATGGGACCGTGAGGAGTGAGATTTACTCTTTGTCTGACCCCGTGAGTTTGTCATGGAAAGGTGTGGATGCAGATTCTCTCTATGTCTGAACCCTTGAATTTGTGATGGAACGGTGTGGAAGGAGATTCACTCTGTGTCTGACCCCGGGAGTGTGTGATAGGACGGTGAGGAGGGAGATTCACTCTTTGTCTGACCCCGGGAGTTTGTAATGGAAAGGTGTTGAGGGAGGTTCACTTTGTGTCTGACCCCTGGAATTTTTGATGGGATGGTGTGGAAGGAGATTCACTCTGTGTCTGACCCCGGGCAATGTGTGATGGGACGGTGTGGATGGAGATTCTCTCTGTGTCTGACCCCGGGCTTTTGTGATGGGACGGTGAGGAGGGAGATTCAATCTGTTTCTGACCGCGGGAACGTGTGATGGGACGGTTGGATGGAGATTCACTTTGTGTCTGACCCCTGGCTTTTGAGATGGGACGATGTGGAGGGAGATTCAATCTGTTTCTGACCCCGGGATCGTGTGATGAAACGGTTTGGATGGAGGTTCACTCTGAGTCTGAACCCGGGAGTGTGTGATGGGACGGTGAATAGGGAGATTCACTCTGTGTCTGACCCCGGAAGTTTGTGATGGGACGGTGTGGATGGAGATTCACTCTGTGTCTGACTCCGGGAGTGTGTGATAGGACAGTGAGGAGGGAGATTCACTCTGTCTCTGACCCCGGGAGTGTGTGATGGGACCGTGAGGAGTGAGATTTACTCTTTGTCTGACCCCGTGAGTTTGTCATGGAAAGGTGTGGATGCAGATTCTCTCTATGTCTGACCCCTTGAATTTGTGATGGAACGGTGTGGAAGGAGATTCACTCTGTGTCTGACCCCGGGAGTGTGTGATAGGACGGTGAGGAGGGAGATTCACTCTTTGTCTGACCCCGGGAGTTTGTCATGGAAAGGTGTGGATGCAGATTCTCTCTATGTCTGACCCCTTGAATTTGTGATGGAACGGTGTGGAAGGAGATTCACTCTGTGTCTGACCCCGGGAGTGTGTGAAGGGACGGTGAGGAGGGATTTTCACTCTGTTTCACACCCCGGGAGTTTGTGATGGATAAGTGTGGATGCAGATCCACTCTAAGTCTGACCCCGGGAGTGTGTGATAGGACGGTGAGGAGGGAGATTCACTCTGTGTCTGACCCCGGGCAATGTGTGATGGGACGGTGTGGATGGAGATTCTCTCTGTGTCTGACCCCGGGCTTTTGTGATGGGACGGTGAGGAGGGAGATTCAATCTGTTTCTGACCGCGGGAACGTGTGATGGGACGGTTGGATGGAGATTCACTTTGTGTCTGACCCCTGGCTTTTGTGATGGGACGATGTGGAGGGAGATTCAATCTGTTTCTGACCCCGGGATCGTGTGATGGAACGGTTTGGATGGAGGTTCACTCTGAGTTTGAAACGGGAGTGTGTGATGGGACGGTGAATAGGGAGATTCACTCTGTGTCTGACGCCGGGCTTTTGTGATGGGACGGTGTGGATGGAGATTCACTCTGTGTCTGACCCCGGGAGTGTGTGATAGGACGGTGTGGAGGGAGATTCACTCTGAGTCTGACCCCGGGAGTGTGTGATGGGACCGTGAGGAGTGAGATTTACTCTTTGTCTGACCCCGTTTGTTTGTCATGGAAAGGTGTGGATGCAGATTCTCTCTATGTCTGACCCCTTGAATTTGTGATGGAACGGTGTGGAAGGAGATTCACTCTGTGTCTGACCCCGGGAGTGTGTGATAGGACGGTGAGGAGGGAGATTCACTCTTTGTCTGACCCCGGGAGTTTGTCATGGAAAGGTTTGGATGCAGATTCTCTCTATGTCTGACCCCTTGAATTTGTGATGGAACGGTGTGGAAGGAGATTCACTCTGTGTCTGACCCCGGGAGTGTGTGATAGGACGGTGTGGATGGAGATTCACTCTGTGTCTGACCCCGGGAGTGTGTGATGGGACCGTGAGGAGTGTGATTTACTCTTTGTCTGACCCCGTGAGTTTGTCATGGAAAGGTGTGGATGCAGATTCTCTCTATGTCTGACCCCTTGAATTTGTGATGGAACGGTGTGGAAGGAGATTCACTCTGTGTCTGACCCCGGGAGTGTGTGATAGGACGGTGAGGAGGGAGATTCACTCTTTGTCTGACCCCGGGAGTTTGTCATGGAAAGGTGTGGATGCAGATTCTCTCTATGTCTGACCCCTTGAATTTGTGATGGAACGGTGTGGAAGGAGATTCACTCTGTGTCTGACCCCGGGAGTGTGTGAAGGGACGGTGAGGAGGGAGTTTCACTCTGTTTCACACCCCGGGAGTTTGTGATGGATAAGTGTGGATGCAGATTCACTCTAAGTCTGACCCCGGGAGTGTGTGATAGGACGGTGAGGAGGGAGATTCACTCTGTGTCTGACCCCGGGCAATGTGTGATGGGACGGTGTGGATGGAGATTCTCTCTGTGTCTGACCCCGGGCTTTTGTGATGGGACGGTGAGGAGGGAGATTCAATCTGTTTCTGACCGCGGGAACGTGTGATGGGACGGTTGGATGGAGATTCACTTTGTGTCTGACCCCTGGCTTTTGTGATGGGACGATGTGGAGGGAGATTCAATCTGTTTCTGACCCCGGGATCGTGTGATGGAACGGTTTGGATGGAGGTTCACTCTGAGTTTGAACCGGGAGTGTGTGATGGGACGGTGAATAGGGAGATTCACTCTGTGTGTGACGCCGGGCTTTTGTGATGGGACGGTGAGGAGGGAGATTCACTCAGTGTCTGACCCCGGAAGTTTGTGATGGGACGGTGTGGATGGAGATTCACTCTGTGTCTGACCCCGGGAGTGTGTGATAGGACGGTGAGGAGGGAGATTCACTCTGAGTCTGACCCCGGGAGTGTGTGATGGGACCGTGAGGAGTGAGATTTACTCTTTGTCTGACCCCGTGAGATTCACTCTTTGTCTGACCCCGGGAGTTTGTCATGGAAAGGTGTGGATGCAGATTCTCTCTATGTCTGACCCCTTGAATTTGTGATGGAACGGTGTGGAAGGAGATTCACTCTGTGTCTGACCCCGGGAGTGTGTGATAGGACGGTGAGGAGGGAGATTCACTCTTTGTCTGACCCCGGGAGTTTGTCATGGAAAGGTGTGGATGCAGATTCTCTCTATGTCTGACCCCTTGAATTTGTGATGGAACGGTGTGGAAGGAGATTCACTCTGTGTCTGACCCCGGGAGTGTGTGATAGGACGGTGAGGAGGGAGATTCACTCTTTGTCTGACCCCGGGAGTTTGTCATGGAAAGGTGTGGATGCAGATTCTCTCTATGTCTGACCCCTTGAATTTGTGATGGAACGGTGTGGAAGGAGATTCACTCTGTGTCTGACCCCGGGAGTGTGTGATGGGACCGTGAGGAGTGAGATTTACTCTTTGTCTGACTCCGTGAGTTTGTCATGGAAAGGTGTGGATGCAGATTCTCTCTATGTCTGACCCCTTGAATTTGTGATGGAACGGTGTGGAAGGAGATTCACTCTATGTCTGACCCCGGGAGTGTGTGATAGGATGGTGAGGAGGGAGATTCACTCTTTGTCTGACCCCGGGAGTTTGTAATGGAAAGGTGTGGAGGGAGGTTCACTTTGTGTCTGACCCCTGGAATTTTTGATGGGATGGAGTGGAAGGAGATTCACTCTGTGTCTGACCCCGGGCAATGTGTGATGGGACGGTGTGGATGGAGATTCTCTCTGTGTCTGACCCCGGGCTTTTGTGATGGGACGGTGAGGAGGGAGGTTCAATCTGTTTCTGACCGCGGGAACGTGTGATGGGACGGTTGGATGGAGATTCACTTTGTGTCTGACCCCTGGCTTTTGAGATGGGACGATGTGGAGGGAGATTCAATCTGTTTCTGACCCCGGGATCGTGTGATGGAACGGGTTGGATGGAGGTTCACTCTCAGTTTGAACCCGGGAGTGTGTGATGGGACGGTGAATAGGGAGATTCACTCTGTGTCTGACGCCGGGCATTTGTGATGGGACGGTGAGGAGGGAGATTCACTCAGTGTCTGACCCCGGAAGGTTGTGATGGGACGGTGTGGATGGAGATTCACTCTGTGTCTGACCCCGGGAGTGTGTGATAGGACGGTGAGGAGGGAGATTCACTCTGAGTCTGACCCCGGGAGTGTGTGATGGGACCGTGAGGAGTGAGATTTACTCTTTGTCTGACCCCGTGAGTTTGTCATGGAAAGTTGTGGATGCAGATTCTCTCTATGTCTGACCCCTTGAATTTGTGATGGAACGGTGTGGAAGGAGATTCACTCTGTGTCTGACCCCGGGAGTGTGTGATAGGACGGTGAGGAGGGAGATTCACTCTTTGTCTGACCCCGGGAGTTTGTCATGGAAAGGTGTGGATGCAGATTCTCTCTATGTCTGACCCCTTGAATTTGTGATGGAACGGTGTGGAAGGAGATTCACTCTGTGTCTGACCCCGGGAGTGTGTGATAGGACGGTGTGGATGGAGATTCACTCTGTGTCTGACCCCGGGAGTGTGTGATGGGACCGTGAGGAGTGAGATTTACTCTTTGTCTGACCCCGTGAGTTTGTCATGGAAAGGTGTGGATGAAGATTCGCTCTATGTCTGACCCCTTGAATTTGTGATGGAACGGTGTGGAAGGAGATTCACTCTGTGTCTGACCCCGGGAGTGTGTGATAGGACGGTGAGGAGGGAGATTCACTCTTTGTCTGATCCCGGGAGTTTGTAATGGAAAGGTGTGGAGGGAGGTTCACTTTGTGTCTGAACCCCGGAATTTTTGATGGGATGGTGTGGAAGGAGATTCACTCTGTGTCTGACCCCGGGCAATGTGCGATGGGACGGTGTGGATGGAGATTCTCTCTGTGTCTGACCCCGGGCTTTTGTGATGGGACGGTGAGGAGGGAGATTCAATCTGTTTCTGACCGCGGGAACGTGTGATGGGACGGGTGGATGGAGATTCACTTTGTGTCTGACCCCTGGCTTTTGTGATGGGACGATGTGGAGGGAGATTCAATCTGTTTCTGACCCCGGGATCGTGTGATGGAACGGTTTGGATGGAGGTTCACTCTGAGTCTGAACCTGGGAGTGTGTGATGGGACGGTGAATAGGGAGATTCACTCTGTGTCTGACGCCGGGCTTTTGTGATGTGACGGTGAGGAGGGAGATTCACTCTGTGTCTGACCCCGGAAGTTTGTGATGGGACTGTGTGGATGGAGATTCACTCTGTGTCTGACCCCGGGAGTGTGTGATAGGACGGTGAGGAGGGAGATTCACTCTGAGTCTGACCCCTGGAGTGTGTGATGGGACCGTGAGGAGTGAGATTTACTCTTTGTCTGACCCCGTGAGTTTGTCATGGAATGGTGTGGATGCAGATTCTCTCTATGTCTGACCTCTGGCTTTTGTGATGGGACGATGTGGAAGGAGATTCAATCTGTTTCTGACCCCGGGATCGTGTGATGGAACGGTTTGGATGGAGGTTCACTCTGAGTATGAACCCGGGAGTGTGTGATGGGACGGTGAATAGGGAGATTCACTCTGTGTCTGACGCCGGGCATTTGTGATGGGACGGTGAGGAGGGAGATTCACTCAGTGTCTGACCCCGGAAGTTTGAGATGGGACGGTGTGGATGGAGATTCACTCTGTGTCTGACCCCGGGAGTGTGTGATAGGACGGTGAGGAGGGAGATTCACTCTGAGTCTGACCCCGGGAGTGTGTGATGGGACCGTGAGGAGTGAGATTTACTCTTTGTCTGACCCCGTGAGTTTGTCATGGAAAGGTGTGGATGCAGATTCTCTCTATGTCTGACCCCTTGAATTTGTGATGGAACGGTGTGGAAGGAGATTCACTCTGAGTCTGACCCCTGGAGTGTGTGATGGGACCGTGAGGAGTGAGATTTACTCTATGTCTGACCCCGTGAGTTTGTCATGGAAAGGTGTGGATGCAGATTCTCTCTATGTCTGACCCCTGGAATTTTTGATGGGATGGTGTGGAAGGAGATTCACTCTGTGTCTGACCCCGGGCAATGTGTGATGGGACGGTGTGGATGGAGATTCTCTCTGTGTCTGACCCCGGGCTTTTGTGATGGGACGGTGAGGAGGGAGATTCAATCTGTTTCTGACCGCGGGAACGTGTGATGGGACGGTTGGATGGAGATTCACTTTGTGTCTGACCCCTGGCTTTTGTGATGGGACGATGTGGAGGGAGATTCAATCTGTTTCTGACCCCGGGATCGTGTGATGGAACGGTTTGGATGGAGGTTCACTCTGAGTTTGAACCCGGGAGTGTGTGATGGGACGGTGAATAGGGAGATTCACTCTGTGTCTGACGCCGGGCTTTTGTGATGGGACGGTGAGGAGGGAGATTCACTCTGTGTCTGACCCCGGAAGTTTGTAATGGGACGGTGTGGATGGAGATTCACTCTGTGTCTGACTCCGGGAGTGTGTGATAGGACGGTGAGGAGGGAGATTCACTCTGTCACTGACCCCGGGAGTGTGTGATGGGACCGTGAGGAGTGAGATTTACTCTTTGTCTGACCCCGTGAGTTTGTCATGGAAAGGTGTGGATGCAGATTCTCTCTATGTCTGACCCCTTGAATTTGTGATGGAACGGTGTGGAAGGAGATTCACTCTGTGTCTGACCCCGGGAGTGTGTGATAGGACGGTGAGGAGGGAGATTCACTCTTTGTCTGACCCCGGGAGTTTGTCATGGAAAGGTGTGGATGCAGATTCTCTCTATGTCTGACCCCTTGAATTTCTGATGGAACGGTGTGGAAGGAGATTCACTCTGTGCCTGACACCGGGATTGTGTGAAGGGACGGTGAGGAGGGAGTTTCACTCTGTTTCACACCCCGGGAGTTTGTGATGGATAAGTGTGGATGCAGATTCAATCTAAGTCTGACCCCGGGAGTGTGTGATAGGACGGTGAGGAGGGAGATTCACTCTGTGTCTGACCCAGTGAGTGTGTGATAGGACGTTGAGGAGGGAGAATCACTCTTTGTCTAACCCCGTGAGTTTGTCATGGAAAGGTGTGGATGCAGATTCTCTCTATGTCTGACCCCTTGAATTTGTGATGGAACGGTGTGGAAGGAGATTCACTCTGTGTCTGACCCAGTGAGTGTGTGATAGGACGTTGAGGAGGGAGATTCACTCTTTGTCTGACCCCGGGAGTTTGTAATGGAAAGGTGTGGAGGGAGGTTCACTTTGTGTCTGACCCCTGGAATTTTTGATGGGATGGTGTGGAAGGAGATTCACTCTGTGTCTGACCCCGGGCAATGTGTGATGGGACGGTGTGGATGGAGATTCTCTCTGTGTCTGACCCCGGGCTTTTGTGATGGGACGGTGAGGAGGGAGATTCACTCAGTGTCTGACCCCGGAAGTTTGTGATGGGACGGTGTGGATGGAGATTCACTCTGTGTCTGACCCCGGGAGTGTGTGATAGGACGGTGAGGAGGGAGATTCACTCTGAGTCTGACCCCGGGAGTGTGTGATGGGACCGTGAGGAGTGAGATTTACTCTTTGTCTGACCCCGTGAGTTTGTCATGGAAAGTTGTGGATGCAGATTCTCTCTATGTCTGACCCCTTGAATTTGTGATGGAACGGTGTGGAAGGAGATTCACTCTGTGTCTGACCCCGGGAGTGTGTGATAGGACGGTGAGGAGGGAGATTCACTCTTTGTCTGACCCCGGGAGTTTGTCATGGAAAGGTGTGGATGCAGATTCTCTCTATGTCTGACCCCTTGAATTTGTGATGGAACGGTGTGGAAGGAGATTCACTCTGTGTCTGACCCCGGGAGTGTGTGATAGGACGGTGTGGATGGAGATTCACTCTGTGTCTGACCCCGGGAGTGTGTGATGGGACCGTGAGGAGTGAGATTTACTCTTTTTCTGACCCCGTGAGTTTGTCATGGAAAGGTGTGGATGCAGATTCTCTCTATGTCTGACCCCTTGAATTTGTGATGGAACGGTGTGGAAGGAGATTCACTCTGTGTCTGACCCCGGGAGTGTGTGATAGGACGGTGAGGAGGGAGATTCACTCTTTGTCTGATCCCGGGAGTTTGTAATGGAAAGGTGTGGAGGGAGGTTCACTTTGTGTCTGAACCCTGGAATTTTTGATGGGATGGTGTGGAAGGAGATTCACTCTGTGTCTGACCCCGGGCAATGTGCGATGGGACGGTGCGGATGGAGATTCTCTCTGTGTCTGACCCCGGGCTTTTGTAATGGGACGGTGAGGAGGGAGATTCAATCTGTTTCTGACCGCGGGAACGTGTGATGGGACGGGTGGATGGAGATTCACTTTGTGTCTGACCCCTGGCTTTTGTGATGGGACGATGTGGAGGGAGATTCAATCTGTTTCTGACCCCGGGATCGTGTGATGGAACGGTTTGGATGGAGGTTCACTCTGAGTCTGAACCCGGGAGTGTGTGATGGGACGGTGAATAGGGAGATTCACTCTGTGTCTGACGCCGGGCTTTTGTGATGTGACGGTGAGGTGGGAGATTCACTCTGTGTCTGACCCCGGAAGTTTGTGATGGTACTGTGTGGATGGAGATTCACTCTGTGTCTGACCCCGGGAGTGTGTGATAGGACGGTGAGGAGGGAGATTCACTCTGAGTCTGACCCCTGGAGTGTGTGATGGGACCGTGAGGAGTGAGATTTACACTTTGTCTGACCCCGTGAGTTTGTCATGGAATGGTGTGGATGCAGATTCTCTCTATGTCTGACCCCTGGCTTTTGTGATGGGACGATGTGGAGGGAGATTCAATCTGTTTCTGACCCCGGGATCGTGTGATGGAACGGTTTGGATGGAGGTTCACTCTGAGTTTGAACCCGGGAGTGTGTGATGGGACGGTGAATAGGGAGATTCACTCTGTGTCTGACGCCGGGCATTTGTGATGGGACGGTGAGGAGGGAGATTCACTCAGTGTCTGACCCCGGAAGTTTGTGATGGGACGGTGTGGATGGAGATTCACTCTGTGTCTGACCCGGGAGTGTGTGATAGGACGGTGAGGAGGGAGATTCACTCTGAGTCTGACCCCGGGAGTGTGTGATGGGACCGTGAGGAGTGAGATTTACTCTTTGTCTGACCCCGTGAGTTTGTCATGGAAAGGTGTGGATGCAGATTCTCTCTATGTCTTACCCCTTGAATTTGTGATGGAACGGTGTGGAAGGAGATTCACTCTGAGTCTGACCCCTGGAGTGTGTGATGGGACCCTGAGGAGTGAGATTTACTCTATGTCTGACCCCGTGAGTTTGTCATGGAAAGGTGTGGATGCAGATTCTCTCTATGTCTGACCCCTGGAATTTTTGATGGGATGGTGTGGAAGGAGATTCACTCTGTGTCTGACCCCGGGCAATGTGTGATGGGACGGTGTGGATGGAGATTCTCTCTGTGTCTGACCCCGGGCTTTTGTGATGGGACGGTGAGGAGGGAGATTCAATCTGTTTCTGACCGCGGGAACGTGTGATGGGACGGGTGGATGGAGATTCACTTTGTGTCTGACCCCTGGCTTTTGTGATGGGACGATGTGGAGGGAGATTCAATCAGTTTCTGACCCCGGGATCGTGTGATGGAACGGTTTGGATGGAGGTTCACTCTGAGTTTGAACCCGGGAGTGTGTGATGGGACGGTGAATAGGGAGATTCACTCTGTGTCTGACGCCGGGCTTTTGTGATGGGACGGTGAGGAGGGAGATTCACTCTGTGTCTGACCCCGGAAGTTTGTAATGGGACGGTGTGGATGGAGATTCACTCTGTCTCTGACCCCGGGAGTGTGTGATGGGACCGTGAGGAGTGAGATTTACTCTTTGTCTGACCCCGTGAGTTTGTCATGGAAAGGTGTGGATGCAGATTCTCTCTATGTCTGACCCCTTGAATTTGTGATGGAACGGTGTGGAAGGAGATTCACTCTGTGTCTGACCCCGGGAGTGTGTGATAGGACGGTGAGGAGGGAGATTCACTCTTTGTCTGACCCCGGGAGTTTGTCATGGAAAGGTGTGGATGCAGATTCTCTCTATGTCTGACCCCTTGAATTTCTGATGGAACGGTGTGGAAGGAGATTCACTCTGTGTCTGACCCCGGGATGGTGTGAAGGGACGGTGAGGAGGGAGTTTCACTCTGTTTCACACCCCGGGATTTTGTGATGGATAAGTGTGGATGCAGATTCAATCTAAGTCTGACCCCGGGAGTGTGTGATAGGACGGTGAGGAGGGAGATTCACTCTGTGTCTGACCCAGTGAGTGTGTGATAGGACGTTGAGGAGGGAGATTCACTCTTTGTCTAACCCCGTGAGTTTGTCATGGAAAGGTGTGGATGCAGATTCTCTCTATGTCTGACCCCTTGAATTTGTGATGGAACGGTGTGGAAGGAGATTCACTCTGTGTCTGACCAAGTGAGTGTGTGATAGGACGTTGAGGAGGGAGATTCACTCTTTGTCTGACCCCGGGAGTTTGTAATGGAAAGGTGTGGAGGGAGGTTCACTTTGTGTCTGACCCCTGGAATTTTTGATGGGATGGTGAGGAGGGAGATTCAATCTGTTTCTGACCGCGGGAACGTGTGATGGGACGGTTGGATGGAGATTCACTTTGTGTCTGACCCCTGGCTTTTGTGATGGGACGATGTGGAGGGAGATTCAATCTGTTTCTGACGCCGGGATCGTGTGATGGAACGGTTTGGATGGAGGTTCACTCTGAGTTTGAACCCGGGAGTGTGTGATGGGACGGTGAATAGGGAGATTCACTCTGTGTCTGACGCCGGGCATTTGTGATGGGACGGTGAGGAGGGAGATTCACTCAGTGTCTGACCCCGGAAGTTTGTGATGGGACGGTGTGGATGGAGATTCACTCTGTGTCTGACCCCGGGAGTGTGTGATAGGACGGTGAGGAGGGAGACTCACTCTGAGTCTGACCCCGGGAGTGTGTGATAGGACGGTGAGGAGGGAGATTCACTCTTTGTCTGACCCCGGGAGTTTGTCATGGAAAGGTGTGGATGCAGATTCTCTCTATGTCTGACCCCTTGAATTTGTGATGGAACGGTGTGGAAGGAGATTCACTCTGTGTCTGACCCCGGGAGTGTGTGATGGGACCGTGAGGAGTGAGATTTACTCTTTGTCTGACCCCGTGAGTTTGTCATGGAAAGGTGTGGATGCAGATTCTCTCTATGTCTGACCCCTTGAATTTGTGATGGGACGGTGAGTAGGGAGATTCACTCTGTGTCTGACCCCGTGAGATCGTGATGGGCCGGTGTGGATGGAGATTCCCTCTGTGTCTGACCCCGGGAGTGTGTGATGGGACGGTGTGTTTGGAAATTCACTCTTTGTCTAACCCCGGGAGTGTGTGATGGGTCGGTTAGGAGGGAGATTCACTCTGTGTCTGACCCCGGGCTTTTGTGATGGGACGGTGTGGATGGAGATTCACTCTGAGTCTGACCCAGGGAAAGTATGATGGGACGGTTTGGATGGACATTCACTTTGTGTCTGGCACCGGTTTTTTGTGATGGGAAGGTCTGGATGGAGATTCACTCTGTGTCTGACCCCGGAACTTTGTGATGGGACGGTGTGGATGGAGATTCACTCTGTGTCTGACCCCGGGAGTGTGTGATAGGACGGTGAGGAGGGAGATTCACTCTGTGTCTGACCCCGGGAACGTGTGATGGGACGGTTTGGATGCAGATTCACTCTGTGTCTAACCCCGGGAGTGTGTGATGGGACCGTGAGGAGTGAGATTTACTCTTTGTCTGACCCCGTGCGTTTGTCATGGAAAGGTGTGGATGCAGATTCTCTCTATGTCTGACCCCTTGAATTTGTGATGGAACGGTGTGGAAGGAGATTCACTCTGTGTCTGACCCCGGGAGTGTGTGATAGGACGGTGAGGAGGGAGATTCACTCTTTGTCTGACCCCGGGAGTTTGTCATGGAAAGGTGTGGATGCAGATTCTCTCTATGTCTGACCCCTGGAATTTTGTGATGGGACGGTGAGGAGGGAGATTCAATCTCTGTCTGACCCCGGGAACGTGTGAAGGGACGGTTGGATTGAGATTTACTCTGTATCTGACCCCGAGAGTGTATGTTGGGACTGTTAGGATGGAGATTCACTCTGCGTCTGACCCCGGGAGTGTGTGATAGGACGGTGTGGAGGGAGATTCACTCTGTGCCTGACCCCGGGAGTGTGTGATGGGGCCGTGAGGAGAGAGATTAACTCTTTGTCTGACCCCTTAATTTTTCATGGAAAGGTGTGGATGCAGATTCTCTCTATGTCTGACCCCTTGAATTTGTGATGGAACGGTGTGGAAGGAGATTCACTCTGTGTCTGACCCCGAGAGTGTGTGATAGGACGGTGAGGAGGGAGATTCACTCTTTGTCTGACCCCGGGAGTTTGTCATGGAAAGGTCTGGATGCAGATTCTCTCTATGTCTGATCCCTGGAATTTTGTGATGGGACGGTGAGGAGGGAGATTCAATCTCTGTCTGACCCCGGGAACGTGTGATGGGACGGTTGGATTGAGATTTACTCTGTATCTGACCCCGAGAGTGTATGTTGGGACTTTTAGGATGGAGATTCACTCTGCGTCTCACCCCGGGACCCTGTGATGGGACGGTTTGGATGGAGATTCACTCTGTGTCAGACCCCGGGAGTGTGTGAAGGGACGGTGAGGAGGGAGTTTCACTCTGTTTCACACCCCGGGAGTTTGTGATGGATAGGTGCGGATGCAGATTCACTCTGTGTCTGACCCCGGGAGTGTGTGATAGGACGGTGTGGAGGGAGATTCACTCTGTGTCTGACCCCGGGAGTGTGTGATGGGGCAGTGAGGAGTGAGATTAACTCTTTGTCTGACCCCTTGAGTTTGTCATGGAAAGGTGTGGAAGGAGATTCACTCTGTTTCTGACCCCGGCAATGTGTGATGGGACGGTTTGGATGGAGGTTCACTCTGTGTCTGACCCCTGGAATTTGTGATGGGATTGTGAGGAGGGAGGTTCACTTTGTGTCTGACCCCTGGAGTTTATGATGTGACGGTGTGGAGGGAGATTCAATCTGTGTCTGACCACGGCAATGTGAGATGGGACGGTTTGGATGGAAATTCTCTCTGTGTCTGACCCCGGGCTTTTGTGATGGGACGGTGAGGAGGGAGATTCAATCTGTTTCTGACCGCGGGAACGTGAAATGGGACGGTTGGATGGAGATTCACTTTGTGTCTGACCCCTGGCTTTTGTGATGGGGCGATGTGGAGGGAGATTCAATCTGTTTCTGACCCCGGGATCGTGTGATGGAACGGTTTGGATGGAGGTTCACTCTGAGTCTGAACCCGGGAGTGTGTGATGGGACGGTGAATAGGGAGATTCACTCTCTGTCTGACCCCGGCAACGTGTGATGGGACGGTTTGGATGGAGGTTCACTCAGTGTCTGACCCCGGGAGTTTAAAAGATGTGACGGTGTGGATGGAGATTCACTCTGTGTATTACCCCGGGAATTTGTGATGGGACGGTTTGGATGGAGATTCACTCTGTGACTGACCCCGGGCTTTTGTGATGGGACGGTGAAGAGGGAGATTCACTCTGTGTCTGACCCCGGGATCGTGTGATGGAACGGTTTGGATGGAGGTTCACTCTGAGTCTGAACCCGGGAGTGTGTGATGGGACGGTGAATAGGGAGATTCACTCTGTGTCTGACCCCGGGAGTGTGCGATGGAACGGTTTGGATGGAGGTTCACTCTGAGTCTGAACCCGGGAGTGTGTGATGGGACGGTGAATAGGGAGATTCACTCTGTGTCTGACGCCGGGCTTTTGTGATGGGACGGTGAGGAGGGAGATTCACTCTGAGTCTGAACCCGGGAGTGTGTGATGGGACGGTGAATAGGGAGATTCAATCTGTTTCTGACCCCGGGATCGTGTGATGGAACGGTTTGGATGGAGGTTCACTCTGAGTCTGAACCCGGGAGTGTGTGATGGGACGGTGAATAGGGAGATTCACTCTGTGTCAAACGCCGGGCTTTTGTGATGGGACGGTGAGGAGGGAGATTCACTCTGTGTCTGACCCCGGGAGTGTGTGATAGGACGGTGAGGAGGGAGATTCACTCTCTGTCTGACCCCGGCAATGTGTGATGGGACGGTTTGGATGGAGGTTCACTCAGTGTCTGACCCCGGGAGTTTAAAAGATGTGACGGTGTGGATGGAGATTCACTCTGTGTATTACCCCGGGAATGTGTGATGGGACGGTTTGGATGGAGATTCACTCTGTGACTGACCCCGGGCTTTTGTGATGGGACGGTGAAGAGGGAGATTCACTCTGTGTCTGACCCCGGGATCGTGTGATGGAACGGTTTGGATGGAGGTTCACTCTGAGTCTGAACCCGGGAGTGTGTGATGGGACGGTGAATAGGGAGATTCACTCTGTGTCTGACCCCGGGAGTGTGTGATAGGACGGTGAGGAGGGAGATTCACTCTGTGTCTGACCCCGGGAACGTGTGATGGGACGGTTTGGATGCAGATTCACTCTGTGTCTGACCCCGGGAGTGTGTGATGGGACCGTGAGGAGTGAGATTTACTCTTTGTCTGACCCCGTGAGTTTGTCATGGAAAGGTGTGGATGCAGATTCTCTCTATGTCTGACCCCTTGAATTTGTGATGGAACGGTGTGGAAGGAGATTCACTCTGTGTCTGACCCCGGGAGTGTGTGATAGGACGGTGAGGAGGGAGATTCACTCTTTGTCTGACCCCGGGAGTTTGTCATGGAAAGGTGTGGATGCAGATTCTCTCTATGTCTGACCCCTGGAATTTTGTGATGGGACGGTGAGGAGGGAGATTCAATCTCTGTCTGACCCCGGGAACGTGTGAAGGGACGGTTGGATTGAGATTTACTCTGTATCTGACCCCGAGAGTGTATGTTGGGACTGTTAGGATGGAGATTCACTCTGCGTCGGACCCCGGGACCCTGTGATGGGACGGTTTGGATGGAGATTCACTCTGTGTCAGACCCCGGGAGTGTGTGAAGGGACGGTGAGGAGGGAGTTTCACTCTGTTTCACACCCCGGGAGTTTGTGATGGATAGGTGTGAATGCAGATTCCCTCTAAGTCTGACCCCGGGAATATGTGATGGGACGGTGAAGAGGGAGATTCACTCTGTGTCTGAGCCCGGGCTTTTGTGATGGGATGGTGAGGAGGGAAATTTACTCTATGTCTGACCCCTGGAATTTGTGATGGGATGGTGTGGAAGGAGATTCACTCTGTTTCTGACGCCGGCAATGTGTGATGGGACGGTTTGGATGGCGGTTCACTCTCTGTCTGACCCCTGGAATTTGTGATGGGATTGTGTGGAGGGAGGTTCACTTTGTGTCTGACCCCTGGAGTTTATGATGTGACGGTGTGTAGGGAGATTCAATCTGTGTCTGACCACGGCAATGTGAGATGGGACGGTTTGGATGGAGATTCACTGTGTCTGACCCCGGGCTTTTGTGATGGGACGGTGAGGAGGGAGATTCAATCTGTTTCTGACCGCGGGAACGTGTGATGGGACGGTTGGATGGAGATTCACTTTGTGTCTGTCCCCTGGCTTTTGTGATGGGACGATGTGGAGGGAGATTCAATCTGTGTCTGACCACGGCAATGTGAGATTGGACGGTTTGGATGGAGATTCACTCTGTGTCTGACCCCGGGCTTTTGTGATGGGACGGTGAGGAGGGAGATTCAATCTGTTTCTGACCGCGGGAACGTGTGATGGGACGGTTTGGATGGAGGTTCACTCCGAGTCTGACCCCGGGAGTGTGTGATGGGACGGTGAAGAGGGAGATTCTCTCTGTGTCTGACCCCGGGCTTTTGTGATGGGACGGTGAGGAGGGTGATTCACTCTGTGTCTGACCTCGGGAGTGTGTGATAGGACGGTGAGGAGGGAGATTCACTCTGTGTCTGACTCCGGGGACGTGTGATGGGACGGTTTGAATGCAGATTCACTCTGTGTCTGACCCCGGGAGTGTGTGATGGGACCGTGAGGAGGGAGATTTACTCTTTGTCTGACCCCGGGAGTTTGTCATGGAAAGGTGTGGATGCAGATTCTCTCTATGTCTGACCCCTGGAATTTTTGATGGGATGGTGTGGAAGGAGATTCACTCTGTGTCTGACCCCGGGCAATGTGCGATGGGACGGTGTGGATGCAGGTTCACTCAGTGTCTGACCACGGGATTTTGTGATGGGACCGTTTGGATGGAGATTCACTCAGTGTCTGACCCCGGGCTTTTGTGATGGGATTGTGTGGAGGGAGATTCACTCTGTGTCTGACCCCGTGAGTTTGTGATGGACTGTGCGGATGGAGATTCACTCTATGTCTTACCCCTGGAATTTGTGATGGGCCGGTCTGTATGGAGATTCACTTTGTGTCTGACCCAGGGTTTTTGTGATGGGCCGGTGTTAATGGAGTTTCACTTTGTGTCTGACCCAGGGTTTTTGTGATGGGCCGGTGATGAGGGTGATTCACTCTGTGTCTGACCCAGGGAATGTGTGATGGGACGGTTTGGATGCAGATTCACTCTGTGCCTGTCGCCGGGAGTGTGTGATGGGACGGTGAGGAGGGAGATTTACTCTTTGTCTGACCCCGGGAGTTTGTGATGGAAAGGTGTGGATGCAGATTCACTCTATGTCTGACCACTGGAATTTGTGATGGGATGATGTGGAAGGAGATTCACTCTGTGTCTGACCACGGCATTGTGTGATGGGACGGTTTAGATGGAGGTTCACTCAGTGTCTGACCCCTGGCTTTTGTGATGGGTTTGTGTGGAGGGAGATTCACTCTGTGTCTGACCCCGGGAGATTGTGATGGGACGGTTTGGATGGGGATTCACTCTGTGTCTGACCGCGGGGAAGTGTTAAGGGGCGTTTTGGATGTAGATTCACTCTGTCTGACCCCGGGCTTTTGTGATGGGAAGGTCTGAATGGAGATTCACTCTGTGTCTGACCCCGGGAGTTTGTGATGGGACGGTGTGGATGGAGACTCACTCTGTGTCAGACCCCGGGAGAGTGTGATGGGACGGTGTGGAGGGAGATTCACTCTGTTTCTGACCCCGGGAGTTTGTGATGGCAATGTGTGGTTGCAGATTCACTCTATGTCTGACCACGGAATTTGTGAATGGACGGTGTGGAGGGAGTTTCAATCTGTGTCTGACATCGGCAATGTGTGATGGGACGGTTTGGATGGAGATTCACTCTGTGTCTGACCACGGGCTTTTCTGATGGGACGGTGAGGAGGGCGATTCAATATCTGTCTGAACCAGGGCTTTTGTGATGGGACGGTGTGGAGGGAGATTCACTCTTTGTGTCTGACCCCTTGAGTTTGTGATGGGCCGGTGTGTATGGAGATTCACTTTGTGTCTGATCCAGGAGTGTGTGATAGGACGGTGAGGAGGGAGATTTACTCTTTGTCTGACCCCGTGAGTTTGTCATGGAAAGGTGTGGATGCAGATTCTCTCTATGTGTGACCCCTTGAATTTGTGATGGAACGGTGTGGAAGGAGATTCACTCTGTGTCTGACCCCGGGAGTGTGTACTGGGACGGTGAGGAGGGAGATTTACTCTTTGTCTGACCCCGGAAGTTTGTGATGGGACGGTGTGGATGGAGATTCACTCTGTGTCTGACCCCGGGAGTGTGTGATAGGACGGTGAGGAGGGAGATTCACTCTCTGTCTGACCCCGGCAATGTGTGATGGGACGGTTTGGATGGAGGTTCACTCAGTGTCTGACCCCGGGAGTTTAAAAGATGTGACGGTGTGGATGGAGATTCACTCTGTGTCTTACCCCGGGAATGTGTGATGGGACGGTTTGGATGGAGATTCACTCTGTGACTGACCCCGGGCTTTTGTGATGGGACGGTGAAGAGGGAGATACACTCTGTGTCTGACCCCGGGATCGTGTGATGGAACGGTTTGGATGGAGGTTCACTCTGAGTCTGAACCCGGGAGTGTGTGATGGGACGGTGAATAGGGAGATTCACTCTGTGTCTGACGCCGGGCTTTTGTGATGGGACGGTGAGGAGGGAGATTCACTCTGTGTCTGACCCCGGAACTTTGTGATGGGACGGTGTGTATGGAGATTCACTCTGTGTCTGACCCCGGGAGTGTGTGATAGGACGGTGAGGAGGGAGATTCACTCTGTGTCTGACCCCGGGAACGTGTGATGGGACGGTTTGGATGCAGATTCACTCTGTGTCTGACCCCGGGAGTGTGTGATGGGACCGTGAGGAGTGAGATATACTCTTTGTCTGACCCCGTGAGTTTGTCATGGAAAGGTGTGGATGCAGATTCTCTCTATGTCTGACCCCTTGAATTTGTGATGGAACGGTGTGGAAGGAGATTCACTCTGTGTCTGACCCCGGGAGTGTGTGATAGGACGGTGAGGAGGGAGATTCACTCTTTGTCTGACACCGGGAGTTTGTCATGGAAAGGTGTGGATGCAGATTCTCTCTATGTCTGACCCCTGGAATTTTGTGATGGGACGGTGAGGAGGCAGATTCAATCTCTGTCTGACCCCGGGAACGTGTGAAGGGACGGTTGGATTGAGATTTACTCTGTATCTGACCCCGAGAGTGTATGTTGGGACTGTTAGGATGGAGATTCACTCTGCGTCGGACCCCGGGACCCTGTGATGGGACGGTTTGGATGGAGATTCACTCTGTGTCAGACCCCGGGAGTGTGTGAAGGGACGGTGAGGAGGGAGTTTCACTCTGTTTCACACCCCGGGAGTTTGTGATGGATAGGTGTGAATGCAGATTCACTCTAAGTCTGACCCCGGGAATATGTGATGGGACGGTGAAGAGGGAGATTCACTCTGTGTCTGAGCCCGGGCTTTTGTGATGGGACGGTGAGGAGGGAGATTTACTCTATGTCTGACCCCTGGAATTTGTGATGGGATGGTGTGGAAGGAGATTCACTCTGTTTCTGACCCCGGCAATGTGTGATGGGACGGTTTGGATGGCGGTTCACTCTGTGTCTGACCCCTGGAATTTGTGATGGGATTGTGTGGAGGGAGGTTCACTTTGTGTCTGACCCCTGGAGTTTATGATGTGACGGTGTGTAGGGAGATTCAATCTTTGTCTGACCACGGCAATGTGAGATGGGACGGTTTGGATGGAGATTCTCTGTGTCTGACCCCGGGCTTTTGTGATGGGACGGTGAGGAGGGAGATTCAATCTGTTTCTGACCGCGGGAACGTGTGATGGGACGGTTGGATGGAGATTCACTTTGTGTCTGACCCCTGGCTTTTGTGATGGGACGATGTGGAGGGAGATTCAATCTGTGTCTGACCACGGCAATGTGAGATTGGACGGTTTGGATGGAGATTCACTCTGTGTCTGACCCCGGGCTTTTGTGATGGGACGGTGAGGAGGGAGATTCAATCTGTTTCTGACCGCGGGAACGTGTGATGGGACGGTTTGGATGGAGGTTCACTCCGACTCTGACCCCGGGAGTGTGTGATGGGACGGTGAAGAGGGAGATTCTCTCTGTGTCTGACCCCGGGCTTTTGTGATGGGACGGCGAGGAGGGTGATTCACTCTGTGTCTGACCCCGGGAGTGTGTGATAGGACGGTGAGGGGGGAGATTCACTCTGTGTCTGACTCCGGGGACGTGTGATGGGACGGTTTGAATGCAGATTCACTCTGTGTCTGACCCCGGGAGTGTGTGATGGGACCGTGAGGAGGGAGATTTACTCTTTGTCTGACCCCGGGAGTTTATCATGGAAAGGTGTGGATGCAGATTCTCTCTATGTCTGACCCCTGGAATTTTTGATAGGATGGTGTGGAAGGAGATTCACTCTGTGTCTGACCCCGGGCAATGTGCGATGGGACGGTGTGGATGCAGGTTCACTCAGTGTCTGACCACGGGATTTTGTGATGGGACCGTTTGGATGGAGATTCACTCAGTGTCTGACCCCGGGCTTTTGTGATGGGATTGTGTGGAGGGAGATTCACTCTGTGTCTGACCCCGTGAGTTTGTGATGGACTGTGCGGATGGAGATTCACTCTATGTCTTACCCCTGGAATTTGTGATGGGCCGGTCTGTATGGAGATTCACTTTGTGTCTGACCCAGGGTTTTTGTGATGGGCCGGTGTTAATGGAGTTTCACTTTGTGTCTGACCCAGGGTTTTTGTGATGGGCCGGTGATGAGGGTGATTCACTCTGTGTCTGACCCAGGGAATGTGTGATGGGACGGTTTGGATGCAGATTCACTCTGTGCCTGTCGCCGGGAGTGTGTGATGGGACGGTGAGGAGGGAGATTTACTCTTTGTCTGACCCCGGGAGTTTGTGATGGAAAGGTGTGGATGCAGATTCACTCTATGTCTGACCACTGGAATTTGTGATGGGATGATGTGGAAGGAGATTCACTCTGTGTCTGACCACGGCATTGTGTGATGGGACGGTTTAGATGGAGGTTCACTCAGTGTCTGACCCCTGGCTTTTGTGATGGGTTTGTGTGGAGGGAGATTCACTCTGTGTCTGACCCCGGGAGATTGTGATGGGACGGTTTGGATGGGGATTCACTCTGTGTCTGACCGCGGGGAAGTGTTAAGGGGCGTTTTGGATGTAGATTCACTCTGTGTCTGACCCCGGGCTTTTGTGATGGGAAGGTCTGAATGGAGATTCACTCTGTGTCTGACCCCGGGAGTTTGTGATGGGACGGTGTGGATGGAGACTCACTCTGTGTCAGACCCCGGGAGAGTGTGATGGGACGGTGTGGAGGGAGATTCACTCTGTTTCTGACCCCGGGAGTTTGTGATGGCAATGTGTGGTTGCAGATTCACTCTATGTCTGACCACGGAATTTGTGAATGGACGGTGTGGAGGGAGTTTCAATCTGTGTCTGACATCGGCAATGTGTGATGGGACGGTTTGGATGGAGATTCACTCTGTGTCTGACCCCGGGCTTTTGTGATGGAACGGTGTGGAGGGAGATTCACTCTGTGTCTGACCACGGGCTTTTGTGATGGGACGGTGAGGAGGGCGATTCAATATCTGTCTGAACCAGGGCTTTTGTGATGGGACGGTGTGGAGGGAGATTCACTCTGTGTCTGACCCCTTGAGTTTGTGATGGGCCGGTGTGTATGGAGATTCACTTTGTGTCTGATCCAGGAGTGTGTGATAGGACGGTGAGGAGGGAGATTTACTCTTTGTCTGACCCCGTGAGTTTGTCATGGAAAGGTGTGGATGCAGATTCTCTCTATGTCTGACCCCTTGAATTTGTGATGGAACGGTGTGGAAGGAGATTCACTCTGTGTCTGACCCCGGGAGTGTGTACTGGGACGGTGAGGAGGGAGATTTACTCTTTGTCTGACCCCGGAAGTTTGTGATGGGACGGTGTGGATGGAGATTCACTCTGTGTCTGACCCCGGGAGTGTGTGATAGGACGGTGAGGAGGGAGATTCACTCTCTGTCTGACCCCGGCAATGTGTGATGGGACGGTTTGGATGGAGGTTCACTCAGTGTCTGACCCCGGGAGTTTAAAAGATGTGACGGTGTGGATGGAGATTCACTCTGTGTATTACACCGGGAATGTGTGATGGGACGGTTTGGATGGAGATTCACTCTGTGACTGACCCCGGGCTTTTGTGATGGGACGGTGAAGAGGGAGATACACTCTGTGTCTGACCCCGGGATCGTGTGATGGAACGGTTTGGATGGAGGTTCACTCTGAGTCTGAACCCGGGAGTGTGTGATGGGACGGTGAATAGGGAGATTCACTCTGTGTCTGACGCCGGGCTTTTGTGATGGGACGGTGAGGAGGGAGATTCACTCTGTGTCTGACCCCGGAACTTTGTGATGGGACGGTGTGGATGGAGATTCACTCTGTGTCTGACCCCGGGAGTGTGTGATAGGACGGTGATGAGGGAGATTCACTCTGTGTCTGACCCCGGGAACGTGTGATGGGACGGTTTGGATGCAGATTCACTCTGTGTCTGACCCCGGGAGTGTGTGATGGGACCGTGAGGAGTGAGATTTACTCTTTGTCTGACCCCGTGAGTTTGTCATGGAAAGGTGTGGATGCAGATTCTCTCTATGTCTGACCCCTTGAATTTGTGATGGAACGGTGTGGAAGGAGATTCACTCTGTGTCTGACCCCGGGAGTGTGTGATAGGACGGTGAGGAGGGAGATTCACTCTTTGTCTGACCCCGGGAGTTTGTCATGGAAAGGTGTGGATGCAGATTCTCTCTATGTCTGACCTCTGGAATTTTGTGATGGGACGGTGAGGAGGGAGATTCAATCTCTGTCTGACCCCGGGAACGTGTGAAGGGACGGTTGGATTGAGATTTACTCTGTATCTGACCCCGAGAGTGTATGTTGGGACTGTTAGGATGGAGATTCACTCTGCGTCGGACCCCGGGACCCTGTGATGGGACGGTTTGGATGGAGATTCACTCTGTGTCAGACCCCGGGAGTGTGTGAAGGGACGGTGAGGAGGGAGTTTCACTCTGTTTCACACCCCGGGAGTTTGTGATGGATAGGTGTGAATGCAGATTCACTCTAAGTCTGACCCCGGGAATATGTGATGGGACGGTGAAGAGGGAGATTCACTCTGTGTCTGAGCCCGGGCTTTTGTGATGGGACGGTGAGGAGGGAGATTTACTCTATGTCTGACCCCTGGAATTTGTGATGGGATGGTGTGGAAGGAGATTCACTCTGTTTCTGACCCCGGCAATGTGTGATGGGACGGTTTGGATGGCGGTTCACTCTGTGTCTGACCCCTGGAATTTGTGATGGGATTGTGTGGAGGGAGGTTCACTTTGTGTCTGACCCCTGGAGTTTATGATGGGACGATGTGGAGGGAGATTCAATCTGTGTCTGACCACGGCAATGTGAGATTGGACGGTTTGGATGGAGATTCACTCTGTGTCTGACCCCGGGCTTTTGTGATGGGACGGTGAGGAGGGAGATTCAATCTGTTTCTGCCCGCGGGAACGTGTGATGGGACGGTTTGGATGGAGGTTCACTCCGAGTCTGACCCCGGGAGTGTGTGATGGGACGGTGAGGGGGGAGATTCACTCTGTGTCTGACCCCGGGCTTTTCTGATGGGACGGCGAGGAGGGTGATTCACTCTGTGTCTGACCCCGGGAGTGTGTGATAGGACGGTGAGGGGGGAGATTCACTCTGTGTCTGACTCCGGGGACGTGTGATGGGACGGTTTGAATGCAGATTCACTCTGTGTCTGACCCCGGGAGTGTGTGATGGGACCGTGAGGAGGGAGATTTACTCTTTGTCTGACCCCGGGAGTTTATCATGGAAAGGTGTGGATGCAGATTCTCTCTATGTCTGACCCCTGGAATTTTTGATGGGATGGTGTGGAAGGAGATTCACTCTGTGTCTGACCCCGGGCAATGTGCGATGGGACGGTGTGGATGCAGGTTCACTCAGTGTCTGACCACGGGCTTTTGTGATGGGACCGTTTGGATGGAGATTCACTCAGTGTCTGACCCCGGGCTTTTGTGATGGGATTGTGTGGAGGGAGATTCACTCTGTGTCTGACCCCGTGAGTTTGTGATGGACGGTGTGGATGGAGATTCACTCTATGTCTTACCCCTGGAATTTGTGATGGGCCGGTGTGTATGGAGATTCACTTTGTGTCTGACCCAGGGTTTTTGTGATGGGCCGGTGTTAATGGTGATTCACTTTGTGTCTGACCCCGCCAGTGTGTGATGGGACGGTGATGAGGGAGATTCACTCTGTGTCTGACCATCGGCAATGTGTGATGGGACGGTTTGGATGGAGATTCACTCTGTGTCTGACCCCGGGCTTTTGTGATGGAACGGTGAGGAGGGAGATTCACTCTGTGTCTGACCCCGGGCTTTTGTGATGGGACGGTGAGGAGGGCGATTCAATATCTGTCTGAACCAGGGCTTTTGTGATGGGACGGTGTGGAGGGAGATTCACTCTGTGTCTGACCCCTTGAGTTTGTGATGGGCCGGTGTGTATGGAGATTCACTTTGTGTCTGATCCAGGAGTTTGTGATAGGACGGTGAGGAGGGAGATTCACTCTGTGTCTGACCCCGGGAGTGTGTGATGGGACCGTGAGGAGTGAGATTTACTCTTTGTCTGACCCCGTGAGTTTGTCATGGAAAGGTGTGGATGCAGATTCTCTCTATGTCTGACCCCTTGAATTTGTGATGGGACGGTGTGGATGGAGATTCACTCTGTGTCAGACCCCGGGAGTGTGTAATGGGACGGTGAGGAGGGAGATTTACTCTTTGTCTTACCCCGGAAGTTTGTGATGGGACGGTGTGGATGGAGATTCACTCTGTGTCTGACCCCGGGAGTGTGTGATAGGACGGTGAGGAGGGAGATTCACTCTGTGTCTGACCCCCGGAGTTTATGATGGGACGGTGTGGATGGACATTCACTCTGTGTTTTACTCCGGGAGTGTGTGATGGGACGGTGAGGAGGGAGATTCACTCTGTGTCTGACCCCGGGAACGTGTGATGGGACGGTTTGGATGCAGATTCACTCTTTGGCTGACCCCCGGAGTTTATGATGGGACGGTGTGGATGGACATTCACTCTGTGTTTTACTCCGGGAGTGTGTGATGGGACCGTGAGGAGTGAGATTTGCTCTGTGTCTGACCCCGGGAGTTTGTCATGGAAAGGTGTGGATGCAGATTATCTCTGTGTCTGACCCCTGGAATTTTTGATGGGATGGTGTGGAAGGAGATTCTCTCTGTATCTGACCCCGAGAGTGTATGTTGGGACTGTGAGGATGGAGATTCACCCTGCGTCTGACCCCGGGAGTGTGTGATGGGACGGTGAGGAGGGAGATTCACTCTGTGTCTGACCCCGGGAAAGTGTGATGGGACGGTTTGGATGGATATTCACTCTGTGTCTGACCCCGGGCTTTTGTGATGGGACGGTGAGGAGGGAGATTCACTCTCTGTCTGACCCCGGGAACGTGTGATGGGACGGTTGGATGGAGATTCTCTCTGTGTCTGACAACTGGCTTTTGTGATGGGACGGTGAGGAGGGCGATTCACTCTGTGACTGACCCCGAGAGTGTATGTTGGGACTGTGAGGATGGAGATTCACTCTGCGTCTGACCCCGGGACCCTGTGATGGACGGTTTGGATGGAGATTCACTCTGTGTCAGACCCCGGGAGTGTGTGATGGGACGGTGAGGAGGGAGTTTCACTCTGTTTCACACCCCGGGAGTTTATGATGGATAGGTGTGGATGCAGATTCACTCTAAGTCTGACCCGTGAATTTGTGATGGGACGGTGAAGAGGGAGATTCACTCTGTGTCTGACTGCGGGCTTTTGTGATGGGATGGTGAGGAGGGAGATTTACTCTGTGTCAGACCCCGGAAGTGTGTGATGGGACGGTGAGGAGGGAGTTTCACTCTGTTTCACACCCCGGGAGTTTATGATGGATAGGTGTGGATGCAGATTCACTCTAAGTCTGACCCGTGAATTTGTGATGGGACGGTGAAGAGGGAGATTCACTCTGTGTCTGACTGCGGGCTTTTGTGATGGGACGGTGAGGAGGGAGTTTCACTCTGTTTCACACCCAGGGAGTTTATGATGGATAGGTGTGGATGCAGATTCTCTCTATGTCTGACCCCTGGAATTTTTGATGGGATGGTGTGGAAGGAGATGCACTCTGTGTCTGACCCCGGGCAATGTGTGATGGGACGGTGTGGATGCAGGTTCACTCAGTGTGCGACCCAGGGCTTTTGTGATGGGATGGTGTGGAGAGAGATTCACTCTGTGTCTGACCCCGGGATTGTGTGATGGGACGGTGTGGAGGGAGATTCACTCTGTGTCTGACCCCGGGCTTTTGTGATGGGACGGTGAGGAGGGAGATTCACTCTCTGTCTGACCCCGGGAACGTGTGATGGGACGGTTGGATGGAGATTCTCTCTGTGTCTGACACCTGGCTTTTGTGATGGGACGGTGAGGAGGGCGATTCACTCTGTGACTGACCCCGAGAGTGTATGTTGGGACTGTGAGGATGGAGATTCACTCTGCGTCTGACCCCGGGACCCTGTGATGGACGGATTGGATGGAGATTCACTCTGTGTCAGACCCCGGGAGTGTGTGATGGGACGGTGAGGAGGGAGTTTCACTCTGTTTCACACCCCGGAAGTTTATGATGGATAGGTGTGGATGCAGATTCACTCTAATTCTGACCCGTGAATTAGTGATGTGACGGTGAAGAGGGAGATTCACTCTGTGTCTGACCCCGGGCTTTTGTGATGGGACGGTGAGGAGGGCGATTCACTCTGTGACTGACCCCGAGAGTGTATGTTGGGACTGTGAGGATGGACATTCACTCTGTGTTTTACCCCGGGAGTGTGTGATGGGACGGTGAGGAGGGAGATTCACTCTGTGTCTGACTCCGGGAACGTGTGATGGGACGGTTTGGATGCAGATTCACTCTGTGTCTGACCCCGGGAGTGTGAGATGGGACCGTGAGGAGTGAGATTTACTCTGTGTCTGACCCGGGGAGTTTGTCATGGAAAGGTGTGGATGCAGATTATCTCTATGTCTGACCCCTGGAATTTTTGATGGGATGGTGTGGAAGGAGATTCACTCTGTGTCTGACCCCGGGCAATGTGTCATGGGACGGTGTGGATGCAGGTTCACTCTGTGTCTGACCCCGGGCTTTTGTGATGGGACAGTGAGGAGGGAGATTCACTCTCTGTCTGACCCCGGGTACGTGTGATGGGACGGCTGGATGGAGATTCACTCTGTATCTGACCCCGAGAGTGTACGTTGGTACTGTGAGGATAGAGATTCACTCTGCGTCTGACCACTGGACCCTGTGATAGGACGGTTTGGATGCAGGTTCACTCAGTGTCTGACCCAGGGCTTTTGTGATGGGACGGTGTGGAGAGAGATACACTCTGTGTCTGACCCCGGGCTTTTGTGATGGGACGGTGAGGAGGGAGATTCACTCTCTGTCTGACCCCGGGAACGTGTGATGGGACGGTTGGATGGAGATTCACTCTGTATCTGAACCCGAGAGCGTATGCTGGGACTGTGAGGATGGAGATTCACTCTGCGTCTGACCCCGAGTGTGTGTGATGGGACGGTGAGGAGGGAGATTCACTCTGTGTCTGACCCCGGGCTTTTGTGATGGGACGGTGTGGAGGGAGATTCACTCTCTGTCTGATCCCGGCAATGTGTGATGGGACGGTTTGGATGTAGGTTCACTCAGTGTCTGACCCCCCGAGTTTAAGATGTGACGGTGTGGATGGAGATTCACTCTGTGTATTACCCCGGGAATGTGTGATGGGACGGTTTGGTTGGAGATTCACTCTGGGTCTGACCCCGGGATCGTGTGATGGAATGTTTTGGATGGAGGTTCACTCTGAGTCTGACCCCGGGAGTGTGTGATGGGACGGTGAAGAGGGAGATTCACTCTGTGTCTGACCCCGGGCTTTTGTGATGGGACGGTGAGGAGGGAGATTCACTCTCTGTCTGACCCCGGGAACGTGTGATGGGACGGTTGGATGGAGATTCACTCTGTATCTGACCACGAGAGTGTACGTTGGGACTGTGAGGATGGAGATTCACTCTGCGTCTGACCACGGGACCCTGTGATGGGACGGTTTGGATGAAGAATCACTCTGTGTCTGACCCCGGGAGTGTGTGATGGGACCGTGAGGGGGGAGATTTACTCTTTGTCTGACCCCGGGAGTTTGTCATGGAAAGGTGTGGATGCAGATTCTCTCTATGTCTGACCCCTGGAATTTTTGATGGGATGGTATGGAAGGAGATGCTCTCTGTGTCTGACCCCGGGCAATGTGTGATGGGACGGTGTGGATGCAGGTTCACTCAGTGTCTGACCCAGGGCTTTTGTGATGGGATGGTGTGGAGAGAGATTCACTCTGTGTCTGACCCCGGGATTGTGTGATGGGACGGTGTGGAGGGAGATTCACTCTGTGTCTGACCCCGGGCTTTTGTGATGGGACGGTGAGGAGGGAGATTCACTCTCTGTCTGACCCCGGGAACGTGTGATGGGACGGTTGGATGGAGATTCTCTCTGTGTCTGACACCTGGCTTTTGTGATGGGACGGTGAGGAGGGCGATTCACTCTGTGACTGACCCCGAGAGTGTATGTTGGGACTGTGAGGATGGAGATTCACTCTGAGTCTGACCCCGGGACCCTGTGATGGACGGTTTGGATGGAGATTCACTCTGTGTCAGACCCCGGAAGTGTGTGATGGGACGGTGAGGAGGGAGTTTCACTCTGTTTCACACCCCGGGAGTTTATGATGGATAGGTGTGGATGCAGATTCACTCTAAGTCTGACCCGTGAATTTGTGATGGGACGGTGAAGAGGGAGATTCACTCTGTGTCTGACCCCGGGCTTTTGTGATGGGACGGTGAGGAGGGAGATTTACTCTGTGTCAGACCCCGGGAACGTGTGATGGGACGGTTTGGAGAGAGATTCACTCTGTGTCTGACCCCGGGCTTTTGTGATGGGACGGTGAGGAGGGAGATTCACTCTCTGTCTGACCCCGGGAACGTGTGATGGTGCGGTTGGATGGAGATTCACTCTGTATCTGACCCCGAGAGTGTATGTTGGGACTGTGAGGATGGAGATTCACTCTGCGTCTGACCCCGGGAGTGTGTGTTGGGACGGTGTGGAGGGAGTTTCAATCTGTGTCTGACCCCGGGACCGTGTGATGGGACGGTTTTGATGGAGATTCACTCTGTGTCAGACACCGGGAGTGTGTGATGGGACGGTGTGGAGGGATATTCACTCTGTGTCTGTCCCCGGAAGTTTGTGATGGGACGGTGAGGAGGGAGATTCACTCTCTGTCTGACCCCGGGAACGTGTGATGGGACGGTTGGATGGAGATTCACTCTGTATCTGACCCCGAGAGTGTAGGTTGGAACTGTGAGGATGGAGATTCACTCTGCGTCTGACCACGGGACCCTGTGATGGGACGGTTTGGATGAAGAATCACTCTGTGTCTGACCCCGGGAGTGTGTGATGGGACCGTGAGGAGGGAGATTTACTCTTTGTCTGACCCCGGGAGTTTGTCATGGAAAGGTGTGGATGCAGATTATCTCTATGTCTGACCCCTGGAATTTTTGATGTGATGGTGTGGAAGGAGGTGCACTCTGTGTCTGACCCCGGGCAATGTGTGATGGGACGGTGTGGATGCAGGTTCACTCAGTGTCTGACCCAGGGCTTTTGTGATGGGATGGTGTGGAGAGAGATTCACTCTGTGTCTGACCCCGGGATTGTGTGATGGGACGGTGTGGAGGGAGATTCACTCTGTGTCTGACCCCGGGCTTTTGTGATGGGACGGTGAGGAGGGAGATTCAGTCTCTGTCAGACCCCGGGAACGTGTGATGGGACGGTTGGATGAAGATTCTCTCTGTGTCTGACACCTGGCTTTTGTGATGGGACGGTGAGGAGGGCGATTCACTCTGTGACTGACCCCGAGAGGGTATGTTGGGACTGTGAGGATGGAGATTTACTCTGCGTCTGACCCCTGGAGTGTGTGATGGGACGGTGAGGAGGGAGTTTCACTCTGTTTCACACCCAGGGAGTTTATGATGGATAGGTGTAGATGCAGATTCGCTCTTAGTCTGACCCGGGAATTTGTGATGGGACGGTGAAGAGGGAGATTCACTCTCTGTCTGACCCCGGGCTTTTGTGATGGGACGTTGAGGAGGGAGATTTACTCTGTGTTAGACCCCGGGAACGTGTGATGGGACGGTTTGGATGGAGATCCAATCTCTGTCTGACCCCGGGCTTTTGTGATGGGACGGTGTGGAGGGAGATTCACTCTGTGTCTGACACCGGGAGTTTATGATGGGACGGTGTGGATGGACATTCACTCTGTGTTTTACCCCGGGAGTGTGTGATGGGACGGTGAGGAGGGAGATTCACTGCGTCTGACACCGGGAACGTGTGATGGGACGGTTTGGATGCAGATTCACTCTGTGTCTGACCCCGGGAGTGTGAGATGGGATCGTGAGGAGTGAGATTTACTCTGTGTCTGACCGGGGAGTTTGTCATAGAAAGGTGTGGATGCAGATTATCTCTATGTCTGACCCCTGGAATTTTTGATGGGATGGTGTGGAAGGAGATTCACTCTGTGTCTGACCCCGGGCAATGTGGGATGGGACGGTTTGGAGAGAGATTCACTCTGTGTCTGACCCCGGGCTTTTGTGATGGGACGGTGAGGAGGGAGATTCACTCTCTGTCTGACCCCGGGAACGTGTGATGGTGCGGTTGGATGGAGATTCACTCTGTATCTGACCCCGAGAGTGTATGTTGGGACTGTGAGGATGGAGATTCACTCTGCGTCTGACCCCGGGAGTGTGTGATGGGACGGTGAAGAGGGAGATTCACTCTGTGTCTGACCCCGGACTTTTGTGTTCGGACGGTGTGGAGGGAGATTCACTCTGTGTCTGACCCCGGACTTTTGTGATGGGACGGTGTGGAGCGAGATTCACTCTGTGTCTGACGAAGGAAGTGTGTGTTGGGACGGTGTGGAGGGAGTTTCAATCTGTGTCTGACCCCGGGACCGTGTGATGGGACGGTTTTGATGGAGATTCACTCTGTGTCAGACACCGGGAGTGTGTGATGGGACGGTGTGGAGGGAGATTCACTCTGTGTCTGACCCCGGAAGTTTGTGATGGCACGGTGAGGAGGGAGATTCACTCTCTGTCTGACCCCGGGAACGTGTGATGGGACGGTTGGATGGAGATTCACTCTGTATCTGACCACGAGAGTGTACGTTGGGACTGTGAGGATGGAGATTCACTCTGCGTCTGACCACGGGACCCTGTGATGGGACGGTTTGGATGAAGAATCACTCTGTTTCTGACCCCGGGAGTGTGTGATGGGACCGTGAGGAGGGAGATTTACTCTTTGTCTGACCCCGGGAGTTTGTCATGGAAAGGTGTGGATGCAGATTATCTCTATGTCTGACCCCTGGAATTTTTGATGGGATGGTGTAGAAGGAGATGCACTCTGGTTCTGACCCCGGGCAATGTGTGATGGGACGTTGTGGATGCAGGTTCACTCAGTGTCTGACCCAGGGCTTTTGTGATGGGATGGTGTGGAGAGAGATTCACTCTGTGTCTGACCCCGGGATTGAGTGATGGGACGGTGTGGAGGGAGATTCACTCTGTGTCTGACCGCGGGCTTTTGTGATGGGACGGTGAGGAGGGAGATTCAGTCTCTGTCTGACCCCGGGCTTTTGTGTTGGGACGGTGTGGAGGGTGATTCACTCTGTGTCTGCCCCCGGGAGTTTATGATGGGACGGTGTGGATGGACATTCACTCTGTGTTTTACTCCGGGAGTGTGTGATGGGACGGTGAGGAGGGAGATTCACTCTGTGTCTGACCCCGGGAACGTGTGATGGGACGGTTTGGATGCAGATTCACTCTTTGGCTGACCCCCGGAGTTTATGATGGGACGGTGTGGATGGACATTCACTCTGTGTTTTACTCCGGGAGTGTGTGATGGGACCGTGAGGAGTGAGATTTGCTCTGTGTCTGACCCCGGGAGTTTGTCATGGAAAGGTGTGGATGCAGATTATCTCTATGTCTGACCCCTGGAATTTTTGATGGGATAGTGTGGAAGGAGATTCTCTCTGTGTCTGACCCCGGGCAATGTGTGATGGGACGGTTTGGAGAGAGATTCACTCTGTGTCTGACCCCGGGCTTTTGTGATGGGACGCTGAGGAGGGAGATTCACTCTCTGTCTGACCCCGGGAACGTGTGATGGTGCGGTTGGATGGAGATTCACTCTGTATCTGACCCCGAGAGTGTATGTTGGGACTGTGAGGATGGAGATTCACCCTGCGTCTGACCCCGGGAGTGTGTGATGGGACGGTGAGGAGGGAGATTCACTCTGTGTCTGACCCCGGGAAAGTGTGATGGGACGGTTTGGATGGATATTCACTCTGTGTCTGACCACGGACGTTTGTGATGGGACGGTGTGGAGGGAGATTCACTCTGTGTCTGACCCAGGAAGTGTGTGTTTGGACGGTGCGTAGGGAGTTTCAATCTGTGTCTGACCCCGGGACCGTGTGATGGGACGGTTTTGATGGAGATTCACTCTGTGTCAGACACCGGGAGTGTGTGATGGGACGGTGTGGAGGGAGAATCACTCTGTGTCTGACCCCGGAAGTTTGTGATGGGACGGTGAGGAGGGAGATTCACTCTCTGTCTGACCCCGGGAACGTGTGATGGGACGGTTGGATGGAGATTCACTCTGTATCTGACCCCGAGAGTGTACGTTGGGACTGTGAGGATGGAGATTCACTCTGCGTCTGACCACGGGACCCTGTGATGGGACGGCTTGGATGAAGAATCACTCTGTGTCAGACCCCGGGAGTGTGTGATGGGACCGTGAGGAGGGAGATTTACTCTTTGTCTGACCCCGGGAGTTTGTCATGGAAAGGTGTGGATGCAGATTATCTCTATGTCTGACCCCTGGAATTTTTGATGGGATGGTGTGGAAGGAGATGCACTCTGTGTCTGACTCCGGGCAATGTGTGATGGGACGGTGTGGATGCAGGTTCACTCAGTGTCTGACCCAGGGCTTTTGTGATGGGATGGTGTGGAGAGAGATTCACTCTGTGTCTGACCCCGGGATTGTGTGATGGGACGGTGTGGAGGGAGATTCACTCTGTGTCTGACCGCGGGCTTTTGTGATGGGACGGTGAGGAGGGAGATTCACTCTCTGTCTGATCCCGGGAACGTGTGATAGGACGGTTGGATGGAGATTCTCTCTGTGTCTGACACCTGGCTTTTGTGATGGGACGGTGAGGAGGGCGATTCACTCTGTGACTGACCCCGAGAGGGTATGTTCGGACTGTGAGGATGGAGATTCACTCTGTGTCTGACCCCGGGCTTTTGTGATGGGACGGTGAGGAGGGAGATTCACTCTCTGTCTGACCCCGGGAACGTGTGATGGTGCGGTTGGATGGAGATTCACTCTGTATCTGACCCCGAGAGTGTATGTTGGGACTGTGAGGATGGAGATTCACTCTGCGTCTGACCCCGGGAGTGTGTGATGGGACGGTGAAGAGGGAGATTCACTCTGTGTCTGACCCCGGACTTTTGTGTTCGGACGGTGTGGAGGGAGATTCACTCTGTGTCTGACCCCGGACTTTTGTGATGGGACGGTGTGGAGCGAGATTCACTCTGTGTCTGACGAAGGAAGTGTGTGTTGGGACGGTGTGGAGGGAGTTTCAATCAGTGTCTGACCCCGGGACCGTGTGATGGGACGGTTTTGATGGAGATTCACTCTGTGTCAGACACCGGGAGTGTGTGATGGGACGGTGTGGAGGGAGATTCACTCTGTGTCTGACACCGGAAGTTTGTGATGGCACGGTGAGGAGGGAGATTCACTCTCTGTCTGACCCCGGGAACGTGTGATGGGACGGTTGGATGGAGATTCACTCTGTATCTGACCCCGAGAGTGTACGTTGGGACTGTGAGGATGGAGATTCACTCTGCGTCTGACCACGGGACCCTGTGATGGGACGGTTTGGATGAAGAATCACTCTGTTTCTGACCCCGGGAGTGTGTGATGGGATCGTGAGGAGGGAGATTTACTCTTTGTCTGACCCCGGGAGTTTGTCATGGAAAGGTGTGGATGCAGATTATCTCTATGTCTGACCCCTGGAATTTTTGATGGGATGGTGTAGAAGGAGATGCACTCTGTGTCTGACCCCGGGCAATGTGTGATGGGACGGTGTGGATGCAGGTTCACTCAGTGTCTGACCCAGGGCTTTTGTGATGGGATGGTGTGGAGAGAGATTCACTCTGTGTCTGACCCCGGGATTGTGTGATGGTTCGGTGTGGAGGGAGATTCACTCTGTGTCTGACCGCGGGCTTTTGTGATGGGACGGTGAGGAGGGAGATTCAGTCTCTGTCTGACCCCGGGAACGTGTGATGGGACGGTTGGATGGAGATTCTCTCTGTGTCTGACACCTGGCTTTTGTGATGGGACGGTGAGGAGGGCGATTCACTCTGTGACTGACCCCGAGAGGGTATGTTGGGACTGTGAGGATGGAGATTCACTCTGCGTCTGACCCCGGGACCCTGTGATGGACGGTTTGGATGGAGATTCACTCTGTGTCAGACCCCGGGAGTGTGTGATGGGACGGTGAGGAGGGAGTTTCACTCTGTTTCACACCCCGGGAGTTTATGATGGATAGGTGTGGATGCAGATTCACTCTAAGTCTGACCCGTGAATTTGTGATGGGACGGTGAAGAGGGAGATTCACTCTGTGTCTGACCCCGGGCTTTTGTGATGGGACGGTGAGGAGGGAGATTTACTCTGTGTCAGACCCCGGGAACGTGTGATGGGACGGTTTGGATGGAGATCCAATCTCTGTCTGACCCCGGGCTTTTGTGATGGGACGGTGTGGAGGGAGATTCACTCTGTGTCTGACCCCGGGAGTTTATGATGGGACGGTGTGGATGGACATTCACTCTGTGTTTTACCCCGGGTGTGTGTGATGGGACGGTGAGGAGGGAGATTCACTGCGTCTGACCCCGGGAACGTGTGATGGGACGGTTTGGATGCAGATTCACTCTGTGTCTGACCCCGGGAGTGTGAGATGGGACGGTTTGGAGAGAGATTCACTCTGTGTCTGACCCCGGGCTTTTGTGATGGGACGGTGAGGAGGGAGATTCACTCTCTGTCTGACCCCGGGAACGTGTGATGGTGCGGTTGGATTGAGATTCACTCTGTATCTGACCCCGAGAGTTTATGTTGGGACTGTGAGGATGGAGATTCACTCTGCGTCTGACCCCGGGAGTGTGTGATGGGACGGTTTTGATGGAGATTCACTCTGTGTCAGACACCGGGAGTATGTGATGGGACGGTCTGGAGGGAGATTCACTCTGTGTCTGACCCCGGAAGTTTGTGATGGGACGGTGAGGAGGGAGATTCACTCTCTGTCTGACCCCGGGAACGTGTGATGGGACGGTTGGATGGAGATTCACTCTGTATCTGACCCCGGGAGTTTGTCATGGAAAGGTGTGGATGCAGATTCTCTCTATGTCTGACCCCTGGAATTTTTGATGGGATGGTGTGGAAGGAGATGCACTCTGTGTCTGATCCCGGGCAATGTGTGATGGGACGGTGTGGATGCAGGTTCACTCAGTGTCTGACCCAGGGCTTTTGTGAAGTGATGGTGTGGAGAGAGATTCACTCTGTGTCTGACCCCGGGATTGTGTGATTGGACGGTGTGGAGTGAGATTCACTCTGTGTCTGACCCTGGGCTTTTGTGATGGGACGGTGAGGAGGGAGATTAACTCTCTGTCTGACCCCGGGAACGTGTGATGGGACGGTTGGATGGAGATTCTATCTGTGTCTGACACCTGGCTTTTGTGATGGGACGGTGAGGAGGGCGATTCACTCTGTGACTGACCCCGAGAGTGTATGTTGGGACTGTGAGGATGGAGATTCACTCTGCGTCTGACCCCGGGACACTGTGATGGACGGTTTGGATGGAGATTCACTCTGTGTCAGACCCCGGGAGTGTGTGATGGGAAGGTGAGGAGGGAGTTTCACTCTGTTTCACACCCCGGGAGTTTATGATGGATAGGTGTGGATGCAGATTCACTCTAAGTCTGACCCGTGAATTTGTGATGGGACGGTGAAGAGGGAGATTCACTCTGTGTCTGACCCCGGGCTTTTGTGATGGGACGGTGAGGAGGGAGATTTACTCTGTGTCAGACCCCGGGAACGTGTGATGGGACGGTTTGGATGGAGATCCAATCTCTGTCTGACCCCGGGCTTTTGTGATGGGACGGTGTGGAGGGAGATTCACTCTGTGTCTGACCCCGGGAGTTTATGATGGGACGGTGTGGATGGACATTCACTCTGTGTTTTACCCCGGGTGTGTGTGATGGGACGGTGAGGAGGGAGATTCACTGCGTCTGACCCCGGGAACGTGTGATGGGACGGTTTGGATGCAGATTCACTCTGTGTCTCACCCCGGGAGTGTGAGATGGGACGGTTTGGAGAGAGATTCACTCTGTGTCTGACCCCGGGCTTTTGTGATGGGACGGTGAGGAGGGAGATTCACTCTCTGTCTGACCCCGGGAACGTGTGATGGTGCGGTTGGATTGAGATTCACTCTGTATCTGACCCCGAGAGTTTATGTTGGGACTGTGAGGATGGAGATTCACTCTGCGTCTGACCCCGGGAGTGTGTGATGGGACGGTTTTGATGGAGATTCACTCTGTGTCAGACACCGGGAGTATGTGATGGGACGGTCTGGAGGGAGATTCACTCTGTGTCTGACCCCGGAAGTTTGTGATGGGACGGTGAGGAGGGAGATTCACTCTCTGTCTGACCCCGGGAACGTGTGATGGGACGGTTGGATGGAGATTCACTCTGTATCTGACCCCGGGAGTTTGTCATGGAAAGGTGTGGATGCAGATTTTCTCTATGTCTGACCCCTGGAATTTTTGATGGGATGGTGTGGAAGGAGATGCACTCTGTGTCTGATCCCGGGCAATGTGTGATGGGACGGTGTGGATGCAGGTTCACTCAGTGTCTGACCCAGGGCTTTTGTGATGGGATGGTGTGGAGAGAGATTCACTCTGTGTCTGACCCCGGGATTGTGTGATTGGACGGTGTGGAGTGAGATTCACTCTGTGTCTGACCCTGGGCTTTTGTGATGGGACGGTGAGGAGGGAGATTAACTCTCTGTCTGACCCCGGGAACGTGTGATGGGACGGTTGGATGGAGATTCTATCTGTGTCTGACACCTGGCTTTTGTGATGGGACGGTGAGGAGGGCGATTCACTCTGTGACTGACCCCGAGAGTGTATGTTGGGACTGTGAGGATGGAGATTCACTCTGCGTCTGACCCCGGGACACTGTGATGGACGGTTTGGATGGAGATTCACTCTGTGTCAGACCCCGGGAGTGTGTGATGGGACGGTGAGGAGGGAGTTTCACTCTGTTTCACACCCCGGGAGTTTATGATGGATAGGTGTGGATGCAGATTCACTCTAAGTCTGACCCGTGAATTTGTGATGGGACGGTGAAGAGGGAGATTCACTCTGTGTCTGACCCCGGGCTTTTGTGATGGGACGGTGAGGAGGGAGATTTACTCTGTGTCAGACCCCGGGAACGTGTGATGGGACGGTTTGGATGGAGATCCATTCTCTGTCTGACCCCGGGCTTTTGTGTTGGGACGGTGTGGAGGGAGATTCACTCTGTGTCTGACCCCGGGAGTTTATGATTGGACGGTGTGGATGGACATTCACTCTGTGTTTTACCCCGGGAGTGTGTGATGGGACGGTGAGGAGGGAGATTCACTCTGTGTCTGACCCCCGGAGTTTATGATGGGACGGTGTGGATGGACATTCACTCTGTGTTGTACTCCGGGAGTGTGTGATGGGACGGTGAGGAGGGAGATTCACTCTGTGTCTGACCCCGGGAACGTGTGATGGGACGGTTTGGATGCAGATTCACTCTTTGGCTGACCCCCGGAGTTTATGATGGGACGGTGTGGATGGACATTCACTCTGTGTTTTACTCCGGGAGTGTGTGATGGGACCGTGAGGAGTGAGATTTGCTCTGTGTCTGACCCCGGGAGTTTGTCATGGAAAGGTGTGGATGCAGATTATCTCTATGTCTGACCCCTGGAATTTTTGATGGGATAGTGTGGAAGGAGATTCTCTCTGTGTCTGACCCCGGGCAATGTGTGATGGGACGGTTTGGAGAGAGATTCACTCTGTGTCTGACCCCGGGCTTTTGTGATGGGACGCTGAGGAGGGAGATTCACTCTCTGTCTGACCCCGGGAACGTGTGATGGTGCGGTTGGATGGAGATTCACTCTGTATCTGACCCCGAGAGTGTATGTTGGGACTGTGAGGATGGAGATTCACCCTGCGTCTGACCCCGGGAGTGTGTGATGGGACGGTGAGGAGGGAGATTCACTCTGTGTCTGACCCCGGGAAAGTGTGATGGGACGGTTTGGATGGATATTCACTCTGTGTCTGACCACGGACGTTTGTGATGGGACGGTGTGGAGGGAGATTCACTCTGTGTCTGACCCAGGAAGTGTGTGTTTGGACGGTGCGTAGGGGGATACACTCTGTGTCTGACCCCGGGAGTGTGTGTTGGGACGGTGTGGAGGGAGTTTCAATCTGTGTCTGACCCCGGGACCGTGTGATGGGACGGTTTTGATGGAGATTCACTCTGTGTCAGACACCGGGAGTGTGTGATGGGACGGTGTGGAGGGAGAATCACTCTGTGTCTGACCCCGGAAGTTTGTGATGGGACGGTGAGGAGGGAGATTCACTCTCTGTCTGACCCCGGGAACGTGTGATGGGACGGTTGGATGGAGATTCACTCTGTATCTGACCCCGAGAGTGTACGTTGGGACTGTGAGGATGGAGATTCACTCTGCGTCTGACCACGGGACCCTGTGATGGGACGGCTTGGATGAAGAATCACTCTGTGTCAGACCCCGGGAGTGTGTGATGGGACCGTGAGGAGGGAGATTTACTCTTTGTCTGACCCCGGGAGTTTGTCATGGAAAGGTGTGGATGCAGATTATCGCTATGTCTGACCCCTGGAATTTTTGATGGGATGGTGTGGAAGGAGATGCACTCTGTGTCTGACTCCGGGCAATGTGTGATGGGACGGTGTGGATGCAGGTTCACTCAGTGTCTGACCCAGGGCTTTTGTGATGGGATGGTGTGGAGAGAGATTCACTCTGTGTCTGACCCCGGGATTGTGTGATGGGACGGTGTGGAGGGAGATTCACTCTGTGTCTGACCGCGGGCTTTTGTGATGGGACGGTGAGGAGGGAGATTCACTCTCTGTCTGATCCCGGGAACGTGTGATAGGACGGTTGGATGGAGATTCTCTCTGTGTCTGACACCTGGCTTTTGTGATGGGACGGTGAGGAGGGCGATTCACTCTGTGACTGACCCCGAGAGGGTATGTTGGGACTGTGAGGATGGAGATTCACTCTGCGTTTGACCCCGGGACCCTGTGATGGACGGTTTGGATGGAGATTCACTCTGTGTCAGACCCCGGGAGTGTGTGATGGGACGGTGAGGAGGGAGTTTCACTCTGTTTCACACCCCGGGAGTTTATGATGGATAGGTGTGGATGCAGATTCACTCTAAGTCTGACCCGGGAATTTGTGATGGGACGGTGAAGAGGGAGATTCACTCTGTGTCTGACCCCGGGCTTTTGTGATGGGACGGTGAGGAGGGAGATTTACTCTGTGTCAGACCCCGGGAACGTGTGATGGGACGGTTTGGATGGAGATCCAATCTCTGTCTGACCCCGGGCTTTTGTGATGGGACGGTGTGGAGGGAGATTCACTCTGTGTCTGACCCCGGGAGTTTATGATGGGACGGTGTGGCTTTTTCCCAGGGCTGAAATGGCTAGCACGACAGGGCACAGTTTTAAGGTGCTTGGAAGTAGGTACAGAGGAGATGTCAGGTTTATGGGGTTTTTTTCGCTGAGAGTGGTGAGTGCATGGAATGGGCTGCCGGCGACGGTGGTGGAGGAGGATATAAAAAGGTATTTTAAGAGCCTCCTGGATAGGTACATGAAGCTTAGAAAAATATTGGGCTATATGTAGCACCAGGTATTTTCGAAATTATAGAAATGTTCGGCACAGGCATGTGGGCCGAAAGGATGTATTGTGCTGTAGGTATTCTATGTTTCTAAAAAAATAACCATTGAGTTGGCTCCACAGATATCCCCCCAATGAACTCCACATAGCCATAATCTTCGGGTGACAAAACGTCATTCTCATGCCTGTTCTAAAGGGAGTCCTAATATTCTGAGATTGTGCTCTGTTGACTCTAAACTCACGCACAATTGGAAAATCCTTTCCATGTCCAGTCTACCTAGGCCTTTCAATATTTGATAGGTTTCAATGAAAACCCTAACTCCTTCGTCTAAACTCCAAGGAGTACAGGGTCAGAGTCATAACACGATCCTCATACATTAAAGCTGTCATTCCGGATCATTCTCGTCACCGTCCTCTGGACCCTTTCCAATGCCAGGGCATCAGTTTTTAGATAAGGGACACAGACTGTTCATCTTGTTCCAGGCGCGGTCTGACCAATGCATTATAGAGACTCAACATTACAGCCTCACTCTTGTACTCTGGTTCTCTCCAAATGAATGTTGGCATTGCATTTGTCGTCCTTACTACCAGCTCAGCCTGCGTTTACCCTTTCGGCAATCCTGCACAGGGTCTCCCAATTGTCTTTGCACCTTCCATATTTGAATTTATTTCCCGTTTAGAAATTAGTCTACGCCTTCAACAATCCCCATTTGAATCGTGCCATTCAAATCCCGGCACGATATTACAGCTGAAAATCCGTTGCCGAGTATGTTCTCGTCATGCGATACAGTGGCATGCAAATGCTTGGGCACCCTGTTCAAATTTTTTATTACTGTGATTAGCTAAGCGAGTGAAAGATGACCTGAAATCGAAAAGGCATAAAGTTAAAGATGACACATTTCTTTAATATTTTAAGCAATATTATTTTTTTTTTTAAAAATCCTACTTTTACAGTTTCAAAATAACAAAAAATGAAAAGGGCCCGAAGCAAAAGTTTGGGCACCCTGCATGGTCAGTACTTAATAACACCCCCCCTTGGCAAGTATCACAGCTTG